>NC_090813.1:177307887-179707887 GCF_000390325.3 Nicotiana tomentosiformis
TTAAAGTAAGTTTTAACTTTTTTTAAACCTTTTTTTTTTGTTGCCAAATACTTTCAAAAGTTAAAAAATTCTTAAAAGTTGGTTTGATCGTCTCTTAAGTTCATCCAAGCAGACTCTTATTCAATGAAGCTTTAAATTGTTAAATGCACATTGGTGTTTTGAGAAGTTGTTTTAAGGAATCTTTTATATTTATTAACTAATTAATATAATATAGTCCGAGAAGAAGGAAAAATTAATAAGTGCAACGACAAATCGAAGTGCACTTATGTAACGACCTAGGTGGTCGTTTTGAATATTTTAGTCCCGATCCCCTAAATTATAATTCTTTTATGCTAAATTGTGGTTATGAAACTTGTCGGAGTGTTTGGTTTTAATTTCGAAGTGAAATGTGACACATAGTCCCTAAGATGGAGGTTTAAGTCGTAGGAGTTAACCGTAATTTGACTTGTGTAAAGATAACTCCGGAATGAAGTTTTGATGGTTTCAATAGTTCCGTGTGGTAATTTTGACGTGTCCGGATATCGATTTGGAGGTCCGTAGGTCGTTTCGACGTGATTTGGTGAAAGTTGGAAGGTGAAAGATTTTGGAAAGTTTGATCGGGAGTTGACTTTATTGATATAGGGGTCAGATCCCGATTCTGAAAGTTGGAATAGGTATGTGATATGATTTATAACTTGTGTGCAAAATTTGAAGTCAATAGGAATTGTTTTGGTATGAATCGACATTGGTTTCAGAATTTGGAAGTTCATAATTTCTTAGGCTTGGATTTGGGTTGCGATTTGTAGAATTTATATTGTTTGATGTGATTTTTGGCTTCAAGTAGGTCCGTTATCTATATTGGAACTAGTTGGTATATTCGGTCGGGGCCCCGGGTGTGATTCTGATCGAATCCGGACCAATATTTGGACTTGTAGAATTGCTCACGATTTGGAGCTTCTAGTGTCATCGCACCTGCGGGAGATTAGCCGCAGGTGCGGGCTCGCAGGTACGGATCTGGCCATGTCCATCTAGAGTCGCAGAAGCGGGAATAGATCCGTAGACTTCGCTTCTGCGAAGGAGAGAAACACAGGAGCGATAGTGGTCGCAGAAGCGGAGAGTGAGGAGTTAAGTCATGGCCGCACCTGCCATGGAATTTCCGCAGGTGCGGAGCCGCAGTGTCAAGACCCAACCCGATGGGCCGCGACGAGTGCCCGAGTCCTACCTGTCGAACACCTCTGAGCATGCAACTAAGAAATAAACATGAATAACATCTGTTGAATTACAAGAATAACATACATGAGGGAAATCTGCCCAAAAGACATATGTACATATACGTGCGGAATACGAAGGGCGAGCCGACAAGGCTGCTATAGACAACTATATACCCAAAACTGAAAGCCAACAAGGCCACATATTATTCAACTATACATACTGTCTATAGACTTCTAATAGAATATACAACTGTACAAGGATGGGACTGCGCCCCGTCATACCCATATATGTATACAAGCATATCATACCAAAATCAAAAGCAGCTCCAGATCAAGTGGAGCACGCCAACTCTCGCTGATCAAGGATCCTAAGAAGGGGGACCGTCAGCTTGTCTACCTGCACCTGCGGGCATAAAATGCAGGCTCCGGGAAATAGGGCGTCAGTACGAATAATGTACTCAGTATGTAAGGCATAAAAATCAGTACATAACAGACATATATGAAACTTGAAATAAGGAATTCCGCCTGTAAGTCGAAATCACTTTGTAAATCCTGAAATATTTATAATGTCATACACGTACGTATAAATATCGTGTCATGCATGTGTATAGGTGTACATAACATCATCAGCACCTGAGGGCATACCATCATATTATCATCATATCATCTCGGCCACTATGGGCAAAATCATCAACATATACCAGCTGATCGGGTGGTGGTACGTATATAACGCCGTAACTTTTTTTCATATCCCATATACATATATATACATATATATACGCGTATATAACGCCATCTGATCATGGGTCAATGCACATGTATAAATGAATGCAATATATGAGAAGTACGTTAATAAGATCTCTCGGAATGTCATAAGATCATTATGCCTCTGATTAATATCATGAAATAAACTTTATCAATTTACGTATTTTGTGAGACCCATGAATAGACGATAGCATAATAAGACATATGGGAATTCAAGAACGTAGGAACCTCTAACACTTCTACGAATAGAGTCATTTATGAAAGTTGTGCATTTGCTTGTTTCGTTGTGTCGTATAGGTCATGTCAAAAAGAAAGAAGGGATAGCCTTAACATACCTGAACCGATTATTTTGACAATCCTTCTAACACATGCCAATCGCGACGAAACACGTAATAGAGGGATCGAAATAGGGAACAATTCGTATGAAATACTCGAAGCAATAACGTTGCTATTGCAAAATCTACCTCTATTGAAACTTTCTTCTTAAGATGTGAGTAATCACGTTGCTTATGCACAATAATGTTTGCTGAAACTCTTTCTTAAGATAGGAGTATTAACGTTGCTATGCAAAGTAAGCTTTTGCTGAAACTCTTTCTTAAGAGAGGAGTATTATCGTTGCTATGTAAAGTAAGCTTTTGCTGAAATTCTTTCTTAAGAGATTGCAATTGATTTTGAACTAGTAATGTTACCTAAGGTGGGCCCCATTTAGGATGACTAATCATTTGCTAAAGGCTTCTAGTTTGGCCACCTAAAAGTAATGAATCCTATTCAATTCTTGGGGCTACCACGTTTTGGGCCTCTTAGGCCTTATCCCAACATCTTAATTAATTACTAATGCCTTATTTAACTAATTAATCTTCCATTAAATAATAATTAACTCATTATCCACATAGTTAAAAATTATCTTAAATTACTTAAAATACTATTCACTTTTAACATAATTTAAGTATCCTGCTATCGTGGTTATGGAGTACCTTGTATGTCACTAGTCCATAAATACTGGATATTATAGCTCGTACCGTACTTTATCCCAAATCGACAATCTTCAACAAAACTCATTTTCTTTGATTCGTTTACCCTTTAACCTTTACGACACTTACTTATCGCTTGTTAGGAATATCATAAATGCTTATAACCTCAAAATAATCTCTTCCCCGAGTCTACATCGATTAACTGAAGACGAAACTTTAACGTACGAAATCGAGAGATGTAACATCCTTCCCCCCCTAGAAACATTCGTCCTCGAATGTTTAACTTATCGGGATCCATATAAATTTTGGCAGAGTCGTCATTGTAATAGTACTACTATCAATCCTTCATGTAGAGAACTCAATAATTCATTGCACATATTGCCACAATTATCACTCACGAAAATGGCCTCACACGGCCAATGATAATAACTGATACAAGAATTCATACACGTACCTTAAGGCTGTGATGTCTCAGTCAGACCCTTCTCTAGAAGAGGAAACAAGTGAGGATATCTAGACTTCATGTCTTCTTCGGCCTCCTAAGTAATTTCTTCCACATTGTTGTTTCTCCAAAGTACTTTCACCGAAGCTACGTCTTTAGTCCTCAATATCCGAACCTGTCTATCTAATATAGAAATGGGAGTTTCTTCATATGATAGATGTTCTATGACCTGAACATCGTCAACTGACACAACTCATGAAGGATCTCCGAAACATTTATGGAGCATAGATACATGAAAGACTGGATGTACAGATTCCAAGTCAGAAGGCAAGTCTAACTCATACGCTACATGGCCTACCTTGCATATGATCTTAAATGGTCTAATGTACCGAGGGCTAAGTTTTATTTTCTTTCCAATCCTCATAACGCCTTTCATCGGTGACACCTTTAGGAATACCCAATCGTCAACCTGAAACTCCAAGTCTCGCCATCGATTATCCGCATAAGACTTTTGACGGTTTTGAGCTAAGCTTAATTTTATCGATTGTTTGTTGTACCAATTCTGGTCCTACTAACGTAGTTTTCCCAACATCAAACCACCCTATAGGCGACCTACGCTGTTACACCCCATATTTTCATATGTGAAAGTACGCCATAAGTAAATTGATGAAAGCTCGAAAATGAGATGTTACATCCCGCATTTTCGTACGTTGAAGTTTCGTCGTAAGTTAATCAACGTAAGTCCGGAATGAGAAGATTTTGAGATTATAAGTATTTTGCTACTTCGAACAAGTGATGAGTAAATTCGTGAAGGTGAGAGGGTAAGCAAATCGAAGAAAATAAATTTCGTCGAAATTTGAAATTTTGAGATAAAATACGGTCGTATTTATGGACTAGTACCATACAAGGTACCACATGGCCATGATAGTAAGGTGTATAAAGTGTGTTAAAAGTAAGTAGTATTTTAAGTAATTTGAAATAATTCCTAATTATGTGAATAATTGGTTAATTATGAATTAATGGGAGATTAATTAAGATCTTTGGAAAAGTTTATTCCCCCAACGTGGCAGCAAATTAGGTGTGGATTAAATTCCAAATGAGTGAGTCCTACACTATGTGGCAAGGTGGCACAATTAAGGAGAATTGTGGCCAAGTCATCACAATCACCCACTTTGATAAAGACAATTAAAGAAGATGTATAAGCTTGCTAAGGCTATCATTTCAATAGCATACGAATTGTGCCTATTTTCATTCATCACATACTTATCCAACCCCTATAATAAGACTTCTCAAAATCAAAGAATGATACTTGTATCTAGATACCACTTACGGGTGGAGATCAAGTTTTCCTAATAAATCCTTTACAATGCTTAGGCAACGTTATTAGCTTCAAAGACATATCAATTCTTCATAACTAGATATAGTGCTTCAGTAAATTCACACAAGTGATGGAACGTGATTTTTGTTTCAACAAGAATTTATCTGAAGTTATACTACGAGGCTTCTTAGAAAAAAAAAAACAACGGTATTTTGAGTTTCTAAGAGAGCACGGTACAATCTTTCTCAAGAATATCACACGGATTTTTTCCTACTTTGATCTGCCGTTACATATTGTCGCAATTGACGTGTGTTAGAAAGATTGTCAAGAGAATCAGTTTAGGTATGCTAAGGCTATCCCTTCTTTCTTTTTGGCATGATCCAAATAATACAAATGAAACGAGCAAAATAAGCAACTTTCATAAATGTCTCTATTCATAGAAATACTAGGGGTGTCTATATTCTTGATTTTCCATTTGAATTATTATTATATCTTTTGTTCAAGAGTCTCAGAAAAGTACGTATTTGATAAAGTTTATCCGAAAGGCATAATGGTCTTATTACGTTCCGAGAGATTTTATTGACGTATTTCATATGCATTTCATTCATTTATACATGTACATTGACCCATGACCAGATAACGTTATATACGCATATATATATGTATATTATATATATATGGGATATGAAAAAAGTTTACGGCGTTATATACGCACTACCACCTGATCAGCTGGTATACGTTGATGATTTTTCCACGGTGGCCGAGATAATATGATGGGATGCCTTCAGAGGCTTGATGATGTTATGAATGCATATACCCATGCATGGTATGACATTTATACGCATATGCATGACATTATAATATTAAATAATTCACAGAGCTATTCACATATACATGTTGAGTCTTTTACTCCATGTTTCTCTCATGTCTATTATTTACTGATTTTCATTTCTTACATACTCGGTAAATTATTTGTACTGACATCCCTTTTTCCTGGGGACACTGTATTTCATGCTCGTAGGTCCCGATAGACAGGTCTAGAGTCCTCCAAGTAGGCTATCAACTCAGCAGAAAATGTTGGTGTACTCCATTTCCTCTGGAGTTGCTATTGGTCAGTATGATTAGGACATGTGTTGATTGGTATGGAGGGGATCTGTCTCGACCTTTATGACATTTATGTATCCTTAGAGGCTTGTAAACATATATCGAGTACGTGAAATATTGTACGGCCTTATCGGCCTATGTTCAGTGTAATTTTGTTCTTATAGGCCATTATATCATATGTATAAGTTTGCATTCCCTCATGCTTTACTCCGGTTCATTTACATATTATAGAATGATGAAAGATACGTTACGTTGGTACTCAGTTGAGTAAGGTACTGGGTTTCCGTCGCGGCCCATCAATTTGGGTCGTGACATACACTTTCGTCCGTTAAAAGCTTCGTATGGAGCCATCTGAATACTGGAATGATAGCTATTATTATACGCGAACTCAATAAGCGGTAGATGTTCATCCCAACTACCCTTGAAGTGTATCACATAAGCCCGTAACATATCCTCAAGTGTTTGAATAGTGCGCTCAGCCTGTCCGTCTGTTTGGGGATGAAATATTGCACTAAGACTTACCTAAGTCCCCAATCCTTTTTGGAAGGACCTCCAGAAATTAGCTGTAAACTGAGCTCCTCTATCCGAGATAATAGATATAGGGACACCATTCAGTCGTACAATCTCCTTAAGGTAAAGCCTTGCATAATCCTCTGTGGAATATGTAGCCTTAACGAGCAGAAAATGGGCTGATTTTGTAAGTTTATCAACAATCACCTATATAGAATCGAACTTATGCTAGGTATGAGAAAAGCCTACAATGAAATCCATATTGATTACTTCCCATTTCCAAGTCGGAACCTCCATAGTCTGCAATAATCCACCGGGTTTTGATGCTCAATCTTGACCTGCTGACAGTTAGGGCACTGAGCAACAAACTCTGCTATATCTTTTTTCATTCTACCCCACCAATATATTTTCCTGATATCATGATACATCTTTGTTGCTCCTGGATGAATAGAATAGCGAGAATAATGAGTTTCTCCTATGACCTGCAGACGCAGCCCTACAATATTAGGGACACATAATCGTCCTCGATATCTGAGGACCCTATATTTTGTAACCTCAAATGGTGTATTCTCCTTCTGAGGGGTTGTATCCTTATAATGAGCTAACACATGATCCTCGTATTGGCATTCCTTCACTTCAGTTACTAAAGAGGATGTTGTTGTGTCCTGAATAGTAATTCTGGTATCACCTGAATCCAATAATCGAACTACAAGACTGGCTAGCTGATGAATCTCATGGGCTATTCCCCTCTTCTCTGGCTGTAAATATGACAAGCTACCCATATATCTACGGCTGAGGGAGTCGGCTACTACGTTTGCCTTCCCCGGATGGTATACAATATCAACGTCATAGTCTTTAAGTAGCTCCAACCATCTCCTTTGGCGCAAATTCAGTTCCTTTTGCTTAAAGATATACTGAAGGATCTTATGATCCGTATAGATATCAACACGAATGCCATACAAGTAGTGCCTCCACATCTTTAGTGCATGAATCACCGCGGCTAACTCCAAATCGTGGGTCGGGTAATTCTTTTCGTGATTTCTTAGTTGTCTAGTAGCATAAGCTACAACCTCTTCATGCTGCATCAGTACACAACCCAATCCAACGCCTGGCACGCCACAATAGATAGTGTAACCATCGATTCCCTCTAGGAGCGTTAGAACCGGTGCTGAAGTTAGTTTATCCTTCAATGCTTCGAAATTCGTTCGCAAGCATCAGTCCACTGAAACCTAGCTCCCTTCTGAGTCAACTTTGTCAATGGCGCCAAAAGAGAAGAAAATCCCTCTACAAATCTCCTGTAATAACCTGCCAAACCGAGAAAGCTACGAACCTCCGTCGGTGTCGTGGGTTTAGGCCAAGTTTTTACTGCCTTAATATTTTGTGTATCAACCCGGATACCCTCACTTGAAATGACATGCCCAAGGAAAGCTACAGAACTCAACCCAAATTCACACTTAGAGAATTTTGCATACAACTTTCCTTTTTGTAGAACTCTGAGCACAGTACGCAAATGATCTGCATGCCCAGTCTCTGAACGAGAATACACTAATATATCATCAATAAATACAATTATGAACAGATCTAGAAAGGGTTTGAACACACAATTCATCAAATCCATGAATAATGCTGGGCATTAGTTAAATCGAATGACATAACACAAAACTCAAAGTGCCCGTATTTGGTCCTGAATGCTGTCTTCGGAATATCTTTCTCCTTAACCCTTACCTGATGGTACCCGGATCTCAAGTCTTTTTTTTAGAAACACTTGGCACCTTGCAACTGATCAAATAAATCATCAATCCTCGGGATGGGGTACTTATTCTTGATCTCACATTATTCAAGTGTCTATAATCTATGGACATCCGCAAGGAATCATCTTTCTTTCTCACAAATAACAAAGGTTCTCCCCACGGTGATGTACTAGGTCTGATAAAGCCTTTTCAAGCAAGTCCTTTAGTTGTTCCTTCAACTATTTCAGGTCTGTGGACGTCATTCTATAGGGAGGAATATATATTGGTTGAGTATCTGGTAGTAGGTCAATATCAAACTCAATTTCTCGCTCTGGCAGAAGACCCGGGAGCTCATCGGGAAAAACATCGGGAAACTCATTAGCCACCAGGATAGATTGAATGGTTGGTGACTCTACTTTCACATCCTGAACTCGAACTAAGTGATAAATATATCCCTTTCTGATCATCTTCCTTGCCTTGAGATAGGAAATAAATCTACCTCTCGGCGATGTCGTATTACCTTTTCAATCTAAAACAGGCTCCTCTAGAAATTGAAATCGGACCATCTTCGATCAACAATCAACGTTGGCATGACAAGAAGCCAACCAATCCATACCCATTATAACATCAAATTCTAACATATCTAACTCGATTAGTTCCTCTACTTAGATCGACTATGAACTACTATTATACAATCTCTATATACTCGCCTAGCTATCACTGAGTCCCCAAAAGGTGTAGACACCTCCAAAAGGTTTAACCAATTCAGGTTTTATTCCAAACTTACTAGAAACCAAGGGAGTGACATATGATAAGGTGGAACCTGGGTCAATCAGTGCATATACATCATATGAAGAGACTGATAATATACTTGTAACAACATCGGGTGATGATTCTTGATCATGCCGTCCTGCTAACGCATAAATGCGGTTATGAGGATCGCTGGAGCTAGATGCTCCGCCTATGACTCTACCACGACCCATTGGTGCTTGTGAACCTTGCCAAGGAGGGTGTACTGATGATGACGAACCAACTATAGATCCTGCTGGCCGAGCTATGCTTGCATCACCTCTCATCGGACAATCCCTCATAATGTGGCCTGGATAACCACAAGTATAACAAACACCCAACACCATACGACATTGCCCAGTATGCTTCTTACCACACTGAGCACATCGCGGCAAGGGACGCCTCATCTAACTTAACTCGCCCCTATACTGAGAACTTGAGGCCCTAAAATTCTGACTAGGCCCTGAATATGTAGAATGATCAAATTTCTTACCGTCAAACTGAGGGGGTGCGGTAGCCGATGGCTGGGCTGGATGCCTCGGGTATTGTGGTCTCTAACCACCTCGAAACTCACTAGAAGGACCCGAGGACCTTGCTCTCTTATTCTGGACCCTATCATGCTCACAATCGTCCCTCTGCTTCTACTAACGCTCCTCTACACCCTGAGCGTATGCCTGAATACGAGAAATATCCATGCTTGGCTGAAGTGAGACCGACATACAATCGTTAAGCAAGTGCAGCTCTAACCCCATCACGAACCGGTGAACCCGATCCTCCATCTTAGATACAATAGTGGGAGCATACCTAGCCAATGAATCAAACTGAAGATTGTACTCCCGAACACTCATGTTACCCTGCCGAAGGGTTAAAAACCTATCAACTCTGGCCCTTCTAATCTCTGGTGGCAGATAATGATGAAGAACAACCTCTGTAAACTCCTGCCATACTACTGGAGGGGCATTCTTGCCTCTGGACAATTCCCAAGACTCGTTCTAATTAACTGCAACATCTTGGAGTCTATATGAAGCTAGCTCAACTGACTCAGTCGTAGTGGACTTCATTAACCTCAAAATCCTCTGCATTCTATCGATAAATACCTAAGGGTCCTCGTTTGGATCTGCTCCAGTGAATACCGGAGGGTCCAAATTAATGAAATCACGAATCCTCACACTGACAGACCTATCTGCATGACCAATACCTACTTCCTGATGCCGATCCTGTGCGGCTACTAATCGAGTTAATAGCTGAATAACATCTCTCATCTTCTGACTCGATACATCTAGATGAGTAGATGGACGTATAGGGGAGGGCGCTAGAGTTGGCGCCCCTTGGAGCTCTTCTTGAGGGGGCGGGGTAGGTGAAGTCTGAGATGAAATCTCACTACGAGACTCTCCCCAAGCCCTGGTAACTCGTGGCGCTTGACTAGTAGTCTCACAAGCCACAGACTTGAACTTCTAGGTGGATATAGTCTTCGGAGGCATCGTTGAAAACGTAACATATCGTTAGGAACATGAATTCTTATATCACACGATCTAAGATAAGAAAGAAGGATAACATCCTATATGTCATGTAGCCTCATGTCTATAAATATGGTGCACAACACATCCATAAACAAGACTCTACTAGACACGGTCTGTAGATAACCCTAGGACAGAACTGCTCTGGTACCACTATTGTCAAGACCCAAATCGATGGGCTGCGATGAGTGCCCGAGTCCTACCTGTCGAACACTTCTGAGCATGTAACTAAGATATAAACATGAATAACTTCTGCTGAATTACGAGAATAATATATATGAGGGAAATCTTTCCAAAAGACATATGTACATATATGTGCCGAATACATAAGGCGATCCGACAAGGCTGCTATAGACAACTATATACCCAAAATTGGAAGCGGCAAGGCCACATACTATCCAACTATACATACTGTCTACAAACCTCTAATAGAATATATAACTGTACAAGGATGGGACTGGGCCCCGTCATACCCATATATGTATACAAGCATATCGTACCAAAATCAAAAGCAGCTTCGGATCAAGTGGAGCACGCCAACTCTCGCTGATTAAGGATCCTAAGAAGGGGGGCTATCAGCTTGTCTACCTGTACCTGCAGGCATAAAATGCAGGCCCTGGGAAATAGGGCATCAGTACGAATAATGTCCTGAGTATGTAAGGCATAAAAATCAGTACATAATAGACATAGATGAAACATGAATCACTTTGAAAATCCCGAAACATTTATAATGCCATGCACGTACGTATAAATGGCGTGCCATGCATGGGTATAGGTGTACATAACATCATCAGCCTCTGAGGGCATTCCATCATATCATCTCGGCCACTATGGGCAAAATCATCAAAATATACGAGTTGATCAGGTGGTGGTGCATATATAACGTCGTAACCTTTTTCAATATCCCATATACATATATAATGCAATCTAGTCATGGGTCAATATACATGTATAAATGAATGCAATGCATGAGAAGTACGTTAATAAGATCTATCGGAATGTCATAAGACCATTGTGCCTCTGATTAATATCATGAAATAAACTTTATCAATTTACTTATTTCTGAGACCCATGAACAGACGATAGAGTAATAAGACATATGGGAATTCAAGAACATAGGCACCTCTAAGTTTCTATGAACAGAGTCATTTATGAAAGTTGTGCATTTGCTTGTTTCGTTTGTGTCGTATAGGTCATGCCAAAAAGAAAGAAGAGATAACATACCTGAACCGATTCTCTTGACAATCCTTCTAACATATGACAATCGCGGCGAAACACGTAATAGAGGGATCGAAATAGGGAACAATTCGTATGAAATGCTAGAAGCAATAACGTTGCTATTGCAAAATCATCTCTATTGAAACTTTCTTCTTAAGATGTGAGTAATCACGTTGCTTATGCACAATAATGTTTGCTGAAACTCTTTCTTAAGACAGGAGTATTAACGTTTCTATGCAAAGTAAGCTTTTGCTGAAACTCTTTCTTAAGAGAGGAGTATTATCGTTGCTATACAAAGTAAGCTTTTGCTGAAACTCTTTATTAAGAGATTGCAATTGATTTTGAACTAGTAATGTTACCTTAGGTGGGCCCCACTTAGGATGACTAATCATTTGCTAAAGGCTTCTAGTTTGGCCACTTAGATGTAATGAATTATATTCAATTCTTGGGGATGCCACGTTTTTGGGTCTCTTAGGCCTTATCCCAACATCTTAATTAATTACTAATGTCTTATTTAACTAATTAATCTCCCATTAACCAATAATCAATCCATTATCCACATAATTAAAAATTATTTTAAATTACTTAAAATACTACTCACTTTCAACACACGTTATATATCCTGCTATCGTGGTTATGGGGTACCTTGTATGACACTAGTCCATAAATATCGGGTATTATAGCTCGTACCGTACTTTATCCCAAATTGACAACCTTCAACAAAACTCACTTTCTTTGATTCGTTTACCCTTTAACCTTTACGACACTTACTTATCTCTTGTTAGGAATATCATAAGTGCTTATAACCTCAAACCAATCTCATCCCCGAGTCTACGTCGATTAACTGAAGACGAAACTTTAACGTACGAAATCGCGAGATGTAACACGCAGATGTGGCAAAGTGTTAAGTTGTTAAGGCAAAGTGTTAAGTTGTTAAATATGATTCCATTGAGTTATTCTTCCGTTTGTTATTGTTGAGACCTTGTGTACATTGTGGTTGAGTCGTGGGCTCCTTATTATGAAATTTGGTTATTGTTTGGTTTCTCTAGCAAATTGTGATATTGGGCACTTGAGGTGCGATTTGTGATACGTTGTGATATTGATACGCATGTGGTAGTATAAGGTCTGAGTGTTGATACGCATGCGGTGAGATAAGGTGAGAAAAAACGCGGGATGCTATTTTTGAAAAAAATGATTTTTAAAACTAAATGTAAAGGCTCCCGATTATGATTTTTTTTCTGTGACTTGAGACAACGAGGCGGTACCTCGGTAGTGACTCTTGTTGACCTTTTCCTATTCTTTTGCACCTGTCTTTGATTGTTGTTTCCTTAGCATATTATTAATTGTCTTTCTCCATGTTACGCTAATTGCTTAGTTCTGTGTAGCTATCCTTGTTATGCTATTCGTTGTTTCAACTTAATTACCGTCATTATTACACTACCTGCATTTGTTTAGTCTTTTATTTATTTCCAGTAGGTCCCTGACCTAATCTCGTTACTACTCTACCAAGATTAGACTTGGTACTTACTAGGTACCGTTGTAATGTACTCATGCTACTATTCTACATATGTTTTTGTGTAGATCTATGTACTTCTTATCAGCCCAGGCATTAGTTGGGATTCTACTGCGGTGACTTCATGGTATACCTGCCAGTGTCCGCATGCCTCAGAGTCCCCCTCTCTCTAGATATCTTATTTCATTATCCTTTATATATAGACATGATGTATATTATTATCCAATATTCATACTTATAGCTTGTGACTTCATTTTTGTCGGGTCTCGGAATTTGTATATACTGAGTTGTAACATTGTTTTTATACAGCTGTTGAGTTTGAGACTTATACCTATTGTTATTTGAATTATTCCTCATGTTGTTAGTCTTACATAGTCTTATTGACTAAGCACCGTCACGACGTAAAGATGTGTATTGATTATGGATAGTTGAACAAGGTTACAGTGAAGAACAAGTATTTATTACCACGCATTGATGACATATTTGATCAGCTACAGGGTACTAGAGTGTTCTCAAAGATTGACTTGCATTCAGGCTATCATCAATTGAAGATTCAGGGAACAAAATATCCCGAAGACTGCCTTCAGGACTCGGTATGGTCATCACAAGTTCCTTGTGATGAATAGTGTATTTCAGCACCATCTTGACTCATTCATCATTGTGTTTATTGATGACATTCTGGTGTACTCCTGGAGCCGGGAGGATCATGAGAAGCACTTAAGAACCGTGCTCCAAACCTTGAGAGAAAAAAAAGTTATATGCAAAATTTTCAAAGTGTGACTTTTGGCTTCATTTGTTAGCATTTTGGGGCCATGTAGTGTCGAGTGAGGGAATCAAGGTGGATTTGAAGAAGATTGAAGTAGTGCAAAGTTGGCCCAGACCGTCTTCATCTACGGAGATCCAGAGTATTCTTGGTTTGGTGGGGTATTACCGTCGATTTGTAAAGGGTTTATCATATATTGCACCACCTATGACTAGATTGACCTAAAAGGGTGCTCCGTTTAGGTGGACCGAGGAGTGTGAGGAGATCTTTCAAAATCTCAAGACTGCTTTGACTACAACGCCAATGTTGGTGTTGCCTATAGGTTCATGGTCTTATACTATGTATTGTGATGCATCACATATTGGTCTCGACGTGGTATTGATGTAGGACGGTAGGGTGGTTGCTTACTCGTCTAGACAGCTGAAGGTGCATGAGAAGAACTATCATGTCCACGACCTTGAGTTAGCAGCTATTGTTCATGCCTTAAATATTTGGCGGCACTATCTTTACGGTGTCCCTTGTGAGATCTACACTGACCACCCGAGTCTACAACATCTGTTCAAACAGAAGGATTTTAACTTGTGTTAGTGGAGGTGGTTAGAGTTGCTTAAGGACAATGATATCACCATTCTATCATCTTGGTAAGGCCAATGTGGTGGCCGATGCCTTGAGTCGCAAGGCATAGATTTTGGGCAGTTTAGCATATCTACCGGCAATGGAGAGGCCATTAGCATTGGATGTTCAGGCCTTAGGCCAACCAATTTATAAGACAGGATGTTTCTGAGCCAAGTCAAGTTTTGGCTCGTGTGGTTTCTCAGTCTTCTCTTCATGATCGTATTAGAGAGCGTCAATATAATGACCCCCATCTGTTTGTCTTTAAGGACACGGTTCAGCATGGCGATGGCAAGGAGGTCAATATTGGAGATGATGGCGTATTATGGATGCAAGGCGGGCTATGTGTTCCTAACGTGGGTGGTTTGCATTAGTTGTTTCTCCAGGAGGCTCACAGTTTGCGGTACTCCATTCATCCGGGTGCCTAAAAGATGTATCAGGACTTGAGGCAGCATTATTCGTGGAGGAGAATGAATAAGGACATAGTAGAGTATGTAGATTGGTGCCTAAACTATCAGCAGCTGAAGTGTGAGCATCAGCGGTTAAGTGGATTGCTATAGAATCTAGATATTATAGATTGGAGACGGGAATGAATTGCTATGGATTTTTTTGCTGGGCTCCCACAGACTCAAATGAAGTTTTATGCGGTATGAGTGATTGTGGATAGGTGACCAAGTCGACTCATTTCATTCCAATGGTGACTTATTATTCCTCAGAGCGGCTGAATAAGGTTTATATTCGCGAGATTGTCAAGATTCATGGCGTGCCAGTATCCATCATCTCTGACTGTGGCACGCAGTTTACATCGCGGCTCTGGAGAGCCGTACAACATGAGTTAGGTACACGAGTTGAGTTGAGCACAATATTTCACCCTCAGACAGATAGACAGTCTGAGCTCACTATTCGGATATTTGAGCATATGTTCTGTGAATATGTGATGGTGTTTGGGGGTTCTTGGGATCAGTTCTTTCCGCTTGCAAAGTTTGCCTACAACTACCAGTCGAGCATTCAGATGGTTCTGTATGAGGCTTTGTATGGTAGATGGTGTCGGTCTCCGGTTGGTTGGTTGGTTTGAGCCGGGTGAGGCTTGACTACTGGGTACAGACTTGGTTCATGATGCTTTGGAGAAGGTTAAATTGATTCAGGATCGACTTCGTACAACCCAATCTAGACAGAAGAGTTATACGGATAGGAAGGTTTGCGACGTTGCATTCGTGGTTTGGGAGAGGGTCTTGCTCTGGGTTTTGCCCATTAAGGGTGTTATGAGGTTGGGGAAGAAGTGCAAGTTGTGCCCTAGGTATATCGGACCATTTGAGATAATTGAGAGGATTGGAGAGGTGGCCTACAGGCTTGCACTACCACCTAGTCTAGGTGCAGTTCATCCAGTATACCATGTTTCTATGCTCCGTAAGTACTTGGAGTGTCTTACTAGGTTATTTAATGTAATTTTTAGAACGAATAAGATGCCCAAAGAGTGGAGGTGGTACTATGGTTCCTGTATACAAGAACAAGGGTGATGAAGAGTATTTTGGGGCGTAGAGAGGAGATTGTTAGGAGATTGATGGAGCAGTAAATTGAGAGGAAAAAGGACTTGCATATGGTGTTCATGGCGCAACTTCAATTGACAAAGGACATGAACCTTGATAGGAAGGCATGGAGGTCGAGGATTAGGGTAGTAGAGTAGGTAGTATAGAGTGTTCATAATAGTAGTATTGGCTTGCTGTCTCGCTTTCAGTTGGTAGTAGGTTTTTATGACTAACCGTTATTTTATTTCATCGTTGATCACCTTACTATCTTATTGTCTTTTTTGTTCTACTTTTATATGGATTTTGGTGCTGTCCCTTCTTGTCTATATTTTCATTAATGTGGTGCTTATACTCTCTTAAGTCGAGGGTCTATTGGAAACAACCTCCCTGTCCTCCTAAGGTAGGGGTAAGGTCTGCGTATACACTACCTTCCCCAGACCCCACAGTGTGGGATAATACTGGGTATGTTGTTGTTGTTGTTTATGCTCCGGAAATATCATGGCGATTTGTCTCATATGTTAGCCTTAAACTTAGTCCAGTTGGACATAAATTTGTCTTATATTGAGAAGCCGATGACCATTTTGGAAAGGCATGTTCGAAAGTTGAGGTTGAAGAACAATGCTTCAGTGAAGGTATGTCTCTTTACTAGTATGCTTAAAATGAACATTCATCCTCGAACTAGTAAAGAGACATATCTAAAGTGGTGAACATGTCCGGGGGGGGGGGGGATGTAACGACCCGACCAATCGTTTTCAGTATTTTAGCCCCGATCCCCTAAATAATGATTCCTCTATTCTATATTGTGGTTATGTAACTCGTCGGGGTGTTTGGTTTTGGTTTCGGGTGAGTTTCAGAGTAAAATAGGAAACATAGTCCCTAAGTTAAGTCGTAAAAGTTGACCATAGTTTTACTTGTGTGAAGATGACTCCATAATGGTGTTTTGATGGTTTCGATAGCTCCATATGGTGATTTTGGTCTTATGAGTGTGCCCAGATGTTGATTTGGAGGTCCGCGTGTCCTTTTGGCCTTATTTGGTGAAAATTGGAAGTTGGAAGATTTTAAAAAGTTTGACCGGTAGTTGATTTTATTGATATCCAGGTCGGATCCCGATTTCGATAGTTGAAATAGGTCTGTGATGTCGTTTATGACTTGTGTTCAATATTTGACGTCTATTAGAGTTGTTTTGGTATGAATCGACATAGGTTTCGAAATTCAGAAGTTCATAATTTCTTTGGCTTGAATTTGGATTGCGATTCATAGAATTTATATTATCTGGTGTGATTTTTGGCCTCGAGTAGGTCCTATGTATTTTATAACTAGTTGGTATATTCGTATGGGGTCCTGGGGGTCCGGGTGTGATTCAGATTGAATCCGGAACAAAGTTTGGACTTGTAGAATTGTTGAAGATTTGCCGCTTCTAGTGTTATCGCACTTGCGGGGGATTTGGCCAAGGTGCATGCTATCAAAAGCGAATTGGGGAACACAGGTGCGGATCTGGCCATATCTAGCTGCAGTCGCAGAAGCGGGAAGAAATCCATAGAAGCGACTTCGCTTTTGCGGATGAGAGAAATGCAATAGCAACAGTGGTCGCAGGTGCAACATATTTCGCCGCAGGCGCGCATGAGGAGTTAAGTCATGGCCGCACCTACGATGGAATTTCCGTAGGTGCGGAGCTGCAAATGTGGTAGTTGGGTCGCAGGTGCGATTTAACTGGGCAGAAAAGGGAAAAATATGAGGGTTTGATTCATAATTCAGTTTTGGTTAATTTACATGCATCTATTGATAATTTCTTCATTTGATTAGTGTTTCGTAGTTGGAATTTGGGGAAAACAATTTGGTAGAAACTCCTTAGGCTAAAATGTTGAGTTTTGAAAGGTGATAGAAGTCGGATTTGAGTAATTCTTGTATAGTTGGACTCAATATCGAATGGGTGTTCGAGTTTTATAATTTTGATCGGGTTCCGAGATGCGGGCCTAGGTTGATTTCTCAACTCTTTGCAAAGAACATAATTTCATTGTTTGAACTAGTTTCCTATAGTTATATTTATAGTATGAAATTGTTTTGGCTACATTCGAGCCGTTTGGAGTTAGAAAATCGAGAGAAAGACCTTCTAGTGGATTGATTTAACGTGGTTTGAGGTAAGTGTCTTATCTAACTTTATGTGAGAGAATTTCCCCTTATGATTGGTGTTGCTTGTGATAATTGTGATGTGTACGCAAGGTGACGAGTGTGTACACGGGCTAAATATGAAAATCATCGGTTTTTAGCTATGTAGATTCCTTTCATGCCTTAATTGAGTTACCTTAATCTGTTATAGTCATCATTTTAGTCTAATTTTACATGTCTGCTTGTATTTTCTCTTACTTGCTAATTTATGTACATGTTTAGTTGAAATTCTTGTTTCCTTATTCCGTACTCATTATTTAACTGTTGAATTCTTTACTTGAAATTGTTATTTCTTGGAATATCTTGTTATTGAAATTGGTATTGAGTTGCAAAGGTTGTGATTCCTATTGAGGCAAAGTGTTAAGTTGTTAAATATCAATCCATTGAGTTATTCTTCCGTTTGTTAGATTCTGTTATTGTTTGGTTTCTCTAGCAAATTATTATATTAGGCACTTAGAGATGCGATTTGTGATACGTTTGTGATATTGATACACATGCGGCGATATAAGGTTTGGGTGTTGAAATGCATGCGGTGAGATAAGGTGTGCTTGATACGTGTGGCTAGTAGGGGAACTACTAGAAGTTATGTGGTGTGATAAGGTGGTCTAAAACGCTGGATGCTATTTTGGAAAAAATAATTTTTAAAACTAAATGTAAAGGCTTCTGCGGTGATATAAGGAAAGATTGTGATTTATTTTTGTAACTTGACACTACGAGGAAGTACCTCGTTAGTGACTCTTGTGGACCTTTCCCCATTCTTTTGCACTTGTCTTTGATTGTTGTTTCCTTAGCATATTATTAATTGTCTTTCTCCGTGTTGCACTAATTGCTAAGTTATGTGTAGCGATCCTTGTTATGCTATTCGTTGTTTCAACTTCATTACCGTAATTATTACACTGCCTACACTTGTTCAGTCTTTTATTTATTTCCAATAGGGGACTGAACTATCCTTATCATTGCTCTACCAAGGTTAGGATTGACACTTACTGGGTACCATTGTGGTATACGCATACTACTCTTCTACATATTTTTTTGTGCAAATCCAGGTACTGATGGTAGTCTATAATTGCGTATTTTAGTCACTTATTGCAATTCTAATTTATCGCACTTTAATCGACTTTGACCTTTAATCGCTAGTGTTTAACACTAATTGTGCGTTTTATGTATAGTAGGAGTGATTTCGGGCTTTGTCGATGTTATGGAATAAATTCAAGCTATTCTTGAGCTTTGAACTCTGAGTAAAAGCCTAAGGATATAGTTGGGATCGTGTTAGGGGATCAACGGATAATAGTACACTTAACGAGAGAAACGAAGAATTGAGCAGGAGGCCACCCAAGTGCGTGATCGCGCACTAGGCGTGCAAGTAAAGCAATACTATAGTGAAGGTGCGCGACCAGTGTACGAGCACACCACCAGGTGCGAGCACACCACCAGGTGCGTGGCTGCGCACGTACAACTCTGAAAACTCCTTTGAGACCTATTTTTATAATTTTGGAGATGACTCTCTTGGATATATATGAAGCCAGCTTACCTAAAAACAAGCGATCTGAACTTTTGGGGGAGATCTTGGGACCTAGAGAAGATTGGAGAGCCACCAAGGGAGAAGACTCAAGAATTCATCAAGATTTCAATCTACAATCGGTGCAATACGATAGTTTGTATCAAATCTTTAGAATTGGTATTTTCTTTGTTCTTAAATTCATTTGAGATATCCTACTCAATTATTACGGAGTAATTTCCATTTGGGTGTTGATAGATATGGTGTTTTAATAACTTGATTAGGGATTCAATTCTTGATACTTGCTAGAATTAATTGATGGTGCATGATTTTTATTGTGGAGTTATTTAGTATCTTGCTTAATCTAAAGAGAAGTTTGATACTAAATTTTTACATATCTTATGCTCTAGTTTAAATTCATGATTCAAATAGGTAATCGAAGGAGCCTCTTGAATTATTGATTGAACTAGAAAATAGGGAATATTCGTAAGAAATTAACCTTTAGATCATAAACATCATTTTTGTTCTTGCAATTATTTAGCATGCTTCAATTGAGTTAATTACTGAAACTAGTGTTTAATCTAAAGAGAAGTATTAGCTTCAAATGTAATATGATAATCGGTTGAATTCATAAGAATCGATCATATTATAAATATTTCGTAAGAGTCAGTCATCGTGCACCTATCTAGTCAATTACCCTTATTTTTCTCATAAATATTTCTTGGTGCTCAGTTGCTCTTTTTAGTGATCAATTGTTATTCGCTTGAACTTAAATAATTAATCATAGGAAAAGAATATCCAATCAAGTGTTAATTTTTCTGGATAGTAATCAACATGAGATTATTCAAACACTGTTTAATTCCAATCCCTATGGAGACGATAATTAATCTATACTATCTTTGAATAGCGATACAATTTAAGTGTGTGTTTTACGCTCGTTAAATTTTGGCGTTGTTGCCGTGGATTAAAAATCAATAGTGTTAAAAATAACTTTTAGTACTAATTCAGGAACTAAATTTTACTTTAGTGTATTCACATTTATCTCACTTGCGCGCAGGGTACAAATTTCGATTTCTCTGGTGTATGACTCGATCCTCTTCAAGCGAAGTGATACCATACAAACCAGAGTTGGAAAAACACCTGCGACATCTAAGAAAAGAAAGAGAATTAACAGAATTTGTTTTGGGACAAACTTCAACTCAAGATCACATGGCAAATAAAGACAATGAAGGAGTAGACTTAGCTGCAAGGGAGGCAGCACAACAAGAAGCTGCACATAGGATTACTGACGAAACAATCGAACTCAATGGGAGTCGAAGATTCAATCTAAATCGACCTTTGGTCGAAGACCAGTTCGAGAATGCAGCGCCCCGATCGGGAAGATCATTGGGTTACTATGCTAGACCCGTATATAATCAAGGAATGTCAAGTGTCAGGCCCCCACCCATAGCAGCAAACAACTTCGAATTGAAGCAAGGCTTGCTTCAAACTATCCAAAATAATTTCACTTTCATAGGGAAGATGAACGAAGATCCTAATACTCACTTAATGGACTTAGAAGATATCATGAACTCCTTTCAATAAAATGAAGTATCAAAAGATGTTGTCTACTTAAGAGCATTCTCCTTTTCACTGAAAGATAACGCGAAGCAATGGCCTTCCAGCTTACCCGTAGGTTATATAAGGACATGGGAATATATGACCAAGAAATTTCTTAACAAATACTTCTCGGCTGCAAAAGTAGGAAAGTTCAAAAGGGAAATCCTTAATTTCTGCCAGAAGGAAACACAAACGGTTTTTGAAGCTTGGGAATGATTCAAGGAAATAGTCAGGAAGTGTCAGCACAATGGAATTGATTTATGGATGCAACTCCAGGATTTTTGGGATGGACTGACACCGTCCTCGTGACAAACTATGAATACTGCATGTGGAGGTCCACTAATGAAGAAAACGCCAGATGAGGTTGTCTTAATTCTCGATGAATTATCTGAGGATGCTAACCAGTGGTCGGCTGAGAGTAATGATAGAAGAAAATCAGTTGGGGTTCACCAAGAGGACTCTAACACATCCATGAAATCCCAGCTAGACACCATGGCTAAGGATAAAAAGAAAGCTGATAGCTAAGGTACAAAGTGAGCCGCAAACAATATGTTTCTTCTGTAGATTGGGACACCCTACACACGAGTGTCAAGAATCAGCTGAGGAGGTCAACGTAGTGGAGAACTTTAATAGAGGAAACTACCAAGGTGGGAACAACTATAATGCTATGAGTCAAAGACATCCAGTTTTTTCGTGGAGTTCACCTAGTGGAAGCCTAAATTCATGGCAGCAAAATAATCCAAGACCTTAGGGTCAAGGACCACCAGGTTTCCAAAACCAACAGAGGTGGCAATACCATCCACAACAACCAAATCAGTCTAGTATAGAAGATCTCATGAAGGCATTCATCAACAAATCAGATAAAATTTTGAAACTCAAGGGACAATCATTCGAGAGCAGGGCACGACCATACGGAATTTAGAAAGACAATTGGGACAAATTGCAAATATGCTATCTGAGAGGAGTCCTAGGACCTTGCCCTCTGACACTAAAAGGAACCAAAAAGAAACAATCAAAAATGTTTCTCTGAGAAGTGGCAAAATATTAATTGATCCAGTAGTGAAGGTTAGACCTGAGATGGTGAGCAAACAGGCGAAAACACCAGTGGAGAAAAACGATGAAGAGCATAAAGTCCAGAGTAGTGGGGTACAAAGGGAGATTGAAGAAAGTAGACATATGCCAGCACTTCCATTCCCCCAAAAGATGAAGCGGTGATATAAGGAAAGATTGTGATTTATTTCTGTGACTTGAGACTACGAGGCAATACTTCGGTAGTGACTCTTGTTGACTTTTCCCCATTCTTTTATACTTATCTTTGATTGTTGTTTCCTTAGCATATTATTAATTGTCTTTCTCCGTGTTGCACTAATTGCTAAGTTATATGTAGCTATCCTTGTTATGCTATTCGTTATTTCAACTTCATTACCGTCATTATTACACTGCCTACACTTGCTCAGTCTTTTATTTATTTCTAATAGGGCCTTGACCTAACCTCATCACTACTCTACCAAGGTTAGGATTGGCACTTACTGGGTACCATTCTGGTGTACTCATGCTACTCTTCTGCATATTATTTTTTGCAAATCCAGGTACTTCTTACTAGTCCAACCATTAGTTGGGATTCTACTGCGGAGACTTCAAGGTATACATGCTGGCGTCCGCAGGCCTCGGAGTCCTCCTCTCTCTAGATATCTTATTTCATTATCCTTTATATATAGACATGATGTATAGGATTATCCAATATCCATACTTAGAGCTTGTAATTTGATTTTCACCGGGTCTTGGGATTTGTATATGCTGAGTTGTAATGTTATTTTTATACATCTGTTGAGTTTGAGACTTATAGCTATTGTTATTTCAATTATTTTATATGTTATTAGGCTTACCTAGTCTAAGATACTAGGTGCTGTCACGACATCCTATGGAGCGAAATTGGGGTCGTGACAACTTAGCACTATCATTTGTCTTTAGAATTAGATTTAGTGCAAATGGGTGTAATTATACAGTTTATGTCACGACCTGAAATACCAACCTCGAAGCCGTGATGACAACTAACACTACTTTCTAGGCAAGCCAACACAATAAAAATAATACAGAAGGAAAAGAGGTAAATATTAAATAACTAAACAATAACATGACATAAAATACCCCGAGATCTGGTGTTAGAAGTACATGAGCATCTAGATTCAGCTAAATACACGAGTTTAAAAAGGAATACAACACTCTCCGAAATAAAATGGAAAAAGTACAAAAAATAGGAATGTGACTTCTAATGCCTGCGAATGGGATGCAACTCTGCCTCGAGTCACTGACTGGTATACGCTAAGTGTCTCTCAGGACTCCGTCGGTACCAATGTCGAAATCTCACAAGAAGTGCATAAGTATATTATGAGCAAAATCGACCCAATATACTCGATAAGTGTTGAGCCTAATGTCGAGGAGGTAGTGATGAGGCTAAGACAAGATACCTACTAAAAACCTGTGCATATATATATATATATATATATATATATATATATATATATATATATATATATAGCAATAGAAATAACAATTATTTAAAGTAATAACGGGGTGGGGGAATATAAAAGGGAACAAAATCGAGACAATAAGTATATAATCACCAAGTTAGTCTTTTTTCCCAAATAAGCAACGAAGCAGTTAAGTTAAATACACCATCCGAGAATCAAGTAAAGCAATAAGATTATCAAGGTGCACGACATCACCTTTCGTTTTTTTAATCTCATCCTCACCATATAACATAAATGCAATGGCACATCATCATCCTTCGTGTTTGTACTCTCATACTCACCATACAATATAAATGTAATGGCATGGCGTCACCCTTCGTGCTTTTACTATCATCCTCACCATATTATATAAATGCAATGGCACAACATCATTTTTCGTGCTTCTACTCTCATCCTCACATAATAATAATAATAATAATAATAATAATAATAATAATAATAATAATAATAATAACAATAATAATAATAATAATAATAATAATAATAAAAAATAAAAATAAAAAAATAAAAAAAAAGCAATCAAGTGCATGGAATCACCCTTCGTGCTTTAATCCTCACATGCACTCAATCAATGTTATCAATATGAAAATATGACATGGAAACACCATTCATGCTTTTCACTCTTTCTCACTAAGAAATATTAATAACCCAAAGTATCAAGCAAGGTGGGAAGAAAATTTCAATGTGATGAGCAAACTTATCTTTCAATATCCTAACAACTTCAAAATGAGCAATAAACACGAAAGTAGACAATTATAGGAGTATCAATCTAACTTAGGCATGGAAGGGATAATAAATGAAATAACATGGTACAATAATATAATTTCCACCAGCATGGTTTAACTCATGACAACATATATTACTCGTCACTTTACATATACGTCGTCCCCAGACATAATTCATGTTGAAAATAGACCAACAAGTCCTAATTCCCTTTAGTAAATCAACAATCAATCACGGCTTAACCTTTCGAACAAGCCTCCAAATCAACTGAATCTAACCAATAATCGATCAAACAATTCGAAATAAGCTTTAAAAACTATGTACGAATGAAAAATGTTCAATTTTGATCATTTTTAAAAAGTCAACAAATGTAAACCCCGGATTAACTTGGTCGAAATTCAAGATTCAGACCAAAACCTGACTACCTATTTACCGCCGATCTCGGTTATTTGATTTGTTTCAAAATCTGACCTTAATTTGAGGTTTAAATCCTAATTTTACAAAATCCCTAAATTTGACACAAAAGCCCTAACATCTACCATGCAATTCTTAGATTTGATGTTAAAAATTCATAAAAAGTAATTGAAATTGATTGAAAACTAGTTAAAGATGCTTATAAATGATTTTGGGAAGAAAATCTCTTATGAAAATGCCGTCTAGAGTGTTTGGGGTTGAAAAATGGTGTAAAAATGAGCTAAGTCCCGATTTTCAATCTTTTACCCAGTTGCAGACGTCGCATTTGCGAATACTTGTTCATAAATGTGATCACCCAAATGCGAGTCACTAGTCGCAAATGCTATAAATTGCATCAGATTCACAAAAGTCACAAATGCGACAAAACCTACGTATTTATGAAGGTCCCTCTTGCCTTAAATGCGAACTAAACTTCTCTTTTCCAAAGCTACCCCAAAGTTGCAGGGGTAACAAATTTGAGACTCCAGCTGCATTTGTGATTTCCAAGCCTTCACTAATGTAGTCCCTTTTTAGCAAATGTGAAATTCCCTGGTACCAGTGCCTTTCAAAAATGTGACCACACATGAATGCAAAAGTCAAGCTCGCAAATGCTAGATCTACAGACTTGCACTAGGAACTACTGAGCTCCAACACTTCTAAAACCATCCAAACTAATTTGATTCCCACCTGAGCCCCTCAGGCTCCAAAACAAACATGCACACAAATGTAATAACATCTTACAAACTCGTTCGCTACCTCAAATCATCAAAATAACACTAAATAACAAGAATCGATCCTCAAAACTCAAGATTTTAACTTGAAAATTCAATTTTCACAATCTTTCACCTAATGCAGCCAAATGCCCTCGGGTCACCTCCGACTCCAACCAAACTTGTGTACAAGTCTAAAATATCATACAAACATACCAGAATTGTAAAAATACCGATTTGAGATCGTTTAAAAAAATATTGATTGTGGTCAACTCTAGCCTCATTTTAATTAAACAATTATCATTTTCCTTAAAATTTTACGTAAAAGCTTTTTGAAAAGCGACACGGACCACAAAAAAAATTAGGAAATACCAAATGAAGCTAAGAGAGGTCTCGGAATAAAGAAATAAAGGCTAGTACTCAAAAGGACCTATCCGATCG
The DNA here is from genome assembly GCF_000390325.3 of Nicotiana tomentosiformis. NCBI lineage: Eukaryota > Viridiplantae > Streptophyta > Magnoliopsida > Solanales > Solanaceae > Nicotiana > Nicotiana tomentosiformis. Next base: position 177,333,977 of record NC_090813.1, read on the forward strand.
TCACATTCTCCACCTCTAAAACACGCATTCGTCCTCGAATGGACATAGAAAAGTACCTGGAATGGTAAAAAGGTAGAGGTATCTACTCTGTATATCAGATTCCCTCGAAGCCTTCTTAATTGGCTGACTTCTCTATTGAACTTTCACTTAAGGAAAACTTTTGAATCTCAACTTTTGAACCTGCTAGTCTAGAATAGCCATCGGCTCCTCCTCATAGGTCAAGATCTCATCAAGTTGCACCTTGCTGAAGTCCAAAACATATGATTTGTCCTCATGGTCCTTCCGAAGCATGGTGTCACGATCCCTATTTCCCTCTGTAGGATGTCGTGATGTCACATAGTCTGTAAGACTAGGTAAGCCTAAAACTCACTGATTAAATAATAGAGTTTTTAACCAATTAACTATTAAGCATGGAGTTGAAGTTTCTATAACAAGCCAACAATCTCAACATGATACAATATCCCAAAATCGGTAGTACAAGTCTTAAGCTTTTCTATAATTCACTAGAAATAACAATACATCACTATTCCAGAATAATAGGAAACATTGGAAATAAAGTACTATAGAGGTTGACTTCGGAGCCTGCGAACACCCAGAAGGTGTACCTCAAAGTCTCCAGACGCACAGGCATAAGTCTCAAAACCAACTCGATCCTAAGTACCTTGTTCTGTACAAAAATATGCAAAAGTATAGCATGAGTACACATAGTGGTACCTAGTAAGTATCTAGCCTAACTTCGGTAGAGTAGTGATGAGGCCAGGTCAAGACACCTACCAGACATGTAAACATGTGAAAGATATAACATAAAGCTAACAAGGAAAGAGCATCATTATAAGGCCAATAACGGAAGGATTTCAAATTACAATTAACAATGAAAATAGTGGGAGAACGAGCGGCAACGAGAGACAACCAAGTTATTGGGCAACAACATATCCGGGGTAAATATAAAATATGAATGTGTTCAAGTACGGGAAACCGATGATAACTCAGTCCATCAAATCATTTCTAATGCACTAATTTCAATAAGGATTACCCCAAGTACCACTTCTCATAATCCCAGATCATAAATTACAACTTTCAAACCTTACACACATGGCGCCTTGTGCCCAGATTTTCCAAATCACTTTCGCACGACAAAATTCACATGCTACCATGTACATAGTATCTGTGTCAATATCAACTTAGATGACCGATGAATAATTTAAACACAATTTCAAGCCTGAATACAATAAAGGGGCAAATGAGATATTAAGCCTAATTTAGGATTAAAATAAAGTAAAATAAAGGAGAGGTTGTGAAAATAGAGTATTATAGGAGCTTCGTTTAAAAATAAATAAAATGAAGCAAAATATCGTATTTAAGCACAGTAAAACATCAATTAAATTTAGCGAGTTAAATATAGAATTTATTAAAATAAAATATGATAACAATTTTTACGTAAATTACACAACAATAAGGTGATGAGTAAATTTGGGAAGCCAACTAATGTAAAAATTTAATAACCATTTAAATTAGTAAAACACCGAATGAGATACGAGTTTTATTTTTTGAAAGACACACAAGTGAAACACCTTAAGAAATCTTTCATTTAAATCCGCTAAATTACCAACAACTCAATAAGATATCAGATAATGACCCTGGCACATAAATTCACCTTGACGATCAACTTATCAAGAAATAACAGAGGTGCGAATTTGGCATATTGAAGCAACACAACATATCACGTAGAATACATGACTCACACAAGAAGTCAATATCGTTCCATTACTAGAATATTGACGGTTAATCAAATACGATCAAAATACAATGATATGATTTAAGAAACAACAATAACTATCCTAACATAAAATGTACCACGAGAACCATAACCGGAAATGACCTTAATATCACAACAATTACAACATGTATATCCATTGCGGCGTGCAACCCGATCTCACACAATAATAACCATATCTGCTGAGGCGTGCAACCCAATCCCATACAATAACATCACTTATCAATATCATAATCCTCCCTTATTCCACCATATCATCATTATCATTACTGTTGCGGCGTGCAACCTACTCCTCAAGCAACATAAATTAAGCAACAAATTACAACCAACTACGGCATACCACAAAATCAAAAGAAATAAAGAGGCTACAGAAAGATGTCACAGCGGATGAAAAGATTACACAATAACTCACGAAATCAAATAACAAGGAATGACAATCCATAAACTAAGACACCATTTCTGAGAATTAATTAACAATCAAGGCATGTAGCATATAAAGCATGAAGTCAACATGTAATTGCCATTAACAATTAGCTTATAAGTGTGAACTTGACAACAAAAGATAGAACATCTACTAACAACTTCAAGTAAAGCACAAAAGGGAAATTCTAACGACATAAGATATAAGATGAAACGATGGCTACAATCAATTGCATAAAAGAAGCCTAACGGTCTAAACCGGTCAAATACCACATATAAATCTGTGTACATACTGGTCACCTTGTGTACACGCCTTCCACATAATTCAAATAGTACCATAAATCCAAAACCTAACGGGTAGTTTTCCCCCATACAAAGTTAGTCAGGATACTTACCTCAATTCGGTCAAATCAATACTCAAATGAGCTTTTACTTTTCAAATTCACCTTCGCTCGGCTCAATCTTGCCAAAGACAATTAAAATACAATAAAAAATGCAAGAGAAAATAATTTTAATTAACAAAGCTATGATCTCTATACAATTTCTAAAAAGTCAACCCTAGGTTCGCCTGGACAAAACTCGGATCCAAGGGTAGGTCTTGACTACCCATAACCCTACGAGTCTATATATGTGTTCTGTTACCAAACGAGTCTGATTCGACTCTCAAATCCCAAATTTTTATGTTTCAGAACTTTAGCAAAAATCCCAAAATTTTTCCTTAGACTCATGAATTTGATGTTAAATCTAATAATAACGAAATATAATTGAAAATTAATTAAAATTACTTATCTAATAGTTTGACATGAAAATCTCTCCATAAAATCTCCTCCCATCGAGGCTAGGATTCAAAATATGATAAAAATAAAGCTAAGTCTTGGAATACTTAGTTATATGTAGGCAACAGATGACGCATTTGCGACACGGTGTTCGCAAATGCAAACCCCGCAAAAGTGAACCACGCAAAAGCAAGCATTTCATCGCAAAAGCGAAACATGAGACTTTCTTCTAAAGTTGCATTTGCGACAAAATTCATCGCAAATGCAAAGACAACTGCCCTCGCAAAAATGACAGTCATCTTCGCAAAAGAGAACAACAACACTTCGCAAATGCGAGGGGGTTCTTCACAAATGCAAACTCTTCCCCAGCAGCCCAGGTTCGCAAATGCGAGGGCTGCTTTGCAAATGTGATAGTCGCATTTGCAACAAAAACATCGCAAATGCGATGAAACTAGTACCAAAACTCAACAATTTAACAAAATCAATCTGAAACTCACCCGAGCCCCCGAAGCTCCAAATAAAACACCCACAGCAGTCCAAAATATAACACGAACTCGCTTGCACGATCGAAACACCAAAATAATCTCTAGAAGAACGAATCGGACGCTAAAACGCATGAGAATCACAATGAACTTCAAGAACTTCTATAATCGCAACCAAGCGTCCGGACCATATCAAATCAACTCCAAATGACACTGAATTTTGCAGGAAAGTTCCATATGATGAAAAGGACCTATTCCAAGTCCTAAAACAAAAATCCGAACCCGATAGCCTTAAAGTCAAGTCATGGTCAAACGTAAGAAAATTCTAAACCTTTAAATTACCAACTTCAGCCAAATGGTACCGAAACTTTCTAGAAACCTCCAAATACATATTCGAATATGCCCAAATCCAAAATCATCATCCGGACCTACCAGAACTATAAAAGATCCTATCCAAGGTCAAATACGCAAAGGTCAAACCTTGATCAATTCTTTTAACTTCGAGCTTCTCAAATGAGAGTAACTCCTGAAAATCATTTATGAACCACTCAAACACCTGAGTCGGTTATGCATGCAAGTCATAATACACTATGTGAAGTTACTCATAACTTTAAATTACCGAAATAAATGCAATTTTCAAAAGACCAGTCGGGTCATTACATACGAAAACGTAAAATATCGGATGTACCCTTGCTAGGCTAGGAGACAATGCAAGCCTATAAGAAACATCTCCAACTCTCTCCAAGATCTCAAACGGCCAATAAAACTCGGGCTTAACTTGCCCTTCTTACCAAACTGCAACACACCCTTCATAGGCAACACTCGGAGAAGAAGCATCTCACCCACCATATAAGCCACATCTCAAAACTTCTGGTCTGCATTATTGCACCCTATTTTGCACAGATTAAAATAAGATTAAACTAGTAGTTTCTCTATTGTTGATAAAATAGAGTCGTCACCTAATATTTAAAGGTATACTAGGGTATCTTTTTGTTTATCAGATTATTATCCTATTAGTCTACTAACTTGTGAGACTTGGGTAAGGGTTCTTATTCTTCTAAGGGGAAGGTGTTAGGCACTCACTAAAATCTACCTGAGGTAGTTCCTTAGGACTTAGTGTAGGTTTAGGGAAGTGTGTGTGTGTGTATATATATATATATATATATATATATATATATATATATATATATATATATCCTAGTTCAGTGCTTTAAAGTTTGAAACTATTCTAAGTCTTGTTTCAAAGTCTACTTATTTTTGAAAGAGAAGTTGTACATGTACTTTGGAAAAGAGGGCATAGATTTTATAAAATGTTGTAATTTGTAAAAATATATTTTGAAATGTCCCCATCTACAAAGTTTAATTGATTTGTAAATGTGGTCATGTTTTAAATATTTGTCTTTTGAAAATAAGGTGGTTATTTGTGCAACTTAGTGTAGGAAACATGTCATAGGTATTTTGAAGAATTGTTGGAGGTATGCCTTTATTAAAAAACTCATTGAAGATACTAATTGCATTTAGCTTGGTTTTTATTTATTGAAGACCAGTCATGAAATGCCCGTTCAGTTATAATTCTTTTTGAAGAAAAGTTTATTGATTTCTCAAATCTGTTCAAACTCAAAAAAATGCTTTATGAAAATGGTTAGTGATAATCAAAATGGTTTTTTTTAAAATTTATTAACAGTATTGATTGAAATACTTTAGTGAATATGTTAGATAAGCTCAGATTCTCTCTTCATTTACCTATGGGCTTGCTTTGCCTAGGTTCCTAAGACATTCAAAATATAACAAAGGTATTCAAAATAAATGTTAGATATGATATACATAAACAAAGAGATGGGCATCCAACTTTATTATCTAAAGGGGAAGGAGAAAGAAAACTAGACTCGTTGAATTTCAATAAATGTTTGGGCCCAACATAATGTGCACGAACATAGGACTTTAAAGGAAATGCGACGACCCAGATCTGGAAATAGGCTTGACCTCTAGATGGTCTCAGCAGGCCCAAGTTGAATTCATGCGTACAAAGAGGTAAAAATAATTAGTGAAATCCACATGAAGCCCAATAAAGCTGAAACATATAAATATGACTAAGAATGAAATAAAACCATCACAAGGCCTAACAAGACAAAGACTGTAACAAACAAACACTAATTAGAGCGAATGCCAATTTTTATTTGTATTAATCCTCTTGAGTTAATGATCAAGCGATTCGGATATGACCTAATTCATGGACAAGGTATCCTTGAAATCCCTGGCACTTTAGAGTTCACAAGGGTATCAGGGACTCCGAGCAGTGCTTGTGTTAGGGAAGGGCACCTTAATCACAAACTAGGTCCCAATCCAAATATCTTTAATCACTCACGCTCACTCTTACCCAAAGGTTTAGATACAAATGAGGTATTCACTTAACAGTCAATATGATAGCAGGAATAGGGATAAACCTTCAAGTACATAAGCCACAGGAATTATCATCAAAATGCAGAAGCATGAACATCTTAGGAATTACACCATTAATCTTAAAATTAGAACCTAGAAGGTAAAGATCAATTGTTGTAGGTACTAACAGTTTGAAGGGACACTCAACATTCATTTGTAACATGTATTAGAACATTTAACGAGATTAAACATCAGATGTAAAACAGGGAGTATTCATGCTAAACTAATCCAAATTTAGAGAGTTGAGTTAAATGAGGAACATTAATCTCATTAATCCTACGGTGAAATTCCAAACTTTCAAGAACTCTTAGATAATCTCATAATACTTCAACAATAATTAAGACTATATGTAGAGCAATCCAAAGTTCCTACACACATGGTTGAATCCTCACTATATTGAATACTTATGTTAACAGTCTTGATCAAAATCCCTAGAGGTTACAACAAACAGTTGAAATATCCCTATAGAATCAGTTTTGATCTAATTTAACTTAACAACATGGTCTCTAGCCTATCCTATTCTGAACCAATGTTTAGACTCACAGTTAAACCATTACAGAAAAGGCTATCAATTAAGTATAGGACAACATTTCTTTAAACAACACAAATAAGGATAAGTGAGTTTCCTTAGGTCCATAAGTAACAACAGTTAACTTACATTCCAAATTCTATGTTGTTATGTTATTGGAATAGGCAAGGTTCAACTTCGTCCTCTACAGGGTAGCACGGTATTAAGTGTAAGATTATAATAACCTACGCATAAGTCTCTCTTAAATGGAAAATGCAAACAGGAAGTTCATGAACAAAACACACAAGTGTAGAAGCTAATAGAAAATACTCAAACATATACACAATGTTGTTTCTAGATGATTGCAAGATTGCATAGATTATCAGATGAGCAAATAGTCTAATAACCAAGCTAGTGAATTTATTACAGAATTTCAAATCACACGAACATGTGAGTTTCATATACATAGGGTAGATATGGTTTCAACATCAGATTAATCAGTCCAAGCAGACAATTTAAGTATGTATAAAATGGGTACCATGATGAATAGCAGTTTTAGATATATTAACAAATGATATAGCATTATTAACCCAAGAACCAGTATAGCACATATGTAGCATATACAAACTCTTAACAAGATATCAAGTATAATGGCCCAACCGGTTATTTGGAGCAATTGCATTTCGCTCAGCTTTTTGAACTCTTGAGTAGCTTCATATGATGTATTATGACTTGTGTAAATCACCGATTTTTATTTTTAGGTGATTCGGGATTGATTCAGAAGAATGATTCTCAACTAGGACGCTTTAAGTTGGAAGAGTTGACCAAGTTTGACTTTTGAGTATCTGATCTCAGATTAGAGTTTTGATAGTTCCGTAAGGTATGGATGGTGATTTTTTACTTTGGAGTATGCCCAGATTTATATTTGGATGTTTCTAGAAGGTTCTGACACTATTTGGCGAAAGCTGTTAATTTGAAGGTTTGAAATGTTCATAAGTTTGACCCGAAGTTGATCTTGATGATATCGGGTTCAGATTGTGGTTCCGGGAATTAGAATATATTCTTTGCATCATTTGGTACTTATGTGCTAAATTTGAGGTCATTCCGAGATGATTATGGTTTGACATGAGTTTTTGAAGTTGAAAGTTCAGAAATTCATTAAGTTCGATTTGGGGTGCGATTCGTAGTTTTGATATTTTTATGTGTTATTTGAGGCCTAGAGTAAGTCCGTGTTATATTATGGGACTAGTTGGTATGTCCAGACGGGGGCCCGTGGGGGTCGGGTGTGTTTCGGATTGATTTCGGACCATATTTGGCCATTTTCAAGTGTTGGTTTTTGGCTATAGGGGTGTACATTGCTATCGTCAAGATTTGATCGCGACCGCGAAGCGTAAAATGAAAAAAATGGGTGTGTGAATTGCGTTCGTGGAGGAAGGTTCGTTTTTGCGAAGAAGAAATTTTGTTGTCATTGAGCTGACTTCAGAAGCTTATATCTTGCAATCTGTAAGGAGTTTGGAGATGATAGAAGAAAGAAAGTTGTAGCCCTTTATTTTTGTTTTTAGAAAGTCAAACCGTTTGTCATTTAGAATTATGTACAAAATATTATGGCTGATACACTACAGGTTGTCTAAGAAAAGTTTGGGAAGGGTAATGGAAATTTATTCATCGCGATAGTGGGGAAATAACCGGAAGGTTAAAATCTATGCTAGAAATTTTTGGAATTACAGTCGTGAGGTTTGTGACCGTGATCGCGAAGGGTACACCTAGAGAAGTATATAAAGTACACTATTTCAGACCTTTGAGTTATTTTATCATATTTTGAGCTATGGAGCTCGTCTTTGGGCGATTTTCACCACATGGATCGGGAAAGTATTTTCTACTCAGTTTTGATTATATATCATGAATCTCTCTTCGATTATGGTTTTTGGATTATGAATTTTTAAAGAGAATTTTGGGAGTTTTGAACATCAATTCGGAGTGAGATTTGATAGAAATTAGTATGATTGGACTTGTAGTTGAATGGGTTATCGGTTCTGAGGTGCGGGGCCGGGTTTGACTTTTTGGTTGACTTTGAGTAGATTTGTAAAAATTTGACATTTATCATTTGGGATTGTTTCCTTAGGAATTATTTGATATTTTGAGTTGCTTTTGACTAGTTTCGAGCCGTTCAAAGGTTTCACATGCATGGGATGGCGTTTCTAGAGTATTTTTGGCTTGCTTGGAATTGGATTTGGCGTGTTCGAGGTAAGTAACAAATCTAAATTTGCATTTGAGGGTGTTTAACCCTGTGAACTATGTTATATGAGATGTATTGGGGTGACGCACATGCTAGGTGATGGGCGCGGGTGTGTGCGCCGAGGTATTCATGATGCGCGTAGTTCCTAGACTACTACATTCCTTATCTTGCTATCTTGTTTCTTTGATTTCATGTTTTCTCCATTTATGTGACTACGTGGGATATTATTCATGTTAGAAGCCATGCTTAGGCTACCTGTTCAATTGTTTGAGACATGATAGGGCTATTTTCTCTATGTTGAGCTATTTTCCTTAGCCTTAGTCTTATTATACATTCATGTTAGTTACATCTACATGTTATATCTTTGTCTCTATGCACTATATATATGTTGTCTCACGTGTTATCAGTGTGCATGTATGTGACACAAATTTGAACTATATTTGAGACATATTGTGTTATCCTATGTTATATAATTGGATTGTGTTCTTGTGAGATGTCTGCATATTGAGACTTTTGCGGATTGATGACTAATGTGGGACATAAAGCCGTATTTATAGTGATATTTGGATCGGGTTGCACACCGTAACGGTTAAATTGATATTGAGGTGACGCGTATGCTAGGTCCCTCAATGGGATAAGATGTACTAAATTGAGTCTACGTGGGCACCGGACCTCACCATTTAGGCTAAGTGATTATTATTAGCGCTTGGGTAGGATCCGCCCTCCAGAGTCTGACATGCCAGCAGTGGGCGCATGCACATTAGTTCATATACGTGCTTTGATGATAGGCAATTATGATAGGCACTTGTACAATGGTAAGTGTGATTATTTTGATGGATCCACAATGATATTGTTAGGGCATTGAGCCAGGCACCTTGAATATGATAAGGTTGTGTTTGTACTTAACGATTTCACTATAAAACTGATTATTTGACATGTAGGCATAGAGATGTACCTTCTTCATGCTAGATAGCGACATGACATCTAATTACTTGACATGTATATTTGGCATATAGATGCACCTTCCTCATGCTAGATAGTGACATGACATCTGATTACTTGATATGTATATCTGACATGTAGGCAAAGAGATGTATCTTTCTCATGCTAACTTGTAACTGAAAGGTCCTATCAGATGTTTTAAGTTGGGGAAAACATGGTTCCTTGATAAACTCAAGTTTTATTGATTTCAGCAGTAGGATTTTGGTTGGGACCGTTATATTCGAAAGCATGTCTACTTTTCTGTATCTGTGAATGAGCTGGGCAATACACCTCCTGAGTTATATACCTTTATTGTCTTCACTATACTATTATGAATTGTTATTGTCTATTGATGTTGGTCCCTGACCATTATTCGAGCTCGTCACTACTCTCAACCTAAGGTTATGTTTGTTACTTATTGAGTACATAAGATCGGTTGTACTCATACTACACTTATGCATCTTACATGTAGACCTTGAAGCTGATGATGTTGTACATGGCTGGAGGTGGCATCGAAGATGTACATGCATTCCAGTCATATCTGGCTTTTATCCTTGGTAGCTTCAGATTTGTAAAATCTATTTATGTATGTTCCAAACAGATAATGTATTTATTACGTACCAGTCTTGTAAATTCTAAGTCTTAGAAGCTCATGATTTGTAGTACCAATCCTATGAATTTGCATAGAAAGATCTGTTTTTTTATTTATTGACTCATGTTATCCTATTTGAGTTATATTGTCTATCATTTAGCTTATATAGAAAATTAGGTTAGGTTTCATCACGACTAGCTATATTTTGGGCCATAACATCAAGGAAAGTTTAAGGACAGAGCTTGAGTTGGGCTAGCAAACATGGTAGTACACCTGATAAACATAGAATCATCATAGTCTCTAAGCTATCGGAACCATCAAAATTCCATTTCAGAGTCGTTTACTCATGTGTCAATACTCGGTCAACTCTTTTAACTTAAGCTTCCAACCTTGGCACTAAGTGTCCCAATTCATTCTTAAATATTCCCGGAGCCAAACCAACAACCCTAGGAAGTCACATAACCACAAATGAATATAGAATAAGAAATAAATAAGGGAACTAGTCTTCAATACTCAAAACAATTGGCCGAGTCGTTACATTATCCCCCTCTTAAACAAACTCTCATCCTCGAACAGGTCTAGAACCATACCTGGAGTCTCAAATAGGTGTGGATTGTTGCTCTGCATCTCCCGCTCAGTCTCCCACGTAGCCTACTTAACTAGATAAACTCTCCACTAAACTTTCAATGAAGCTATATTCTTGACCTTAGCTTCTGAATCTGTCGATCCAAAATAGCCACTGGCTCTACATCATAAGTCAAATCTCCATATAACTAAACTGTGCTGAAATCCAAGACATGAGGTGGATCACCTTAATACTTCCGGAGCATGGAAACATAAAACACTGGGTGAACACCCGATTGACTAGGTGGAAATGTAAGCTTGTAGGCCATCTCTCCAATCCTCTCAAGCACTTCAAAAGGGCCAATATACCAAGGGCTCAACTTGACATTCTTCCCGAACCTCATCACACCATTTATACATGATACTCTGAGCTATACCTTCTCTCCCACCATATATGCAACATCACGAACTTTCCAATTGGAATAACTCTTCTGCCTAGACTGTGCCGTGCGAAGCCAGTCCTGAATCAACTTGACCTTTTCCAAGGCATCCTGAACCAGATTCGTGCACAAAACCTAGCCTCTCCCGGCTCAAACCTCCCAACTGGAGATCGATATCGCCTCCCATTTAAGGCCTCATAAGGAGCTATCTGAATACTCGATTGGTAGCTGTTGAGTTATTTTCTTAATCCACAATTAGGTACTTAGTCATGTTTATTCATTTGCATATCATATCTCAATATCTGTTATCATTACTATTATATCATGTTATCATTATTTGGGCTGAGTGGTATGAGATTTGTGAGCTCGGGAGACTAGAGAGATTGATGATTGGGTTGGGGCCTGAGAGCCAGATTGTGAGTGATATTGTGGATCTGGATGCACGCCACAACAGACCATATTGGTTTTATATCTATTATTATTATGGATCGGGTTGTACGCCGCAACATGTCTTATTGGATTATTTATTATTGTAGATCGGGTTGTACGCTGCAGTAGGCCTTATAGGGTTTATATTAGCACTTGAACATGATCCTCCCATCCGTAGTCAGATATACCAGTAGTGAGTGCAGGGACAATGATTTATATACACGTGCTTTGGTGAGGAGAATTGATGCAAGGCACCCGTATAGGGCTGAGTGATTGTGTGTGATAAGTGGGAAATGAGATAGACAGATTGAGTACTCTAGGATTGTGAGTACTTGGGATTATCGTTGTGATACATTACATTTGACATGCATATTTTACATGTACACATAGAGATATAACATTCCTCATGCTAGATGTATTTGTCATATTTTATCAGTGTTTGGCTTAAATTGTTGAACTTGAAAGCATGCCTAAATTTTTGTACTGTGAACGAGGTGAATACAAAAGTTTTTCTGAGTTATTACTGTCATTATCTTGTTATATCTGTGTTTTCATTATTTCAATTCGGACTTTATGTTTCTTAGTTCGTCACTACTTTCAGCCCAAGGTTAGTCATGTTACTTATTGAGTATATTGAGTCAGTTGTACTCATACTACATACTGCACTTCATGTGAAAATCCAGGTACATCTGGGTGTGGTGATTTCTAGAGTGGCGATAGTACCTGTTCGGAGACTTCGAGGTAGATGCTATGACGCCCGAAGACCTTGACTCTCCTTCTTTTCATTTTATTTCATTTACTTTTCTCTGAGCGTTGTACTAGAGTTTAGACTATGTTGCCATCGGGATTTTGGGATGGTTGTAGTTGAGTTACAATTATTTTTTTATTAGTTATTTATGAGATTTATCACTTTTGAACTTATTGAATAATGTTTTTATTTCAAATGCATAGTTGTTATGTGATTGTCAGCTTGCCAAGTAATATGATAGGCGCCATTATGACATATTGAATTTTTGGTCGTGACAAATTTCACACTATGTTGGTACCTAGAAGCTCATGTGCTCGTTGACACCAGGTTGGTTGTAATAGAATTTCATTTACTTTTATCAATTAGTTATGAGATTTTCTATTGTTAAGTTTATTAAACCCGTTTCATTCAAATGTTTAGTTGTTATATAATTATTGACTTGCCTAGTAAGTGTGTTAGGTTCCATCACGTCGGGTTGTAATTTTTGGTCGTGACAAGTTGGTATCAAAGTCCTAGGTTACTTAGGTCTCACGAGTTATGAGCAGGTTTCGTAGAGTCTTGATCGGTATAGAGACGTTTGTACTTATCTTCGAGAGGCTACCGAACTGTTAGGAAACTTCACTTTCATGTATTCTTGTCGTGCGGATTTACTTATTCTAGAAACTAAACATCTATTATTATATTCTCTCACAGATGTTGAGCATACATGCAACTGGATCAGGTGGACGACCACTAGTACCACCAGCTAGGGCCGCGAGAGGTCAAGGCCATGCAGAGGATGAGGCGTGGCTCGTACTGCAGCTAGAGCAGCACTTGTGGAGCCACCAGTTACTTCAGCTATGGAGCAGATACCAAATATTGTTGAGCCGGTGGGACCAGCTCAGGCATAAGTTGTGCCCATTGTGATTCCAGGCCTTCAGGAGGCTTCGGCCCAGATATTGACTGTATGCACGAGTCTTGATCAGGCTGCTTCGATTCCAGCTGCACCAACCACTTCTTAGGCCAAGAGAGGTGCTCAGACTTCCACCGCCCGTACTCTAGAGCAGGAATCTCAGGGACTCCAGACACCAAGGGTACTACCAGCCTAGTTGGTTGCAGCTACTTGAGCCTAGGTTATCCCACCTATGAGTGACGAGGAGCAAAAGAGGCTAGAGCGGTTTGGGAGGCTCAAGCCTCCAAAGTTCAGTAGGCCAGAGTCAAAGGATGCCCAAGATTTTATAGATAGGTTCTAGGGGATCCTTCGCAGGGCGGGTACTTTGGAGACCAGTGGAGTTTCATTTATTACTTTTCAGCTGACGGGGTCAGACTACAGATAGTGGGAGGCCTATAAGTTGATCAGGCCATCCGGCGCTTCACTACTTACGTGGCATGAATTCTCAGTTCTCTTGTTAGAGAAGTTTATTTCATAGACTCACGGAGAAGAGTTGCTTAGGCAGTTTAAGCAGATACCACATGAGGGTATGTCGGTGACTCAGTATGATATGATATTTTCATAGTTGGATTGTCATGCGATATGGTTGGTTCCCTCTGAGAGGAGAGGATTAGGAGGTTATTGATGGCCTCAGGTATGGACTACATTTCGTAATGACTCAGGAGATTACATCATGTACGAGGTTTGATGAGGTTGCTGATATTGCTAGACGCTTAGAGTTGGTTCATAGTCAAGAGAGTGCGAAGAGAGAGAGAGAGAGAGAGAGAGAGAGAGAGAGAGAGAGAGAGAGAGAGAGAGAGAGAGAGAGGCGTCGTAGTTCAGTTGGTTTCAGTAGTGCCTCATCTGGAGGGCAGTCCCATCAGAGCAGGAATCGTCCTTATAAGCCCGCTCAGATGGCTCATCCGGTTCATTGTGGTGCGTCAGCTAGCCATGGTTACTATAGTTCTTATTCGGGTCAGTCATCATTTAGTGTGTTGCCAACATAGAGTTCTTACCATGCTTGATCTTCCTAGGTTTCCACAAGTAATTCCTCGGGTTATTAGGGTCAGCATCATGTTAGGAGGGGTTGCTATGAGTGCAGAGATTCGAGTCATCTCAAGAGAGATTTCCCAGATTATTGAGCAGAGTTCAATAATTGTGATCTCAGCCTACGATTCCAGCACCAGTATCTACACCACCCGCACAACCAGCTCGGGGTAGGGCCATGTTATCTCGAGGCCTCCCTAGAGGGGGAGGTCAATCAGGTGGTGGTTAGGCCCATTGCTATAGCTAGACCAGAGGCAGTTGCCTCTGACACCGTGATCACGTGTATTATTTCAGTGTTCCATAAAGATGCTTCCATATTATTTGACCTTGGTTCCACTTATTTATATGTGTCATCATAATTTTCTTATTATTTGGATATGCCCCGTGATTTCTTAGTTACGCATGTTAATGTATCTACGCCGGTAGGTGATTCTATTGTTATGGACGTGTGTATTGGTCGTGTGTGGTGACTATTGGGGGATTAGAGACGAGAGTTGATCTTCTACGTCTACTTAGTATGGTTGATTTTGACACAATTTTAAGCTTCGATTGGTTTTACCCATGTCATTCTATTTTGGATTGTCACGCTAAGACTGTGTCATTGGCGTTAGTTTCTATGGACTATGTTCCCAGTAGAGTGATTTTATATTTGAAAGCCCGATGGATGGTTGGGAAGGGATGTTTGGCATATTTGGACTTTGTGAGGGATGTTGGTGATGATACTCCTATCATTGAGTTTGTTTCGGTAGTGAGAGACTTCCCGGATGTGTTTCCCGCAGCACTGCCAGGCATGCCACCCAACAAGGACATTGAGTTTGGTACTGACTTAGTGCTGGGAACTCATCTCTATTCCGCCGTATCATATGGCACCAGCATAGTTTAAAGAATTGAAAGTATAACTTCATGAGCTACTTGATAAGGGATTTATCAGGCGTAGTGTGTCGTCTTGGGGTGCACCGGTTCCATTTGTGAGAAAGAAGGATTGTACCATGTAGATGTGCATTGATTACAAGCAGTTGAACAAAGTTATAATTAAGAACAAGTATAATTTACCACTTATTGATGTCTTATTTGACCAGCTTCAAGGAGCTAGAGTGTTTTCAAATATTGATTTGAGGTCCGAATATCACCAGTTAAAGATTCGGTATTCAGATATTTTGAAGACGATATTCAGGACCCGCTATGGTCACTATGAGTTTCTTATGATGTCATTTAGGCTGACCAATGCCCCAGCAACATTTATGCACATGATAAATAGTGTATTCCAACCTTACCTTGATTTTTTTGTCATAGTATTCATTGATGATATACTGGTGTACTCACGCAACTAGGAGGAGCATATACAACATCTGAGGATTGCACTACGTACATTGAGGGAGAAGAAGCTTTATGATAAATTCTCCAAGTGTGAATTTTGGCTTGATTTTTTGGTTTTCATGGGGCACATGGTGACCTCTTAGGCACTAAGGGAATTAAGGTAGATCCAAAGAATATTACGGCAGTTCAAAGTTAGCCCAAACCATCTTCAACAACTGAGATTCAGAGTTTCCGTGGTTTGGCCGTATATTATCACCAATTTGTGGAGGGTTTATCAACTATTGTTGCACCTTTGACTAGATTGACCAAGAAGGTTTCCCCATTTAGGTGGTCTGATGAGTGTGAGGAGAGCTTTCATAATCTCAAGACTGCCTTGACTACAAATCCAGATCTAGTTTTACCTTTAGCATCGGGCTCTTATACAATGTATGGAAAAGGTCCAAATAAGCCCTTGTACTATACGAAATTGAGCACATTTACCCTTCGTTAATACTTTAGCTCAAGAATGCCCTTACCGTCACATAGTTGGTCAATATATACCCTTAGAGTCACACAGTTGGCCCATATATGCCCTTTTCGAAACAAAATCCCTGCAAACTAATTAGCTCTTTCATTGATTGTATTAAAGTGTATTACAAACATTATTTCCTTTTATTAGTACATTGTTTTCTTTACCTTTCTTTTCTTTCTTCTTTTTTTTCCTTTTTCTTTCTCCCTTATTTGATTTCCTCCATTGCTGATGTCATCTCCATTTTCGTCACCAATTTCACTTGACAAAACTCATGAATTCCAATTACTAAGAAAATTCTCGCACAACTATCTCGCCCATATATCGCTACAAGGCCTAAATAGAATTACAGCATGCATGCGAATAATCAAGTAGCCTCACAGCCCATCATAGCATAAGGAGAAACATATAACATAGGCATGGTCAAGAATAACGTCCATTATGCCCGGTGATATATCCACGCTAGCAATTGTGTAAGATAAGCAAACCCAGCCTGATAAAGAATACACATTCGTATTAGGCTTACAATTAGCCCCCAAACCTATTCCGATCATTCCCAAACAGATATATAACCTACCAAAAGTCCATAGCTACCTATCCATAACAAATACCCCTATCTATCCAATTCTTAGCATTTCTTCACAGTCTCTGCCTACGAGAACATATGCTCTTTAAACCACATGAATATTGGAATCCCCATAGCAGATCCAACTCCACTAATCAAATGGCCGTTACATCACTCATTTCAATCATCTTACGAAAAATACTCACATAAATCTTCTGCACCACATAGAAAAACCTAAACCTCAGCACTCCAAAACCAGGAGATCATCGTAACACTAGTCAAGCATCGGCAAGTCAAAATACAGTGCGTCCTCTAAAATGCACACCCTCTTCAGGTGATACCAAATAGCGTGAGCATTATCTTAAACATCAGAAATTGTTCGTGCTGTCTAGAACTTATGACCTTCCCTTCGAACATAACCCACAACCTTGTACTTACAACTTTTAATCCCATGCGGTGCATAGCAACTATTATGCTAACTCGTAAAAATCTAAAAATCTCATAATTAACTCTTAATCACAAGAAGGATTAGCACCTTATCCACCGAGAACCATCCACTTAACTTGAGAACTTCACCACAGATTTCAAGTGAACTTCGGGCAGTGCTCTCACTGAGAAAAGAGAAGCAATCGAATTATGGTGCCCTTGGCTTTCAGCTGGAAGGTCTCAAGTTTAAAATAGTAGAATAAGTGAGAGTGAGTGAGAGAGTAATAGCAGTAGTCCAGTAATAATCGTTAAGACTTAGAAGGGGAACGGGGAAGGGGAGTTTATATAGTAGTAACAATTGAATGAACAAACAAGGAAACATAGCTAATCAAACACAAATAAGGAAAAACAAGCATGAAAAATCAACTCAGAATCAATTTAGGAGAAAATCAGGTAAACCCTAGTTCTAGATGGAGAACAAAATAGTCGAAGAATCTCACTGAATCGGACCCAAATAACCTTGTTATGGATGCATATAGATGAAAAACCATCCAGATCTTGAAGATCTGGGGACGATTGTACTTGATTCAAGACCTGGTACTTGCCAAAGATAGGCAAGTACTAGGAGACACAATAATCGTGTAAGTAACGAAGAGATCGGGCATATATAGAAGGAAAATCATGGAGAGATTCCATATTAGGGTCAGAGTTGGAGAGGATAAGGGAGGTGGTTATTAGGGTTTCATATAAGATAGAAGGGGAGAGTTGAGAGTGTTTGGGGGGAGGGGGAGGGGGGCGATTCGGAGGGAAATGGGCGTTAGGGTTTGGGGTGGGTTAATTAAAGATGGGAGATTGTTTGTGGGTCGTCGATCTCTAAGATCGACGACTGAGATAGAAGAAGTGAGTGGGGCGAATCATTTAAATGGGTACCGACCGGGTTCATTACAAGGGTTGTCTGGTTTGGGCTTGGGGTTAAGTGGGCTAGGTTTTGGGTTCGCAATTAGCTCAAAAATTGGGCCATAGTTTTAAATACACAAAAATTATTAAAAATAATTTACAAAAAAGTAATTAATATATAATAAAACATTATTTATACAGTAAAATGCTTGAAAATAATAGTAAAATACTTGAAAATATATTTATGTATTGAATATAGGCTATTATTGCAAATATGATGTAAATAGCTCAAAAATACAAATGTAATTATATGAAATGAAATAAAATGTTATAAAATATACATGTGGGTGTAAATAAAAAATTTGGATGATTAAGCCATCACAAAATAATTTGAAAGGATAATTAATAAATATTTGAACAATTTAAATGTATGAAAATCAATTTTAAAAGCTTTAAAATTATGGAAAATTATAGAAAATACTTATATGACTCTTGTAAATTGGGTAATAATGCAAAATAATATTTAAAGTATATATAATATTTTATAAAATATGAGGGCAAAATTGTGTATCAACGGGTAATCTCTCAATATTTTAGATTTCAAAATTAAACGTGTTTTGGTTGACTAAGGAAGTTCAGCAAACATAATACAATGGAGAGTTTTAGAGCAAGCAAAGTTAACCCGGCGACGAAACTCTTAGTTGGTTTCAACTTGACAAGTGTGACAACCCGAGGAGAGATTTTGCTGCCCACAAACGCCGAATGAGTAACGAAGACCACTCTATTCGAAGTGGTAGATAGCGATATGGGTTACAATGTAATCCTCAGAGGGGCGTGGATACACAGGATTTAGGCCAAACCTTAAACATCTCATCAGTTGTTTAAATTTTCAATGCTGGAAGGAATCAACGAAATAAAATGAGACCAACTGGCAGCGAGGTAGATGAACGTAGTAACAGTTTCCAGCAGCAAAGGGAATGAATCCAACATATAGCAATTATAGGAACTGATGCATTCTCCATCTCCGAATGAAGTCGATAAAAACGAGGAGTCATCGGAATCCCATCAGGTTCCAAGATATTTTCAGGTACCAGAGGAGACGGATGCGACCAAATCGACCGCAGAAGAACTCGAGCAAGTGGCCTTGTTCGAAGAACTTTTTGAAAGGGAGTTTCATCTGGGAACATGATTAAATCCCGAGTTCAGATTAGAATTTATATATTTTCTTAAAGCTAATATTGACTGTTTTTCATGGTCGCACTCGGATATTACATGTATCCCATTAGAGGTAGCAGTGCACAAGTTGAGTCTGGATCCAAAGTTCCATCGGTAAGGCAAAAGAAACAACCTATAACAGAGGTCAAAAACAAGTTTATTAAAGAAGAGGTAACTCGATTACTTAATATTGTTTCGATCCGGGAGGTAGAATATCAAGAATGGTTAGCCAATTCAGTTGTAGTACCAAAGAAGAATTAAGAATTTAGGATGTGCGTAGACTATAATGATATAAATAAGGTATGCCCTAAAGATTCGCTCTCGTTGCATAACATTGATCAAATAATTGATGCTACGGCCGAATATGAGCTAACGAGTTTCCTTAATGCTTACTCCGAGTACAACTAGATCAAGATAAACATGGAGGATCAGGAAAAACCTCTTTTATAATGAACTTTGGCACATATTGCTATAATGTGATGCCTTTTGGACTTAAGAATGCTGGGGCCACTTAAGAACGCCTTTTGCACATATTGCTATAGGCAAAATTATGGAAGTATATATTGATGACATGTCCGTCAAGTCTTTGAATGCAAGAGATCATTTGAAACACCTTCAAGAAACTTTCAACATACTAAGAAAGCATAACATGAAGCTCAACTTAAAGAAATGCACGTTCGGTGTTGGTTCCGGTAAGTTCTTGGGGTTTTTGGTCTAGCAAAGAGGGATCGAGGTAAATAATAATAAAATCAAGGCTATCAAAGACAATCCAGACCAATTGACTAGCGTGAAGGAAGTACATAGGTTAACCGGAAGGTTGGCGGATCTAAGTAGATTCATCTCAAGATCTTCGGAAAGGTGCCATCACTTCTTCTCACTTCTGAAAAAGAAGAACGATTTCGAATGCCCTCTGGAATGCCAACATGCATTGAAAGACCTAAAAAGGTACTTGTCCCCCCCCCCCCCCCCCTGCGTTACTGTCAAAATTAGGGGAAGGCGAGCAATTATTGATATATCTAGCAGTCTCGGAAGTAACGTTAAATGCAGTTTTGGTTCGAGAAGATGAAGGTACACAATTTCCTATTTACTACATTAGTAAAATATTGTCGGGAGCGGATACTCATTATCCTCTCCTAAGGGTGGAAAGTGGACCAGTCCCGGGCCTACGGGCTAAGTGGTCCGGTCCAAACGGTCCCGGTCACGGGTCGGTCCCAAATTAAACGGGCTAAACGGTCCCGGGCTAAACGGTCTTTTTGTAGGGACCGGCCTGGGACCGGGACCATTTGGTCCCAGGCTAAACGGTCCCGGCCCGCAGGTTAAATAGGCTAAGTGGGCCCAACGGATTTAAAAAAATTAAATAGAAATTAGAGATAAAAGAATGTTAAAAATAATATCTAAGTCTAAAGACAAAAATATTGTAAAGAGATATGCTTTGTAATTTTATTATAGCATTAAAAAATATGGCAATATCTTTCTTAGTCTTTATCCCCCTATGAAATGAGCAAAAACAAGGTGCTAATACCACCATTGAGAAGAAAAAGAAACTAATCAAGATGTGCCAAATTATAAGTTACATAATACATACTAATTTTTGTTCATACAAGTTACATGATATCTCTTATAAACTTCATAAATCTATCAGGGTCCGGAGGAATTTCCGTTGGTGGTGGCGGAAAAGTAGCTTGGTCATCGCCACTTCCGGGCGAAGCAACATCCTCCGCAAGTTCAGCTAGCATTTCTTCGCAAGCTTCGTCTTCATCTGATTATGATTCAGCAAGTCCAAAATTTCTTCTTTCCGACCGGATCCAGTCTCTGAAAAGTACTGATTTTTCCAAACTCTCCCTCAAAGACGCTCTATAATCACTGAGTTGAAGTCTTGCTTGACTGAAAGCGCTCTCTGATGCCACTGTGGAAGCTTGAATAGTTAAAATGTCTCGGGCCATCCTTGAAAGAATCGGAAAGTATTTTTCTTTGTCCTTCCACCATTCCAAAAGATTAAAGGAACCGTCGGGATTCACTTCCTCAATTCCCTACGACAAATAAACTTCAAGCTCATTTAGTTGTAAAAAATCACTACTACTAGAACCTTGAGAACCCCTAAACCCCGCCCAAGCACTAAGTGCTCTTACTCCTGCATTTCTTTTAGATGATTGAGAATCAGAAGAAGAATGAGTTGGAACATTTGGTCTAGCATGATTTAATGCAACTTAATAAGTTTTAAAAATAGTTTGAGCATTTATTCTAATTGAGGCTATTGTTTTCAGAAGTTGAGACAATTCCTTATCTTTAAGTACTAAACCATTATAAACAGTTTCATACCAAAAATGAGGACCTCCTAATTTCATACAAGGATTTAACAAAGCAGAAACACCATAAATAGGGGGAATAGGGAAAAAATATTTTTTAAACTTTTTTCTCATAGAATCAATAGCAAGTTTATAAATTTTCCCACCCTCTGAAAAATGAGCAAACAAATTTGCAAGTTCTGCAATATAAACTAAACAGTTAGAAATAGTAGGATAATATTGCCCAGAAAATTCATTTATAGCAATATGAAATTTTTCTAAAAAATCTACAAGTATTTTAATATTAGCCCAATCCCCATTTGTAAGGTGCTCATCATCATCACTTACATGTGCATTAAATATTGAGTTTATGGGGTTTCTATATTCATATGTAACAACCAAACTTTCATACATGTAATTCCATCTAGTTGGACAAGGTTTAGGAACCTTTCTTTCTCTTAGGCCAAATTCATCGCATCTTTTAAAATATTCTCTAAGTCTACTTCTACGGTTTGTATAAAAAAGCCAGTTAAGAGCCATTTTAACCTTTTCAATTTCAATATTTAAAATTCTCATACCATCACCCATAATTAAATGGTAAATATGACAAATACATCTAACATGAAAAATATCACTAAATGTAGGATTTAGCGTAGTGGTAAGCAAGGCTATAGCATTTGTGTTACTAGTAGCATTATCCATTGAAATTGACATTATTTTATCACTAATGCAAAAATATCTACAAATATCTGTAACTGTGCTAGCAATAAACTGCCCTATGTGACGTGAACTAATTATTCTATAAGAAATAATGCGCTTTTTCATTATCCAATCCTCATCAATCCAATGACTGGTAACAGTAAGGTAATCACAGTCGTTACCACTTCTACCAATATCAGTTGTAATAGCAACACGACAATTTATATGAGTAAATAAATAGCACAAATATTATTCATATTCATGTTTATATTTATAAATATCGCTCTTTACGGTTGTGCGAGGAAAACCTTTATAAGTAGGATTAAAACATTTTCTAATATAATGCACAAAGTTAGGGTCAGAAGGAAAACTATAGGGTAAACACATAACAGTTACCATTTTTGCCAATTCTTCCCGATCTTTTTTTGGATCATAATATAAAATACCACCGGTAACAGTGTTAATTCCCGGTTGAAATTGATTTGAACCGGTACTAGGGTCAACCTGACTAGGAGTAGGTAGACTTTTTCCCTCGGCCAAAGCTTTCAGATGAAGATATCTCACTCTATCTTGAGGGTATTTCATTATGTGTCTAGCCAAAGTTCCCATCATCTCCCCCTCCCCCCCCTGCGATCCAAAATATTTAAAAACTAACTCCGTGCCACAAGTTTTACACTTAGTCTTATTTTCTGGAATTAGTTGAGTAAAAAATGGCCAAACGGGAGATGTTTCCGTCCGTTTGCTAGGTTGTTTAGAAAAAGTAGGGGTAGTAACAGGAGTATCAATTGGGGCATCATTTGGATTAGCAGGGTTATCACTAGTTGGGTTAACATCAGGAGCATGACTAGTTGGTGTATCATCATCCGGTTGAGTTTCATCAAAATCTATTTTCTCGTTATCATTTTCATCAATAGTTGGATTAGAATAAAGAGCATTCATTAATTCATGGTCTAATTGTTCACCAGCTCTAATATTATGGCAAAATTGACTTTCAGTAAATTGTAATAAACTATTATCGCTATCAAGAATAGAAGGTGTAGGACGTATATGGAGTTTGGTTCGGGGAGCCCGGGGCAGTGGAGGAGGAACATATTGAGCACTAGATTTGTCACTCTTGGATTTTACCTTATTTTTACCAAAACGTTTTTTAAGGAAGCCATCTTAATTAATAAAGTAATAGAAAATAAATAAAATAAATAAAATTATAATATTAAAACTTAAGAGTTGGAACGAGTTACCGAATTGATGAACAACTTGTTGAAAATTAATTATCGTTGAAGACTTCAATTCACCAACTTCACAATTATTTCACAAATTGTAACAATAAAGTAAGCAATAGTAGCAATTATAGAAGAAAATTAGAGAGAGATTGTGATAGATTGATGATTTTGTAAGAAAAAAATGAAAGAATGATGGGGTATTTATAGTTGAAAATAGGGAAAAAGTATAATTATAAAAAGTTTGGGATTAAAACAAAGTTGGGGGGTTAAATGGCTATTTTATAAATAGCCAGCGGCTATTTTTGACAGCCCAACGGCTATATTTTTAAAAATAGTCGTTGGGACCGTTTGGCCCGCTAAGGGACTGGTCTGGTTCCGGGCCCTGGCGGGCTAAATGGTATGGTCCCGGGCCTGGCGGGCCCAAATTATAGGACCGGCCCACAAGATCGGCCCAGGCCCATCAAAACCGGACCAAACGGTCCTGGCCCGTTTAGCCCGTTTGGCCCGCGGTCCCAGGCTGGTCCCGGGCCTGGACCAGCCCAATTACCTTTCCTCAAAAAGCTGACCTTGGCTCTCATACTTGCCTCTCGAAATCATAGGCTTTATTTTCAGTGTCACCCGATAGTCGTTGTGACAACCTCCTAAATTGTCAGGCTGTTTGGCTAAATGGTCAGTCTAATTAGCGAATTTGACATTGAGTACAAACATAGGATTGCAATCAAGTCACAAGTTTTGGATGATTACAGTCCCAGGTTAATGCCTTTGGCTGCTAAGAAAGTAGTGTTGGTGTCAGAAACGACATCAAGAGTTTGGATCTTGTTTATGTATGGAGCTTCCAATGATAAAGGATCTGGTCTCGGGGTAGTTATAATCACACCCTCGGGGAAACTCTTAGGTATGCCATTAAAACTGTTCTGTTAACTAACAACGAAGTTGAGTATGAGGCTTTTGTTGCAAGAGTGGAACTAGACCAGGGACTAGGCTCCGAGGTCATTGAAGTAAAATGCGACTTCCAGCTGGTAGTAAACCAAGTGTATGGGATATTCAACACAGTGGAAGAACACATGCAACAGTATCTGAACAAGGTCCAGGTGTTGCTTGCACGATTCAAGGAATGGCTAGCCGTCCAAAATAATAGCTGACGAGATAGGGGCGTGCTAGCATTCCAAGGGAAGAAACTGTGGAAGTAGATGTATTGGCTAACTTGGGGTCATCGACGGAGATAAAAGGATCTGATTCTGGTATGGTCGTCCAACTTTTGTATTCAGTGTTGGACGTAGATGGTTACTGCGAGGTAAATTCAACCAACTTGATTTGGAACTGGAGGAATAAGTTCATAGAGTATCTCCAGCATGGTAAATTACCCGAGGATCAAAATGCATCCCGAGCACTGCAGACCAAAGCAGCTTGCTACCGCCTTGTAGATGGGCAGTTTTACATGAGGTTATTCCAAAGGCCATTGGCCTGATGTCTAGGGCCTCGGAGGCCTCGAAGGAGTTTGTAGGAATCATTTTGGTGTAGACTCGTTAAAGCTAAAGTTGATCAGGGCATGTTACTACTGGCCCCGGATGGAGCAGGACGCAAAGACATTCATTCAAAAATGTTACAACTGTCAGCGTCGCATGCAGTTAGTGCACCAACCAGTAAAATTTTTGCATTCGATGTTGTCCCCGTGGCTATTCATGAAATAAGAGATGTACATAGTTGGTCTTCTATCACCGGGGCCCGGAAAGGTAAGATTTCTTTTAGTTTTAACTAAATATTTCACTAAATGGGTTGAATCGGGTCCCTACCAAAAGATTGGTAAGCGCGAAGTGGTTGACTTTATATGGGATCATAGAATCTTTCGATTCGGAATACCAAAGGAAATCTCCTGTCACAATGGGCCGTAGTTCATAGGCTCAAAAGTCACAAAGTTTTTGGAGGGGTTAAAAATCAAGAGAACTACGTCTTCGTTGTGCCACCCAAGTGCTAACGGACAGGAGAAATCAACAAACAGGATAATTATTCAAAACCTTAAGAAGAAGTTGGAATATTCTAAGGGCAAATGGCCCAATTAGCTACTATGGGCATATCGTACAACTGCGAAGTCGACCAGGGGAGAAACACCCTTCTTAGTCGTATACGGTGCGGAGGCTCTACTACCGGTAGAAGTGGGGGAGCCGACTTTATGATTTTCCCGAGCAAACAAAGAGACAAATAATGAAGCATTGATGGTGAAGCTGGACTTTCTCGATGAACACCGGGACTCGGTGTACGTGAGGATGGTGACTCAACAACAAAGGATGGAAAGATATTATAATCGCAGGGCCAATCTCCGTTATTTCAAAGTAGGGGATTTGGTTTTGAGGAAGGTGACTCAGAGCACTCTTGAAGTCAACATCGGAAAACTGGAGCCAACGTGGAAAGGTCCTTACCGAGTTTCAACTATCATCGGTAAGAGATCATATTAGTTAGAAAATCAAGATGGAGTTAAATTGCCCAGTAATTGGAATGTGACTCATCTTAGAAGGTTTTCTTACTGATGGTTCCTGGCAATCCTGAAAGTATGTGTTGCACTATTTTTCCTCTACGACGAATTTTTGTCCCAATCGGGTTTTTCTAGCAAGATTTTTAACGAGGCAGCGACATAAGGCATATTACGATGGGACTGTCATCAACAAAGGAAAGATCTTTGAATATCAAGGCACTAATATTTTCACATTGATGTTAAACAGCTATGTGGATGGTTAAATAATCTTTGGGTTGATGGAAAGCCTTACCTTCCATTGTTAAAAAAGGATTATTTAATCGTTCACAAGTTGTTTCTACCGATGAAGCAACAATCTGGTCACAAGACTTCCAGTGTTCGATTTTGCATGATTTGCATTTGAATACTGAGGGGAATAATGTCTTATACGACACCAAGAAATGCCACGAAAACCGGGACTACCAGATATGGGATCAGTGTTTCATCAAGACTGGGGACTACATGATCAACGCCGTAGAAATAAGTTGTACAAGTTAGCCACATGAATTGGCAACTTTTATTTATTTAAGCAAACAAATACCTATGTACTTTTAACAATAGAGGTAATAAAACAAAGTCCTTATTTTTATCTTATTTCTTGTCCAAATTAGTTAAGTTTATCATTTGAAAGTAAATAAAAACTTCAAATGCTTGTGCCGGAATTAAAAGGAGATGTCCTCTTCAAGAGCACCGTAAACATTAGGGCCCTCTCTTATGAAAGCCTCATAGTAAAAGCTATATTCCAGAAGAGTTTATGCTCGGAATCAAAATCTATCAGATAATAATATACTTGAAACTTTATTCGACTAAGTATAAAAGGAATATTTTTGCAAAACACTTAAGCAAAAAGTTCTTTATTTATCAAGTGCCAAACTCGATGAAAGGTTTGGCATAATTACAAAAAAAGGTTATATATCATTGCTTCCAGAACCCAAAGGGAGAGATGGATTTGGGTTTCCCTCGGTAGAGGAAGGCGGATCCACTACAGGGCTAAGGTTCTCATCTTATTCAGTCTCCCATTCAGTTCCCACATACTCGGAACTAGTACTCGAGGAGTCAAATGCAGTGGGTCGAGCAGAAAGCTTTTCATGAGCAGTTAACTCTAGTTCTCGGGCCTTGGCGATACAATCATCAATATCGATGATACCCCTTTTGGCTTACTCCAAGGTTTTTACCCTCATATGATATATAGCATAAGTCTTCTCAAAGATGAGAGAATCCTCTTGGTCCTGGAGTTTTGCTTGAAGATCAATTTCGTCCTGGAGCCCTTCTCTTTCGGCTTTCATCGCGCTGAGGCAGGAATCAAGCTCAACATTGGTAGTTGAGTGAAGCCGATTTTGCTCCATGGCCCTTTTCAACCTCTCTTCCATTCGGGCCCTCTTCTCCTCGATAGCATTGGCCTCCTCTGTTTTGGGCATAAGTTGGCTTTTAGATTATTGATTTGCTCCTCGAAGGCAGACTCACGCTCGGCATCGGCGATTACAGTGTCATGGAGTTCGACCCACTTAGCCTTAGCCTCTTGAAGCTTTTCATGTAATTGGGCAGCTTCTTGGCTATGGGCCATCCTATCTTAATAGCTTTGCTGTAATAGAGCCTCATGCTCATCTATCTCCGAAACATTTGCTTTCAGCACCGGGAGGCACGCAGCAATCCAATTCCTTTCAGCTAAAAGTTGATCCCACTGGAATCAAGTCTTTGTTTTTCAAGGATCAACATTTGCAGGCCTTCAGAAGAAAGAAGGTTGGCCTAAAAATCGAAGGTTGAAATTAGGATTACCATTACAACATGTAAGCAAGAAAAGAAGATACAAGGAAATTAGTATGATACATGTGCTACACTATGTATGTTGTTGTTTATCGGGCACTCCCCAGATAGGGAGCCCATCTTCTTCCAATCCTTCTCCGAAGCCAGCGACTTCAGATAATTAGCAAGCCCCACCATCTTGGATAAAAGATGACATTCTTTCGGAATTGAAAGAGTGTCACCTCGCCTGGGTCTTGGAAAGGGGTTGAGTAATTTTTCCCCAAGTTTCCATGGTCAGGGGATTGAGGGGGAGAGTCGTTCCTTTCTCGATTGGCTGTTACTGGTAGAGGAGATGCAGTTGGTGTTGCTGGGGAAGGAGCAGTTGGTGTCTGTGGGCGTGACGTTATTGGCGTAGAGCTAGAAGAAGTGATTGTGGCAGAAGGGATGATGTTTGTTGTTTTCTCAAAAGATGGAGGCACAAAGAGCTCAGGGTTTGAACTCCTTTGACTGGAGGCAACTAAGGGGACTGGGAAACGAGAGGCAATGTTCTTGATCAAGCCCATCTCACCCTAAAGTGCCTCAACTTCATCTTTAGGTTTTGAAGCCCCCCGGCGGAGGATCCGATTGAGCTGATGAATATCATTTTCTCCTTTGAAGGGAAGCCTCTTCATCACTGGCTTTCCCTTCGTCAACGAGGACCACTATGGCCGGCTCGTTTGGCATTTTCTTTGCCCTTTTCTATTGAGTCCTAGCTCAGAATGAGCATCTTCTCTTCAGTTTCTTGCTCTTGTTTTGGGGAATCCGAGAGGAGGCGCCCTCACTGGAAGTTCAGGTAGTCCACGAGCTCTTCTTTGAGCAAGGGCATTTTGAAGCACCCTCCCTGCCTCCTCAGGGTCATCTAAGGCATTGACTTCGGGACAGATGATTGAGCCACTCAGAAGCCTTGTATAAGAAAAAATGGAGTTATCAATTTATTCATTATATTTCTTGTGTTCGTACATAGATAAAAGAAAGAAGGACTTGGTTTACCGTGATTTTTGGCCTTCTACTAGTATTTGGGGGCTATCTCCTTCCACTACCGGGATTCTAGAGTTGTGATGTCTAGAAATTTCTAAACCCATTGGTCCAGGCCTTGAACATGTGACGGTTCCCATCGGGTAGTTGAAACGAAGGAAACAAAAAATCAACAAAAGCGGGAAATGACCTTTTAATGTAGAAAGGAAATAGGAACCAAAAACTTACGGAAAAGGTTCCATGACCCAGGAAAGGATGGAGTTGTGGTCGTGATGATTTCCCTGGTAGCGATGACGACGAACCGCTCCATCCATCCACGGTCGTTGTCATCGTCTACGCTGGTGAGGAAAGCGTGGTGATCACGCATACTAAAGTTTATTACTCCCCATAGAAAATATTAGGAGTTTAAAGGTTCATTATGTGTGCAAAAGTTAGGGTTTCCCCCGTCTCAGTTCACAATTGACGAAGGGATGCCACCGTCCGCCATATAGATGGACCTACTTGTGCTAAGCAGACTTGATATCGGTGGTAAAATTCCAAAATTATTGGATCGATTACGTCACTCGACCCTAAAGAAAACGTACCCAAGGAAAAGGGATATGTATAGACATACATAAACCCCTACTTGGAGTAGGTAACTCGCTCTACCATATATAGGGTGAGAATTTCAAGATTGGGGCAGTTGCAGTCCTCCTTCACAGTTGGAATACTAGAAGGACGAATAGAGGAGAGAAACTTGTGAATTGGCCAAAACCGGTGGCCTTGAGAATTTACAGAAGGAGCTTTTTCTTGAAGGTCGTTTGCAGTACTGAGTTGAAGTGGTATTATCGTGATAACGGTTGGAGGTTCCGAATCAACACCAATCTCCTTATCTTTGTTTTTCTTCGGGCCTCCACCGAAGAAAAGACCGGTATTAAAGGAAGCAATGTATGAAGACATGGTGGTAAGAGGTATGTAAAAGAAAAAGTTTTTTCTCTAAAAGTTAAAGGATATTAAAAATTTCTAAGAAGATACAAAGAAGAATGACTTATGAATAGTTGTGGAGGTAAAAAAGTAAAAATGATTAATAGTGGAGAAGTTATAGATGACAAAAATCGTAGTCATGATTACCTCAAAAATTGGCAAAAATATTTGATGTATCGTGGGGCAAAAAGTGTTCGGGCTATTAAATGCAAGAAGACGTATGCCCTTTCAAGTGTGAGAGACTGTTCAGGAAATTTTTCACCAAGCAAGAAATCTTCACCTACTTCCCGATAATACAAAATTGCGTCACCGAAAAGTAGGGGGACTATCTGTATGAGGTAAAATTGATTGACAATAGGTGGTCGAATGGTAAGTTGACACGTGGAGCCGAAGATAGATAAAGGACGAGTCTGGAAATAATTAGTACCGAATGTGATGTGTGTGACCAGTACCAGATAGATTCTAAAGGGAACATAGTTGGCGGCAGAAGTTCAAAGATTTCCCATCGGACAATATTCAATGAGGGAATATTTGCTAGCGTTAAATGAATAGTCGTTACAGAAAATATTTGCATTCAAGGTGTGTCGTTACATCTTCATCAATGACACTTTTATTCTCATTTAAAGATGAGCTTGATCCTAGGATCATGTTTCCCTAGGTAAAACTATAAATACTAGGGTTAGCAACCACTGTGAAGAAAAAAGACTCTGCATGCAAAAGTTATACTTTATTATTTTGCTCTCATACTTTATTATTTGGCTCTCAATTTAATAGCTTCATCATGGTATTCTCTACTTTCATTTTTGCCCTCGAAAAGGCTGAGCTCAGAACCAGGATTGTTATCTTCTTTAATATCAATTAAATCTTAATTTCAGTTCTATTTCTTTATCGTTTTTGGATCAAGCCGATTCGCTTGTCTATAAATCACGTAACAAATTTAATTGTATCATTTTACATATAAACAATTCCAAACAAACCGTAAGAGGTGATGTCATTTTGAAGACGATAGCCTCATGTAAACATTCAAAGATACTATTATCTGATTATAATAACCCTCTTTCTTTAATAGCTTCTTTGAAAGCTTAAAAATCTGCAATGTGAAACCTTGTTTCACATTTCTGGGGGGGGGAACACCTCGATCCTTTGGGTATCAGATCAAACGTAACCACAAATATTATATAAACATTACAGAAAATCTCAAATTATTCAACGACTCGTAAATACTCAAAAATAGGTTGGTGTGTTACATGTACATCTCTTTTGATGCATATGTTTCGGAAACGCCTAATAAGATTCATATGTGACAATAACAATCCTCATTCCAAAAGATTCAGTAATCATCTAAAGGAAAAGTTCATTCATCAGTATTATTTAACTATCGAAAAGTACATTCTTCAATTTAAAGATTCATTAATTAATTCTAAAGATATACATGATTTTGCTAAGTGCACTTGTCAGTCTTTTTGAGTGTCTACTTTCTGCGAATTCTTCATCTACAGACTACAGGTGTAAAAGTCCTTTAAAGCAATATTCTAAAGTTTGACGACTCCCGTGATTCACGCCTGCAAGTCTGCAACAATTGTCTAACGGGAGCAATAGATTAGCTCTTGCAATCCAGCTAACTTTACGTACAAGAGGGCCATGAATAACATCCTAAATAATTTTTATATTATAATTAATTGTGCTTACTTTTTAAGGGTATATGGTATGGATGATTTATGGCCGTACAACGGGACGGCACAGCATTTAGCCGGGACGGTGGCGGGACGGGAGGAAATGAGACGAAACGGTAGGCCCATCCCGTCTCGCTAACAAACGGGACGGGACGGGTTCGCGGGCCTTAATATAATAGAGTTATAATTTATTTAATATAATTTCAAGCCATTAAGTAACTAAGTAAGAGTGTAAGATAATTCATAAAAAAAAATTAACGCTTAGAGCTTTTTATTTTATTAATAGAACTTTCAAATATCACATATAATTATAATTCTTTTGAAGAGCACATAACCTACGCAGCCACATTCTAGGAAGGGTTCTGTTTGAACTAGGCCTCTTAGTAGCCAATTACAAATTATCATACTAATATTTATAAGCTCATATATAACTTTGTTGTAACTTATCTATAATTTCTCTCGAACATTGTTCGAAATTGGCAATGTTGATTGATGTTCCATGAGTTCCATGCCGTCATCGCTCCCAGTGCTAAGTATCTCATTGTATTCTTCTTCTTCCCTAGTGGTTAAATTTTCAAAACCAAGATTTCTTCTTTCTGAATTAATCCAATCTCTGAATAATACGAAAATCTCTAGGTTGTCCTCCGCTAATGAATGTCTATGATCTTCGATTTGAAATCTTGCCGCGCTAAAAGTACTCTCCGATGCTACTGATGATGCTTGAATAGCAAGGATATCTGGGCCATTATTAAAAGTGTTGGAAAAGTCTTGCCACGCTCCCTCCACCATGCCAAAAATTGTTCGTTGCCTTCTTCGTCTTTAATACTTTTCAATCCTTGATTAAGATAAGAATCAAGTTCATCATTAATAGAGGAATCAAAACATGTTATATCATCCATATCTTCCCATAGAACTTCTACTCCAGACTTAGAAGTAGAAGGAGCAATTTCACCACCTGTTGTTTCCATAGATTTATATTTATCAAACATTGATCTAACATAAGAATATAGCGCAAAGTTTTGCTTACATATTCCACATGTAGCACGTTGATTGACTTTATCATGTTTAAAAAATTTCTATATAAGTGATGTTTTGGGACGTTCACCCTTAGGCTTACCCCTTACAGGAGGTACAGGAGGTAAAGCTCCAGACCGAGATTTAGTCTGAGTTGGAGCTTGTGTTGCGGGACTAGTGGGTGTTTCATCTAAACCTTCTTCCTCTTTTTCTTCATCCTCATTTTTTTCGTCCTAAATAAAAATATCATTGCCAAATTGTCTTTGTAAAGTTTCATGATCTAGTTGTTCTCCGAAATTAATATTATAACATGCGGGGGTTGGAAAAATTAAGTTTCATCAACATGAGTCATTTCATCTATATGTTTTCTAATTCTAGGAGAAGGGCTAGGATTAGGATTACTACAACTTTTATCTTTACTACTTTTTTACTAGTTTTTTAAAGCCAAATACATTTTTAGGTGCCATAATTTAAATATGATATTAAATTTAAAAAGTTAACACACAAATGAAATACGAAAATAGAACACGTAAAGTAAATACAAAAATTAAGTACTAGAATGATACGCAAAAATTATATATTAAAATTAAGAGATGGAACAAGTGCATCGTGATTAAATATTGAAACTTGAAGAAATTGGCCAAAATATTGCTCCAAATACTTGACGAATTAATTTGAAACTTGAAAGTTACTTCAAAAATTTGTCCAAATACTCGAAACTTATCACTTGATAGTTGATAGTGAGAAAATTGAGAGAATAATATAGATAGAATGTAAGAGATTTTAGAGAGAATGAATGATTTTGTGGGAAAATATGAAGTAGGATGGGGTATTTATAGTAGAAAATAGGGCCAAAGTATAATTTAATAAACTTAGAGGTTATATTAAAAGTTTGGGAGTAGGGGTGTTTTGGGGGGGTTGGGGGGTGGAGGCCAATTATAGCCGTTTTTGGCCTTTGGGAACGGCTTTTTGCAATTGGAGCCGTTGCCAAACGACTAGAATTCAAAAAAAAAAAAAAGCTTCAGATGTGTGAAAATCATGTATACCCTTGTATACGGTCGAAATTGATTTCGCCCTTCGTACGATTGATCGAGATGGGATCATAATGTACCAAAGAAAGACTTCGTAATATCGAGATGGGTTCCGAAGATAGTACGAACAAGCTTCAGATTTCGGGTATAGGTCAAACACCGATTTCAAAGTCATTATCGAGCTTGGGGTCTGAATCGAACTATGATGAGATGTTATTGAATCGAGCTTAAAGGGCAGAGGCCAACTGATACCAAGCCCGAGTCATTACCAAATCCCGAGTCGGCATCGAGCTCAAGTCCGCATCGAGCTCTAAAAATAATACCAACCAGCACCGAGTCTGATCAAGCTCGAGCTCACAGACAAGAGTCGTTGCAACCGCACTAATATAGAGAATCTCAACGGGAATTAGGGAAAAACTGATTTATCATGGTTTTCCCACTATATATTTTTAATTATATCTAAAGTAAGATCCTCCACTATATAGAGGATGGCTACATTTCTGTAAAGGAGGTTTTGCTTACATTAGCTTCATAGATTGATTCATCTTGCTTAGACCTTAAATCATCTTCTTTCCAACCTTGTGTATTTTTCATTCTTTACAATCCGTATTTGATAATTTCTATTTATTCTTACGATTCGTGTTAAGTTATACCACATATCTTTAGAACTACATAAAAATTCAACTCTAGCCATTTTTCGGGTAAACAGTTTGGCGCCCACCGTGGGGCTAATGATAACAATAGTTATTTGATACGAATCTGCAGAAACACATCGTTATGTGCTTGTTTCCGGAAGTGTCTTTGATTTCGGATTAACAACGACAAACTATCAATTAAATGGCCCTACCTATCGACAACGAAGATGGTCTTCAAGATAAGAACAGCAACTTGACACCCAGTACCGAAAGACCGCTTGTCAATGCCGTTGGAGCTCGAATCGAAGTGCCAATAGACATTAATTTGGGCCACTGAGGCGAACATACATTCTAAACCTGAAAATAACATTCATGGGGGCACTCGATCTGCAGCTCGAGATACCCAAAACGTCGAGGAATACAACGTCAGCTTGCATATGATTTTCGAAATATTGCAAGCTCAACAGGCAGCAATAGCTCAGTTGCAGAGTCAAACCCGGATACCGAGCAAGCCGGAGCCCAGTCAACCCAGAGAAATCGCCCATGCAACAGAACCAGCTATAGTAAGATCAAATGAGCAGGAGTTAGGGACAAATCCCGAAATTACTAAGATGTTCGAAGAACTGACCAAATGAATATAATCCGGAGAAAGGAGGATCGAAGCAAACGACAAAAAGGTGGAAACATATAACTCCAGGGTTGATCAGATCCCGGGGGCACCACTGATATTAAAGGGCTTAGATTCCAAAAAGTTCGTACAAAAGCCTTTCCCCCCAAGTGCGGCTCCTAAAATGATCCCAAAGAAATTCCGCATGCCCGAGATTCCTAAATATAACGGAACTACCAACCCCAATGAACATGTCACCTCATACACATGTGCCATCAAAGGGAACAACCTAGAGGATGATGAGATCGAATCCGTATTATTGAAGAAATTCGGTGAAACCCTATCAAAGGGAGCAATGATATGGTATCATAATTTACCATCAAATTCTATAGATTCTTTTGCTATGCTTGCAGATTCCTTTTCAAGATAAGACAAAAGGATAACGAGATGCTAAGAGAGTTCGTATCTCATTTTCAAATGGAACGAATGGATCTGCCACCGGTCATAGGCGATTGGGTTGTTCAGGCTTTCACTCAAGGTTTGAATGAACGAAGTTCGACGGCTTCACGGTGGTTGAAGCATAACCTGATCGAGTACCCAGCTATTACTTGGGCCGACGTACACAATCGGTACCAATCAAAAATTAGAGTCGAAGACGATCAGTTGGGGTCTAAACCCGCTGCTTGAAGGGATATCAATCGAGAACAAGGTCCGATTAGGGATCGATACCGACCGTATAGTGTAAACCATAGAATCAATGAATCAAGACGTAACCCCGAAAAAAGCAACAAAAGAAGTGATGGAGGTCAAGGGTCTCCGGGGCTGATGAACAGAAATGGGTTCGACAGGCCTACCGGATATAAGGAAGCATCACGGTTATCGGAGTATAACTTCAGCATTGATGCATCCGCCATCGTCTCAGTTATCGGACGCATCAAAGACACTAAATGGCCTCAACCCATGCATACTGATCCTGCCCAGAGGAATCCCAATCAAATGTGAGAATATCATGGCACCCATGGCCACAGAACGGATTGCATGCAACTAAGAGAGGAGGTAGCCCGATTATTCAATAAAGGGCACCTTCGGGAATTTTTAAGCAACAAGGCCAAGAACCATTTCAAAAACAGGGTTTTCGGCAAACAAAACGAACAAGACAAACCACAACACATCATCTACATGATCATCGGAGACATCGATACCCCTCAAGAGTCGGTGCTTAAATGCACTAAGACATCGATTATGAGAGAAAAGCAACCTCGAACTCAGGATTACCCACCCATAGGAACTTTGTCCTTTAATGATGAAGATGCAGAAGGAGTCATGCAACCTCATAACGATGAACTGGTAATATCCGTACTTATGAATAAAACTAAAGTTAAGATGTGTTAATTGATCCAGGTAGCTCGGCCAACATTATCAGATCAAAGGTTGTAGAACAACTCGGTCTATAGGACTAGGTCGTACCCGCAACCCTGGTTCTAAACGGATTCAATATGGCATGTGAAACCACCAAAGGCGAGATAATTATGTAGATAAACGTGGCCAGGGACCATCCAAGAAACGAAGTTCCATGTAATCGAAGGCGACATGAGGTACAACGCCCTTTTTGGAAGGCCATGGATCCACAACATGAGAGTTGTACCTTCGACCCTACACCAGGTTCTTAAATTCCCAATATCGAAGGGAGTCAAAATGGTGTACGGAGAATAACCGGCCGCAAGAGAAATGTTTGTCGTCGAAGAAGCAATTCCGATAGCCTCACCTTCGTCAACAAAAGGGTCGAACTCAAAAGGGGAACGAGATGCCAAATAGCAATCACAAATATCAGCTTCAACCGAACCAGAAAATTAGAAGATCGATGAAGATAATGATCAAAGGATCCCTCGATCCTTCGTAGTTCCCGATGATTCCAACGCTACCTAATCAATGATTGAATAATTGGAGTAAGTCTTACTAATCGAGCATTTGCCCGAATGAAAGGTATACATGGGAACAGGATTAATGCCCGAACTCAGGAAAAGGCTTATTCAATTTCTTATCGATAACATAGATTGTTTTGCTTGGTCCCATTTAGATATAACAGGGATCCCACTAGATATAACAACGCATCGGCTAACCCTGGACCCTAGGTTCAAACCGGTGAAGCAAAAGAGAAGACCCCAGTCCGAGGTAAAGCACGCATACTTAAAGGACGAGGTAACTAAACTTCTCAAAATAGGGTCCATTCGGGAGGTAAAATATCCTGAATGGTTAGCCAATGTAGTTGTATCCCGTAAAAAGGAAACAAACTTAGAATGTGTGTAGATTATAAGGATTTAAACAAGGCATGCCCCAAAGATTCTTTTCCATTGCCCAACATCGATTGCATGATCGATGCCACGTCCGACCACAAGGTCCTTACTTTTCTCGATGCCTATTCCGGGTGAACCCGGAGGACCAGGAAAAGACATCATTTGTTACCAAGTATGGAACATATTGTTATAATGTGATGCCCTTCGGGCTAAAAATTGCAGGAGCTACTTACCAACGCCTAGTAAATAAAATGTTCGAGGAACAAATAGGTAAATCAATCGAAGTTTATATTGATGACATGCTAGTTAAGTCCTTGTGCGCAGAAGACCATTTGGCTCATTTGCATAAAACATTCGAGATTTTAAGGAAATACAACATGAAACTCAACCCTGAGAAATGTGCTTTCGGGGTCGATTCGGGCAAGTTCCTCGGCTTCATGGTATCAAATCGGGGGATTGAGATTAACCCTGATAAAATCAAGGCCATCAAAGACATCGCCATCGTGGACAGTTTAAAAGTCGTGCAGAGGCTAACGGGACAGATTGCTGCCTTAGGCCGATTCATTTCAAGCTCGTCAGATCGAAGTCACAGATTTTTCTCTCTACTCAAAAAGAAGGACGATTTCGCTTGGACCCCAAAATGCCAACGGGTATTAGAGGAATTGAAGCAATATCTATCGAGCCCACCACTGCTTCATACTCCAAAAACAGACGAAAAACTTTACTTGTACTTAGCATTATCAGAAATCGCGGTAAGTGGTGTCCTAGTTCGAGAAGATCAAGGCACGCAATTCCCCATTTATTATGTAAGTCGAACCTTAGGAAAAGCAAACACTAGATATCCACACTTAGAGAAATTGGCACTTGCACTGATAAGTGCCTCTAGAAAGTTAAGACCGTACATTCAATGTCACCTCATATGCGTATTAACCACTTACCCACTTCGTAATATTTTGCACAAGCCCGAACTATCAGGCCGATTGGCCAAATGAGCCATCAAACTCAGTGGATACGATATCGAATATCAACCCCTTACGGCCATCAAGTCTCAAATTTTTAGTAGACATCATGACCGATTTCAAGCCAACCCTCGTACCCGAAGTCGGAAAGGAACTTTTGTTGAAATCGGGTACATCATCGGGGGTATGGATCCTTTTCACAGACGAGGCTTCGAACGTTAAGGGATCCAGGCTAGGCATCGTTTTAAAACCGCCTACGGGTAGCACTATCAGGAAATCTATCAAAACTACTAGATTGACTAACAACAAGGCCGAGTATGAGGCCATGATTACAGGTCTCGAGCTAGCTAAAATCTTGGGAGTAGAAGTCATTGAAGCCAAATGTGACTCTTTACTGGTGGTAAATCAAGCAAATAAAACCTTCGAAGTTCGAGAGGATAGAATGCAGAGGTATTTGGACAAACTGCAGGTCACTTTGCACCATTTCAAAGAGTGAACTTTACAGCATGTACCACGAGAACAAAATGATGAGGCCGATGCACTTGAAAATTTGGGATCATCGGTCGAGGAAGACGAGATAAGCTCGGGGACTGTCGTTCAACTCTCGAGATCCGTGATCGAAGAAGGTTATGCCGAGATAAATTCTACAAGCTTAACTTGGGATTGGAGGAATAAGTATATTGAATACTTGGAGAACAGAAAGCTCCCATCGGACCCTACAAATTCGAGGGCCTTACGAACCAAAGCTGCTCGATTCACATTGACTGCAGATGGAACATTATACTGAAGGACATTCGATGGACCATTGGCAGTATGCTTAGGTCCAAGAGACACTGACTATATCCTACGTGAGATTCACAAGGGTGCTTGTAGAAATCACTCTGGTGCCGATTCATTAGTCCGAAAAATAATCAGGGCGGGGTATTATTGGATCGATATGGATAAATATGCAAAGGAGTTTGTTCGAAAATGTGACAAATGTCAAAGGTTTGCACCAATAATCCATCAGCCCGGAGAGCAACTTCACTCAGTCCTTTCCCCATAGCCATTCATGAAATAGGGAATGGATATCGTCGGCCCTCTACCATCGGCCCCAAGTAAAGTTAAGTTCATTTTATTTATGACTGACTATTTTTCTAAATGGGTTGAAGCACAAGAGTTCCTAAAAGTAAGAGAGAAAGAGGTTATAGACTTTATCTGGGATCATATAGTATGTCGATTCGGGATACCTGCCGTAATAGTGTGTGACAATGGGAAACAGTTTATCGGAAGCAAAGTGACGAAATTCCTCGAATACCACAAAATAAAAAGGATATTATCAAACACCGTATCACCCTAGTGGGAACGGACATGCCGAATCAACGAACAAAACTATCATTCAAAACCTAAAGAAAAGGTTGAACGACGCTAAGGGAAAATGGAGAGAAATCCTACCCGAAGTTCTTTGGGCATATCGAACAACATCAAAATCTAGTACGGGGGCAACTCCGTTCTCCTTAGTATATGGCTATGAAGCCTTGATTCCGATCGAATTCGGGGAACCCAGTGCCAGGTTTTGATATACAATAGAAGAGTCAAATAACGAGGCTATGAATACTAGCCTCG
This sequence comes from Nicotiana tomentosiformis, assembly GCF_000390325.3. Lineage (NCBI taxonomy): Eukaryota > Viridiplantae > Streptophyta > Magnoliopsida > Solanales > Solanaceae > Nicotiana > Nicotiana tomentosiformis. The sequence continues at coordinate 177,373,502 of NC_090813.1, forward strand.
AATTATCGGATGAAAAACGAGAAGTTGTTCTCGTCCGATTGGATGCCCAAAAGCAGCGAATCGAAAGATACTATAATCGAAGAATCAAGCTTCGCCATTTTAAAATCGGGGACATAGTGCTAAGGAAAGTTACCCTCAGTACCCGAAATCCAAACGAAGAAAAACTGGGTCAAAACTGGGAAGGACCGTATCAGGTTCTCGAAAACATCAAAAAAGGATCCTATAAGCTCGGTATTATAAATGGCAAATAAATATCAAGCAATTGGAATGTGTCGCACCTAAAATGGTACTACTGCTAAGGTACGACCCTCCCATATTCATTTATATTTCGAAACTAACCCTTGCAGGAGTCCGATCATGAGCAAGGATGGATCATTCAATACGAAGCCCAAGGTCTAAAAGTGCACGTTGCACTCTTTTTCCCTTAGACCGGTTATATCCAAATGGGTTTTTCGGCAAGGTTTTTAATGAGGCAACCATTAATCGTGCTAACTCAGAAACAACGTGACAGTATCCGAGGCCTCTTTACAATCGACCTCGAATACTGGGGGGCACTAGCCCTCAAATATATCAAGTTCGATGCAAGAAAGTTACGTCATAACAACAGGGTTCCGATAGGAAAAATTATAAGAGCCAAATGGTCAAAACGAACCATGCTTATGTAGTTGGCCCGAGCCCTAACACAAAACATGAACACATGTATAATGACTTACAAAGAAGGTTTTTTACCCATATCTTATATCCAAGAAAAATTCCTCAATTTCGAGATTTATTGTGCAAATAGGATTAAGGTAAATCAATGAGTTCGAGCAGCACTCACTCGACTATTAAGCCTATGATCTATATTACTTCGAGTTCGAAATCACTCACTCGACTACTAAGCCTACGGGCTGCTTTTTATTTCGAGTTCGAGCAAGCACTCGCTTGACTACTAAGCCTACGGGCTATATTACTTCTAGTTTGAATCACTCACTCGACTACTAAGCCTGTAGGCTACTATCATTCCAAGTTCGAGCAAGCACTCACTCGACTATTAAGCCTATAGGCTATATTACTTCAAGTTCGAAATCACTCACAATACTACTAAGCCTACGGGCTACTTTCATTTCGAGTTCAAGCAAGCACTCACTCAACTATTAGGCCTATGGGCTATATTACTTAGAGTTCGAAATCACTCACTTGACTACTAACCCTACGTGATACTTTCATTCTGAGTTCGAGCAAACACTCACTCGACTATTAAGCCTATGGGCTATATTACATCGAGTTCGAAATCACTCACTCGACTACTAAGCCTACGGGATACTTTTTATTTCGGGTTCGAGCAGCACTCGCTCGACTACTAAGCCTACGGGCTACATTACTTCGAGTTCGAATCACTCACTCAACTACTAAGCCTACGGGCTAATTTTTATTTCAAGTTTGAGCAAGCACTCGCTCGACTACTAAGCCTACATGCTACATTACTTCGAGTATGAATCACTCACTCGACTACTAAGACCACATGCTACTTTCATTTCGAGTTCGACCAAGCACCCACTCGACTATTAAGCCTACGGGCTATATTACTTCGAGTTCGAAATCACTCATTCGACTACTAGGCCTACGGCTACTTTTTATTTCGAGTTCGAGCAAGCACTCTCTCTACTACTAATCCTACAGGCTACATTACTTCGAGTTCAAATTACTCACTCGACTACTAAGCCTACGGCCTACTTTCATTCCGAGTTCGAGCAAGCACTCACTCGGCTATTAAGCCTACAGGCTATATTACTTCGAGTTCGAAATCACTCACTCGACTACTAAGCCTACGGGCTACATTACTTCGAGTTCGAAATCACTCACTCGACTACTAAACCTATGGGCTACTTTTTATTTCGAGCTCGAGCAAGCACTCACTCGACTACTAAGCCTATGGACTACTTTTATTACGAGTTCGAGCAAGCACTCACTCGACTATTAAGCCTACGAGCTATATTACTTCGAGTTCGAAATCGCTCACTCGACTACTAAGCCTACGGGCTACCTTATTTTGAGTTTGAGCAAGCACTCACTCGATATAAAGGCTACATGGTCTGAATTCGATCAAATTTCCTAAAGCCTTATGAAAACCTTCATAAGGCATGAATGACACAAAATCTTCACAAGGTAGAAAATAAAATAGAGGCAAGACGGGAAAAGAAAAGATATTTATATATATGTACAAGAATGTTTACATGATTTTTCGCAACATCCGAAATAGAAACTAAGGGCTAAGTTTCTTGGTTATCCCCGGGGGCAGTCTCTTCTCCATCGGGCTCCTTCCCACTTAAGGACCCGCTCTTTCTCCCATCATCGTCATCATCATCTCCATCGGGCTCCTCCCCACTTAAGGACCCGCTCTTTCTCCCATCATCGTCATCATCGGAAGCCAAGGCTTCAGCATCAGTTTTGAGCTCTTTAGCCCTTTTTATCTCTTCAGCGAGGTCAAAACCTCGAGCATGGATCTCCTAGAGGGTCTCCCTCCGAGATCGGCACTTAGCAAGTTCAGCAACCCAATGTGCTCGAGTGTTGGCGGTCTCGGCTGCCTCTCTTGCTTGTGCCTGAGCAGCTTCAGCATCATCCCAATAGACGGCCACGAACGTATCCGCATTGGCCTTTGCCTGTTCGGTGTCAGATTCGGCCTTGGCAAGTTCGGAGGCCAATCGAGCCTCGAGCTCCTCTATTCTTTCTGCTTGAATCGAGCCTTTCTCCTTCATATTTTGAAGTTGGCTTTCGGCCGATGATAATTGGGCTTGAGCAGCCTCTTTCTCTGCAGCAAAATTGTCCATACCTTCTTTCCCCTTTAAAGACTCCGCTTTTATCACATCGACCTCCTCACAGAGTTTCCCGATCATCTTAATTTTCTGCTGCAGCTGTGGGACCGAAAAATTAGCCATTGTTCCGGTATCGAGCACATAGGCTTTTAAATATATCATTACCTGCTTGGACATATCGGTCTGATCTTGGTGAGCATTGGCCAACTCAGCTCGGAGGTCTTTGATTTCCTCTCCCCTTTGCCCTAGAAGGAGTTTAAGGGAGTTCCTCTCCTCCGTAACCCGTTGAAGGTCGGCCTTGCATCGACGCAGCTCGGTTCATGACAAAGCTTGGGCTTCCCGGATCGTCCCCTCGAAAAAAAAGGGAAAGTGGGCGAGTCTTCGATTACTACTGGCCCAAGTGAGTCGCTCGGGGCGTTCTCTTCGGTTCGAAGAGAGTCAAGAACGGCGCTTTCAGGCATATCCATCATCCATTGACTTCGATGGGAGATATCCTCGATTCCCAATGGCTCGGGGACTTTGCCCAAATCTTTCTTTGATATATCCTCAGTTCGAGGCGGAGCCTGTAAACCACCATCGATCCAGCTGCCTGTGGGGCATCGATGGTTTTCTTCAATCGGGCCACCAGTACGAGCCCATCATATTTTTCTTCTTCCTAGTCTTCATCCCTCTAACGCCGAACTGATTCTAAGGTTAAAGGGATTGTATTCTTCTTCGACTTACGAGCCTTCCGTTTTTGGTTTTCGAAAGTAGAGGCCCTCTTTCTCTTATTGTCCTTCGCCGGTTTAGAAACCGAGGCCGAAGTTTCATCCTTGCCAGACAAGGGTCTTAAAACCGCATCCTTGCCCAAACCTACACACAAGAAAATTGATTTAAGTATACGAAAAATAGTTCGAACTATCAATGATGCGAGAAAGGAGATTACCATGATTTTTTGCCTCCCATCGGCCCTTTGACAAATCATGCCATGAGCGCTCGGCGTATGTGGAGGTCGAAGCCAGATCTCATACCCAGTTCTTGAGATCGGGAACTGCGCCGGGCGTCCAGGGAACCGCTGCATCACAAAAAGGGGGATATCGATGAGAAAAGAAATGAAAGGGCAAAATAGTAGGAGATAACAGCAGAATTACACTTACGCTTCATGTTCCACTCCTCGGGAAAAGGCAACTTTTCAGTCAGAATCAGGTCCGAAGTCCTTATTCGAACAAACCTGCCCATCCAGCCTCTATCAATGTCTTCGTGTATGCTCGAGAATAGAACCTTGGTAGCCCAAGGCTGAAGTTTTATTAACCAGCCTCGAAATAGGCGAGAATAGTACAATCAGATGAGATGGTCGAGGGTGAAAGGAATCCCCTCGATTTTGTTCACGAAGTATCGAATCAAAATAACGATCAGCCAAAAAGAAGGATGGATCTAGCCTAGGGTTATTTGGTATTGATGGCAGAAATCAATAATAACGGGGTCGAGGGGACCTATCGTGAAAGGGTAAGTATACACACTTAAAAAACCTTTTCACGTAAGTGGTAATATCTTTGTCAGAATAAGGGACTACCACTTCTTTGTATCCCTAGTTACAATCATTTTTTACCTGTTTGAGATATCCCCCAGTTATCGAACATGTATACCTCGATACCGGCTCACCTCGGCCCGGAACCGAAGAGCCTTTGTCGACCTTAAAATCAGAAGTAAGAACACATGCCGTCGGGACGCACTCCTCAGGCCGTGGATCCACCGGTGTTTTGTTGGCGGCAGATTGGGAAGAAGAAGCTTTTACTTTTTGGGGGACGATTTTTGATGTTTTCACAATTTTTTGAATTTAAAGAAGGTTACAAAGATTTGGTGGTTTTGAAGAAGGATTTGCAGAAAAGAATCACAGATTTGCGAATGAACTCAGAAGATACGAAAAGAACTTGGAAAATTTGGAAGATTGAAGATGTAAAAGTGATAAATGGTAAAAGGAAGGGCTATTTATAGATTGAAGCAATGGCGGTTCTGTCACAACCCCAAATTCTCTCCGTAGGATGTCGTGATGGAACCTAGTCTCTAAAACTAGGCAAGCCTAACAATGCGGAATAATAATAAATATCTGAAATAAATAAACTACAATTCAAACAATTTCAACTCCCAAAACCTGGTAGAAATAAATCACAAGCTTCTAAGAATTTATTCTCAATGTCTCTATATATCAAGGTCTAAATAAAATAATAGGAAGCAACATAAAATGATAGAAGGGGACTCCGAAGTCTGCGGACGCTGGCAAATATACCTCGAAGTCTCCGTGCGCAGGTAATCACTAATGTCTAGGCTGGTAAGATGTACCTGGATCTGCACAAAAAGATGCGCAGAAGCGTAGTATGAGTACACCACAGCGGTACCCAGTAAGTGCCAAGCCTAACCTCGGTAGAGTAGTGACAAGGTCAGTGAGGCCCTACTGGAATATAATAATGGCATGGTAAAATGTTTAACAATATAGTAAAATAAAATGACACTGGAAATGAATCAAATAGTATGTCACATTTAATGACACCAAATAATTGCAAATAATATCTCGTGGAATCAAAACAGAATTTCCTTCAACTTTATGAAAATCATAACAATTAATCGAAGGCAACTATGGCCATAAATCAATATCAACAAGGGCACTACCGAGGTACCACCTCGTAGTCCCAAATTATAAATAATTTCACAATATCTCATTTTCTTATATCACCGCGGGAGCCTCCACGATTTATTTAAAGAAAATATTTTTTTCGAAATAGCATCCCGCGTTTTAGCCACCCTTATCACACCGCATGACTTCTAGTAGTCACCCCTACTAGCCACGCGTATCAAACCACCCTTATCTCACCGCATGCGTTTCAATACCCAGACTTTATACCACTGCAAGCGTATTAATATCACAATATATCACAATTTGCACCTCAAGTGCCCAATACTTCAATTTTGCACAATAAATCAACAATAATATTTTTCAATAATAAAGAGCTCACGGCTCATGCTAGAATAATCCAACAATAATATTCTTTCCACAATAAAGAGCTCACGGCTCCATCACAATGAGTATCAAAAAATCTTACAAAAATATTCAAGAATAAATAATTCAGAAAAATAATATTTCAAATTTTTAATACGTTGCATCAATATCAAATTTAAAAATGTCAAATATTTCGTATTAATAATATTTAATTTAAAGAAAATCAACCTTCAAATAATGCACAGTATAAAAGAAACCAAGTTTCAATTAAACAGGTAAAACAATTAGTAGGAAAAGGTCAAACAAATTTAAAATATATATCTTAGATCAATGATGAAGAATATAACAAGATAAAATAATTTAATAAATGCGCAACAATGATCTACACAATTTAAAAATGTAATCTTTCACATTTAGCCCGTGTACACACTCGTCATCTCGTGTACACGACTTTCAATACATTTCAATAATCACATTAATATCAATTCTAGGGGAAATTTCCCCCACACAAGGTTAGACAAGTCACTTACCTCGACTTGCTCCAATTTAACCAAGTATTATGCTTTTTCCTCGATTTTCTGACTCTGATCGACTCGTATCGAGTCATAATTAATTCGATACAGTCAACAAAAATTATAGAAATCAATTTCATAAGAAAATATAACATTTTTCAATGAAATCCGAAATTAGCTCAAACATTGCCCATGGGACCCACATCTCGGAATCCGGCGAAAGTTATGAAATATGAATGCCCATTCAACCACGAGTCTAACCATACTAAAATGACTAAATTCCAATAACGATTCGACCCTCAAATCCACAAATCTATCCAAGAGGGTTTTCAAATTTTTCCAACTTAAATCACCAATTAAATGTTAAACAGTGATGGATTAGGGTAATCTAACCAAGATTGAGTTAAGAACACTTACCCCAATATTTTTCCTTGAAGATATATCAAAATTCGCCTCTGCTCAAGCTCCAAGTGGTTAAAAATGGTGAATGGGACGAAGTCCCCCTGTTTTTATAACTTACGGATCTGACCAGGCTGACCTCGATCATGGGAGTCCGATCATGGGGAGTCCGATTAAGGGGAGTCCGATCATGGTCCTCGATCATAGCTTCGATCATGGCCCTCGATCCTGGGGTTTGATCACAGCCATCAATCCTGGCTATCGATCATGGCTTCGATCACTGGCCTTGGTCATAGCCCTCGATCCTGGGCCTTCGATCAGTGGCCCTCGATCACTGGCCTTCGAGCTTGCCTTAAATCATGGGTCTCGAGCCTGCCTTCGATCCTCGGCTCGATTTCTGTGGACTCGATTGCACAGTAGAAGAGACTTTGCAGCAGCTGTTTAAGTCCCATTTTTGATCCATTAACCATCCGAAACTCACCCGAGGCCCTCGGGACCTCAACCCAATACACCAACAAGTCCTAAAATATCATACAAACTTATTTGAAACCTCAAATCACAACAAACAACGCTAAAATCATGAATCACACATAGGTTCAAGCCTAATAAACTTTGAAACTTTCAATTTCTACAAACAACACCGGAACCTATCAAATCAAGTCCGATTGATTTCAAATTTTGTACGCAAGTCATAAATGACATAATGGAGCTATGAAAATTTTCAGATCACTATTTCAAACTTCCCAAAAATTCAACTTTCGGCATTTCAAGTCTAATTCCACTACGGACTCCCAAATAAAATTTCGATCACGCTCTTAAGTCCAACATTACCATACGGAGCTGTTGGAATCATCAAAATTCTATTCCGGGGTCATTTGCACATAATTTGATATCCGATCATTATTTGAACTTACACTTTAAAATTTTTATCAAAATTTCATATCTCGGGCTAGGGACCTCGGAATTTGATTCCGGGCATACGCCCATGTCTCAATTCACGATACGGACTTTCCGGAACTGTCAAAATACTGATTCGAGTCCGTTTGCTCAAAATGTTGACCAAAGTCAACTCAGTTGTGTTTTAAACATCTAATTCACATTTTAATCCATTTTTCACCTGAAAACTTTTCGGAAAAATTTTATGGACTGCACATGCAAGTCGAGTAATGGTAAATAGTGCTTAGATCACATAATTAATCATTAAATTTAAAGATGACATTTTGGGTCATCACATTCTCCACCTCTAAAACAAACGTTCGTCCTCGAACGGAGTTAGAAAAAGTACCTGAGTTGGTGAATAAGTGTGGATAATGGCTGCGTATATCATGCTCGGTCTCCCAAGTCGCCTCCTCGACCGGATGACCCCTCCACTGAACCTTCACGGAAGCAATGTTCTTTGACCTCAGCTTTCGAACCTGCCTATCTAAAATAGCCATTGGTTTCTCAACATAAGATAGATCCTTGTCCAACTAAACCGAACTGAAGTCTAACACATGAGATGGATCCCTGTGATATTTTCGAAGCATAGAAACATAGAATACCGAATGAACTGCATAGAGACTAGGTGGTAGCGTAAGTCTGTAAGCGACCTCTCCAACTCTCTCAAGAATCTCAAAAGGCCCAATATACTTAGGGCTCAACTTGCCTTTCTTCCCGAACCTCATCACACCCTTCATAGGCGAAACCCAGAGCAATACCCGCTCACCAACCATGAATGCAACATCACAAACTTTCTGATCCGCATAACTCTTCTGTCTAGATTGGGCTGTACGAAGTCGATCCTGAATCAACTTAACCTTTTCTAGGGCATCCTGAACCAAGTATTTACCCAAAAGTCTAGCCTCGCCTGGTTCAAACCAACCCACTGGAGACCGGCACCGCCTACTATATAAGGCCTCATACGGAGCCATCTGAATACTTGACTGGAAACTGTTGTTGTAAGCAAACTCCGCAAGTGGTAAGAACTGATCCCAAGCACCCCCAAAATCTATCACACACACACGAAGCATATCCTCCAGTATCTGAATAGTGCATTCGGACTGCCCGTCCGTCTAAGGGTGAAATGTTTTACTCAACTCTACCCGAGTACCCAACTCACATTGTACTGCCCTCCAGAACCATGATGTAAACTGCGTACCCCAGTCAGAGATGATAGATACTGGTACGCCGTGAAATCTGACAATCTTGCAAATATAGATTCGAGCCTACAGCTCGGAAGAGTAGGTAGTCATCATAAGATCGCAATGAGCTGACTTGGTCAATCTATCCACAATCACCCAAGCTGCATTGAACTTCCTATGAGTCCGTGGGAGCCCAACAACGAAAATCATAGTGATCCTCTCCCATTTCCATTCTGGAATCTCTAACTTCTGAAGCAATCCACTCGGTCGTTAATGCTCATATTTCACCTGTTGACAATTTAGACACTGAGATACATACCCTACTATGTCTTTCTTCATCCGCCTCTACCAATAGTGTTGTCTCAAGTCCTGATACATCTTTGCAGCACCCGGATGAATGGAGTACCGCGAACTGTGAGCCTCCTAGGAATCAACTCACGCAAGACATCCACATTAGGCACACATAGCCTGTCCCGCATCCGTAATACATCGTCATCTCCAATAGTGACTTCCTTGGCATCACTGTGCTAAACTGTATCCTTAAGGACAAGCAGATGGGGGTCATCATACTGTGTTCCCTGATACGATCATAAAGAGAAGACTGAGAAACCATGCAAGACAACACTTGACTCGGCTTGGAAACATCCAATCTAACAAACTGGTTGGCCAAGGCCTGAACATCCAAGGCCAAAGGCCTCTCTGCTACCAGTAAATATGCTAAGCTACCCAAACTCTCCGCCTTACGACTCAAGGCATCGGCCACCACATTGTCCTTCCCAGGATGATAGAGAATGGTGATATCATAATCCTTAAGCAGCTCCAACCACTTTCGCTGCTGCAAGTTAAGATCCTTTTGTTTAAACAGATACTGTAGACTCCGGTGATCGGTGTAGATCTCACAATGGACACCATACAAAAAATGCTGCCAAAATTTTAAGGCATGAACAATAGCTGCTAACTCCAGGTCATGTACAGGATAATTCTTCTCATGCACCTTTAACTGTCTGGACGTGTAGGCAATCACCCTACTGTCTTGCATCAACACTGCGCCGATACCAATACGCGACGCGTCACAATACACAGTATAAGATCCTGTACCTGTAGGTAATACCAATACTGGGGATATAGTCAAAGCTGTCTTGAGCTTTTGGAAGCTCTCCTCACATTCCTCGGTCCACCTGAAATCACTGGGTCAATTTGGTCATAGATGCAGCAATAGAAGAGAAACCCTTTACAAATCGGCGATAATACCCAGCCAAACCAAGGAAACTCCGGATTTCCGTAACTGAGTATGGTTTGGACCAACTCTGCACTGCTTCAATCTTCTTTGTATCTACCTTGATCCCCTCACACGAAATTATATGACCCAAAAATCCCATTGAATCAAGCCAGAATTCACATTTTGAAAATTTTGCATATAACTTCCTTTCTCTCAAAATCTGAAGCACAGTCCTCAGGTGTTGTTCATGATCTTCCCGACTCCGGGAATACACCAGAATGTCGTCAATAAACACAATGATGAAGGAATCAAGATAGGGTTGAAATATACTATTCATTAAGTGCATAAATGCTGCTGGGGCGTTGGTCAGCCTAAAAGACATCACAAGGAACTCGTAATGACCGTACCGAGTCCTGAAAGCAGTCTTCGGAATATCTGGCTCCCGAATCTTCAACTGATGATAGCCTGAACGTAAGTCAATTTTAGAGAATACCCTGGCACCCTGAAGCTGATCAAATAAGTCATCAATACGTGGCAATGGATACCTGTTCTTCACTGTAACCTTGTTCAACTGGTGATAATCAATACACATCCGCATAGAACCATCCTTCTTCTTTACAAATAAGACAGAAGCACCCCACGACGATACACTAGGCCGAATGAAACCCTTATCAAGCAATTCATGTAACTATTCTTTTAATTTTTTCAACTCTGCTGGGGCCATACGGTATGGTGGAATAGAAATGGGCTGAGTACCCGGTAATAAATCAATACCAAAATCAATATCCCTGTCAGGTGGCATACCCGGAAGATCTGCTGGAAATACATCAGGAAAATCCCTTACTACAGGAACTAACTCTACAGTAGGAGTATCAATACTAACATCTCTCACATAGGCCAGATACGCATCACACCCCTTCTCAACCATTCGTTAAGCTTTACGAAATGAAACAACCCTGCTAGGAACATGATCCGAGGTACCTCTCCACTCTAGCTGTGGTAGACCCCGTATAGCCAATGTCACCGTCTTGGCGTAACAATCAAGAATAGCATGATAGGGCGACAACCAATCCATGCCCAAAATAATATCGAAATCCACCATACTGAGCAATAATAAATCAGCTCTGGTCTCAAAAGCATTGATAACAATTAAATATGACTGATACACACGGTCCACAATAATGGATTCACCCATGGGTGTAGATACATAAACAGAAGAACAAAAGTAATGTTACGCGGCGCCTTCCTGAAGTTCCTTGGAAGGGCGACGTAAGGCTAAGCAACCGATGTTAGTACGGTTGCTGTCCGCCAACTGAAGTCCCCTCCGTACGCTAGACTAGATTGTCGGTGTCGTACGGGAAAACCAATGTCATGAGCAATTGAAAGAGAGCAGAAAAGAGAATTGAGAATGAAAGAAAGCTTGATTGCATTGAATGAAAGCTATTACAGAAAACAAGACGGTGTCGGGGGAGAGACACCAGTACAGAGAATTGTTTGCTTGCTTGAAAGTTTTGATTGCTTGGTCCCCCTTAATAATGCTTAAAAAAATAAACCAAAGTTACATGACTAGACCTATGAAAGCTGGAAAATCACACTTAAAGAAAATGCAGAAAAACTACTCTATATTTACAATGAAAAGGACTTAGTCTTCTCCAAAGCAGCAACAAGTCCGTTGGCAGCAACTTTTTCTTTAGCATCAGGGTCTGCGCGCGCGGCGCTGTTGGCATCTGCCTGTGGCTGGGCACTGGCGATGGCTATCGGTGGGGCGACAGAAGCACATGCGCGCTTGTCACTTGGAGCTGCCGAGACCACGGGGCCGACCGTGGCGACGGGCATTGGGAGGCTGGCCAGGACGCCACGGGGCGCGTCCAAGGGGTCATGGGGCATGGTTGGAAAGCTGCCCATGACATTCTCCCCCACCTGAGTTGGCGACGTCCTCGGCGCCTTCCTTTCAAGGTAATCATCAATCAAGCTCTTGTAAGCTTTGAGGTTTGTTCCCCTCTCCCAAGTATTCTCCTCTGCATCACAACCCTGCCATTTCACCAAGAACTCCTGGTGATCCTTTCTTGAGGCGTGAATCACTCGATCATCAAGAATAGCTTCAGCACGCCTTTTCCCGATTGAATTGGGGTCTCGAATACTTGGTATTGTGAGTTGGCTTCGTGAAGGGTCCTCCATATCTTCCCGAAAAGGTTTCAGGAGACTAACATGGAAAACAGGATGGATTTTCCACCAAGCTGGGGTCTCTACCAGGTATGCAACTTTCCCAATGCGCCTTTCAATGGACAAGGGTCCAATATATTTTTGCAATAGGTGAGGGTCATGGACACCTGCAAAAAAGTACCGCTTTGGGATTTTGACCATCACTTTGTCTCCCACCTGGTATTCAACAAAGCGGCGATTCTGATCAGCATGCCTCTTCATCCGCTTTTGGGCTTTGACAAGATAGCTCCGCACTATCTCCAAATTTTGCTTCCATTCTTTTGAGAAGCTAGCAGCCTGAGGAGATTTTGACATGTTTGGTGCGTTCACTATGTGTGGGAGTAGCGGTTGCTGTCCGGTAACAATTTCAAAAGTGCTTTTGTTGGTACTTGAGCTCTTTTATGAATTGAAACACAGTTGAGAAGCATCCAGAAGCTTCACCCAATTCTTTTGCGATCCGGTCACAAAGTGCCGGAGATATTCCTCTAACATGCCATTGAATCGCTCCGTCTGGCCATCAGATTGCGGATGAAAACTTGAGCTATGACTCAATTTTGACCCGAGGCACTTAAAGAGTTGGGTCCAAAAATTGCTAGTGAAACGTGAGTCGCGATCACTAACAATGTCTTTAGGTAAGCCCCAATATTTGACGACATGAGAGAAGAATAGTCGAGCTGTATCTTCTGTTGATATATATTGTGGGGCTGCTATAAAGGTAACATACTTGGAAAATCGATCCACCACAACCAAGATAGTTGTGAGATCTCCGACCTTGGGCAATCCGGTGATGAAGTCCAGGGAAACGCTTTCCCAAGGTCTTTTTGGGACAGCTAGTGGTTCTAAGAGCCCTGCCTGCGTCAAGCGGTCTGACTTATCTTTCTGGCATACTAGACAAGTCTTTACATACTGAGCGACGTCATCGACCATTTGAGGCCAATAATATGCACTGCGAAGTAATGCCATGGTGCATTCCTCGCCGGGATGACCGGCCCACAAAGTATCATGGCATTCTGCAAGAAGAGCCCGTCGCAGATCTCCTCCTTTAGGAACATAAAGTCGGTTCCCTTTCACCTTCAGGAAACTATCTTCGATGTAGAACTGGCGAGTCTTGCCCTGTCCTACCAAATCAACCAAATACTGTGCAGCAGGATCCTTGATGAGTAGATCCTGTATCTGGTCTTTTATGATGGTGGTTACTTCGCTTCCCTTTAGGGCGGCGAGTACACACATCGATGCTAGATCAGCCCTCCGACTGAGTGCATCAGCAACATGATTGGTCTTTCCACTTCGGTACTCCAGGTTGAAGTGAAATTCTGCTAGGAGTTCCTGCCACCTAGCCTGTCGACCATTCAACTTTGGCTGGGTCATGAAATGGCTAACGGCTGTGTTGTCTGTCTTGACCACGAATGGGGCTCCTAGTAGATAATGCCTCCAAAAGCGTAAGCAATGAACGACAGCCAATAATTCTTTCTCATGAGCGGTATAGCGCCGCTCTGCATCCTTCAGTTTTCGGCTCTCGTACGCTACGGGATGCCCTTCTTGTAGCAATACTCTACCAAGTGCATAGTCGGAGGCATCCGTTTGCACTTCGAATGGCTTGGCCAAGTCAGGGAGGGCCAAGACTGGGCTACTAGACATAGCCATCTTCAATGCGTCGAAGGCCTCTGCCCGCTTGGGGCCCCAATCCCACGGGGTGGCCTTCTTGAGAAGTTCTGTCAGCGGCACTGCAATGAGGGAGTAACTTTTCACAAAACACCGATAGAAGTTGCATAGACCAAGGAACGACCTCAAGGCATGTATATCCTTAGGAGGCGGCCATTCTGTAATGGCCTGAATCTTCTACTGGTCCATCTTGATCCTCCCTTCCTCGATTACATGTCCGAGGAAGTCAATTTGTTTCTGAGCAAAGGAGCACTTGGATAGCTTCGCATATAATTCGTGCTCCCACAATCGGGCTAGGACCTTCCACAAATGCTCCAGGTGTTCTTCTAGTGTCTGGCTATATACCACAATGTCATCCAAATAAACCACGACGAATTTATTAATGTATTCTCGGAAGACTTGGTTCATCAGGGTGCAAAATGTGGCTGGCGCGTTAGTCAAGCCAAAGGCCTTAACCAGGAAGTCGTACGACCCATATCTTGTCACACAGGTCGTCTTGTGCTCATCACTATCTGCAATCTGAACTTGCCAATAACCTATCCTCAGGTCTATTTTGGTGAATACCGTCACACCACCCAGTCTATCAAACAAGTCTGCCATTAGCGGAATAGGATACTTATTTTTCACGGTGATTTTGTTTAGAGCCCGGTAATCCACACAGAGTCGTAAACTACCATCATGTTTCTTTTGGAATAGCACAAGGGACCCATATGGGGACTTGGAGGGCACAATGATCCCTGTGTCTAGCATTTCCGTCAATTGTCTCCAAAGCTCAGAGAGTTCGGGTTGTGACATTCTGTACGGCGCCCGAGCAGGTGGCTTCGCACCCGGCACCAACTCAATCTCATGGTCCACAATTCGCCTAGGCGGAAGGCGCTTTGGCATGTCTTGTGGCATGATGTCTTCAAATTCCAGAAGCAACTCCTTCACGGGTGCAGGAATGGGACCCGAGGAGCGTTCTATATCTTCCATGCAGAGGGTAGCCAGGAACGTGGGTTCATGTCTTTTTACCCCCTTCTTCAACTGCAAGGCCGAGATGTTCTCGGCTGCCATCTTCATGGGAATGCACGGAATAATGCAGGGCTTGGCCCCATTTGCCCCCATCATCAGCAGCATGTCTGCATACGGTGCGGGCATGGTATTGGTCTGTCTCAGGAATTCCAACCCCACGATTAACTCAAAGTCATCTATGATCACTACGCGCAGGTTGAACTTTCCTTCATAAGGGCCAAGCTTCACTGGTACTTCTTTGGCTATTCCACCCACTGGTTGAGGTGGTGAGTTGATAGCCTTCACACGACCTTTGCCCTTTCCTACGACTAGTCCAAGACGCTCCACCTGAGTCGAGGCTAAGTAGTTGTGGGTGGCACCTGTGTCTATCATTGCCCGAATGGGCTTGCCATTTACCTTCATGTCAACGAACATTAAGGTCCTCTCTTGATGAGGAGGAGTCCTCAAATTCGCCTTCTTATTTCCTTTCCTAACAATTGGACAGGGGTCCTTCTTCTTGCGGATACCGGCACTGGTTCCTGCTAAGGGCTCAGAAATGGAGCCAACAATTGCATTGAATGCACCTACTGGCTCGGTCTGGTCCGCATCATCGGCGTCGTCATCCGTCCCATCCTCAAAAGCTTGATGGGCATTCATCTGTGCATGTGGGCATTCATTATTCCAATGTGGTCCGCCGCAATGATGACATCCTGAGGGGGGCTTCCTTCCCCGATCATTGTTGTTAGATGCAGCACTAGTACTGCCGGAAGAGGGAGCCTTGGATTTGGGTGCACTCCGGTCTCCTCCACTTCTGCTAGGGCCACCAGTGTTTGGTTGGCCCCCTTTGTATCCTCCTCGGACAGGCTGTTGAGGCCTATCCTTCCGGGCTTCCACTTGGTAATCCCCAAGGCACTCTGCTGCTTGGATTGCCTTAGGCAACGTGTCTACCCTTTGTCTCTGCAACTCCATCCGGGCATAAGGTTTCAACCCTTCCAGGAAGGTGAAGAGTTTGTCTTTGTCCCCCATGTCACGGATGTTCAGCATGAGCGCGGAGAATTCCCGCACGTAATCTCGCACTGATTTGGTCTGGCGGAGCTCCCGCAACTTTCTCCTGGCATTGTACTCAACATTTTCGGGGAAGAACTGTAGGCGTATGGCTGCCTTCAGTTCCGCCCATGTGTCGAGGGCATCTTCACCTGCCTTGATGGCTTCGTACTTCACCCGCCACCAGAGTTTGGCATCACCCTGAAGATACATGGCAGCAGTTGCTACCTTCTTAGCTTCTTCCAGGCTTCCCACGGCATCGAAGTATTGCTCGATGTCGAAAATGAAATTTTCCACTTCTTTGGCATTCCGAGCTCCACTGTATGGCTTTGGCTCAGGAATTTTCAGCTTTTGTGCCATGGGGGCGAGGTTCACACCACCCCCAAATTGGTTTCCGCCTCCTCGAAGTAGGCCTTGTAAAGCAGCATTGACAACATTGAGCTGGCCTGTCAAGTTGTCAATGGTTTGTTGCATGGCAGTCACCCTGTCTGCCTCTTGTTCCCTGTTGGCTAAATCCTCGGCACGCTCCTGCTGGAGGACCTCAAATTTACCAAAAATTTCAGCTGCCTCTGTGGCTGCTGTTTGCCGGTCTCCTTCAGAGTCGCGGCTGATGTTTTCTATGTCAACTTCGGCCTGGATGAGTCTGCGGTCCAGGTCGTCCAACCTTTGCACTAGGCTGGTTTTTAGATCGGGCACCATTTCCACGATGGGCCGTAATGCGTCAACCGTTCCCTCAAGGGTCGCGATGCGATCCCCATAATTCACCATGGTCAGAAATGGTGGTAATTGCAATGTGATCCCTCGTCCGATGTCGAGCCTAGGCTCTGATACCAACTGTTACGCGGCGCCTTCCTGAAGTTCCTTGGAAGGGCGACGTAAGGCTAGGCAACCGATGTCAGTACGGTTGCTGTCCGCCAACTGAGGTCCCCTCCGTACGCTAGACTAGATTGTCAGTGCCGTACGGGAAAACCAATGTCATGAGCAATTGAAAGAGAGCAGAAAAGAGAATTGAGAATGAAAGAAAGCTTGATTGCATTGAATGAAAGCTATTACAGAAAACAAGACGGTGTCGGGGGGGAGAGACACCAGTACAGAGAATTGTTTGCTTGCTTGAAAGTTTTGATTGCTTGGTCCCCCTTAATAATGCTTAAAAAAATAAACCAAAGTTACATGACTAGACCTATGAAAGCTGGAAAATCACACTTAAAGAAAATGCAGCAAAACTACTCTATATTTACAATGAAAAGGACTTAGTCTTCTACAAAGCAGCAACAAGTCCGTTGGCAGCAACTTTGTCTTTAGCATCAGGGTCTGCGCGCGCGGCATTATCTACGCGCGCGGCGCTGCTGGCATCTGCCTGTGGCTGGGCGCTGGCGATGGCTATCGGTGGGGCGACAGAGGCACATGCGCGCTTGTCACTTGGAGCTGCCGAGACCATGGGGCCGACCGTGGCGACGGGCATTGGGAGGCTGGCCAGGACGCCACAGGGCGCGTCCAAGGGGTCATGGGGCATGGTTGGAAAGCCGCCCATGACAGTAATCACGTAATATGCCCAAATACGGGACAAAATAAGATGACACATAAGAATAAGTGAGCATGGATCAAATAAAACTGATGCATCTCTATGACAGATCAGAATAATACCTGTGATAACAGAATCAGATGCAACGACATCTGTCCTAGCAGGAAGGGCATAATATCTGGCCTGGCCTCCCCCTCTAGGGCGACCTCTACCTGCCCAACCTCTACCTCTAGCTGGCTGTGCAGGTGGAGTGGCAACTGGTGCAGTAATCATGGATTGAGAAGCCTGAGGACCCTGTGGAATAGGTGGGGCCTGAGAAATCTGTGGAGGTCCACCCCTCCTAAATCTGGGGCAATCTATCATAATATGACGAGTGTCACGACACTCAAAATAAGCCCTCGGAGGACGTGGCTTTTGGGACTGGCTCGGGTCTGATCGACTAGACTGTCTGCTGAAAGCACCCCGTATAGGAGGTACAGAAGACACTAGTGGTGCATAATATGGAACCTAAGGTCTGGGAGTAGTCGGAATACCACTGGAAGCTGGAAGTGCTGAATGAATAGGACGGCTCACATAAACTCTACCATGACGGGCTGCAACTGGGGCACGAGAATTATTATATGTTCCAGAATCTCGGGGTCTCTTAGCTTCCCTCTCTTCCCTCTCCCGAGTTCGTATACCTTCCAATCTTCTAGCAATTGACACCACCTGCTGGTATGTGATGTCCATCTCTAGCTCTCGGGCCATACTGTATCTGATACTAGGGTGAAGACCCTCAATAAATATGCGAACCCGCTCTCAAATAGTAGCAACTAAGGCTGGTGCATGCCTAGCCAAATCACTGAATCGGACCGCATACTCTGACACAGTCATAGAACCCTGGCGCAACTGCTCAAAATCTGCGCGCCATGCATCCCTAAGACTCTGAGGAACATACTCCCTTAAGAACATATCCAAAAATTGAGTCCAAGTGAGTGAAGATGCCTCAGCGGGACTATCCAACTCATATGCCTGCCACCACTGCTAGGCTGCTCCTCTAAACTGGAATGTCGTGAAAGAAACCCCACTGGAATCCATAATACCCATAGTACGAAGGATACGGTGACATTCCTCCAAAAAACCCTGAGCATCCTCTGAAGCTAAACCGCTGAAAGTGGGAGGGTGGTACTTCTTATACCTCTCGAGCCTGAGCTGCTCCCCCTCTGAAACTGCTGTCCTAATATCAAGCCGAACTGGGACAACTGGTTGCACTGGTATAACCTCTGGGGCATGGTCAACTTGGGCACGTGGTTCTAGAGTACGGGCGGCGGGAGTCTGTGCTCCTCCCCCAACCTGAGATATGGCAGGAGCAAGTGAAATTAATCCTGCCTGAGCTAAAGTGCCAAACATGCTCAAAAACTGGGCAAGAGTCTCCTGAAGTGCAGGAGTAGTAACATGCGTCTCAGGTGCCTGCTCTCCAACTGGAGCTACAAGTGGCTCTGGTGCAGCAGTTCGAGCAGGTGCTCTGGCTGCACCACGTGGTCTTCCTCGGCCTCTGCCCCGACCCCGGCCTCTTGCGGCTCCAACATGGGGCACGGGTGTCTGATAATCAGATCCAGTTGTGCATGTCCTCACCATCTGTGAGAGAATAGAAAGACAATTGTTTAGAACTTTGAAATCAACAAAGACATACGATAAGGAATCAAAGAAGTGAATATTTCCTAACAGTTTTATAGCCTCTCGAAGATAAGTACAAACATCTCCGTACCGATCCGCAAGACTCAACTAAACCTGCTTGTGACTCATAACACCTACGAACCTAGTGCTCTGATACCAACTTGTCACGACCCCAAATTCCCCCCGTAGGATGTCGTGATGACACCTAGTCTCTAAAACTAGGTAAGCCTAACAATGCGAAATAATAATAAATATCTGAAATAAATAAACTACAATTCAAACAATTTCAACTCCCAAAACCCGGTAGAAATAAATCACAAGCTTCTAAGAATTTATTCTCAATGTCTCTATATATCAAGGTCTAAATAAAATATAAGGAAGCAACATAAAATGATAGAAGGGGACTCCGGAATCTGCGGATGCTGGCAGATATACCTCGAAGTCTCCGTGCGCAGGTAACTCACTGACGTCTAGGCTGGTAAGATGTACCTGGATCTGCACAAAAAGATGTGCAGAAGTGTAGTATGAGTACACCACAACGGTACCCAGTAAGTGCCAAGCCTAACCTCGGTAGAGTAGTGACGAGATCAGGTGAGGCCCTACTGGAATATAATAATGGCATGGTAAAATGTTTAACAATATAGTAAAATAAAACGACACTGGAAATGAATCAAATAGTATGTCACATTTAATGACACCAAATAATTGCAAATAATATCTCGTGGAATCAAAACAGAATTTCCTTCAACTTTATGAAAATCACAACAATTAATCGAAGGCAACTATAGCCATAAATCAATATCAACAAGGGCACTACCGAGGTACCGCCTCGTAGTCCCAAATTGTAAATAATTTCACAATATCTCATTTTCTTATATCACCGCGGGAGACTCCACGATTTATTTAAAGAAAATATTTTTTTCCGAAATAGCATCCCGCGTTTTAGCCACCCTTATCACACCGCATGACTTCTAGTAGTCACCCCTACTAGCCACGCGTATCAAGCCACCCTTATCTCACCGTATGCATTTCAATACCCAGACTTTATACCACCGCATGCGTATTAATATCACAATATATCACAATTTGCACCAGGTGCCCAATACTTTAATTTTCCACAATAAATCAACAACAATATTTTTTAATAATAAAGAGCTCACGGCTCATGCCAGAATAATCCAACAATAATATTTTTTTCTACAATAAAGAGCTCACGGCTCCATCACAATGAGTACCAAAAAATCTTACGAAAATATTCAAGAATAAATAATTCAGGAAAATAATATTTCAAAATTTTAATACGTTGCTTCAATATCAAATTTAAAAATATCAAATATTTCGTATTAATAATATTTAATTTTAAAAAAATCAACCTTCAAATAATGCACAGTATAAAAGAAACCAAGTTTTAATTAAACAGGTAAAACAATTAGCAGGAAAAGGACAAACAAATTTAAAATATATATCTCAGATCAATGATGAAGAATATAACAAGATAAAATAATTTAATAAATGCGCAACAATGATCTACACAATTTAAAAATATAATCTTTCACATTTAGCCTGTGTACACACTCGTCACCTCGTATACACGACTTTCAACATATTTCAATAATCACATTAATATCAATTCTAGGGAAAATTTCCCCCACACAAGGTTAGACAAGTCACTTACCTCGACTTGCTCCAATTTAACCAAGTATTATGTTTTTTCCTCGATTTTTCGACTCCGATCGACTCGTATCTAGTCATAATTAATTCGATACAGTCAATAAAAATTATAGAAATCAATTTCATAAGAAAATATAATATTTTTCAATGAAATCCAAAATTAGCTCAAAAATTGCCCGTGGAACCCACATCTCGGAATCTGATGAAAGTTACGAAATATGAACGCCCATTCAACCACGAGTCTAACCATACCAAAATGACTAAATTCCAATAACGATTCGATCCTCAAATCCATAAATCTATCCAAGAGGGTTTTCAAATTTTTCCAACTTAAATTACCAATTAAATATTAAACAGTGATGGATTCGAGTAATCTAACCAAGATTGAGTTAAGAACACTTACCCCAATGTTTTTCCTTGAAGATATATCAAAAATCGCCTCTGCTCAAGCTCCAAGTTGTTAAAAATGGCGAATGGGACGAAGCCCCCTATTTTTATAACTTACGGATCTGACCAGGCTGACCTCGATCGTGGGGTCCGATCCTGGACCTCGATCATGGGAGTCCGATCATGGGGAGTCCGATCAAGAGGAGTCCGATCAAAAGGAGTCTGATCATGGTCCTCGATCATAGCTTCGATCATGGCCCTCGATCCTGGGGCTCGATCACAGCCATCAATCCTGGCTATCGATCATGGCTTCGATCACTGGCCTTGGTCATAGCCCTCGATCCTGGGCCTTCGATCAGTGGCCTTCGATCACTGGCCTTCGAGCTTGCCTTTAATCATGGATCTCAAGCCTGCCTTCGATCCTCGGCTCGATTTTTGGGGGCTCGATTGCACAGCAGAAGAGAATTTGCAGTAGCTTTTGCAGCGGCTGTTTAAGTCCCATTTTTGATCCGTTAACCATCCGAAACTCACCCGAGGCCCTCGGGACCTCAACCCAATACACCAACAAGTTCTATAACATCATACGAACTTATTTGAAACCTCAAATCACAACAAACAATGCTAAAATCACGAATCACACATAGGTTCAAGCCTAATGAACTTTGAAACTTTCAATTTCTACAAACAACACCAGAAGTTATCAAATCAAGTCCGATTGACCTCAAATTTTGGACGCAAGTCATAAATGACATAACGGAGCTATAAAAATTTTCAGAATCGGATTTCGACCCCGATAGCAAAAAGTCAACCCCTCGATCAAACTTCCCAAAAATTTAACTTTCGGCATTTCAAGCCTAATTCCACTACGGACTTCCAAATAAAATTTCGATCACGCTCCTAAGTCCAAAATCACCATACGGAGCTGTTGGAATCATCAAAATTCTATTGCGGGGTCATTTGCACATAATTCAACATCCGATCACTATTTGAACTTAAACTTTAAAATTTTCATCAAAATTTCATATCTCGGGCTAGGGACCTCGAAATTTGATTCCGGGCATACGTCCAAGTCCCAATTCACGATACGGACCTTCCAAAACTATCAAAACACTGATCCGAGTCCATTTGCTCAAAATATTGACCAAAGTTAACCCAATTGTGTTTTAAACATCTAATTCATATTTTAATCCATTTTTACCTGAAAATTTTCCAAAAATTTTTTACGGACTGCACACGCAAGTCGAGTAATGGTAAATAGTGCTTAGATCATATAATTAATCATTAAATTTAAAGATGATATTTTGGGTCATCACAGGTTCAATATCAGCGGTGGCCGACTACCGTCTCACACGCATTAAATGCCTTAGTAAACTAAACCAATGGGACATCTATCACGTATGTCATGGCCGGGTTCGATGCATACGTCAGTGCATATCCAATAGAGCCATTGAGAAATCATATTATTTCTCACCACATCCTTTCCGAGAAATGAGGGGACTATCTGTATACGGTCGAAATTGATTTCGGCCTTCGTACGATTGGTCGAGATGGGATCATAATAGACCAAAGGAAGAATTCATAATTTCGAGATGGGTTCCGAAGATGGTACGAACGAGCTTCAGATTTCAGGTATAGGTCAAACACCAAGTTCAAAGTCATTATCGAGCTCGGGTCTGAATCGAACTATGATGAGTTGTTATGGAATCGAGCTTAAAGGGCAGAGGCCAACCGATATCGAGCCCGAGTCATTACCAAATCTTGAGTTGGCATCGAGCTCAAGTCCGCATCGAGCTCTAAAAATAATACAGACCAGCACCGAGTCCGATCAAGCTCGAGCTCACAGACAAGAGTCGTTGACTCCGCACTAAGGGAGAGAATCTTGGCGGGATTTAGGAAAAAACTTATTTATCATGGGTTCCCCACTATATATTTTTAATTATATCTTAAGTAGGATCTTCCACTATAAAGAGGATGGCTACATTTCTGTAAAGGAGTTTTTGCTTACATTGTAACTAAAATACCATACACTCCTATATTGAAGGATTATTCTTTTGGCTTCATAAATTGATTCATCTTGCTTAGTCCTTAAATCATCTTCTTTCCAACCTTGGGTATTTTTTATTCTTTACAATTCGTATTTGATAATTTCTGTTTATCCTTACGATTTGTATTAAGTTATACCATATATCTTTAGAACTACGTACAAATTTAACTCTAGCCGTTTTCGGGTAAACAACCCTCTATTTTGCGTCAAAATCAAACGCTACCTCAAGTTTAAATAATCGACATCCTCCTCTCTTATCCTACACAATATCTATTTTGTCTTTGATATAATATATTTTTATTATATATATAATATCTTATTTTTTTAACGTAGTTATTTTATATATATAGTTAAATAATTTTATATCTTATTTGTTTAAGTTCATAACTTAACTAGAATAATTCTTTTATGACTTTGTTTTAAAATTTAATCTCTCTCTCTCTCTCTCTCTCTCTTTATATATATATATATATATATATATATATATATATATATATATATATATATATATATATATATATATATATATATATATATATATATATATATATATATATATATATATACATGTTCAACTTCTATCTTATTCTCTATCGTTTAGCGAGTTTATTGTCGTTAATGAATATTTTCAGACAGTAATTCAAAATTCATCTACAATATAAATAGAGATTTTCTTAGGAATTTGTTGGGAAATTTACCTCTAATTTTATTATTATCTTTGTATTACCCGAATTAAAGCATAATTTTAAAGTTCTCACTCTCTCTTATTTTTCACTTGTTTAAAAAGTATTATAGTTTTGATTATTATTATTAAAATTATATTTTTATTCTACTCATTTATTTAGAATATCATTCACTTATACTCCCTTTGTTTTAATTCGTTTGAAATTTTCGGAATAGAGTGTCAAATTGTCTAATTTTTTGTATGAATTCGGACATCTATTCTTTAAGTTTCTCGAAATAAAAATCATATATTTGGAAAATACGTAAAAATTACTGCAAGTCACAATAATTAATAACTCAACATGTTTAAAAACTATTTGCAAACAACATGGTTAAAGAAAATCTTATTTGACAGGAGAAGCTTGACATTGGGAAGAGAGGGGATGTCTATTGTTCAAAGTTGAGAGGGAAATTTATTTTATAAAGCTAAATTGGACGTTGTAAATTATTTTCACCGTTCTTACTTGAATGGGGGACATATGTCATATTTTAAAATCGATGATGGAGATTAAATTAACTAAAGCAAGGTTTAATCCATAATTAAAATAACAAATATTTCCATATCAGATGACTGAACTTTATAACAATTCCTTCTCTTTAAGTTACTCAGTGATGCCGATGATCCGGATATTGGCAATGCTATAGCTTATGAAATTGACGTACAACTTTTGCAGCATTAGTTCTACTTTGAAGATAGGAAAAGGACGAGTGGGGAAATAATTAGTACCGAATGCGATGTGTGTGAATCGGTACCAGATAGATTCGGAAGGGAAGTAGTCGACGGCAAAATTTCAAAGATTTATAATCGGACAACTTTCAATGAGGGAATATTTGATAGCACTAAATGAACAGTCGTTACAGAGAATATTTGTATTTAAGGCATGTCGTTACATCTTCATCAATGATACTTTTATTCTGATTTAAAGAGGAATTTGATCCTAGGATCATGTTTCCCTAGGTAGAACTATAAATAGTGAGGTTTACCGCCATTGAGAAGAAAAAAAAGACTTTGCACGCAAAAGCTATACTTTATTATTTTGCTCTCATACTTTACTCTTTGGCTCTCAATTTAATGGCTTCCTTTATCTCTATTTTTATTTTTGCTCTCGAAAAGGCTGAGCTCGGAACCAAGCTTGTTATCTTCTTTAATTATAATAACAAATATTCTCATATCAGATGACTGAACTTTATAACAATTCCTTCTCTTTAAGTTAATCAGTGATGCCGATGATCCGGATATTGGCAATGCTATAGCTTTTGAAATTGAAGTACAACTTTTGTAGTATTAGTTCTACATTGAATTAAAACATTGAAATGACCCGATCGATTTTTTTTGAGTATTTGTACTTTGCTCGGTAGTTTGAGGACATGAGTAGCTTTGTATGATGTACTATGACTTGTATGAATCGTCGGTTTTGATATTCAAGTTAATCGAAATCGATTTGGAAGAATAAATTTCATGATTGAAGCTTTAAGTTGGAAGAGTTGACCAAATTTGACTTTTCTAAATTTGACCATAGAACCAAGTTTTGATTGTTCTGTTAGGTCCGGATGGTGATTTTGAACTTGGGCATATTTACGGATTTGCATTTAAAAATTTCTAGAAGGATTCTTTGCTTATTGGCAAAAATTGGAAATTTAAAGATTTGAAAAGTTCATAAGTTTGACCGGGAGTTGAATTTGATGATATCGGGTTCATATTGTGGTTTCGAGATTTGAAATAGCTTCGTTATTTTATTTGGGACTTGTGTGCAAAATTTGTGTTCATTCCGGGTTGATTTGATATGTTTCGGCGCGAGTTTTGGAAGTTGAAAGTTTCAAAGTTCATTAAGTTTGAATTTGAGATGTGATTCGTCGTTTTGATATTGTTATGTATGATTTGGGGTCTCGAGTAGGTTCGCGTTATATTATAGGACTTGTTGGTATATTCGGACGGGGTCCCGAGTGGCTCGGTGGAGTTTCGAACGAGGATCGGGTCGTTTGGATCAATTTTGTTAAGGCAGGTTTTTTTTTGTAGTCTTGGTGTGATCGCACCTACGGAATGTTGGGCGCAGGTGCGACGTCTTCAAGCGAGGCAGTGTCCGCAGAAGCGGCATGTCAGGATCAGGGCAGTATTGCAGGTCCGAGGTTATTTCCCCCACCTGCGTGATCGCAGATGCGATGCTGGGATCGTGGAGGCGATGGCAGCATAGAAGCATAGTTTTTACTCGAACTTGCGTGATAGCAGAAGCGAACTTTCTGCCACAGGTGCAAGGGCAGGATTCCATTGGTCATTCGCAGGAGCGAACTTTTGCCGCAAAAGCAACGCCACAAAAGCGGCTAACTGGGTCGCAGATGTGACGATGCCTAGGCATAAGATATATGTCGAGGCCTTGGTTATTTTATTCATATTTGGAGCTATAGAGCTCGTCTTGAAGTGCTTTTTGAGGCAACTTTCACAACATGGATTGCGGTAAGTATTCTCTACTCGGTTTCGGTTAAATTGCATGAATCTATCTTCTATTTTTGCATTTGAATAATGAATTTAAAAGAGGAAATTAGGAGTTTTGGCTAATGTTTCCTAAAATGAATTTTTGATTTTTGAACGTTGATTCGGAGTCGGATTTGAGTGAAACTAGTATGATTGGACTCGTAATTGAATGGGTTGAATGCTCGGGTTTTGACTTTTTTGTCGACTTTGGAGTTGTGATTGAAGATTCGACCTTTATCGATTGGGTTTGTTTCCTTTGGAATTATTTGATGTTATTGATTTACTTTTGGCTACTTTCAAGCCGTTCGGAGGTCAGTACGCATGGGATGGCATGTTTGGAGCATCGTTTGACTTTCTCGATATTGGATTTTACTTGTTCTAGGTAAGTAACACTTCTAAACTTGGTGTTGAGGGTATGAATCCCTTAATATACGTGTTATTTATTTGCTGTGAAGTGACGCACATGCTAGGTGACGGGAGTGTGGGCGTGCACCGTAAAAATTATGTCTCGGTTAATTCTGTGGTATTGTGTAGTTACTTGATCTTGTCTTTATCCATGAGATTTCTACGTGATAGAGTAATTGAGTTGTGATCCATGTTTGAAACCATGTTTAGGCTATATGTTTATTCTGTTGGGGCCCACTGAAGTCATTTTTGTTGTTGAGATATTTGCTTAAATTGCAGTTACATACTCAGTAATATTCATCATTTGCATTTCATATCTCAATTTTTATTATCATTTGTTGTCACAACATGCTATCATTGTTCGGGCTGATTGGCGTGAGATTTGTGAGCCCAAGAGACTGGAGAGATTAATCACTGAGTTGGGGCCGAAGAGCCATGTTGTGAGTGAGATACGTACATCAGGTTGCATGTTCCAACATGCCTTATGTCTATATGTGGATCGGGATGCACGCCGCAACATGCCTTATGGCTATATGTGGATCGGGTTTCACACCTCAACAGACCTTATGGAAATATGTGAATCGGGTTGCACGTCACAATAGGCCTTATGTCTATATGTGGACCGGGCTGTATGCCACAGCAAGTATTATTGATTCATGATGGGATCGGGTTGCACGTCGCATCAGGTTATATTAGCATTTGGGCAGGATCCACCCCTCCGGAGTCTGCACACCCACAATAAGCGCAATTAATATTGATTCATGATGGGGATCGGGTTGTGCGCCGCAGCAAGTACCGTACAGTGCTGAGTGATTGAGCGTGAGGAGTGGGAGTGGGAAACTATGATATTGAGTACTCTGAGAGTGTGAGTACATGAGTTCATCAGTGTGACGCATTGCATCTGACATGCATACTTGACATACAGGTATAGAGATACATTTCCTCATGATACACAGTTTTGGTGACATTCATGATTTCATCTGCATTTTGACATGTAGGCATAGAGATGTACTTTTTTCATATTATCTGAAAATGAAACATCTTATTTATTGTTGAAAGGTCTTGGGAAAAATCATAGTTTTCAAACATACTCATATGTTTTTGGTGTTTTTGGTGTTTTCGGTGAGATATTTGGGATTTACTATTATACTTGAAAAGCATGCCTATTTTCCGTAAATATGAACGAGGTGAGCATCTTATCTCTGAGTTATTTTCTTGTACCATTTTATTATATTGTTATGAACTATGGCTGGTTATTGAAGTAGGACTCTGACCCCAGCTCGTCACTTCTTTCAACCTAAGGTTAGGTTTGTCACTTATTGAGTACATGGGGTCGGTTGTATTCATACTATACTTCTGCACCTTGCATGCAGATTTTGGATACTGATGTTGCTGTGTATGGCGGGAGCTGGCATTGAAGGCGTACTTGCGTTCCGGTCATAGCTGCCTCTTGTTCTTGGTAGCTTTAGAATTATTGATATGTTCAAGTATATTTCAAACAAATGATGTATTTATTTCATACCAGCTTTATAAACTCTAAGTATTAGAAGCTCATGATATGTACTACCAATCCTTGAAAAATTCTTTTTATAAAAGCAGCTGTAATATTTTTTTCTTATCTTAATAAATCTCATTAAATTGGATAGTTGTTAATTGGCTTACCTAGCGGGTTGGATTCGGTGTCACTCCGACTAGATGGATTTTGGGTCGTGACAAGTTGGTATTAGAGCTATAGGTTCATAGGTTCTACAAGTCATGAGCAAGTATCTAGTAGAGTCTTGCGGATCAGTATGATGGCGTACATACCTATCTTCGAAAGGCTACAAAGCATTTAGGATAAAATTCTCATCTTTCTTTCCTTTTTGTGCGACATTGATTTAGCTTGAAGCGTAGCTCTTTGAATCCCTTTCACGGATTCGTGTGAGCATGTGAGCACTAGGTATCAGCTCTACCTCGATGGCTTGTGAATTCCATGGATGAGGTGCGAGATGTGATTTCTACGTGCTGATGATGGGCCAGTCTGGAGGACTTGAGGCCGGGTTTTGATTGTAGCTTGAGCACGTGGATTTAAGTTGTGTGAGGACGTGCTTTTGGACTTAAAAGTCTGGTGGTGTCCCTATTAGTGGAATTTATAGCCCGATGAGTGGCTGGATAACCATATGATGCATATGATATGACTGCGGGATGTGTTCAGATGGATTGAATATAACAGGAAGAGTTTGCTTGGGATGTGAAAAGGACTATTGGGTGCTTGATTTTTGTCTTTTATTTATGGGACGAAGTAGATTTTCATGACTTGTTATGAGTTCATACTCAGGAAGATTAAGCGTTGACGTAGTAGTTGTGGCTGTGAAAGGTTATAGAGAGATGTCAGTTTGAAGCTAAGCGGGTGGGTTATCACCTGTGGGATAATCTACGGATGTGTGATCCTTATGATGTTATGTGGAGGCTTTCTTTTCTACCAGTGGGTTATATTTGTGCGATTTGAGTTTGGATCGATTGTAATAGTTGACATGACAATCACGTGGATGTATGCGAGCTTAGTAGGTGATTTGAGGTACTATATGGTTTATGTTATATGAGCTTAAGAAGGATTTAGTTGAATCTCCCTACGGTATTATAGCAGTAATAGAGTGTGGGTATTGTGAGTTATCGAGTGTTTGATCTATTACTTTGAGCTAAGTGGGGGAGTCTGTTATCACCGATTTGATTGCATGGTTATGTGTTGTGCTGATTTCGGTTTGAGGCATACTTGTGGATCAGATGTGACTTGTAGAGATTGAGATCGAGGATGACTCGAGTAAAGGAATTTCTGGATACGGGTTATGTTATACTTTATGGGTATATGGGAATCATGGGATGATTGAGTTGTTATTCGAGAAGGATGTAGTGCGCGTGGATTAGGAAATTGCTCAGTTGCTTAAAGGTGTGGATTACTTATTTGGGTGTTGTCATGCTAATGGGGCACAGGTTGTTCGGCCCATTTTGTCGATGTAATTGAGATTTGAGCAGAGTGGATGACTCTCGAGAAGATTCTAATGGATTCAAGATTTATCTGTAGCAATTGAGAATTTTGCGGATTTGTATATAGCTAAAATCTAAGATTTAAGTTGGATGGTGTCGGGGCTTGTGGCATCTCTATATCATTATGGATTCTACATTTCAGCATTAGGAAGGTGAAGGAAATGGATTTAGATCCACAAAAGGTCTTTTCAAAGTGGGTGACTCGGTTGTGGTATTTTTGGGGTGCTTAAGAGGGAATACATCAGCTTATGGGCCTTAAGGCAGTGCGGTTTTATTCTAGGATCTTGTGGTGGTGAGTTTTGGTCAGGGATCGTGGTGTTCTGGCAAGGGGAAGTGTCAACTTGAGGGTAATTCGAAAGGAACTCAGAGAATAGGACAACTTGGTAGTAGGTTTGATCAACATGATAATGGATATGATCGGTTCTTTGGGTACGTATGGTGTGGTGAGTCTCTACAGGTGTTTTGTGGAAATATTCTTGGGTTTGGCGACCTGCGTGGCTTGGTTGAGTTAGAGAGATTCAGTTCTGATGGTTTGATTATGTGCAAATGGGTTTCAGAGAGCTATCGATGGTGTCTACCACGATTTGAGATGGATATTTCTTACTGGCGAGAGGGGCATGTTACGTATTGTGATTTTCTCCTATGTGAGATCAAATGGAAGGTTTTCAACTGACCGGGTATGTGTTCAACTTGTGACTTAGAGTTTATTATGAGATTCTCATACTTTTTATATGATGGAATGATAGATGCGGTGTGTTGTGTAGGATTGACATCTGTATGTGCAAGGTCACGGTCCAGATTTGGAGGGAAGGTCATGAATTTTGGACAGCATGGACAGTTTCAGATATTCAGATGAATGTTATAGCTAAATGGTAATTCCTGAGAGGGGTGCGCATTTTTCTGAATATTATAGCTAAATGGTAATTCCTGAGAGGGGTGCGCATTTCAAGAGGCGCACTATGTGTTGACTTACAAATGCTTCATTAGTATTACGGTACTCGCCTTGTTGATTGGCTGCTGATATTTAAATTTTTACTATGTGGCACTGAAGAATTTTAGAAGTATTCCTTGTGGGATGATCGTGTATGAGAGATGTGTTAGACATTCGGGAGGTGGAGTTGGGATCAAATATGGTGATTCGTATGTTCTATGGATTTGGAGATCGGGAATCCTCATAAGAAGATTGTTTCGTGGTTGTGGACTGTGAAGATATGTCTAAAGCTATCCAGATGATAGTATATGTTAAGGTTAGGGCATTGTGGACCTTCGGGCGGTTATTTATCTATTTGTGGATGACCAGAGTTGATTTGGAGCCCATTTGGTAAACCCAATAAGGATGTGTATTCTACACCAAGTCGGATTGGTTGACTCTGTACTGCCATTGTTGAGGGATATGCCATTCGGTAGAGTTTAGCTTATTCGCGTTCTGACACGATTTATGTGCTACTCCTCTATGCTACGAGGGGTTATTATTTATTGGCTATAAGCACACATGGTGCGGTTCTGTTTTGGTCTTGTAGGGGGATTTGAGCAAGATGGTTATTAGGGTGTCGAATGGTTGGTTGCGCCTTGGCTATGTTCTCTTCGGGCCGTGGTATATTGTGCTATTTGCTTCTCTGTGGTTATGGTCATACACTTCATGTATTTGATGTCGAATTGTGTGTAGTTGTTGATTTTGAGCATGATAGCTTTAGGTATTTCCTATGGACCCGTGTTTGGATGGGGTCACACATTGCAGTTGGGTTATGATCCTTTGTGTTAGATTCGTGTGTCTTGATTCTACTATGTGTGACGGGTTCATAGCATTATTCCTGTGGTGGTATCTGTTGAACTTGCAGGACGATTCTATCAATTGAATATTTTCCATGTTTGAATATATTTGAATTATTGCTTATCGGTGCACGGATTGCACAAATTGTGGCTCTAGGTAGTATTGGTGTGGTTTGTCAGTAGAGTAGCTTGTATTTGATGAGATGAAGTCTTTGGGCCTGAAGTGATTGCTATCAAATTTGATTACGATGTGTTCGGGAGAGTAATATCAGAGGTCAGCTTAGAATTTGGGCTATGGTTCTAGTTAGACGAGAGGGCTTCGTGACTTGTTGATCTGATGAGTGGTTAAGAGTTTCTGCATATTTCTTTCATCATTGGTAGTGTACAAAGGTTCAAAACAAGATTTCAGTTAATATGAGGTATGTTACCAGTGCCGAGTTGGTTGTCGAGCAGCTATTGCGTTCGGAAGTTATTGCTATGAGTATTTGAGTTATCTGGTATATCATGTGATTATGTCTTGGGTTATGGTTATGGATTGATGTAGCTTTTTCAGACTTATGCAATGTGTGGATGAGTGATTCTGGTCTTATAGGTAATTCTGGATGATGGAAAATAGATCCCAAGGTATATAGGCTAAGGTTGAATTAAAGATCTTCTATTAGGTTGTATCGTCCGACTTATATGGATTAGGGTGACATGGGATCACCCCCGAGTATGTGCATGGTAAGGTTACACAGTGATTTGACTGCTTAGGAACAACTTGACAAGTTTGAGGACGAACGTATATTTAAGTGAGGGAATGTAACGACCAGATCGGTCGTTTTGAGCATTTGAACTTCGCTCGATAGTTTAAGAGCATGTGTAGCTCTGTATGATGTATTATGACTTGTGTGAATCATCGATTTTGGTTTCAGGTTAATCGAAATCGATTAGGAAAAATGAATTTCATGATTGAAACTTTAAGTTGGAAGAGTTGACCAAGTTTGACTTTTGTAAATTTGACCCCAGAACGGAGTTTTCATGGCTCTGTTAGGTACGGATGGTGATTTTAGACTTGGGCATATGGATGGATTAGCATTTGAATATTTCTATAAGGATTCGGCACTAATTGATGAAAGTTGAAAATTTCAAAGTTTGGAAAGTTCATAAGTTTGACCGGAAGTTGACTTTGATGATATCATGTTCAAATTGTGGTTCCAAGAATTGGAATAGCTTTGTTATGTCATTTGGGACTTGTGTGCAAAATTTGAGTTCATTCCAGGTTGATTTGATATGTTTCGGCGCGAGTTTTAGAAGTTGAAAATTTCAAAGTTCATTAAGTTTGAATTGAGGTGCGATTTGTCATTTCGATGTTGTTATGCGTGGGGCCTCGAGTAGGTCCGCGTTATGTTATAGGACTTGTTGGTATATTCGGACGGGGTCCCAAGTGGCTCGGAGGAGTTTCGAACGAGGTTCAGATTGTTTGGATCAATTTTGTTAAGGCTGGTTTTTTTTAGCAGTCTTGGTATGATCGCACCTGCGGAATGTTCGGCTCAGGTGCGACGTCGCACAAGCGAAGCAGTGGATGCAGAATCGACATGGAAGGATTAGGGCAGTGTCGCAGGTGTGAGGTTATTTTCCGCACCTGTATGATCGCAGATGCGGTGCTGGGCTCGCGGTGCTGGAAAGCGCATTTTTTAACTCGCACCTGCATCATCGCAGAAGCGGACTTTCTGCCGCAGGTGCGAGGTCAGGCTACCAACGGTCATTCGCATGAGCGAAACTTTTACTGTAAAATAGACACCGCAGAAGCGGGTAAGTTGGTCGCAGATACGACGATGCCTGGGCAGAATCTACATATCGAGGGCATAGCTATTTTATTCATATTTGGAGCTATGGAGCTCGGATTGAAGCAATGTTTGAGGTAACTTTCACCACATTAATTGGGATAAGTGTTCTGTACTCGGTTTCAGTTATATTTCATGAATCTATCTTTGATTTTGGCATTTGGATTATGAATTTTAAAGAGAAAATTTGGGGGGGAGGAGGTTCCTAAAGTTTCATAGAATGAATTTTCAAGTTTTGAACGTTGATTTGGAGTCGGATTTGAGTGATACTAGTATGGTTGGACTCGTAATTGAATTGGTTGCTGTATTTTGTGATTTTTATCGGGTTCCGATGTACGAGCCCGGGTTTTGACGTTATGGGTGACTTTGGGGTTTTGATAAACGATTCGAATTTTATTGATTGGGTTTGTTTCCTTTGGCATTATTTGATGTTCTTGAGTTTCTTTTGGCAGTTTCGAGCCGTTCGGAGGTCAGTACGTGCGGTATTGGATTTGTCTTGTTCGAGGTTCTAAACTTGGTGCTGAGGGTATGAATCCTTGAACATACGTGTTATGTGTTTGGTGTGAGGTGACGTACATGCTAGGTGACTGGCGTGTGGGCGTGCACCGTGTGAATTATGGCTCAGTTAATTCTGTGGTATTGTGTAGTTACTTGATCTTGTCTTTATCCATGAAATTTCTAAGTAATAGAGTAATTGA
Source organism: Nicotiana tomentosiformis (assembly GCF_000390325.3). Classification (NCBI taxonomy): domain Eukaryota; kingdom Viridiplantae; phylum Streptophyta; class Magnoliopsida; order Solanales; family Solanaceae; genus Nicotiana; species Nicotiana tomentosiformis. The sequence goes on from NC_090813.1 coordinate 177,407,615, forward strand.
GTTGTGATCCATGTTAGAAACCATGTTTAGGCTATATGCTTATTCTATTGGGGCCCACTGAGGTCATTTCTGTTGTTGAGATATTTGCTTAAATTACAGTTACATACTTAGTCATATTCATTCATTTGCATATCATATCACAGTCTCTGTTATCATTTGTTATCACAACATGTTATCAATGTTTGGGCTGATTGGCATAAGATTTGTGAACCCGAGAGACTATAGATTGATGACTAAGTTGGGGCCTGAGAGCCGTGTTATGAGTGAGATCTGTGCATCGATTTGCATGCTGCAGCATGCCTTATGGCTATATGTGGATCTGGTTGCACACCGCAACATGCCTTATGGCTATTTGTGAATTGGTCTGCACACCACAACAAGTATTATTGATTCATGATGGGATTGGGCTGCACATCACAGTAGGTTATATTTGCACTTGGGCAGGATCCGCCCCTCATGAGTCTGCACAATTACAATGAGCGCAATTATTGTTGATTCATGATGGGATCGGGTTGTGCACCGCAACAGGTACCGTACACTACTGAGTGATTGAGCGTGAGGAGTAGGAGTGTGAAACTGTGATATTGAGTACTGTGAGAGTGTGAGTACATGAGTTTATCACTGTGACGCATTGCATCTGACATGCATACTTGACATACATGCATAGATATATATGTTCTCATGATACACGGTTTTGATGACATTTATGATTTCACCTGCATATTGACATATATGCATATAGTTGTACTTTCCTCATATTATCTGAAAATAAAACATCTTATTTATTGTTTAAAGGTATTGGAAAAAATCACAGTTTTCAAACTTACTCATATATATTTGGTGTTTTCGGTGAAAGATTTGGGATTTACTATTATACTTGAAAAGCATGCCTATTTTTTGTAACTGTGAACGAGTTGAGTATCCTATCTCTCAGCTATTTTCTTGTACTAGTTTATTTTATATTGTTATGAACTGTGGCTGGTTATTGGAGTTGGACTCTAACCCTTGTCCCAACTCGTCACTACTTTTAACCTAAGGTTAGGTTTGTTACTTATTGAGTACATGGGGTTGGTTATACTCATACTATACTTCTGCACCTTGCGTGCAGATTTTGGATGTTGATATTGTTGTGTATGGCGGGACCTGGCATTTAAGGCGTACCTGCGTTCCGGTCATAGCTGCCTCTTGTTCTTGGTAGCTTTAGAATTATTGATCTGTTCATGTATATTTCAAACAAATAATGTATTTATTTCATAATAGCTTTGTAAACTCTAAGTGTTAGAATCTCATAATTTGTACTACTAGTCCTTGAAAAATTCTTAGTATAAAAGCAGTTGTAATATCATTTCTTCTCTTAATAAATCTCATTAAATTGGATAGTTATTAATTGACTTACCTAACGGGTTGGATTAGGTGCCATCACGACTTATTGAATTTTGGGTCGTGACAAACATACACCCAAATATATATTAAAAATCAAACGGCTCAAAACACAGTCAATTTGAAAAAAGAAAGAAACGAACATACACACCAAGCAAAGTCATCTCGAAAAAAATGTAGCAATTAGTCTTTGCCTTCTCGTATTTTTTTCAATATGTACTAGTCTTGGGTACGCACGTTGCGCGTATACCTTATTTTGATGAATATAAAATATTAAAAATTACATAAAAATTAAATTTAATTATAAAATAGCAGTTAAAGAAAATATAAGTTCTTAAAAATAACAATTGTTGATCCAATAAATCTAACTCAATAAAGGAATAAAACTATGTCCCATATAAGGCCTCGATCATCGTGGTCAATATATTTAACTTAATGATTATTTCAAATTTTATAATTTAGTTACTTTAATTTAACAAAAGTGTCATACTTTATTTTTAGTTTCAGTTAGAATGCATAACTTGAACATTTAAGAGTTTTTTCATAATTTTTGTTCGAAAAGTTATATATTCTTAAGTTCATTCTAGAAGACACAAATAAGATTAACTAACTCACAAAAGACGTTTTTTCTCTTGTAGGTAAGATGCAAATTATTTTATTCTTTGATTATAAAAATAATTAAGAATTAAGAATTTTTTCTAGCACATTAAAAAAAGAACAAATCATCGACATAAAAGTAGAATTCAGCCGCTATATTTTGCTTAATCTATTCTTTCATCGTTTTGAAGAGAGCTTTCTTTCCAAACACATAATTGTGTGTCCATCATGCATTATAATGATGTCTTTCTCTAGCCGTAAGAGGTATATGATTATAACGGATTTACACGCAGTCGACGCACTACATTAATGTTATCCTATTGAAAATACAAAATGCATCTTAAAGTTTGAATTATTATTTATTCTTTCAACATATTCCAATAAATTTAGTGTTTGGTTGCCATTCTATTTTGTTCTCGTTGTTTACCCGAAAAACGGATAGAGTTGAATTTGTACGTAGTTTTAAGGATATGTGGTATTTAATACAAATCGTAAGAATAAATAGAAATATCAAATACGGATTGCAAAGAATATAAAATAAACAAGATTGGAAGGAAGATGATTTTCAGAACTACGCTAGATAGACCAATGTATGAAGCTTAAAGGATTCACTTTTTAATGTAAGAGTGTATGGTGTTTTTGTTACAATGTAAGCATAAAAACTTGCCTTTACAGAAATGTAACCATGCCCTTTATAGTGGAACATCCTACTCTAAATATAATTAAAAATACATAGTGGGGAACCCATGATAAATCAGTTTTTCCTTAATTCCCTCTGAGATTCTCTCTCTTAGTGCATTTGCAATGGCTCTTGTCTGTAAGCTCGAGCCTGATCGGACTTGGATCGGACTTGGTGCTGGTCGGTGTTGTTTTAAGAGCTTGATGTGGACTTGAGATCGATGCCGACTCAGGATCTGGTAATGACTCGGGCTCGGTATCGGTTGGCCTCTGCCCCTTAAGCTCGATTCCATAACATCTCATCATAATTCGATTCGGACCCGAGCTCGATAATAACTTCGAACTCGATGTTTGACCTATACCTGCAATCTGAAGCTCCTTCGTACCATCTTCGGAGCCCATCTCGATATTGTATGAAGGCCGAAATCAATTTCGACCGTATACAGATATTCCACTCGTTTCTCAGGAAGGATGTGGTGAGAAACAATATATTTTTTCAATGGCTCGATTGGGCATGCACTGACGTTTACATCGAGCCCGATCATGACGTACGTGATAGATGTCCTGTCGGTTTAGCTTATCGAGGCATTTAATGCGTGTCAAACGGTGGTCGGCTACCGTTGATATTGAACCGCTATTGTTTTAACCTATAAATAGCCCTTTCTTTTACCAATTATCATTTTTCTATCTTCAATCCTCCAAATTTTCTAAGTTCCTTTTTCGTTTCTTCTGAGTTCATTCGCAGATTTGTGATTCTTTTCTGCAAAATCCTTCTTATAAACCACCAAATCTTAGTCACTTTCTTTAAATCCAACAATGGTGAGGACATCAAAAACCGTTCCTCAAAAAGAAAAAGCTTCTTTTTCCCAATCCGTCACCGATAAAATACTGGTGGATCCACGACTTGAGGAGTGCGTTCCGGCGGCGTGTGTTCTTACCTCCGATTTCAAACTCGATAAAGGTTAGCCGGTTGCCGGCCGATGTGAGACCGTATCCAGATATATTTGTTCGATAACTTTGAGGTATATCGAGTAGATAAAAAATGATTATAACTGGGAAAACAAAGAAGTGGTAGTATCGTCTCCCGAAGAGGATATTACAACTCACGTGAAAGGATTTTTAAGTGTGTATACTTACCCTTTCATGTTAGGTCCCCTCGACCCTGTTATCATATATTTTTGTCGTAAATACCTAATAACCCTAGGCCAGATCCACCCTTCTTTTTGGCGGATCATAATTTTGATTCGATACTTTGTAAACAAAATCAAGGGGATGTCCTTTACCCTCGATCATCTCATCCGATTGTACCGTCCTCGCCTTTTTTGAGGAGGGTAAATAAAGCTTCAGCGTCAAGCTACCAAGGCTCTATTCTCGAGCATAGATGAGTACATGGATCGAGGTTGGATGTGCAGGTTCGTTCGAGTAAGGACTTCGGACCTGATTCCGTCTGAGAAGATGTCTTTCCCTGAGGAGTGGAACATGAAGCGTAAGTGTAATTCTGCTGCTATCACTTATTATTTTGCCTTTCCGTTTCTTTTCTTACCGATATGCCCCTTTTGTGATGCAGCAGTTCCATGGATGCCCGGCGCAATTCCCGATCTCAAGAGTTGGGTACGGGATTTGGTTTCGACCTCAACATACGCCGAGCGCTCATGGCGTGACTTGTCGAAGGGCCGATGAGAGGCAAAAAATTACGGTAAGCCCCTTCCTCGTATTTTTTGGTAGTTTGAATGATATGATTCCCCATATACTTTAATGAATTTTCTCGTATGCAGGTGTGGGCAAGGATGTGGTTCTGAGGCCCCTATCTATCGAGGAAGAGGCTTCGACCTCTATTCCAAAGACGATGAAGGAGCATAAGAGGAAAATGACCTCCGTTCCCGAAGATCCAAAATCGAAGAAGAGGATGACTCATAAGCTGAAGAATACTATTTCTTTGACTGTAGAGTCAGTTCTGCGTCTAAGGGATGAAGACTAAGAAAAAGAAGAAAAAGAAAACGATGGGTCTGCGCTGGTGGCCCGAATGAAGAAAGGCATCGGTGCCCCAAAGGCGACTGAATCAATGATGATTCATAAGGCTATGTCTCGAACTAAGTATATATCGGAGGGGGGTTCAGGTAAAGTCCCTGAATCATTAGAGGTCTAGGATGCTTCCCACCGAAGTCAACAAACGGTGGGTACCTCAGAAGGGGTGACCCTGAAGCTCTCCGAACTGAGGAGAACGCCCCAGGTGAATCGCCTGGGGCAATGGTAATCGGAGATCCACCCACTATCCCTGCCTTTTCCAAAGGGGCTATTAGGGAAGCCCAAGCTTTGGGGGCCCTCGAGATGAGTCGGCCTCATGAACGGGAGGACCCTTTTTGTGATCTGTTTACGGGGGTCGAGGATGCTGCTGGCCCTAATGATGTATCGGTCTCTCTCTGTGAAGTGCAGCTAGCACTAAATCGGGTAAGTTCTTTAACTCTCTTTGTTGATATTACTTATGTTTTGCAATTCTTTCCTAACTTTGCCTTCTTTCTTCAGAGGCCATGGCAGTTCATTGAGAGGCATGTTCTCGATCTCGAGCTGAGCTGCATCGGTTTGAGACTGATCTTCAATGAGTCATGGAGGAGAGAAACTCTCTTAAACTCCTCTTAGGGAAAAGGGGAAAGGAAATCAAATATCTTCAAGATGAGTTGGCCAAGGCTCACTGAGATCAGACCGATCTGTCTGAGCAGGTAATGACACTTTTAAAATCCTATGGGCTTGATACCGAAAAAACGGCTAATTTTTCGGTGTCGCAGCTGTAGCAAAAAATTGAAATGATTGGAAAACTCCGTGAGGAGGTTGATGTGATACAAGCGGATTCCTTGAAGTGGAAAGAAGGTATGGATCGGTTCGCTACATAAAAAGAGGCAGCTCGAGCTCAATTATCATCGGTCGAGAGCTAGCTTTAATGTATGAAGGAAAAAAGCTCTGTTCAAGCAAGAAGAATAGAGGATCTCGAGGCTCGGATAGCCTCTGAACTTGCCAAGGCAGAATCTAATGTCGAAAAGGTAAAGTCGAGGCGGATGCAATCATGGTCGTTTATCAGGCCGATGCTGAAGCTGCCCAGATACAAGAAAGAGAGGCAGCCGAGACCGCCAACGCTCGAGCACACTGGGTTGCTGAGCTTGCCAAGTGTCGATCTCGGAGGGAGACCCTCGAGGAGATCCATGCCCGAGGTTTCGACCTCACTGAAGAGATAAAAAGGGATAAAGAGCTCGAAGCTGACGCTGAAGATTTGGCTTCCGATGATGATGACGATGATGGGAGCAAGAGCAGATCCAAGAGCGGGGAGGATCCCGATGGAGAAGAGACCGCCCCCGGGGATAACCAAGAAACTTAGTTCCTTAGTTTTTATTTTGGATGTTGCCAATTATATTTTGGATGTTGCCAATAATTATGTAAACAATCTTGTAAATATATACAAATATCTTTTCTTTTCCTGTCTTGCCTCTGTTTTATTCTCTGCTTTGTGAAGATTTTGTTTCATTCATGCCTTAAGAGTCAAAAGGTTTTTAGGCAATTTGAGTGAATTCAGACTTTGTAGCATATATATCCGAGTGAGCATTTTTCGAACTCGAAGTAATGAAGCCCGTAGGATTTATAGTCGAGTGAGTGACTTCGAAATCGAATTAATGTAGCTCGTAAGCTTAATAGTCGAGTGAGTAATTTCGACTTCTAAGTAATGTAGCTCGTAGGACTAATAGTCGAGTGAGTGATTTCGAACTCGAAGTAATGTAGCCCGTAGGCCTAATAGTTTAGTGAGTGATTTCGAACTCGAATTAATGTAACCCGTAGGCTTAATAGTCGAGTGAGTGATTTCAAACCCAAATTAATGTAGCCCGTAGGCTTAATAGTCGAGTGAGTGATTTCTAACTCGAAGTAATGTATCTCGTAGGCTTAATAGTCGAGTGAGTGATTTTGAACTCGAAGTAATGTAGCCCGTAGGCTTAATAGTAGAGTGAGTGATTTCGAACTCGAAGAAATGTAGCCCGTAGGCTTAATAGTTGAGTGAGTGCTACTCGGACTCGTTGATTTATCTCAACCCTGTTTGCATAATAAATCTCGAGATAAGGAATTCTTCTTGGATATAAGATATTTGTAAAGAAGAAAACTTTCTTTGCAAGTCATTATACATGTGTTCATGTTTTGCGTCAGGGCTCGGGCCAACTATATGAGCATGGCTCGTTTTGACCATTTGGCTCTTACAATTCTTCCTATCGGAACCTTGCATCAGAACTTGATATATTTGAGGGCTAATGCCCCCTCAGTATTCAAGGTCAATTATAAAGAGGCCTTGGATACTGTCGAATTGTTTCCAAGTTTAGCACAATCAATTGTTTCCTCATTAAAAACCTTGCCGAAAAACCCATTTGGGATAAAATCGGTCTAAGGGAAAAAGAGTGAAACACGTGCTTTCAGGCCTAGGGCTTCGTATTCGAAGGGTCCATCCTTGCTCCTGATCGGGCTCCTTCAAGGGTTAGTTTCGAAATATAATTGAATATGGGAGGGTCGTACCTTAGCAGTAGTATCGTTTCAGGTGCGACACATTCCAATTGCTCGATAGTTGATTGCCATTTATAATACCGAGCTTGTAGGATCCTTTTCCGACATTTTCGAGAACCTGATACAGTCCTTCCCAGTTCGGACCCAATTTTCCTTCGTTTGGATTTCGGGTATTGAGGGTGACTTTCTTTAGCACTAAGTCCCCGGGTTTAAAATGGCGAAGCTTGGTTCTTCGGTTATAGTATCTTTCAATTCGTTGGGAGGCCATTTGGATTAGAGTTGTTTCTCGTGTTTTGTCTGATAATTCAATAATAGTATTCATAGCCTCTTTATTTGAATATTCTATTGTATATCAAAATCTGCCACTGGACTCCCCAACTTCGACTGGAATCAAGGATTCAGAGCCATATACTAAGGAGAACGGGGTAGCCCCCATACTAGATTTTGATTTTGTTCGATATGCCCAAAGAATTTCGGGTAGGATTTCTCTCCATTTTCCCTTAGCGTCGTTCAATCTTTTCAATAGGTTTTGAATGATAATTTTGTTCGTTGATTCGGCCTGTCCGTTCTCACTAGGGTGATACGGTGTTGATAATATCATTTTTATTTTATGGTTTTCGAGGAATTTTGTCACTTTGCCACCGATAAATTATTTCCCATTGTCACACACTATTTCGGCGGGTACTCCGAATCGACATATGATATGATCCCAGATAAAGTCTATAATCTCTTTCTCTCTTACTTTCACGAACGCCCGTGCTTCAACCCATTTAGAGAAATAGTCAGTCACAAATAAAATGAACTTAGCTTTACCTGGGGCCGATGGCAGAGGGGCGACGATATCCATTCCCTATTTTATGAATGGCTCTGGGGATAGGACCGAGTGAAGTTGCTCACCGGGATAATGGATCATTGGTGAAAACCTTTGACATTTATCACATTTTTGAACAAACTCCTTTGCATCTTTGTCCATATAGATCCAATAATACCCTGCCCTGATTATTTTTCGGACTAATGAATTGGCACCAGAATGGTTTCCATAAGTACCCTCGTGAATCTCACGTAGGATGTAGTCGGTGTTTACCGGACCTAAGCATACTGCCAATGGTCTATCGAATGTCCTTCGGTATAATGTTCTATCTGTAGCCAATGTAAATCGAGCATCTTTGGTTCATAGGGCCCTCGAATTTTTAGGATCCGACGGCAGCTTTTCGTTCTCTAAGTATTCAATGTACTTATTCCTCCAATCCCAAGTTAAGCTTGTAGAATTTATCTCGGTATGACCTTCTTCGATCACGGATCTCGAGAGTTGAATGATAGTCCCCGAGCTTATCTCGTCGTCCTCGACTGATGATCCCAAATTTTCAAGTGCATCGGCCTCACTGTTTTGTTCTCGCGGTACATGCAGTAAAGTCCATTCTTTAAAATGGTGCAAAGTGACCTGCAGTTTGTCCAAATACCTTTGCATTCTATCCTCTCGTACTTCGAAGGTTTTGTTTACCTGATTTACCACCTGTAAAGAGTCGTATTTGGCTTCAATGACTTCTGCTCCCAAGTTTTTAGCTAGCTCGAGACCTACAATCATGGCCTGATATTCGACTTCATTGGTAGTCAATCTAGTAGTTTTGATAGATTTCCTGATGGTGCCACCCGTAGGTGGCTTTAAAACGATGCCTAGCCCGGACCCCTTCACGTTCGAATCCCCGTCCATGAAAAAGATCCATACCCCCAATGATGTACCCGATTTCAACAAGAGTTAATTTTCGACTTCGGGTATGAGGGTTGGCGTGAAATCGGCCACGAAGTCCGCTAAAATTTGAGACTTGATGGTCGTACGGGGTTGATATTCGATATCGTACCCACTGAGTTCGACAGCCCATTTGGCCAATCGGCCCGATAGTTCAGGTTTGTGCAGAATATTATAAAGTGGGTAAGTGGTCAATACGCACATGGGGTGACATTGAAAGTACGGTTTTAACTTTCTAGAGGTGCATATCAATGAAAGCGCTAATTTCTCTAAGTGTGGATATCTAGATTCTGCTTCCCCTAAGGTTCGACTTACATAATAAATGGGAAACTGCGTACCTTGCTCTTCTCGAACTAGGACACCATTTACTGCGATTTTCGATACCACCAAGTACAAGTAAAGTTGTTTGTTTATTTTTGGAGTATGAAGCAATGGTGGGCTCGATAGGTATCACTTCAATCCTTCCAATTCCTGTTGGCATTCCGGTGTCCAAGCGAAATCGTTCTTCTTTCTGAGTAGAGAGAGAAATATGTGACTTCGATGTGACTACCTCAAAATAAATCGGCCTAAGGCGGCAATCCGTCTTGTTATCCTCTACACGGCTTTTACATTGTCCACGATAGTGATGTCTTCGATGGCCTTGATTTTATCAGGGTTGATCTCGATCCCTCAATTTGATACCATGAAACCGAGGAACTTGCCCGACCCGACCTTGAAAACACACTTCTCGGGGTTGAGCTTCATGTTGTATTTCCTCAAAATCTCGAACGTTTTCTGCTAATTAGCCAAATGCTCCTCTGCGCGTAGGGACTTGATTAGCATGTCATCAATATAAACTTTCATTGATTTACCTATTTGTTCCTTGAACATTTTATTTACTAGGCGTTGGTAAGTAGCTCCTGCATTCTTTAGCCTGAAGGGAATCACATTATAATAATATGTTTCATACTTGGTGACAAATGAAGTCTTTTCCTGGTCTTCCGGGTTCATTTGGATTTGATTATTCCCGGAATAGGCATCGAGAAAAGTGAGTACCTCGTGGATGGCCGTAGCATCAATCATGCGATCGATGTTGGGCAACGAAAAAGATTCTTTGGGGCATTCTTTGTTTAAGTCCTTATAATCTACACATATTCTAAGTTTGTTCCCTTTTTTAGGGACTACAACTACATTGGCTAACCATTCGGGATACTTCACCTCCCGAATAGATCCTATTTTGAGAAGTTTAGTTATCTCGTCTTTTATGAATGCGTGCTTTACCTCGGACTGGGGTCTTCGCTTTTGCTTCACTGGTTTGAACCTAGGGTCCAAGCTTAGCCGATGCGTCGTTATATCCAGCGAGATCCCTGTTATATCTAAATGGGACCAAGCAAAACAGTCCATGTTATCGATAAGAAATTGAATAGGTTTTTTCCTGAGTTCGGGGATCAATCCCATTCCCAGGTATACCTTTATCTCGGGTAGATGCCCGATCAATATAACCTGTTCCAGTTCTTCGATCGTCAATTTGGTGGCATCGAAATCTTCGAGGGTGATAAAAGTTTGAGGGGTCAGAAAATCCTCTTCTTCTTCTTCAATTTCCTGCTTCCCCGATTCGGTCGAGGCTGGCGACTGTGATTGCTATTTAACTTCTCGTTTACCTTTGATGCTTGACCTTTCTGAGGTTGATAATGTTGACATCGGCGTTACCTCATCGACCGCAAACATTTCCCTCGCCACATGCTGCTCCCCACACATGTTTTTACACCATCCGATGTCGGGAATTTTATTACTTGGTGGAGAGTCGAAGGTACTCCCCTCATATTGTGGATCCAAGGCCTTCCGAGTAGGGCATGGTACCTCATGTCACCCTCACCCTCGATTACGTGGAACTTGGTATTTCGGATGGTCCCATCCATGTTTATCGGTAGAATAATCTCCCCTTTAGTTGTTTCACTGGCCATGTTGAAGCCGTTTACGACCTGAGCTGTGGGCACAAATTTATTTTGTAGACCGAGTTTCTCCATGACCCTCAATCAGATGATATTCGCAGAGCTAGCTGGATCCACTAAAACATGCTTAACTTGAACTTTAGCTAATAAGATAGAAATCACCAGAGCATCGTTGTGGGGTTGAGAGATGCCTTCGGCTTCTTTGTTGTTGAATGATAAAGTATCTTTGGTCATGTAATCTCGAGTTCTCTTTTCTCTAGCGATCGGTATATTTGAGCATTTGAGTATGGGTTCCTGCGGAGTGTCGATCCCATTGATGATCATATGAATGATATGTTGAGGCTCCTCCTGTTTGTTTTTTCTGTTGGCGTCTCTCTCTCTAAAATGGTTCTTGGATAGATCGTTGAGGAACTCTCGAAGGTGGCCTTCATTGAATAGACGAGATAACTCCTCTCTTAATTGTCGGCAATCCTCGGTCTTGTGGCCATGTGTGCCATGATATTTGCACTTCGAATTCGGGTTTCTTTGGGAGGGATCAGTTTGCATTGGTCCGGGCCACCTAGTATCCTTGATCCTTCCGATTGCCAATACAAAACCTGATGCATCGATGCTAAAGGAGATCCCCGAGAATTCTGTCCTTGATCACTCATTCGATTGTTCAGGGCGGAATTGCGTCCCGAATCATTATTCCTTCAATTTGTGGTGTATGGTTGATATTGGTATTTGTTCGACCTTGGCTCTCTGTCGATGTCCCTTTGGTTTTTAATAACCGACCTGCTTGGATGTACTTATCCGAAAGGAGCTCCTAATTGGTCGTCCTCGATCCTGATTTTTGACTGATACCGATTGTGCACATCCGCTTTGTGAGCTCCACGAGTATCTTAGCAATTTAGGGAGTAGTCCTCGATTCTTGCTCGTTTGATCTTACTACGGCTGGCTCCGTTCTGTGGGTAATTTCTCGAGGTGGATTGGGCTCTGGCCTTCTTGGAGTCTGGGTTTGGCTCTGCAATTGAGCTATCGCTACCTGTTGGGCTTGCAACACTTCAAAAATCATACGTAAGCTAACTCCGTTTTTCTCAATGTTATGGGTGTCTCGAGCCGCAGATCGAGTGCCGCCATGGACGTTATTTTTAGGTTCAGAATGTTGGTTCGCCTCAAGGGCCATATGTTAATTAACGTCTAGTGGTACTCCGACCCAAGCTGCATGTGCTCCGATTCGAGATTCCATGGCATCGATAGGCGGCCTTCCAGCCCTGGGTGCCATATTGTTAGTTTCGTCTTGAAGGCCGGCTTCGTTTTCGATAAGTAAAGCCATTAATTGAGGGTTTCCCATTGCTAATCCGAAGCCAAAGAAACTTTCAAAAGATGGGCGCAAAATGGCGTGTATTTTGCATATTCGTATCAAATAACCACTATTATCCTTAGCCCCACAATGGGCGTCAAACTGTTTACCCGAAAAACGGATAGAGTTGAATTTGTACGTAGTTTTAAGGATATGTGGTATTTAATACAAATCATAAGAATAAATAGAAATATCAAATACGGATTGCAAAGAATACAAAATAAACAAGATTGGAAGGAAGATGATTTTCAGAACTACGCTAGATGGACCAATGTATGAAGCTTAAAGGATTCACTTTTTAATGTAAGAGTGTATGGTGTTTTTGTTACAATGTAAGCATAAAAACTTGCCTTTACAGAAATGTAACCATGCCCTTTATAGTGGAAGATTCTACTCTAAATATAATTAAAAATATATAGTGGGGAACCCATGATAAATCAGTTTTTCCTTAATTCCCTCTGAGATTCTCTTTCTTAGTGCATTTGCAATGGCTCTTGTCTATAAACTCGAGCCTGATCGGACTTGGATCGGACTTGGTGTTGGTCGGTGTTGTTTTAAGAGCTTGATGTGGACTTGAGATCGATGCCGACTCGGGATCTGGTAATGACTCGGGCTCGGTATCGGTTGGCCTCTGCCCCTTAAGCTCGATTCCATAATATCTCATCATAATTCGATTCGGACCCGAGCTCGATAATAACTTCGAACTCGATGTTTGACCTATACCTGCAATCTGAAGCTCCTTCGTACCATCTTCGGAGCCCGTCTCGATATCGTATGAAGGCCGAAATCAATTTCGACCGTATACACTCATTTAAATCGGTACTTGTTTAAAAGTAAGTCTGATTTGATTTGTAAATAACTTAATTTTAAACTGATAATTGTACATAAAAAATCATTAAAAATATCACAACAAAAAACCCTTTAATTTGCAAAGAAAACTATTCCTAAGATAACTTGCATTCTATCAATAGTATATTTGTACCACAAATCATAATATAAACATAGTACTTGTAAAACAGTATATATATACAAGCTTTAAAATTCTTTCTCCGCCTCTGCATATGTCCATTTTTTCTTAAACAAGATATGCTAAAATTAAGGGTTAATGACTACAAATGGTAAAGTTGAAGTAAGGTCAAAGAAAAAGAACGTTAAAGTTGTGTATATATATATATATATATATATATAAAAAAAAAAATCATAGTCACAAATAGTACATTGTAACTTTATATTTTTAAGAAGTAGCATAAGATAAAAGCAATTATTGAAAAACTGTGAACACACGCGCGCGCACACATATATATAATCATAGTGACAAATAGTACATTGTAACTTTATATTTTTAAGAAGTAACATAAGATAAAAGGAATTATTGGAAAACTGTGAACACAAAGTGACCGAAAAATGTAGAAGTAAGTTTAGTTTGAATATTGGTTTCAGAAAATAATTTTGTTTTGTAACCAAAGATGTCTTGTTTTACTTTTAGAAAACTATTTTAAGTTGGGCGAACATGCCATAGTTTATTCACTTTCAAGATCTAATATTCAACTTTATATACTCAGAGTGATTTTCTATTATTAGCTTTCACCGTTGTCACGGCCCGAAATTCTCACCCTCGGAATCGTGATAGCGCCTAACATTTCACTTGTTAGGCAAACCAACGTTAGATATAGCTATTAACCACTTTTAACAATTTTCAAATTAAATAACAATAATGAAACTGAATAGTCTGAAATTAGGTAATAAACTAATAAATGACGAAATCCAAATACAAAATTCCGTAACTGGTGTTACGAATACATGAGCATCTAAAATACTATAAATAAAAATCTGAAATAAACATAACCGGCTAAATCAGAGTAAACAACTAAAACAACGTAGAAGGGGACTTCAGGGTTGCGGACGCCGTGCAACTATACCTCAAATCTCCATTGAATAGCTAGATCCGAGCTAGTCTATTGAACGTCGTTAGGACCAACTCCGGTATCTTCACAATAAGTGCAGAGTTTAGTACCGATCCCATGTACTCTGTAAGTGTCGAGCCTAATCTTGACGAAGTACTGACGAAGCTAAGACGAGTCACTGACATTAACCTGTACGCAATAATAATAATAATAATAATAATAATAATAATAATAATAATAATAATAATAATAATAATAATAATAATAATAATAGCAAAAAAAGGCAGGAATGGAAGTAAAGCAGTTAATTCATAACAACAAGCTCAATCCAACTAACAGAGGATCTAGAATAACCAGTAATATAAGCTCTTCTCGATTATCGAGGCCAATCCAACTGTCAAGACCCAAAATTACATGTGTCGTGATGGCACCTATCACGATACTAGGCAAGCCGATAATTCACAAATACATGCATCTTTAATTTAAAACATATTGAATTAGGCTTAAGTAAATAAAATCTTATAATAACAGGAAGAAAATACCGTAACTCAATACATAATTCCTCAAAATCCGGGTGTCACTAAGTGAATGAGATTCTATACAATAACATGGTCTGACTGTTGATACATTGTCTAGGAAGGTAGAACAATACAAATAAAACTAAAAGAAAAAGAAGGAGAGTCAAGGTCTGCGAACGCCAAGGCAGTTGCCTCGATCGTCTCCGAACTGGATAAGCTCCAGCACTAGCAACCTCCGTACCAGAAATTACCTGGATCTGCACATGAAGTGCAGAGTATAGTATGAGTATAACCGATCCAATATACTTAATAAGTAACAAGACTAACCTTGAGTTGAAAGTTGTGACGAGTTCAACCAATACAATCTAAATACAAAATATAACGGAAAAAATGACAGAAAATATGACAATAATATCTCAAAGAATCTCATAATCTGTTGGTACACATTACAAGAATGTAGGCAAGCTTTCAAGTTTAACAATTAAGCTCAATACAGATAAAATATGCCAAGTATGACTCATATGAGGAATATTACATATTTATATCTACATGTCAATGTGAATGTCACATGTGATGCAGCACAATAAAAACCTCACGTACTCGCACTCTTAGAGTACTCAATTTAACTGCCTCTATTCTCGCTCATCACACTCAGTCACTCAGCACTGTACGGTACCTGCGCTCATTGCTGCTATGTCAAACGCCGGAGGGGCGGATCCTGCCCAAGCGCTAATAATAATCTAATATGTCCTGCTGCGGCGTGCAACCAGATCCTATAATAATAAAGCCTAAAAGGCCTACTGCGGCATGCAACCCGATCCATATAATAATAATAATAATAATAATAATAATAATAATAATAATAATAATAATAATAATAATAATAATAATAATAATAATAATAATAATAATAATAATAATAATAATAATGCGTGTATTGAAAATATGATTCAGCATTTTATCCACACCTTGTCTCGCCACATGCGCAATATATATATATATATATATATATATATATATATATATATATATATATATATATATATATATATATATATATATATATATATATATATATATATATTATTTTATTTATTTATTTATTTATTTATTTATTTATTTATTTTTTTAAGCCAGAAGGCCTGTTGCGGCGTACATCCCGATCAACAAATCTCACTCACAATACGGCTCTCAGTCACCAATCTCTCCAGTCTCTCAGGCTCACAAATCTCATGTCAATCAGCGCAAACAATGATATATAGTACAACAATAAATAGTAACAGAGACTGAGATATGATATGCAAATGATGGATGTGACTGAGTATAAAATTTCCATCTAAGAAAATAATTCAACAGCAGGAATTACCCCAGTGGGTCTTAACCGGATAAGCATATAGCCTAACATGATTTCTAGCATGGATTGCAGTTCAATTACTCTAACACATAGAGATCACATGAATAGCAACAACGTTTGATGACTACACAGTATCGCAGAATCGACCAGATAACAATTACTACAGTGCACGCCCACACGCCCGTCACCTAGCATGTGCGTCATCTCAACACCAACTACATAACACGTAATTCAGGGATTCATACCCTTAGAACCAAGTTTAGAAGTGTTACTTACCTCAAACCGTACAAATCTTTACTCCAATAAGCCCATGCCTCGCAAATCGGCCTGCGAACGCCTCGAATCTAGCTACATACAACTCGATACAATCAACTCAAGTTTTAGGAATCAATCCCATATAAAAAACCTAAGTTCTTGAACAAAAGTCAAAAAGACAATTCATAAGGTCAACCCCAGGCCCACGTCTCGGAATCCGACAAAATTAAAAAAAATCGAATACCCATTCAACTACGAGTTCAACCATACAAAATAATCAATGTGTAATCAAAATACATGGATAAAAGTAATCATAATTCATGTATTTTTCAATCTAGGTGAAGACCTCTCCAAAAATCGCCTAGGTCCGCACCCCAAAACTCTTAAAATGACAAGAAGACTCAAACCCTCAATTTTTAAATCTCTACCCAGTCCTTTTAGCTTCTGCGGACTCACCTGCCGCACCTGCGGAGAAGGGCCCGCTTCTGCAGAAATCACTTGAGTGCCGACCAACCGCAATGCGGCCCAAACATCGCACCTGCAGGGTCGCTTCTGTGGTTCCAGCTCCGCTTCTGCGACCTCAGCCTTACCTACCAAAATCCGCATTTGCGGAGACCCTGACACACAGCAGGCTCGCAGATGCAGAAAATCCATTGCACTTTCCACCGCTGCCCAACACACGCTGGACCGCACCTTCAGCCTATCCCTGGTAGGTGCGGTTGCACTAGTCCTGATCACACCAGCTCTTCTAAAATTTCAAAATCCAATTTGATTTCAATCTGAATCACTCTCGCGGCCCCCGTGAACCCATCCAAATATACCAACACGTCCTAAAATATGATATGAACTTAGTCTAGGCCTCAAATAGCATCAAACATAATCAAAAACACGAATCGCGTCCCAATTCAAGCATATTGAAACTAATGAACTTCCAACTTCAACAATCGATGCCAAAACCTATCAAACCAACTCCAATTGACCCCAAATTTTGCACACAAGTCATAAATGATACAAGGGACCTATTCCAATATTCAAAATAAAATCTGAGCTCGATTACCACTAAATCAACTCTCGGTCAACCTTCTCAACTCTCCAAAATTCTATTTTTCCAACTTTGGCCAATTCAAGGCAAAATCTTCTACGGACCTCCAAATCAATATCCAGACACATTCGTAAGTCCAAAATCAGCCTACGGAGCTATCAAAACTATCAAAAATCCATTTCGGAGGCATTTACACATAAGTCAACATTTGGTCAACTCTTTCAACTTAGGCTTCCAACCTTGGAACTAAGTGTCCCAACTCATTCTGAAACATCCCTGAAAAAAAACCTACCACCCAGACAAGTTACATAACAATAAACAAACACAGAATAAATAATAAATGGGGGGAACAGGGATACAATGCTCAAAACGACTGGCCGAGTCGTTATATCCTCCCCTCTTAAACAAGCGTTCCGCCTCGAACAGGTCTAGAATCATAACTGGAGTCTCAAATAGGCATGGATATCTGCACCACATCTCCCGCTCGGTCTCCCAAGTAGCGTCCTCGGATGGCTGACCTATTCACCGCACCTTAGCCGAAGTTATGTTCTTTGACCTCAACTTTCGAACATACCGATCCAAAATGGCCACTAGTTCCACATCATAAGTAAAATCACCATCCAACTGAACCGAGCTGAAATCCAAAACATGAGACGGACCACTGACATACTTTTGGAGCATGGAAACATGAAACACTTGGTGAACACTTGATAGACTATGCGGCAATGCAAGCCTGTAAGACACCTCTCCAATCCTCTCAAGCACCTCAAAAAGGCCAATGTACCTAGGGATCAACTTGCCCTTCTTTCTGAACCTCATAACCCCCTTCATGAGTGAAACTTTGAGTAGCACCTTCTATCTCACCATGTAAGAAATATCATGAACCTTCTAATCGACGGAGCTCTTCTATCTAGACTGAGCCATGTGAAGCCGATCCTGAATCAACATAACCTTGTCCAAAGTATCCTGAACCAAGTCAGTACCTAATAGCCTAGCCTCACCGGGCTCAAACCAACCCACTACAGAATGACACCATCTCCCATACAGATCCTCATACAGAGCCATCTGTATGTTTGATTGATAATTGTTGTTGTATGCAAACTCCCATGGTGACACCATCTATCATACAGTCCAACTGGAATGAAATGCGCGGACTTGGTCAACCAATCCACAATTAGCCAAATAGCATCAAACTTCCTCGAAGTCCGTGGGAGCCCAACTACGAAGTCCATGGTGATACGCTCCCATTTCCACTCCGAAATCTCAAGCCTTTGAAGCAATCCGCCTGATCTCTAGTGCTCGTACTTCACCTACTGACAACTTAGGCACCGAGCTACAAACCCTACTATATCCTTGTTTATCCTCCTCCAACAATAGTGTTGCCTCAAGTCCTGATACATCTTTGCGACAACGGGATGAATGAAATATAGCGAACCTGGGGACTTTTCAAGAGTCAACTCATGTAGCCCATCTACATTGGGCATATAGATACGACCCTGCATCTGCAACACCCCGTGATCCCAAATAGTAACCTCTTTGGCATCACCATGCTGAATCGTGTCTTTAAGGACAAACAAATAGGGATCAACATACTGGCACTCTCTGATACGATCATATAAGGAAGACCGAGAAACCATACAAGCTAGAACCTAACTAGCCTCCAAATTGTCTAATCTCATGAACTGATTGGCCAAGGCCTGAACATCTGATGCAAATGGTCTGTCACCAATAAGAATAAATGCAAGGCTACCCATACTCACTGCCTTTCTACTCAAGGCATCGGCCACCACATTGTCCTTTCCAGGATGATACAAAATGGTAATATCATAGTCCTTTAGCAGCTCCAACCATCTCCACTACCTCAAATTTAGATCCTTTTGTTTGAATAAGTGTTGGACACTCCGATGATCGTCAATGCATGAACGATGACAGCCAACTCAAAATCATGAACAATGCAGTTCTTCTCGTGAGGTTTTAACTGGCGTGAAGCATAAGAAATCACTCTACCCTCCTGTATCAAGACACCCCCAATACCAATCGGAGAAGCATTACAAAACAAAATATGAGAACCTGATACTGAAGACAAAACTAGAACTGGAGCTGTGGTCAAGGTACTATTAAGATTCTGAAATCTCTCCTCACAGTCATCCGACCACCTGAATGGAGCACCCTTCTGGGTCAACCTAGTCAAAGGCGCTGTAATGGACAAGAATATCTCCATGAAGCAATGATAATATTCGGCCAAGCCAAAAAAACTCTGAATCTCAGTAGTTGAAGACGGTCTGGGCCAACTCGGAACTACCTTTATCTTCTTCGGATCCACCTTAATCCCCTCGCTATACACCATGTGCCCCAAGAACACCACCGAACTGAGCCAACACTCACACTTGGAGAACTTGGCATAAAGCTTCTCCTCCCTCAACCTCTGTAATATGATCCTCAAATGTTGTGCATGCTCCCCTGGTTACGTGAGTACACCAGGATATCATCAATAAATATTATGACAAACGAATCAAGATATGGCTAGAATACATTGTTCATCATATACATGAATGTTGTCGGGGCGTTGGTCAGCCCAAAAGACATCACAAGGAACTCATAGTGACCATATCGTGTCCTGAATGCCGTCTTTAGAATATCCGAGTCCCGAATCTTCAGTTGGTGATACCCAAACCTCAGATCAATCTTAGAGAACACTCTAGATCCTTGAAGTTGGTCAAATAGATCATCAATGCTCAACAAAGGATATTTGTTCTTGATTGTAAAAAATTTCAACTGCCTATAGTCGATGCATATCCTCATAATACCATCCTTCTTCTTCACAAACAGAACCGGTGCACCACAAGGTGACACACTAGGTCTAATAAACCTCTTTTCAAGAAGCTCCTGAAGTTGTTTTTTCAATTCCTTCAACTTTGCTGGTGCCATACGATACAAAGAAATAGAAATGGGCTGAGTTCCCTGCACCAAGTCAATACCAAAATCAATATCCCTATCGGGTGGCATTCCTTGTAGGTCTGCAGGAAACACATCTGAAAAGTCTCGCACTACCGGAACAAAATCAATAGTAGGAGTATCAGCACCAACATACCTCACAAAGGCCAAATATGATAGACACCCTTTCCCGACCATCCGTTGGGACTTCAGATAAGACATCACCCTGCTGGGAAGATAATCTAAAGAACCTCTCCACATGATCCTTGGCAATCCCAGTATCGCCAACATCACGGTCTTAGCATGACAATCCAGAATAGCATGACATGGGGACAACCAATCCATACCCAAAATCATGTCGAAATCAATCATACTAAGCAATAAGAGATCAACTCTAGTCTCCAATCCCCAATAGTCACCACACACGACCGATACACACGGTCCACAACAATAGTATCACCCACTAACGTAGATACATGAACAGGTGAAACTAAGGACTCACGGGGCATATCCAAATAAAGAGCAAAATATGATGATACATACGAATAAGTGTAACCATGGTCAAATAATGTAGAAGCATCCATGTGGAATACAGAGACAATACTTGTGATCACTGTGTATGAAGAAACAACCTATAGCCTGGTAGGAATAGCATAGAATCAAGCCTGACTGCCACCTGATCAGCCTCCCCCTCTAGGGCATCCATTTGCTGCTTGAGCCCTACCCAGAGCTCTCTGAGCGGATGGTGAAGAAACTGGTGTGGAATTCATAGCCTAACCCATCTGTTGAACTAGACCTCCCAAGAGATGGGGAAAATACCTCCTCGCATGTCCAAGCTCCCCATACTCGTAGCAACCCCGATCTATCAATGGTGGTGGGGACTGAATTGGTCCCCGAGAACCAGAATAACTTATAGAAGAGCGCGAAACAGATGAACCTTGAACTGATGGAGCACGAGATGAACTCTAAGCTGGGAGGACACTAAGAGATTACTGAATCAGATGGACTTTATGAACCATGACTAGCTGATGCACCATAATAAACCGGACGAGCCATTTGAGTGGGCCTATAAAGACAACCCCTACTGTGGTGGGACTAACCCCCAGAATAAACACCATTAAAACCACTCGAACCACGAGGCCTCTTGGACTCCCTCTCCTCACGCTCCTAACTACGGACCAACTCTAGCCGCCTGGCAATATTAACAACCTCTTCAAACATAGCACCTGATATATTCTCTTGAGTCATAACAAAGCGCAGTCAATAGTTGAGGCCATCAATGAATCTCCTAATCCTCTCCCTCTCTATGGGAACCAACCATACCACGTGACGAGCCAACTCTAAAAATATCATCTCGTACTGGGTCACAGACATGCCCTCCGGGCGTAGCTTCTCAAACTGCCTACGCAATTCCTCCCTGTGGGTCAGTGGCACAAATTTCTCCAAGAAGAGAATAGAGAACTTGTGCCATTAAAGTGGTGCAGCATCGGCTGACCTACTCCGCTCATAGGCCTCCCACCATCTAAAGGCTACCCCCGTCAGCTGAAAATTAGTAAATGAGACCCCATTAGTCTCCATAATACCCGTCATGCAAAGAATTCACTGGCACCTATCCAAGAGGTCCTGAGCATCCTTTGACTCAGCCCCACTGAATGATGGAGGCTTGAGTCTCCCAAATCTCTCTAGTCTCTTCTACTCCTCATCACTCATAACGGGACCCACCTTCCCCCAAGCAACTACAATCGGTTGGGCTGGTAATGCCCCCAATGTCTAAAGTCCCTGTAGCACCTGCTTTGGAGTATGGATGGCGGGAGTTTGAGCATCCCCCCAGCCTAAGAAGTGGCTAGTGCAGCCGGAACTGAAACCGCTTGAGCAAAACTAATGTAAATAGTCAATATTTGGGTTAGAGCTTCCTGAAGGCCTGGGATCACAATGGACACAACTGGTGCCTAAGCTGGTCCTACCGGCTCAACTGCATGTGGAATCTGCTCCTGAGCTGGAGCAACTGATGGATCTACAGGTGCTGCTCTAGCTGTTGTACAAGCTGCACCTCGACCTCTAATGTGGCTCCGGCCTATCGTGGCCCTAGATGGTGGTACCAGTGGCCCTCTGCCCAATCCGGTAGCACGTGTCCTTACCATCTATGAGAGAATAGAATAATAGAAGTTTAGTTCCCGAAATCAAATTTGCACGATAAGAATACAAGAATGTGAAATTTTTCTAATGGCTTGGCAGCCTCTCGAAGATAAGTACATACGTCTCCGTAACGATCTGCAAGACTCTACTAAACTTGCTCATGACTTGTGAGACCTGTGACCTAGGATCTGATACCAACTTGTCACGACCCAAAATCACATGTGATGTGATGGCGCCTATCGCGATACTAGGAAAGCCAACAACTCATAAATACATGCATATTTAATTTAAAACATACTCAAATAGGCTTAAGTAAATAAAATATCATAATAACTGGAAGAAAACACCGCAACTCAATACAGAATTCCTCAAAATCCGGGTGTCACTGAGTACATGAGCATCTATAGAATAACATGGTCTAATTGCTGAAACACTATCTAGGAAGGTAGAACAATAACAATAAAAATAAAATAAAAAGAAGGAGAGTCAAGGTTTGCGGACGCCAAGGCAAGCTACCTAGATAGTCTCCGAACTGAATATGCTCCAAGACTAGCAACCTCCATGCCCGAAAGTACCTGGATCTGCATACGAAGAGCAGAGTATAGTATGAGTACAACCGAACCAATGTACTCAATAAGTAACAAGACTAACCTTGAGCTAAAAGTAGTGACGAGCTCAACCAATATAGTTCAAATACAAAATTTTACGCAACAGATGAAATATGACAATAATATCTTAGATAATCTCATAATCTGTTGGTACATATTACAAGAATGTAGACATACTTCCAGGTATAACAGTTAAGTACAATACAGATAAAATTTGCCAAGTATGAATGATATGAGGAATATTACATCTCTATATCTACATGTCAATGTGCATGTCACATGTGATGCAGCACAATGAAAACCTCACGTACTCGCACTCTTAGAGTACTAATATGACAGTCTCAATTCTCGCTCATCACGCTCAATCACTCAGCATTATATGGTACCCGTGCTCACTACTGATATGTCAGACTCCAGAGGGGTGGATCCTGCCCAAGCGCTAATAATAAGCCAATCTAGCTTGTTGCGGTGAGCAACTCGATCCCATAAAAATAAAGCCTAAAAGGCATACTGCATCATGCAGCCCAATATATATATATATATATATATATATATATATATATATATATATATAAAATCCATAAGGCCTACTGCGGCGTGTAGCCCGATCCACAAATCTCACTCCCAACATAGCTCACAGGTCCCAACTCAATCATCAATCTCTCCAATCTCTCGGGCTCATAACTCTCATGCCAATCAGTCCAAACAATGATATATAACATAACAATAAATAGTAACAGAGACTAAGATATGATATGCAAATGATGGATGTGACTAAGTACAAAATTGACATCTAAACAAATAATTCAACAGCATGAATGAACCTAATGGGTCTCAACCGGATAAGCATATAGCCTAAAATGATTTTTACCATGCATTGCAGCTCAATTGCTCTAACACACAAAGATCACATGAATAGTAACACGGTTTGATGACTACACAGTACCCCAGAATCGACCGGATCATAATTACTACGGTGCACGCTTACACGCCCATCACCTAGCATATGCGTCACCTCAACACCAACCACATAACATGTAATTCAAGGATTCAAACCCTCAGAACCAAGTTTAGAAGTGTTACTTACCTCAAACGGTGCAAATCTCTACTCTAATAAGCCTTTGTCTTGCGAAACGGCCTCCTAACGCCTCAAATCTAAACACAAATAACTCAATACACTCAACTCAAGCTATAGGAATTAATTCCAAATGAAAAAGCTAAGTTCTTTAGAAAAAATCAAAAAGTCAACTCACAAAGTCAACCCCTGGCTCATGTCTCGAAATTTTAGAAAATTAATAAAATCCAAACAACCATTCAACTACAAGTCCAACCATTAAAAAATTACAAAATTTTGACACCAAATCGTCACTCAAATCTCCAAATCTTACTCTCCAATACATGGGTCAAAATTCCCCAAATTTCAACTTAGATTCACGATAATTAGGTGAAATAATCAATGGGTAATCAAAATACATGGATAAAAGTTATCAAAATTCACTTATCTTTCAATTTAGATGAAGACTTCTCCAAAATTCCCCTATGTCCGCACCCCAAAACTCCCAAAATGAGAAGAAAACTCAAACCCTCAATTTTTAAATCTCTGTCGAGCCCTTTTCGCTCATGCGGACTCACCTGCAGCACTTGCGGCTCCGCTTCCGCGGAGAAGAGCCTTCTTCTACGGAAATCGCTTAAGCTCCGACCAGCAGCACCTTCGGCCCAAACATTGCACCTGCAGGACTGCTTTTGCGGTTCCAGCTCCGCTTATGCGACATCAGCCTTTCTAACCAAAATCCGCATATGCGGAGACCCTATCGCATTTGCGGGCTCGCGGATGCGGATAATCCATCGCTCCTGCATACACTGCCCAACACATGCTAGACCACACCTACGACCCCTTAGCTGCTTCTACGGCTCCGTACCCACGGCCTATCCCTCGCAGGTGTGGTTGCACCAGACCTGATCACACCAGCTCTTCCAAAATCCAATCTGATTTCAATATGAATCACTCCCGATGCCCACGGGATACTATCCAAACATACCAACACATACCAAACCATGATACAAACTTAGTCGAGGCCTAAAATCATGTCAAACAATTTCAAAAACACGTATCGCGTACCAATTCAAGCCTATTGAAACTAATGAACTTTGAACTTCAACAATCGATGCCGAAACCTATCAAACCAACTCCGATTAACTCCAAATTTTACACACAAGTCATAAATGACACAACAGACCTATTCCAACTTCCAAAACCAAAATCTGAGCCCGTTAACCATAAAGTCAACTCTTAGTCAACCTTCTCAACTCTCCAAATTTCTATTTTTTCAACTTTTACCAATTCAAGCCAAAACCATCTACGGACCTCCAAATCAATATCCGGACACATGCCTAAGTCTAAAATCACCCTACAGAGCTATCAAAACTATCAAAACTCCATTCCGGAATCATTTACACATAAGTCAACATTCGGTCAACTCTTTCAACCTAGGCCTCCAACCTTGGGACTAAGTGTCCCAACTCATTCCAAAACATACCTGGAATGAAACCAACTATCCTGGCAAGTTACATAGCAACCAACAAACATATAATAGGCAATAAATGGGAGAACGGGAATACAACGCTCAAAATGACCGGTCGGTTCATTACACCAACAGCCACAAACAAATATAATTTAAATAATATGTTACGGCATACAACTCGATCGCACAATATCAACTTTAAAAAACATGTTGCGGCGCGCAACCCATTAGTAGCTGCTATTATAGGCAAACTCTGAATGGTTTTCTTGGACTATTTATAACACCCCATAAATTCGGCTTAGGTATGAATGTGTTAAATGAGTAGTAATGTTATATTTTGGGCATGTGAAGTTCTATAGGATTAAGTATGGGTGGAAATAGTTATTTTAGAATCAAGATGGAGAGTGAGGTGTATAAGATTCGATAAAATTGACCAAGTTTACAAAATATTTGTCTTGCAGCAGGATGTAGTGCAAATTTGTAAGGAATTTGGGAAACCTCAAAACATGAAAGTTGTAGTCCTTTGAAATATATTTCCAACGATATATTTTGGAGCCCGAAGGATCTCTGTGCAAAGATTCATGTTCATTGTACGGAGCAATGCACAGTATGTACGCCAGGTGCGCACCCGAATGGACCTGTGCACGACCGTGCACTTGTGACAGTGCTACTACTTTTTTGTGAGTTGGGTGCACGGTTAAGGCTTCCAGGTGCACGGGAGAGGACCCGTGGGGTCATTTTTAAAGCCTTACTTTGTCCCCCACACCCCAAAACACAAAAACTTGCTATAGAAAGCGAAGCTCTCAAGAACCTACCCTCCCCCAAGGTCCCTCCACCATCCAAGGTGAGTTCTAATGGTGATTCTAAGTTAATTCAATTTCAATTCTTTAACACCTTATTAATATGTATAAACCCTTCAAATCATTAGATATTGGATTGGGACATCATTGTTGAGAAAAGAAACCATAAAACTCGACTTCAAGAGGATTGAACTTCAAAAAGGTAATGTCTTCACCCTCTAATTGATTATAGCATTGGATTAATGATTATATACTCTAGTTCATGAGATATGAGTTGATAGGTTTGACAGAAAAGCATAAACGGTTATGGATTTGGGTTGTTGGTTGTTGATTATTGATTAAGGGTGTTGTTTATCTTATGGGTGATAAACAATGATATTGATTATAATAATTTAAGGTTTTAGAATTTATCTACAAGCAAGAAAATGGGTTATTGGGTGTAGAAACACCATTAATGAGGGCTATGAAACTTTATACCCACCAAGTGTTTGATAAAATTCCTAAGTGACCAGAACTTGGAATCCCTTTGATATGTATTGATATATATTAAAGTTGAAAGGGTTGGAAAATGTTATATTATGCTCAAGAGCAGGAAGTTAAGGTATGTGAGGCTAACCCTCTATGTTTGGAATGTTAATGGTTATCCCTACACTATATTTCTTTTACAAAATTACTAATTTCCTCAGAAATATAGTTAATCCTAGTTCCTTGAATAGTTGCAGAACTTCTATTCTCTAGCTTCATAACTCGTTCATGTCTTTCATTCTAAACATTATGAGCCCAGTGCGTAATCAATATAGACTTGGGTTTGATGCCCATGAGTCTCAGTTTAGATTGCTCAGTATGTCATAAACAATTAAAGTTTCAGTTTTCATAATCAGTTTTAGAATACATGTCTCAGTCTAGTCCTATTCAGTATTCCAGTATCATGTAACTCAATATGATTCAGTATTTTAGCATTACATATTTCAGTATGATTCTCAGTTCCTGAATTTAAATCCCTAAATGTTGAACACCTGTATTTGGGCCTGAGACCGTAGTTTATATGCTTTATGCATGTTTTGGCCTAAGGCCATAGTTGATGCTTTATTCATTTTTGGGCCTGAGGCCGTAGTTATGTATATATATACTTGAGCCTGAGGCTGTAGCTTGTGCACATATATATTGGGTCAGAGGCCGTAGTTTATCCAGATAAACAAGTTGTTCAACATTCAGAAGAGGGAGTATTTATATCCTTACTTCATTTGTTTAGTTCAATTATAAGTTATCAGTTATCAGTTCAGTTATCAATTATCAGTTATCAATTTAGTTATTAGTTATCAGTTTATCATTTCAGTTATTAATTATTAGTTATTAGTTCAGTTATCATTTCAGTTTCAGTTTCTATAATTTTCAGTTCAGTTATCAATTATCAATTCTCAGTTATCAGCTTAGTTTTAGTTTTAACATTTATAATTCTTTCTTTTAGTTGCTTTATATACCAATACAATTCAAATGTACTAACGTCCCCTTTGCCCGAGGCATGTATCTTACGATGTAGGTAATGATTTACAGGTTGACGATTCAGAGCGCTAGGATTCTCATACCAGCTATTTGGCGAGCCCCAGTTCTTTCGGGGCATTATCAATACCTTACAATCTTCAGTATTGTTTAGACATTCAGTGTTTTCAGTACTTCATTAGAGACTTCATAGACTAGAGTAACAATTAGACAGAGTCACAAGCTTTTCATGTTAAGCAATGTTCGCTACAGATATGTTTCAGACTTATGTTAGTATTTCCGTACTTGATTTATATCATTCAGACTTTCAGTATATCAGTATGTGTTAGTTTATCTTCTGAATTTTGTATGTTATGATATCATATGTTAATTTAGCCAGCCAGTTGGTTCGCTCGGTCACATGTAGTCAGGCACCGGGTGCCGTGTTACGTCTAGGCCTAGGTTTGGGGCATGACAAAGCTTGGTATCAGAGCACTAGGTTCAAGAGTCCTAGGGAGTCTATGAAGTCGTATCTAGTGGAGTTTCCTTTATATGTGTGTGCTGACCACTCATATAAATGGTTAACTACCAAGGCATTCAGGATTGTCTTATTTCTTTCTACTTTAGATCGTGCCATGAAGCTTAGAGCAATAGGTAACCTTAATTTCCTATTGAATTCCAAATGTATTGGATGCCCAAGCGACGCATAGGAGAAACCCAAGGTTCTAGAAAGGATGATTGTCGGTTAAGGTATATCTATGGAGTACAGGTTGGTAACAAATGAGACTTGAGAGGATGTTAAAAGTGGAATGCAATGGGTAGTAGTACAGATTAGAGCATAACCTTATCAGAAAGTACAAAAACAGTTATTATGTTCAATGGTTATCAGTTTACCTCAATTACCAGTTATACAGTCTTTTAGTTAGCATGTTTATGATAATTCAGCATGCCCGTATTCAGTTACCAAATCTCCAATTTTCAATGTATCCAAATTTTGGTTAATTGTGAGTATGCAATGATGTAAGGCCCCGTAAAATTTCATAAAGGAATTTAAGGTTTTGTGGTGCCGAGGTAGGCTTATGCGTGGCTTGGACATTTTGGATTGATCAGTGTGTTGGGGAGTTGAAGAAAATCTTCGGAAGTGTAGAGCATATCTTCGTCGTAGGGATTTGGAGTTCAAAGAAGATGATTGGGTATTCTTGAAGGTTTCCCCCATGAAGGGTGTAATGCGATTTGGTAAGAAAAGGAAATTGAGTCAGAGGTACGTCAGACCGTATAGAATCATTCTGAGAATTGGTGAGGTGGCATACAAGCTTGAGCTACCACCTGAGATGTCATTAGTGCACCTGGTATTTCAAGCGTCTATGTTGAAGAAAGTAGTTAGAGACCCGACACTCATTGTTCCGGTAGAGATTATTGAGGTTAATGAGGAATTGACTTATGAAGAGATTCTAGTTTCTATTATTGATCGGCAAGTCCGAAAGTTGGGGAGTAAATAAATTACCTCCGTGAAAGTGTTATGGCAAAACCAACATGTTGAAAAGTCCACCTGGGAGGCAGAGGAAGAAATGAAGAAGAAGTATCCTTATTTGTTTGAATAGCTATGTAATCGTTCTATGAAATTGTTCCCTATGTATTACGTATCATTTGTACAACTTGTAATAAGGGTGTTCCTTTTCTAATAATATATTGCTCATGAGGCCACGATTGGTGTTGTTTTTATGTTATATGGCGCCATCGAATTATGTAAATGTTGTTAGGGTTGGTTTCTAGTATTCTCTGAATGGTGGATAGGCCCAAATACAGGGGAAACTCTAGCGATACTTTTGGAAATTTAGGGAGTTAGCCAAATGTTGAAATTGCTGGTGTGTGTGATTATCAGTTGGTCCACATTGTATGCTAATGACGGATTTTGACCCTCATTCGAGGGCGAACCATCCTAAGTGGGGGGAGAATGTAAGGCCCCATAAAATTTCGTAAAGGAATTTAAGGTTTTGTGGTGCCGATGTAGGCTTACGTGTTTGAGGATTGTAGAAATTCTTCACAGTCGGACTTTTTGGGTTGATCAGTGCATTGGGGAATTGAAGAAAATCTTTGGAAGTGTAGAGCATTTTTGCGGTTCATTCTATAACCGCAAAATCACTCTACGGGCTGTATAACTGCAACAGAGTGAAGCAGAAACTTGAGAGCAAAATTTTGGAACATTATGTGGTCCATTATGCAGCCGCATAATCGTTATGCAGGCTCATAACCCATCGCATACCGAGCATGAAATTTTTTGGAGGGAAGTTCTGTGGCGCATTGTGCAACAGCAGAACAGGTCTGCGGACCGCAGACCAGTCGTAGAGTGGGGTAGTATTGCCCAGTTCCAGAGGGCCAATATGCGACCCATTTTGCGGACTGCAGAATCATTATGCGGTCGCATATGCGACCGCAGATCTGCGTCGGGGCTCCAATTTTTCTAATTTTGACCCGGTCCTATTTCGATATATTGAGGTAGAGGGACTCTTTTGAAGAAAATATTTGATGTTTTAGAGAGAAATGAGAGTATTCTAGAGAGAGGAAACCCTAGACTAATTGTTCATCAATCCTTACTCAATACTTGGAGAATTCACAAGGAAAACTCACAAGATCTTCATTCAAGAGGTAAGATTCAAACCCTAGTCTTCAATTCTAAGTTTGGGTATGAGATGGGTAATTTGGGAGTATGATTTTTCGGTATAGGAGTTGTTATTTATCACATACATGAGATAATAGGGATTGTGGGGAAGTTGTTGAACAATCTTGGGTGGTTTTGTGTTGAATTTGTTGTGGAGTGAAGGAAATCTTGTGGAAGAACCTAGTAATTAAATTCGCACACCTAGTATTTGATAAAATGCGGGACTACTTTGTGTAGAGTTTATGGTATTGTGATTGCACCTCCATCCGATGTAGTTGTTATGGAAGAACCTAGTAATCCTTACTCAATGTAGTTGTAGAGGATCCCCGACTTGAAATTTATAACTGTTATTGGAAGTTCTTAACAAATCTATTTTGACTTTTATGGCTATCTAAGCTCTATTATTGTTTCCATGATTCGTCATATTCATGCTATATTTCTAAGTCCTTGAATAGATGTTTTGGTTTTCATACTAGTACTATTCGACATGTACTAACGTCCCTTTTTTTCGAGGCGCTACATTTTTAATGGATGCAGGTGGTTCCACAGCGGGAGGCATTGACTAGTGATAGCGGTATACTCATTTTCCCAGCAGACTTGGTGAACCCCACTTTATTCTGGAGTTATGCATCTTCTATTCCGTGTGTATTATATTTTGAGGTATAGCTAAAGCCTTGTTGCCGGCACTATCATTGTACTATTTTATATCTATTAGAGGCTACATAGATATAGTGTAGGTTATGTATTAGAATTGGGATAGTCAGGATAGTAATGTTGTATGGGTGTTACATCCTCTACTTCAAACTATGAAAGTATGTGTATTTTGAGACTTTTTCAATGAAGTAACTAATGGTGATGGAATTAGTGTTGTTTATGAAACCTCTTGGTGTTAATTAATGAAGTTTTATTCTTTTTATTCATGGGTGAGTTAGATAGAAGGAAATCTAACAGGCTTGCTCAGCCGGATTATTTCGGTTGAGCACCGGTCTCGCTCCCCGAGGTCGGGGCGTGACAAACTTGGTATCAGAGTCTATGGTTTTAAAGTGTCCAAGGATTTTTCAGAACCTTATCTAGTAGAGTCCTTCTTATCGTTGTGTTGACGACCATATCTATAATTAGGATGCTACTTGGACATTTAGGAATAATACCATTCTTTCATGTTCTCGATCATGTGATAAAGCTAATTGTAAGATTGTTCCTCCTTTAACTCGTGCTTTGCTCTAACTTTCAGTATATGAAGCCAAAGAAAAAGTTAAGAACTGTCCAAAGAGCCAATGTCACCCTAGGAGTGACAGTGAATTCTATATTTGATGATGCGGGTGAGCACTCGAGGGGTAAGGATATCTCTCCAGTTACTACACTCCCTGATTCTACTACAATTGATCAGACCGTACCTGCTCCTACACCTACTGAGGGTGCAACGTTCCCTCTAACTAATATTCCAGTTCCACCTCTAGCTCCAGCTTCGGATTCCAATGTTTCTGATGGGGATCTTAAGGGAGCTATATAGACGTTGGCTCAGATAGTGGCCTCCCAGGCCCAAAGATCAAATGTTGCACCCACTCCTTCCATCAGCCAGGGGATTCTAATAATTCCAGGGTGAACAAGTTTCTCCAGCTGGATCCTCTAGTGTTCACAGGTATTGATCCTGAGGAGGATCCCCAAACTTCATTGATGAGATGCACAAGACTCTTCGAGTTATATGCACTACTGAGACGGAGGGAGAGGAGTTGGCCTCCTACCGTCTAAAAGGGGTGGCCTATTCTTGGTTTGAAATGTGGGAGGAGTCCCGTGAGGAGGGAAACCATCCAGCGAGATGGAGTGAGTTCACTGATGCCTTTATAGATCATTTCTTGCCTGCCAAGACTAAGGCGGCCCATGCCGCTGAGTTTGAAAGCCTGAAGCAGGGTAGTATAAATGTGTGGGAGTACCATATGGTGTTTGCGTGCTTATCCAAGTATGTTATTCACATGTTGCCCACTATGGAGGCTACAGTGTGTCGGTTTGTACAGGGCATTAGCCCCTTGGTTATTAATGAGGCTGCTACAGCTTCCTTGAATTCCTATATGAACTATGGGAAGATAGTGGTGTTTGCTCAAGCTATAGAGAACCATAAACTAAAAAATAGAATGGAGCGTGAGGGTAGCAACAAGGACCGATCAGTGGGCAACTTTGGTGGTTCTTCTGGTGGTGGTTGTGGTAGGTCGGCATTCAGGGGAGGGTCATCAGAGCCATATCAATCATTCATCCAGCCTTCGATGAGTGCACAGTCACCTGGGCCCAGTCAGGGCAACAAGGGACCCCACCTGCAGGGTCGGCCCGTCATAAGATTTTAGCAGCAGGGAGGTTGCTATGCCCTAAGTGTGGGGGGATGCACTTTATGTCTCGCCGGATCATCGGCAGAGGTACGGCGCAGCCAGCTAGTTCTGCAGCAACCACATCTACAACATCTCCAGCTCGAGGCACCCCAGCACCTGCATGGAATGGTGCAGCTAGGGGTGTTGCACAGAATTCGGAAGGACCCAATAGATTTTATGCTATGCGGAGGCGTCGTGATTGAAAGACTTCTCCAAATGTCATCACAGGTATATTGATCCCGGTTCTACTTTATCATATGTCACTCTTTGTGTTGGTATGGAATTTGGGATAGAACCAGAATAGATTCATGAGTCTCTCTCTGTATCTACTCCAGTTGGCGAGTCTATTGTGGCCGCGCAGGTTTATAGGGATTATCTTGTCACAATGCGTGGCCGGGACACCATGGCCAATCTCGATGAATTGATGATGGTTGACTTTGATGTAATAATGGGGATGGATTGGCTTTATTCATGTTTTGCTAACTTGATTGTCGAACAAGAACCGTTAGGCTTGAATTTCCAAATGAGTCAGCCATTGAATGGAGGGGGGATGATCTGGTGCCGAAGAGTAGGTTTATTTCATACCTTAAGGCTTCAAAGATAATCAACAAGGGGTGTATTTACCATTTGGTCCGGGTTGCGAACACCAATGCTGAGGCACCTATACTTGTTGTGAATGAATTTCTGAGAGTATTTTCGGATGAGCTCCATGGGATCCCACCCGACAAAGAGATTGATTTTTGGATTGATGTGATGCAAGACACGTAACCTATATCTATTCCGCCCTACAGAATGGCACCGACAGTATTGCAGGAGCTAAAGGAACAATTGAATGATTTGTAAGAGAAGGGTTTAATCCGGACGAGTGTGTTGCCTTGGGGCGCACCGATCCATTTTGTAAGGAATAAAGACGGGTCGCTGAGAATGTGTATTGACTATCGGCACCTTAACAAGGTCACGATCAAGAATAAGTACACACTACCAAGGATAAATGACTTGTTTAACCAGTTGCAGGGTGCTAGGTACTTCTCTAAGATCAATTTAAGATCCGGATATTACCAATTGAAGATCTGGAAGCAGGATAATCTGATAACAGCTTTTAGAACCCGATATGGGCACTTTGAATTTCTAGTAATGTATTTTGGGCTAACAAATGCCCTGGCAGCTTTCATGGATCTTATGAACAGTGTTTTCAAGACGTTATTCGACTCTTTTGTGATATTGTTTATTGATGATATCCTTGTATATTCACGCAATCGAGAGGACCATGCCGGTCACCTCAGGATAGTTTTGCAAACCCTGTATCAGCACTAGCTAAATGCGAAGTTTTCGAAATGTGAATTTTGGCTTGAATCTGTCACATTCTTGGGTCATGTCATTTCTAGTAAAGGAATTAAGGTTGATCCTCAGAAAATTACATCCGTAAAGAATTGGCCTAGACTAACTACCCCAACTAAGATTCGCAGTTTCTTGGGCTTAGTTGGATATTACAAGAGGTTTGTGGAGGGGTTCTCTACCCTTGCCTCTCCATTGACTAAATTGAAGCAGAAGACGATTAAGTTCTAATGGTCAGATGTTTGTGAAAGGAGCTTTCAGGAGTTGAAATTGAGAATGACTACGGCACCAGTGTACCCTACCAGAGGGTACATGTGGGTTTCTAGTATATTGTGGTGCTTGAAGAATCGGGCTTCGGTGTGTATTAATGCAACATGGAAAGGTAATATCTTATGCTACTAGGTAACTCAAGAATCATGAAAAGAACTATCTAACACATGATTTAGAGCTTACGGCGGTGGTATTTGCATTGAAAATTTGGCGTCATTATTTATATAGGGTCCGTGTAGATATATTCACGTACCACAGGAGCCTTCAATACATTTTCAAACAAAAGGAGTTTAATTTGAGACAGAGAAGGTGACTTGAATTACTCAAGGATTACGACATCGATATTTTGTATCATCCGGGGAAGGCTAATATTGTAGTGGATGCTCTTAGCTAGAAAGCTATGGGTAGTTTAGCAGACTTGCAGGCATATCAAAAGCCGTTGGCCAAGGAGGTTCATCGGTGGGCTAGTTTGGGAGTTCATTTTGCGGATTCTAGCGAAGGAGGAGTGATTGTGCAAAATAAGGTAGAATCATCACTTGTTGTGGAAGTCAAGGAAAAGCAATACAATGACCCATTGTTGGTGAAATTGAATAAGGAGATTCGTAAACATAAGACCATGGCCTTTTCTCTTGGCATGGATGATGGTACTAAGGTACCAAGGGCGACTATGTGTTCCAAATGTGGATGGTCTCCGGGAAAGAATCATGACTAAGGCTCACACTTCTAGGTATTCTGTGCACTCGGGTTCTACAAAGATGTATCATGATCTTAAGGAAGTCTACATTTGGAATGATATGAAGAGGAATGTAGCGGACTTTGTAGCAAGATGTCCAAATTGTCAGCAAGTGAAGGCCGAGCACCAAAGGCCCGTTTGGTTAGCACAGAACATAGAAATTCCAATGTGGAACTGAGAAATGATTAATATGGACTTTGTGGTATGACTACCTCGCACTCCCTCAAGTTCGACTTGATTTGGGTGATTGTAGATTGAGTCACGAAATCAGCACATTTATTACTTGTTAAGGCTATCGACACAACGGAAGAGTATACTCTGTTGTATATCAAAGAAATAGCCATGTTGCATGGCACTCCAGTTTCTATTATATCAGATCGGGGGGCACAGTTCACGGCTAATTTGTAGAAGAAATTTCAGCAAGGTTTGGGTACTCAGGTGAATCTTAGTACAACCTTTCATCCACAAACCGACGGGCAGGCAAAGCAGACTATTCAGACGCTTGAGGATATGTTGTGCGCTTGTGTTCTTGACTTCAAAGGTAGCTGGGATGATCATTTGCCACTTATAGAATTTGCCTATAACAAAAGTTATCATGCTAGCATTTAGGTGGCACTGTTCGAGGCTTTATATGGTAGGAGATGTAGATCTCCCATTGGGTGATTTGAGATTGAGGAAGTAGAGTTGATAGGGCCGGACCTCGTGCATCAGACTATAGAAAAAGTTAAGATCATTAAGGAGCAGTTGAAGACTACTCAGAGTCATCAGAAGTCATATTTGGATGTTCGTCGTAGGGATTTAGAGTTCAAAAAGATGATTGGGTATTCTTGAAGGATTCCCCCATAAAGGGAAATTAAGTTAGAGGTATGTCGCACCGTATAGAATCATTTAGAGAATTGGTAAGGTGGCATACAAGCTTTATCTACCACCTGAGATGTCATTAGTGCACCCGGTATTTCATATGTCTATGTTGAAGAAAGTAGTTGGAGACCCAACACTCATTATTCTAGTAGAGACTATTGAGTTAATGAGGAATTGACTTATGAAGAGATTCCAGTTTCTATTATTGATCGGCAAGTCCAAAAGTTGAGGAATAAAGAAACTGCCTCCGTGAAAGTGTTATAGCAAAACCAGTATGTTGAAGAGGCCACCTGGGAAGTCGAGGAAGAAATGAAGAAGAAATATCCTTATTTATATGAATAGATATGTAATCGTTCTATGAAATTGTTCCCTATGAATTACGTATCATTTGTACAACTTATGCTAAGGGTATTCCTTTTTTGATAATATATTGCTTATGAGGCCACGGTTGGAGTTGTTTTTATGTTATATGGTGCCATCATATTATGTATATGTTGTTAGGATTGATTTCTGGAATTCTCTGACATGTGGATAGGCCTAGTTACAAGGGAAACTTTGGCAAGATTTTTGGAAATTTTGGGAGTTAGCCAAATTTTGAAATTGCCGGTGTGTGTGATTATCAGTTGGGCAACATTGGATGCTAATGATGAATTTTGACCCTCATTCAAGGGTGAATGATCCTATGTATGGGAGAATGTAAGGCCCCGTAAAACTTCGTAAAGGAAATTAAGGTTTCGTGGTGCCGAGGTAGGCTTACGTATTTGAGGATTGTAGAAATTCTTCGCGGCTCGCAAGCTCGCCGCGGCTCAGACTTTTTGGGTTGATTAGTGCGTTGGGGAGATGAAGAAAATCTTCGGAAATGTAGAGTATTTAGACGGTTCATTCTGCGACTGCAGAATCAATCTGCGGGCCACATAACTCCCGCAGAGTGAAGCAGATTCTTGACCAAAATTTTGGACCATTATGCGGTCCATTATGCGGACACATAATCGTTATGCGGGCCGCATAACCCATCGCAGACCCAGCATGAAATTTTTCAAAGGAAAGTTTTGCGGCGCATTGTGCGACCGCAGAACAGGTTTGCAGACGATAGACAGGTCATAGAGTGAGGCAGTATTTCCCAGTTTCGGCGGGCCAATATGGTGCCCATTTTGAGGACCACGGAATCATTATGCGACCGCAGATCTGCATCGGGGCTTCAATTTTTCTAATTTTTGACCTGACCATATTTAAATATAATGAGGTAGAGGGACTCTATTGAAGAAAAAATCTTATGTTTTAGAGAGAAGTCAGATTGTTCTAGATAGAGAGGAAATCCTAGACTAATTATTCATCAATCCTTGCTCAATACTTGGAGAATTCACAAGGAAAACTACAAGGTCTTCATCCAATAGGTAAGATTTAAACCCTAGTCTTCAATTTCGAGTTTGGATATGAGATGGATAATTTGGGAGTATGATATTTTGGATGGGAGTTGTTATTTATCACATTCATAAGGTAATACGGATTGCGGGGAAGTTGTTGAACAATCTTGGGGTGGTTTTGGTGTTGAATTAGTTGTGGAGTGAAGGACATCTTGTGGAAGAACCTAGTAATCAAATTCGCACACCTATTGTTTGATAAAATACTCTAATTCGTTGAAACCATGAATACCTTCCTAATTTGTGTTCAATTTTTCTATGTCTCTAAATATATCGAAGTTGCTAGGATTTTTGGAACTGTGTAGTGAATTAAGGAAAGCTCAAAGCGAAGTATGAAGGATAAACTCTCTTTCTGGTATTGGAATTTCCATATTCTTATAAAACTCCATCGTGTGAAGTTCGGACATGGAATTCTATTGATATGGAGTATTCAAACTAGTAAAATTGATTCCCGATTGGCATAACGCATTAGAACCCTCGTGTGTTAATGATTCTCTATTTTTGACTTAATTATGTTATACCCTTTTTGGGAAGAAGATATTGTATGAAATCAATGTAATTAAATACTTATTTCTCATATGGTGAAACTTTATGAATTTACACTTGCTAAGGCCAAAGGGACCAAAGAGTTGATTCGAAGGGAATCCTTTTGTACATATTATTATGTCTTGGGAACTCGAGCTGTGGCATTGTGGTTATACCTCCACCCGCATACATTAGGGTGAGACGGCGAGGCCTCTTTGTGTAAAGTTGTGGTATTATGAATACACCTCCACCCGCATACATTGGGGTGAGGTGGCGGGGCCGCTTTGTGTAGATTTTATGGTATTGTGATTGCACCTCCACCCGCATACATTGGGGTGAGGCAGCAGGGCCGCTCTATGTAAATGTAGTTGTAGAGGATCCCCGACTTGAAATTTATAACTGTTATTGGAAGTTCTTAACAAATATGTTTTGACTTTTATGGCTATCTAAGCTCTATTATTGTTACCATGATTCATCATATTCATGTTGTATTTCCAAGTCCTTGAATAGATGTTTTGGTTTTCATACTAGTACTATTCGACATGTACTAACGTCCCTTATGCCGGGGGCACTGCATCTTTAATGGATGCAAGTGGTTCCACAGCGGGAGGCATTGACCAGTGATAGTGGTATACTAATTTTCCCAGCTGACTTGGTGAGCCCCACTTCATTCCGGGGTTGTGCATCTTCTATTCCATTGTGTATTATATTTTGAGGTATAGCCGGAGCGTTGTTGTCGGCACTATCATTATACTCTTTTATATCTATTAGAGGCTTCATAGACATAGTGTGGGTTGTGTATTGGAATTGGGAAAGTCAGGATAGTAATGTTGTATGTGTGTTACCTCTTCTACTTCAAACTATAAAAGTGTGTGTATTTTGAGACATTTTAAATGAAGTAACTAATGGTGATGGAATTAGTGTTGTTTATGAAACCTCTTGGTGTTAATTAATGAAGTTTATATTCTTTTTATTAATGGGTGATTTGGGTAGAAGTAAATCTAGCAGGCTTGACCGGCCGGGTTATCTCGGTTGAGCGCCGGTCTCGCTCCCCGAGGTCGGGGCATGACAAGTGATGCCTATGGGTGCTAAAATAAAATTTACGTAACAATGATTATAGAGAAAGCTTTGCATTTTTATGTCCGGATTAAGATCCAAGACTCACCGGATGGTGCATGAAATGATTTATCAGATGATGGTACACTCCGAAGGAAAAGTTTATGTATGGTAGGGTATTCATATGCCTTTTACCTCCCAGAACAACTTTATTTAATTCTTGGAAATGGAGCCAAATGTTGGATGATGATAGTTTCGATGTCAGACCCCATGGTGTAACAGGTTAAGGATTTAACCGTAGTGGGCACAGAATTGATCACTATAGTTTTGAATAGAAAAGAGCCTAAGGGAAAAATACCTAAGAGTCAGAAACATTTGTTATTACCAAAGGCATACATATGACTAAGAAGATATGATGTACGAAATGAGAACCAAGAGCTGCCGATATTGAATTTCAGGAAATGATTTTATGTTGTTTAGATTTATTCAAATAAGAACTAGAAAGTACCACGTTAGTGAACTACTATAAGAAACAGCTATTATTGTGAGATAATAGATATGACGGTTCACCCTTAGATTATGTGACTAAGTGCTTACCTTAGATGTTTATAGTCTGGTATGATTTTGATGTGTATAGAAAGTTTGGGGTTGGATATTCCAATTTTGTTTAAGCCAAATGAAATTTCCCTAAGTGTGATTCATGTACATAGTTCAACAAAAGATACTATGCGACCGAAGAGTAGAGTCGGATGGTAAGGGAAGTTAGAAATAACCCTATACTTCACTTTAGTTATCCAAAGTATAACAAGAAAACATGATGCTATCATATGGTTAGTAAAAGAATAGTAAGTAAGTTTTGAGTAGATACAATGAAATAGCAATTTCAGCAGAGCTAGTGGAGGTAATATTTGATTCACTTAGCCAGGTTAACTCTAGTGGGTGGATGACAGTTTGAAATATCGAACACGTGTTAGAACCCAATGAGTTTAAGTTAAACTCGAAGTACAGTGACAGTGGAAAAATATCAGCTAGTAGTAAGAGTGCAAACTAAAGAAGAATAAACTTTAAGAGTTATCAAAAATAGGTTTCCCCAAGATTGAGCAGAGTATCATTAAGATTGAGTATGATAGTTTTAAATACATTAGATTTCCGTTTATACAAGTAATCTAGTTTTTCCTAGTAAGGAAGATTTCTTAGAAGTAAGTCAGAAGATGAGTCATCATTGATGTAAAGTACAAAGAATTGCAAAAGATAAGGGAAGTTGTTCAGATCCCAACAAAATATAAGGATCTCAAAGCACAAGACCTTAACTTTTGGTCTAAGGGGGAGAAGTGAAAATCGCCAGTAAGACCAGTTAGAGATTTGAAACTGATATAGTTAGCATGGGATATAAAAAACTATAAAATCATGCCCAGTTATGTATCACGAGGGTAGTGCCATTTCACGAGACTCTAATCTTCGAAGTATAGACTTAGGTCACAAACAATATTGTAAATATTTTCAGGAAGTACCTTGAAAAGATAACCAAGTATGGGGAGTATAATTGAGGCATACAAGAGAAATATGGTGAAAGAAGTTCACCACTTAGCCAAGCTAGGAGTTCGACTTTCAGATTCTGAAGATGGTAGAGTTATTGTCCCAAACAGGACTTGTTCCTCCTTAGTAGCCGAAGTGAAGGAGAAACAGTTTGATGACCCATACTTGTTGCAGCAAAAAGGGGGGGATTCACAAGCATAAAATGATAGCTTTTGAATAAGGGGGGTTGATGGTACTTTGAGGTACCGAGATGGACTATGTGTTCCGGACATAGGTAGACTTAGAAAGGAGGATCATGTTAGAAGCCCATAATTTCAGGTATTCTACCCACCAAGGTCCCCCAAAGATGTAACATGATATCAAGGAG
This sequence comes from Nicotiana tomentosiformis, assembly GCF_000390325.3. NCBI lineage: Eukaryota > Viridiplantae > Streptophyta > Magnoliopsida > Solanales > Solanaceae > Nicotiana > Nicotiana tomentosiformis. The sequence continues at coordinate 177,448,492 of NC_090813.1, forward strand.
GTTTATTGGTAGACCAACATGAAAAACCAACGTCACAGACTTTGTGTCCATGTGTCCGAATTATAAGAAAGTGAAAGTCGATCAGCAGAAAGCCTACTATTTTACCACAGAATACATATACTCTAGAGGGGAGATTGTAACTATGGACTTTATAATAGGATTATCTCACTCATTTTGAAAGCATAATTTGATTGGGTGATTGTAAATCAACTTACCAAGTAAGTGCATTACTTGCCAGTAAAGACCACAGATTCATCAGAAGATTATGCCAAGTTGTACATTCAGTAAATCGTCTGATTGCATGGTACTCCGTTGTCCGTCATTTTGGACCATGGTGCTTAGTTTAAAATGAACTTTTAGAAGTCCTTTCAAAAAGGATTAGGCACAAGGTTTCCATCCTCAGAAAGATATCCAGGTAGAGCCCATTATTTAGACACTTGAGGATATATACTTGATTTTAAAAGTAATTGGGATGATCACATACCTCTCATTGAGTTTTCTAATAATAACACCTACCCTTCTAGTATCAAGATTGCACCGTGCGAGCCTCTGTATGGGCGAAGGTGTAGATCGCCAATTGGTTGGTTCAAGTTGCTGAAGCATAGTTGTTGGGACCAAATTTGGTCTATCAGACTATGGAGAAAGTCAAGTTGATTCAAGAGCATTTGAAGACATTTCAAAGCCGCTAAAAAACCTATTTGGACGTGCGGCATAGAGACCTAGGGTTTCAAGTTGATGATTGGGTATTTCTGAAAGTTTTGCCTATGAAAGGTTTATAAGATTTGGGAAGGAAGGAAAGCTCAGTCCCAGATACATCCAGCAATATAGGATCCTATGAAGGATCGAACAACTAGCTTATGAGTTGGAGTTGCCACCAAAATTAGCGGCGGTACAGCCAGTATTTCACGTATCATGTTATAACATTAAAGTTTCCAGTACTCAGATACTCAAGTCACATCAGTTCTCAGATACTCATGTCAGTTCAATACTCAGATACTCATGTTAGTTCAATACTCAAATACTCATGTCAGTCCAGTACTGAGATGTTTATGCCAGCTAAGTACTCAAATATTTGTGCCAGTTCAATATTCATATATCCATGCTAGTTCAGTATTTACGTATCCATGGTAGACCAGTATTCACGTATATATTTCATGTTATGTGCATTATGATGCCCTGTGAGGCTTGTGTTATACTATGATAGCTGGCGGGTGTTTTGGAGAAATGTTGAAGGTAACTAACCTTTTCACTCAAACATTATATTATAATCTTCATGTCTTTCATTATTCAGTCAATGCAGTAGTCATTCAGTTCAGTAACTTAGCAGTTCAATAATCATGTATTTATTCAGTTTAGTATGCAAGTGTTCATGAAAGTTCAGTATTCACATGTCTCACTCAGACCTGTTTAAGGTCCAGAGTTAGTCATAGTTACAGTCAGGACAATCATTCAAGGACGAATGATCTCAGGAGGAGATAATGTAACACCCTGTAAATCCGGCTTAGGTATGAATGTGTTAAATGAGTAGTAATGTTATATTTTGAACATGTGAAGTTCTATCGGTATGAGTATGGGTGGAAATAGTTATTTTAGAATCAAGACGGAGAGTGAGGCGTATAAGATTCGATAAAATCGACTAAGTTTACAAAAGGTCTCTATTTAAGCAGGATGTAGTGAAAATGTGTAAGGAATTTGGAAAACCTCAAAACACAAATGTTGTAGCTCTTTAAAATAGGTTTCCAGTAATATTTTTTGGAATGTAAACAAATCTTTGTGAAAAGAGTTATGTGCATTTTACTTAGCAATGTGCAGTATGCGCGTCAAGTACGCGTCCGGATGGCCCCGTGTGCAGGCGCGCACTTGTGGCAGTGCTACTGCTTTTCTGTGTGTTAGGTGTGTGGTTGGGGCCTTCAGGTGCACGGGAGTGCACCCGGAGATCATTTTTAAAGCCCTACTTCGTCCCCCACACCCCAAAACACAAAAACTTGCTCTAGAAAGGGAAGCTCTCAAGAACCTACCCTCCCCCATGGTCCCTCCACCAAGGTGAGTTCTAATGGAGATTCTAAGTTAATTTCAATTCTTTAACACCTTATTAACATGTATAAACCCTTCAAATCATTAGATATTGGATTAGGACATCATTGTTGAGAAAAGAAACCCTAGAACTAGAATTCAAGAGGATTGAACTTCAAAAAGGTAATGTCTTCACCCTCTAATTGATCATAGCATTGGATTAGTGATTATATACTCTAGTTCATGAGATATGAGTTGATGGGTTTGACAGAAAAGCATGAACGGTTATGGATTTGGGTTGTTGGTTGTTGATTATTGATTAAGGTTGTTGATTATCTTATGGGTGATGAACAATGATATTGATTATAACAATTTGAGGTTTTAGAATTTATCTAGGAGCAAAAAAATGGGTTGTTGGGTGTAGAAACACCATTAATGAGGGCTATGAAGCTTTATACCCACCAAGTATTTGATAAAATGCCTAACTGAGCAAAATGTGAGTATTATTGCTATTATAGAATCCCTTTGACTTGTATTGATATAGATTAAAGTTGAAAGGGTTGGAGAATGTTGTATTATGCTCAAGAGCAAGAAGTTAAGGTATGTGAGGCTAACTCTCTATGTTTGGGAATGTTAACGATTGTCCCTACACTACGTTTCTTTTACAACGTTACTAGTTGCCTCATAAATATAGTTAAGCCTAGTTCCTTGAATAGTTGCAGAACTTCTATTCTCTAGATTCATAACTCTTTCATGACTTTCATTCTGAACGCTGTGAGCTCAGTGCATAATCAATATAGACTTGGGTTTGATACCCATGAGTCTTAGTCTAGATTACTCAGTATGTTATAAACAATTGAAGTTTCAGTTTTCATAATCAGTTCAAGAATACATGTCTCAGTCTAGTCCTATTCAGTATTCCAGTATCATGTAACTCAATATGATTCAGTATTTCAGCATCATATAGTGCAATATGATTCTCAGTTCCTGAATTTAAATCCCTGAATGTTGAACACCTGTATTTGGGCCTAAGTCCGTACTTTATATGCTTTATGCATGTTTGGTCTTGAGATCGTAGTTGATGCTTTATGCATTTTTGGGCTTGAGGTCGTAGTTATGTATATGTATACTTGGGCCTGAGACCATAGCTTGTGCACATATATATTGGGTCTGAGGCCGTAGTTTATTCAGATAAACAGGTTGTTCATCATTCAGAAGAGGGAGTATTCTTATCCTTACTTTCTTTGTTTAGTTCAGTTATCAGTTATCAGTTATCAGTTCAGTTATCAGTTATTAGTTATCAGTTATCATCTCAGTTATTAGTTTTCAGTTATCAGTTATCATTTCAATTTCAGTTTCTATGGTTATCATTTCAATTATCAATTCTCAGTTATCAGCTTAGTTTCAGCATTTATAATTATTTCTTTCAGTTGCTTTATATACCAATGCAATTCAAATGTACTGACGTCCCTTTTGCATGGGGTCTGCATCTCACGATGCAGGTAATGATTTACAGGTTGACGATTCTGAGCTCTAGGATTCTCGTACTAGCTATTTGGTGAGCCCCAGTGCTTTCGGGCATTAACATTACCTAATAGTCTTCAGTATTTTTCAGACAATCAGTGTTTTCAATATTTCATTACAGGTTGCATAGACTAGAGTAACAATTAGACAGAGTCACATGTTTTTCATGTTAAGCAATGTTGGATGCATATACATTTCAGACTTATGTTAGTATTTCCACACTTGATTTATATCATTCAAACTTTCAATATATCAGCATATGTTAGTTTATTTACCGCATTCAGTATGTTATGATATCATATGTTGATTTAGCCAGCTAGCTAGTTCGCTCTGTCACTTGTAGTCAAGCACCGGGTGTCGTGTTACGTCCAGGCCCAGGTTCGGGGCGTGACACTATTCATCCATCTGGGGGTAAAATGTTATACTCAACTCAACCCGTGTGCCTAACACCTGATGTAAGGCCCTGCAGAAGTGCGAGGTGAACTGCGTACCTCGATCATAAATGATGGACATGGGCGCACTGTGTAGACGGATGATCTTGCGGATATAGATCTCAGCTAGCCGCTTTGAAGAATAGGAAACTGCCACTGGAATGAAATGTGCCAACTTGGTCAACCTGTCCACAATGACCCAAACTGCATAGAATTTCTTCTGAGTCCGTGGGAGCCCAATAACGAAATCCATGGTAATACGCTCCCACTTCCACTCAAGAATCTCAAGCATCTGAAACAAACCACCAGGCCACTGATACTCGTACTTTACTTGCTTACAGTTCAGACACCGAGCTACATATGCAATAATATCCTTCTTCATCCTCCTTCACCACTAGTGCTTCCTCAAATCATGTTTCATCTTGGCGGTACCCGGATGAATGGAATACTGGGAATTGTGGGCCTCCTCAACAATCAACTCACAAAGCCCATCCACAATGGGTACACAATTATGACCCTACATATGCAACACCCCATTATCTCCAACAGTAACCTGCTTGGCACCACCGTGCCACACTGTATACTTAAGGACAAGCAGATGAGGGTCGTCATACTGACACTTTCTGATGCGCTCATACAAAGAAGACCGAGATACCATACAAGCTAGAACATGATTGGGCTCCTAAACATCTAACCTCACGAACTAGTTAGCCAAAGCCTGAACATCTGATGCTAACGACTTCTCCCCAACTGGAATAGACACAAGGGTACCCATACTCACAACCTTTCTACTCAAGACATCGGCCACCATATTAGACTTCCTGAGATGATACAAGATGGTGATATCATAGTATTTTAATAGCTCTAACCGCCTTCGCGGCCTCAAATTGAGATATTTTTGCATGAACAAATACTGAAGACTCTAATGATCCTTGAACACCTCACATGGCATGCCGTAGAGGTAATGCCTCCAAATTATCAATGCATGAACAATGGTTGCCATCTCTAAGTCATGAATAGGGTAATTCTTCTCGTAAACCTTCAAATGTCGTGACAAGTATGCAATCACCCTGACATCCTACATCAACAATGTACCGAGCCCAACATGCGATGCATCATAATATACAGTATAGGATCCTGAACCTGTGGGCAACACCAACACCGACGTTGTAGTCAAGGCAGTCTTGAGCTTATGAAAGCTCAACTCACACTCATCCGACCACCAGAATGGAGCCCCTTCTAGGTTAATCTAGTCAATTGGGCTGCTATGGATGAACTTAACCCCTCCCCCCCCCCCCCACACACACACAAAAACCAATGATAATAACCCGCCAAACCTAGGAAGCTCTAAATTTCTATAGGTGAAGTAGGTCTAGGCCAGTTTTGAATTGCCTCAATATTCTTAGGATCCCTCAACAGATACAGTATGCCCAAAAAAGGTAACTGAGTTCAACCAAAATTCACAATTTGAAAACTTGGCATACAATTGACTATCATTCAGAGTCTGAAGTAAAATCCGAAGATGCTGCCCATGCTCCTCTTGACTGCAGGAGTAGATCAAGATATCATCAATGAATACGATCACAAAAGAATCCAAGTAGGGATTGAATACCCGGTTCATCAAATCTATGAATGATGCTGGGGCGTTTGTCAACCCAAATGACATGACTAGGAACTCATAATGCCCTTACCGAGTTTGGAAAGTTGTCTTAGGGACATCTGATGCCCTAATCTTCAATTGATGGTAGCCATACCTTAAATCAATTTTCAAAAATGCCTTGGCACCCTGAAGCTAATCAAATAATCATCAATCCTCAACAACAGATACTTGTTCTTGATAGTGGCTTTGTTCAACTGCCTATAGTCTATACACATCCTCATCGAGCCATCCTTCTTCTTCACAAACAACACGGGCACACGCAAAGGTGAGACACTGGGCGTAATGAATCACTTATCAAGCAAATCCTGTAACTGCTCCTTCAATTCTTCAACTCAGGTGGCGCCATATGGTATAGTGGAATAGAAATGGTTAAGTGCCTAGAGCCAAATCGATATAGAAGTCAATATACCTATCGGGTTGCATCCCCGACAGATCTACGAGAAACACCTCTAGAAACTCACACACAACAGGTATCAAATCCATGGAAAGAACCTCCGAGCTAAAATCACGAACATAAGCAAAATATGTTAGACACCCTTCCTTGACCATATGTCGAGCCTTCACATATGAAATAACCTTGCTCGTAGAACGGCCAAGAGTCCCCCTCTACTCTAATCGGGGTAATCCCGGCATGGATAAGGCCACCATCTTGGCGTGACAGTCCAATATAGCATGATAGGGTGATAGCCAATCCATACCAAAGATAACATTAAAGTCCACCATATCAAGAAATATGAGATCTATACTAGTCTTCAGGCTCCCGGTAGAAACTATACATGAGTGATAGACACGATCTACCACAATAGAATCTCCCAAAGACGTGGACACATATACAAGAGCACTCAAAAAATCATGAAGCGCAATCAGATATGAAGCAAAATAGGATGACACATAGGAATAAGTAGAGCCTGGATCAAATAGAATTGAAGCATCTCTAAGGCAAACTGGAATAATACCTGTGATGGCGGCGTTAGATGACTCGGCCTCAGGTCAAGCTGGGAATGCATAAAAACGGGGCTAGGCCCTACCACTCTAACATCCGTCCCTCTAGCGATCCCTAGATGGCTGGCCTCCACCTCTAATGTCCTGACCTCCACCTTTAACAATCTGTCCCCCCCCCCCTCTAGCTGGCTGTGCAGGCGGTGGAGCAACCGGTGCCAGTATGATGGCACGAGAACCCTGCTGAGATCTGCTACTCAACAATAAAGGGCAATACCTCATAATATGACTTATGCCCCCACACTCAAAGCACTTTTTCGGCTGCTGAGGCTACTGGAGTGAAGACTGACCCTAACAATCCGAATAGTTGTTATAGTAACTCTAAAGCAGTGGTGCACTGATAGGAGCTGAATGTACATTAAACGCCTGCTGCTTAGGACAAGACACATAAGAACCACGACCACCCAAAGCACTCTAGGCTACCTGAAGAGCTGATTGAATCGACCTGGGAGGATAGCCTCTACCAAAAGAACCCCTGCCTCCAGATGAGGCACCATGGAAACCACCTAAATGACGAGGCCTCTTATCAGACACTGGCCCCCTCTCCTAACTATGAACTATCTCGATCCGTCTAGTAATATCTATGGCCCTCTGGAAGGAAATGTCATCCCCATTCTCCTTGGCCATCTAAAGCCTGATACTGAATGTGAGTCCATAAATGAGTCTCCTCACTCTCTCCCTCTCAGTAGGGAGTAAATAAATAGCATGGCGAGCTAGGTCCACAAATCGAGTCACACACTGGTTGACGGTCATGCTGCCCTCCTGAAGACACTCAAATTACCTGCGATAATCCTCTCTCAGAGTGAAAGGAATGAACTGATCCTAGGTAAGTGCACGTGAACTAGTTGGTCAGGTCAACATATAATCTCTCCACCATCTCTTGACAGAACCAGTCATCTGGAACACTGCAAAGTCAACCCCATTAGTCTCAACTATACTAGCACAACACCTCATGGCATGATCCAGGTAATCCTGTGGGTCCTCAGAAGGTGCACCGCTGAAATGAAAAGGAAAGAGCTTGGTAAACTTATCAGCCTCAACAAGGCTTCGGAAGACATAGCGGACCTGTCACCGGCCTATGCTGCAGCAACCAGTTAAACTACCCTAACTGGCTGGACTGTTGGAATCTGATATAGGGGATCCACCTACTCTGGAGTATGAGTAGCGGGAGTCTGTGCTCCTTCCCCAGTCCGAGAGATGGTTGGTGCCACTGGGAATGCACCGGTCTGGGCCAAACTCTCCATAAGGCCCACCAAATGGACTAGAGTGTCCTGAAGCACTGAAGTGGCCATGAATCCCTCCGGGACCCGAGTTGGCCCGATGAGCACGGTTTGAGATGGCACCTCTTCCTTGTGATCAATCTGAGGCTCCACTGCAGGTGTTGCTGCTCGAGCTCTAGGCTGAGCTCTACCTCTGCCTCTGCCTCGATCTCTTGCTCGACCTCGACCTCTGCCCCTGGTAGTAGCTGCCGTAGGGGCTCCGTCTCCTGTCCAGCTGCAGATGTTGTGCATGTTATTTCCATCTGGGAGAAAACAAGAATAGAATGGTTTAATCATCAATGATAGAATGAAATCACACGATAGAGAAAGAAAGAAGTGAAATTTTTCCTGAACTCCACGGCCTCTAGAAGATAAGTACAGACGTCTCCATACCGATCCTCCAGACTCTACTAAGTTTTCTCATGACTCGTGAGACCTAGGCAACATAGTGCTATGATATCAACTTGTCACGACCCGAAATTTCCAACATCGGGACCGTGATTGTGCCTAATATTTCACTTGTTATGCAAGCCAACGTTAGATATAGGTATTAGCTAGAGTTAGATTTTATTTTTGGGGATTCGACCTAAGAGAGTTTTAGAGAGCTACCACGGCTTAAAGATTAAGGTTTTCATCAATTCTCTTGCCAACAATCAGTGCAAAACAAGAGTTTGTATTATAAAATTGTCTTTGATGTTTTCTATGTTCTTAAACTTATTTGTGATGACTTTCTCCATATCCATAGAGTAGTTCTTCCTTGGGGTTTTGATAGATATGGTGTTTTGAATGTTATTTGTAGGTTTAATTCTAGTTTAATTGCATGAATTCGTTTATGGTGCTTTGAATTGATTGCGAATTTATTTACCAGTTTATTTAATCGAAAGAAGAATTTTTTGGTGATTAATTCTGCGTTATTTGATTTGGTTTAATTTAGTGATTCTTCTAAGTAATCGAGAGAGCTTTTTGAATTGTTGATTAAACCAAGTTACGAGAATATTCGACAGACGTTTCCCTAAAGACTAGCCCATTAACGTGTTCTTGCTTATCTTCACAGTGCTTCATATATTAGTTTATTTTGTAGAGTTCAGTTTTAATCGAGAGAGGAATCTTGACCTTACGTTTAAGCTAATTATCGAGTGAATTCGTGAGAATTATTAGAACATTAGAAGTGAATTTAAATAGAGTTAAAAATAACTATCTTGCACCTATAATGTCATGACCTTTATTTCTCATATTGTTTACAAACCATTTTAGTTCATCTCTCATTCTCTATGATCAGGTCTAATTAATAGTAGTCTTAATTTAATAGTTAATTGTAGTACTAATCACTCCAACTCAAGTATTGATCCTCTTAAATAGCAATTAAGCCAGAAATTACTCGAACATTATTTAAATTCAATCCTTGTGGAGACGATAATTTAACTATACTATCTTTGGCTAGCGAGCATTAATTTTGTATTGTGTTTTGCGCTCGTCAAATTTCAACTGTTGATTTTCTTGGATAGCAACCAAGCTAGAAACTATGAGAACACTATTTGAATTCAATCTCTGTGGATACGATATTACACTATACTATATTTGATTAGCGAGCAGAATTTAAGTGTGTGTTTTGCGCTCATCATAGCTATTAACCATTTTTAACAATTTTCAAATTTAATGAAAATAATGAAACTGAATAATCTAAAATAAGGTAATAAACTAATAAGTGACAAAATCTAATTACAAAATCTCAGTACTAGTGTCACGAATACATGATCGTCTAGAATACTACAGATAAAAGTCTGAAATAAACATAACTGTCTGAATTAGAGTAAATAGCTAAAATGAAGTAGAAGGGAACTTCAGGGCTGTGAACGTCTTGCAGCTATACCTCAAGGCTCCACTGAATAGCTGGATCTGAGCTAGTCTACTGAACGCCTTTGGGACCAGCTCCTGTATATGCATAAGAAGTAGAGAGTGTAGTATGAATACAACTGACCCTATATACTATGTAAGTGTCGAGCCTAACCTTGACGAAGTAGTAACGAGGCTAAGGCGGGTCACTTACATTAACATGTATGCAATAATAATAATAATAATAATAATAATAATAATAATAATAATAATAATAATAATAATAATAATAATAATAATAATAATAATAATAATAATAATAATAATAATAATAATAATAATAATAATAATAATAATAATAATAATAATAATAATAATAATAATAATAATAATAATAATAATAATAATAATAATAATAATAATAATAATAATAATAATAATAATAATAATAATAATAATAATAATAATAATAATAATAATAATAATAATAATAATAATAATAATAATAATAATAATAATAATAATAATAATAATAATAATAATAATAATAATAATAATAATAATAATAATAATAATAATAATAATAATAATAATAATAATAATAATAATAATAATAATAATAATAATAATAATAATAATAATAATAATAATAATAATAATAATAATAATAATAATAATAATAATAATAATAATAATAATAATAATAATAATAATAATAATAATAATAATAATAATAATAATAGCAGAAAAGGCAGGAATGGAAGTAAATCAGTTAATTCATAACAACGAGCTCAATCCAACTAATAGTGGATCCAGAATAACCAGCCATATAAGCTCTTCTTGATTACCGAGGCCAATCCAACAATCACAAACAAATATAATTTAAATCAATATGTTGTGGCATACATTTTAATCCCACAATATCAACTTTAAACAATCCGTTGCGGCGTGTAACCCGATTCCACCATATCATCATCTATCAATATTATAATATGTCCTTATTCCGCCATTTCAATTCAATACCTTTTAATTTCCGTTGCGGCATGCAACCCACTCCCAAACAATTTCAATCAACAATAGCAATTCAAGAACCAAGATTTAAAAGAGGTTCTTCATCAAGAGAACAAATATATGAGCAATGGAGAATAACATGAAAATCAAAGAGTCTCGAAAAACTCGGATGTCTCAACTTTACCAACCTAACGGTATCTACCAATTAAAAATTCATACGAATGAAACTACATTATTGAAGGCAACAAATGATACGAAATTATAAGACAAACAAGGCATTAAACAATGTAGATATGTAAGGAAAATAAATAGAGACAAGTAGTAAATAAGCATAGAATTATGGAAAGAATAAATAATTTAATACAAGGAATACTAAATGGCAAGTAGCAAATATTGCATGAAAATCAATTAAGCATGTAGCAATTAAGGCACGAAACAAGATATACTATGAAACAACAAATATAGGGAAGGAAGTAATGTAAAAGCGCATATATACATGTCACATTGCATATACGTCGTTTCACACATAATTCATGCAACATGTAGTCCAAGGGTCCCTAATTCCCTCAAATCATGGTTAGACATAATAATTACCTCACTTCACAACTCAAGCAATCAACCAACCACGGCCTTGCCATTTGAACAAGCCTTCAAACTAACCAAATTATTGACCAAATGATTCAAAATAAGCTTTAAAAACTACCTATAAATGAAAGAGGTTCAATTTCAATCATTTTTGAAAAAGTCAACAAAAGTCACCCCGACCCGCTTGGTCAAAATTGAGATTCGGATAAAACTCCTATTATCCATTCACCCCCGATCCCGGTTATGTGATTTGTTTCAAAATTTGACCTTAATTCGCGGCCTAAATCTCAAATTTACAAAAATTCTCAATTATTCCCAATCCCTAATTTCTACCATAGAAATCTTAAATTTGATGTTGAAATATCATTAAATATAATGGGTAATTGAAAAGAAATGGATTAAAGTCACTTACCAATGAATTTAGGAAGAAAGGTCTCATGAAAAATCACCTCTAGGGTGTTTAGGGTTGAGAAATTGTGAGAAATGAGCTAAGTCCCGTTTTTCCCCTATTTTACCTAGCTGCAGATATCGCAATTTCAATTTCTTGTTTGCAATTGGGAACATGCAAATGAGAGAAAGGGGTCGCAAATGTGAACCCTGTCTCAGAAGAACAGTCATCGCAATTGTGTCATTTTGGTCGCAAATGCGAACCTACAGCCCTCGCAAATGTGACCAAACTCTTCGCAAAAACAAAGCAGCACCCAGTAGCCAGTGATCGCAATTGCGAAGGTCCAGCGTATGCAAATGAGAGAAATTCTCTCAAATGCGAAGCTCACCCAACCTAGCCGATGCTTGCAAATGCGAATCATTGTTCATAAAAGCGAGGCTCGCATTTGTGAGCCAGACCTCGCAAATGCGAGATTTGCAACATAACACTAACAATGGTATTGCACCAGCAGACCTTTCCTTTGCAAAACTCATCTGAAACATGTTCGAATCTTACTTGAGCCCCTCGGGCTCCAACCCAAATACGCACACAAGTGTAATAACATCAGGCAAACTTGCTCGCGCAATCAAATCACCAAAATAATATCTAAATCTACGAATGAATTTTCAAAGTAAAACTCAAGAACACTAAAATCACGTTTAAGTGTCTGAATTATGTCAAATCAATTCCAAATTGAACCAAATTTTGCAAACATGTTTCAAATAGTAATACCGAACTATTCCAAGTTTTAACATCAAAATTCGAATCCGTTAGTTAAGAAGTCAACTTACGTCAAACTTAGTAATTCTTTAAGTTAAAAAAAAATGCTTGTTTTCGGCAAAATGAGTCAAAACAAGTTAGCGACTTTCGAATTCAATTTCGGGCATACGCCAAATCCCAAATTACGATATGAACCCATTGAGACTACCAAAATACTGATCTGGTTCCGTTTACACAAAATATTGACCGTAGTCAACTCAAGTCATTTTAAAGCCACAAATTCACGTTTTCTTAATAATTTTTTCACATAAAAAATTCCGAAAAAAGACTCTGACTGTGTACGCAAATCGAAAAATGCTAAACATAGCTAATCGAGGTCTCAGAACACATAAATAAAGGCTAAATCTCAAAATGACCTATCGAGTCGTTACAACCGTATATTTCACATAACATGATGTTTCTATTAATAATTGACGAATATTAATGTTGAAAGGGTGTTAAGAGAAAGAAATTTCTTGTGGTTCGGTGTTAGAAAGCTTTTGTATTAAAAATATGATTGGGAGTTATTTAAAAAAATAAAACTTATATATGGTAAAAATTTAATTGTGTTCTAAATATTAAGATTTTTTACCTAGTTTAAATAAGGAATAATTTGATTAAAAAATTAGATGATTTTGAATTTTTAAATATTATAAATATATTTAATGACTATTCCTAAATATTAATAAATAATAAAATAACTATTTTATCCATGTGGACTCTAATTGTTAATAGGTAAAAACGATCAACAACATTTCGCTAAAAGTACCCATATTTTTAATATATTATAGATAGATAAATAGATTGATACATAGATATAGATAAGTGTGTGTTTTATATTGAATCTATCATTATTTAAATTTTAGTAAATTCGAGGCCATGTCTTATTGATACTTAAGATTTTCCTAACATTAAAATATGGATAGATTCAGATTGAGAGTTTAAGATTTTTAATATATTTATGGATGAGATAATCTGTAGCTAAAATTGTGGGATTGCCAAAAGTTTTGGAAAATTTATGGAATATCAATTATCTTGTTTTAGTAAATTAAATTTAAATCGTTTATTTTAAAATGGGATATATATATATATATATTCAGACAAAAAATTTAAAAAATGAAGACAATAAAAAATAAGAGAAGCCGAATCCGTATACACACAAAATAGTCAAACAATAATCATTGAAACAAATAATTGTTGCAAAAAAATAAAAAGAAATACAAAATGGGGTAAAGCTCACAGCAACACTGGAATCTGCTAACCAAATTAAAGGAGCAGCAACAGAGGGAAAGAAGCACATTCACTTCACCCAAAAGTTGCATCAGCCATTTGGAAGTTCATCTTCGTGTAAGTTCTCCCAAACTTTGTACGCTTTGCCAGTTTAAGAAAATCTCTACTGAAATTTCTTTGTTTCTTATGATTACATAATCTCCATTTTTCAGACTTCGTATTTACTTTAGTAAAATATTTTATATTCATTACCTTGCGGTACACTGGATAACTTGTCCTTTGGTTCTTCTGGATTTGTATGTGATTGTTGTTTGATGGTCGAAGTTGATTTGTTGTTTACTTTCAAAAGTGATTGAATATTTCATACCAAAAAGAGATCGCATGTGATTAAATCATGATTTATGCCAACATTACCATTGATTCTTTTTTTCTTTCTTTCTAAAACCTCTTTAATTATGTACCTTAATTCTCAATGGAAGCTAATATTTCTTAGTCATAGAACACCTCGTTAAACCAATTTCCCTTGCTTAGGTTTATCTCTCTCTTTTTATTTGTTTCAGTAAGCAACTGAGTGATCATGTAAATGTAAATACGTGATCAGATGGTAAGTCAGACTTGCCTTAAAGTGATGAATCAAAATCTTAGCAGAATTTGTGGATAACTTTATTATTACGAAATAGTAGATCCTGAACGCTCAAGAATGATGCATCTGTTAGCCCGGATCAAGTATTATTTGTCTCTTTATTTACTTTCAGTCATAGATCAATCAAGTAACAATACTATTACGAAATTGATTTGTAAGAATTCAGAATATTAATATAACTATATTAATAGCATATCAGGAGGTGTGCATTGTTCACTTGATATAGATTTAACCTTAACTTATAAACCATACCAATCATTTAATTTAAATAAATATCAAAACTAAGAAATATCTTGGAAATGGTAGTGTTAGTAATTCTTTTTTGTTTTTTCCTTTTCCACTTTTTTGAGTATATGTTTCACCTGAAAGAGAGAGAAGAAAAGAGATTTTTACATGCTACAACACTTAATTAAGACTATTATTGAACGTATCATCACTTCTGATTTATTTCAAAAATAACATATTTATTTAATGTTATAGTAGTATTTTTCAACATAAACGCACACCTACAGATTAAGGATTAGTTTTGACCCATATTAATGCATTCTCTTTCTCTCTTCCTTCAACCTAGCTAGCCACCCCCCATATAATACATCTCCATTCAGATAGAAAAAGCTATGCTTCAGATGAGTTCCTGCTGATGAAGTTGTCATATTCAACAGATGTCAACTTCACATTAGTTTCCAGAGGTGTACCAGCTGGTTTAGCACTACTAAGTCCCATTTCTGCCATCAGTTCTAGTGCATAATTTCTCTGGTTAATTACAATTCCATTTCTTGATCTAGCAAATCCTATTCCCAAAAAGAACTTAAGTTCTTCCAGATCTTTCATTTTGAACTTGTGCTTCAGATCATTTCTGGTCTTCATGATCAAACCAGAATCACTGCCTGTTATTAAGAGATCATCAACATACACTAGCACCGCGACCAATTCAGCCTGCACCTCCTTTGTAAAGAGTGAATAGTCGAAGTGACTTTGAGTGAATCCAAGTTGTAACAAAGCATCTGTTAGATTCTTATTCCACTGCATGGGAGCTTGCTTGAGTCCATATAAGGACTTGTATAGTTTTGACTCTCTGCTTCCTTCCCTGGCTAACAAATCCTTGTGAAATATCCATGTATACTTCCTCTAGGAGATCTCCTTGAAGGAAAACATTGTGTACATCCACTTGAAAGATGCAATAATTCTTGGTTGTTGCTATTGCTAACACTGACCTTACTGTGACCATCTTGGCCATAGGGAAATAGGTTTCAGTGTAGTCTCGTCCCTCCTGTTGGTTGTAACCTTTAGCTATAAGCCTAGCTTTATATCACTCCACAGCCTCTGAGGCCATGTACTTAACCTTGAGCACCCAGTTGCAGCCTATAGCAACCTTCCCTAGAGGAAGTTCTATAATGCTCCATGTGTTATTTTTCTCCAGTGCAGAGATCTCAGCCTCCATTGCTTCAATCCATTTGGCATCTTTGACTGCTTTAGTATAGGAAGTTGGTTCAACTATAGCTGAGTAGGTGGCTAGTGTAGTGCCATACTGGGGGGACACATTTGCATAGCTCACACAGTCTGAGATAGGATAGCAACAATGAGCAGGAGTAATTTAGTCATTCGTCCAGATGGGAGGTATAGTAGCTCTACTTGATTTTCTGCTTTCATTGGGAGGATATGTAGATGCAATTGGAATTGCTGAATCTGCAATCATAGGAACACCTGGATCATCATTAGATGGAGCAGACACAAGAACATCATTAGTATTAGGAATGTCAGTAGGATGAACTTCAAGGGACTAGATAGGACTGTGCCTTGCATCTCCTGAATGAAGAACATATACAAAATTTAAAACAAGAAATAAAGAAGAATCTGTTGTGCTAAGATTCTTGAACATTTTCCTTGAACATTACATCCCTGCTAACTATAAACTCTTTGGAATCAACTCCAAACATTTTGTAACCTTTTTGAGTAACAGAATACCGAAGAAAGACTGCAACTCTTGGAGAGAATTTGTATGCCTTCATAACCTCAATCACATACCCCAAACAACCAAAAACCTTCATCTGATTCAAAGAAGATGAATGACTAAACATAACCTCAAATAGATATTTGCTTTTAAGTATATTGTATGGAAGTCTATTGATGATATACACAACAGTGATGACACATTCTTCCCAGAATTTTAATGGATCTGCAGCTTGGAGCCTGAGTGCTCTTGCCACCTCCAATATATACATGTGTTTTCTCTCAGCTACTCCATTCTGTTGTGAAGTGTTCACACGAGAACTTTGATGAACAATGCCTAGCGTCTGCAGTAACTTAGTCATTTATGAGATATAAATTTCACACCTATTGCAGACCTTAAATATTTCACAGAAGAAGGATAAACATTCTTTTTTTTAAAATGAAGAAGGATAAACATTCTTAACCATGAAAAAGAAAGATTTAAGAGAAACAATCACTTCAGCCTTAGTAGGCAAAAGAAAGACCCATGTATATCAGGAATGATCATTTACCAAAGTCGGAAAATATCTCTTTCCATCATAAGTAGGAACTCTGTAAGGACCCCACACTTCACCGTGAATTATATAAAAACAAGAACCAGAAACTATAGTACTCAAAGGAAAAGGCAATCTGCTTTGTTTAGCCAATGGACAGACAATACAATGCTTGGCAACATCATTACATCCAACAGTTTGAAAGTCGTTTAGTTTCTTCATAGTATCTAAAGGAACATGTCCTAACCTCCTCTTCCATAAAGCTACATTTATTACTCTACGAACTTTTATTGTATTTAAAGTTATGCATTAATCTTGAAATTGAACTCTTGACTTCTACACCTGATACTTGTAATCCACCTTCATTTCCTGAGTTGGAGTTGAAGACATAAAAACCATCTTCCTCTCTACCTATTTCTTCACCTGTCCACCGAAGAGATCCTGAAAAATAAAGAAATCAGGAAAGAACATGACTACCCACTTCATCTCCTTTGTTAGCTTTGAGACAGACAGGAGATTGTATTTGAAGCCATGTATGTACCTTAGTTAATTTTAGGTTCTTACGAACATAAGCCGAACCTACATTCGTGACATGAGCTACATTTCCAGTAGGTAATGCACCTTGCCACCTTTATTTTTATCAAGTGTCTTAACATCAGTCAACAAACTATGACTGTTCACCATGCGACTTGAGGCTCCTGAATCATATAAATCAACATATCCCAATAGCCCAAAATATTCATTACATAACTATACTTCTAATCATGGTCTCAAATACAATAACAACAACAACAACGACCTAGTAAAATCTCACAAAGTGGGAATCATGGTCTCAAATGTGAATAAAAATAGCCAAGTAGTCATGGAAGACAAATAAGCATGTGAAAGTAAATTATTTAGTCCAAACAAGGCATAATAAAGGCATAAGTTACCCAGACATGGTAAAAAATACAAGTACATTTATATACGCTCGTCACCTCGTATATACATAGCCCCCAGTACAAATAACACATAGCACATAAGTCATCTAGGGGAGAAATTCTTTCTTACAAGGCTAGCCAAGAGACTTACCTTCTACAGACAAAGCTTCAACCCTCAAATACCGCTTTCCCTTTGAAATCCTCAATCAAACAACCAAAACCTAGCCGAATATGGTCTAAGAAAGTCAAATATTGCTAAAAGAAATACCTTTAATCAATAAAGGTTTAATCTTTAATGAACTCTCAATTTCGTCCAAATCCAAAATCGAAGCGATTGCCGATTACTCATTCATCTCTAAATCCAAATATATAATTAGATTCAAAGTCCGACCTAATATTGAGGTCCCAACTCCCAAAATTCACTCTCTTAAGTTCAAATCCAAAAACACATTCTCTACACATTAAAATCCTTGCTTTAGGGGTTAAAAACTATGGAGAATCATGATAATAAGTCAAAATTTAGTTAGAATTACTAACCTTTAAAGTTGGGGTGAAAATCTTCTCAAAAATCACCTCAATCCATGGTCTAGGTCTAAAAAAGAGTGGATAATGGCTAAATCCCAATTTTCAATACTATTTATACTCCTGGGCTCTAGGTGCATCGCGTTCGCAACACTCTTGTCGCGTTTGCAAAGGCAGTGCTGGAAGCCTTCGCGTTCGCGAAGGTCATTTCCCCTAGAAATTCTACGTTCGCGACCTACCTTATGCGTTCGTGAAAGGAGATTTCCCGCTGAGCAGAAACACCCTATGATCGCGAGACCTTCTCCGCGATCACAAAGCACTGCATACCAGCAGTAGAAAACTGCTACATTAAGTGCAAGAATGGCTAGAAACCACCCCGAAACTCACCTGAGCTCCCCGCGACCCCGTCCAATTGTCCTAACTAGTCAATGTAGTGTGTACAAACTTGCTCGAGGGATCATAACATTAAAAAAAATCAAAACAAGGAATCAACCATCAATTCGAGAACTTCAAAAGTTCTTAACTTCAAATTTCTATCTTTTGAGTAGAAGTGCCAAAATAACCATGGGTCACCCGAACCAAATATACATACAAGTTCAAAATCATCATACGAAGCTAAGGGAACCTTCAAAACACCAATCCAGGGTCGTTTACTAAGAATGTTGGCCTTCATCAACTCTAGCAGCTTAAGGCTTCTAAAAAATTCTTCTTTTAAAACACACCTGGACTTCTTAAAAATCGAAACCAACCATACACGTAGGTCATAAAACATCAATTGAAGCTACTCGAAGTCTCAGATTGCAAAACGGAGTGCAAAACTCAAAATGATTAGTTGGGTTGTTACATTATTCACCTCTTAAAGAAATATTCGTCCTCGAACGGACTAGAAATGTACCTAAACTGTTGAAAAGACGCAGGTATCTACTCCTCATATTGGACTCGATCTCATAAGTAGCCTTCTCTCTGAGCTGCCCCTTCTATAGCATCTTCATTGAAGCAATCTCCTTAGATCTCAACTTTCGAACATGCCTATCTAGAATAGCTACCGACTCTTTTTTATAAGTCAAATTCTCAAGTTGCACCGTGCTGTAGTCCAAAATGTGCGACCTATCTTTCAAAAGCACATTCTTACCCTCTATAAAAGACACATTGTGAACCTTCTTGTCTGCATAACTCTTTTGCCGACTCTAAGCTACCCGAAGATGATCCTGAATCAATCTCACCTTATCTAAGACATCCCGAACCAAATCTGTACCTACCAACCTCGCCTCACTAGGATCAAACCAACCAATTAGCGATCGACACCGCCTGCAATATAAAGCCTCATAGGGTGCCATCTGAATGCCGGACTAGTAGTTGTTGTATGAAAACTCCACCAACAATAAGGACTAATCTGAATGATCTCCAAAGTCAATCACACAAGCTCTCAACATGTCCTTGAGACTCTGAATAGTCCGCTCAGATCGAGATGATCTACGGATGAAAAGTCATGTTAAGATCCACATGTGTACCCAACTTGTGCTGAACTGCTCTCCAAATGTATGACGTGAACTGAGTACCACATTCTTAAATGATGGAAATACGCACACGATGCAAATGAACATTTTCACAAATGTAGATCTAAGACAACTTCTCCGAAGTATAAATAGTCGACACTAGAATAATATATGCGGACTTGGTCAATCTATCAACAATGACCCAAATAGCATGAAGTCTCCTCAATATCCATGGTAACCTTACCATAAAATCTATAGTGATGCGCTCACGCTTCCACTGCAGAATATCTATCTTCTGAGGTAAACCACTCGGTCTCTTATGCTCATACTTGACCTGCTAACAATCCATACACCACAACACATGCTCCACAATTCTCTTCATCCTCCTCCACCAATAATACTGTCTCAAATCGCGATACATATTTGTATCACCTGGAGGAATAAAATACCACGAACTATGAGCCTCCTCAAGAATCAACTCTCTTAATCCATCAACATTCTGAACACAAAGGCGACCTTGAAGCCGCAATACACCATCATCTCTAATAACCACCTTCTTTACACAACATCGCTACACCGTATCCGTAAGCACCAACAAATGAGGATCATCATAATAACGAGCCTTAATACGATCCAACAAAGACGACTGAGCAACAACACAAGCAAGAACCTATTAGGCTCAGAAATATCCAATCTCACATATCAGTTCGGCTAGGCCTGAAGAGCCTTAGCCAAAGGCTTCTCCACATCTGGAATTATATCCAAACTCTCCATACTCTCCACCTTCCTACTCAAAGCATCTGTTAGCATATTCGCTTTGTCCGGATGATATAACATAGTGATACCATAATCCTTAAGCAACTAAAACCACCTCTATTGCCTTAAATTAAAATCCTTTTGCTTGAACAAGTGTTGCAATGAATGGTGAACACCTCGCAAGACACGCCATACAAGTAATGCCTCTAACAGCTGCCAACTCCAAATCATGAACTAGATATTTTCTCGTAAATCTTCAACTGCCGAGACGCGTTGGCAATCACCCTACCATCCTACATCAAAACTGCATCAAGATCAATATGCGAAGCATCACAATACACGGTATAAGGCCCCAAACTTGAGGGCAACACCAACACTAGAGCGATAGTTAAAGCAACCTTGAGCTTCAGATACCACTTCTTACAATAGTCTAACCATCCGAAAGAAACACCCTTGTAAGTCAACTAAGTAAATAGAGTTGCAAAAGAAGAAAATCCCTATATGAAACAACTATAATGACCTGCTAAACCCAAGAAACTCCGAATCTCTGAAGCTGAAGTAGGTCTAGGACAATTTAGAATTGCCTCAATCTTCTTAGGATCAACCTTGATACTCTCTCTAGATACAATATGACCCAAGAATACAACCGAATCTAACGAGAACTCGTACTTCGAAAACTTGGCATAAAGTTGACGATCTTTCAAAGTCTGAAGTACAACTCTCAAGTGTTGCTCATGCTCCTCAACTCTACAAGAGTAAACCAAAATATATAAGGCTTGAACACTCGGTTCATCAACAACAACAAACCCAGTATATTCACACAAGTGGGGTTTGGGGAGGGTAGTGTGTACGCTGACCTTATCCCTATCTAGTAAAGGTAAAACTGTTATTTCCAATAGACACTCGGCTCAGAAAGGGTGAAGAAGAAGTACCAAATAGTAACAACAAGGAATACGATAACTAAAGCGAACTAAACCCCATGCCGTGATATAGATCTAAGAATATGAAGGAATATAAGTGTTTCTAAAACTACTGGTTAACTTTCAACTACCTACTAGCCTTCCTTCTTAATCATTGACCTCCACACCCTCCTATTAAGGGTCATGTATTTAGTAAGCTGAAGCCGTGTCATATCCTGCCTAATCACCTCTCCCTAGTACTTCTTTGGCCTACCTCGATCTCTTTTCAAACCCGCCATGGCCAACCTCTTATGCTTCTTAATAAGAGCATCAATACTTCTCCTCTTTACGTGCCCGAACCATCTCAGTCTCAACTCCTGCATCTTGTAATCCATAGAGGCCACTCCCACTTTGTCCCGAAAAGCTTCATTCCTAATCTTATCTCTATCTCTCCTAGTACACCCACTTATCCATCTCAACATCCTCATTTCTGCTACTTTTATTTTCTACTAAGGAGTTCTTGATTGACCAACACTCAGCCCCATATAGCGTAATTGGTCGAACCAACACTCTGTAAAATTTATCCTTAAGTCTTGGCGGCATATTATTATCACATAAAACACTGAATGCAAGCTTCCATTTCATCCATCACACTCCAGTACGATGTGTGATATATCAAATCCATGAAATCCGCTAGAGCATTAGTGAAACCAAAAGACATCACCAAAAACTAATAAAGACCATAACGAGTATGAAAAGTTGTCTTACGGACATCTGATGCCCTAATCTTCACCTTATGATTACCCGATCTCACGCCAATCTTGGAGAATACCTAGGCACCCTAAAGTTGATCAAACAAATCATCAATATGAGCCAATGGATACTTGTTCTTGATAGTAACCTAGTTCAATGACGATAATCAATATACATCCTCATAGACCATCTTTCTTCTTTAAAATTAACACTAGCACACCCAAGGAGAAACAATTGGTCTAATGAACCCAAGGAAATCTTGCAACTGCTCTTTCAATTTCTTTAACTCAGGTGGAACCATATGATATGATGGAATAGAAATAGACTGAGTGTCCGGAACCAAATCAATGCAGAAATCAATATCTTTATCATGTCTACCCAGAAAAGCATAACATCTAGATGGAGCACCTCATGTCTAACCTCCACCTCTAGGATGACCCCTCACTGTATGGCCTTCACCTCTGAAAGTGGTGTAGCAATTAGTATGGGGACCACAACCTGAGAACTCTTCTATGATGGGCCTCTAACAAGCATAGGGCAATACTTCCTCACATGGCCCAACTCTATACACTCGTAACAACCTCTAGCATATGAAGGATGCTGAAACTGAGTCTGCCCGTGATGACCCAAATAACCACTTGAAGAACCTGAGTAAAAGGAGTGCGATATGAACTCACTGGATGCCAGAGTACCATGTGCGGGATGATGACTAGAATGCACTGGCTTGCTGAAATGACCTCCCCCAAAATGACCTCTACCTTTTGACGAAGCAGCACTGAAACTCTCAGAACGTCGAGGCCTCTTCTCTATCATCATAGCCTTTCTAACCTGAATGCGAATGCGCTCAATCCTCTGCGCAATCTCAACTACCTGATGAAATGTAGTACCAATCTCGGACCCTCTAGCCATAGCAACCCTACTATCGTAACTCAAACCCTCAATACATCTCCTCGCCTTCTCAGCCTCGGCGAGGATCAAAAAAGCCGCATGACAGAACAACTCTGTGAATCTCCTCTCATACTTATTCACTGACACACAATCCTTCTGAAGAAGCTTAAACTGACCCCTCAGCTCATCCCTCCTTGTGAGCGAGATGTACTTCTCCAGAAAAAGATGCAAGAACTAGTCCATGTAAGAGGAGATGAACCTACTGGTCTACCCTAATCATAGGTCTAGCACCATTTCTTAGTCAACCCTGTCAGCTAAAATGTAGTGAAGTCCACTCCATTGGACTCTACCAAGCCCTATGAAGCACCTTACGACATCTGTCAAGAAAATCATGGGTATCCTCTATGGGACCACCATCAAAGTGAGTAGGGTGCAGTCTTTGAAACCGGTCCATCCTCTTCTGCTCCTCGGCAGACATCGCGGGATGAAATAACGGCGGAGCTACCACCTGTGAAGTACCTAGGGTTTGAGACCCCCCTCCAACTTGAGAAGTCATTGGGGCAACTGAAACCGCTTAAGTTTGAGTCATAGAATTAATGAAACTGACCATCTTGGCCAAAGCCTCCTTGGGCGTATCAACAAGCCCTATAGAAATCTCAACTTGCTCCCTAATTAGACCTTCCTCTCGATCCATGGATGGGTCCGTTGATGTAGCACCCTAACAACCACAAGCCATTCCACCTCTAGGTGCAATTATGCGACCCTTAATGGGAGCTCCTGCCTTGCCTCGGGCCCTACCCCCACCGGCTCCGGCCGGTGTTACAACCTCTCTGGCACCAACTAATGTCAAAGAGTGTGTTCTCACCATATGTGACATCTCCGTACTGATCCGTAAAACCCTATTTGGCCTACTCGTGACTTGTAAGATCCTTAGAATCTAGTGCTCTGATACAAACTTGTCACGATTTAAAATCCGACCAAAGGTCGTGATAGCGCCTAACTCCATTTACTAGGCAAGCAACACCCAAAATCAATAATAATAACATACTTTACTTAAATTAATAGAGTCATAATATAAATAATATGAGAATAAGTCTCAAAACAACGTAATAAGATATATAAATCTATACGGTGTCTAAACACGACAACAACCATATACAATACATCTCAAAATTCGGTGTCACATGTGCACGAGCATCTAAATAGAGTATACAAATATAATCCAAACATCTGTCTGATAAGAAGGAAATAAACAGACGGGAATAGACAGTCAAGAGAAGGGACTCCATGTGGTGCGGATCAAGTAAAGTAAAACAGCTAACCATGAAGTCTCCAACAAATAAGCCTACACAGCTGGGTGAGTAGCGCTAGCCCCTGCCTCAGAATCTGCATAAAATATACCGAAATGTAGGATTAGTACAATAATCATGTGTACCCATTAAGTATTAAGTCTAACATCGAAGAAGTAGTAGCGAGGCATCGATAATGACACTTATTAATAGCCCAATAATCAAGATAACATCATAAATAAGCGAGAAATATGGCATAATATCATTAAACAAGTACAAGAGATAAAAGAGCAAATATCATAAAGAATTAGACATACTTTTCCGACATAAGAGTTCAAAACTGAATATTAAACATGCATCTAAGGTAAAGAGCCAAGTAAGGAACGAAAGGCATCAACAATAACATGTAAACAAGATACTTATCATTTTAGCATTTTATATGCATGCTTCTAGATGTGTCTAGGATGTCTATGCATACTTTGGACTCACTCTCAATGCAACGCAAACACAAATTTATGTGCCTGACATAAGTCCATGTGTCCAACCAAGCACCAATCTGAGTGCCTAGGCTCACAAGGCTAGTATTAACCATGGGCAATCACCTGATTCCGAAGGGATGGATCCAAATCCGAGCGTCGATCCAATCAAGTAGATCGCAAGCAATAATTTATATCCGCTCATAGTGTCCATAGGGTCAAAAGTCCTCAAATCTCTCTACAATATCCAACTTCCAACTTAAGTGTATGCACATGAGATAATATAATAAGTTACACCATGACAATAAAATAGAGATTGCAGATAAATTTTTACAAGAATAAGAGATATCTACGGCTAATCATGTAAAACAACATATCTCAAAAGCCCAAAATACTCATTACATAATTATACTTCTAATCATGGTCTTTAACTTGAATAAAAATAGCCAAGTAGCCCTGGAAGCCAAAGAAGCATGTGAAAGTAACTCATTTGATCCAAACAAGGCATATTAAAGGCTTAAGCTACCCGGACATGGTAAAAAAATACAAGCACAAGTATATACTCTTGTTGCCTCGCATATACGTAGCCTCCAATACAAATAACACATAGCACATAAGTCACTTAGGGGAAAAATTCTCTCTTACAAGGTTAAACAAGAGACTTACCTTCTGCCGATAAAGCTTTAACCCTCAAATACTGCTTTTCCTTTAAAATCCTCAATCAAACAACCAAAACCTATCCAAATACGGTCTAAGAAAGTCAAATAATGCTAAAGAAAATACGCCAATCAATAAAGCTTCAATCTTTGGTGAATTCTCAATAGTCAACAAAAAGTCAACCCTGGCACACTTGGTCCAAATCCAAAAAACGGGACTGATTCTCAATTACTCATTCATCCCCGAATCCAAATATGTAATTAGATTCAACATCCAACCTCAAATTAAGGTCCCAAATTTCAAAATTCACTCTCTTAAGTTCAGATCCAAAAACTCATTATCTACACTTTAAAATGCTTGCTATAGGGGTTAAATCTATGGGGAATTATGATAATAAGTCAAAACTTAGTTAAAATTACTAACCTTTGAAGTTGAGGTAAAATTCCTCTAATAAATCGCCCCAATCCATGGTCTAGGTCTCAAAAATGGTGAAAATGGCTAAATCCGAATTTTTAACACTATTTATACCCCTGGGCTCGAGGTGCATCGTGTTTGCGACACCCTTGTCGCATTCGCGAAGGTCAGTGCTGGAAGCCTTCGAGTTCATAAAGGTCATTTCCCCAAACCTTCAGCGTTGGCGTAGGGTAATTTCCTGATGAGCCCAAACACCCTATGTGATTGCGAGACCTCCTCCGCGATCGCGAAGCACTGCATACCAGCAGAAGAATATTGCTGCGATGAGTGCAAAAATATTCGAAAAACAATCCGAAACTCACCCGAGCCGCTCCAATTATCCTAACTAGTCAATGTAGTCTATTCAAACTTGCTCGAGAGATCATAACATAAAAAACAACTTCGACGAGAAGTGCCGAAATGACCACAGGTCACCGAGGCCCAAACCAAACATAATACAAGATCAAATCATACGAAACTAAAGGAACCATCAAAATATCAATTCGGGATTATTTACTAAGAATGTTGACCTTAGTCAACTATAGCAACTTAGGTTTCTAAAAAGAGAATTCTTCTTTTAAAATACACCCGGACTTCTTGAAATTAAAATCAACCACACACGCCATAAAACATCAAATGAAGCTACTCAAGTCTTGGATCACAAAACGGAGTGCTAAAACTCAAAACAACTAATTGGGTCGATACAATTCTCAACTTCATTTTCTTCTTGATCAGGAGTATTAATATTTTGAGGAGCAAGTATATCTAGTTCATCAACAGTTATGTTATTGTCTTTTGGAAAGAAACTGCAACAATATGAACTGATTCCTCCACATGTAAGGTTCTTTTGTTGAATAATCTGTATGATCTGCTAGATATGGAGAAATCCATAAATATTCCTTCATCACTTCTTGGATCAAGCTTTCCGAGATTGTTCTTACCGTTGTTGAGTATGAAATACTTGCTAACAAAGGCGATGAAAGTAGCTGACATTTGACTTCTTTCCTTTTCATAACTCATATGGAGTTTTCTTAAGAATTAGTATGATTAAACATCGATTTAAAATGTGTCAAGTCGTACTTACAGATTCAGCCCAAAATTAGGTTGGGATAGAACTTTCTACAAACATAGTTCTCGCCATGTCTTGTAATAATCTGTTCTTTCTTTCTACAACTACATTTGCTTCCTTTTGGCTTCCATACCCAACTCACTCTCACCTTTCTCTTTTGTTTTTTGATACAATCACTATACAAGATTATAGTGCTTAATAGAAAATAAAAGAGAATACTATAGGCAAGGAAAAGCTAGACGTTGTGGCCTTTCCCCAATATCTTCAATGATTTGAATGAGCCCGCTCCTTACATTAATGAGGGAATTGACTTGATTAGCCCTAATGGAGAATGTTGGAACTTGGAACCAATTTTACGAGTGAAACGAGGGAGTTAAATACACTCAGTTTGATACTTGAAGTGACTTCAATAATCTCAACTGACTTTGGTAATTATTCTTTGCTTCATTTGAATCAACCAGACTTTGATTTAAATATTCTGAATTTGCTTCGAGTCTTGACTGGTTTTGGGCTGGGAAGCTTCCTCTTCTTATGATCTTCATGGACTTCTTGACACTTGTGGGCTGCCTAATCAATTGACTAATTTCTCCTGCAAGGATAATTTATACTAATCAGTATCAAAACCAGTGGCGGAGTTGAACCTAATGGGAATTGAACCTATGGCATTTCAAAGATTTTGAACCCCTTTGACCACTAGGCTATACTTTTGGGTTGTGTCAAGAGGGTTCAAAACTTAATATATAAAGGTAAAAAACAGACTTTGCCTTATATATACATTGTAATTTTTCCCCTTCCACCCCTAAATCCGCCCCTGATCAAAACTAATCATTTTGTCTTCATTAAAACATATTATAGTATTAACACTGTTTACTTTATATTTGGAGCCAATATTTTCCTTGATAGACATTATATTTGGGTGAACATTCAAACATTGAAGAGAGTGTTAGCAACAATGCTATTATTTGTAAAAGTATTACCCCCTCCGTTTTAATTTGTTTGAACTTATTTGACTGTGCGCGGAGTTTAATTAAAGAGAAAACTTTTGAAATTTGCGGTCCAAAAAAATCTATAGATATTTGCGTGACTATAAATCATCTCATTATGGGTAAAATAAGAAGTTTAAAGTTACATTCTTTCCAAATTTAGAAATGGGTCACTTTTTTTTAACTGACTAAAAAGAAAAAAAGGTTCATTATTTTTGAAACCAAAGTAGTATATGAAATCACAATTCTTGAGTTGTATTGTCACATGCATGCCCACGTGTGAGATCATACTGGGTATGTTGTTGTCTTGTCACATGCATGTCTCTTAATAAATACTTAACAACTATTTGGTTTGTTATGAACCTAAAGTTAATGAAATAAATTTGAAATCAGCAAGGAGGATGATTATTGTATTCAAATTACAATTAGCAATTAATATAGCTATATGTTAGGGAACTTCAAGCACCCAAGGGTGTGGCCTAGTGATCAATAAAGTGGGTGAGAACCATCATGTCTTAGGTTCAAATCCCAACGGAGGCAAATACTAGGTGATTTCTTCCTATCTATCCAAGCCTTGGTGGATAGAGTTATCTGATACCTGTTGCTGGTGGGAGGTGGCAGATATCCCGTGGAATTAGTCGAGGTGCGCGCAAGCTGGCCCGGACACCACGGTTATCAAAAAACAATGTTAGGGAACTTCAACAATATATCTTGCATCTTGATTTGAAACTATCAGTATTTTGAAATACAAGTATACAACCGCTATTAAATGTGATGTAGTTTCACTTTTGGTCGATATTTATAAAACTTGTCTATCATTTTTAAATGCCAACGTTTAGCAAATTGCTATATTTACAAATATTTATAATCTGGATGTCCTTCACAGCAGAATTATAGAGAGAGATGGCTGCTTATGCTGCACTAAATTCTGTGATGGGAACAATAGAGCAGCTTTTAACGTCCAACTTATCATGCCTACAAGGTCACAAACAACATTTGAAATTACTCTATGAGAAGTTTGGCTCTCTGCAAGAGTCTCTTGAAAACATTGATGGCGAACCAACAACGGATTTGCAAGTAAAAGTCAAAGGTGTAGCATATGAAGCAGAAGATGAAGTTGAATCACTAGCGAAACAATTCGCGGAGAAGAATGAAGTCCTTCCATTTGAATCCAGCGAGAGGTTTGGTAAATTCTGTCAGCAGGCTACACAAGAGATTGATTATGTCAAGGCACAGCTCATCAAGCAGAAGGAGAACAAAAATTTGCAAGCTGGAAATTCTTCAACCGATGGTTCTAGTTCTCTACGACCACATGCTTCAATCCTTGAGGACGATATGGTGGGTCGCACCATTGAAAGAGATAGAATAATTAATAAACTTAAGAGACGCTCAAATAAACTGGAAGTCATCTCTGTTGTGGGGATGGCAGGCATAGGTAAGTCAACTCTTGCCAAAGATATATTTCAGGATACCTTTATTAAGCAATACTTTCATATTCGTAAATGGATTACTGTGTCTGAGAACTGTAATTTTAGAAAGATGCTTCTAGACCTTCTGCAAGATGCTACTGCGAAGAAAGAAGAGCTTAATAAGAAAACTGATGGAGACTTAGCTGGTATCTTCCAGAATAGTTTGAAGGTAGAAAGGTATTTGATTATTGTGGATGACATATGGAGCAAAGAAGCTTGGAATAGGATGATTCATTGGTTTCCAGATTGTGAAAATAATAGTCGACTAGTGTTGACTTCTCGAGACCAGCCGGTAGCTGACCACGCTACCTCTCCTGAAGATGTTATTAGGATGCATCTTCTGGAACCAGATAAAAGTTGGGATCTGTTTCACCAAAAGGTGTTTGCTAAAAGAGATTACCCGGTAGAATTTAAGGAGATTGGGAGGGAAGTTGTAAAAGAGTGCAAAGGATTACCGCTAATGATAACTGCAGTCGCTGGAATTCTCTCTAGCAAGAGTACACTGGATGAGTGGAAGAAAGTAGCTAAAAATATGAGCTCTTTAGTAAATAATGATGATTATCAACGATGTTTAGAAGTGGTCGATTTGAGCTACAATCATCTTCCTTCTCATATGAAAGCTTGTTTTTTGAACTTTGGAGTGTTTCCAAAAGCCATAGAGATTTCTGTGAAGAAGTTGATAAGGTTATGGGTTGCAAAAGGACTCTTAAAGCTAAAGGGGGTCAAGGAATGGGAAAAAGTGGCTGCCAAGGTTTTACTTGATCTTATTGGGAAAAATCTAGTTATTATTGACAAGCAAAGTTTGGATGGAAATATCAAGACATGTAGGATTCATGATCTTTTTCATGATTTATGCTTGAGAGAAGCCGAACGCGAGAATCTTTTGTATGTTACTTCTGATGCCACCATTTCTGCATCTGGAATACAGAGAAATCTTCCTAAAGATCGTAGGTGGGTGTCAATTCATTCAAGTGGTAGTGTTTCTTATCCCTCCATGAGGTCCGCTGATCTTACCCATAGCAAAGCACATTCTCTTTATTTTATGGGTAGCTTTTTTTGGTTTGAAATGGATTTAGAACCTTTTCTTTTCAAACGACTAAGAGTACTGGATTTGGAGGGAATGATGGTTGATTTGTTCCATATTTTCAAAGGAGGCCTTTATCGTCTTAGGTATTTGGCTGTGATGACTGGTGATTGGTCTGAGATTCTACCAATTTCCAATCTTTGGAATATACAAACTCTCATTTTTAGCCCACGTCCAGGGATTTCTAATAACTATATAAGTTATCAAAAAGAGATTTGGCAAATGTCTCAATTAAGGTATCTCTATGCAAGAGGCATATCTCTATGTTCTCCTGGGTTGATATCAGGGAATGAAGTTGAGCGTTTGGTTCTGGGAAACTTACTGACTGTTTCTGGGTTGAGTCCTTCTTGTTGCACAAAGGAAGTAATTGAAGGGATTAAGAAAGTGAAAAAATTGGCTATTCGCAGCACTAGGCATGACTTCTCTAAGGATCCTGAATGGATAGATAATCTTAAATATTTAGATGAGCTCGAGGCACTAAGTATTGCAGATAACAATTATCCTTCAAGGACTTGTCCGTTCTTTAGGCTTACAAGTCAAGATTCTCTGCCACCAAGTCTCAAGAAGTTGAAACTTACCACCACTCATCTGCCGTGGGAGTACATGGCCATTATTGGGAAGTTGCCCAATCTCGAGGTGCTCCAATTGAAGAAGTGGGCCTTTGAAGGCAATGAGTGGAAAGTAACAGAGATATTTAAAAACTTGAAGTACTTTCTCCTTGATCAGTCCTATTTTCAGTATTGGAAAAGTGACTCTAATGATCATTTCCCAAACCTCGAGCAGCTAATAATCAGAGACTGCTCATTTTTGAAAGAGATTCCTCAAGAATTTAACACTAGTAAGACGCTGGAGCTCATTGAGGTACATGGATGTACTCGTCGCGTTGTGGATTTGTTTAAGGGCATCCTGGATTTCCAAGACCTTTTGGGAAGGGACAAACTTAAAGTAAATGACTTCAATACATGTAAGTGTCTGTGTACTTTCTATATCCGTTAAATGTTTGACTTCCAATATAGAAAACTATGCTGAATTACCACTAGATGAGAATTCACCTTTTGGCGACTCAAATTCGACTAAAATTTCTTCTGCACGACTGTTATATTGTTTGAAGCGTAACAAGCTATGGTATAGAATAGTATTTCATAAAGTCTGTTACATGTGATTTTCAAGTTAGGGCCTTTTTCTGGTGTGTAGGCTCACAGTGGTGTATAGCGACCATTGCGCATAATACCTAATATTTCTTTGGAGCTCTTCCAACTATTATTTTGAAGCAAGAATGAAATTCATTAGACGATCATCTTACCTACATCTTTTGAGGGCTCAGTCAAAAAACCAAATCGAAAAAGGAAGCAGCCTATATTATATGCAAATGTAGCTAAATAAGCCTAGTAATATTCAACTAAGTATTTACACTATGTTTCCCAGGAAATTGTGCTCTTCCCAGTTCCTGTTAATTACGTGAAAAAAGAGTCCTGATTTCAAATTTTGGTGTGATATTGCTGACAGAAATAAGTTAAAAATGACAATCACTTTGAAAGAGCAGCATCTGATCTGTTGCATAACAGAAAACAAAAAATTTGTTTGCCTCCTTTATCTACGATAAGGAGGAAAACGCTCTTGAATAGTATGTTGAGTTGAAGTTAGATGTCCTACATCTTTTAAACTATATGAATGTGTTGTACTGAGTTTCTAACTCTAACGTTCTGTTCTTTCAGTTTAAACTTACTAAGGTGGGAGGTAAGATTGTTGGAGTGCAGATGAAAATTATATATGAATAAAAAGAGGAAGATCCTAATGGATTTGCAGAAAGTACCAACTGCAGCTGACTGAGTCACATAAGGTGTTGTCATCCCTTTGTGAATTTTGCCCAAGAAATCCACAAGAGCAAGACTCAGCAAGAGATGGGTGCATCTTAATGCTTGTTATATGCTGGTTTTTTCTTTTCTTATCTTTTGAACTGTTCGTTTTTCTAGTTAAAGTGGTGGTGATTTTTATTGTTCAACAACTTAAGGAAAAAACAAAAGTAGAGTGCCTTGTAATAATGTGGGCTTTAAACCCAAATGTTCCTTACCTCATAGAGGTATATCTATTTTCGTTCTTATTATATTATCCTGAGCACTTCTTATGCTTTAGTGTCCATTAACAGGCTTCAAAATGGAGTTTGTTAAATTTAACGGAACAATCACGAGTGTTTTTGTAAAAGAGTTAGTTAATTGCACCACAATCCTCAGTTGTTAGTTAGTTACGGGGGTAATTATGTTATTTCTTTATTTATAAATGTAATCTGTTAGTAGTCGGTAATTAGAAGTATAAGTTGTCACATACATTTCATTTTGTTGTAGAAATTGATATTACATAGCTCAAAATACTTAGAGCTTTCTCTCTGTTCACTTCACCTCTTCCATTCTCAATTCCTCTTCTCGCTTCATTCATCTGTGACTTGTTCTTCATAATCAGTGTAAATCAATGAAAGTTTACATCCTATCAGAGCCCTAATAAGCTGAATTGGGCAATTTTTTGCATATTTCTGGTTAAATTCGAGGAATTCAGCTCCTTTTGTGGCAGAAACCCTAAATGTTTGTTCATGGTGATTGATGATGATGGTGTCAGAAAGAAAAGCGGAGTTACTAACGGTATTTCTAATGGAGAACGATGGTGATTGACCATAATCATCTACTTTATCTCCATCTATGTGATGGTCCTGGATCAATGTCAATAGGATTTCTGTTAACCGGCATGGATAATTATATGATTTGGAGTCGAGCTATGAATTTGTTACTGCCAGGGAAAGATAAACTCGGCTTTGTGGACGACACTCTATGCAAGGAGGATTTCAAGCCGAAACTATGAAAATTATGGGATTCCTGCTTTCTTCGAGTACTCGTGATATTTGGTTAGCCTTAGAGGAATGTTTTGACAAGGTAAACGAATCTCATGAATATCAGTTCCCTAGGTAAATTTTTACTCTTACTCAAGGCACATCCTCTGTATTAGTGTATTTTATTTGTTTGAAAGATCTATGTGATGAATACGACTCTCTTATGCCCCTCCCTGTGGTTGTCCCAAGTCTAAATAATTTCTTAAGCATTTGCAATGTCAGAGGATCTATCAATTTCTCATGAGCCTCAATAAGGGCTATATCCAAGCTCGTAATCAAATTCTGTTGAAGACACGTTTGCCTACTATGCGCCAGGAGTAGGCTATAATTGTTCAGGATGAAAGCCAGAAGATAGTTTCAGAAATTACTATGCTAACACTGGTATTGAGCCAACTGCTATGTTCACATCACAAGGAGGAACCACTTCTAAGTCTAAAGAAGAATTATACTAATGAATGTGAGTTTTGTCATTTAAGATGTCACTCTAAGGATAATTGCTATAAACTAATGAAGTGTGACTCCTATGGCATGAAATGGGATTTGAAAGTAAATTGTTATAAGCTCATTGGTTATCTTGCTAATTTTAAGTCTAAAAAGAAGGCAAATGTGGTGATGCATCAGAGCACTGTTGCTCCAACATTTACTCAGGAGCAATACTCTATGCTTCTGAATATGCTAAGCAAGGTATCAACTTCAAATGCTAGTACTCACTTGGCAGGTAATGATATTCCTCCACAGGTTAATAGTATTAAATGAATGTAGATACTACGGCCACTAATCACATGATGAGTAATGACAAGTTCTTGCTCAATGGTTGTTACACCCCATGTTTTCGTACGTGAAAGTACGTCATAAGTAAATTGATAGAAGCTCGGAAATGAGATGGTACATCCCTCATTTTCGTATGTTAAAATTTCATCGTAAGCTAATCGACATAAGTTCGAGAATGAGATTATTTTGAGATTATAAACATTATGCTATTTCAAACAAGTGATGAGTAAATTCGTGAAGGTGAGAGGGTAAGCAAATCAAAGAAAATGAATTTTCGTCAAAGTTTAACATGTTGAGATAAAATACGGCCAGAGCTAAAATACCCGATATTTATGGATTAGTGCCATACAATGTACTATATGACCATAATAGTAAGATGTATAAGGTATGTTAAAAGTGAGTAGTATTTTAAGTAAGTTAAGATAATTAATTAATTATTGGGTAATGAGAGATTACCTAATTAATTAAGGAATCATTGGGTAATTAATTAAAGAATTGAGTAAGATAAGACCCTCCCCCACGTGGCAACAAGCCACCACAAGGAATTGTGACTCTTAAGTTATTATGTTATGTGGCAAGATTAGAGAGGTGATATTTGGAAAATCTTAAAGACATGAGTCACATATTCATTTAATGAAAGAGAGCCATTTTAAGTCTTAAGCATATGAGTCACATATCCATCTAATGAAAGAGAGCAATTTTAAGTCTTAAGAACGTGAGTTTCTTCAAATGAATTCATGTGTACATTATAAATCAAATGAGTTCTTCATGTGTGCAATTCACGCTTTAGAGAGTGGCTGACCGTGAGTTCTTCAAAGAGCAAAAATATTCCATACCAAAATAAGATAACGTTGGTTGTTTGATTCTGTAAATCTTAAATTGCAAATTCTAAGAAAATTGATTCAGGTATGTTAAGGCTATCCCTTCTTTCTTTTGGCATGATCCATTTGATACAAACGAAACAAGTAAACACATAATTTTCATAAATGGCTCTATTCATTAAAGTATTAGAGGTGTCTATATTCTTGATTCTCCATGTGAATTATTATTATAGCTTCTGTTCATGGGTCTCAGAAAAATACGTATTTGATAAAGTTTATTCGAAAGGCATATTGATTTTATGATATTCCGAGAAATCTTAGTAACGTAATTCTTATGCATTTCATGCATTTATACATGTACATTGACCCATGACCAGATGTCATTATGTACGAGTATATTATATGTATATGGGATATGGGATAAGGTTACGACATTATATACGCACCACCACCTGATCAGCTGGTATACGTTGATGATTTTGCCCACAGTGGACGAGATGATATGATGGGATAACCTCAGAGGCTTGATGATGTTATGGATACATATACCTATGCATGGTATGACATTTATACGCATATGCATGACGTTATAAAAATGAAATGATTCAAAGAGCTATGCAGACGTACATGTCGAGTCTTTTACTCAATGTTTTTCTCATGTCTATTATTTACTAATTTTTATTCCTTACATACTCGGTACATTATTTGTATTGACGTCCCTTTTGCCCGGGGACGCTGCGTTTCATGCCCGCAGGTCTCGATAGACAGGTCGAGAGTCCTCCAAGTAGGCGATCAGCTCAACAAAAGATGTTGGTGCACTCTATTTGCTCCGGAGTTACTTGTTTGGTCAGTATGATTTAGATATGTATTGTTTGGTATGACGGGGCTCTGTCCCGACCTTTCTGACAAATATGTATTCTTAGAGGCTTGTAGACAGATGTCATGTACGTAAAAAATTGTATGGTCTTGTCGGCCTATGTTCAGTGTACAAGTGGTTATTTTGGTCTTTGAGGCACATATGTCTTATGTATAAGTTGGTATTACATGTTGTATTATACCTATATCACGGAAGCCTCTCCGACTCAGTTATCTATGATAGTATAATACGAAAAGAAATGTTATGTTGGTACTCGGTTGAGTAAGGTACCGGGTATCCCGTCGTGGCCATCGGTTTGGGTCGTGACAATGGTGTTAAAATAGGAAATTCAGGAAATGTGAAATTGCCAACATGTGATTCTCCTCAAGTAATACATGTTGGTGACTGTTAGTTAATAGGAGGTGATGTGATCAAAGATGTGTTGTGTGTGTCAACTTTTGAATTCAATCTCTTATCCGTTTCCAAAGTAATAAGAGAACTGAATTGTTGTGGTTTGTTCTTTCCTGGATTCTGTGTGTTTCAGGATCTTTGCACTGTGAAAGTGAAGATAACTGGTAGAGAGCTAGATGGGCTTTATCTGTTGGATTGTCAGACTAAAAGCAATACATTAGAGAATAAGAGATGTATGACTGTTAAGGAAGAGGATTAGGTCATGTTCCCATGGATGTACTTAGAAATATTTTTACTTTTTACAAATAAGGCTTATTTTGTTCTACATCAATGTGATAGATGTCCATTATCTAGGAAAATTAGGTTTCCATTTCCAATCAGTGATAGCAGAGCAGATGGATTTTTTCATTTGGTACATATGGATGTCTGGGACAATATAAAGCTTCTACTTACAATAGAACGAAATACATTCTTACTTTGGTTGATGACCATTCAAGATGGACATAAACTTTCTTATTAAGAGAAGTCTATTATTTTTGAATTACTCAAAACCTTTATTGCTATGATTCTTAATCAATTTGGTAAAAGGATTATTTTTTCACATCTGAATATGGGTCTGAGTTTTTTAATAGCACATGTGGTGACGTGTTCAAACTGCATGGAATCTTACACCAGATATCTTATCCTTACATACCCCAACAGAATAGTGTTGTGGAAATGAAACATAGACAAATGTTAGAGACTGCTAGAGCCATTAGGTTTCAGGGTGATCTTCCAGTTAAGTTTTGGGGGTGTTAGGTAGAAGTTGTTACCTGCATTATAAATAGGATGCCTTCCATAGTTATAGGGAACAAGTACCCTTTGAGATCTTGCATGCTAGATACCCTTCTTTTTCACATATGAGGGTACTTGGTTATTTGTGTTTTGCCATTGTCTTACCTAGACAGGATATATTTGGCCCAAGATCCTAAGATTGTTCTTCTAGGTTATGGAATTATCAAAAGGTTACAAGCTCTATGATTTGGAGAATTATGTTTGTTTCATTAGCAGCAATATGGTGTTTCATGTATGATTTCCCCTCTTATGCTTGCTAAGGAGAATTCAACTAAAATCTTTCCTGGTATGACTACTTTGCTAACTCATTATGAAGCAAATGAGTTTATTGTTTCAGCAGACAATCTTTCCAATATACCTATGCCTTCACCTGCTCATGTCCATCATGTTATTGATGCTTGACAACTGGTAAATATGGTTGATCAAAAGGATGCCGAAGAGGTTGTGTTTATTCTTATTGATTCTCAACTACAAGTTGGTCAGTCTTCTCCAATTGCTATTGTTCCACATAGACGTACTAGAATTCTCAAGCCCCCCAATTTGGCTTAAGGATTATATTAGGTCAGACAAAAAACCTGGAACAAACTCTTGTTCATATCCTTTTTTTGACGTTTTATCTTACTGCCATTTTTCTACTAAATATCACTACTTCCTCGCAAAGTTCTGCCGAGGTTGAGCCTAGGAACTATTCTGAAGCAGTCAAGAATACAAGATGGGTAGAGGCTATGCAAGCTGAAATTCAAGCTTTGGAGGATAGTAAGACTTGGCTAGTTGTGCCTTTGCCATTTGATAAAAAATCCATTGGGTGAAAATGGGTGTTTAAAATCAAATATAAGGCCACTGGTGAGGTGGAGAGATTCAATGCTAGGTTGGTTGCCAAGGAGTATAGTCAATAAGAGGGACTTGGTTACCAGAAAACTTTTTCTCCTTTAGTCAAGATGATCACTGTTAGAGGTGTTATTTATTTGGTTGCTATGAAGAATTGGAAGATCCATCAAATGTATACTATTTTGTTTTGCAAGGAGATCTGACTGAAGAAGTGTACATGTGTCTTACTCAAGGCTTCAGAGATGGTGCAGGCTCCCAACAAGTGTGAAAACTACTTAAGTTTTTATATGGTATTAAGCACGATTCTAGGCAATGGAGCCTTAAGTTAACCTCAGCCCTGATTTCTTCTGGTTTTGAGCATAGTCATTTAGACTACATTGCTCACTATGAGGTCACATGGAAAGATGATGGTGGTCTTAACCTATGCTGATGATCGTTTGATCATAAGGGATGATGTCAATTTGATTTAGGAGACTAAAGACTGTTTGCAAAAGGGTTTTAAAATCAAGGATCTTGGTGAATTAAGTATTTTCTAGGCATAGAGTTTGTAAAGCCAGTTGGTGCTCCTATAGAACTTAACCAGAAGCTCACCACTACAAAATTTGAGCTGCATTTTGGTTCCTCTAATGATTCTGCTTTTCTTGATCCTGATGCTTATCATAGACTGGTTGGTAGTCTCCTGTATCTAACCATCACTTGACCAGATATTGCAATTGTTGTTCAATGTCTGAGTCAATTCATGCACTCTTCCAAGTATTCCCACATGGCTGCTGCTCTCAGGCTTGTGAGGTACATCAAGGGTTCCCCTGGTCTTGGTATTCTCATGCATTTTGATCCTTCCTCTCACCTTACTACCTACTATGATGCCGATTGGGCTTCATGTTCCAACCCCAGGCGATCGATTACTGGTTATCTTGTGATATTTTGCAACTTCTCATCTATTGGAAATCTAAAAAGTGGGCCACTATTTCACAGAGTTCCACTGAGGTTGAGTATAGAAGTTTGGACTCAACCGTGACAGAAGTAGTTTGGATTGTGGGTTTGTTTTAAGAATATATGTATGTTTATCCAGCTACCGGTTTCTATGCATTGTGATAGCAAGTATGCTAATCAGATAGCTGCGAATCCTTTATTCCATGAATATACCAAACATATTGATATTGATAGTCATTTTATTCGGGAGAAGGTGCAACTTGCGGTTAGACTTATTGATTGGACGGGGTCCAGGGTGACTCGGGTGAGTTTCGGACCACCCAGGGCTTGGATGAGATTGTTGGTGTCTACTGGTGTTTGGTGTGCTTCGCGGTTGAGCAGTAGGTCTCGCAATCGCGAAGTCTTATCTAGCAAAGATGCATTTTTGTTCTTCGCGTTCGTGTAAAAAGGGTCACATTCGTGAAGGGTTGGAGACATTGGTCTTTGTGTTCGCAGGTGAAGGGCTCGCGTTCGCGTAAAGGAGTGGCTGGATGGAAGCCGGCTAGGGTTAGCCTTCGCGTTTGTGAAGTTTGGGATACATTTGTGTAGGCTTAGGATGTTACTGCAATGCATTCGGGGGTGGATGGCCATATTTGCAAAGAGTCTTTTTAGGCAATGACTGGGCTATGCTTCGCGAAAGGAGGCTTGGACCGCATTCGTGAAGGGTAGTGCTGGGTAGACTTATTTAAGTTCTAATTTCTGGACTTAGACCCAATATTACATATTTTGAGCCTAGACTTGAAGAGGGGCGACTTTTAAAGAGGATTTTCACACAAGGCAAGAAAGGAAGTGATTTCTACTTGATTTTTACATTATATCTTGCTTCCCCATGGATTATTACACATAGCATATGGGATTTGAAAGAGCAATTTGGGGGTTTTGACTATGATTTTGGAAAGTAAAAAATAGAGTTTTGAACCCCCCCCCCCTCCCCGATTAGGAGTCAGATTTGGATGAAAGTTATCTATTTGGACCCATGTTCCAATAGTTAATCAGGATTTTTGACTTTTGTCGAGTTTCGAGAAGCGGGCCCGAGTTGAATTTTTGGTTTACTTTGTTCAATTTGATAAAGATTGGAGCTTTATTATTTGGAATCGATTCCTATAGCCTTCTTTGACGTTATTTAGCTGTTTTTGCTCGATTTGACATGTTCGGAGGCCGATTCGAGAGACAAGGGTTTTTTGGAGTATTGATTCTCTCTCCTTGAGGTAAGTATCTTGCCTAGGCTGGCTAGAAGGTATTTTCTTCATAGACTATGATGCTTGCTATGTATTGGGGGTGACACACGTATGTGGTGATGAGCGTATATGCGTATACTGTGGTTATTCTTGATCCGGATAGACTTTAGACTATTATGTACCTTGTTTTGCTAACATGCCTTCATGTTACCGTGCTTTCTCCACTTGTATGACTACTTGAGCTATTATTCATGCTAGAAATCATGTCTAGGCTATGTGCTTATCTGTTTGAGACATGGTAGGGTTATTTTGCTATGTTGAGTTACTTGCCTTGATTGTAGTCATACTTTTCAGAAATGATATTATGTATGTGTGTTATATAACCATCTCTGTATACTTTTTACATGTTATCTCACGTGATGTTAGTGTCCTTACTTGTGTGACTAGGGTTTTAGTGTATTGTGCCGTGTTGGTATAATTTGTGCAGTGTATGGATTTATGCTACTGTGAGTATTGACATATTGAGATTTGAGCGGATTAATGACTGAACTAGGGCCATAGAGCTGTGTTAATTTTTACATTGAGGTGATGCATACTCCAGGCCCCCTATTGGGCTGAGTGTTATTGGTATTGCGGTGATGCGTGTGCCATGCCATTTGGGTTGAGTTATGATGATCGTTCACTTTTTATCCGATCAATTCTTGGGCCAGGATCAGAGTAAGGTGATAACCCATGTTACTGTGGGCCCTGTGAGTGCATTTACTTGGTATGTGCTTAGTGAGAAGCTTTATGCCAGGCACCCATACAATGCTGAAATTGTGCTTACTTGATGATTTAACTATGAATTCATTAATTTTGGCATTGATACTTGTTATGCAGGCATAGAGTCGTATCTTCCTCTTGCTAATTGATACTTTGTATCTTGAAATTGATGCCTTAACTGATTTATTTTGGTAAGCATGTCTATTTTACTGTTACTGTGATTAAGTCAAACTTATTATTCTTGAGCTGCGTTTCCTTCTGTTATCATCATTATGCTATTATTGGCTATTGAAAGTGAGTTGCGGACTTTGTCAATCCCATCACTATCTTTAATTTGAGGTTATGCTTGCTACTTACAGAGTAGTGGTGCATACTCTCATGTTTGGTTATTGAATAAATTTTATTATTGTCAGGTCCACTCATGTGTCTTCTCTTGCCTATCGTCCACTTAGTGGGGTTGTACTCATACTACACTTTGCACTTTATGTGCAAATTCAACTACTGCTGATAGAGTTGATTCCTAGGGAATCGTACCAGCACATGCTAGAGATTTCAAAGTAGCACTGTTGTTCTGTTCACATGCCTTGGAGTCCATTTCCTTGCATTGTTATTACTATTTATGTTCTTTAGACAATGTTGTATCGTTATTTAGACTGTTGTACTTATTTATTCTATAGATCTTATGTACTCGTTGACACCGGGTTCTTGGATGGTATTTTAGTTGTATCGTTGTTTGGCTATAATTATTTATCCTATTCCACCTTTGAGATTATTTCTTACTGTTATTAAGTTTATTTCTGTATATTGAATGTTGGCTTGACTAGCAATTCCCACTTTCAGGATCGTGATGGCGCCTAAAATTTCACTTGCTAGGCAAACCAATGTTAAAATAATCTTTACCATTTTAAAACTAATCAAATTAAACGAAAGTCAATTACTGAAATAAAGTGTGGAAGATCGTAACAACCGAATCATCCAAATACATCCCCGAATCTGGTGTCACAAGTGCACGAGCTACTAGAATATTACAAATAAAGGTCTGAATAAAAATTTAAGTTGTTTGAAAGATAATACACAACTAAGATAAGATAGAAGGGGACTTCAGAACTGTGGACGTTGTGCAGTTATACCTCAAGTCTCTTATGGGTAGCTGAATTCAAGCAAGTCTATGGTACGCCGCTGGGACCAACTCCAAAATCTGAACAAGAAGTGCATAGTATAGTATGAGTACAACCGACCCCATGTACTCCATAAGTTTCGAGCCTAACCTCGACAAAGTAATGAAGAGTCTATGACAAGACACGTACGTAAACAACCTGTACAAGCATATACAAATGCGACGCAACAATAACACAATAATTAACAATTTATAAATTTGGGAGGGAACATGCGAAGGGGGATGATATAAAAATTTCAGAAGGAGATGTGTCATGAGCAACTAATAATATGAAAATGGCACATCACCACCCTTCATATATTTACTCTCATTTTTCCATAAATTTATAAATAAATAATAAGATTGGAACGACATCACCCTTCGTGCTTTAACTCTCTTCTGGCACGGCATCACCCTTCATGCTTTTACACTCTTTGAAAATGGCACGACATCACCCTTTGTGCTTTTACACTCTTTCTCACCATGACAAGGATAATGTAAATAGCACGGCATCACCCTTCGTGATTTTACACTCTTCCTTACCATGAAAATAATAATATAAATTCGGCAGAGTATTTAAATGTGGGGATATATACTCATCAAACAATTCAATACCAGAATACCAACCTCACCTTTCAAAATATTCAACATTAACTAGCAATAATCTCATGAAAAATGATCAATTAAAAATAATAAGTTAAGCATGAATATCTTAAGTAAATAGCCAATTATTCACAATAAACAAATTCCACCCGTATGCTTTGACTCAACCACAACGCATAAGTACTCGTCACCTCACAAACACATTGTACCTGTACATTAAATCATGTAGTAAATAGATAAATAAGTCTTACTCCCTCAAGTAAAGGTTAACCACGACGCTTACCTCGATTTGCAACGAACTCAAGATTCCATTACACATTTA
Source organism: Nicotiana tomentosiformis (assembly GCF_000390325.3). Lineage (NCBI taxonomy): Eukaryota > Viridiplantae > Streptophyta > Magnoliopsida > Solanales > Solanaceae > Nicotiana > Nicotiana tomentosiformis. The sequence goes on from NC_090813.1 coordinate 177,491,455, forward strand.
CCTTGTGAATTAGTGTCCGAAAGCTTCAAATCTAGTCAGAAACAATAAAATATACTCAACACGATTTGTAGGAATTAATTCCACATGGAATTTCTAATTTTCTGAATTAAATTTCGAAATTCATCTAAAAACTCAATAGTGGAACCCACGTCTCGAATCACGGAAAACCTTACTAAATCCAAACACCCATTATGAGACGAGCCCAACCATACAAAATTTATCAAATTCCGATGTCAAATGGACCTTCAAATCCTAAAATTTCGGTTTTGAAAAGTTTTACAAAAATTTCCATTTCTTCCATCTAAATCCGAAATAAATGATGAATATAGACATGGATTTATGAAATATCATGAAAATATGATAAGGAACACTTACCCAGTTCGAAGTCGTAAAACCCCCCTTTGAAATCGCCCAAGGCCGAGACTCAAAACTCAAAAATGAGTAAAAATGGCTAACTCCCGATTTTTATGTATTCTTTCCAGCATTTTCGCATCTGCGGATTTGATTTCGCACCTGCGAGAAAAATCTTGCATTTGCAATGTCAGGCTGCCAAGCTAGTGGCCGCACCTGTGCAAGGAGTGTCGCACCAGCGACATCGCAGAAGCGACGAACTGACCGCAGAAGCGGTTCTCCCTTAGCAGAAGCGAATGCACATCTGTGCAACATTATTCCGCAGAAGGGAGCATCATTCCGGTGCTTAAGTTGTATAAGCGACGAATTCCATGCAGAAGCGGGGTCGCACCTCGCTCCAAGCTTCGCAGGTGTGAAGCACCAGAACCACATTTGCCAATTTTTACAAAAATTATCCGAGATACGTCCGAAACTAACCCCGAGCCACTCGGGACCTCGTCCAATTATACCAACCAGTCCCGTGACATAACGCGGATTTAATCGGGGTCTCAAATCACATCAATCAATGTCAAAATTATAATTCACACCTCGATTCGAACTTTTGAGTTTCAAACTTTTCAATTTACAAAACTCGTGCCGAAACGTATTAAACGAATCCGGAATGACTTCAAATTTGGCGCACAAGTAATAAATGACATAACAGAGCTATTCAAATTTCCAGAATCAGTTTCCGACCCTGATATCAATAAAGTCAAATTTGTGGTCAAACTGTGGAATATATAAGCTTTCAAACTTCTAATTTTCAATAAATGGCGATAACTCAAGCTAGGAACCTCTAAATTAAATTTCGGGCATACGCCTAAGTCCCAAATCACGATACGGACCTACCGAGATTTTTAAAACATTGATCCGGGTCCATTTTCTCAAAGTGTTGACCGAAGTCAACTCAAATGAGTTTTGAAGAACTATTTCACATTTTAATCAATTTTTCACATAAAATCTTTTCGAAAAAATTTACGGACTGCGCATGCAAGTAAAGGAATATGAATGGTGTTATTTGAGGTATTAGAACCTAGAGAAATGAATATTAAATTTAAAGATGACCTTTTGGGTCATCACATTTTCCACCTCTAAAACAAACGTTCATCCTCGAACGGAATTAGAAAATTACCTAAGCTGGTGAAAAGGTGTGGATATCTACTTCGCATGTCCGACTCGGACTCCCAGGTAGATGCCTCAATCTACTAACCTATCCATTGCACCCGAACTGAAGGATAACTCTTAGACCTCAACTGTCGGACTTACCAGGCTAGAATAGCTACTGGCTCCTCTTCATAAGTCAAATCTTTGTCCAATTGGACGAAGCTGAAATCTAACACATGGGACGGATCACCATGATATTTCTGTAGCATACACACATGGAACACATGATAAACTGTTGATAAAATAGGTGGTAGAACAAGTTTGTAGGCTACTTCACCTACCCTTTCAAGAATTTCAAAGGGTCCTGTATACCTATGGCTTAACTTGCCCTTCTTTACGAACCTCATTACTCCCTTCATAGGTGAAACACGGAGCAATAATCATTCTCCAACCATGAATGCAACATCACGAACCTTACGGTCGGCATAACCCTTTTGCCTAGACTGAGCTATGTGAAGTCGATCTTGAATAATCTTGACCTTATCCAAGGCATCCTCTACCAAATCGGTACCCAATAACTGAGCCTCTCCTAGTTCAAACCAGCCAACTGGAGAATGACACCGCCTCCCATATAATTCTTTATATGGATCCATCTAAATGCTCGACTGGTAGCTGTTTTTATAGCCAAACTCCGTAAGTGGCGAGAATTGATCCCAATAACCTCCAAAGTCTATAACACAAGCGCGAAGCATATCTTCCAATATCTAAATAGTGCACTCTGACTGTCCATCTGTCTGTGGGTGAAATGTTGTACTTACCTCAACTCGTGTGCCTAAATCACACTGTACAGCCCTCCAGAAATGTGAGGTAAACTATGTACAATCGAAAATGATAGACACGGGCACACCGTGAAGACGGACAATCACGTGAACGTAAATCTTCGCTAACAGCTCTGAAAAATAGGTAACTGCTACTGGAATGAAATGTGCTGACTTGGTCAACCTTTCCACAAGGACCCATACTGCGTCAAACTTTCTCTGAGTCCGTGGAAGCCCAAAACCAAAATCCATAGTGATACGCTCCTACTTCCACTTAGGAATTTCTAACTTCTGAAGCAAACCACCAGGTCTCTGATGCTCGTACTTGACTTGCTGACAACTTAAACACGGAGCTACATATGTAACTATATCCTTTTTCATTCTCCTCCACCAATAATGTTGCCGCAAATCTTGATACATTTTGGCGGCACCTGGATGAATAGAATACTGGGAACTGTGGGCCTCTTCTAGAATTAATTCACGAAGCCCATCTACATTAGGCACACAAATACGACCATGCATCCGTAGAACTCTATCTTCCCCCATAACTACCTGCTTGGCACCACCGTGTCGTACCATGTCCTTAAGGACAAACAAATGAGGATCATCATACTGTCACTTTCTGATACGTTCATATAAAGAAGACCGAGCGACTGTGCAAGCTAGAACCCGACTGAGCTCTGAAACATGTATCCTCACAAACTGATTGGCCAAAGTCTGAACATCTGCAGCTAACTGCCTCTCAACAACCGGAATATACGCAAGGCTTCCCATACTCACAACCTTTCTACTCAAAGCATTGGCCACCACATTGGCCTTTCCGGGGTGATACAAAATGGTGATATCATAGTCTTTCAACATCTCCAACCATCTTCTCTGCCTCAAATTGAGAGCTTTTTGCCTGAACAGATACTGTAGGCTACGATGATCAGTGATTAACTCACATGAGATACCGTAAAGGTAATGCCTCCAAATCTTCAGTGCATGAACAATGGCTACCAATTCTAAGTCATGAACATGATAATTCTTCTCGTGAACTTTCAACTACCGCGACGTATATGCAATCACCCTGCCATCTTGCATCAATACTGCATCAAGCCCAACGCGAGATGCATCACAAAACACCGTATAAGATCTTGAACCTGTGGGTAATACCAACACTGGTGTCATAGTTAAAGCGGTGCTGAGATTCTAAAAGCTTAACTCACACTCGTCTGACCATCTGAACGGGGCACCTTTCTGGGTCAATTTGGTCAAGGAGAGGCTATAGATGAAAACCCCTCCACAAATCGGCGATAATAACCTGCCAAACCCAAGAAACTATGGATCTCTGTAGCTGAAGTAGGTCTAGGCCAATTCTGAACTGCCTCAATCTTCTTAGGATCCACTTTTATGCCTTCTGCCGATATAACATGCCCCCAAAAGGCAACTGAGTCGAACTAAAATTCGCATTTTGAAAATTTGGCACATAACTAATTATTTTTCAAAGTCCAAATCACAATTTGAAGATGTTGCTCATGCTCCTCTCGACTGCTGGAGTAAATTAAGATATCATCAATGAATATAACCACAAAATAATCCAAATAGGGTTTGAATATCTGGTTCATCAAATCGATAAATGTTGTTGGGGCATTTGTTATCCAAATGACATCACTAGGAATTCGTAATGCCCATATCGAGTCCGAAAAGCTGTCTTAGGGACATCAGATGCCCTAATCTTTAGATGATGGTAACCAAACCTCAAATCGATCTTTGAAAACACCTTGGCACCCTGAATCTATCGAATAAGTTATCAATTCTTGGCAACAGATACTTGTTCTTGATAGTAGCCTTGTTCAACTACCGATAATCTATATACATCCGCATTGAACCATCTTTCTTCTTTACAAATAACACTGGTGCACCCCAGGGCGAGACGCTAGGTCTAATGAATCCCTTATCAAACAAGCCTTGTAACTTCTCCTTCAATTCCTTTAGCTCCGGCGGGGTTATACGGTATGGTGGAATAAAAATGAGCATGGTGACCGGAGCCAAATCAATATCTCTGTCGGGTGGCATCCACGACAAATCTACAGGAAATACATCTGGAAATTCATGGACAACTGGGACTGAATCCATAGAAGGAACATCCATCCGCACTAGAATTACGAATATGAGCCAAATAAGCTAGACAGCCCTTCTCGACCATACGTCAAGCCTTCACATAAGAGGTATCCTTGCTGGTAGAATGTCCAGGAATCCCTTTCCACTCTAAGTAAGGCAACCCTGGAATAGCTAAGGTCACCATTTTGGCATGACAATACAATAGAGCATGATAAGGTGACAAGCAATCCATACCAAAGATGACATCAAAATCTACCATATCAAGAAGTAGAAGATCCACACTATTCCCAAGAATCCCGATAGTAACCACACACGAACGATAGACATGATCTATAGCAACAGAATCTCCCACCGATGTGAACACACACATAGAAGCACTTAGAGAATCACGAGGCACAACTATATATGAAGCAAAATAGGAGGACACATAGGAATAAGTAGATCCTGGATCAAATAGAACTAAAGCACCTCTTTGGCAAACTGGAACAATACCTATGATCATGACATCAGATGACTCGGCCTAGAAGTAAAAGCATAAAATCGGAGCTGGGCCCCACCACTCTGAATTGCGCCTCTAGGACAACCTCTAACTGGCTGGCCTCCACCTCTAACGGCCTCACCTCTACCTCTAATGGCCTGACCTCCACCTCTAGCTACTTGACCCATACCTATAGCTAGCTGAGCATGTGGTGAAGCAACTGGTGATGGGACCATAGCACGAGAACTCTACTGTTGTGAGTTTCCCGGTGCCCGAGGGCAAAATCTAGCAATGTACCTCGAATCACCACAAGTATAACAGGACCTCGACTGCTGTGACTGATGACCCTGTTGACCTGAGTAACCACCTTGGAAACTCTGGATCGTAGGTGCACTAATAGGAGCTGTTGGTGCACTGTAAGTTGGCTGGACGAAATGAGACACATGAGAGCCGCGACCACCTGAAGTACTGTGGGACGCCTAGAGCGCGGAATGAAACGGCTTGGGAGGATGACCCCTACCCAAATTACCCCTGACACCAGACGAGGCACCATTGAACCCACCGAACTGACGAGGCCTCTTATCAGACCCCTACCCTCTCTCCAGTGTAAAAACCATCTCGATCCTCCTAGCAACATTAGCAGCCGCCTACAAGGAAATCTCACTTCTAGTCTCCTTGGCCATCTGAAGCCTAATAGGATGAGTGAGTCCATCAATAAACCTCCTCACTCTCTCCCCCTTATTAGGAAGTAAAAAGAGAATATGGTGGGCTAGATCCACAAAACGGGTCTCGCACTGAGTAACAGTCATACTGTCCTGCTGGAGACGCTCAAATTGCCTGCGGTAATCCTCTTTTAATGTGATACGGAGGAACTTCTCTAGAAATAGCCGTGAGAACTGCTCCCTAGTAAATGTAGGCGACACAGCTGGTCTAGTCAACATATAATCTCTCCACCACCTCTTCGAGGAACCCGTCATCTGAAATACTGCAAAATTGACCCCATTGGTCTCAACTATACCCATGTTCCACAACACCTCCTGGCAGCGGTCAAGATAATCTTTTTTGTTTGTTTGTTTTGTTTTGTTTAGGGGGACTCAATTCGAGAACCCCTCCAAAAAAGGCATATGGCACTAAATGTCAAGATAATATTGTGGGTCCTCAGAAGGTGTACCACTGAAGTGAACTAGAAAGATCTTAGTAAACTTGTCCAACCTCAATAAAGCCTCAAAAGACATGGCGGGCCTATCATCGGCCTGTGCCGCAACAACTGGCTGAACTACCTCAACTGGCGAGGCTGCTGGAGCATGATACTAGGGAGCCATCTGCTCCGGAGCAAGAGTAGTGGGAGTCTGTGCTCCTCCGCCAGCCTGTGAGACGGCTGGTGCCATTGGAAATATTCCATTCTGGGCCACACCTTCCATTAGGTTCACCAAATAAACTAGAGCATACTGAAGCACTAGAGTAGCTATGAATCCTTACAGAACCTGAAGTGGTCCAACAAGTACAGTCTGAGCTGGAACCTCCTACTGAAGATCTACCCGAGGATCCACTATGGGTGCTGCTGCTCGAGCTCTAGCTTGAGCTCTACCTCTGCCTCTACCTCGGCCTCTGGCGTGACCTCGACCTCGGCCTCTGCCCCTTGTCATAATTTCCACCAGGGGCTCTGGTCCCTGTCCGTCGGTAGATGTATTACGTGTTCTCACCATCTGCGAGAGAACAAGAATAGAATGATTCAATCATCAATGCTAGAATAAATTTGCACGCCAGAATAAAAAAGAAGTGATATTGTTCCTAAAATTCATAGCCTCTGAAAGATAAGTACAAACGTCTCAGTACCGATCCTTCAGAGTCTACTAAGCTTGCTCGTGACTCGTGAGGCCTAAGTAACCTAGTGCTCTGATACCAACTTGGTACGACCCGAAATTCCCAACTTCAAGATTGTGATGGCGCCTAACATTTCACTTGCTAGGCAAGCCAACGTTAAAATAATCTTAAATATTTTTAAACTAATCAAATTAAATGGAAGTCAATTACTGAAATAAAGAGTGCAACACCGTAACAACCGAATCATCCAAATACATCTCTGAATCTGGTGTCACAAGTGCACAAGCTACTAGAATAATACAAATAAAGGTCTGAATAAAAATTTCAAGTTAATTGAAAGATAATACATAGCTAAGATAAGATAAAAGGGGATTTCAGAACTGCGGACGCTGTGCAGTTATACCTCAAGTCACCTATGGGTAGCTGAATCCGAGCAAGTCTATGGTACGTCGCTGGGACCAACTCCAAAATCTGCTCAAGAAGTGCGGAGTGTAGTATGAGTACAACCGACCCCATGTACTCCGTAAGTGTCGAGCCTAACCTCGACAAAGTAGTCACGAGACTATGGCACGACACGTACGTAAACAACCTGTTCAAGCATATACAAATGTGACGCAAAAATAACACAATAATTAACAATTTATAAATTTGGGAGGGAACATGCGAAGGGGATGATATAGAAATTTCAGCAGGAGAAGTGTCATGAGTAGCTAATAATATGAAAATGGTACGGCACCACCCTTCATGATTTTACTCTCATTTTCCCCATAAATTTATAAATAAATAATAAGATTGGCACGGCATCACCCTTCATGCTTTTACACTCTTTAAAAATGGCACAACATAACCCTTTGTGCTTTTACACTCTTCCTTACCATAAAAATAATAATATAAATTCGGAAGAGTATTTAAATGCGGGGATATATGCTTATCAAACAATTCAATACCAGAATATCAACCTCACCTTTCAAAATATTCAACAATAATTAAACTAGCAATAATCTCATGAAAAATGATCAATTAAAAAATAATAACTTAAGCAGGAATATCTTAATTAAATAGCCAATTATTCACAATAAACAAATTCCACCCGCATGCTTTGACTCAACCACAACACATAAGTACTCGTCACCTCACATATACGTTGTACCCGCACATTAAATCACGTAGCAAATAGACAAATAAGTCCTACTCCCTCAAGTCAAGGTTAACCACGACACTTACCTCGATTTGTAACCAACTCAAGTTTCTAATACACCTTTGCCTCGCGAATTAGTGTCCGAAATCTTTAAATCTAGTCTTAAACAATTAAATATACTCAACATGATTCGTAGGAATTAATTCCACATGAAATTTCTAATTTTCTGAATTAAATTTCAAAATTCATCTCAAAACTCAGCAATGGGATCCACATCTCAAATCTCAGAAAAACTTAGGAAATCGAAATACCCGTTCTGAGACGATTCCAACCATACAAAAATTATCCAATTCTGATGTCAAATGGACCTTCAAATCCTAGATTTTTGTTTTTGAAAAGTTTTACAAATATTCTAATTTCTTCCATCTAAATCCAAAATAAACGATGAATGTAGACATGGATTAATGAAATGTCATGAATATATAATAAGGAACACTTACCCAGTTCGAAGTCGTGAAACCCCTCTTTGAAATCGCCTAAATCTGAGACTCAAAACTCAAAAATGAGTAAAAATAGATAACTCCCGATTTTTATGTATTATGTCCAGCATTTTCGCATCTGCAGACTTTATTTCGCACCTGCGAGCTTGTATTTGCGAGAAAAATCATGCATTTACAATGCCAAGCTGCCAAGCCAGTGGCCGCACCTGCGCAAGGAGTGTCGCACCAGCGACATCGCAAAAGCGAAGAGCTGACCGCAGAAGCGACCTGCTACCGCAGAAGCGGTCCTCCCTTCACAGAAACGAGTGCACATATGCGCAACATTAATATACAAAAGCAGATCATCATTCTGGTGCTCAAGTCGCAGAAGCGATGAATTCCACGCAAAAGCGGGGTCGCACCTACACTCCAAGCTTCGCAAGTGCGGAGCACCAAAACCTGACCTGCCAATTTTTACAAAAATGATCCGAAACCAGTTCTAAACTAACCCAAGACACTCGGGACCTCTTGCAATTATATTAATCAGTTCCATAACATAATGCAAACTTACTAGAGGTCTCAAATCACATCAAACAACGTCAAAATTACCATTCACACCTCGATTCAAACTTTTCAATTTACAAAACTCTGCAGAAATGTATTAAACGAATCCGGAATGACTTCAAATTTGGCGCACAAGTCATAAATGACATAACACAGCTATTCAAATTTCTAGAATTGGGTTCCGACCCTGATATCAATAAAGTCAAATTCACGGTCAAACTTTTTAATCTATAAGCTTTAAAACTTCCAATTTTCAACAAATGGCGATAACTCAAGTTAGGGACCTCCAAATTAAATTTTGGGCATACGACCAAGTCCCAAATCACGATACGGACCTACAGGAACTATCAAAATACTGATCCAGGTCTGTTTGCTCAAAACATTGACCAAAGTCAACTCATATGAGTTTTGAAATACTATTTCACATTTAAATCAATTTTTCACATAACAACTTTCCGAAATAATTTATGAACTGTGCACGCAAGTCGAGAAAAGATGAATGGTTCTATTTGAGGTCTCAGAATCCAAAAATGAATATTAAATTTACAAGATGACCTTTCAGGTCATCACAACAAAGTTGCATCCTCCTCACTTTAGTGGTACACCTTCAGAGAATGCCTAGGGTCAAGTTTAAAAGCTGGGCAGACCAACAAGATCACCTCCTCTTACCTGACACAATTTTCCAGAGGCAACTTGACTACCTTCAACAAGGTCCGATATCAGTTATCGAGTATGAGATAAGGCTCATAGAGTTGTCCCGTCATGCTACTATTTTTATTCGCACTAAAAAGGAGAGAGTGAGGAGATTCATTGATGGTCTTTATTATGGTATACACATTGCTATGGCTAGAGAGGTAGAGGCCGAGACTTTATTTCATCCAGTCATAGAGATAACACATCGTATTGAGCGCATTCTCGTGGTCTCTTGATGCTCCAGTGCATGTTTCTACACATGTTGGTGATTCTATTATGGTGGATCGAGTGTATTTGTCCTGTGTGGTCACTATTTGTAGTATTATGACAAATGTGGAATTTTTATTCTTAGATATGAGGGATTTTGATGTGATATTGGGTGTGGATTGGTTATCTCTGTACCATGTTATTCTAAATTTTCACGCTAAGACCACGATGTTGGCGATGCCAGGTTCCCGAGGTTGGAGTAGAAGGGTTATCTTGGTTGCACTCCTAGTAGTGTGATCTCATTTTTAAGGCTCAATGGATGGTTGCGAAGGAATGTTTGGCATATTTATCCTTTGTCAAAGATGTTAGTGCTGATACTCTTACTGTTTAGTCAATTCTAATAGTAAGGGAGTTTCCTGATGTGTTTTAGCATACCTACAAGGCATGCCACCTGATAGGGTTATTGATTTCGGCAATGATTTGGCACTGGGCACACAACCTAGCATTATTCATCCGTATTGTATGGCTCCATCAGAGTTGAAGGAATTGAAGGAACAGTTGCGCGAGTTGTTGAATAATAGGTTCATCACGCCTAGTGTTTCACCTTAGGGTGCACTGGTGTTGATTGTTAAAAAATACGGCTCTATGAGAATATGCATTGACTATAGGCAACAGAACAAGGTCACCATCAAGAACAAATATTCATTGATGCGTATTGAAGATTTATTTGATCAGCTTCGGGGTGCCAGGGTATTCTCGAAGATTGACTTGAGATCAGGGTATCATCTGTTAAAGATTAGGGCTTCAAACATCCCTAACACTGCCTTCCGGACTTATTATGGGCATTATGAGTTTTTGATGATGTCGTTTGGTTTGACTAATGTCCTAGCAACTTTCATGCATTTGATGAATAGTGTGTTCTAGCCTTACTTTGATTCTTGTTTAATGTGTTCATTGAAGATATATTGGTGTATTCCCGTAGTAGGGAGGAGCACGAGCAACATTTGAGGATTGTACTTCAAATTTTGAGGGAGAAGAAGTTGTATGCCAAGTTCTTCAAGTGTGAGTTTTGTTTAGGCTCAGTGGATTTCTTAGTTTATGTGGTATCAAATGATGGGATCAGGGTATACCCAAAGAAGATTGAAGCAGTTCAGGGTTGGCCCAAACATTCTACCACTATAGAGATTATGAGCTTCTTGGGTTTGACTGGTTATTACTGATGTTTCTTAGAGGTATTTTCAACTATTGATGCCCTATTGACTAAGTTGACTCAGAAGGTCACTCCGTTCACGTAGTTGAATGAGTGTGAGGAGGGTTTTCAAAAGCTCAAGACATCTTTGACTACGGCTCCAGTGTTGGTTTTGCCTTCAGGATCGAGGTCATATACGGTTTATTGTGATGCTTCACGGGTTGGCATTGGGTGTGTGTTAATATAGGATGGTAGGGTGATTGCCTACATATCACACCAGTTAAAGCCCCGTCAGAATAACTATCTAGTGCATGATTTGGAGTTAGCAACCATTATACACGCACTCAAGATTTGGAGGCATTACTTATATGGCATGTCTTGTGAGGTATATACGGATCATCATAGTCTTCGGCATCTACTCAAGAAAAATGATTTAAACTTGAGGAAGTGGAGGTGATTGGAGTTATTAAAGGACTATGATATCACTATTCTTTATCATTTGGGGAAGGCAAATGTTGTGGTTGACACCTTGAGTAGGAAGGCAGAGAGAATGGGGAGTTTAGCATTCATTCCAGCTGTGGAGAGGCCTTTAGCTATGAATATTCAGGCTTTGGCTAGCAGGTTTGTGAGATTAAGTATAGTGGAGCCTAGTAGAGTCCTTACTTATGTTGTATCTCAGCCATCATTTTTAGCGCATTAAGGCTCGTTAGTATGATGATCCACATTTGCTTGTGCTTAAGGATATGGTGCAGAGAGGTGGTGCTAAGGAAGTGACTATTGGTGATGATGGTGTATTGCGGCTTCAGGGCGGGATTGTATTTCCAATGTGGATGGTTTGAGAGAGTTGATCCTTAAGGAGGCTCATAGTTTGTGTTATTCTATTCATCCGGGTGCTGCAAAAATGTACCGTGATTTGAAGCAACCTTATTGGTGGCGAAGGATGAAGAAAGACGTTGTAGTATATATTTCCTAGTGTTTTAATTGTCACCAGGTCAAGTATGAGCATCAGAGACTAGGCGGTTTACTTTAGAATACTGAGATACAAGAGTGGAAATGGAAGCGCATCACTATGGACTTTGTGCTAGGTTTTCCATGGACATTGAAGATATTTGACATTGTTTGGGTCGACAGACAGACCTGCGCATTTCATTCCAGTCATGACTTCATACAATTTGGAGCAGTTGGCTAAGATCTACATCAAGGAGATTGTCTGCCTCCATGGCGTGTCTATGTTATTATCTCAGATCGTGGCACTCAGTTTACTTTGAATTTCTGGAAAGAGGTTAACCATGAGTTGGGCATGCAGGTTGAGTTGAGTACTACATTTCACCCTCTTACGAATGGGCAGTCCGAGCGGACCATTCAAATTTTGGAGGATATGTTGAGAGCCAGTGTCATAGATTTTAGAGGTCAGTGGGATCAGTTTCTTCCATTAGTGGAGTTTGCATACAATAACAACTATTAGTCGAGCATCCATATGAATCCGTATGAGGCCTTATATGAGATTCAATGTCATTCTCCTGTAGGTTGGTTTGAGCCTGGCGAGGCTTGGCTATTGGGCATAGATTTGTTACTGAACTTTGGCTTCTTCATTTGCGTTAACTTGTTTCTTTCTCTCAGTTGGATTTGTTACATGCAACTGACAATAATATATTTGAAAACTTTGTGCTTTATGCATTGTTCATAGACCATACCCATTCTTATAATGATAACCAACCCTTGATGGGTAATGACTTTATTTATGCTCTTTTGTAGGTGGAGCAAATGAAGAAAGGGAAGACGGAGATAGTGAAGATCTAGACCTTACATAAGAAGAACTTTGAATTGTTGTCGATGTTCTAGGAATCTTTTGTTAACAACATTTGAAACTTACTCTAACTCTTGAAATGTTGAAATGTAAACCTTATTTGATTGGGTTAAAATATTTTGATTTTATGGATAGTATTAGCTTATTGGACAATATAGATTATGAAGTGTTTTATCTTTTTATTTATATAAATTCCAGGTTATTACAATTTTTTATATATGCAAATATTTATGTACAACGAGGGTAACAATGCCAACTAAACGGTTACAATAGTATAATAGAATCATTGCAATAAGCACACACATTGTTGCCATAGAAGATCTAAACTATTCCAATAAATCTTGCAAACTATTCCAAAATATGCGATAAGCCGATGCAATAGGTAACTCAAACCGATGCAATAGAAATAAAACTGTTATAGTAGCATAATGAAACCTTTAGAATATTTGTAAATACGCGTTGCAATAGCTTACATAAGCGTTGCAATAGCTTACATAACCGTTACAATAAATTATATGGTAACAGTTTCCAACCGTTGCAATAAACTCTATGGTAACGGTGGTAACTATTGCAACCGGAAAGAATACTCGTTGCTTCTGGTAGAGGAAAAACCGTTGTGATAGATGGCCCTATAGCAAAATTTTGTTCAACCATTGTAAGAACTGTTACTCTAGATCTATTAGCGCACAAGAGGATGGAATGGTCGCTAAACCGTTCCAATAAATCTATGGCAACAGGTTACCTATCTTTGGCAACATTTTTTCGGTCGTTGCCATAGGCCAATTTTCTAGTAGTGAAGGAAGAGTATGGTGGATATCAGATGAGGTGGTTGTGGATTTAAGCTAAATGGTGGATTCTACCATCGACACTCATGTCATTTGGGTATGTGTTGTTGTAGTTCCTTGATTTGGATGCACTATGGTTTTGACATGGTTTGATAAGGGAGCCATCAAGGATGATTTGGGCAAGGAATTTGTTGGACACATTAATGTAATATACTTTATTAATATATGAAGGTTGTGGAATGACTCAAGTTTGATATTTGTTGTAGATGTAGTGTACAAGGAAGAGGAATCGCTGGTTGCTTCTTTTTAGGTATTCATGTGCTGGTGGAGCATAGGACAATTGGAGCATATTGACTGTGCATTGGAGATTTGAGAATGGTGAATGACTTTCGAGAAGGTTCCAACGGGCTCAAAGATTTTCGGATTTAGGTAAGGCTAGGACCTGAGATTTGCATGGGTTGGCACCGAGACTTACAGTGTTCCAATATCATTATTGATTCTACATGAGTATGAGAGAGATGATGGAAGTAACTTTAGATTCATTAAAAGGTTCTTCAGCATATGCATTTTCGGTTGAGGTACTTTTGGGATTAGCAATCTACGTGACTTGGTTGATTTAAAGGGATTCAGTTCTGATGGTTTGGCTGTGTATTAATGGGTTTCAAAGAATTCATGATGGTTATGACCACGATCATGGTTGATGTTTTCTACGGGTATAGAAGGTTTGTTGTGCGCTGTGATATTCTCATGGATTGAGAGGGAAGGGAGGTTTGGGGAGTGTTTATCCAAGGTTGTAATTCGGTAATGGGCATGGTGGATGCGAAAAGTCGCTCGAGACATTGGGATTTAATGGACAAGGTGGTGATTCGGTTTCAAAAGAAAGGTCATGAGTTTTAGACGGCAGGAGAGGTTTCGAATGTTTAAAAGAATTTTAGTATTTTGAGCATATGTTAAGTTCTAAAGCTCCGTTTGAGGTGATGTATCTGGCGCTGTTCTCTTCTCAACAATGGGGTAAATATCTGACCTTTATTTTGATGTTTTTCCATGATTAGTTTCGTTGGATATCATTTTTATTCGTGTTTGGATTGTAGAAATTGGGGTTTAATTTTGAGTTCCAAAGTTATGAGATGGTAAATCCTTGATTTGAGGGTCAATTCATGGACGAAATTGAATGATTTTCGAAATACATACTATATAAGTTATTGGTAATAATTATTTTTGATAATTTTTGGAATCTGCACTCGTGAACCCGGCGGTTGAATTTTCTTTAGGAGTTGGGAATTTATTTCTAATTATTAAATTATAATTATTGGAGTATATTTTGATTGGTTTGCACGTTGTTTGATTAGGTTCAGATCATTTGGCATCGGTTTTGAGGTGTTAGGCATTGAAGTCGGTTATCGAATTTCGAAGCAAGGTAAGTCTCATGTCTAACTATGTGAGGGGAAATTATCACGTAGGTGTTTTATTTGTTATGTGCTACATGTTGTGAGAGTCACACGCATGAGGTGACGAGTGTCCATACGTATGCTAGAATTCTTGATTATGTCTGGGTAGACTTAGATTCACGCCATGCTAAATTGTATTATTTGTGTTATTCTTGCATGTTCAATTGCTTTAATTCGCATTATGACCTGAGACTAGATTCGTGTAAAGTAATGGACTCGCTATTTTAGATACTTGACAAGCTACTTGTTTAGCTGTAGAAATTGTACTTCCCTTACTGATTTCTTCCGCGTTGTGCGTATCCATCTGAAAGTTTTCTTCAATCTCATAACTCACATTATGACCCGATGTCCATATTCTAATGGGATCGGGTCGTTCGCCTCGGAAACTTTATGAAATACTCTTATGGGATCGGGTCGTTCCCAAATGTGGTAGAAGGATATATCCTTGACTCATGAGTGACAGTTCCTCCTTAAAGACTTAAACAACTACAACATTGCAGTTCTAGGGTAGTTTACCAAAAGAAAGGGGTGGATAGAGTTTACTAAGAAGCTGGTAGATGTGAGGGAGCATCTTGTTTGGGAATTCAATTCCAACACAATGCATATCTCAAAGGTATAAAGATCACCAAGGTGCGCAACTTGAAAGTGAGGTTTGATCAGCATACTCTGAATGCATACTTGGGGTTTGATGATGTGGAGCCGAAGGAGTATCTAGAGAAGTTGGTTTTGAAAGAAAAGTCTAGGTCGTGGCTTGAAGAGATTCTTGCACCTGGAGCTACTCCCCCTTGTATTCCTATTGGGGTGCCAATCCTCTGAAACACTCTGAGTTTCGAGGCAAAAGGGTGGAAGACCTTCGTGTACAACAAACTTGATCCGTGTTTGAATGAGAACAACCTGCCCCTTCCACGATCTATATTGGTGGCTTCTATTATGGCTGGTTACCTGATCAATGTGGGTACCCTGATGTTGGCCAACATCTCACTTGTGGCACAGCAGGGTAATACCTCTTACCCATACCCCAACACTTTTACTGATTATCTCACAGATGCCAAGGTGGAGTCTAGGCCTTTTGACACCACGGTCAAGACGACAAGGCCATTTGAGTGGTACAAGCTGCATGATCCAAGGAACCTGAAGAAGAGAACTCAACCTTCTACTACTGATGACCAGTCTGATGAGCCAGTAGTGGTAGTCCCTGATTCTTCTGATGTTCCATTTACTTCGGCTGAGCCTTCTACTAGTGTCGTAGCTGTTATCCTTGAGCCACCATCCTCAGCTCCAACTACAGCTCCTACTACAATGCCTATACCTACAAGCCCATTGTCTACCTTGCGGGTCTCGCAGACACTTGCGAGCTCAACAATTGGATGTAGGCAGCTACTCCAAAGCTATCTGAGATCTCTAGTATTATTGTAGAGCAGACATCTTCACAGATACTATTTGATCCCTCAGACATGGACAAGAAGCTCACTAACGTCTTGGACAACCAGAAGGTCATTATGGATACACTGGTACATCATGGTTTTGTGATAGAGCAGTTGACCAAGTAGGTAAAAAAGATGAGGAAGACACAGTCCAGCAAGAAGTTAGTTGATGCACTTCGAGCTGAGGTGACCCGGATAGTTGAGCCTGGAGATTTGCCTTTTGACATGATGTTAGACCCCTTCTAGCCTCACCCAGCTCCATCTTCTGATGATGCTCCCGCTGCTCATACTGAGGAGCCATACCTTGCATCCGACACTGCTGAATCAGTGCATGATATGTTCAGTTCGCAGGCCGCTCCCACACTTGATGATGATATTCAGTTAGTTGAGCCGGCTGGGACGGATGTTGATGGTGACACAGTGATAACTGAGGACACTTAGGGAGTTTCTTCGCCCTCTCTACTATTTGATCTTATTTTATTATGCATTGGGGACAATGCTTCTTTTTATTCGGGGGAGTGGAGCATATTTGATGATTTGATACTATTGACAGCATTGGAATGTAATAATTGGATGATTCTATCTTTTTATTTATCCTTAGTAGTTGTTACTTTCATTAGCTTCTTTAGTTGTTTATCTTTAATTACGTTTGTTTTATTACTTTTTATGTTTTTCTTATTAGTATTGATAATAACCCTTTGGTTTTCTTAATGCCACGGTTCTTTTCAAAGGTGGTCTTTTGTGTGAACCATGTGACTCTTCCCGAGGATGGATAGTCTAATAACTTTCTTAAGGGAATGAGTCAGTTTCATATTTAGGTAAGAGTAGTAGTACGTAGTAATGAATAAAAGCCCTAACTAAGTCATTCTCTAAAAAGATTTATTTATGCTTCATGTGGCACCAAACTTAACTACATGCTTATGGTTTGAAACAAGTTTTTTGGAAGAAAATAGCTCTAGTTTAGTGACTTTGAGGTTCTTGAGTTGACTTCGATAATCATTAGGTAGTTGAATGGACCATAGTGATATTTAACTTGACTGTGATTGTTGTGGGTTTAGACTATATCCTCTTTTATGGTCTAGTTGCATGAGAGGTGAGGCGACTTCTTGCTGCTAGTCCAAGTACTTTAGTGAATAATCTAGAACTTGCCCTGAATGTGATTCAAGACAAAATTCTAAGTTTGCTTGATTTGAAAAATGATTGTAGGCTTTTCTTGTACCGTTTGAGCTTACTATTTCCACCTTATGATCGTTATCCCCAGTCGACCCATTTGAGCCTTTAGCCTTTCTTTGTTGGTAACATGCTACAAGACTTTACCCATTTTGATCATAATCCTCTCTTGGCACCTGAACCGTCCTTAATACTCATATGTAATAAGTGGCTCAAAGCCTAGGTTTGGGGGGGAAAGTTGAGAAATCTAAAAGAGGTATCAAGAGACTGAAAAGAGAAAAAAGAAATAATCTCCATGGAAAGCAAAAGCAAAAAAAGAAAGAACAAAAATAAAATAAAAAAGGAGATTGATGAAATTGAAGAGAGGCAATTATTTCTAGTATGAGCATCAAGGGAGAAAAAGAATGAAATGAACAATAAAGAGTGATGGCAAGTCTCTCTAGCCCCCAAGAAAAAGAAATGTCTTTAAGGGTTCGACAAATATGAGCTAGGAAATCAAAAGTGCATGTTTAAGGAAGGATGTAATCACTTATCCCATATGGTATCCTACCCCAATCCAAAAGCTTTCATTATAACACAAAAAAAGTCCTACTTGATTTTGAACCGAGTGAGCTTACATTAGTAGAGATCTACATGAGGGGCAAGCCTATGATACTTGAAACTTTACTTATGATATTCCTTTGTGAGAGAAGAGTGAATCCCTTATTGCTATAGAAATTGAGTGTTAAACCTTGAAGTGAGAATGACAAATGGAAGGTAGAGGAGGAAGAGTTTGGAGCCCGCCACGATTTACATGAAAGAACAAGAGTCCTTGATGAGTGAAGTCAATTCTTAAAGCTCAAATGTCACATTAGATATATGCTAGTCACATATATTTTGCACCTTGTTGAAAATGCATGAGTATTGTGGGTAATTGCTGGTCCCAACTGAGTATGAATGACTTACGATTGACTCTTTGAAATGACATTTCACTTAGGGGAGGTGAGAACTAATCTATTTGCTTGAGGACAAGAAAATACATAAGTTTGGGGGAGTTGATAAGTGTAAATTTTAACCACTTATTAGTACCTTCTTGCTTTAATTTTTAGTCCAAAAGTAGTAATTTTTATTTCTGAATCTAATGATGTTGGGTGAATTGCAGGCATGTTGGAGGATTCGAGCTCAATGGAGAAATCTAACTCAAAAAGGAGTATTTTAGCTCAATAAGGCAAAGAAAAGTAATACAAAGGAAAGTGTGATCCGCAGAAATTATCTGCGGCCACAGATGGAGATGCGGTCCGCAGAAATGCAAGTGCGGACACAAATGAACCCTTGAAGCCTCAGAGGAGTTTAGCAGAAGAGCGGTCCGCACACTAAATTGTGAGGCCGCAAAAGCTGGTCATGCTGACAAAGCTTGAAAAGTTCAAAGAAGCTGCAAAAGACCAAGTATGAAGCCTCTTTAGAATGCGATCCACAACCAAAATATGCGGTCGCACAAGCTGAAGTGCGGCCGTAGAGATTTTTATGCGGCCACAGAATCCCTCCTATTACAAGAGAATAAGAAGAAGGTGTTGCTCGCACACCAAATTGTGCAGCGACAGAACCTCCCGAAAGGCATTTTTGTCAGTAAATATTTGGATACTATAGAAAGATGAGAAATATTTTTTAGGATAATTTTTGTATTATTAGAGCTACAGCGGTTAGAGTTTACTACTTTGGGAAATTGGTGATCAAGATTAGAGAAGACCCACTACTTTTATCTTTTAATTCTTGTTTTATGTCTTTAATTGCTTCTACTCTTCTAATTTTTATGTCTTCAAGCATGAGTAGCTAGATTTTATCTAGGGTTGTGACCCAACCCTAGTATGTAAAACTTATGTGTTATTAATATTAATACTTGTTAATGATTGGATATTTGTTATTTAGCCTTATTTATGCTTTATATCTAGAATTAATGGTTGCAAATATTGATTCATACCTATTTGACTTAGCTCTTACTTGAGAAAGAGGAACCTAGTCTAGGAAAATATAGATAACAAGAAATTGAGCTAGTTAAGGTTTTGACTAGTTTGATTAAAGGATTTGAACTAGAGATACTGAAAATCTCACTTGGACTCATAGCAATTGCTTAGGTTGCTACCCATTTGGTCTTGAGAAAGACAATTAGGGAATAATCGTTCTTTGACCGAGAGGTATTGAGTGGGTACTTGAGAATTGAGAGTCATAACACACCCCTATCTACCAAGCAAGCATTACTTTACTATACCTATTAGATTTACACCTAGGTGAAGGCTACATCTCTAGACTTTTCCCTTAATTTATTAAAACACCAAAAACATTTCGTTCTCTAGTTGGTACTACTTAGTTTAATTTACTAGTTGTCAACTTAGATAACAATTACCCATTGTTGTTTGAAAGTATAATTTAGCTATTTCACATTCTCTTATTGAGGATTTACCTTATCATCGATCTAAACTCCCTGTGGAATTCAACACCGACAAGCATTGGATTTTATAATTGCAAACGAACATTTCATACTTGTTATTTGAGTATGAATTGAACGTGATCAGTTGTCAAGAAGTATCCTGTCACATCTTAATCTCTTTGTGAATATCTTTGATGTACTTCTGCTGACTTATCATTGTGCCCTTAGGAATTTGCTTAACATGCATACCCAAGAAGAAATTCAATTCCCCCATCATGCTCATTTCAAACTCACTGCCCATGAGCTTTGTAAACTCTTCACATAGAGAATTATTTGTTACACCAAAGATGATGTCGTCAACATAGACTTTCACAATGAGTAGGTTCCTCCCCCGTTTCTTCATAAATAGAGTGTTGTCAATTTTTCCTCTTGTAAAGCCATTTTCTAGGAGGAATTTGGACAGTCTTTCATACCAAGCATAAGGATCCTGCTTCAGCCCATTTAAAGCCTTGTCAAGTTTGAATACATGTTTAGGATGCTCATGACATTCAAAGCCGGGTGGTTGTTTGACGAAGACTTCTTCTTTTAGATAACCATTCAGAAATGCACTTTTGATATCTATTTGGAACAATTTAAATTCCATATGAGATGCAAAGGCGAT
This sequence comes from Nicotiana tomentosiformis, assembly GCF_000390325.3. Lineage (NCBI taxonomy): Eukaryota > Viridiplantae > Streptophyta > Magnoliopsida > Solanales > Solanaceae > Nicotiana > Nicotiana tomentosiformis. The sequence continues at coordinate 177,512,141 of NC_090813.1, forward strand.
GAGGATTCTGATGGCTTCCATTCGAGCAACCAGAGCAAAGGTTTCATGATAATCAATCCCTTTTTCTTGATTGTAGCCTTGAACTACTAACCTTGCCTTGTTACTTGTTGTGTTTCCAAACTCATCAAGTTTGTTTCTGAATACCCACCTAGTCCTTAAAACAGTTTTGTCAGCAGGTCGAGGAACCAGGTGCCATACGCTATTCCTCTCAAATTGGTGGAGTTCATCTTGCATACCAATAATCCAGTCAGCATCTTTCAATGCTTCCTTGATATTTTTGGGCTCAATTTGAGAGAGAAAGGCTGAGAGGGCAAGTGAGTTTCTTGACTTCGATCTAGTTTGAATCCCTGAGTCAAGGGGAGTAATCATATTTTGAAGAGGGTGTGAACTTTTGTGCTTCCAGTTGGACACCTGAATCTCATTGTGAGAAGATCCAAGTTCTTCTGAATATGATCCATTGTTGACATGAGTCCCACTTCTCAACTCAGCATCTGGGGTTCCTTGCACAACATCAATAACTCTGTTCTTAGCTTCAGTTGTTGTGATTGAGGGACCGGGTTTCTTTTCATCAATTGAAGATACAGCCGCACCATCTTCATTTGATTCCTTGACGTGACTCATCATGTCAGAATTTTCATTTGCCATGTCAATGATTTCACCAGGAACCGTTGACTACTCTCTTTCTTGATCAATCTTATCATGTGAATCTTTCCCACAAAGGTGGTGTGATTCATCAAAGATCACATATATGCTTTCCTCAACATATTGAGTTCTTTTGTTGTAGACCTTGTAGGCTTTGATTTGTGATGAAAAGCCAAGAAATATTCCTTCATCATTTTTGGCATCAAATTTTCCAACTACTTCCTTACCATTATTGAGGACAAAACATTTACAGCCAAATATCCTTAAATGTGTTAGCTTGGATTTCCTCCCATTCAGTAGCTAATACAGGGTTTTGTTCATGAGGGACCTGATCATGCACATGTTCAACAAGTAGCATGCAATGTTAACTGCTTATGCCCAAAAATGTTTTGCAATGCCACTGTCAATCAGCATTGTCCTTGCCATGTCTTCCAGAATCTTATTTTTCCTCTCCGCAACACCATTTTGTTGAGGTGTTCTTGAAGCTGAAAAATTATGACTTATACCATTTTCAGCACGAAATTCATCAAATTTTGCATTATCGAACTCTGTGTCGTGATCAGATCTTATACACACAACATTATGGCTCATCTTTACTTGGATCTTCTTCACGAAAGCAACAAACACTAGAAAAGTTACTTTCTTGGTTCTGAGGAACAAGGTCCAGGTAAATCTAGAATAGCCTTCTACTATAACAAAGATGTACTTCTTTCCTCCTCTACTTGGCACCCTCATAGGTCCACACAGATCCATATGGAGGATAACAAGTGGCCTTGAGGTGCTAACTTCCTTTTTGGGATTGAATGAGGACTTGACTTGCTTTCCTTTTACACATGTATTACACACCTTGTGATCTTTGAAGCTTAACTTAGGCAGGCTACAAACCAGCTTCTTCTTGACCAATTTGTTCAGCAACATAAAACTTGCATGACCCAATCTTCAGTGCCATAGTTCAGCATCATCATCATCAACACTCAGACATGTGAGATCCCCATTTTGTAAGGACTTAAAATCAGCAACATAAATGTTTTAGTATCTTTTTGCAATCAGGACCACTCACCAGTCACAAGATTTGTGATAGTGCAGATTTTTGACACAAATTCCACTTTGTTTCCTTTGTCGCGGATTTGGGAAACACTCAGTAGGTTATATTTCAAGTCGTTCACATAATACACATTTTCAATTGTGTGAGTGAGTGACTTCCCAATTCTTTCTACTCCTAGAATATATCCCTTTTTGCCATTTCCAAAGGACACACCCCCTTCTTGTAGGGCTTTGAGTGAAAGGAAATCATCGATGCTTCAAGTCATGTGCTTGGAATAGCCATTATCCATGTACCATTTTGGCTGCTTCCTTTCACTGCTTCCCGCACAAGAGAATCAAGGATTAGACTTAGGAACCCAAACAAGTTTGGGTCCCTTGTAGTGAGAAAAATGGTGAATTAAACTTCTTTTTATCCAGGCAGGCAGTACACGTTTTTTTAATAAAGGGACCAGGTTCCTTAGTAGTAGTTACCTTTTCAACAAACACCTTGTTTTTCTGTTGGGACTGAATTCTAGCCTTACAGTTTTCTTTACAGTGACCAGTGTTGCCACAGTGAGTGCAAACCTAGTTGTTAGGGATAGTAACATACTTGCTATGTGGATTGTAGGAAATTTTTTTATTTTGGAATCCGACTCCCTGCATGTTCCCACCCTTGCTTGCATATATGGGAGTAATTGTATCAGAGGACCAGATCCACTTTATAGATTTTTCTAGATCATTTTTAACTCTGCCTAGATCTTCTTGAAGTTGTCTGTTTCTTTCTAGTTCAGCACACATACTGGATTTCACAAATTTGAGTTCATTTTCAAGCTTAATGTGTGCCTCACTTGCAACTTCCTTTCCCTTTTGGATAATCCCAGAATTGTTTCCTCTTTTTAATTCCTCTATTGTTTCTTTTAGGTCCATGACTACTATCAATAAGTCATGCTCTCATTTTCTACGCCTTCAACCTTTTTAATCAGAATATTTTCTTTTTCATTAGATCCTCGATGGTTTCTTTTAGGTCAGCCATTACGATTACCAAATCATCTCTCTCATTTTCTACCTCTCCTGGGTCCATAGTTAAATCATTTTTATTATTTATAAGATTGTGATAAGCATCAGTTAAAATATTTGCCAAAGATATAAGCTATTTCTGAGAATAAGACTTCAGATTTATTTGAACGTATAGAAAGTTTACCCCATCATCATCATTATCTTCATCTTCGTCAGATTTTGCCATCAGGGCAAAGATAGAGTCATAATCAGCTGCTTCACTTTAATCTGCCATCATGGAGGTATCACCTTGTGCATCATCTTCTCCAGATTCGCTGGAAGAATCTCCCCATGTAGCAAGAGCTTGTTTCATAATATTGTCAACGGCTTCTTTTCTCTTGAATCTTTTGTCAGGAACCGGGTTCCTCTTGGCTGCTTTGTCTGTTGTGCTTGTACTGATCTTGCTTGACGAGAGGACAGTCCTTGATAAAACGTCCTAGCTTTCCACATTTATGACATAAGTCATACCTCTTTGCTTGCTGGAGCTGCCCCTTTTTGGAATACCTCCATTCATGCGAACCATTTTCTGAAATCGCTTTGTCAGGTAAGCTATATCAGCATCCTCACCACTCAAGTCATTGTTGTCTGTCTTGAGGACCGGGTTCTTCTCCTTCTTGGGCTTTCTTCTTTTATGATCCTTTTTCTTCTTCATTTCATAAGTTTTCAGATTACCAATGAGTTCATCAATGGTCAGCTTTTGCAGATCATTTGCCTCTGTGATAGCATTCACTTTGCTTTCCCAAGAACCAAGTAATACACTGAGTATTTTTCTGACAAGTTTGTTCCTAGGAATGATCTCTCCAGAGAGTGGAGCTCATTGATAATCGAGGTAAATAGAGTGTGCATGTCCTGAATGGACACATCATCCTTCATTCTGAAGAGTTCATACTCGATGGTGAGTATATCAATCTTTGACTATTTGACCTGAGTTGTCCCTTCATGTGTTGTTTGGAGGGCTTCCCAGATCTCCTTGGTAGATTGAATAGCAGAAATCCTGTTATATTCGGCTGGTCCAATACCACAGGCGATGATCTTTTTTCATCAAAAGTTTTTTTTTATAGCTTTGCGGTCAATATCATTGTATTCCTTCCTTGTCTTGGGAACTGTCACTGCTGGTTCGCTAGTGGTCTTTGTAGGAAAGAAGGGTCCATCGCAGATAACATCCAGAGCTTTGAATCTTCAGCCATGATAAAATTATGCATCCTTGTCTTCCACCATCCGTAGTATTGGCCATTGAATTTTGATGGTCTGTCGGTAGATTGACCTTATTCAAAGTTTAGTGGAGCAGCCATGAGGAACCTTTCTAGGTGTTAGCCCGATAGAAAGAACATTCTCTGATACCAATTGATAGAAATTAAGGGTCCACCAAACTGTATAGAGAACCGAGTTCTCTATCAGTTCCCACAGAACACAGACAAAGAGATATGTAAATGACACAACAGAGTTTTACGTGGAAAACTCCCAGCTCACGGGATTAAAAATCACGACCTACACTTGTAGGATTTCAACTTCACTAACCGAGCAACTTTTAGATTACAACCTATTGTAACCTAGGAATTAAACTCTTAATCCCTCACTCATTTGTAATAACTCTATTACAAGCTTCTTTGTAATAACTATATTACAAAGTTCACAACTCGACTAACGCTAGTCAAGACACAAACACAAGGTTTATGGTTTTACAATTGGTTTCCTACACAGTGTTTCTAGCTAAGTTAAGTGAGAATTACAAATAAATCAAACTAACAAAGGTACAACACAACTAGGGACATATAATAATACAATGCTGGAAATTTACACAACAGGATGAGTACTAGCCACGTAAGTCATAGGGCAACGGCAGAAGGCAGACCCACCTCTGTTTGCCAAGTCCAATCAGCTTTCAACAATAATATATAAGTAAGTAATATAATGAATACGTATCAAGCTAATTATGTATGATAAAGCAGATTCCCCCCAGAAAATTCAGAATTCTTGAGCTAAAATACAACATTCTTAAATTCTATTGGTATTTTAACACGCTCGTTACTCCTAACATGTGGTCAGATTTTCCGTAACTGGATAGCCCTAAAAGATGGTACTTTTTCCATTTTATTATTCTCAATGCACTATAAGAAAGAGTCTTAGCTCCCTTTCTTCCAATATTATAGAACTAAATATGGTAGTATAATGTTTATTGTACTATAATCTTGGTGCATGAAGTTAAGTATTAGGACAAAGTGTAAATTATGTAATGGCGTGAGACTTTTTCCCACTCGGAAAACTTGAGGCATATGGACTATCCTAAATTCCTACTATTTCTATTCTATTTTTTAAGACCTTTTACTTTTGCCATTTTTTTTTATACGACAAAAAATACATCGACAACCCTTAAAAATTATTTACATTTCTCACTTAACGCTTCATTTTAAATTTGTTTCATTTGAACACTTTATCTAAATCTTCACTGCATTATTTAGACATAAAATTCGTAGCCAGCAAGGTGCGTAAGACGAGAACGCCTGAATTTAACTTTTTTAAAAATTTAAAAAAATTGAAAAAATGAGTAAATATAAAAACGTGAACTCCATCCCACCCATTTCATCTTCCCAACGACCCCTCCTCACCGAAAAAATCAATTTCCGAGCTTTCATTTTCCAGCTCCGTCTTCTTCTCCAGAAGTTTGATTTTTTTTCCTTCTTCTTCATACTTACTTTCTGGGTTAAAATTACTGGAAGTTTTGGATGTTTATATAGAGTCCGGAACAAAAATGACTGGATAATACTTTTCTGGTGACAAAAATTGGCTATTTATTTGGGTAAATTAGCTTCTGTGACAGAAAAATAAATGAGTATAATAGCTCATTTTTACAGAGGTAAGTGGGTATTGTTGAGATGGTTTAATATAATCTTTTTCTTGTTCATCTTTTCTCAAACGATTGTTAATTTTATAAAAGGAGAAATCATGAACATGGCAGAGAGGGGGCAACCACCTGCCCGCCTCAAATTTTCAGCCTCAAGAAGTATCACCATGAAAACAAGTTCCATCACAACATCAAAGGAACCAAAAATAAACCAAAAATACCTTCTTTTTTTATGACCAAACAAACAAAAAATAACCTTTGAGCATTCAAAAATTTCTGCTGCAATAGAAATAATCTTTTGGGTGTTGGTTTACTTATCCAGTACACCAAACGAGTTAAGTACACAACTGACCCGACATTGCCTCGCCAGAATAATTGGTACCAAACAAATTCTCCTGCGACCCATTTGGACTCGCCACAAATCTTTCAGATCTGAAAGTTTTTTTTATGGGACCTTAAAAATGAGAAACAAAAATAAAAAATTTACGGTGATATCCAAATTTAAAGGTGGCGATGGTGGTTGTGTGCCCCGATTTGGAGGAGGGGATGATAGCAATTGTGTGAAAGACCTAAAAGTTTAAAAGAAACATTCACCGGAAAAGTTTTCCGGCAAAAGCTTGTTTTTCGAACAATTTTCACGCGCGTGACAGATGCGAGAAACACCAACATATTGTCTCTAATGACATAATAAAGGCCCGATTGAAGTGTTCAAATGTAATAGACTTGAGATAAAGTATGTAATTGAAAAATATAGATAACTTTTTATAAATGTCGTCCAACACCAATTACTAGTTTGAAATATCCAAATTATAGTTTCCAAAGGGAAGCATCCAATAACTGAAATAAAATAAGAAAATATGAAAACTTGATCTTCACTACTCTAAATTTCAGTTACATCTTTGGACAACTTGAAGTTTTCCTTTCCTGAAAACAAAGAAAAGAATAAAAGATCCTTCGAATCTAATGAAGAGCTCCGTCGACTGGCTTTTATTTTTTCAGATAGGCCTCCTGCTATATACTAAGATCAGAAATCTCTTTTATTGGAAGTGCTTTAAAATTACCTCAGTTAAACTTTCAGGTTCATTAATACCCTTGTTGTTAGAATTTTAGTGTGGGCAAGTTACACATGTTTCTAGTAGGTAAAAAATAATTACATTCGTTACTCAAGTATATTAAAAGTCTATAAGTATTATGTAAAAATTATGCATACTATACATTAATAAAAAAAATATTTTTTAGAATATACTATGTAGTTGTCTCTTTTAATGTGGATTGAGGAATTAAGTACCTGGTCAAAATATTGTCACATTGTATGTCAGGAAAATTAAAAAAACGCCCGAATTTGCCTATTTATATTCTTAGATAGGTCAAGACTTAGCTCCCGTTTGGCCTAAAAATTGGAAGTTTTTTTTTTTTTTCAAATATCTGCTTGTTTATAGAATTTAATCATTCTTTTTGCAGATTTTGAACAAAATTTTCAAATCCCAAAAACAGTTATAGAGTAGTTTTTAAAATTTTCTACTGACAAAATTTCAAATTCTTTTTAAATAAAATGTATCTTCAAACACAATTTAACTTTCAAACATTATTTTTTGGACTATATTGAAAATTTATTTTTTTAAGTTTCAACCAAATCTATTTTCACACGCTAGCTTAATCTTTTGGCTAAGCTTTTCATATTTTATCGTGACCCTTCTCAACTTTACTTGTACTACAACAACTTAATTTATATACACTGAACACTACCAGCATAAGCAACATTTTATGATTGGCCGTTTCCTTATTTCTCAACTATTTAGTTTTTCTTATTAATATTGACAGTTATTTGTACTTATTTTCTAAATGACCGATATTATATAACTTTTTGAGCCATCCATATATGTAAGTTAAACTCGTATTAATATTGATGAACTTTACTTATTTGAATAGGTTGATTAAGCAAATCTTGAATTATTTAGTCAACCAAAATCATTAGAAGAGTTGACATAAATAGCCTCCACTCAACCATTTAAAAAAAAAATTCAACTAATATATAATATGTATATAATTCATGTAAAATATGTGTATAATTAATATATTATGTATAACAATTCAAAAAGTAAACAATGAATGTGATCGGCAATGTCAAAATCCCATATCTTTACACACAAGATACACATACTTATACTAGATTTTTTATTGTTGTTGTTGTTGTTTACAAGCAAAATAGGAATACATAAAAGAGGGTGGTTGGTAGAAATGGCCCAGCAAGGGGTTGGACTAGCCGGATGTTTTTAAAATTGGCGATATTTCAAAATGACCCTCGGACGAGCATACAGTTATTGCTCTTCAGAATTTCTCTACCGAATTGGTAGAGTTCATGTTATATTTACTCTACCTATCTGTTAAGTTATTTATTAAAGTTTACCCGATTAGCATGATTTTGCTCTTCAGAAATTTCTCTACCAGATTAGTGGACTTTATGTTATATTTATTTTACTTATATGTTAAGTTGTTCATCGAAATCTACACAATTGACATAACTTTTTTGTATTATTTTTTAACAAAGTGTTACTCGAATTTGCAACTTCAATTTCGGTTAAACCACCCAAATCTGCTCCAAATGATCCCAAATTTAAAACAAAGCCTCCAAATACCAACTCAAACAATTCCCAATCACTAATTTAGTCAAAATCCCAAATCAAAAAAAGATTCACTTTGTCTTCTTCATCATTTTCTAATATCCAACAATGAAGTTTTGAGATTTTTACAGTAAATCACTAAATTGGTGTTCGACCTAAGAATTTAAGCACGAATTATTAACATTCAAAATGAATTTTTGAAATAATTAATCATTAATCTTCTACTTTCTACCACCAAGAATTTCAAGCTTTAAATATTAACAAATTGTGACGTTCAAGTAAAACAAAGGGAATATTTTGCTAAGAGCAGTTAAAATGGAGACATTCCCCAAGACCAGTTCAACAAAAGCCCAATTATCATCTGTATCCTATATTTGGGCCATAAAACTCTACTAACCCATGAGCTTGAAGGCCCGTAAAATTACAGGTCTATAGTCTTCTATCAACGAGTGGTTTCCGAATTTGAACATCTAGGGTTTTCAGAATTCTCTTCAGTGGTGAGAAAGAGTGAGACTCGGAGAGAAACGCCATGGGTAAGTGATACCAAACTTCCATTTTTTATTTTTGCATCGGCATTATATTGTTTGTTATACTGAATGTATTAGTATTGCCCTCGTTTTTATAGCAAGGATCAAAGTTCACGAACTGAGGCAGAAATCAAAGACTGAGCTTTCGGCTCAGTTGAAGGATTTAAAAGCAGAACTCGCTCTACTCCGTGTCGCTAAAGTCACCGGTGGTGCTCCCAACAAGCTCTCTAAAATGTAAATTTTCATTCCTCTTTTTGTTTTTTATTTATTAACAGGTGGATCTAGGATTTTAAACCAGTGGATTCTGAGTAACACTGCATACACTTATTATGAAGATATATCTGTTTTAAAAATTTCCAACTATTTATGTATTAGTAGTTTTGTCAGAAATTTATATACTAGTAGTAAACATAGAGAACTTCTTGTATAGATAGTTTTAATCAGTATAGTAGTTGTATATATGTAATTGGACCTGAAAGCGGTGGCTTGTGGGAATACACTGGGTCATTGTTGTTGGACCTGAAAGCGGCGGGCTTGCACATGCTGCTATAAAGCTACATTTGTCCATGTTGGCGGATATGCGTATGTGTATGTGAAGTGATTCATTTGCGTAAATGGGTTATTTTGATGCAGAAAGGTGGTGAGGCTGTCGATAGCGCAGGTTTTGACTGTGATATCACAGAAGCAGAAAACGGCACTACGGGAAGCATACAAGAACAAGAAGTACTTGCCACTGGACCTTCGTCCCAAGAAGACCAGAGCCATCCGTAGACGTCTTACAAAGCACCAGGTAATTAAATCCTGACCCCGACTCTTAAGGCTATGCTGTTAAGTTTTTAATAATTGAAAGGACTGCATAATGATCTGCCATTGTTTATGAAAACCTATTGCTTTCTGTTGTGATGTATAGTATAGTTTGCTAGTTTTGTACTCATTGGCTCTTTAAATGTTTAATGTGTAGTTTTAAATTTATTATTATTAGTTGTGACATTTATATTTTTTTACAGTGGCATTATATTATATGTCAGTACTTAGCTTTAATAAACGGTAGCACGATGCACTAAGACTCCGGCTATGCACGGGGTCTGGGAAAGGATCAGACCACATTGCGTCTATTGTACACAGCCTTACCTTGCATTTCTGCAAGCGGCTGCTTCCAAGACATGAACCCGTAACCTCCTGGTCACACAGTGACGATTGTTATGGTTGTGCCAAGGCTTTCCTTCAAAGACAAAATATTATAATTAGAAATTGGCTTGAGTGGAGCAAAATGAGATATGAAGGATTCATATAGGCGAACCTGACTAGATTGGGATTGTATTTTAGTTCATTGGTGCATAGATCCATGTTCAATCTGTCTGCACGGGGTCTGGGAAAGGATCAGACCACATTGCGTCTATTGTACACAGCCTTACCTTGCATTTCTGCAAGCGGCTGTTTCCAAGACATGAACCCGTAACCTCCTGGTTACACAGTGACGATTGTTATGGTTGTGCCAAGGCTTTCCTTCAAAGACAAAATATTATAATTAGAAATTGGCTTGAGTGGAGCAAAATGAGATATGAAGGATTCATATAGGCGAACCTGACTAGATTGGGATTGTATTTTAGTTCATTGGTGCATAGATCCATGTTCAATCTGTCTGCACGGGGTCTGGGAAAGGATCAGACCACATTGCGTCTATTGTACACAACCTTACCTTGCATTTCTGCAAGCGGCTGCTTCCAAGACATGAACCCGTAACCTCCTGGTCACACAGTGACGATTGTTATGGTTGTGCCAAGGCTTTCCTTCAAAGACAAAATATTATAATTAGAAATTGGCTTGAGTGGAGCAAAATGAGATATGAAGGATTCATATAGGCGAACCTGACTAGATTGGGATTGTATTTTAGTTCATTGGTGCATAGATCCATGTTCAATCTGTCTTCATTTTCAAAATGTTGCATCTCTTATCTCTCTGTGTATTTTTGTTTGATAAGGCTTCTTATCTCTGTGTATTTATTCAGTATCATGCTTTAAAATGAAAAGTTGTTCCCATATTCAGGAAGTAAAATGGAAAAGTAAGAAGAGGGAAGAATGAAAATGTTCTATTTTTTTATTCCATTAAGTTCATGAAGAATGATAGGAAAGTAATGAATGCTGGCCGATGTCCCTAATAAAAAAATAAATATTAGCTGATGTCCATTCTCTGGTGCCTATTCCTTTGTACAGTATAATTGGTAACCTCTTTCTGCATACTTTCTAATTCTGGAAGTAAACTTTGACATTTTATGTGTTTATATGTTGAGCTCACTCAGCACAACTAGCTTTAGCACCTAGCATAAACCTCAACCAGCCTACAGCTGTACCGATGCAAATAGCACCTAAAGGGTTTTGTTGAGGAATTTGTTGCACTTAATGTGGTATTCTCATTTTTCTTGCTAATTTTGCCTGGAGATTTTTGAGTTCTTTGAGGGATTTATTGAAGTTACATAGGAATTTGGTCCAACGCTAGGCATAAGAAGCACTTGCTTGAACATAAGAAGTGCTTGCTTTCTTTTGTTGTCTGGTTGATTTGGTATTTGATTTTCACTTTCAAGTGAGTGAGTACATATTCAAGTGTAACTTCTAAGATTCAGATGTCGGAGTACCTTGTGGATTTGGAATAATGTATGCTTGTTCATTAATTTCTCTTGCCTCTGTTGCTTGAATCTGTACAATTTGTGGTACATTGGCTATTAGCTCAAGAACTGGCCTATGTACAGTTAGATTTACATACTATTTGTTGTATTGCTATAAATGGTTATATATGAATTCATAGAACATAAATTGGTCCTGTGTTATGGTTATATATGAATTCATAGAACATAAATTGGTCCTGTGTTAGAATACCTGGTGTTTTCATTTGTGCTATCTTTTTGACATGTCTTTTGTGGTTCCGTCTACACTCTTCACTTCTGACTCATGGTTTATTTTCGAGTTAAGTCATTAACAACTTGCGCTGGTTTAACGTGCAGGTATCTTTGAAGACAGAAAGGGAGAAGAAGAAAGAGATGTACTTTCCATTGAGAAAGTATGCCATTAAGGTTTAAGTATCCAAATCCAACTTAGATAGTCATTGTGATGTTAGAACTGGCAGAGCAAAGCCGTGTAACATTGTTCCGCACTGGGTGGCTATATTTTCTGTCATTCCTGTTGTTGCATTATGAAGTGGGAATTTTTGTTTGTTTCGTTTTTTCTAATGTTTTCCTGGTCAGAGAAGGTTCAGTTTTTAGTAGTTGTGTTCAAGCCTAGTTATCTGTCTTCATGCATGTGATATGTTTTACAAGATTTAATTCACCTCTTTGCCGAGATTTTGTTCAGCATCAAGGTGATGAGGTGTGCATCTCATCACCAGTGAGCTCTGTTTTGACTAGCGTAGCACTGGATAGATAATGGGTTCCCCCCTGTCCTTGTTTTATTAACTCGACTATTGTCTGCATCCGAGTTTTAACCCATGACGTTCCTCACACATCACATAACATGCTGTAATTCATATGGCTGTAAGATTTGTTTGGAAAATTTAACATCTGTTTGCGAACAAAAATCACAAGCCTCCAAGGTTGCATGGAATGGCTATTTAATTTAAGGAAAAGGGCCAATATCCCTAAGGTATTGAAAATGGCTCAATTTTGCACTCCTTCCACCTTTTGGGCCATAAATGCCCTTAATGTTAGTTTTTGAATTCAAACTTACCCTTATATCTAACAAAAGGGCTAACAATACCTCTAACATATTGAAAATGGCTTAGAAATATCCTCTGTTAACTTTTTGGTCCGCAAATGCCCTTAACCTAGTTAATTTGTTAACTTTAATTTCACCATGTGATATTTTCTTAATTCGTCGTGTGTATTATTTGTATTAAATAAACCTACCTGTATCTTTTAAAATATTCAACGACCTTGGCCCGCTCCTATATATTTGGACTGTCGGCTAAAAATAATTACATTTGCTAGTTAAATATATAAAAAATATACATTGATTATAGATAAAAATATGTATATTATACATTAATATTTTAATATACATTTTACATGATATTATTTTTAGGAGAAATTATACGGTGTAGTTTTCCCTATTAATTATGATCTATAGTCTAAAATCCCCCAAATATTATCTTAAAATACATAATCTAGGTGTAGAAATCAATGGGTATTCAATATTAATGAATAAAAATGATCAAAAGTTACTTACTTCTCGAAATTTAGTGAAACCCCTCTCAAATATCGCCACTAGCCGAGCTTGTAAAGTCCAAAAATGAAGAAAAGACTCCACCCCCTATTATATATTCTGTCCAGGCATCTCGCACCTGCGATTTACTTAACCGCTTCTGCGGTCCCGCAAGTGCAGCAAAAAATCCCTCTTTTGCGGTTTCCCTTAAGGCCTCCTGCTTTCGCATCTGCAGACAAGACTTCGCTTCTGCGGAGGCGCACCTGTGCCCAAGACTCCGCTTCTGCGGAAACTCTTGCCCCTCGCATAATTCGCTACTGCGACCATCCTCCCATATCTGCGAGCTCACATTTGCGGAAACAACCTCGCACATGCGACCACTACCCAGCCTTGCCCCATTCCGCATCTGTGCCCTCATTGTTGCTTCTGCGGCTCCGCACCTGCGGTCTGTTCACGCATGTGCGATTACACAAAACCCGAAACCCAACAAATTTCCCATAAGTCCAACATTCATTCCGATATCAATTCGAAGCTCATCCAAGGCCCCCGGGACCCCATCCAAATATACCAACACATCCTAATACACGATATGAGCTTAGTCGAAGCCTCAAATCACATCAAACAACATCAAAAACATGAATCGCACCCCCATTAAAGTCTATTGAAACAAATGGATTTTCAACTTCTACAATCGATGTCGAAACCTATCAAACGAACTCTGATTGACCTCAAATTTTACACTCAAGTCATAAATGACACAACTGACCTATTCCAACTTTCGGAACCAAAATCCGAGGCCGGTATCAACAAAGCCAACTCTCGCTCAAACTTCTCAACTCTCTAAACCTTTAACTTTCCAACTTTCGCCAATTCAAGCCAAGACCACGTACGGACCTCCAAGTTGATATTCAGACACATTCATATGGACAAAATCACCATATGGAGCTATAAGAACCATCAAAACTCCATTCCGGAGTCGTTTACACATAAGTCAATATCCGGTCAACTCTTTTAACTTAGGCTTCCAACCTTGGGACTAAGTGTACCAATTTATTCCACAACATCCCCGGAACTAAACCAACCACCCCAGTAAGTCACATGACCACAAATGAACATAGAATAAGCAGTGAATGGGGGAACGAGGTTACAATACTCAAAATGACCGGCCGGGTCGTTACATTCTCTCCCTATTAAACAAACGTTCGTTCTCGAACCGATCTAGAATCATACATGGAGTATCAAATAGGTGTGGATAGTTTCTCTGTATCTCCAGCTCAGTTTCCCAAGTAGCCTCCTCGACTGGCTGACCTCTCCACTGTACTTTCATTGAAGCTATGTAAGGCCCCGTAAAAATTTCGTAAAGGAATTTATGTTTTCGTGGTGCCGAACTAGGATAATGTGTTTGAGGAGTCATTTCTGGGGAGTAAAGGAAAATATTTTCGAGAAATGTCATTTCTGTGGCCCACTATGCGGTCGCAAAATCACTCTGCAGACCGCATAATGGCCGCAAAGCGAATCAGAGGCGGGGCAGCTTGGAGGAAGGTCTGCGGTGCATTATGCGACTGCAGACCAATTCTGCGGTGCATTATGCGACCGCAGACCAGTTCTGCGGGCCGCATAACTACCGCAGACCCAAGCAGGCGGCAACAGTTTTGGGCACCAAATTGTACGGCTGATATGCTAACCGCATATCCATTCTTCGGTCGTATATGCGACCGTAGATCCTGTTCCAGAGCTTCATTTTTTTTTTGTGTTTTTATAACTTGACCCTACTTCGTTAAATAGACGCAATGGACCATTACTTGAGCTAAAACCTGATGTTTTTAGAGTGAGAGAGTGCCCTAGAGTGGGAAAGTGTTCCTCAACAATTTATTCATCAATTCTTGCTCAAACCTTGGAAGATTAACAAGTAAAAACCACAAGGTATTCATCCTAAAAGTAAAATTCTACACTCTAACCCTCAATCTCGAATTTTATCTAGAATTGGGTAATTAGTAAGATAGATTTTGGGCATGAGAGTTGTCCATCTTGCATGCATGTGTTATCAAAGAGTGTAAGAAGATTGTTGAGCTAAGAATGGTAGATAATGGGGTTGGGATGATGGAAACCACCATAGGAGGACCTTGAAACTTTAATGCACATCTAGTGTTTGATAAAATGCTCAAATGAGCTAGAACCATGATCATCCTCCTAATTTTGGTTCAATTTGTTATATTTCTAAAATAGATTGAAGTTGCCAAGAATTCCGGAATATTTTGGAGTTTAAGGAAGCTCCATAGAGGTATGTTGGCTAAACTCCTCTCCTAGAATTAAATCCCACGGTATTCATGTAAATTATGTAAGTCCCAAATTGTTCATTATGAAAGTGGCTATTCCGAATAAGCTTGTGTTGAAATATATATGTTTAATATATATCCCAAAATGCTTTTATCATGTTATGTTATCATTTGATAATATGTTCAAAGTATGGGCTGTGCATTAATAATGTTGCGACTTCAAGTCAAGTTCAAACGAAGGCTATTATGCCAATTTTTTGAAACATCTCTATGTGCCCAAGACTCTTAAATGCTCACATGTGTACTAAAGACATTGATTTGAAATGCCTTGTTGTGGATGATGATGATGATGTTTGAAAGTGAAAAAGGTGAGCGTGAAATGTTAAATACGCCCGACGTGCCAATAATGACTTTATAA
This sequence comes from Nicotiana tomentosiformis, assembly GCF_000390325.3. Classification (NCBI taxonomy): domain Eukaryota; kingdom Viridiplantae; phylum Streptophyta; class Magnoliopsida; order Solanales; family Solanaceae; genus Nicotiana; species Nicotiana tomentosiformis. The sequence goes on from NC_090813.1 coordinate 177,527,736, forward strand.
TTGTGGCCACTAGTGCCAATGAAATGTAAAGATGCGAAAGAAGTATGAAATGAGATGATTGGTATAAGAAGGATGATATCTCTAAGGAGACGGCCTAGCCGATCGGGTCATGATCGGACGCCATGCCACACACATGGTGGTGATTGTGTTGGAAATTGTGATTGTGGTTGATGTCTCTAATGAGATGGCCTAGCCGATCGGGTCGTGATTAGACTCCGTGCTAAAAGAACGGTGGTATTGGTATTGTGAATATGGGTATCGTGAATGATGGCATATTGGTACTAAAGACCTCCCAACTTAAAATATGGAACGTTCGTTCAACGTTGTCTTGATCCTAATTTGAAGTTTGATGTTGTTTGAGGCTTCCACTGATATTATGATTGTACTTGCTCGTATTATTTATCATTCTACTGAGAGGGTATTTTGTCATTCATACTAGTACTATTCCATATGTACTAACGTTCCTTTTGCCGGGGGCGCTGCATCTTCAATGGATGCAGGTGGTTCCACAACAGGAGACATTGATAAGTGATAGCGGTACACCCTCTTCCCAACAGACTTGGTGAGCCCCTCTTCATTTCGAGGTCATGTATCTTTTGTTTCTTGTGTATTGTGTTTGAGGTATAGCCGGGACCTTGTTGCCGACATTATCATAATACTCTTCTGTATCTATTAGAGGCTCCGTGGACAAAATATAGGTTGTATATTGGTGCTGGGGAAGTCAAACAATGTTATGTTGTGTTTGAATTACTTGTTCCACTTTAGACCATGAAAATGTATGTGAAATTTGAGACTCTAAAATGATGTAATTAATGGTAAGAAATTGGTATTGAAGACATGATCACCTTATTGTCTAATCAACGAAAATATGTATTCTCTTTATTCATGGATGATTTTGGGTAGAAGAAAATCTAATAGGCTTACTCAGCCGGGTTTACTCGGTTGAGCGCCGGTTGCGCTCCCTGAGTTTGGGGAGTGACTATCTCAAATTTCGAATCTGTCGATCCAAAATGGCCACCGGCTCCACATCATAAGGCAAATCTCCATCTAACTGACCCGTGCTGATGTCCAAAACATATGAAGGATCACCATTGTACTTCCGGAGCATGGAAACATGAAATACTGGGTGAACACTCAATAGACTAGGTGGAAATGTAAGCTTGTAAGCAACCTCTCTAATCCTCTCAAGCACGTCAAAATGGCCAATATACCAAGGGCTTAACTTGCGCTTCTTCCCGAACCATATAATACCCTTCATGGGTGAAACTATGAGCCATAACTTCTCTCCTACCATATAAGAAACATCACGAACTTTCTGATCTTCGTAACTTTTTTGTATAGGCTGTACCGTGTGAAGCCGATCCTGAATCAACCTGACCTTATCCAAAGCATCCTGAACCAAATAAGTACCCAACATCCTAGCCTCACCTGACCCAAACCACCCAACTGGAGACCGACACCACCTCCCATATAAGACCTCATATGGATCCATCTGAATACTCGATTGGTAGTTGTTGTTGTAGGCAAACTCTACAAGTAGTAGAAATGGACCCCTAGAACCCCCAAAATCCATAACACAAGCATGCAACATATCCTCCAATACCCTGATGGTGAGCTCGGACTGTCCGTCCATCTGAGGGTGGAATGATGTACTCAACTCAACCCGTGTGCCTAGATTTCATTGAACTGCTCTCTAAAACTGCAATGTGAACTGCGTTCCTTGATGAAAAATAATAGACACCACCACACCGTGAAGTTGAACAATCTCGTGGATATAGATCTCATCCAACTGCTCCGAAGAATAGGTAGTCCCAACTGGAATGAAATGCGCGGACTTAGTCAACGAGTCCACAATCACTCAAATAGTATCAAATTTCTTCAAAGTCTATGGGAGCCCAACAACGAAGTCCATGGTGATACACTCCCATTTCCACTCAGGAATCTCAAGCCTCTGAAGCAAATCGCCCGACCTCTGATGCTCGTACTTTACATGCTGATAGTTCAAGCACTGAGCTACAAACTCCACTATATCTTTCTTCATTCTTCTCCACCAATAGTGCTGCCTCAAGTCCTGATTCATCTTTTCCACACCAGGATGAAGGGAATATCATGAGCTGTGGGCCTCCTCAAGAATCAACCCATGTAACCCATCCACATTGGGCACAAAAATCCAACCCTGCATCCTCACCACCCCATCATCTCCAATAGAAACCTCCTTGGCATCACCATGCTAGACCGTGTTATTAAGGACAAGCAAATGGGGGTCGTCATACTGACGCTCTCTGATGTGCTCATATAAAGAAGACCGAGAAACCACGTAAGCTAAAACCCAACTAGGCTCCAAAACATCTAACCTCACGAACTAATTGGTCAAGGCCTGAACATCTTATGCAAGCGGTCTCTCACCAACATGAATATATGCAAGGCTACCCATCTCACCGCCTTTTTACTCAATGCATCGGCCACCACATTGGACTTCCCAAGGTGATAAAAAATGGTACTATCATAGTCTTTTAACACCTCCAACCATCTCCACTGCTTCGAATTTAGATCCTTTTGCTTGAACAAGTATTGTAGATTCCGATGATATGTAAATACCTCACAAGACACTCTATAGAGGTAATGCTTCCAGATCTTCAATGCATGGATAATGGTTGCCAACTCAAAATCATGAACAGGGTAGTTGTTTGATAAGTGAGGATTTTGACTACTTATTAGCAACTTTTTGCTTTTGTTTTAGTTCGAAAGTATTGATTTACGTTCCCGAAACTAATGAAATTGTACAAATTGCAGGAATATTAGAAGTTTGGTCTCCCATGATGAAATCGACTAAAAAAGAAGAGTTCTAAAGCACAAGGCATTAAAGGGTGAATAGGTAAAGAAGTGAGGTCCGCGGAAGGAATCACATACCACAAAATTCCATCTGCGGCCACAAAGCAAGCAACAGAACCCAACATGATTTTGACCAATGTGTGGCCACATAACACGACTTTCACTGACAAAAAATCAAAGTTCAGAGAATATGCAAAAAGACCGAGTCCTGACGCCTTGCTGAAGTGCGGACCACAAAAGAACTATCCGGCCGCAGAAGTTGTTTCACAGCCGCAATCTAGAAATGTGCAGCTGCAAAACCCACTCTCCTGCCAGCTGAAGAAATCTGCAGACTACACATGAAATGTGCGACCATAGAACCTCTCGAGGGGAATTTTTGTCAGCGAATTTTTCCCCACTATAAATATACGAGTTTCACAAATTTAGGTAAAAGTTTGAAAGTTAAAAGTTGTTGTAGCCGTTTCCTTTTGCCATTATAGGACGTTTCTGATTATTTTAGTGTATAAACATTATATTTCATCATTTTAATCTTTGATTATGAGTTTAATTAGCTTTTCCTCTTTATTTTCTTCAATTCCCATTATGAGTATCTAGATTCTTACTAGGGTTATGACCTAACCCTAGTGTGTAAATTTTATGGGTATTTAATTTAATGCTTGTTTATGATTAGATGTTGATTATTTAGCTTAGTTCATTCTTCAATTTTAGAATTAATGGTTGCAAACATTGATTCATGCCTTTTTGACTTAGTCTCTACTTGAGAAAGATGGACCTAGTCTAGGATAACTTGGCTAACAAGGAATTGGGCTAATTGAGAGATTGATTAGCCTAATTAAAGAGTTCAAACTAGAGATAGTAAGAACCCGACTTGAGCTCATTTCAACTATTTTGTTTGATACCCATTTGGACTTGAGAAATCCAAATAAGGTAAAATCACTCTCTGATCGAGAGGTATTGAGTGGGTAATGTAGAGTTGAGAGCTATAATACACCCCAATCAACAAAACACGCATTAACGTCTTTATGTGATGCTCCCCGTATTAGGGAGGACAACTTCCAAATCACCAATGTGTTGCTCACTTTACTTGAGCAATGGGGTTTTTTCACCGTTGCTCTAACTCAAAATGCATACAAACATTTAAAGGGGTTAATGGATACTTGTTGGGGGAGCAAACAAACAAATATCTCCGAGGATGCATTTGTGCTAAGGCTTTTTCCCTTCTCTCTACGGGGGAAAGATTTAGATTGGTTGGAATGATTACCGAACCATTCCATTCACACTTGGGATGAGTTGGAGAAAATATTTATTGCTAAGTTCTTCTCTCCCGAGCTCATGGCTACACTTCGAGATGAGAATTTGGCATTCAAGCAAGAGCCGAATGAACCATTACACGAGATATTGGAGTTCTATAGAATGGTGGTTAAGGAATGTACCAACACCGATATGACAAAAAACATGATTCAACAAACCTTATATCGTGGGATTAACACACCTAACGAATGTGTAGTGAATCAACTTGCAGGTGCGAACTTTATGACTACGCCTTATGCGGAGGCATGTGGGAGTTTGGATGAAATGGCAGAAATGTCATCGGCTTGGTAATCTCGAGCCAATGTTCCACAAGGTGATCCGAATATGATACACCTTCACAAAGAATTGCATGACCACAGGCAAGCCATTGCCGAGTTAACTACTACCATGAATCAACTAGCAAAGGCTCAACTTCATCAAGTGCAAAATCCTAAGCAAGTCAATGCCATGTAATGGATGAACATGATGGTACACAAGAGGAAGACCAAGGGTCCACAAGTGCAAAATTGAGTGGAGAATTATGTGCAAGAGGATAGTGGCTTTGAGCAAGATGATTCCTATAATGAACAAGAATAGTAAGTGCAATATGTTAAGGGCACGGAAACAACTCCCAAGGCCCAAACCAACAAAAATGGCGACCTCAAAACAATCAAGGCAATTGGAATTCTAACAATCAAGGAAATTGGAGTGGTGGCAAAAATCAAGGGAATTAGCATAACAACAACAACCAAGGAATTTGAAGTGGAAATAATCAAGGAAATTTGGGGATGTGGGGGGGGGGGGGTTAATAATCAAGGCGGATGGAACAACAATCAAGTCAACCGGGGGTCGGGCTTTCAAAGTCCCCCGATGTACCAACAATCGAGCAATCTGTCTCCTTATCATTCACATGGTTCAAGTTCTTCAAACAACAAGATGTGGTGTATTGAAAATATGTTCAAGCAAATGATAGAAAATAATGTCGATTCGAATGCCCAAATTGCCTCACACAACACATCAATCCGCAACCTAGAAGTTCAAATGGGGCAAATCTCTCAAGCACTAAATTCTCGTCCTAAGGGGGCACTACCAAGTGACACGGTAGTAAACCCAAAGGGTGGAAACAGCACGAGACATGCCATGGCCATTACCGCAAGAAGTGGAAGAAGTGGGAATGCACCCAACTCAAGTCAAAAGCAACTTGTTGATGATGATAAAGTGGTGAAAGAAGAGGAAATCTCGAACAATGTAGTGCAGCCTAATGATGAAGTTCGGATCGAAATTGATGATAGCGTGGAAGAGACTCAAGAGGAGGTGAACCTGCCTAGGGATCACGTTATTGACATACCGGAGCCGGTAGTGCAAATGGCTAAGGCACCATTGCCTAAGCCTCCACCTCTATACCCTAAAAGACTTGCCAAGAAAAATGGTGAGAATCAATTCAAGAAGTTCATTCAAATGATGAAGAGTATCTCAATCAATGTGCCATTAGTTGAAGCTTTGGAACAAATGCCCGATTATGCAAAGTTTATGAAGGATCTCTTAACAAAGAAATGATCAATGAATTTGAAACCATCACTCATCAAGTGAGTGCAATTGTGCATTCAATGGCTCCTAAGTTGGAGGATCCCGGTGCTTTCACTATTTCTTTTACAATTGGAAGTGCTAAGTTTGCTAAAGCTCTTTGCGATCTTGGGGCAAGTATCAATTTGATGCCCTATTCGGTTTTCAACACTTTGAGAATTGGGCAACCAAGACCTACCTCTATGAGATTGCAAATGGCCGATCGTACTATGAAGATGCCCTTGGGAGTGATTGAAGATATTTTGGTTTATGTTGATAAATTCATTCTTCCGGCTGATTTTGTCATTCTAGATTGTGAAGTTGATTATGAGGTACTGATTATTCTTGGGAGACCTTTCCTTGCTACAGGTAAGGCTCTTTTGTGATGTTGAAGCCAGAGAACTTACCTTCCGGGTTGGTGATGAAAAAATGGAATTCCATGTATGTAAGTCCATGCGGTAACCAAATGTCAATGAGGTGTGCTCTTGTGTGGAATTGGTGACTGATATTATTGTTGATGAAACAAGTGCTACGATCAATGTTGGTGATATGTTGGAGGACGTCTTGCTCAACTTTGATGATGACGAGATGGATGACTTCATGGAATGTGTGAACTCTTTGCAAGGAATGGGGTCGTACAATTATGCACTTTGAAAATTATCCTTGGATATTGAAGATAGGACAACTCCTCATACAAAGCCTTATATTGAAAAGCCTCCTACCTTGGGTTGAAGCCATTGCCTTCACATATTCGATATGAATTTGTTGGTCCTTATTCTACTTTATCGGTTATTCTTTTCTCTTGTTTGACTAACGTGCAAGTAGATTCCACTTTGGCGGTGCTACAAAAGAGGAAGAAGGATATTGAATGGACCTTGGAGGATATTCGGGGGATAAGCCACTTCATTTTGCATGCATAAGATCAATTTGGAGGAGGGCACCAAATCATCTATTGAACATCAAAGGATACTCAATGAGGCTATGCAACAAGTTGTCAAAAAGGAGATTATTAAGTGGTTGGATGTCGGGGTTGTCTACCCTGTCTCCGATAGTTCGTAGACTTCTCTGGTTCAATGTGTCCCAAAGAAAGGGGGCATGACGGGGGTCACCAATGACAAGAATGAGTTGATTCCTACAAGAACGGTGACCGGTTGGAGGGTGTTTATGGACTATCGCAAGCTCAACAAAGTCACAAGGAGGGATCACTTTCCACTTCCTTTCTTAGATCAAATGCTCGATAGATTGGCCATCCGTGCTTTCTATTAATTTCTTGATGTGTATACAAGCTACAACAAAATTCTTTTTGCTCCGGAAGATCAAAAGTATACAACCTTTACATGTCCCTATGGTACTTTCGCATTCAAGCGGATGTCATTTGGTTTGTGCAATGCACCGACAACTTTTCAAAGGTATATGATGGATATTTTCATGGACATGGTGGAGGACTACTTTGAAGTTTTCACGGATGACTTCTTGGGGGTTGGAGATTATTTTGATGATTGTCTTGAAAATTTGGAAAAAGTGTTGGCTAGATGTGAAGAAATAAATTTGGTTCTCAATTAAGAGAAATGTCATTTCATGGTCGAGAAAGGCATTGTCTTTGGCAACAATCTAAAAGAATAGAATTGAAGTTGACAAGACAAAGATTGAGGTGAACTTCCACCTCCAACTTCGATGAAGGGTGTGAGGAGTTTCTTAGGCCACACGGGGTTTTACCGGCATTCCATCAAAGATTTCTCTAAGGTGTTGAACCCGTTATGCAAGCTTCTTGAGAAGGATTCTAAGTTTAACTTCAATTATGATTGCATGAGAACTTTTGAATTGTTGAAGTTCAAGTTGAGAACTACTCATATCATCACCGCTACAAATTGGAGTGTACCTTTTGAACTCATGTGTGATGCAAGTGACGTAACGGTTGGTGCTATTTTGGGGCAATGCATCAACAAGATGTTTCATCCAGTATACTATGCTAGTAAGACCATGAATACTGCCCAAGTCAACTATATCATTACGGAGAAAGAGCTCCATGCCATTGTGTTTGCAATTGAGAAGTTCCGCCCGTACTTGATGGGTGCAAAAGTTATTGTCCACACAGATCATGTGGCGCTTCGTTATCTTATGATCAAGGACTCCAAAGCTCAGTTGATGAGATGGGTGCTCTTGTTGCAAGAGTTTTATATTGACATCCAAGATAGAAAAGGTAGTGAAAACCAAGTGGCAGACTGCTGGTCTCGTTTGAAGGAGGATGGGAGGCCGCATGATAGCCTTGAAATCAATGATTCTTCCCCCGATGAGAAACTCTTGGAAATTTCAACGAAAGAGGTGCCATGGTTCACGGATTTAGAAATTTTTTTTGTGTGTGGAATCATCCCGGATAAGTTCTCTTCAAACCAAAGGAAGAAGTTCAAACAAGATTATCAAGATTATTATTGGGATGAACCATACCTCTTCCGAATTTGTACGGATGGGGTGATTAGAATATTTGTATTGGAAGAATAGCAAGGTGAGATTCTTGGGGATTGTCATTCTTCGCCATATGGTGGTCATCATTGTGGAGCGAGAACGGAAACCAAAGTGCTTAGTTGTGATTTATATTAGCCCACTCTTCACAAGGATGCAAGTGAGTTAGTGAAAAGATGTGATGAATGTCAACGAGCTAGTGGAATCTAGAATAAAAATGAAATGCCTCTCATTACCATTTTGGAGATTGATATTTTTGATGTGTGAGGTATTGACTTCATGGGTCCTTTTGTGAGTTCTGGTAGAAACACCTACATCTTGGTCGCGGTGGATTATATGTCTAAATGGGCTGAGGCCGTTTCTTTGCCCAACAATGAGGCAAGAAGTGTGGTGGTGTTCTTGAAGAAGAATATTTTCACAAGGTTTGGTACTCCGTGTTCAATTATAAACAATGGGGGGTCACATTTTTGCAACAATGCTTTCGACACTTTACTTAGCAATTATTGTGTTACTCACAAAGTCACGACTCCCTATCACCCACAAGCTAGAGGGAAAGTGGAAGTGTTCAACTGGGAGATAAATAGTATCTTGTCCATAACGGTGAATGCTAATCGGACGGATTGGTCTAAGAAGCTTGATGATGCATTATGGGCTTATCAGATGGCTTACAAAACACCTATCGAAATGTCTCCACACCGGTTGGTGTTCGAGAAAGCTTGTCATCTTCCGGTGGAGCTAGAGCACAAGGCCATGTGGGTTCTAAAGAAGTTGGATCTTAATTGGGATGTAGCCGCTAACTTGAGGGTTGCACACTTGAATGAATTTTTTGAGTTCCGGTACCATGCTTATGCAAGTTCGTTCTTGTACAAAGAAAATATGAAATATCATCATGACAAATATATTTGGAACAAAGAGTTCAAGGTAGGCGATCTTGTGTTGTTTTTTAACTCAAGGTTGAGGATGTTTCCCGGGAAACTAAAGTCTAAATGGAGCGGTCCTTTTGAAATTGTGGGTTTGACACCTTTTTGTGCATTAGACTTGAAAAATAAAAATAATGAATCATTCCGAGTCAATGGTCACCGGGTGAAGCACTATTTGGGAAAGGTTGGAGATAGCCACGCCATGGCGGACATTCATTTCACTTGAGGGTATTTTGCGTCATGCCGCGACGTTAAATCAAGCGCTTCTTAGGAGGCACCCCATGTTTATTTTCCTTTTTCTTTTTTAGTTAGGTGTTATTTTTGTTCTAACTTGATTTGAAGTGTGCTACAGGGCTGAGTGTGGTTTACAGGAATTGTGGACAAAAACTTTGGCTAAGTGGTCTAATGAAATGCGAACCGCAGTTGATTTGTGTGGACCGCACATTTGTTGGTGTTATAGCAAATGCCTATTGCGTCCACACATTTATCTTGCGGACCGAACGATCGAGATGATGAAAATATCAACTCTATGAAGTTTTAGCTTGTCAGCACGAAGGTCGATCTGCGACCGCAAGTGAATTTTGTGACCGCACATGAAAATATGCGGACTGCAGACGAAGCTGAGATGAGGTCCCAGGTAATAGAGTGCGCACTGCACATGAAAATATGCGGTTGCACTCGCCCTTATTTCCCTTAGAAAACCATAAGTATAAATAGAGGAACGAGGCCAAATTTACACATTTCACTATTTGAACAAAAAATGTGCTCTGTTGAATTTTCTTGGAGATTTCATCTGTCCACACACACAACCACTTTTATCAGTCCCTCATTACACACACTCTATATGGTATGCTTTAATTTCATGTTAATCTTTTTAGTTAGTTTAATTTGTAGATTTTTAGTTCTTTTTAGGCCATTTGTTATTCGAGTTCATTTATATGTCCATGAGGGGTAAATCTGAACTAGGTTAACTTGATATATGCTCTATGGGCACTGGGTTAGTGCAATTTCATGTTTCTATAATGTTGCCATATCAAATTGTGCACAAAATTGAAAAACCTAGGTAGAAAAGTTTGACCTATACGTAGTTTTTGAAATCTGCGACCACACTTGAATTTGTGCGGTCCGCAGATGTTGAAATTAAGGCAACTTAGTGACGAAGGGATATGCAGTCGCAAGTTAAAATGTACGGACCGTAGAATTCCCATTGTGGCCGCAGAACAACACATTAACTGTCGTTAGAGAGTCCCTACTTTGAGACTCCAATGTGCGGTCGCAAGTTTAATTGTGCGGACCGCAGAAATCCTATTGCGGCCGCACATTAGCCAAATCTCTGTCATCATATAGATGGAATTTTTGGGTTTCAGAGGGGCGGACACAAGTGAAATTATGCGGACCACACTTTATTTTGCGGCGCACAACAAAAATATGCGGTCCGCAAGTGAAATTGTGCGGACTGCAAATCTTGTTCCCTGCAAGCATAATCTAATTGAACAACCTTACTGTGTACTCTGGTTTATCCTTTACTTGCATTTCTCCTGTGTATGTTTGAAAATTGAATTGCAACTAACAATTGCCTTTGCTTGATACAGATAATGATTCAATCCAGAGAACGAAGAGCCACTTCTAAAGGGAGAGGTGAATCTTCTCGGGGTCGAGGCAAGAGTGCCTTAGCCCTTGGCCAATCAAAGACAATAAGGAAGAAAGCAACAGCCGGGAGAGGGATGTGTAGACCTCTCTGATATTAGCTCATATGTCCCCTCTAGGGAAGCGTCAGAGGGAAATACAACCTCAGTTTAGGAGCAGTCGGTCATACAGTCGAGACCGCAAGGGAGATACCAACTTAGGGACGAGCCGTCCTCATCTTATTGCACTTTTGAGAGATCGGAGAGTGCTAGTCAGGCTTCTGAGCCATCGGCTACACCATTTCCTGAGGCACATGATACACCAGTTCATGATATCCCCGATGATAGCAGAGGGAGAGATGCTATAACTGTCGTCCTTGAAAGATCAAAGAAGAAAGAGGTTTGGGAGGACCGCTTTTTCAGCCTGGTTGCCTTTACCAGCTTCCGTATGTGGTGTCTAGTGAGGTCGCTAACTCTTGAGTGACAATTTCTATTGATAGATTTGGAGAGGTACAACCCGACCATATTGAGACAGTTCTAGGCACAAAAGGGGTGGATGTGGTTTACCCAGAGTGTAGTGGATGCCAAAGAGTACCTTGTTCGTGAATGCTATGCCAATGTGGCTCATATGAAAAAGGGGACGAAGGTGACCAAAGTACGTAACTTCAAGGTGCGGTTTGAATAGCATACACTCCACATACACTTGGGCTTCGAGGATGTTGAACCAAAGGAGTATTTGGAGAAGTGTGAACATGGAGACGAAGTCCGACCTTAGTTAGCGGAGATTCTAGCAACACCAGGGCCACCACCACCATGGATTGCTACTAGAGTTCCCATCCACCGGAGCACTCTAAGTTTCGAGGTGAAGGGGTGGAAAACCTTTATGTGCAGTAGGTTAGATCCGTGCCAGAAAAAAACTCACCTTCCTATTCTTTAAGAAGTTCCTGTGGAATCTATTATGGCCGGGTACCCAATCAATGTGGGTGCTATGATGTCGGCCAACATCTCAGTGATCGCACGGCAAGATGAATCGTCCTACCTGTATCCCAACACCATTACAGAATATCTCACTGATGCAAGGTAGTGCCATGGGATTATGACACAAAGGTGAGGCCGAAGAAGGCTTTTGCTTGGTACTCACTGATGGATGCGATTAACCCAAAGAAGAAAGTTCAGCCTCCTACTAGCACAAGCCAGTCTGATGAGTCAGCTGTGATAGTTTCTAAGATAGTTGATATTCCATCCACTTCGAATGAGCCTTCCTCTAGTGCCGCAGTTACGACTCCGCCATCATCCACAACCCCTACTACAACTCATGCCACAACTCCTGCCTCAGCTCTGAGGCCAGTTCCCATGCCTATTGCCCTATTATATGCGATGCGAGTCTTTAAGACATTGGCGAGTCTCAATAACTGGATGCAAACAACTAATGCAAAACTTTCTGACTTATCCAGTACTATTGCAGTTCAGTCCACTTCTCAGGCAACTCAGGTTCCCTCGACCATTGATGAGACACAAAAGAAGATTTTGGAGAACCAGAAGACCATTATGAGCACCTTGGTACGACAAGGGTCAGTGATTAAAGAGCTGAGAAAGGATGTAAAGAAGATGAGGAAGTCTCATGCCACCAAGAAGTTAGTGGATAAGCTTCGAAAAGAGGTGAACAAAATTTCTACAGCCAGAGACCTTCCCTTTGACATGCTGCTTGACCCGTACCAGTCTGCTGTAGATCCTTCAGCCCCATCTGCACCGGTAGCACCACCTGGCAAGTCTGAAGAGCCAGATCTTTCTGCCAACACTGATGAGGCAGTATGTCGGATGTTCGCCAACCCAACCACACCTAGAATCGAGGATGATGAGATCTAGTTGGATGATCGGGAGGGCGACGACATTGATGGGGACACAGAGTTGTCCAAGGAGCCGTAGGGAGTTTTCTTGACCCTTTCCTCCTTTACTCTTATTTTGCTAAGCATTGGGGACAATTCTTATTTTTATTCGGGGGGGGGGGGGGAGTTTATTTGACACATTTGGTACACTTTGATACATTTGGCCTATAATAATTTGATGATATTTTCTCTTTTCTTATTTGTATGTGTATATATTATCTCTCTCTTTCTCTCATTATGTATATCCATTCTATATTTAGTAGTTTTTGCTCATTAGCTTCTTCATTGTAGTTTTTTGCTTATTAGATTCTTTGTTTTTTCCATATTTGTTCTTGATTTGTTAAGTAGCTTCTTTTTATGTTTTAGTAGATAATAAGCCTTTGGTTTTCTTAATGCCATGGTTCTTTCCAAATGTAGTTGTTGTGTGAACCGGGTGACTCGTCCCAACGATGGATGGTGTGACAACCTTCTTAAGGGAATGAGTATGTTTTTGAGTTTAGGTAATAATTGTAGTAGTAATGAATAAAAAGACCTAATTAATTCATACTCGAAGAGTCAACCATGCTTCATTTGGAACCAACACACTTAACTACGTGCTTATGGTTAGAGATAAGGTTTTCAAAAGAAATAGCTCTAGTTAGTGACTTTGTGACTCTTGAGTTGAATTTGGTAATCATCGAGTGGTTTAATAGGACCATAGTGATCTTTAAACTTGAATGTGGTCATTTTAGGTTCCCGACTCTATCCTCTTTTACAATCTAATTGCGTGAGGGGTCATTTTAGTATCCGTGCGAAGGGCCTAGAACTTGCCCCGAATGTGTTTCAAGGAAAACCCTAAGTTTTGCTAGGTTAGAGAAGTGATTGTAGGCTCTCCTTGGGTCCGTTTGAGTTTTCTATTTCCAACCAATGTCGTTAGCCCTACTCATCCCCTTTGAGCCTCTAGCCTTTCTCATTTGATAACCATGTTACAATCCTTTACCCGTTTTGTCGTGACCCTCTCTTGGCACCCGATCTTTCCTTAATACTCATGTGAAACAAATGGTTTAAAATGTAAGTTTGGGGGAGATATGAGAAATTTCAAAAAGGTATCAAAACACAAAAAAAGAAAGAAAAAGAAAAAGAAATGATCTCTATGAAAAGAGAAGGCAAGAGAAGAAAAGAACAAAACGAAAACTACAAAAAGTGAATAAGTATAAGGGTTGATGGATTCAAAAATAGGTAATGATCCCGAACATTGAGAAATCAAAAAAGGGGAAAAGAATGAAACAATAAAGAAAGAGTGATGTTAAGTTTCTCTAGCCCCCAATGAAAAGAAAGTGACTCTAAAAATTGGCAATTATAAGCCGATAAATGAAAGATGAAGTGCTCAAGGAAAGGTGTAACCACTTAACCATACGGTATCCTTCCCTAACCCAAAATCCTTCATCACATCCCGAAAGATGTCCTACTTGATTTCAAACCGAGTGAGCTTACATTATGTGATGACCCAAAAGGTCATCTTATGCTTTAGAACTCGAATATGCGCTCTTAAGCCTTAAAAATCCCCTTTTTACCCTCCTCGATTTGCATGCGCAGTACGGACAGGTTTCCGGAAAGCTTTTATGTTGAAAATAAGAATTTTTGCCTTAAAAGTTGATTTTAGTTGATTTCGGTCAACATTTTTGGTAAATGACCCCGAATCTGTGCTTTGACGGTCCCGGTAGGTCCGTATCGAATTATGGGACGTGGGCGTAAGCCCGGAATCGAATTCGGAGGTCCCTAGCTTGAGTGATGAATTTTTGATGAAAATTAAAAGTTTGGAAATTATTTGTTTTTAAGAATTGATTGATATTTGGCATTGTTAGTATCGGGTCCGTATTTTGGTTCTGGAGCCCGGTACAGGTTCAATATGATATCTAAGACTTGTCTGTGAAATTTGGTGAGGAACTGAGTTGATTTGACGTGATTCGGACGTCCAGTTGAGAAAATAGAAAATTTAAAGTGTTCTTGAGAATTTCATTTGATTTGGTGCTAAATTCGTAGTTCTAGGTGTTCTAGTGTTGTTCAAATTATCGTTCTTATCATGTTCACGGAATTTTCAGGTGATAATTGAGTTTTTATTTCAAGATGAGATTTATATTTTAGAACCAAATGTTGAAGTAAGGTTTGTACTTGTTATTCTACCTCCTTGTTGTTATTTATGCATTGCATTATGGTAAGGGAGAGTGTTAATGCACGAAGGGTGATGCCGTGCTATATTGTGAGTGTTAATGCACGAAGGGTAATGCCGTGCCATATTGTGAGTGTTAATGCACGAAGGGTGATGCTGTGCCATATTGTTAGTGTTAATGTAGGAAGGATGATGTCGTGCCATGATATGAGAGTAAAATCACGAAGGGTGATGCCGTGCCGTTTTTATTAATTTTATGGTGAGATTGAGAGTAAAAGCACGAAGGGTGATGCCATGCATTTTTACTTACTGTATTCACTATTCCTATTGATCCATCGTATATTGACTGCTCCGGTGATCATTCTGTTGTAGTTCTTCATCTTGTATTCTCCTCAGTATGTTTCTCCTCCCGACATTTCCTGTTTAGTTCTTCATTCCTGTTATTTGCGTATAAACTGTTAAATTGTATAGGTTGATTGTAGGTGCCTTGCCTTAGGCTCGTCACTACTTCGTCGAGGTTAGGCTCGACACTTACCACTACATGGGGTCGGTTGTACTGATGCTGCACTCTGCACTTTCTGTGCAGATTTTGATACCGGCTCAGGTTGATCGGGATTTGCTATTGGTCCGCTGTCCGGAGACTCAAGGTAGATCTGTCGGCGTTCACATACCTTGAAGTCCCCGTCTATCTTTTTATGTCCTACTATTTTCTTTCAGTCAGACAATTGTATTTCTTTCAGACTATTACTTGTAGTAAATTCTAGAATGCTCGTGAATTATGACTCCAGATCCGGGTGGTAGTAATTAATACAGTTTTATGATATTCCGCACATATTATATTTCATTTTAGTTAATTATTGTTAATTACTGAATGGAAATAAGAAATTGGCAAATGATTCCCTAACGCTGGCTTGCCTAGCAAGTGAAATGTTAGGCGCCATCACGGCCCCGTCGGTGAAAAATTTCGGGTCGTGACAGTTGGTATCAGAGCACTAAGTTGCCTAGGTCTCATAATTCACGAGCAAGCTTAGTAGAGTCTGGAGGATCGGTACGGAGACGTCTGTTCTTATCTTCCAGAGGCTATGAAGTTTAGGAACAAGTTTCACTTCTATTCTTCTCTATTGTGCGATTCTGCTTTCTCAATACTGATTGAACTCTTCTACTCTTATTCTCTCGCAGATGGCGAGAACACGTACCTCTTCCTCATCTGAGCAGCAGCCAGAGCCTCCAGTGATAGCTCCTACACGGGGCAGAGGTCGAGGCCGTGTTAGAGGCCGGGGAGGGGCAGGGCTCAGCCTAGGGCCCAAGCAGCATCCCCAGCAGTGGAGCCTCAGATAGAGATTGGTAAGGAGGTTCCAGCCCAGACTGTTCATGTCGGACCAACTCAGGTTCCGGAGGGGTTCATTGCTACCCAGTACTTCAGGATGCTTTGGTCCGTTTGGTGGGCCTTATGGAGAGTGTGGCCCAGACTAGCGCATTTCCCATGGCTCCAGCAGTCTCTCAATCTAGAGGAGGAGCCTAAACTCCTACCACTCCCGCTCCGGAGCAGATAGCTCCACAGTATTAGGCTCCAGAAGCTTAGCCAGTCGGATTAGTTCCACCGGTTATTGCGACACAGGTCGGAGATGCCATTCTTCTGCTTCCCACCGAGAGAGATAGGGTGAGGAGGTTTATTGATGGACTTGCTCAGCCTATCAGATTGCAGATGGCTAAGGAGACTGGGAGTGAGATTTCTTTTCAGGCGGCTGCTAATGTCGCCAAACGAGTCGAGATGGTTCTTACTCAGGGAGGTCAGGGGTCTAACCAGAGGCCTCGTCATTCCGGTGAGTTCAACGGTGCCTCATCTAGAGGCATGAGTACTTTTGGTAGAGTACATCCTCCCATACCGTTTCATTCAGCGCTTTAGGCATCCCACGGTGCCTTAGGTGGTCGTGGCCCTCAGATGCATTATTCTGACCAGCTAGCCTACAGTGCACCACCAGCTCCTATTAGTACACCTCCACTCTAGAGTTATAAGGGTGGTTATTCAGGTCGACAAGGTCAGTTTCAGGGTCAGCAGTCATAACAGCCGAGGTTATGTTATACTTGTGGTGATTTGAGGCATATTGCTAGAGTTTTCCCTCAGGCAACGAGCATCTCACATCATCAGAATTCTCGTGCCATGGTTCTGGCACTAGTTGCTGCACCACCTGCTCAGACAGCCAGAGGTAAGGGCCAGGCAGTTAGAGGTGGAGGTCAGGCCATTAGAGGTGGAGACCAGCCAGCTAGAGGCCGTCCCAGGGACATAGTTCAGGGTGGTGGGCCCCAGCCACGGTGTTATGCTTTCCCAGCCAGGCCTGAGGCTGAGTCATCTGACGCTGTTATCACAGGTACTGTTTCAGTTTGCAGTAGAGATGCTTCAGTTCTATTTGATCCGGGATCTACTTACTCCTATGTGTCTTCCTATTTTGCTTCCTATTTGGTTGTGCCCCGCGATTCTTTGAGTGCTCTTGTGTATGTGTCCACACCAGTGGGAGATGCTATTGTTGTAGATTGTGTTTATCGTTCGTGTATGGTAACCATTGGGAGTCTTGAGACTCGTGTAGATCTTCTACTTCTCGACATGGTTGATTTTGATGTCATACTGGGCATGGAATGGCTGTCACCTTATCATGCTATATTAGATTGTCACGCCAAGACGGTGACCTTAGCCTTGCAAGGGGTGCCTCAATTAGAGTGGAGATGGAATCTTGGTCATTCTGCCAGCAGGGTTATCTCTTATGTGAAGGCTCGGCATATGGTCGAGAAGGGGTGTCTAGCTTATTTGGCTTATGTACGTGATTCTAGTGCGGAGGTTCCGTCCATGGATTCAGTGCCGGTTGTTTGTGAGTTTCCAAAGGTGTTTCCTGCAGACCTACCGGGGATACCACCCGACAGGGATATTGATTTATGCATTGATTTGGCTCCGGGCACTCAGCCTATTTCCATTCTGCCATATCGCATGGCCCCGCTAGAGTTGAAAGAATTGAAGGAGCAGTTGCAAGATTTGCTGGATAAGGGCTTCATTAGACCTAGTGTCTCGCCCTGGGGTGCACCTATGTTGTTTGTGAAGAAGAAAGATGGATCGATGAGGATGTGTATAGATTATCGGCAGTTGAACAAAGTCACCATCAAGAACAAGTATCCATTGCCAAGGATTGATGATTTATTTGATCAGCTTCAGGGTGACAAAGTGTTTTCAAAGATTGATTTGAGATCTGGCTACCATCAGTTGAGGATTAGGGCATCTGATGTTTCTAAGACAGCTTTTCGGACTCGGTTTGGGCATTATGAGTTTCTAGTGATGTTATTTGGGCTGACAAATGCCCCAGCAGTATTCATGGATTTGATGAACCGGGTGTTCAAACCCTACCTGGATTTCTTTGCGGTTGTGTTTATTGATGATATCTTGATCTACTCCCACAGTCGAGAGGAGCATGAGCAGCACCTTCGGATCGTTCTTCAGACTCTGAAAGACAGCCAGTTATATGCTAAGTTCTCAAAATGCGAGTTTTGGTTGAGTTCAGATGCTTTCTTGGGTCACGTGGACCCTAAGAAGATTGAGGCAGTCCAGAACTGGCCTAGACCCACATCGGCTACAGAGATCCGTAGTTTCCTAGGTTTGGCGGGATATTACCGTCGATTTATGGAGGGGTTTTCATCTATAGCAGCCCCGTTGACTAGATTGACCCAGAAGGGTGCCCCGTTCAGGTGGTCAAACGAGTGTGAAGCGAGCTTACAGAAGCTCAAGACGGCTTTGACTACGGCACCGGTATTGGTGTTACCCACATGTTCAGGATCTTATACAGTATATTGTGATGCATCTCGTATTGGTCTGGTTGCGGTATTGATGCAGGGTGGCAATGTTATTACATATGCTTCACGGCAGCTGAAGGTTCACGAGAAAAATTACCCTGTTCATGATCTAGAACTGGCAGCCATTGTTCAGGTGCTAAAGATTTGGAGGCACTATCTTTACGGCATGCCTTGTGAGGTATTCACTGATCATCGGAGCTTGCAGTATTTGTTCAAGAAGAAGGAACTCAATTTGAGGCAGAGGAGGTGGCTGGAGCTATTGAAAGACTATGATATCACCATATTATATCATCCCGGGAAGGCCAATATGGTGGCCGATGCTTTGAGTAGAAAGTGAGTCAGTATGGGTAGCCTTGCATATATTCCAGTTGGTGAGAGACCGCTTGCTTTGGATGTTCAGGCCTTGGCCAACCAGTTCGTGAGGTTAGATGTTTTTGAGCCCAGCCGTGTTCTAGCTTGTACAGTCGCTCGATCTTCCTTGTTTGAGCGCATCAGAGATCGGCAGGATGACGATCCTCATTTACTTGTCCTTAGAGACACAGTGCGACACAGTGGTGCCAAGCAGGTTACTATTGGAGATGACGGAGTTTTGAGGATGCAGGGTCATATTTGTGTGCCTAATATGGATGGACTTCGTGAGTTGATCCTTGAGGAGTCTCACAGTTTCCGGTATTCTATTCATCCGGGCACCGCCAAGATGTATCAGGGCTTGAGGCAGCATTATTGGTGGAGGCGAATGAAGAAGAACATAGTTGCCTAAGTAGCTCGGTGCCTAAATTGCCAGTAGGTAAAGTGTGAGCATCAGAGACCTAGTGGTTTACTTCAGAGGTTAGATATTCCTGAGTGAAAGTGGGAGTGTATCACTATGGACTTTGTTGTTGGACGCCCACGGACTCAGAGGGAGTTCGATGCAGTTTGGGTCATTGTGGACAAGCTGACTAAGTCAGCGCATTTCATTCCTGTGGCAGTTACCTATTCCTTGGAGCGGTTGGCAGAGATTTATATTCGTGAGATCATCCATCTTCACGGTGTGCCCGTGTCTATCATTTTTGATCGAGGTACGCAGTTTACCTCGCACTTTTGGAGGGCAGTTCAGCGTGAGTTGGGTATGCGGGTTGAGTTGAGCACATCATTTCATCCTCAGACGGATGAGCAGTCCGAGCGTACTATTCAGATCTTGGAGGATATGCTCCGCGCCTGTGTTATTGACTTTGGAGGTTCTTAGGATCAGTTTTTGCCGTTAGCGGAGTTTGCCTACAATAATAGCTACCAGTCGAGCATTCAGATGGCTCCCTATGAGGCATTATATGGTAGACGGTGTAGGTCGCCAGTTGGGTGGTTTGAATTGGGAGAGGCTCGGTTATTAGGTACCGATTTGGTACAAGATGCCTTGGATAAGGTCAAGATTATTTAGGATCGACTTCGCACAACTCAGTCTAGGCAAAAGAGTTATGTCGACCGTAAAGTTCGTGATATTGCATTCATGGTTGGAGAAAGAATATTGCTTCGGGTATCGCCCATGAATGGTGTTATGAGATTTGGGAAGAAGGGCAAGTTGAAACCTAGGTATATCGGGCCTTTTGAGATTCTGGAGAGAGTGGGAGAGGTGGCTTACATGCTTGCGTTGCCACCTAGTTTAGCAGTTGTTCATCCGGTATTCCATGTGTCCATGCTTCAAAAGTATCACGGCGATCTGTCCCATATGTTAGATTTCAGCTCTGTCCAGTTGGACAAAGATTTGACTTACGAGGAAGAGCCAGTGAAAATTCTAACCCGGCAAGTTCGCCAGTTGAGATCAAAGAGTTACCCTTCAGTTTGAGTGCATTGGAGAGGTCAGCCTATTAAGGCAACTACTTGGGAGTCCGAGTCCGATATGCGGAGTAGATATCCCCACCTTTTCACCAGCCCAGGTACTTTTCTATGTCCGTTCGAGGACGAACGGTTGTTTTAGAGGTGGAGAATGTGATGATCCAAAAGGTCATCTTATGCTTTAGAACTCGAATCTGCGCTCTTAAGCCTTAAAAATCGCCTTTTTACCCTCTTCAATTTGCGTGCACAGCCTGGGCAGGTTTTCGAAAATCTTTTATGTTGAAAACTAATGAAAATAAGAATTTTTCCCTTAAAAGTTGATTTTAGTTCACTTCGGTCAACATATTTGGTAAACGGCTCCGAATCCGTGCTTTGACGATCCCGGTAGGTCCGTATCGAATTATGGGACCTGGGCGTATGCCCGGAATCGAATTCGGAGGTCCCTAGCTTGAGTTATGAATTTTTGATAAAAATTAAAAGTTTGGAAATTATTTATTTTTAAGAATTGATTGATATTTGGCATTGTTAGTATCGGGTTCGTATTTGTGTTCCGGAACCCGATACAGGTTCAATATGATATCTAAGACCTGTCTGTGAAATTTGGTGAGGAACGGAGTTGATTTGACATGATTCGGACGTCCAATTGAGAAAATAAAAATTTTAAAGTGTTCTTGAGAATCTCATTTGATTTGATGCTAAATTCGTAGTTCTAAGTGTTATTTTGGCGATTTGATCATGCAAGCAAGTTCGTATGATATTTTTAGACTTGTGTGCATATTTTGTTTGGAGCCCCGAGGGCTCGGGTGAGTTTCGGATAGTCCACAGGATGTTTTGAACGTAGAAAAGTTTTCTGGTATAACTGAACCTGTTGCAAGCCTCTGATCTCGCAATTGCAAGATCAGGCATCGCAAATGCGAACATAACAGGGTCTGCAATTGCAAGGCTTTCATCGCAATTGCGATTAGAAGCCTGGGCCAATAGTTCTCGCATTTGCGAGGTTACCTTCGCAATTGCGAAGGGAGTCTGGGAAGGGCAAGTTCGCAAATGCGAACATCTACTCGCATTTGCGAGGTTCAGTGGTAGCTAATGCGACACTTTCCTCGCATTTGTGAAGGCAGAGGGATTGTGAAGGACATCGCAATTGTGATTGTTCCTTCACATTTGCGAAGCTCAGGTCGCAATTGCGACACCTGCAGCTGAGTAAAAGGGGCTTAGACATGATTTTTCATTCATTCTTCATATTTTCAAAACCCTAAACCTTAAGAGGCGATTTTCCAACGACCAAATCTTCCCCAAATCATAGGTAAGTGATTCCTAACTCTTTTCTTTCAATCTTTTACATCTTATAACAAGATTTCAACCTAGAATCTAGAATTTTTATGGTGAAATTAGGATTTTTGGGTAGAACTTAGGAATTTTGAAATTTTAGGATTTAGACCCTAATTTGAGGTCGGATTCCAAAACTAATTACATATTCCGGCTCGGGGGTGAATGGGTAAATATTTTTTGGTCCGAACCTCAGGTTTTGATCAAGCGGGCCCGGGGTCGAGTTTTCGAATTTTTGGAGGAAAAATTAGAAAATTTAATTTATGCAATATAATTGATTCCTTTAGCATTATTTGATATTATTGAGTCATTTTTGAATAGATACGAGTGATTTGGAGGTGAATTCTAAAGGAAAAGCTGTGATTGAGAAGTAAGTGGCCTTCAGAGCGAGGTAAGTGTTGTGTCTAACCCTGACTTGAGGGAATTAGGAACCTTAGATTATTTGCTAAGTGAAATTCATGTGAGCGGCGTATATGTGAGGTGATGAGTAATTATGCACCGCCAATTTACATGTTTTTCCATGTTTCTCTGTTTTTCTAATATTGTCTCATTCCTATGCCAAATTGCTACGTGTTATACTAGTGTTGTTCAAATTATCGTTCTTATCATGTTCACGGAATTTTCAGGTGATAATTGAGTTTTTATTTCAAGATAAGATTTATATTTTAGAACCAAATGTTGAAGTAAGGTTTGTACTTGTTATTCTACCTCCCTGTTGTTATTTATGCATTGCATTATAGTAAGGGAGAGTGTTAATGCACGAAGGGTGATGCCGTGCCATATTGTGAGTGTTAATGCACGAAGGGTAATGCCGTGCCATATTGTGAGTGTTAATGCACGAAGGGTGATACTGTGCCATATTGTTAGTGTTAATGTACGAAGGATGATGTCGTGCCATGATATGAGAGTAAAAGCACGAAGGGTGATGCCGTGCCGTTTTTATTAATTTTATGGTGAGATTGAGAGTAAAAGCACGAAGGGTGATGCCGTGCATTTTTCCTTACTGTATTCACTATTCTTATTGATCCATCGTATATTGACTGCTCCGGTGATCATTCGGTTGTAGTTCTTCATCTTGTATTCTCCTCAGTATGTTTCCCCTCCCGACATTTCCTGTTTAGTTCTTTATTCCTGTTATTTGTGTAAACTGTTAAATTGTATAGGTTGATTGTAGGTGCCTTGCCTTAGCCTCGTCACTACTTCGTCGAGGTTAGGCTCGACACTTACCACTACATGGGGTCGGTTGTACTGATGCTGCACTCTGCACTTTCTGTGCAGATTTTGATACCGGCTCAAGTTGATCAGGATTTGCTATTGGTCCGCTGTCCGGAGACTCAAGGTAGATCTGTCGGCGTTCACAGACCTTGAAGTCCCCGTCTATCTTTTTATGTCCTACTGTTTTCTTTCAGTCAGACAGTTGTATTTCTTTCAGACTATTACTTGTAGTAAATTCTAGAATGCTCGTGAATTATGACTCCAGATCCGGGTGGTAGTAATTAATACAGTTTTATGATATTTCGCACATAGTATATTTTATTTTAGTTAATTATTGTTAATTACTGAATAGAAATAAGAAATTGGTAAATGATTCTCTAACGTTGGCTTGCCTTGCAAATGAAATGTTAGGCGCCATCACGGTCCCGTCGGTGGAAAATTTCGGGTCGTGACACATTAGTGGCGATCTACATGGGGGTCAAGCCTATGGTACTTGAAGCCGTACTTGTGACATTCTCTTGTGAGAGATGGGTGAGCCTCTCATGAATCTTTAGATTGAGTGCTAACTTCTTAAGTGAGCTTGGCAAATGGAAAGTAGATGAGGAAGAGTTTGGAGTCCACCATTGCCTACATGATATAACAAGAGTCCTTGATGAGTAAAGTCAATTCTTGAAGCTCAAATGTCACATTAGAACTATATGTGCATGAATATTTGGCTTGTCGCCTTGTTGATAATACATGAGTAGGGTCCCAACTGATGTGTGGATGACTCACCTTTGACTCGCTGAAATGACCCTTAACTTTAGGAGGTGAGAACTAATCTAATTGCTTGAGGACAAGCAAAGACTTAAGTTTGGGGGAGTTGATAAGTGAGGATTTTGACTACTTATTAGCACATTTTTGCTTTTGTTTTAGTCAGAAAGTATTGATTTACATTCCTGAAACTAATGAAATTGTACAAATTGTAGGAATCTAGGAAGTTTGGTCTCCCATGATGAAATACGACTCAAAAAGGAGTGTTCCGGAGCAAAAGACATTAAAGGGCGCAGACGCAAAGAAGTGCGGTCCGTAGAAGGATTTCTGCGGACGTAGAAGAAATTGCGGACCACAGAATTCCATCTACGGTCGCAAACCAAGCAACATAACCCAACAGGAGTTTGACCAATGTGCGGACCGCACATGAGTTGTGCGGCCGCAGAACATGGCTTTCACTGACAAAAATTCAAAGTTCAGAGAATACGCAAAAAGACTGAGTCCTGACACCTTGCTGAAAAGCAGACCGCACAAGAATTGTGCAGCCACAAAAGTTGCTTCGCAACCGCAATCAAGAAATGTGCGGCTGCAAAACCCAGTATCCTACCAGCTAAAGAAATTTGTGGACCGCATATGGAATTGTGCGGTTGCAGAACCTCACGAGGTGCATTTTTGTCAGCGAATTGTGCCCCACTATAAATAGACTAGTTTCACAAATTTAGGTAAAACTTTGAAAGTTAAAAGTTGTTGTAGCTGTTTCCTTTTTCCATTTTAGGACGTTTGTGATTAATTTAGTATTTAAACATTATATTTCATCATTTTAATCTTTGATTATGAGTTTAATTAGCTTTTCTTCTTTATTTTCTTCAATTCTCATTATGAGTAGCTAGATTCTTACTAGGGTTGTGACCCAACCCTAGTGTGTAAACCTTATGGGTATTTAATTTAATGCTTGTTTATGATTGGGCGTTGATTATTTAGCTTAGTTCATGCTTCAATTTTAGAATTAATGGTTGAAAACATTGATTCGTGCCTTTTTGACTTAGTCTCTATTTGAGAAAGAGGGACCTAGTCTAGGATAACTTGACTTACAAGGAATTAGGCTAATCGAGAGATTGATTAGCCTAATTAAAGAGTTCAAACTAGAGATAGTAAAAACCCGACTTGAGCTCATATCAACTATTTTGTTTATACCCATTTGGACTTGAGAAAGCCAAATTGGGCAAAATCACTCTTCTCATGGGGCTTCATCTGGCGTGAATCATAAGCAATCACTCTACCCTCCTGTATCAACACACACCCAAGACCAATTCGAGAAGCGTCACAATACATTATATATGAACCTGATGCTGAAGGCAAAACTAGAACTGGAGTTGTTCTTAAGATTTTGAAAGCTCTGCTCACACTCATCAGACTACCTGAATGGGGCACCCTTCTGGGTCAATCTAATCAAAGGTGCTGCAATGGACGAAAAACCCTCCATGAAGTGGCGATAATATCCAGCCAAGCTAAGAAAACTCCAGATCTCAGTAGCTGAAGACGGTCTGGGCCAGCTCTGAACTGCCTCAATATTCTTTGGATCTACTTTGATACCCTCACTGGACACCACGTTCCCCAAGAACGTCACAGAATCAAGCTAGAACTCACACTTGGAGAATTTAGCATAAAGCTTCTCCTCTCTCAACGTCTGTAGTACAATCCTCAGATGGTGTGCATACTCCTCCTAGCTACGTGAGTACACCAGGATATCATCAATAAATACTATAATGAACAAATCAAGAGATTGTGGAATACACAGTTCATTAGATACATGAATGTTGCTGGGGTATTGGTCAGCCTAAAAGACATCACAAAGAAATCGTAGTGACCATAGCGGGTCCTAAATGCCGTCTTCAGAATATTAGAGTCCCGAATCTTACACTGGTGATACCCAGACCGCAAATCAATCTTAGAGATCACTCTAGCTCCCTGAAGCTGGTCAAATAAGACATCAATGTGAAACAAAGGATACTTGTTCTTAATTTTAACTTTATTCAACTGTCTATAATCAATGCACATCTGCATCATACCATCATTCTTCTTCACAAATAGAGCCGGTGCACCCCAAGGCAACACACTAGGCCTAATGAACCCCTTATCAAAAATCTCTTAATGATGCTCTTTCAATTCCTTCAACTCTGTTAGTGCCATACGATACGGAGGAATACAAATAGGCTAAGTGCCCGACACCAAGTCAATACCAAAATCAATGTCCCTGTCATATGGCATACCCGACAGGTATGTAAGAAACACATCCAAAAAGGCTCTCACTACTGGAACATAATTAATGGTAGGCGTATCAGCATCGACATCCCTCACAAAGGCAAAATATTCCAGGTAAACCTTCCCAACCATTTGTTAGGCCTTGAAATATGAAATCACCCTACTGAGAACATAGTCAATAGAACCTCTCCACTCAATCCTAGGCAATCCCGACATCACCAATGTAACGGTCTTATCATGACAATCCAAAATAGCATGACATAGGGACAACCAATCCATGCCCAAAATCACGTCAAAATCAACCATACTAAGCAATAAGAGATCAACTCTCATCTCTAATCCCCCAATAGTCACCACACACGACCGATATACACGATCCACAATAATAGAATCACCCATCGGTATAGACACATGAAAAAGTGTAACTAAGGAATCAGGGTCCAAATAACTAGCAAAATACGATGATATATATGAATAAGTGGAACCAGGGTCAAATAATATGGAAGCATCCATGTGGCACACTGAAACAATACCCATGATCATTGTGTCTGGAGCAACGACCTTTGGTATGTCGTGAAAAGCATATCATCGAGCCTGAACGCCACCTGATCGAGCTCCCCCTGTAGGGCGACCTCTAGACGGCTGAGTGGGTGGTGAAGTAACTGGTACGAAAGACATAACCTGACCCCTCTGCTAAACTGGTGAAGCAACTCTGATCTATCAATGGCGGCGGGGACTGAATCAGACCATGCGAACCATAATAACTACTAGAAGGACCTGGTACAGATGAACCCTGAACTGATGGAGAACGAGATGAAATCTAAGCTGGGAGGGCACTGAGAGATGACTGACCCAGACAAGAACTATATGAAGCATGGATAGCTGATGCACCACGATGAATCAAATGAGCCATATGAGCGGGACTATAAGGACGACTCCTGATGTGGTAGGACTTTTCTCTAGATGAGGCACTGCTGAAACCACCCGAACCACGAGGCCTCTTTTCCTCCCTCTCCTCACACTTCTAACTACAAACATGCTCTAGGCGTCTAGCAATATCAACTACCTTGTCGAACCTAGAACTTGATGCAATTTCCCAAGTCATGATGAAGCATAGTCTATAGTTGAGGCCATAAATGAACCTCCTAATCCTCTCCCTCTCTATGGGAACCAACCATACCGGGTGACGATCCAACTCTAAAAATCTCATCTCTTACTAGGTCACTAACATACCCTCCTGGTGTAATTGAACAAAATGCCTACGCAACTCCTCCCTGCGGGTTTGTGGAACAAATATCTCTAAGAAGAGAACTGAGAACTCATGCCACATAAGCGGTGCAGTGCCGACTGGCCTGCTTAACTCATAGTCCTCCCACCATCCGAAGGCTACCCCGATAGCTAGAAAGTAGTAAATGAGACTCCACTGGTCTCCAGAATACCCATCGTGCGAAGGATCCACTAGCACTTGTCTAAGAAATCTTGAGCATCCTTTGACTCAGCCCCACTGAACTCTGGAGGCCTAAGTCTCCCAAACCTCTCTAGCCTCTTCTACTCTTTGTCACTCATAGGTGGGCCCACCTAGTCTTGAGCAGCTGCAACCGACTGGGATGGTAGTATCCCCCGATGTCTGGAGTCCTTGGATAACCTGCTCTAGAGTATGAGCGTTGGGAGTCTGAGCATCTCTCCCGGCCTGAGAATTGGCTGGTGCGATCGGAACTGAAACTGCCTCAACAAGTCTAGTGCATACAGTCAATATCTGGGCTAGAGCCTCCTGAAGGCCTGGAATCACAATGGGCACAGTTGGTGCCTGAGCTGGTCCTCCCGACTCAACCATATCTGGTATATGCTCCATAGTTGGGGAAACTGGTGGCTCCACATGTGCTACTCTAGCTGCAGTACGACCTGCACCTCGGCCTTTACCGCGGCGGCCCCAACCTCTCGCGGGCCTAGCTGGTAGTACTGGTGTCCGTTTTCCCAACCTAGTTGCACGTGTCCTCACCATATATGAGATAATAGAATAATAGAAGTTTAGTTTCCAGAATCAACAAATCCACACGACAAGAGTACAAGAAAGTGAAGTTTCCTAATTGTTTGGTAGCCTCTCGAAGATAAGTACAGACGTCTCTGTACCGATCCTCAAGACTCTATTAAACCTGCTCATGACTCGTGAGACCTAAGAAACCTAGTGCTCTAATACCAACTTATCACGACCAAAATCCCAACCTGTCGTGATGGCGCCTATCACATTACTAGGCAAGCCGACAATCACATAATAACCACGTATTTTACATTAAAAACATGATTTAATAAGTTCAACCTCAAAAATCTGCAACTAACTGATAAGAATAACTGCAACTCAACTACAACAATCACAAAATCCTAGTGTCACCGAGTACTTGAACTACTAGATGTCAACACAGTCTAAATTTTTGATACAATTGTCTGAAAAATAATAGAACAATACTGAATAAACTTAAAAGAATGAGAGTCAAGGTCTGCGGGCGTCATAAAGTGTAGTATGAGTACAACTGACCTAATGTACTCAATAAGTAACAAGACTAACCTTGGGCTGAAAGTAGTGACGAGCTCACAAAGATACAATCCGAATCAAAGTAATGAAAACACATATATAACAAGATAATGACAGTAATAACTCAGAGAAGTTCCATATTCAATTTGTAAACAGTACAAAAATTTAGACATGCTTTCAAGTTTAACAATTTAAGCTCAACACTAATAAAATATGCTAAGTACAGCTAGCATGAGGAATGTTACATCTCTATGACTACATGTCAAATATGTATGTCAAATGTAATGCATCACAATAAAACTCGCAGGTGCTCATGCTGTTAGAGTACTCAATCTGTCTATATCAACTCCCACTCATCATACACAATCAGTCAGCACTATATGGTACCTACGCTCACTGCTGGTACACCAGACTCCGAAGCGGCGAATCCTGTCCAAGCGATAATATAAAGCCAATATGGTCTCTTGTGGCGTGTAGCCCGATCCCATAATGATGAATAAGCCAATAAGGCCTGCTGTGGCGTAGAACCCGATCCATAATAATAATAATAATAATAATAATAATAATAATAATAATAATAATAATAATAATAATAATAATAATAATAATAGATATAAAGCCAATATGACCTGCTACTGTAACGACTTGACCCATTGTTTTGAGCTTTAGCAATCCGTTCTGTAGTTCGGGGTCTTGAATGCCTTCATATTGTGTATTATGACTTGTGCCCATGGTCGGATTTGTGTTTCGGATATTTTGGGATGAATTTGGATGAGTGATCCTCACTTTAGAAGATTAGGTTAAAAATATTAATCGAGGTTTGACTTTTATGAAAAAACGACCCCGTAGGAGTATTTTGATGGCTTTGATAGGTTTGTATCGTAATTTTAGACTTATGCGTATGCCCGAAATCGAAATCGAAGGTGCGTAGGTTGATTTGTGTTGTTTTGCCGAAAGTTGACAACTTTAAGAATTAGAATTTTTACAAGTTTGACCGTAGGTTGGATTCATATCTATCGTATTTGGATTTCTTTTTTGGGACTTGGAATAGGTTCAGTTTTCATTTTGTACTTGTCTAGAAAGTTTGGCATCATTCCGAGTTGATTTGATAGGAATCAGACGCGCAGTCGTGTTTTTAGAAGTTCTTGAGTTTCATTTTGATTTCATGTGTTTCAGAGGTCCGATTCATTGCTTCGGATGTTATTTTGATGATTTTATCATGCGAGCAAGTTCGTGTTATGTTTTTAGACTTGTGTTGATGTTTGATTTGGAGCCTCGAGGGATCAGGTGAGTTTCGGACGCGTTGCGGAGTGTTTGATAGAGTTTAAGTACTTCTGGTTTTTGCATAGAAGCTTCATGTCTCACAATTGCGAGATATGTGTCACGTTTGCGATGTTTGGCTTAGTCTGCTAGGTTCGTATTTGTGAACCCTGTGTTCGCATTTGCGAAGGTGGTCTGGGTTCAGCAATGATCGCATTTACGATCATCTTGATCGCTTTTGCGATGGTCCAATGTTGCATTACTGAACCAGTCATCGCATTTGTGATGACAGTAGGGATGTGAGGTTCTTCGCTTTTGCGAACCCCAATTCACATTTGCGACACCTGCGATTGGACAAAAAGCTGAGGAACATGATTTTTAGTTTTATTTTCATATTTTGGAACCCTACACTCGGTAGGAGGCAATTTTGAAGAGGGATTTTCATCTACAATCATTTGGTAAGTGATTTTGTTCAATTTCCAACTAGTTTACATGATTATATATGAGTTTTAACATCAAAATCTAGAGAATCAAAGTGAATTTTAGGAAACTGACTATATTTTGAATATTGTTTTTGAGTTTTGAGAGTCCATTTAGACTCAGATTTAGAATCTACATATATGGACTCGTGGGGTTATCGGCAGTTGAAATCTGCCCTTAAACCCGGGTTTTGACCGGGCAAGCCCGGGGCTGACTCTTGTTGACTTTTGTGGAATTGGGTAAAGATCATAGCTTTATTTATTGGAATTAATTTCTCTTACATTATTTAATGGTATTAGGTCTATTTTGGTTAGATTTGTGCCGAACAGAGGTAGATTGTAAAGGAGAAGCTATTTATGAGTATTGATTGAGGGCTTTTGAGGTAAGTATCTTGGTTAACGTTGTTTGGGGGAACTAACCCGTAGGGATTGGTTGTTTGAACTACGTAAAAGACGTGTACACAAGGTGACGATTGTGCACATATCTTATATGTGGAAATTGACCTGTTTAGACTCTTAGGTTCTTATGTACATTAAAATAAAGTTGTCTCATCATGTTATACCCTCTATCGCTAAATTTACCCAACATGTCTTATTTAAGTTAATTGGTTCATGTTCTACCCTTTATTGCCAAATTATTACACCTTGTGCGTCCCAAGGTGACGAATGAATATGAGATGTGTTAATCATGATTTAAATGAATTTAAAGTCATAATATGGTTATATATGATGTTTGGATAGAAAATATGAAGTTTGGGAAAAATCAGATTTAAGTTGAGGAAAAACCGACTAAGGATTTGCCTTGTAATAGAGCTTTTTGAGAAATACATTTTGTGTGCTATATGACGTATTTTTGGGACATATTGTATACAAAATTGAAGGTCTTGGAATGTAGTTTCCAACGCTCTTAATTGTTCGTTCATACGACATACGGATAAAAGGATATAAGTGTCGGAAGATGGGCGAATGAGAGGGTGCCAAGCTAGCACCTTTTGACTTTTCAAAAGTTTATATATATGTCTTAACTTATCTCTCTTTATTTATACATAGAAACCGACCAGAGAACACCATAAAACCTGTCCTTGAGCTCTCTAATAGTACTTCAAAGAATACTAACATCCTGGGTACGAAATTGAGAAGCGATAACATCAGAACGATCCCTACGATGTAAGTATCGCTATATCGCCTCTCTTTTTCTTTGTAGTTTGAGTTTTGGAATGTATTTAATAGTTAATAAAATTCCTAATTTCTGTATTTAAACTTTAAAATATCAAGGAAGGTTGATAAATTATTTTCCTAATATTTAGAACTCACGGGACGGTGATCGAAAACCGTGAGTACGATTTATTTCACTTTTAGTGGACTATTTTGTAGTCCACTCATGTTGGCTTATTGTGCTTCTGATTTATGGAGTTTGGAAGGATGAAGGGCGTGGATAAACTCCATATGTGGTAAGGTAGTAGGCTGGTCGCTCGTTGTTGCAATCTCAGGTTAATTGATAACTTATTGATTGGGTATGTTATGGTATATTTGGGGGTTTTGTTTTATTAAAGGTCCCGAATTGTAGTTGGGTTGTTTTTGAGCTGTTGATTGTAGTGTGTTTGTATCTCGCCTATAGTAGGCTTGAGGGAGCAGTGAAATCAAGGGAAATGCTGCCCGTTTTATTTTAGAATCGAGTTATCATTTGAGATACGTGATATACCACCGCCATCAAAGTTGTACACGTATTTCTTTGTTATAGGGTTGATGTACTAGTTGTCGTAAACTTGTTGTTGAGTTGCATTGACGAATTGAGGTATGTTACGACTATCACTCCTTTCCTTTTGGCATGATCCATACGATACAAACGAAACGAGCAAATGTACAACTTTCATAAATGACTCTATTCATAGAAGTATTAGAGATGCCTACGTTCTTGATTTCCCATGTGAATTATTATTATATCTTCTGTTCATGGGTCTCAAAAAAATACGTAGTTGATAAAGTTTATCCGAAAGGTATATTGATCTTATTAACCTATTTCTTATGCATTTCATTCATTTATACATGTACATTGACCCATGACCAGATGGCGTTATATACGCGTATATTATATGTATATGGGATATGGAAAAAGGTTTCAGCATTATATACGCACCACCACCTGATCAGCTGGTATACGTTGATGATTTCGCCCACAGTGGCTGAGATTATATGATGGGATTCCCTTAGAGTCCTGATGAGGTTATATACACATATACCTATGCATGGTATGCCATTTATATGTATATGTATGACATTATAAATTTTTTATGATTCACATAGCTATTTAAACTTACAGGTTGAGTTCCTTACTCCGTATTTCCTTCATGCCTTACATACTCGGTACTTTATTTGTATTAACATCCCTTTTGCCTGGGGATGATGCGTTTCATGCCTGCAGGTCCCGATAGACAAGTTGAGAGTTCTCCTAGTAGGCTATCAGCTCAGCAGAAGTTGTTTGTGCACTCCACTTGTTCCGGAGTTGCCTATTTGTTCAGTATAATTTGAATATGTATTTATTTTTATGACGGGGCCCTATCCCGACCTTTATGACATTTATGTACTCTTAGAGGCTTGTAGACAGATGATATGTATATGGATACTTGTATGGCCTTATCGACCTATGTCTTGGGTATACAAATGATTATGTCGGCCTTATAGGCTTGTATGTCATATGTATAAGTTTCTATATCATGTTGGATCGTCCTATGTCTAGTATTCCATTATGTTTTATTCTAGTTATCTCATGATGGACTTTCCGGTTCATTTACCCATGATAGTATGATAAGAATGATACGTTACGTTGGTACTCGGTTGAGTTAGGCATCTGGTGCCTATCATGGCCCTACGGTTTGGGTCGTGACAAAAGTGGTATCAGAGCAGTTCTATCCTAGAGAGTCTACAAGATGTGTCTAGTAGTGTCTTGTTTATCGGTGTGTTGTGCACCACACTTATAAGCAGAAGGCTATAGGGCATTTAAAACTGTCACTCTTTCTTCTAACTCTAGATCGTTTGGTAGAGCTCATTTGTAAGAAATACAAACTCCTAAATTCTATTTTATTTGTTATTCAACGACATATACACCCAGAAAGACAGTTGGTAAGAGATTGAATATGGATGGTGGAAGAGTTGAGTCAGAGGAACTCGATTTTGCGTCATGCTTATGATGAGTAAATGTAAGGCCTTCCATAGATTATGTGTGTACTACGACGTGCGAGCTTCTTGATAAGGAGCCCTAATGCATGAATATCTATCTACCCCTATGGTAAAAACAATGAGAGAATAAGAAGGTAGATACAAGTAAAAGAAGCTAGGTGAAGAAGGATACGGGGTACCTAGTTAGTGAAGAGTAACAAAGATATATTCACTTGACAACACCCATTCAGTTATGCCCTGTGGGAGCTAACAAATATAAATTAAGAGAAGGATGGGATATCAACATCCAGCAGGGGTTAGAGAAATCCAAAATTGTGGATGGATTGTTATCATTAGCTCACATTTACAAGGGATATTGCAAACGTGGTAATAGTTCTCCTTGTGAGACACCCAGATGGTGCACTCTAGAGTAGTAAAATCAGATATGAATACTAGAATGTTCAAAAATTTCAGAAGATTGGCATTGGAATCCTAAAAGGGATAAATATTTACCTTTGTATGGCTCCCGTCCCTAGTAAAGAGAGAATGTTAGGCGACCCGAAGAGCCAGTGATTTGAATCAAGGGGGGCTAAAAGTGAAAGAATGTTTTGAAGAAGTTTTCATAATAAGGTGATAGATAGAAATATTAGCAGGGGAATAAGAAGAAAGTAAATGAAGTATTATGAGTAAGATGTGAGAAATGGATGATGATGGTAAATCAAAATATGAAAGGACTACAGATTCTATAGTCAAGTGAAGGAAAAGACAAGAAGTTATTGGACTCGAGACAATAAAAGAGTATAAGCCATAAAGTTATGTCCCCATTTCGAGAAATGAGTTGGTGACTCATATGTGATTACCAGAAGGAAAAGTTAGACCCCCAGAGTAATAAAATTAGTATGGGCTAGTGAATACGATAATCTGAACATGAATTCGGGACCGAAGGATTTGATAATAGTTGACATCGTGAGAATTTAAGAGATCGCGTTTCGGCGATTATTGGATAGACAACAGAAGAATAACCTTTAAAGGTCATTCAGAAAGACGCTTACCTAAACCAAGTGTTGTGAGAAGAGTTAAGCTTAAGGGACTAAGTGTGCCAGTTACACTAGGTGTCACCTTTGTGTGTAAGAAATTAAATTATCCCTGGTACATGATGGTTACCGCAAGGCAAGTAAGAGTCCGTGAAGATGTGAAAAGACGTCAACTATGAAGAGGTGAAACATTTAAAGGTAAATCTTCATAGCAATAAATGTTAGTACTCCCCTAAAGGGGGAAGATGGTATGATATGGTATTAAGTTGGAGTTATGTGGTTAAGGCAACTATGGAATAGGAAAGGAAGAATGTGGTAGAAAGGCGAAAGGAATGAGATTGCATTTATTCAGATCCTACGGATATGATACGACTCCAGAACATTATGTAAGCATGATGATGGGGAGAGGAAGTAAGGGTTCCATCACTAGATGTTATTGATAAATAAGTGCAAATGAACAGTGGATACATAAGGAGCCAGTGTGCGGGATAAGTTAAGACAAAAGATATAACCCAAGAGAGATTACGCAGAATATAGATATGAGAATGGACTAACGTGTAGTTAGTAGTTGATTCAGGAAGAGCCTAATTATGGCTAGACAAGAGGTCAGAGATAAATAAATAGATCATGAAAGGTAGACATAGTGAACCCTAACATAGTGAATTCAGTCTCGCAGATATGACGTCGTAACCCTTGAGAAATATTCAGATAGGAGTTAGAGTAATTAAAGGTACCATATAAGTGTTACGGAAAATAAGAGAGAATGCTACTAAGGAGACAATCAAAATTTGAGTTCAGAAGTAACCCTACGAGCACAAGGGCACGAAGGTATATAACTAAGGATATTTGTAGGCGAGTAAGAACATCAAAAATTCCTTCGGGTATACAATATAACAAGCTCGCAACTTTACAGGAGTCAAAGGGTATCTCTTAAGTACTACAAAGAAAGACTAGCTGAGGGAATAAGGAAGAAGGCTGCAACTTACGCATAGTGACATAAGGAAGAAATGGTCTTGTAACAACAGTCTCACAAAAATATTGTATGCACTCCATAAGAAAGTAGCACCTATCGTGGCTAATGAACGGGAAGAAAAAAAAAATCAAAAGATGATATTTGAGATAATATGAGTTACAAGAATTCCAGTATCTGTGGGCAATGATATAAGCCATGTATTTATGCAACAAGTGGTAGAACAACCATGAAAGGTAATTGCGTATGTTTAAAGACAACTAAGAAAACACGAGAAGAATTATCTGACCCACGATTTAGAGTTAGGCGCGGTGATTCATGCACTAAAGATGTGGAGGCACTATTTGTATCGCATTCATGTTGATATCTATACGGATCATAAGAGCCTTCAATATATCTTCAATCAAAAGGAATTGAATTTACGCCAAAGGAGATGGTTGGAGCTACTGAAAGACTATGATGTTGATATTTTATACCATCCGGGAAATGAGAATGTAGTAGTCGATGACCTCAGCCATAAATCTATAGGTAGCCTATCATATTTACAGCCAGAGAAGTGTGGGATAGCCCATGAGATTCATCAGCTAGCTAGTCTTAGAGTTTGATTACTAGACTCAGGTGATACCGGAGTTACTATTTAGGACACGACAACATCCTCTTTAGTAACTGAAGTGAAGGAATGCCAGTATGAGGATCCTGTGTTAGCTCATTATAGGGATACGACCCCTCAGAAGGATAAGACACCATTTGAGATTACATAGATGGGGTCCTCAGGTATCGAGGATGATTATGTGTCCCTGATGTTGCAAGGTTGCGCCAGCAGGTTATGGGAGAAGCTCACTATTCTCGTTATTCTATTCATCCAGGAATGGCAAAGATGTATCATGATATCGGAGAAATATACAGGTGGTACATAATGAAGAAGTATATAATAGAGTTTGTTGCTCAGTGCCCTAATTGTCAGCAGGTTAAGATTGAGCATCAGAAACCCTTTGAATTATTGCAGGCTATAGAGATTCCTACT
The DNA here is from genome assembly GCF_000390325.3 of Nicotiana tomentosiformis. NCBI lineage: Eukaryota > Viridiplantae > Streptophyta > Magnoliopsida > Solanales > Solanaceae > Nicotiana > Nicotiana tomentosiformis. The sequence continues at coordinate 177,564,113 of NC_090813.1, forward strand.
TGGAAATGGGAGGTGATTAATATGGATTTCATCATAGGCTTACCTCGTACCCATCGACTATGTATTCAACAAAGGATTATGCAAGGATTTACATTAAGGAGATAGTTTGACTTCATGGTGTCCCTATATCTATTATCTTAAATAGATGTGCTCAGTTTACAGCTAATTTCTAGAGGTCCTTCCAAAAAGTATTGGGGACTCAAGTAAGTCTTAGTACATCATTTCATCCCCAGACAGACGGTTAGGCTGAGCGTACTATTTAGACACTGAAGGATATGCTACGGGCTTGTGTGATGGACTTCAGGGGTAGATGGGATGATCATCTTCCACTGATTGAGTTCACATATAATAATAGTTATAATTCCAGCATTCAGATGGCTCCATACGAAGCTCTTTACGGACGGAAGTGTAGGTCACCTATCGGATGGTTCGAGGTTTGGGAAACTAAGTTAGTAGGAACAGAGTTGATACAACAGGCAGTTGAGAAGATTAAGCTTATATGGGAAAGACTGTTAGTAGCTCATAGTCATTAGAAGTCCTATACAAGTAATCGATGATGAGACTTGGAGTTTCAGGTAGACGACTGGGTATTCCTAAAGGTATAACTGATGAAAGGCGTTATGAGATTCAGTAAGAAAGTAAAGGTTAGTCCTCGGTACATTGGACCTTATAAGATTATATGCAGAGTAGGCCAAGTAGCATATGAGTTAGACTTGCCTTCCAAATTGGAGTATGTACATCTAGTCTTTCATAAAGTCATTCCAGTTGACGATGTTCAGGTTATAGAGCAATTATCATATGAGGAAACTCCCATTGCTATACTAGATAGACAAGTTCAAAGATTAAGAACTAACGATGTAGCTTCAGTTAAAGTACTTTGGATTAACAATAATATGGAGGAGATGACTTGGGAAGCTGAAGAAGAAATTAAGACTAGGTATCCTCACTTGTTTCCAGTTCCGGAGGAGGATCAGACTGAGACATCACAAACTTTAGGTACATATATGGTACTTGATTCTTATGTTAGTTATTGTTATTGGTCGTGTGAGGCCATTGTTGTTATTGATGATTGTGTCCATGTGTGGATTTGTATTGTTGGATTTTCTATGTGACAGGTTGTTAGTAGTACCATTACAGAGGAGACTTTACCAAAATTTTTATAGTTTAACATTCGAGGACGAATGTTTCTAAGGGAGGAAGATTGTTACACCCTGTGCGTCCCAAGGTGACGAATGAATATGAGATGTGTTAATCATGATTTAAATGAATTTAAAGTCATAATATGGCTATATATGATGTTTGGATAGAAAATATGATGTTTGGAAAAAATCGAATTTAAGTTGAGGAAAAACCGATTAAGGATTTGCCTTGTAACAGAGCTTTTTGAGAAATACATTTCGCGTGCTATATGAGGTATTTTGGGACATATTATATACGAAATTGAAAGTATTTGAATGTAGTTTCTAACACTCTTAACTGTTCATTCATACGATATCCGGATAAAAGGATATAAGCGTTGGAAAAATGGGTGAATGAGAGGGTGCCAAACTAGCACCTTTTCACTTTTCAAAAGTTGATACATATGTCTTAAATCGTGTCTCTCTTCATTTCTACATAGAACCCGACCAGAGAACACCATAAAACATGTCCTTGAGCTCTCTAATAGTGCTTCAAAGAATACTAACATATCGGGTACAAAATCGAAAAGCGATAATATCAGAACGATCCCCGACGTACGTATCGCTACATCACCTCTCCTTTTCTTTGTAGTTTGAGTTTTGAAATGTATTTAATAGTTAATAAAATTCCTAATTTATGTATTTAATCTTTGAAATATCAAGGAAGGTTGACAAATTCTTTTCCTAATATTTAGAACTCACGAGACGGTGATTGGAAGTCGTGAGTTCGATTTATTTCACTTTTAGTGGACTGTTTTGTAGTCCACTCGTGTTGGCTTATTGTGCTGCTGATTTATGGAGTTTGGAAGGATGAAGGGGGTGGAGAAATGCCACATGTGGCAGGGTAGTAGGCTGGTCGCTCGTTATTGCAATCTCAGGTTAATTGATAAATTATTGATTGGGTATGTTATAGTATATTTGGGGTTTTTGTTGTATTGAAGGTCCCGAATTGTAGTTGGATTGTTTTTGAGCTGTTGATTGTATTGTGTTTGTATCTATCCTATAGTAAGATTGAGGGAGAGGTGAAATCAGGGGAAATACTGCCCGTTTTATTTTAGAATCGAGTTATCATTTGAGATACGTGATATACCACTGCCATCTAAGTTGTACACGTATTTCTTTGTTATAGGGTTGGTGCGCTAGTTGTTGTAAGCTTGTTGCTGAGTTGCATTGACGACTTGAGGTATGTTAAGGCTATCCCTCCTTTCCTCTGTCATGATTCGTATAATACAAACGAAACAAGCAAATACACAACTTTCATAAATGACTATATTTATAGAAGTATTAGAGATGCCTACGTTCTTGATTCCCTATGTGAATTATTATTATATCTTTTGTTCATGGGTCTCAGAAAAATACGTAGTTGATAAAGTTTATCCGAAAGGTATATTGAGCTTATTAACGTATTTCTTATACATTTCATTCATTTATACATGTACATTGACCCATGACCAGATGGCGTTATATATACGTATGTTATATGTATATGGGATATGGGAAAAGGTTATGACGTTATATACGCACCACCACCTGATCTTTTGGTATACGTTGATAATTTCGCCCACAGTGGCTGAGATGATATGGTGGGATGCCCTCAGAGGCTTGATGATATTATGTACGCACATACCTATGCATGTTATTCCATACGCATATGCATGACATTATAAATTTTACATGATTCACAGAGCTATTCAAACTTACAGGTTGAGTTACTTACTCCATATTTCTTTCATGCCTTACATACTCGGTACTGTATTTGTACTGACATCTGTTTTGCCCGGGGACGCTGCGTTTCATGCCCGAAGGTCCCGATAGATAGGTTGAGAGTTCTCCTAGTAGGCTATCATCTCAGCGGAAGGTGTTTGTGCACTCCACTTGTTCCGGAGTTGCCTATTTGGTCAGTATAATTTGAATATTTATTGATTGGTATGACGGGGCCCTGTCATGAACTTTATGACATTTATGTACTCTTAGAGGCTTGTAGACAGATGATATGTATACAGATACTTATATGGTCTTATCGGCCTATGTCTTGAGTATACAAATGATTATGTCAGCCTTATAGGCTCGTATGTCACATGTATAAGTTTCTATATCATGTTGGGTCGTCTTATGTCTAGTATTCCCTTATGTTTTATTCTAGTTATCTCATGACGACCTTTCTGGTTTATTTACCCATGATAGTATGATAAGAATGATACGTTACGTTGGTACTCGGTTGGGTTAGGCATCGCGTGCCCGTCGTGGCCCTACGATTTGGGTCGTGACACAAATATACCTTTATATGCCTTAATTGAAGTTGTTACCTCTTTTATTGCCATGTTATCTCTTCTGTAGTTGATTATCCTTAATTGAAGTTATTCTTATCTCTTCCGTTGTTGATTATCCTTATTTGAGATCGATGTTACATGTTATCTCTCCTATTGTTGAGTTACTCTTATTTGATATCGTTGTTACACACTATATCTCTCATTGTTGAGTTATTCTTGTATGAAACCATTATTACTTGTTATGGCTTTCATTGTGAGCTCGGTCTTCCATTCTTTGTGTTTAATAATTCTTGTGTTGATTTACTTGTCGTGCTCCTATGTTATTATCGTTGTTGTTATACTCATTGTTGTTGAGCCGAGGGCTACGTGTGGTTGTTTTGTTGGAATTTGTGTAGAGGAAGTATTATGGCATATGGGCACATGTGGTGCGAGTTGTTATATTGTGCTGTTATGTTTTTAGCACACCTGATATTGTTGAGAGGATTACCGGAGTGTTCGCATGTGAATTGCCCGTGCTATTATTATTATTGATATTGCACATTCGGCGTGACAAGGCGAGCTATATATGTAGGTTTGCGCATGTGGCGAGACAAGTCGGAAATATTATTATGCACATGTGGCGAGACAAGGCGGATATTTACTTTATTGTTGCGCACGTGTCGAGACAGGGGGCTATATCAGGGATGATTTGTAATAATTTGTGATGGCCTGAGGGCATTGTTATTGATGATATTTGTGTAATGGTCTGCCTACCTTGTGTGAATCATGCATTTTACACTTTGTTGTGTTGTCTCCTATGTGCCATTCGTTGTCTCTACTCTTACTTGTTGACTCAAGTTATGATAGAACACTTGCACAAGCATACACATAATTAATCACTCATATCTATTTAAGAAGATGAACCCTGATGTTTATTGATCATTTACCTGTATTCTCTATACTTTCCTTCTGTGTGAGAGTTGTACTATTGGCACGTGAGTTGTCCGTGCGAATATGAGATATTTCTATTGTTGGCATGTGAGTTGTCCATGCAATTATGTGGTATATTGTTATTTTTAGCACGTGAGTTGTCCGTGCAGATATGAGATATTGTCACTCCCTTAGCACCTGAGTTTTCTATGCAGATATTAGGTACTAATGGTATTGACACGTGAGTTGTCCGTGTAGCACGTGAGTTGTCCGTGTAATTCTGAATTCTAATATGGGCACAAGATGCCAAGTGATTAGGGTTCCTTACTTGGGACCTGTGAATTATGGTTTCGAGGTGTGGTACCTCGAGAAAATTCTTGTATAAATCTTGTGTGAAAGCGGTTATTTATTGGGTTATTACCTGTTTTTCCTTACTTGGTTTCACCGGACTTTAACTATATTCAGCTTACCCTACGGCGTTATTACCTATTTTTTCCTTATTTCTAATTGTTGCTTCTAGTTTTCTATTGCAAGTATTGTTTGTCCTTTTTACCGTGCTTCGCTTTACATTGATATTGTTTCCTGTTAGTTTCACATTCATACTTGTACAAGTTATTATATCTAGTAGGTGTCTTGTATGTTCCTCGTCACTACTCTACCGAGATTAGTCTTGATACTTACTGGGTACCGCTGTGGTGTACTCATGCTACACTTGCTGCACATTTTGTGTAGATCCAGGTACCTCGGAACTTTCTGATCACTAGATAGCTAAACGAGTATTACAGTGAAGACTTCAAGGTATACATGTTGTCACGTTCGCAAGCCTCGGAGTCAGACGTCACCGTCTAAAATTTTACTTTGTACTGTTTATTTCTATTCCAGAATATTTGTACTTAGAGATTTTCTAGTAAACTCATAAGAGCTTATGGCTTGTACTATCGATTTTGGGATGTTATGTATCTACCTTGAATTATTGGCTTATTATAGAAATTTATGTTTCGTGCTTAATAGTTAATTGGTTAAAATCGGTTATTAAATTAGTAAATGTTAGGCTTACCAAGGATTCCTAAGGAGGGATTTTGGGTCGTGACAGCTGCGAAGTGCAACCCGATCCACACTCACAACACAGATTTCATGCCCCAACTCGATCCACAATATAACTCACAACACGACTCTCAATCCCCAACTCAGTCATCAATCTCTCTAGTCTTATAGGCTCACATATCACATGCCACTCAGCCTAAACAATGATAACATAATGTAATAGTGAATGATAACAGAGACTGAGATATGATATGCAAATAAATGAATATGACTGAGTACAAAATGGCAGCTTAAGCAAATAACTCAACAACAGTAATGACCTCAGTGGGTCCCAACTGAATAAGCACATAGCCTAAACATGATTTCTAACATGAATCACAACTCAATTACTCTAACACGTAGAAATTACATGGATAGAAACAAGATTAGGTAACTACAAAGTACCACAGAATCAATCGGGTCATAATTACCATGATGCACGCCCACACACCCGTCACTTAGCATGTGTGTCACCTCGACACCAATCATATAACACATATTCCAGGGATTCATACTCTCAGTACCAAGTTTAGAAGTGTTACTTACCTCAAAGCGCGCAACTCAATGCTCCAACAAACCCTTGCCTCGCGAATCAGCCTATGAACGACTCGAATCTAGTCACAAATAACTCAATATAATCAATACAAACTGTAGGAATCGATCCCATGCGATAAAGCTAAGTTCTTTAACCAAATTCAAAAAGTAAACCCAAAACGTCAACCTCGGACCCACGCCTTGGAACTCGAACAAATTTACAAAATCAGAACACCAATTCAATAACGAGTCCAACCATACCAAATTATTCAATTCTGACCACAAATCGACCCTCAAACCCTCAAATCTTACTCTTCAATCCCTAGTCCAAAATCCCCCAAATTTCACCTTAACAACACATAATCTAGGGGTAGAAATCAATGGGAATTCAATGTTAATGAATAAAAATGATCAAAAGTTGCTTACCTCTCCAAAATCTAGTGAAACACTTCTAAAGAATCGCCACTAGCCAAGCTTGCAAATTCCAAAATGAAGAAAAGACTCCAACCCTCGATTATATCATTTGTCCAGGCATCTCGCACCTGCAGTTTTTTAACCGCTTTTGCGGTCCCTCAGGTGCAGCCAAAAATCCTGCTTCTGCGGTTTCCCTTAAAGACCCCTACTTTTGCATCGGCAGACAAGACTCCGCTCCTGCAGAGGCGCACCTGTGCCCAAGACTCCGCTTCTGCGGAAACTCCTGCCCCTCGCATAATCCGCTTTTGCGACCATCCTCCCACATCTACAAGCTCAAAGGTACGGAAATAACCTCACACATGCGACCACTGCCCAATCTTGCCCTATTCCGAATGTGCCCTTATGACTGCTTCTGTGGCTCCGCACCTGCGACCTGTTCCATGCAGGTGCGGTTACACTAAACCTAAACCCAACAGATTTCGCATAAGTCCAAAATTCATTCCGATATCAATCTGAAGCTCACCGGAGGCCCCCAGGACCCCTTCCAAACATACAAACACATCCTAATACACGATATAAACTTAGCCGAAGCCTTAAACCAAGTCAAAAACACTAATTGCATTCCAATTCGAGCCTATTGAAACTAATGGATTTCCAACTTCTGCAATTGATGTTGAAACCTATCTAACCAACTCCGATGAACCTCAAATTTTGCATCCAAGTCATAACTGAAACAACGAACCTATTCCAACTTTCAGAACCAAAATTCGAGCCCGGTATCAACAAAGTCAACTCTCGATCAAACTTCTCAACTCTTCATACCTTCAACTTTCCAACTTTCGTCAATTATGGAAAAAATCACCTATGGACCTCAAAATCGATATCCGGATACACTCCTAAGTCCAAAATTACCATACGTAGATATCGGAACCATCAAAACTCCATTCCTGAGTCATTTATACATAAGTCAACATCCGGTCAATTCTTTCAACTTACGCTTTTAACATTGACTAAGTGTCCCAATTCATTCCACAATATCCCCAGAACTAAAACAATCACCCGGTGAGTCACATGACCACAAAGGAATATAGGATAAGCAATAAATGGAGTAACATGGCTACAATACTTAAAATGACCGGTTGTTACACCTAGACACGGTATATCACTTCCCGCATGGCCGGACGATAGTCACCAAACTAATAGAAAGCCAAAATTTAGAGCTCTTAGAATGTTACTAGCATAAGTCCATTGGTCTAAAGTTTATGAGTGGAAAAAGTCTAATGTCATAATAGAATATATGCCTTGAAGTGCTCTTTGACTAGACAAAAAGTTGAGGGATGGGATTTTTAGTCTCATTTTCATATGTTGGAACCCTAGGCTCGGTAGGAGGCGATTTGACGAGAGAATTTCATCTAAAAACTTTGGGTGAATAATTCTAATACATTTCTAATCATATTCCATCAACGTATCTTCGATTTTAACATTAAAATCATGTGAATCAAAGTGAAAAATTGTACAATTTGTCAAGTTTTTGAAAAATAAAAATTTGAGTTTTGAGACTCGATTTGGATTCGAATTTTAAAATAAATCACAAATATGAACTCGTGGGGTCATGGGTAGTCAGAATCTACCATTGAACCCGAGTTTTGATCGGACGAGCCCCGATTTGACTTTTGTTGACTTTTAGGAAAAATAGTAAAGATCTTAGCTTTATCTATTGTAATTGATTTCCGTAGCATTGTTTGATGATATTAAGTTAATTTTGGTTAGATACGATTAGTTTGGAGGAAAAGTTTAGAGCAAAGTACCCAATTGAGCTTTGATTTGATTGAGAAGCGAGGTAAGTATTGGGTCTAACCTTGAGTTGAGGGAATTAGGAACCCTTGAACTACTTTTATGTGAATTACGTGTGAAACGGAATATATGCGAGGTGACGAGTGTATATACGCCGTCAAAATAATTGTTTCCATACATTCTCATATTTCATGAATTATCTTATTCTATGCCTTAACTATTACATATTTTAATTGCTTTCTATGCCGTAATTTGTTACTTGTCATCAATTATTCTTGTATTGAGTTATTCGTTCCTTTAATTACTCCGCGATTAACTACTACTTGCCTTACTTGCACACCTTAATTGTCACGTACTTGACTTATTTTGTTGCTTTGTATTATTTGTACATTTTTTTGATTAATACGTGGTTCCTTTATTGCTTTGCTTTCAAGTTCTGTAATTGTAGAGATTCTTGCAAATTGAGTTATTGAATTGGTTACATTTATTAAAATTATTTATGGATCGGATTGCACGCCGCAACGGTTGTGATATGGTGGAATAAGGGAGGATTTTGATATTGATTATAATGATATAGTGGGATCGGGTTGCGCGTCGCAACGGTTGTATACATAATACTTATTATTGATAAATTGTGATATGGTGAAATAAGGGAGGATTATGACATTTTATTATGATAATATGGTGGGATAAGGGAGGATTGTATGTGTACGGTGGGATAGGGTTGCGCACCGCTACAAATTGTGTATGTTATACTCATTGTGTTATTGTGTTAGTTCGCAGCCTTTTTATATGATATTTTGATGTCTGATATTCTAGATTCTCTGGTTGCAAGGATTGAGATCATTTTCATAAATTAACTACTTTATCGTTATTTTCTGTTTCCTTCCCTGTTATTATTATTACTACGTACAGGTTATTGTAAGTGACCCGCCTTAGCCTCGTCACTACTTCGTCGAGGTTAGGCTCGACACTTACAGAGTACATGGGGTCGGTTGTACTCATACTACCCTATGCACTTCTTGCGCAGATATTTAGAGTTGGTCCTATCGGTGGTCAGTAGATTGCTCGGATACGGTGCTTGACGGAGATTTGAGGTACAACTACACAACAGTCACAGCCTTGAAGTCCCCTTCTATATTATCCTAGCTGTTTATTTCGATTCATACATTTATTCTTTCATCCAGACTATTATTTGTAGTACTCTAGACGCTCGTATATTCGTGACACTAGTTTTGAGATTGTATTTAGATATCGTCGCTTATCAGATTTATCTACTTTATTTTATTTTATTTTATTTAGCTTATTAGTTTTCATTTGATTTGAGTTATTAAAAATAGTTAATAATTACATCTAATATTGGCTTGCCTAGCAAGTGAAATGTTAGGTGCCATCATGATTTCGAGGGCGGAAATTTTGGGTTGTGACAGAAATTGAATTGGATACTTTTAATTACTAATTAGTTAATTAATTTAAGAACTAATCATTTGCTCTCAACCTTAAAGGAAAAATTTAGTTTCCGTTGATTCAAATTCATATTAGCTCAAACTTTAAATATTTAATGTAACTATAATTTCATCCAAGCATTTATAACATGGAAAATTCTTTCCTACCCTTTCAAATCTTAATTCATATTAGTTTATCTAAATTTAAATTTAATTAAATATTTTGCGACATACTTTAAGTACCTAAATATTGGAATTCGTGCATGGTTCAAATAAGAAAAGATTTAATTTTAAATATTAACAAAAATAATTAATGACAATTTTGTCCAATATAAATTTATTTTTAAAGGATAAAAATACCGATCAACCTTTCGCTTCATGCTTTTATAAAAGTAATAGATAATTATATTAATTATACGTTTTCAAATAAAAAAAGTCAAAGAAATTGGTAATTTGCTTATCAATTTTGAATTAAGAAGGCTGTGATAGTTAAAAATTAACATTCCAAATAATTGACTTTTTAACGATTTATTTTGAGGTAAACTTTTAATTGATTTAAGTCCTAAATTTTAGGTACATCATTGAAATATGGAAAGATTTAATAACCAAATTTCATAGATTTTCAAGTCCTTAATATTAGGAAAATAATTGAATGACTATTTTGTCTACTGTAAAATCCATTTCAAAGGGTAAAAAAGACAAATAATACTTCGCTAAGGTCCTTCGTACTTTTAATAATATAGTATAGATAGATAGATATAGATATAACAGAGAAAATCCCGACATGCTATTGTAACGACCCGACCGGTCGTTTTGAGTATTACAACCTTGCTTCCCCCTTTTTATCTGCTCAAATTGTACTTTACAGTTATTGTGTGAATTGCCGGGGTAAATGGTTCGGGTCCGGTGAGGTTTTAGAATGAATTGGAACACTTAGTTTCAAGGTTTAAAGCTTAAGTTAAAATAGTGACCGGATGTCGACTTATGTGTAAACGACACCGCAATAGAATTTTGATGATTTCAATAGCTCCGTATGATAATTTTGGACTTAGGAGTGTGCCAGAAAAATTATTTGGAGGTCCGTAGTGAAATTTGGCTTCAATTGCCGAAAGTTAAATTTTTGGGAAGTTTGACTGGGGGGTTGACTTTTTGATATCGGCGTCGGAATCCGATTCTGAAAATTTAAATAGGTCCATAATGTGAAATGTGACTTGTGTGCAAAATTTGAGGTCAATCGGACATGAATTGATAGGTTCCGAAGTCGTTTGTAGAAACTAGAAATTTCAATGTTCATTAGGCTTGAATTGGGGTGTAATTCATGGTTTTATCATTGTTTGAGGTGATTTGAAGGTTCGACTAAGTCCGTATGATATTTGAGGACTTGTTGGTATATTTGGTTGAGGTCCCGAGGGGCTCGAGTGAGTTTTGGATCGTTAGCGGATCATTTTTGGCCTCGATGAGATTGCTGATATCTGTTGCTGCATTTTTCGGATTTTCTCTTTCGCGTTCGCGAATGGGCCCTCGCGTTCACGAAAAGGAATTTCAGGCAGGCAGGATTTACTCTTCGCGTTCGCGAGGGAGTCTGGCGTTCGCAAAGAGAAGCTGGGTTGTACATCGCGTTCGCGTATGGGGTATCGCGTTCGCGAAGGGAAACATAGTGCGCATGGGTTTTTGCCTTCGCGTTCGCGAAGAAGGGCTCCGTAAAGCATCACGTTCGCGAACAGTGTCTCGCGTTCGCGAAGAGAAAATGTTGGGAAGCACAATTTGTGCTTCGCGAACGCGAGGGACCTGTCGCGTTCGCGAAGAAGAGAGGTCTGGACAAAAAGTTTAAGTTCAGATTTTCCATTTTTAACGATTTGGAGCTCGGATTGAGGCGAATTTGGGAGATTTTCAGAGGAAACAACGGGATAAGTGTTCTTAACTCAATATTGGTTAAATTACCCGAATCCATGGTTGTTTTTAACATTTAATTGGTGAATTAAGTTGGAAAACAATTGTGAAAACCCTCTTGGTTTAATTTGGAGATTTGAGGGTCAAGTTGATGTCGAATTTGAGTAAACTTTATATGGTTGGACTCGTGGTTGAATGGGAGTTAATATTTTGTAACTTTCGTTAGATTCCGAGACGTGGGTCCCACGAGTGATTTTTGGGGCGTAATTTCGGATTTTGTAGAAATATTAGTATTTTGATATGGAATTAATTCCTATAAATTTTGTGGGCTGAATCAAATTAATTGTAACTAGATTCGAGCCGTTTGGAAGTTGATACACGCAGAGTGGAATTGCTGGAGCATTGCTTATCTTACTCTACATTGGATTTGGCTTGTTCGAGGTATACAACTCTTCTAATCTTGGAGTTGAGGGTATGAGCCCTGAATATATGTATTTTTGTGAATTGTTGGGAGGTGACGCACATGCTAGGTGACGGGCGTGTGGGCGTGTACTATAGAAATTGTGACGTAATTGTTTATGTGAAATTTTATAGTTAAATAATTTTGACATTTTCCATGCGGTTTTATGTGTTAAAGAAATTGAGCTGAAAAGCATATTAAAAATCATGTTGAGGCTATGTGCCAATATTATTGGGACCCACAGAGGTCATATTGCTGTGAATTATTGTGTTAAATTGAAATTCATACTCAGTCATATTCATTTTATTGCATATCATATCTCAATCTCTGTTGTTATTTATTGATACATCATATCATCATTTTTGGGCTATTTTTCATGACATGGTGAGCCCGAGAGACTGGAGAGATTGATGACTGAGTGAGGCCGAGGGCTTGATTTATGAGGATATTTATGGGATCGGTCTGCACGCTGAAACATGTTTGATATCGGTTGAGGGCCTGATTGTGAGGATGAGTGTGGATCGGGGCTGCCCGCCTGCAACATACTTTATTATTATAGCACGTGAGTTGTCCGTGCAGATTATAGCGTTTGGGTTGAAGGAGCCCCTCCGGAGTCTGTACACACCCTTAGTGAGTGCAGGTACCTACTGAGTGCGAGTGCCAAGTGCTAAGTGAGTGGGAGGCATGAGTGATTGTGAGGTATGCCCGAGTGGCAAGAGTGATTGTGAGGTGTGCCCGAGTGGCAAGAGTGATTGTGAGGTATGCCCGAGTGGCAAGAGTGGTTGTGAGGTATGCCCGAGTGGCACTAGTGACTGTGAGGTTTGCCCGAGGGGCTGTATATGAGTGATATTCTGCCCAAAGGGTTGTATATGAGTGATATTCTGCCCAAGGGGTTGTTTATGATTTTATCACTAAGTTGCATCGCATTGGCATGCACACATGACATACATGCATAGAGATGTATTTCCTCGTATTGTACTGCATCACATCATTCATGATTTATCACACATTTTTGACAGATGGGCATAGTGATGCATTTAGTTTTACACGGGTTATCCGGAAGGAAAATGAAACATCTTATTTATTATTGATAAAATTTTGGGAGAAATTTATTATTTTCAAACTATTCATATTTTTGGCAACTCCGACAAAAGATTTGAGTTTTCACTGATGGATTTGAAAGGAAGAACTATTATTTTGAAATCATGATTTGGTTGAGCATTTTATCTCTGAATTACTTCAGGTATTATTTGCTTATTGTTGTTATGGACTGTTGTGGACTATTGGTTTTGGACCCGACCTTGGTGGAAGCTCGTCACTACTTTCAACCTACGGCTAGGTTTGTTACTTACTCAGTACATGGGGTCAGTTGTACTGATACTGCACTTCTGCACATTGCGTGCAGATGTTGGCTGTTGTTGTTGTTGTGCTCGATGGTTGCGGGACTTGAAGATGTACCTGCGTTCCTGTTGTAGTTGCCTCTTGTTCAGGATAGCCTTAGATTTATAAAAGCTCTGTTTATGTATTATTCAAACAGACTATGTATTTATTTCATTTCCGCTTTGTATACTCTATTCTTAGAAGCTCATGATTTGTACTACCAGTTCTTGGGGATTGTACATGATTAAGGCCTTTATTCACTTAAATTGCTTTAATAATTATTATTGAAATTGGATAGTGTGTAATTGGCTTACCTAACGGGTTGAGTTAGGTGTCATCACGACTAGTTGGATTTTGGATCGTGACAGCTATGTAAGTTTATATTCAAACACTTAAATACAAAAAATAAAATGAGGAGTTTGGAAGTTACAAGGTGAACAATTCAAGGAATAAAAAGGCATATGGGCGAACGTCCCACCTATCGAAGTGATAGCCTCATAAGACTTTAGCTCCGGCGAGTACCTGTTATCTTCTACCAAAATTATTATTAAATAATTTTGTCCAGCAGCACTTGGTCAGATTAAAAAAAAAGCACTAATACTCTTACCCCTGCTAGAATTTAAACATGAAACGTCGCATGTGGATGTGGTTCTCAATCCAACCACTAATTTTACTGTTTCTCAAAAGATAATTAGCGAAAAATGTTAGCGAACCAACTTTAGTTGCATGTTGAAGATAGAGTCCTTGATTCCGCGTTGATGTTGATATTGATATACTAACAAAGTAACATTGTTTGACGTAGTTATCAACACCCACCTAGTAAAATCAAATCAATGATAAGATTCCATATTAGGACAAGTTTTGCCTTTTTAGGCATTTGGGTAAATTGCAGTTGTCGCTCTCAATTTGTCTAAATATACATATTTAACGAGTGAAAGAGATTTACAATTGGGTCGCCATCCTTGCCACCATTAATCAAAATTATATTCTCGTCGTTGCAAGAAAATTACACATATTGAAATACGAAAGTTACTTAATTTTCAATTGAATCATTAATTCCTTCCCTTTTACTGAAGTAAATTTTCTAATATTTACAACTTACGCGCGGGTATCATAAATCACAATTAATTTTAGCTCTTAAATTTTGACCTCAATTCCTTTATTTTAAAAGTACTAGTTTCTATATACGTCTGTTGCACGTAAATCTTCAGTTAATTATATGAAAGAAAAATAAATTAAATTTATTAAAAACTACATTGAAGCATAAAAGACTTGTTGTAATGCAATTGATATGGAAAAAATGATCAAACTTTTAGATGCTGAAAAGCAACGTTATTATATATTAACATAATATTTGAATTCAAAATGATTGGATATAATCGTAACCCATAAAGATGATCAATTTATTAGTCAAGTTAGTCGGATAGCATTTTTATTGATGGTGTAAAGATGTGTATGTGTTGTGATTGTGTCTTACTAAATAGATGTTTTTGGTGTATATTCTCTTTTGTCGTTTTGATTGTTCAGTCATGATCAAAAGAGTTGTCTATGTGAAAAATTATGTTGAGACAAATGCGGTCAAACATTGGAATTACTTGGCGATGTGCGCATTTTGTCAATACAAAATACAAGTGTACTAAATATTATTTTCTAACGGATTTAATGATTATACTATATTATAGATGCAAAAATAGAATTCTTGGAATAAGTTTGACAAGAAATCATATGGTGAAAAACTATTTGGTTTTAAATATTTTACATATTCTTCGTTGTAATAGCTGTAGGTATCATTTATATGCGGAATCAAAATTAAGAAATGTACTGCTAGATCTTGCCAGCGAACATTGCAATCAATAGCTAATTGATCGACATAATTTTTTTCTCCTAATATAAGATAGCTCTATTTGTTAAATTTTTTTCATAATTTTTATTTTTATTTAATGATAGAAATATTTTCCTATTAAGAAATCTTCAATAGCACTGTCACTATTGGGCTTGAAAAACGATTGTTCTAAGAGAACGACCAAATTATCTCTAGTTATATGCTCTTTCGCGGTTTGACACAAATCAAGAAATCACTCAATGTTGGATTTATTTTTGCTTTCATATTTTTTTTGGGTTAGCCGAATCTTTTCATTTTGATTCCATAAGTATGAAGCTACCAAGATGTATTTACCATCTACGTTTCTCATGAATTTTTGAACTATTGATAGTACTTGTCAAAAATCAACTTCGAAAATTATCTTTTCGCCAAACAATTCATCGGCGTCCTTTATATCATGGAGCTTATGTAGATCGTTTTGATGGTCTCACGTTCACCATAGGTGCTTATCGCAAATTAATTTGATTTTCTCATTAATTTAGCATCTTCAAAATAGTTTGACATATTTATGATGATTGTCTCAACTATTTAAAGAGGAATGTCAAATCTAGAGTAAACCATATGACCTCTTGGTAAATTCGTTATTACTGAATGTGTTAAGTAGTATATATCAAGGGCCAAAATAATTCAACCCCCATGCATTAAGGACCATTTTGATATTTTTTTCGAACTTGAATACCTAAACACAATACATTTAAAAACATTCAATAATTCAACTAAAGAAAAGCAAATATTTGGTTTTATGCAGAATCAAAATCTTTAATTTAATTTCATCGAAACATATCTAGAAATACCGGAAGCAATCTCCAATTATTGTATTGTATGCAATATCTCATTTGGCCCTGGGTTAACTCTATGTATATCATATTTTTTAACGCTCTTTCTCGTACTCTTTAAGAAATAGTTGATGTTTTTGGTGTCCATTGTAGTTGATTATCATACGAACTTTTATGTATCCTTCTAAAGTCTTCATGTGTAACGATTCGATTTGTCGTTTTAAGAATTTACGTCCCGTTCAGCGACTAAAGGTCCCGAGCAACTTCGTAATATGTATTATGACTTGCGTGTACGGTCGAATTTGGTTTTGGGAAGATTCGGAATATAATTGAAAGACCAACTCTCATTTTTGAAGCTTAAACGAAAAGAGTTGACTTGAGTTTGACTTTTGAGCAAACGACTCTAGAATAGAATTTTGATGATTCCAATAGTTTTGTATGGTGATTTCGGACTTGGACGTATGCTCGGATTTGGATTTGGAAGTCCGTAGGACAATTCGACGCATTTTGGCGAAAGTTGGAAAATAGAGGATTTTTGAAAAGTTTGATCGGGAGTTGACTTTATTGATATCAGAGTCGAAATTCGATTCTAGAAATTGAAATAGCTCCATTATGTAATTTAAGACTCGCGTGCAAAATTTGAAGTCATTCCGGATTGATTTGATACGTTTCGGCGCAAATTATAGAATTTGGAAAATTCATAAACTCATAATTCGATTCGAGGTGCGATTCGTAGTTTTGATATGATTTGAGGTCTCGAGCAGGTCTGTGTTATGTTACGGGACTTATTGGTATATTTGGACAAGGTCCCGAGTGGCTTGGATGAGTTTCGGATGGGGTTCAGATCGTTTGGTGCCTTGTTGAAGCTGCTGGAATTTCTGTCGGCAGAAGCTGTTTTTGGCAGAAACTGGTGCAATCGCGTTGGGAATTTGGAAGCTTATATCTCAAAATTTATAAGGAATATGGAAATTTTCAAAACATGAAAATTGTAGCCCTTTGATTCTAGTTTCCATAAAGATAAACCATTTATCATTAGGACATTCATAATGAAAGTTATGATCGGTTGACTGAAGGCTGGTACTGCAGATTTTGGCTATAGCAGTGTGCATCGCCAGATTTCTATTGCGCAGAACTGATTTTGGAAGCTTATATCTCGAAATCTATAAGGAATCTAAAAATTATCAAAACATAAAAGTTGTATCTCTTGGTATCTAGTTTCCAGAAAGTTAAACCATTCATCATTTGGACATAAGTATAAAATGTTATGATCGATTTACTGAAGGCTGGTAATGCTGTTTTTATGGGACTAGGAAAAAAATCGCATATGTCAAATGCGATTTATAAGTCTCAAATGACAAATGCAACTTGCCTCGACATATTCTAAAAATGGGGGTTTCGGCCATTTTAACATATTTGGAGCTATGGAGCTCGGATTGAAGCGATATTTTAGGCGATTTTTTACCATATGGATTTGGGTAAGTGTTCTATATCCGAAAATGATTATACTTCATGATTATATGGTTATATTCATCATTTATTTCAGATTTAAATGGAAGAAATCAAGATTTTCACAAAACTTTTCAAGAACGAAAATTTAAGATTTGAAGGTCGAGTTGTTATCGAAATTTGGTAAAATTGGTATGGTTGAACTCGTGTCGGAATGAGTGTCCGGATTTCGTAAAAGTTCTATCAGGTTTCGAGAGGCGGGACCGGTGTTGACCTTTGGTTGACTTTTTAATGTCAAATTTTAAGTTGACGTTTTATTATCTGGAATTATTTCCGATAAATTTTAATGAAGTTATACAATTAATTTTGATAGATTTGAGCTGTTCGGAGGTCAATTCAAGTAAGAAGGCTATTTTGAAATACCGGCTTAACTCCGTAAAGGTAAGTATCTTGCCTAACCTTGTGTGAGAGAATTTTCCCTAAGGCATTGAATCTTATGTGGAAATAGTGTGATTAAAAATCATGTACGCGAGGTGACGAGTACGTACTTAGTTTATATGTATAAATTATATCGGTTAAAATTCATAGACACCCTTATGTATTAAATTGGAAAATTATTAAAACTTATTAAATCCCTTATTTGTCATGTCTCATTCTTTGTTTGCCGAGGTTATTTTTATATGATAATTTAGTGTGATTGCCACTTGACCTTTATGTGAATTCTGTGTTTGTTTGAGATGCCATTTTTATGGAAAATACTTTCATTATTGATTTTATTTACAAATAATTTAAATGAGAAATTTAGTTAATAAGATGAATAAATCTATTTATTTTTTGAAGTTGTGATTTAAAAGAGGTATTGTTCCTTGATGAATTACCTTTCAGTTCATGTTGTTGAAAATATGGTATTGAATTATAAAGGCCGAGAATCATATTGAGGTAAAGTGCCAAATTGTGAAATATTATTCGGTTGAGTTGTTCACTCCCGAATTTTTTGTTAAGATGTTGTGCACATTATGGTCGTGTCGTGGGCTCCTTATTATGAAAAATAATATTATTGTTGATTTATGTGTCAAGTTGTAATATTTAAGAACTTGAGGTGCAAATTGTGATATGTTGTCATATTTGAGCACTTGTAGTGCAATTTGTGAATGATGTGATAATTGAGCACTTGAGGTGTAACTTGTGAAATGTTGTGATATTTGAGCACTTGTAGTGCCCCCGTTGATGCATATTTACTTTTGGGGCTACAAGGCAGTAACTCGGGAGATCCCCATGTCTTGCATATTTACTTTGGGACTACGAGGCGGTACCTCGGGAGATCCCCATGTCTTACATATTTATTTTTGGGACTACGAGGCGGTACCTCGGGAGATCTCCTTGTCTTGAATATTTACTTTTGGGACTACGAGGAGGTACCTCGGGAGATCCCCTGTTGAGCATTTATTTTTGGGACTACGAGACGGTATCTCGGGAGATCCCCTGTTGAGCATTTACTTTTGGGACTACGAGACGGTATCTTGGGAGTGCCCTTTGTTGATATTTTTCTATGGCTGCACTTTCCTTTGATTATTTTGTTTTTCTGTGATATGTAAATTCTTATCTTCTTCCATGATGTACTAGTTGACTTTATTATTATGTGTTTTGTGCTCCTTGTTGTATTGTGTTGGCTTTGGCTTTTTAGTACGAGACTCTGAAGATTTATATTTCTGGTTTTTACTGATTTTTTATGACTAAGTTGTTTTAAATAAAAGAAGTTACTATTATGTTTTAAATTAATAAGCTTTACATCCAAATTAGTAGATTATCTGATGCTTTAATTTAAGTGGAATGCCATTTTCTTCACTCGAACTATTTCTAAAGTAAATTGATCGTGAAGATTTTTATATATTGATATTTGTGGCACGTGAGTTGTCCGTGCATTTGTGATAGAAATATGGGCCTGCGGTGCCTTGTAAATATGAAAGTGGGTTGAGACCCTATTTTTATGATTATGGAATGAGGTGTCTAAAGGTGACTTTTAGTTGAAAAACATTATATTCAAAAGATATTTAATTGAAGGGGAGTATATTCGAAATATATATTTATTTGAAAGGATTATATTCTAAGGATTTTTATTGAAAAACTTATATTTGAAAGATTTATACTTGAAGCACTTACATTTGAAACACATATATTTGAGGGATTTGATTGATTAGTTGTATTTGTGATCCTTATTCGTTTGAGCAATATTTATGGTGTTCTTGTTGCCTTGTTGTTTATATCATTGCTATTTGTTTCTATTATTATTATTATTATATACTGCTACACTGCACAGGGTAATTGATTAGTGAGTGTCTTGACTGTACATCGTCACTACTCCACCGAGGTTAGTCTTGCTACTTACTGGGTACCGACTGTGGTGTACTCATACTACACTTCTGCATATTTTTATGCAAAGCCAAGTATTAGAGATATCAGACTCGGACAGAGTTAGAGTGTGATCGCAAGGATTCAAAGTGGAGCAGCTTGGTCGTCGTAGTCCCTTGTAGTCTTTCCATTGTATCGTACTGTCAATTATTATTCGAACAGTATTGTATATTTGATTTCCTTGAGATCATTTTATGTATTCAGTTAGAGTTCGTGACTCGGTATTACTAGTTTTGGGAGGTTGTATCATTATTTCCGCTGTTGGTTTCGATTATCTATAAAACAAAATGGCTTGAATTGTTATTATGATCGGCTTACTTAGTTTTAAAAACTAAGTGCCATCATGACGCCTGTAGTGGGATTTTGGGTCATGAAAAGTTGGTATCAGAGCTCTAGGTTCATAGGTTCTACGAGTCACGAACGAGTTTAGTAGAGTCTTGCGGATCGGTACGGAGACGTCTTTGCTTATCTTCGGGAGGCTACAGAGCTAGTAGGAAAATTTCTACTTATTTCATTCCTTATCGTGCGACATTTATTCAAGTTGAAGCATATATCTTATGTTTTTTTCCATCCACTCGTGTATAAAATTGCGCACTCGGTATCAACTATGCGCCAACGGTTCGTGATACTACAGAGGGGTTATAAGGGAGCTAGGGTTGCTCAACCATTGTTACCAGATCGAGGATGCGGAAGTTTTGAGAGATCATTCAGTTGTGCACATAGGGGTGCAACAGGTTCTGACATCTGGTTGATAAGTATGATCTTAAGAAGGTTTAATTATTTGCCTAATCGTCACAATCGTGGTAGGGTCACGAGGTGGATGTAGATTTGAAGATAGTTGGTGGTATTAGAGACTATGTGGTTTGTATATGACTTCTATTTAGCGAAGGGTACATACTAGCAGCCACGACACTGGAGGAAGCGAGTTTAACTGTCACGAGGATGACATGCGCCAAATAAATAGCTTGAGGTGTCTTATGACCGGTGTCGTACGAGCGATGAAGGTTAGTATTGTGGATTATCGGAATGTATCTTATGGGTTCGCGCCAAGTGAGGGGAGTCTACTATCAACGATCAGATTGCGGGGTCATGTGTTATATCAGTTTTGGCCTGAGATGTATTTATGTGGTATTGAAAGGTTCTCCGAAACTTATATATGATTAAGAGCTGAGATTTATATGGAATGATGCTGGGACTTGCGGTATTCCCGCGTCCTTAATAATTCTACATTTCAGTATCAGCGGGGTCATGGAAATAATTTCAGAATACTCGGAGTACTCCACTAAGTTCTTTTAATGCATCACCAACACAGAGTTCCTATAATGTTTATTCCACTTATCTGGCACCGACCTAGTATGAGCAGCCGAACCTGCAGAGGGGTTGTTATCAGTGTGGTGATACTAGGCACATCATGAGAGATTGTCCCAGACTTGGGAGAGGCAGATTTCATCAGAATACTCATGCTACAAGCTCCATTCCAGTTACTACCCCACATGCACAATCAGTTAGGGGTGGAGGACAGGAGGGTAACGGGGCGCCCTAGAGGGGGAGGCCCGACCCGTTAATATAATTGATATGGTATGGCTGAGGCCGTTACACCAAATGGTGTCGTTACAGGTATGATTTAATTCATAATAGAGGAGCACTGTTCTTAGTTTGATTCAATTCCAATTATCGATGTGAGACCTCCTATCATGCTCTATGTATGGTGAGTTAGTGATTTTGGACACCACTCATATGTTTATCCCTGTTGGAAGATTTGATGGTGTTAGCCTGTGTCTAGCATTTTGTTTTGTACACTATTGAGTGCTAAGAGTCCAAAAGTGACTTTCTGTTACTCACTACAGTGGGTTTTGATATAAATTCAGGATAGTTTGATTAAAATTTGTGAATTATATGACCTACCGGTATGGGGGTTCATTTTGTGTTGTGAAATTATTTTACAAAATTTATTAAAAAAAGAAAGAAAGAAAGAAAGGGAATGAAAAATTTTAATTGGCACAATGTGCAAAATACTTGTGATGTAGAGTTGAGGACGAGATCCTCACAAGTTTTATATGATGTGAAATATTTAAACTGGGCTACAAGCCGCGGTGGAAGTTATATAAGGACGAGATCCTTGTGGTAAAAATTTTATGTGTTTAAATTCTCCCTTTGTGAAATTTAAATATGTACTATAGTATTAATAGGGAGTCATGCCTGTTAGGCTTATTTGATAATTCTTTTATGTGTTATTGTGCATATTTAGCCATATTCGTGCTGTGAATATTGAGTTTTAGCCTACGAGGTGAGTGCTCAGGTGGCGTTAAATATGACTCGTTAATTCGGGTAAATAATTATGAGGTCTTCATTCCTCGTGTGTTGCTGTCAATGTTGTGAAAACTTTGAAACAAGGTTTTGGTTAATATGAGATTAATTGAGGATGTTGGAATTAATTATGAACAACTATTATGACCAGAGATGTAGTTATGGATATACGTATAATGTGCGTGTAGGCACGAAATTGCTACAGCTGGTTGAGACTAACACAATGTGTTAATATAAAAATCAGGCCTTTTTGAAATTAATTGGAGTGTAAAAAAAAATTGGCTTTAAAGTTTATAAATGAGTATAAAAGAAATAATCTCAATTGAGATGGTATTGTCGGACCCATGGTAAATTGCGGTGATGTAGAATCACCCACGAGTATGTGTGTAAGAATACACTCAGTAATTTAATGTCCTCAAAATAATTCTTGGCACGTTCGAGGACGAACGCATGTTTTAAGAGGGGGAAAATATAACGACCCGACTTGTCATTTTAAGAATTTATGCCCCGTTCAGCAACTTAAGGTCTCGAGCAACTTCGTAATATGTATTATGACATGCGTGTATGGTCAAGTTTGGTTTTCGGACGATTCAGAATTTAATTGAAAGAAGAACTCTCATTTTTTAAGTTTAAATAAAAAGAGTTGACCGGAGTTTGACTTTGAAGCAAACGACTCCAGAATGGAATTTTGATGATTCCAATAGTTTCGTATGGTGATTTCGGACTTGGACGTTTGCTCAAATTTGGATTTGGAAGTCCGTAGGACAATTCGACGCATTTTGGCGAAAATTGGAAAATAGAGGATTTTTGGAAAGTTTGACAGGGAGTTGGCTTTATTGATATCAGAGTCGAAATTCAATTCTAGAAATTGGAATAGCTCCATTATGTCATTTAAGACTTGCGTGCAAAATTTGAAGTCATTCCGGATTGATTTGATACATTTCAGCGTAAATTATAGAATTTGGAAAATTCATAAACTCATAATTCGATTCGAGGTGCGATTCGTAATTTTGATATTGTTTCATGTGATTTGAGGCCTCGAGCAGGTCCGTGTTATGTTACGAGACTTATTAGTATATTTGGACAAGGTCCCGAGTGGCTCGGATGAGTTTCGGATAGGGTTTGGATCGTTTGGTGCCTTGTTAAAGCTGCTGGAATTTCTATTGGCAGAAGCTGTTTTTGGCAGCAACTGGTGCAATCGCGTTGGGAATTTGGAAGCTTATATCTCGAAATTTATAAGGAATCTGAAAATTTTCAAAACATGAAAGTTGTAGCTCTTTGATTCTAGTTTGCAGAAAGATAAACTATTCATCATTAGGATATTCGTATAGAAAGTTATGATCGATTGATTAAAGGCTGGTACTGCAGATTTTGGCTATAGCTGTGTGCATCGCCAGATTTCTGTTGCGCAAAGCTGACTTTGGAAGCTTATATCTCAAAATATATAAGGAATCTGGAAATTATCAAAACATGAAAGTTATATCCCTTGGTATCTAGTTTCTAGAAAGTTAAACCATTCATTATTTGGACATAAGTACAAAACGTTATGATCGGTTTACCGAAGGCTGGTAATGCTATTTTTTCTGGGACTGAGGCAAAAATCGCATGTGTCAAATGCGATTTATAAGTCTCAAATGACAAATGCAACTTCTCCGGACAGATTCTAAAAACGGGGGTTTCGGCCATTTTAACATATTTGGAGCTATGGAGTTCGGATTGAAGCGATTTTTGAGGCGATATTTTATCATATGGATTGGGGTAAGTGTTTTATATTCAAAAATGATTATACTTCATGATTCTATGGTTATATTCATCATTTATTTCGGATTTAAATGGAAGAAATCAAGATTTTCACAAAACTATTCAAGAACGAAAATTTAAGATTTGGAGGTCGAGTTGTTATCGGAATTTTGTAAAATTTGTATGGTTGAACTCGTGTCGGAATGAGTATTCGTATTTCGTAAAAATTTTGTCGGGTTTCGAGAGGCAGGTCCTGCGTTGACTTTTGGTTGACTTTTTAATGTGATATTTTAAGTCGACGTTTTATTATCTGGAATTATTTCTGATGAATTTTAATAAAGTTATACAATTAATTTGGATAGATTTGAACTGTCCAGAGGTCAATTCAAGCAAGAAGGCTATTTTGGAATATCGGCCTAAATGCGTAAAGGTAATTATCTTGCCTAACCTTGTGTGGGGAAATTTCCCCTTAGGCATTGAGTCTTATGTAGAAATTGTGTGATTAAAAACCATGTACGCGAGGTGACAAGTACGTACTTGGTTTATATGTGCAAATTATATCGGTTAAAATTCATAGACACCCTTATGTATTAAATTGAAAAATTATTGGAACTTATTAAATCTCTTATTTGTCATGCCTCATTCCTTGTTTGCCGAGGTTATTTTTATATGATAATTTGGTGTGATTGCCACTTGACCGTTATGTGAACTCTGTGTTTATTTGAGATGCCATTTTTATGGAAAATACTTTCATTATTGATTTTATCTACAGAAAATTTAAATGGGAAATTTAGTTAATAAGATGAATAAATCTATTATTTTTTTGAAGTTGTGATTTAAAAGAGGTGTTGTTCCTTGATGAATTACCTTTCAGTTCATGTTGTTGAAAACTTGGTATTGAATTATAAAGGCCATGAATCATAATGAGGCAAAGTGCCAAATTGTGAAATATTATTCGGTTGAGTTGTTCACTCCCAAATATTTTGTTAAGATGTTGTGCACATTATGGTCGAGCTGTGGGCTCCTTATTGTGGAAAATAATACTATTGTTGATTTATGTGGCAAGTTGTAATATTTAAGCATTTGAGATGCAAATTGTGATATGCTGTGATATTTGAGCACTTGTAGTCCAATTTGTGAATGATGTGATAATTGAGCACTTGAGGTGTAACTTGTGAAATGTTGTGATGTTTGAGCACTTGTAGTTCCCCTGTTGATGCATATTTACTTTTGGGGCTACGAGGGGCGACACCTCGGGAGACCACCCTGTCTTGTATATTTACTTTGGGACTACGAGGCGGTACCTAGGGAGATCTCCGTGTCTTGTATATTTACTTTTGGGACTATGAGGTGGTACCTCGGGAGATCCCCTTGTCTTTGCATATTTACTTTTGGGACTACGAGGCGGTACCTCGGGAGATCCCCTGTTGAGCATTTACTTTTGGGATTACGATGCAGTACCTTGGGAAATATCCTGTTGAGCATTTACTTTTGGGACTACGAGCCGCTATTTCGGGAGTGCCCTTTCTTTATATTTTACTATGGCTGCACTTTCCTTTGGTTATTTTATTTTTTCGTGATATGTAAATTCTTGTCTTCTTCCGTGATGTACTAGTTGACTTTATTATTATGTGTTTTGTGCTCCTTGTTGTATTGTGTTGGCTTTGGCTTTTTAGTACGAGACTCTAAAGATTTATATTTCTGGTTTTTACTTATTTTCGATGACTGGGTTGTTTTAAATAAAAGAAGTTACTATTATGTTTTAAATTAATAAGTTTTACATCCAAATCAATAGATTATCTGATGCTTTAATTTAAGTGCAATGTCATTTTCTTCACTCAAACTATTTCTAAAGTAAATTGATCGTGCAAATTTTTATTTATTGTTATTTTTGGCACGTGAGTTGTCCGTCGTGGAAATCTGAAAGTGGGTTGAGACCCTATTTTTATGATTATGAAATGAGGTGTCACAAGGTGACTTTTAGTTGAAAGAATTATATTCGAAAGATATTTATTTGAAGGGGAGTATAGTCAAAATATATATTTATTTGAAAGGATTATATTCTAAGGATTTTTATTGAAAAGCTTATATTTGAAAGATTTATACTTGAAGTACTTACATTTGAAAGACGTATATTTGAGGGACTTGATTGATTGGTTGTATTTGTGATCCTTATTCGTTTGAGCAATATTTATGGTGTTCTTATTGCCTTGTTGTTTATATCATTGCTATTTGTTTCTATTATTATTATATACTGCTACACTGCACAGGGTAATTGATTAGTGAGTGTCTTGACTGTACCTCGTCACTACTCCACCGAGGTTTGTCTTGATACTTACTGGGTACCGACTCTGGTGTTTTCATACTACACTTCTGTACATTTTTGTGCAGAGCCAGGTATTGAAGATATCGGACTCGGATAGAGTTAGAGTGTGATCTCAAGGATTCAAGGTAGTGTTACTTGGTCGACACAGTCCCTCGAAGTCTTTTCATTTTATCGTACTATCAATTATTATTCAAACAATATTGTATATTCGATTACCTTGGGATCATTTCATGTATTTAGTTAGAGTTCATGACTCAGTATTACCAGTCTTAGGAGGTTGTATCATTATTTCCGTTGTTGGTTTCAATTATCTATTAAAAAAATGGCTTGAATTGTTATTATGATCGGCTTAGTTAATCTTAAAAATTAAGTGTCATCACGACGCCTGTGGTGGGATTTTGGGTCGTGACAAGATAGTATGTTCCACAACTTTCTAATATCGATTGGATTAAAATGCACAAATATAATTAAAAATAAATTTTGCAGAGATTATATCATTTTAAAGATTTAGTAGAGCTTATATCATTTTAAAGATTTAGTACTATCTCACAAGCATTCTGAAATACTATTATCTAATACTAATAAATATTTTTTCTTTTGCAAATTCTTTGAATAATATAATTTGACACTTTCTTTCATTACCAATAAATAAGTCTCTAAACGAAGAGAATCTTCTAATAAGGTTTAAGAACAATAGGCTAGGTTTTAGATTTATAAATATATGTTTGTGCCTAGATAGATAAATGCGCCTCCCCGATAGTAATTCGATCAATTAGAGATTTTTTCTTCTTTTTATCGATTTCTTTGGTTGAGGATTCAAAATATAATACATTGGAATTCTTTGTATATATAAACGTTGCACTCTATTGAACACGTATTTGAACACTCAATGAGTATTGGTCAGTTGATATAGTCTAATGTTGTCACGACCCAAAATCCCACCACATGCGTCGTGATGGCACCTAATTTCTAAGACTAGGTAAGCCGATTTTCATTACATTTTGAAGCCATTGTTTTTTTAGAATATGAATTGAATAGGTAATCAAAACCAACAACGGAACAAATATGAATATAACAACCTCCCAAGCCTGGTAGTACTGCGTCACGAACTCTAACTGAATACATGAAATGATCTCAAGGATCGAATATTCAATACTATTTGATTAATAATTAACACTACAATAAAATGAAAAGATTTCAAGGGACTGCGACGACCAAACAGCTCTACCTTGAATCCTTGCGATCACACTTTAACTCTGTCTGAGTCCGATAGCTCCAATACCTGGCTCTGCACAAAAATGCGCAGAAGTGTAGTATGAGTACACTATGGTTGATACCTAGTAAGTATCAAGACTAACCTCAGTGGAGTAGAGACGAGGTACAATCAAGACACTCACTAGTCTAATAGCCTGTGAAATAAGATATACAAAATAATAGGAAACAAATAACAATAAGTGCAACAAGAACACCATTAATAATGCTCAACAATTTATAAATATAAGTACACCCAGTTAAATCAAGTATTTCAAATAAATATCTTTCACATATAATTCTTTCGAATAAATCTCTTTCAAATATACTTCCTTCAAATAAATATCTTTCAAATATACTTCCTTTAAATAAATCTCTCTCAAATATAATTTCTTCAAATAAATACCTTTCGAATGTAATTCTTTCAAATAAATCTTTTTGAATATAAATCCTTCCAAATAAATATTTTGAATATAATTATTTCAATTAAAAAGTCACCATGTGACACTCCATTTCATAATCATACAACTACGGGTCTCAGCCCATTTTTATATTTTTCATAAACAAAGGTCTCAACCCACTTTCATATTTCCACGGCACTTCGTAACTATAATTAAATCATCATATTTCCCCGGCACCTCGTGCCCTCATTTCATATCACAACTGTACAAATAATTCACGTGCCAATATTATCATTATTTACTCACGACACCTCGTGCCCATATTTCATATCATAATCTGTCTGGCAATGGCCACATACCCTAATTTCAACATAAATCAGACTATTACCAATTTACCAACAACAAGACCAATTGCACAAGATATAAAAATAAACACAATAAAAATAACAACATCACATAAAATTTTCCAACGCAACAACCCCACATGATCACATATCATCCCTGACAATAGCCACCTTTATCTCTCCTATAGCCACCCTTATCACTCCTATAATAGCCTCCCTTATCCCTCCGCCCTCACAATATCAATAGCCATCATTATCTCTTCTATAGCCACCTTTATCGCTCTGCCCAGACAATACCCCAACACACATAACAACAGTTTAATGCCTCCATTATGCCCACATAATAACAACAGTGAGATGCGACCCTTATATCCTCAAAATGATAACTCAATTAACACAATAATTTACACAGAATATTATCACGGCAACTTAACAAAAATCAATTCATATCACAATTTGTACAATGGCCACAACTAATTCCAAAGATATAACAAAATTAATTAATTTCACAACAAATAGCCCAAGGCTCCACACAATGTATATAAAACCTCAAAAACAATCAACAGAGATAGAAAAATAATCAACATAGGGCACACCTTCATTAATCCAAATTTATATAATTATATTAACACTTCTTCTTAAGCTTGCTTAATTAATTATTTGCATAGGAAAAATTCATAATGAAATCAAATTCCAAGAAATATCAAACCATCAAACTCACGGAAATCACATAACTATACAAGTAATAATTACATCGAATTGTCATATAAAAACAAGTTCAATAATTGTGATTTGTGGCATGGCAATTAGATAATTAAATATATACCAACAATTATTCAATTTACTACACAATATGCCCAGGACTTTAACTCAATAAATTTTACACATATAAGCCCGAGTACGTACTCGTCACCTCGCGTACACGGCTTTTCACATTTCACAAATGGCACATAAGACTTGATGTCGAAGGGGTAATTTTCCCACTCGAGGTAAAGCAAGACACTTACCTTTTTGAAGTTAGGCTGATATTTTAAAATAGCATTCTTTCTTGAATTAACCTTCGGACAACTCAAATCTATCCAAATTAATTGTATAACTTCATTAAAATTCATCGAAAATAATTCCGGATAATAAAACGCCGACTTAGAAATTTATTCTGAAAAGTCAACGCAGGGCTCGCTTATCGAAACCCGACATAATTTTTACGAAATCCGAACACCCATTCTGATACGTGTTCAACCATACCGATTTTATCGAATTCCGATAACAACTCGACCTCCAAATCTTAAATTTTTATTTTTGGAAGATTTTGCAAAAAAATTAATTTTTCTTCCATAAATTCACAGATTCATGATGTAAATGAGTATGGAATCATTAAATATAATCAATATAGGATAAGGAACACTTACCCCAATATTTTTCCGTGAAAATCGCCCAAGAACCGTTCTCCAAAAATCCAAAACGAAATGAAGGAAATGACTATTTTTGGTCCTTAAGTTTCTGCCCAACCGTCACTAAAAGTCCATTTTCCATCACTAAAAGTCCACACCAGTACTTGCTTGCACCAGCCTTCATTCAATCGATCATAACTTTATGTACAAATGTCCAAATGATGAATTGTGTAACTTTCTGGAAACTAGAATTAAAATACTACAACTTTCATGTTTTGATAATTTTCTGATTCCTTATGAATTACGAGATATAAGCTTCCAAAGTCGGCTCCATGCATCAGAAATTTCTGGTGGAATTTCTGACGAAACTGCTCTACCAGCCTTAATTCAATCCATCATAACTTTCTCTACAAATGTCCAAATAATAAATGGTCTAACTTTCTAAAAACTAAAATCAAAGGGGCTTTAACTTTGACGTTTAAAAAATTTTCAGATTCCTTATAAATTACAAGATATAAGCTTCCAAAGTTGGCTCTAAGCACCAGAAATTTCTGGCCAACAGCTCTGCAACAGAAATTTCCAGCAACCATCTTTGTCCGAAATCCATTCCGTTTACCTTCTGAAATCCACCCGAGGCGCTCGGGACCTTAACCAATTATTCCAACATGTCCCAAAATACAATACGAACTTAGTCGAGACTTCAAACCACATCAAACAACATCAAAACGACGAATCGCACCTCGAATCAAAATCTATGAATTTTGAACTTTCAAATTCTATATCTTGTGCCGAAACACATCAAATCAATTCGGAATGACTTAAAATTTTGCACAAAAGTCATAAACGACATAACAGACCTATTCCAATTTCCAGAATTGGATTCCGACCTCGATATCAAAAAGTCAACTCCCCGGTCAAACTTCCCAAAAATTCAATTTTAGGCATTTTAAGCCTAATTCCAATACGGACCTCGAAATAATTTTTCGGACATGATCCTAAGTCCAAATTCACCTTAAGGAGCTATTGACATCATCAAAATTCCTTTTCGGAGTCGTTTGCTCAAAAGTCAACTCTCTGGTCAACTCTTTTCATTTAAGTTTCTAATTAAGGATTGTTTCTTTTAATTAATTCCGAATCTTACGAAAAATCAAACTCGACCACACCCGCGGGTCATAATACTTATTACGAAGTTTCTCAAGACCATAAGTCGCTGAACGAGGAATTAATTCTTAAAACGATAAGTCGGGTCGTTACATTCTCTACCTCTTAAACAAACGTTCGTCCTCGAACGTGCTAAGAATTATTCTGAGGTTACCAAATTGATGATTTTACTTTTACACATATACTTACGGTTGATCCCACGTTACCGTATTTGAGATAAGCTCGACAACACCGTCTCAGTTGAGATTATTTCTTTGATTTACATTTATAAGCCTTAAAACCAATTTTTTACACTCCAAACATTTTCAAAATGCCTGATTTTCATATCAACGCACGGTATTAGTCTCAATTGGCTATAGCCACTCGTGTCTACACATACATCAACTTTCTTGATAGTGTTGAAGTACTTCAAAATTATTCCGGTGTGTTATATTCTCTCCCGCTTGGGATCATTCGCCCTCAAATACATAACATATCTTATCTCTTCTTTTACACATCTCAATCCCCCTAATTTTTACTAACTCCCAAATTTTTCAGAAATTTCGGCAGAGTCTCCCATGTAAATGGGTCTATCCACCTGCCAGAGTAACACCAAAATAACTCCTAACAACACATCTACAACCCAACAAACCATAATGTATATATCAATAATACTAATCTCAGCATTACGTGTACCGCATTATCATCATGATATCAGAACATGAAGCACATCATATGTATGCCCATCACCACATCTCTGGTCTTAATAGTTGTTCATAATCGATTACAACATCGCCGATTAATCTCATATTAACAAAAACCCTGTTTCGAATTTTTCACAACACTGACAGCAAAATATGAGGCATGAATACCTCATAACTATTTACCTGACTTAACGAGTCACATTTAACGCCACCTGGGCACTCACCTCGTAGGCTAAAACTCAATAACTACGGCACAATTAGGGTACAGAAACACATAAAAGAATTACAATATAAGTCTATCAGGCATAATTCCCTATTAGTACTTTAGTACAAATTAAACTTCACAAAGGGAGAATTTAAACTCATAAATATTTCACCACAAGGACCTCGTCCTTATATAACTTCTACTGCGGCTTGTAGCCCGGTTTAACTATTTCACATCATATAAAAATGTGAGGATCTCGTCCTTAACTCCGAATCACAAGTATTTTGCACATTGTGCCAACTAAAATTTCAATTTCCTTTCTTTTTTCTTATCAATAAATTTCGTAAATATTTTTCATAACACATAATGAACCCTCATACCGGTAGGGCATATAATTCATAAAATTGGAAGAAATTATTTCGAAACACATCAAATCCACTGTAATGAATAATAAAAATTACTTTTGGACTTATAGCCCTCAATGGTGCCCAAAAATAAAATGATAGACACGGGCTAACATCATCAAACCTCCCAACAGGGATAAACATATAAGTGGTTCACAAAATTATGATGCTCACCCATAAGCGGAGCATAATAGGAGGACTCGCCTCAATATTCAGAACCGAATCAAATTAAGAAAAAATATCCTTTTATAATAAATCAGGATCATACCTATAACAATACCATCTGGTTTATCGGCCTCAGCCAAATCATAGCGATTATATCAACGGGTTAGGACTCCACCTCTCAGGCGCCCTCTACCCGTCTGTCCTCCACGCCTAACTGGCTGTGCACGTGGGGTATTAGCTGAACTGGGGCCCATAGTCTGAGTGTTTTGATAAAATCCACCCCTCCCAAGTCTGGGACAATCTCTCATAATGTGCCTAGTGTCACCATACTCATAACAACCCCTCTGAGGCCGCGATTGCTCGTAATGAGTCTATGCCGGATAACTGGAATAACCACTGTAAAAATCTCGTGTCAATGGTGCACTATAAGAACTTACTGGGGCACCCCGAGTAATCTGATGTGTGGACTGAGCTGGCCGACTGCTCGAACCTCCTCCATAATGGGTCATAGCTGAAGAGTAAAATTCACTGAACCCTCTAGAGCTTCGAGACCTTTTGGCCTCCTTAGACTCCCTTTCCTCACCTAAAACACCCTCAATCCTCCTCGCAATCTCCACTACTTGCTGAAATGGAGTATCAATTTGCAACTATCGAGCCATGTATATTTTAAGATCATAATCTAGCCCCTCAATGAATCTGCGGACCCGCTCTTTGATTGTAGGAACCAAAGTAGGTGCACAACGAGCTAACTCACTGAACCTGATGGCATATTCTGAAACTGTCATGATGCCCTGACGCAACCGTTCAAACTCTATGCGTCACGCATATCGGAGGGTCTGGGGAACAAATTCCTTCAAAACCATCTCTGAAAACTGAGCCCAAGTAGGTGGTATTGCATCGGCTGGTTTACCTTCTTCATACATTTGCCACCACTGATACGCTGTGCCTGAAAGTTGAAATGTAGTAAAGGCAACTCCGCTCACTTCCAGAATACCCATGGTGCGAAGAATACAGGGAAAAGTTTCTAGAAATCCTTGGGCATCCTCTCTAGATGTGCCACTGAAAGTAGGTGGATTGTACTTCTTAAACCTCTCAAGTCTCTTTTGTTCTTCTTCTGATGCCTCTGGCCTGACCTCAGGCCAAACTGGAATAACAGGTTATACCGGTATTACACCCGGAACCTGACCAACGTGAACCTGCTCCTCTGGAGTCATGGTAGGAGTCTAAGCTACTCCCCCAATCTGCGAAATATTTGGTGCAACAGAGATCAATCCCTCCTGAGTTAATGTACCAAACATACTCAGGAACTGTGCTAAAGTCTCCTGAAGTCCGGGGGTAACAACATGTGCTTCTGATACCTGTCCCCCGACTGGAGCTACTGGCAGCTCCTCAACTGTTGTTCTGACATGTGATCTAGTCGCGGCACGTGCCCTTCCTCGAACTCTACCTCGGCTTCTACCTCAGCCCCGGCCTCTTGCAGCCTTAGAAGTATGTGTGAATGCCTGCTCAGCTAACCCGGTAGCACGTGTCCTCACCATCTATGAGAGAATCAAATTCCAAATTCAATAAATTCCGCACGAAAGGAATGAAAGAAGTGGAAATTTCCTAACAGTTCTGTAGCCTCTAGAAAATAAGTCCAGACGTCTCCGTACCGATCCACAAGACTCTACTAGTCTCGTTCGTGACTCGTAGAACCTATGAACCTAGAGCTCTGATACCAACTTGTCACAACCCAAAATCCCACCATAGGCGTCGTGATGGCACCTAGTCTCTAAGACTAGGTAAGCCGATTTCCATTACATTTCGAAGCCATTTTTTTAATATGAATTAAATAGGTAATCAAAACCTACAGCGGAACAAATATGAATATAACAACCTCCCAAGACTGGTAGTACTGAGTCACGAACTCTAACTGAATACATGAAATGATCTCAAGGATCGAATACTCAATATTGTTTGATTAATAATTAACAGTACAATAAAATAAAAAGACTTCAGGGGACTGCAACGACCAAGAATCTCTACCTTGAATCCTTGCGATCATACTTTAACTCTGTCCGAGTCCGATAGCTCCAATACCTGGCTCTGCACAAAAATGTGCAAAAGTGTAGTAAGAGTACACCACGGTGGGTACCCAGTAAGTATCAAAACTAACCTTAGTGGAGTAGAGACGAGGTACAGTCAAGACACTCACTAGTCTAATAGCCTGTGCAATAAGATATATAAAATAATAGGAAACAAATAACAATAAGTGCAACAAGACCACCATTAATAATGCTCAACAATTTATAAATATAAGTACACCCAATTAAATCAAGTATTTCAAATAAATATCTTTCACATATAATTCTTCCGAATAAATCTTTTTCAAATATACTTCCTTCAAATAAATATCTTTCAAATATACTTCCTTTAAATAAATCTCACTCAAATATAATTTCTTCAAATAAATACCTTTCGAATGTAATTCTTTCAAATAAATCTTTTTGAATAAAAATCCTTCTAAATAAATATTTTGAAAATAATTCTTTCAATTAATAAGTCACCATGTGACACTTCATTTCATAATCATACAACTACGAGTCTCATCCCATTTTCATATTTTTCATAAACACGGGTCTCAGCCCACTTTCATATTTCCACGGCACTTCGTAACTATAATTAAATCATCATATTTCCCCGGCACCTCGTGTCCTCATTTCATATCACAACTGTACAAATAATTCACGTGCCAATATTATCATTATTTACTCACGACACCTCGTGCCCATATTTCATATCATAATCTGTCTGGCAATGGCCACATACCCTAATTTCAACATAAATCAGACTATTACCAATTTACCAACAACAAGACCAATTGCACAAGATATAAAAATAAACACAATAAAAATAACAACATCACATAAAATTTTCCAACGCAACAACCCCACATGATCACATATCATCCCTGACAATAGCCACCTTTATCTCTCCTATAGCCACCCTTATCACTCCTATAATAGCCTCCCTTATCCCTCCGCCCTAACAATATCAATAGCCATCATTATCTCTTCTATAGCCACCCTTATCGCTCTGCCCAGACAATACCCCAACACACATAACAACAGTTTAATGCCTCCATTATGCCCACATAATAACAACAGTGAGATGCGACCCTTATATCCTCAAAATGATAACTCAATTAACACAATAATTTACACAGAATATTATCACGGCAACTTAACAAAAATCAATTCATATCACAATTTGTACAATGGCCACAACTAATTCCAAAGATATAACAAAATCAATTAATTTCACAACAAATAGCCCAAGGCTCCACACAATGTATATAAAACCTCAAAAACAATCAACAGAGATAGAAAAATAATCAACATAGGGCACACCTTCATTAATCCAAATTTAGATAATTATATTAACACTTCTTCTTAAGCTTGCTTAATTAATTATTTGCATAGGAAAAATTCATAATGAAATCAAATTCAAAGAAATATCAAACCATCAAACTCACGGAAATCACATAACTATACAAGTAATAATTACATCGAATTGTCATATAAAAATAAGTTCAATAATTGTGCTTTGAGGCATGGCAATTAGATGATTAAATATATACCAACAATTATCCAATTTACTACACAATATACCCAAGACTATAACTCAATAAATTTTGCACATATAACCCCGAGTACGTACTCGTCACCTCGCGTACATGGCTTTTTACATTTCACAAATGATACATAAGACTCGATACCTAAGGGGTAATTTCCCCACTCGAGGTTAAGCAATACACTTACCTTTTTGAAGTTGGGCCAATATTCCAAAATATCCTTCTTGCTCGAATGGACCTCCGGACAACTCAAATCTATCCAAATTAATTGTATAACTTCATTAAAATTCATCAAAAACAATTCCGGATAATAAAACGTCGACTTGAAAATTTATTCTAAAAGACTACAAAAGTCAACGCGGGGCCTGCCTCTCAGAACCCGATATAATTTTTACGAAATCCGAACACCCATTCCGATACGAGTTCAACCATACCGATTTTATCGAATTCCGATAAAAACTCGACCTCCAAATCTTAAATTTTTGTTTTTGGAAATTTTGCAAATATCTTGATTTTTCTTCCTATATTCACGGATTCATGATGTAAATGAATATGGAATCATGAAATATAATCAACATAGGATATAAAACACTTACCCCAATATTTTCCCGTGAAAATCGGCCAAGAACCGTGCTCCAAAAATCTAAAACGAAATGAAGAAAATGACTATTTTTGGACCTTAAGTTTCTGCCCATCTGTCACTAAATGTCCATTTTCCGTCACTAAAAGTCCACACCAGAACTTACTTGCACCAACCTTCATTCAATCGATCATAACTTTATGTACAAATGTCCAAATGATGATTGGTATAACTTTCTGGAAACTAGAATCAAAAGGCTATAACTTTCTTGTTTTGATAATTTTCCGATTTCTTATGAATTGCGAGATATAAGCTTCAAAAGTCGGCTCCACGCATCAGATATTTCTGGCGAAACCGCTCTACCAGCCTTAATTCAATCCATCATAACTTTCTGTACAAATGTCCAAATAATAAATAGTTTAACTTTATGGAAACAAAAATCAAAGGGCTACAACTTTGACGAACAGATATTTCAAGATAAATAGTATAGATTGCACGATAAATAGTATAGATTGCAAGATATAAGCTTCCAAAGTTGGCTCTACGCACCAGATATTTCTGGCGAACAGCTCTGCAACAGAAATTTCCAGCAACCCTCTTTATCCGAATTCCAATCTATTTACCTTCCGAAATCCAACCGAGGCCCTCGGGACCTTAACCAATTATACCAACATGTCACAAAATACAATACAAACTTAGTCGAGGCTTCAAACCACATCAAACAACATCAAAACGACGAATCGCACCTCAAATCAAAATCTATGAACTTTGAACTTTCAAATTCTATATCTTGTGCCGAAACACATCAAATCAATTCGGAATGCCTCAAATTTTGCATACAAGTCATAAATAACATAATAGACCTATTCCAATTTCCAGAATCAGATTCCGACCTCGATGTCAAAAAGTCAACCCCCGGTCAAACTTCCCAAAAATTCAACTTTCGGCATTTCAAGCCTAATTCCACTACGGACTTTCAAATAATTTTTCGGACACAATCCTAAGTCTAAAATCACAATACAGAGCTATTGACATCATCAAAATTCTATTCCGGAGTCGTTTTCTCAAAAGTCAACTCTCCGGTCAACTCTTTCCATTTAAGTTGCTAATTAAGGATTGTTTCTTTTAATTAATTCCGAATGTTCCAAAAAATCAAACACGACCACACCCGCAGGTCATAATACTTATTACGAAATTGTTCAAGACCTTAAGTCATTGAACGGGGCGTTAATTCTTAAAATGACAAGTCGGATCGTTACAAATGCTTTAATAGTTCGTAAATTTTTAACTCATTTTTTAAAATATTTTATGAATGAATTTAAAATCCTCTCAAGATTGGTATTGACAAATTAATATTGTATTCTTCGATTTTTTGAGGTTGTGTCAACGCTCGGCATGCTAAAATTATCGATTTATATTTTACTCTTATCATGGCCCAAAATCTCACCTTAAGAATTGTGATGGCACCTAGTCACAAAGACTAGGTAAGCCTAACACATGAAGAGATATAACAGAAATAAACAACTTAACTATATCAAAATCAAACGGGTGAATGAGATAATGAAACTAAAATTGAACAAATGCTATACAATCTCCAGAACCGGTAGTATAGAGTCATAAGCTCTAATGACATACACTAGAATTTCTATATAAAATACTGTTTCAAAATGAAGATAAACATCAGCAATGATAACATCCGAAGGTGACTCCGAGGCTTGTGAACGACAAGCAGGAATACCTTGAAGTTTTCGGCCGTGCAGACACAACTCCCCAGAATAACACGGTCATAAGTAGCTGGGTCTGCACAAAAATATGCAGAAGCGTAGCATGAGTACACCACAGCGGTACCCAGTAAGTATCAAGTCTAACCTCAGTAGAGTAGTGGCGAGGCCAGGTCAAGATACCTACTAGACATAGAAAAATGTGCAGGATATAACATAAAGCGAACAATGGAAAGAACATCAATGTAATACTAACAACAGAAGGATCACTAATTTACAATCAACAATGAAAATAATAGAAGCACAAATGGAAACAAGAAGTAACCAGGTAATAAAGCAATAACATAGTTAGAACACAGATGAGATATGAATGAACTCAAATAAGAAAAATAGATGACAACTCAATTAATCAAATCGTTCCCAATACACGAATTACAATAAAAATTTTCCCGAGGTACCACTCCTCGTAACCACAAATCATAAGCCAAAATTCTAAATCTTACACGCGTGGCATCTCGTGCCCACATTATCAATCACCTTCGCACGGCAAAGCCCACGTGCTACCATGTATATTATATCCGTGTCAAATATCAATTATAGTGATCGAGAGTTATATTTAAACCCAATAAACCATAAAAATAATCTAGAATAAAGTAAGGTGTCAAATGAGATAATGATTTATTTTATAAATCAAATAAAGTAAGATAAGAACAAGTTATACAAAATAGAGTATCAGATAGGTTTAATTTAGAAACCAATAAAATAGTAGAAATATCATGTTTAAACAAAGTAAAATATCCGTTAAATTAATGAATTAAATATATATTAAAAGTAAAACGTGATGACAACTTTCAAGTATAGTAAACATCAAATGGGGTGATGAATATAATTTGAAAACCAAATTAAAGTAAAAAAACTATGTGATAACCATTTAAAATAGTAAAGCATCGAGTGAGATAACGAATTTTATTTTGAAAGTCACATAAGTAAAGCACCTTAATAATTCTTTTATTTAGAACTGCTAGGTTACCAACAACTCAACAGAATATGAAATACTGACCCCGCGCATGTAAATTCAACCTGGCAATCAATTTACCAAGAAATAACGGAGGCACATATTGACATGTTAAATCAATACAACAAATCACGTAGAATGCATGACTCACACAAGAAGCCTCTATCGTTCCATTACTAGAATACCGACAGTCAACCAAATACGATCAAAAGTACAAGTGAAATAATTTAAGTAACAACAATAATTGTTCAACCGATAAACCGTTCTAAAAGAGAATGAACCATGAGAATCATAACCGAGAATAACTTTACTGTCACAAAAAATTACAACATATCAATCTGTTGCGACGTGCAACCTGATCCCACATATATCATATCATCCGTCCTTATCGCTCCATATCATTTTAATACTGTTGTGGTGTTCAACCGATCCCCAAATAATATGAATTAAGTAAACAAACTACAACCATTTAAGTCGTATCACAAAATTAAATGAAATAAAGAAACTAAACAAAGAAGGTCACAAGCGGATAAAATAGTTACATGTTGACTCACAAGGTCAAATAGCAGGTAATGATGGTTCATAAATAAAAGCACGATTACAAAGAATCAATTAACACTTAAGACACGTAACAGATAAGGCATAAATTCAACAAGTAATTGCAATTAACAATTAAAGCACTTAAGAGTAAACTTGACAATAAAAGATAGAACATGTACTAACCTGTTATGACCCAAATCTCACATGTCGTGATGGCGCCTATCGCACTACCAGGTAAGCCGACATTCACTATAAACCATGCATCTTTAAGTTTAAAAACATAATAAAATAAGCTTAAGAGTAAAATCTCATTAATACGGCTAAGAAAATACCGCAAATCAATACAATATCCCCCAAAATCCGGGTGTCACTGAGTACATGAGCATCTAAATGATAACATAATCTAACTGCTAAACACTGTCTAGAAAGATAGAATAGTAAAAATAACTAAAAAAAATGAGAGTCAAGGTCTGCGGACGCCAAGGCAGCTATCTCAAAAGTCTCTGTTAGCTAAAGCTCTAAAGCTAGCAACCGCCGTGCTCAAAAGTACCTGGATCTGTACACGAAGTACAGAGTGTAGTACGAATACAATCAACCCAATATACTCAATAAGTAACAAGACTAACCTTGGGCTGAAAGCAGTGACGAGCTCAACCGGTACAGTCTAAATATAGATTTTTAAACAATACAGATATGACAGGAAATATGACAATAATATCTCAGAGAAACTCATAATCTGTTGGTACACAGTACAGGA
Source organism: Nicotiana tomentosiformis (assembly GCF_000390325.3). NCBI lineage: Eukaryota > Viridiplantae > Streptophyta > Magnoliopsida > Solanales > Solanaceae > Nicotiana > Nicotiana tomentosiformis. The sequence goes on from NC_090813.1 coordinate 177,604,587, forward strand.
GTGTAGATATACTTCCAGGTTTAACAGTTAAGCTTAATACAGATATGAGGAATATTATATCGTTATATCTACATGTCAATGTGTATGTCACATGCGATGCATCACAATGAAAACCTCACGTACTCACACTCTCGGAGTACTCAATCTGACTGTCTCAATTCCCGTTCATCACACTCAGCGATGTGCGGTACTTGTGCTCACTACTGATATGTCAGACTCTGGAGGGGCAGATCCTGCCTAAGCGCTAATATAAAGCCAATTTGGCCTACTGCGGCGTGCATCCCGATCCCATAATAATAAATCCTAAAAGGCATGCTGCGGCATGTAGTCTGATCCATATAACAATAATATATATAAATCTATATGGTATGCTGCGGCGTGTAACCTGATCCACAAATCTCACTCACAACACGGCTCTCAAGTCCCAATACATTCATCAATATCTCCAGTCTCTCGAGCTCAATGCCAATCAATCCAAACAATGATATATAACACAACAATAAATAGTAACAGAGACTGAGATATGATATGCAAAAGATGGATGCGACTGAGTACAAAATTTTCATATAAGCAAATAATTCAACAGCAGAAATGACCCCAGTGGATCTCAACCGGATAAACATATAGCCTAACATGATTTCTAATGTGGACTGCAGCTCACTTGCTCTAACTCATAGGGATCACATGAATAACAACAAGGTTTGATGACTACATAGTACCACGGAATCGATCGGGTCACAATTTCTACGATCCACGCCCACACGCCCGTCACCTAGCATGTGCGTCACTTCAACACCAACTACATAACACGTAATTCAGGAATTCATACCCACAGAACCAAGTTTAGAAGTGTTACTTACCTCAAAATCGTACAAATCTCTACTCCAATAAGCCCTTACCTCGCGAATCGGCCTCTGAACGCCTTAAATCTAGCCACAAACAACTCGATACAATCAACACAAGCTATAGGAATCAATTCCATAGGATAAAGCTTATTTAACAAAAATAAAAAAGTCAACTCAAAAACTCAACCCCGGGCCCACGTCTCGAAATCCAACAAAATTAATAAAATTCGAATACCATTCAACCACGAATCCAAACCATACCAAAATTACTCAATTCCGATCACAACTCGACCTTCAAATCCTCAATTTCAAGCGTATGAAGTTTCTATAGTTTTTCCCATTTTTTCCAACCTAAAACACTAATTAAATGATAAAAATAATGATAGATTCATGTATATTAACCAAATCCGAGTTAGAATCACTTACCCCAATCACTTTCTTGAAAATCCCTCCAAGAATCGCCTCAATCCGAGATCCCAAAATCAAATTATGAAATATAATTCTAACCCTCATTTTTGATATTTAACAGTCTACCCAGATGTTCCTCTTCGCGGTCGCGGAAAGTCCCTCGCGAACGCGAAGAACAAAATAGGCTGCCATCAAAAATAGCCTATGCGAACGTGAAGACCAAGTCGCGAACGCGATACACAGACTCCCAGACCTACGTGATCGCGAACCTCTTCACGCGATCGCGAAGAACAAATCGCATGAACTCCAGTCTCCTCCATTCTTCTTCGCGAACGCTACCTAACACACAAGTTCGCGTAGCACTGCCTTCCCAAGCTTCGCGATCGCAAGCACCTTCTCACGAACTCATACCACAAATTCCCCAACTGCCTACAATACTCTTCGCGATCACGATCACGATCCTCCACTCGCGATCGTGCATAAGGAAACCAGCAAAAGCAAAATCAACAGTTCCTCCAAGTTCAAAATGCGCTGAACATGATCCGAATCACACCCAAGGCCCCCGGGACCTCAACCAAACTCACCAACAAGTTTAAAACATGATACGAACTTAGTCAAGGCCTCAAATGACATCAAACAACATCAAAAACATGAATCAGACCCCAATTCAAGCCTAATGAATCTAATGAATTTCCAACTTCTACAATCGATGCCGAAACTTATCAAATCAACTCCGATTAATCTCAAATTTTGCACATAAGTCATAAATTGCACAACGGTCATATTCCAACTTCTGGAACAAAAATTCGGGGTCGGTAACCACAAAGTCAACTCTCGATCAAACTTCTCAACTCTCCAAACTTTTATTTTTCTAACTTTCGCTAATTCAAGCCAAAATCATCTACGGACCTCTAAATCACTATCTGGACACGCTCATAAGTCAAAAATCACTATACGAGGCTATCAAAACCATCAAAACTCTATTTTAGAACCATTTACTCAATAGTCAACATCCGGTGAACTCTTACAACTTAGGCTTCCAACCTTGGGACTAAGTATTTCAACTCGTTCCGAAACATCCCCGAAACTAAACCGACTACTCCGACAAGTCACATGACAACAAATGAGTACAGAATAAGCAATGAATGGGGAAACGTGACTATAATACTCAAAACGACCAGTTGGGTCGTTACATCCTCCCCTCTTAAACAAACGTTCGTCCTCGAACGGGTCTAGAATCATACTTGGAGTCTCAAATAGGCGTGGATATCTGCTCCGCATCTCCCGCTCGATCTCCCAAGTTGCCTCCTCAACTGGCTGACTTCTCCACTGCACCTTCACTTAAGCTATGTTCTTTGACCTCAACTACCGAACCTGCCGATCCGAAATGGCCACCGGCTCCACATCATAAGTCAAATCACCATCCAATTGAACTGTGCTGAAGTCCAAAACATGAAAAGGATCGCCGAAATACTTCCGGAGTATGGAAACATGAAACACTGGATGAACACTCGATAGACTAGGCGGCAATGCAAGCTTGTATGCCACCTCTCCAATCCTCTCAAGCACCTCGAAAGGCCCAATATACCGAGGGCTCAGCTTGTCCTTCTTTCCGAACCTCATAACACCCTTTATGGGTAAAACTCTTAGCAGTACCTTCTCTCCCACCATGTTAGCAAAATTGCGAACCTTCCGATCGGCGTAACTCTTCTGTCTAGATTGCGCCGTGCGAAGCCGATCCTGAATCAACTTAACCTTGTCCAAAGCATCCTGAACCAAGTCAGTACCCAATAGCCAAGGACTAAAGAAATATTTGGAGCACAAATTACATATTTTGTGCTATGAAGACTTTGTCGGAAAAAATCCGAAAGCTTGAAAAAAACCGAAAAATCCGAGAAAAATCGAGATTGAAAAACCCGACTTTGTTGGTTTGGTTTATAGATTTAAAAATCCGACACCATTATTTTGGTTTGGTAATTGAAAATTTTGAACCAACCCGATCTATGTACCTCCCTAGGAAAACATATAATTAGCCCATTAAACATTGACACAACACATCAGCAAAAATATGCTGCTTCCTAAAAACCAATAAATAAAATCTGGACTAAAGAAAACTGACAAAGGAGTAAACCAATGAGTATGAAGACATCAACCATATAAATTCAAGGTATGTTTAACATTCGGCAAAATGAGTATAAGAAGAAGCTAAGCATGCAAAGTGTTGAGCAACTTCTTTACTAGTACAAAACAATGTGTACGAGATCTTTTTTTATTTTTGGGCTCCTGACCCGACTAATTCAAATTCACGTTGCATAAAACTTACAAAAAGAGAAAATCCTTCCTATGAGGACTTCCTCTATTTTCAAGGCTTAAAATTCGACACCTTTAATTAATTGAAAAAATTCCATTCATCCTATCACACTCTTTAATAACACTGCTGTGTACAAGTGAAGAATAGAGATGAGCGAAAATAAGTTTCGACTAAGCAAACTGATAAATCAATTAAGAATATCAACATCTTTTTCTTTTAAAATAATATTAGTGATGACTGGACCAACTTGTGCACATCTATTCTGGTTTCTCCTATCATCACAATTCACAGGTAGCGGGTACAAGAATGTCGCTATCATACTTACTCCAACAAGAAATACATCAAACTCAATTATGCCTAGACGCGGTATATCACTTGGTCCATGCATGCCCGGACGGCAGTCACCAAATTAATAGAAAAGCCAAAGTTTTTGTATAATAATAATAATAATATAAAAAGACTGATGTCATAATAGAATATATGCTTTGAAATGGTCTAACACTTTGCCTCATGTGTCAAGATTATATTGTACTAGTACACATCATATCATGTTACAAATATTCCATAAATCTATAATATTAGAAATTAATATTGGAGAGATCCTTGTCTTATAGTGCTTTGAGAATAAAAGTATCTAACTCACCAAATTCTTAAATAGAGAAAACCCGTGCGTGCTATGTAAGTGTTATATTTGTATGCGATCAAAATCGAGTTTACCTACGATATGCCAGGTCAGGTCCGAAATGTGGCAATAAAGGTCTAAAGATCGACCCCAAGTCCTATCGGGCTAGGGGCCGGGGGCAGAATGTCTGCCTTCGGGAATATCGAGACCGTGATCCCGGAATCGATTCTAACCTCGAAAAAGCTCGAAGGAACATTGTTAGCGTAGCCAATAGAAGACCGAAATATCCGGGACCGGTCGGATATTACGGCGGGAATCTCGATACGTATCAATAAGTAACCAACAATCAGCAAATCAAGAGATTTTTTACCTTTTACAGAATTGTACCTAAAGTAGGACTCCTACACTATATAAAGGGGGTATGTTAATTTATTTTAAATATTGTAACACACATTCCAAAGCAATACATTATTATTTTTCTTTAAGCTCTTGTTCTTTTGTATCGTGATACCGATCAAAGTGCACCTGGCTCGACGGTGGCTAACCGAGATTGAAACTGTCCAATTCATGTGGTTTGAATATACTTTATCATTGTTTATTTCAATTACAACTTAATTTATCACTTTGTATTAAGTTAATCCGCGTATCCTTAAAACCACTTACAATTTCAATTGTTATCCAATTTTGAGGGTAAAATGTTTGGCGCCCACCGTAGGGCTAAGGATAATAGTGGTTATTTGATATAAATTTCCTTAACACACACTACTTTACACTTGTTCTTTGAAGTGTCTCTAATTTCAGGTTAGAGCTCAAAATGTCAAACTCTTAATTAGCACCCCTACATGTTGACAATGAGTCCGGCCATCAAGGTGAAAATAACAACATAATACCCAGTGACGAGGTATCGCCCGTTGATCCCATTGGAATTCCGGTCGCGAACCCGATTGATGCTAACTCACATGTGCCTATCAACACAAATTTGCCTACAGACCCCGAGAATAACGTCCGTGGTGGAGCCCGATCGGCAGCTCAAAATACACAAAACATTGGAAGAGACTGGATCTATTTATGGATGATCTTCAAAACATTGCAGGCTCAACATACAGCCATAGCCCAGTTATAGAACCAAATCCACACATCGAGCAGAATTGAACCCAATCCGTCCGGGGAAGTCACCCGCAAGGATGAACCGGTCGCAGAGAGGTCGAATGAAAATGAATCGGGGACTAACTCCGAGATCATAAAGATGCTCGAGGAACTGACAAAACGGGTAGAATCAGGGGAGAACAAAATCGAAGCTAATGACAAAATGGTGGAAACCTACAATTCCACGGTGGACCAAATCCCAGGAGCACCGCCGATATTGAAAGGCCTAGATTCCAAGAAGTTTGTTCAAAAACCTTTTCCTCCGAGCGTGGATCTGAAGCTGATCCCTAAGAAGTTCCGCATGCCCGAGATACCTAAGTACAAAGGAACGAACGACCCAAATGAGCATGTGACCTCCTACACATGTGCCATCAAAGGGAACGACTTGGAAGATCTTGAGATCGAATCTGTGTTGTAGAAAAAGTTTGTGGAGGCCCTGTCAAAGGGAGATATGATATGGTATCACAACTTACATCCTAATTCTATTGACTCGTTCGCTATGCTTTCAGATTCATTCATGAAAGCACACGCTGGGGCTATCAAGGTCAAGACCAGAAAGTCAAACCTTTTCAAAGTAAGACAAAAAAATAATGAGATGCTCAGAGAGTTCGTGTCCCGATTTCAAATGGAACAGATGGACCTGCCACCGGTGGCTGATGATTGGGCCGTTCAGGCTTTCACCCAAGGACTCAACATTCAGAGCTCGTTGGCTTCATAGCAGTTGAAACAAAACTTGGTAGAATATTCGGCTGTCACTTGGGCCGATGTCCATAACTAGTATCAATCGAAAATCAGGGTCGAAGATGATCAGCTTGGCGCCCTTTTCGGGTCCATGTATCCTGTCAGAACCATCGACAGAGTCAAGATAGACATCGATCGTGAAACGAGATCAAACATGGATCGGTATCAGCCGTACAATGGGGACCGAAGAAGTAGTAGGTCCAGACGGAACCCTGCGAGAAATAAAAGTAGAAATAACCGAGTCTAGAGCGATCGGGGACACATGAGCAAAAACAGCTTCGACAGGCCCTACGGGCCTAAAGAAGCACCGAAATTATCGGAGTATAACTTCAATGTCGATGCCGCCACTATCATATCTGCCATTGGATGAATTAAAGATACCAAATGGCCTAGACCTTTATTGTCCTATCCATCCCAAAGGGATACCAACCTAATGTGCAAATATCACGGCACTCATGGCCACAAAATAGAAGACTGTCAACAATTAAGAGAAGAAGTAGCCCGGCTATTCAACAACGGGCTTCTCCAAGAGTTCCGAAGGGATCTGGCCAAGAACCACTTCAGGAATAGGGATTCTAGTAAGCAGACTGAGCAGGAGGAACCTCAGCACGTTATTAACATGATTATTGGCGGGGTCGACATTCTCCATGGGCCGATGCTGAAGCGCACCAAAGTATCCATCACAAGGGAAAATGGACTCGGGATTACGCACCGCAAGGAACCTTGCCTTTTAACGACGAAGACGCTGAGGGAATCATGCAGCGGCACAACGACGGACTGGTAATATCGGTACTCATAAAGAAATCTCAAATTAAGCGTGTGTTAATTGATACAGGTAGATCATCCAACATCATCAGATCAAGGGTCGTTGAACAACTCGCCCTACAAGACCAGATCGTACCTGAAGTCTGAGTCTTGAACGAGTTCAACAGGATCGGAGGAACGAGGGGTAGATGAGGACGACGACTACGGAGTTCCTAGATCTTTCATAGACCCCGATGATTCTGACGCTACCAAATCAACGGTCGAGGAACTGGAGAAATCACGATAACCAAACACTCGCCCGATCGAAAGGTATACTTGGGCACGGGGTTAAACCCCGAGCTCAGGAAAAAACTCATTCAATTTCTTATAGCTAACGAAGATTATTTCACTTAGTACCACCTTGATATGATAGGGATCCCGCTGGAAATAACCACTCACAAGCTAAGCCTGGACCCGAAGTTTCACCCGGTCAAGCAAAAGAGGAGACCCCAGTCCAAGGTAAAACGTGCTTTCATCAAGGACGAGGTATCTAAACTCCTTAAAATAGGGCCCATTCTAGAGGTTAAATACCCGGATTGGTTAGCAAACGTAGTGGTAGTCCTTAAAAAGGGGAATAAATTAAGAATGTGTGTAGACTATAAGGATTTGAATAAGGCATGTCCCAAGGACTCCTTCCCTTTGCCCAACATCAATCGCATGATCGATGCCATGACCGGCCACGAGATCCTCAATTTTCTCGATGCCTACTCTGGGTATAACCAAATACGGATGAACCCGGGTGATTAGGAAAAACCCTCTTTCATCACGAAGTATGACACATACTGCTATAACGTGGTGCCATTCGGATTTAAAAATGTCGGTGCCATTTACCAACGCCTAGTAAACCGGATGTTCGAGGAACAAATAGGAAAATCAATGGAGGTTTACATTGATGATATGTTGGTCAAGTCCCTGCGAGCAGAGGACCATTTGAAACATTCGCAGGAAACTTTTAGCATATTAAAAGAAATACAATATGAAGTTGAACCCGGAGAAATGTGCATTTGGAGTTGGATTAGGTAAATTCCTCGGATTCATGGTATCCAATCGGGTAATCGAGATCAACCCCGACAATATTAAAGCCATCAAAGATATCACGGTTGTGGACAACGTGAAGGTTGTGCAATGATTAACCGGACTCATAGCCGCCCTAGGGCGATTCATCTCGAGGTCGTCCGATAAGAGCCACCGATTCTTCTCACTGTTGAAGAAGAAGAATAACTTCTCATAGACCCCGGAATGCCAACGAGCCTTGGAGGAACTCAAGCGATATCTATCGAGCCCACCGCTACTTCACACGCCGAAGACACACGAACAACTGTACCTATACTTGGCAGTATCGGAGATAGCGATAAGTGGAGTCCTGGTCTGAGAAGAGAAAGGTACGCAATTTCCAATCTACTATGTTAGTAGGTCCCTTGGAGAAGCCGAAACTAGGTACCCTCACCTGGAAAACATGGCCCTCGCTTTGTTAAGCGCCTCTAGAAAGCTAAAACCATACTTCCAATGTCACCCCATATGTGTTGTAACTATTTACCCATTGAGGAATGTAATTCATAAGCCCGAGCTATCAGGACGGTTGGCCAAATGGGCCGTGGAAATTAGTGGGTATGATATTAAATATTGACCTCGAACCGCCATTAAATCTAAAATTTTGGCAGAATTTGTGGCCGACTTTACGCCGGCCCTAATACCCGAGGTCAAAAGAGAGTTGTTGTTGAACTCGGGGACTTCTTCGGGGATCTGGACCCCTCTTTACGGACGATGCCTCAAACGCAAAAGTGTCCGTACTTGGCATCGTATTGAAGCCACTAACAGGCAGTGTAGTTAGACAATCTATTAGGACTGCAAAATTGACTAGCAACGAGGCCGAATATGAGGCCATGATTGCAGGTCTCGAACTATCCAAAAGCTTGGGGGCGGAGGTAATCGAAGCTAAGTGTTACTCCCTTCTTGTGGTGAACCAAGTTAATGGGACGTTTGAGGTCAGAGAGGTACGAATGCAAAGGTACCTAGATAAGTTGCAGGTAACATTATATCGATTCAAGGAGTGGACTCTACAACACGTACCTCGGGATCAAAACAATGAGGCCAATGCCTTTGCTAACCTGGGGTCGGCGGTCGAGGACGATGAGTTCAACTCGGGGGCGGTCGTACAAATCATGAGATCAGTAGTAGAAGAAGGCCACGCCGAGATAAACTCAACAAGCCTAACTTGGGACTGGAGAAATAAATATATAGAATATCTGAAGACTGAATAACTGCCTTCGGATCCAAACGAATCAAGGGCCCTACGTACGAAGGCATCCCGATTTAACTTGTCCAAAGATGAAACCCTGTTCAGAAGAACATTCGATGGAACACTCGCGATATGTCTAGGACCAGGAGATAACGAGTATGTTTTGAGGGAAATTCACAAAGGCACCTGCAGAAATCATTCAGGCACCGAATCATTGGTTCGAAAGGTAATCACAGTCGGCTACTAGTGGACCGACATGGAAAAGGATGCGAAAAGGTTCGTGCGAAAATGTAATGAATGTCAAAGACATGCTCTAATGATTCATCAACCCGGGGAGCTATTACATTCAGTTTTGTCATCATGGTTGTTCATGAAGTGGAAAATGGACATTGTTAGCCCCCTTCCATGGGAACCCGGTAAGGCTCAATTTATATTTTTTATGACTGACTACTTTTCTAAGTGGGTGGAAACCTGGGCATACGAGAAGGTCATGGAAACGAAAGTCATCGATTTCATCTGGGACCACATCATATGCCAGTTCGGAATGCCGACCGAGATCGTGTGCAACAACGGGAAACAGTTCATCGGCAACAAAGTAAGCAAGTTTCTCGTAGACCATAAGATCAAAAGGATCCTATCAACACCCTACCATCCTAATGGGAACATACAAGCATAATCGACCAATAAAACCATACTCCAAAACCTCAAAAAGAGGTTAACTGATGCCAAAGGAAAATGGAAGGAAATCCTGCCCGAAGTCCTATGGGCATACCGTACGACCTCGAAGTCCAGTACTAGGGCCACCATGTTCTCGCCAGTTTATGGCGTCGAAGCTCTAATACCGGTCGAAGTTGGAGAACCAAGTCTCAGGTTCTGATATGCAACCAAGGAATCAAACGACGAGGCTATGAATATGAACTTGGAGCTATTAGATGAAAGGTGCGAAGTCGCCCTTGTCTGATTAGCCGCCCAAAAATAGCGGATTGAGAGGTATTATAATTGAAGGACCAACCTTCGACACTTCAATGTCAGGGACTTAGTGTTAAGGAAGGTCACACTAAGCACCCAGAACCCGAACGAAGGGAAGCTGGGGCCGAACTGGGAAGGGCCATATCAAATTATCGAGATCACCAGAAATGGATCATACAAAATCGGAGCAATGAACGGTGAACGACTACCGAACAACTGGAACATAACTCACTTGAAGCGATACTACTGCTAAGGTACAACCCCATTCATTCATTTTACTTATTTGCATTTCGAAATAATAATTTTAAGCCCGAAAGCACGCGTTGCACTCTTTTCCCCTTTAACCGGTTTTGTACCAAATGGGTTTTTCGGTAATGTTTTTAGCGAGGCAACAGTAAATCGTGCTAACTTAGAATCGAAGACTAGTTACGAACCGGTATCAAAAATCACTACAACAGTATTCGAGGCCTCTCTACGATCGAACCCAAAGACTGGGGGCATTACCCTCGGATAATGACTTTAGCAAGGAAAGAAACTTTGCGATTCAATGGTCTCGGCTCGATCGATAGGATTTACTGTTGATACACCCCATATTTTCGTACGTGAAAGTATTTCGTAAGTCAATTAATATAAGCTTTAAAATGAGATCCTATTTGAAAGTATATAAAGTGATTTAATGATATTACGTACCATTTTTGTAAGCCTTTAAGAGTTATCATTCGGGGACAAATGTTTCAAAGGTGGCATGTTGTTACACCCTGTACTTCAAACGTCACTGTCATTATAGGATTATCTAATAAAAGCTCAAAAAGGACGAAATCCTTCTACAAGGATAAAAAAGGTTTACCGAAGTCTTAAGTAAGTTAAGATGAATATGAGACTTGTTAATCAAAATTTAAATGAGTTTAAAGTCATGATATGACTACATATGATGTTTGGATATGAAATATAAAGTTTGGGAAAATAGGATTTAAGTTGCCAAAAATCGACTAAGGATTTGCCTTGTAATGAATCTTTTTGAGCAGTACATTTTGAATCTTTTTTCTAACTCATTTAACCTCTCATCGATACGATATCGGAGTAGAGCGATATTCGCATTTTCGCAAGACTGCACAAGAAGCACCCTTGGGACCCACAAACTCAGGAAAAATTTTCGGGTTGTATTTAGGTCAATTCTCCGTCGTTTTAACTCATTTTTCTGGTCCAAAACAGTTCCTAAATCCTCCTAAATGATCTCCAATGGTTCCTCCATGATTCTAGGGAGAGAACCTAAGATGAAAACATGAATCCAACGCTAGAAATCCCATGGTGCTTGTTAGACCATAGTTCTTTATTTTGTGGCTATTTTGGAGGGTTCTTCAAAGGTAAGTAACCTCAGATTTCGTGTTGTTCTTATTTATTAAGGTAATAATCAGTCCCTCCTTTATATATATTAGATTTTCAAGGCGAACTACAAGTGTTTACACACCAACTTGAACACCAAAAGTTGATTCAATAAGAGAATAAACACTTATAGTTTTGTGGTGTTATTGAGGATAGTTGTGGGCTATCCTTGGCTAAAATTTCATGTTTTTCTACTGTTTAAGGTGAGTATAAAATACTACTACATGTACTTGAAGTTGTTTGTATGTTGGTTGCATTATTTGAGCAAAATACTACAAGAGGAGACTTGAAATAGTTTGAGATATTATGGGTTTTAATGGACTGTTTTGGAAAGGTTGTTTCCATGAACTATAAATGGCTGGTAAATGGGGAAAATAACTTGATTATGATATTGTTTCTATTTTTATGCATGTCTATATGTTTATCAAGTGAATTGGTGAAAGAAGCATATGAAACTTGAGATTGGAAGTGATGATTAGCTTAAGTCACATCTATGGTGTTGTATTGCCATTGAGGGTTATTGTAAGCTAAATATAACTTGGATTTCGACTTGAAGCTACTGTAGGAGGTATGTATATTTTGTTCTTGCATGTGATTAAGGTTATCTTGATATTGATTAAGTTAAATGGATGGACTAGACATGAACTAGTGAATAAAGTTGCTAATCGAGGATAATTGGAGTTGTGAATTGTTTTCTTTGCTATAAATATATGGTATAAGGCTTGAATCATTGATGAATGACTTCATTATCATGTTAATGATACTATTAAGTTAAATTAAGAAGTCTATAAAGTGTGATATGGGGTATACAAATTCCAATTAGGCTTGTAGCTCGTCATGAAGAAGTTTGTGACTTGTTATTGTTATATGGTGTCTTGTTATTGATAATTATGTAGTGCTGGATTTCTCTGGTCATTGTTGTTGGTATATGGTATTGGAGGAGTCTCTTGTTACAGGGGATATGCTTCCCAAATTTACATAAACGAGCTACTAGTTTAAGTTACAGACTTAGCATTTACTCAATATTGATTTTGAATCTCCTTATGCTATGGTAGATTTAGTTGAGTTGTTTGAAAAAATTACTTGGAAGGTATTAAGGACTCAATGGAGTTAAGGTATGTTAAGGCTATCCATTCTTTACTTTTGGCATGATCCATATAATACAAACGAAACGTGTAAATGTGAAAATTTCATAAATGACTATATTCATAGACTTACTAGGGGTGCCTATGTTTTTGATACTCCATGTGTCCTATTCTTATATCTTCTGTTCATGGGTATTAGAAAAAATACGTAATGTTCTAAAGTGTAATAACCCGACTTGTCGTTTTAAGAATTTAAGCCTCGTCTGGCGGCATAAGGCCCTGAGCAGCTTCTTATTATGTGTATTAATTTGCGTGCATGGTTGAATTCAATTACTGGATGATTTGGAGTGATTTGGGACACTTGGTCCCCGAAACAGAAGCTTAAGTCTTAGGATTTTTATCGTAGTCGAAACTGTGTGAAGACAACTCCGGAATGGAATTTTGATGATGCCAATAGCTTTGTATGGTGATTATGGACTTAGGAGCGTGTCCGAAAAATTATTTGGAGGTATGTAGAGGAATTTAGCTTGAAATGGCGAAACTCAAATTTTGAAATGTTTGACCGGGGGGGTTGACTTTTTGATATCGGGGTCGAAATCCGATTCCGGAAGTGGGAGTAGGTCCGTAATGTGGAATGTGACTTGTGTGAAAAATTTGAGTTCAATCGGACGTGGTTTGATAGGTTTCGGCATCGATGGTAGAAGTTGAAGTTTCAAAGTTCATTAAGTTTGAACTAGGCTGCGATTCATGTTTTTTATGTTGTTTGATGTGATTTGAGGCTTCGAACAGGCCCGTGTTATGTTATGGGACAGGTTGGTATGATTGGACGGGATCTCAAGGGGCTCGGGTGTGTTTTGGGATGGTTTCGGACCAAATTGGATCTGTTTGGACTGTTGTTGCTGAAGTCTTGTTTCCTTCTTCACAAACACGAAGGGAGTCCCGCGTTCGCGAAGAGGAATTTGAGAGACTGATGGTTTGTCCTTCCCGAACGCGAAGCTATGAACGCGAACGTGAAGATGGAGCTGGGCAAGCCTTTGAGAATGCGGCCAAGGCAACGCAAACACGAAGAACAAAGGAAAAGTTGGGGCTGAGGTCCGTGTGACCTTCGCGAACGCGAAAGAGCTGGTCAGCTGGTCATCGCGAATGCGACAAGGAGGTCGCGAACGCGAAGAGCAAATGATGGGGTAGGAACAGTTGGCCTTCACGAACGCAAAAAAAGATTTGAGGCAGCTGGGTTTTGGCCTTCGCGAACGCGAAGAAAGTGTATTTGGGCAGACTTAAAAGTCCCAAAAATGGGGGTTTCAGTTCATAACTCAAAATCAAATTGGGAGCTCGGTAGAAGGCGATTTGTGGAGAGATTCTTGCGTGGGTGTTTGGGGTAAGTGATTCTTATCTAGTTTTGATTAATTTCCATGATTATGTCTTTTAATCCATCATATTCGGATTTAATGGAGAAAAATCAAGATTTTTGTAAAATCTTTCAAAAACGAAAATTTAAGATTTGGAAGTCGAGTTGTAATTCGATAAAACTGGTATGGTTGAACTCGTATCGGAATGAGTGTTCGGATTTCATAAAAATTATGTCGGGTTCCAAGGGGCGAGCCCCGCATTGACTTTTGTTGACTTTTTGGAATAAAATTTTAAGTCGACGTATTATTATCCGGAATTATTTCCGATATATTTTAATGAAGTTATACAATTAATTTGGATAGATTTGAGCGGCCCGGAGGTCAATTCAAGCAATAAGACGATTTTGAAATATTAGCATAACTTCAAAAAGGTAAGTGTCTTGCTTAACCTCAAGTAGGGGAATTACCCCTTATGCATTGAGTCTTATGTGCCATTTGTGAAATGTGAAAAGCCGTGTACGCGAGGTGACGAGTACGTACTCAGGCTTATACGTGAAAAATTCATTGAATTAAAGTCTTAAGCATTATTGTGTAGTAAATTGGGAAATTGTGGAAAATTATTAAATCATCTATTTGCCATGCCTTAATCCTCCTCATTGTTGAAATATTTATGAAATTTCGTGAGTATTGTTGGTTTAATATTTCTTGGAAATTAATTCCAATATGAATTTTCTTATGCAAATAATTAATTTAAGCGAGCTTAAGAATAAGTGTTAATATAATTATCTAAATTTGCATTAATGAAGGTTTTGCTTTATGCTGAGTAATTTCTATCTCTATTGATTATTTTTGGGTGTTATATACATAGTGTGGAGCCTTGGTCTATTTGTTGTGAAATTAATTGATTTTGTTATATCTTTGGAATCTGGTTGTGGATATGAATTGATTTTATTATGTTGTCATGTTAAATTCCCGTGTAAATTGTTGTGTTGTGTGAGTTATTATTTTGGGGAGATAAGGGTGGCATTTCGCCATTGATATTATGTGGGTATAAGGGTGGAATTTCAATGTTGTTGTGTTTGTTGGAATATTATCTGGGCGGAGCGATAAGGGTGGCTATAGGAGCGATAAGGGTGGCAATAGGAGCGATAAGGGTGGCTATTGATATTGTCTGGGCGAAGCGATAAGGGTGGCTATAGGAGTTATAAGGGTGTAAATAGGAGCGATAAGGGTGGCTATTCTCATGGATGATATGTGATGATGTGAGGTTGTGGTGTTGATAATTTTCATGTGATGTTGCGATTTTTTTGTGTTTATTTTTATACCTTATGCCATTTGTCTTGTTGTTGGTAAATTGATAACAATCTGATTTATGTTAAAATTGAGAGCATGTGGCTATTGCCAGGCGGATTATAAAATAAAATGTGGGCACGATGTGCCGTGAGTAAATAATGAGCATATTTGGCACGTGAATTGTCCGTGCAGTTGTGATATGAAATGTGGGCACGAGGTGCTGTGATGAAATGATAATGATAATTGGCACGTGAATTGTCCGTGCAGTTGTGATATGAAATGAGGGCACGAGGTGTCGGGGAAATATGATGATTTAATTATGGGCACGAGGTGCCGTGGAAATATGAAAATGGGTTGAGACCCGTGTTTACGAAAAATATGAAAATGGACTAAGACCCGTGTTTACGAAAAATATGAAAATGGACTAAGACCCGTGTTTACGAAAAATATGAAAATGGGCTGAGACCCGTATTTTTATTATTATGAAATGAGGTGTCACATGGTGACTTTTTAATTGAAAGAATTTTATTCAAAATATTTATTTGGAAGGATTTTTACTTAGAAAGTATTATATGAAAGAATTATATTTGAAAGATTTTTATTAGAGGAAATTATATTTGAAAAGATTTATTGAAAGAATTATATTTGAAAAATAATTATTTGAGAAAATTATATTTGAAAGAGAGTTATCTGGAAGAATTATATGTGAAAGACATTTATTTGAAGTACTTGATTTAATTGGGTGTAGTTGTGTTTATTAATTATTGAGTGATATTAATGGTATTCTTGTTATCTGTTGTGCATATCACTGGTTGTTTTATCCTGCCTTTATTATTATTTATTTCTTATTACTTTGTATATTATATTGCACAGGTTATTAGACTAGTGAGTGTCTTAGCTGTACCTCGTCTCTACTCCATTGAGGTTAGTCTTGATACTTACTGGGTACCGACCGTGGTGTACTTATACTACACTTACTGCACATTTTTGTGCAGAGCTAGGTATTGGAGATATCAGACTTGAGCAGAGTTAAAGCGCGATCGTAAGGATTCAAGGTAGAGCTTCTTGGCCGTCACAGTCCCTTGGAGTCTTTTCATTTCATTGTACTATTAATTTGTAATCAAACAGTATTGTATATTCGGTCCTCGTGATCATTCCATGTATTCAGTTAGAGTTCGTGACTCAGTACTACCAGTCTTGGGAGGTTGTGTATTGTAATTATTTCCGATGTTAGTTTTTATATTAAAAAATTGGCTTCAAAATGTAATCTAAATCGGCTTACCTAGTCTTAGAGACTAGGTGCCATCACGACGCCTGTGGTGGGATTTTGGGTCGTGAAATAAAGTTTTTCAGAAGGCATATTAATCTTATGACATTCCAAGAAATCTTACTGACTTACTTCATTATGCATTGTATTCATTTATACATGTACATTGACCCATGACTAGATGGTATTATATACACGTATATTATATGTATATGGGATATGGGAAAAGGTTATGGCGTTATATACGCACCACCACCTGATCAACTGGTATACGTTGATGATTTCGCCTACAGTTGCTGAGATGATATGATGGGATGCCCTCAGAGGCTTGATGATGTTATGTACGCATATACCTATGCATGGTATGGAATTTATACGCACATGCATGACATTATAATTTTTTTAAGATTCACAGAGCTATTCAGAATTACAGGTTGAGTTCTTTACTCCATGTTTCTTTCATGTCTTTTATATACTACTGCCATGCCTTACATACTCGGTACTTTATTTGTACTGACGTCCCTTTTTCCTGGGGATGATGAGTTTCATGCCCGTAGGTCCCGATAGACAAGTTGATAGTCCTCCTCATAGGCTATCAGCTCAGCGGAAGGTGTTGGTGCACTCCACTTTCTCCGAAGTTGCCTATCTGGTAAGTAGGATTTGGACATGTATTGATTGGTATGGCGGGGCCATATCTCAAACTTTATGACATTTATGTACTCGTAGAGGCTTGTAGACATATGTCATGTATATGGATACTTGTATGGCCTTGTCGGCCTATGTTTTGAGTATACAAATGATCATGTCGGCCTTATAGGCCCGTATGTCGCATGCATAAGCTTCTATATCATGTTGGGTCATCCCATGTCGAGTATTTTCTTATGTTTAATTCGTTATCTGATGAAGGCCTTTCCGGTTCTTTTACCCATAATAGTATGATTAGAAGTATACGTTACGTTGGTACTCGGTTGAGTTAGGCACCGTGTGCCCGTCGCGGCCCTACGGTTTGGGTCGTGACAAAAGTAGTATCAGAGCAGTCTTGTCCTAGGGAGTCTACAAGCCATATCTAGTAGAGTCTTGTTTATGGGTGTATTGTGCAACACCATTATAAGAAGGAGGCTACAAGGCATTTAGGACTGTCACTCTTTCTTCTTACTCTAGATCGTGTGGTAGAGCTCAGTTGTAAGAAGCTAAAATTCTAAATTTTATTTTATTCATAATACAACGATACCTACATCTAGAAAGACAGTTGGTAAGAGATTGAATGTGGTTATGGAAGAGTTGAGTCAGAGGAACTCGATTTTGCATCATGCTTATGATGAGTAAATGTGAGGTCTTTAGTAGATCATGTGTGTACTAAGATGTGTAAGATTCTTGATAAGGATCCCTAAGGCAAGAATATCTTTCCACCTATATGGTAAACTGAAATAAGAGAATCAAAAGGTAGATACAAGTTTTGGCAAGTAAAAAAAGCAAGATGAAGAAGGGCACGAGGTACCTAGTTAATAAAGATTATCAGTATTTGCAATTCAGACAGAAAATACAAGCATTATGAGTCACTTTCAACAGTAATAAAATTATATACAATTAGCCACACTTATCTTAATTATGCCCTTTGGGAGCCACCAGATATAGTTTAAGAGAAGGATAAGATATTAGGATCCATCTGAGGTTAGAGTAACCCAAAAATGGTGGATAGATTGTTATCATTAGCTAACATTTCCGAAGATAGTGCAAATGTGATAATAGATCTCCTTGTGAGACACCCAGATGGTGAACTCTAGAATAGTACATTCAGATATGAATACTAGAATGTTCAAAAATTTTAGAAGATAGGTGTAACGACCCGACCGGTCGTTTTGAGTATTATAATCTCGTTCCTCAATTTACTGCTTAATTTATGTCTTACAATTGATTTATGACTTATCGGGTTAGTTGGTTCGGTTTCGGAAGGATTTCGGAGTGAAATGAGACATTTAGTCTCATAATTGAAAACTTAAGTTGGAAAAATTGATCGGATATTGACTTGTGTGTAAACGACCTCACAATTTAATTATGCTGATTCCAATAGCTCTGTATGGTGATTTTGGACTTAGGAGCGTGTCCGCAAAATTATTTGGAGATCCGTAGTGGAATTAGACTTCAAATGCCGAAAGTTGAATTTTTAGGAAGTTTGACCGAGAGGTTGACTTTTTGATATCGAGGTCGGAATCCAATTCTGGAAATTTGAAATAGCTTCATTATGCAATTTATGACTTGTGTGCAATATTTGAAGTCATTCCGGATTGATTTGATGTATTTCGGCATAAGATATAGAATCTGAAAGTTCAAAGTTCATTAGGCTTGAATTGAGGTGTGATTCGTGATTTTAGCGTTGTTTGATGTGATTCGAGGCTTCGACTAAGTTCGTATGATGTTTTAGGACTTGTTGGTATATTTGGTTGAGGTCCCGAGGGGCTCGGGTGAGTTGTGGGGTGGTTTCGGCCCATTTGTACGCCATTCTTAGTTGTAGGTTTTTGGCCACAGAGGTATGCATCGCAATCGCGAAGAGCAATTTTGGGGCTGAAAAATTTTGTGCTTCGCGATCGCGAAGAGTAAATGCCTAGACAGAAGATATATTTTGAGGTTTTGGCCATTTTAACACATTCAGAGCTATGGAGCTCGGATTGAAGCGATTTTTGAGGCATTTTTTACCATATGGATTGGGGTAAATGTTCTATATCCGAAAGTGATTATACTTCAAGATTCTATGGTTATATTCATCATTTATTTCGGATTTAAATGGAAGAAAATCAACATTTTTTTGCAAAATCTTCTAAAAACGAAAATTTAAGATTTGGATGTCAAGTTGTTATCGGAATTTGATAAAATTGGTACGGTTGAACTCGTATCGAAATGGGTGTTTGGATTTTGTAACTTTTGTCGGTTTTTGAGACGTGGGCCCTATAGGCAATTTTTGAGCTAAATTTTGCATTTTTATGGAAAATTAGTATTTTCTTATGGAATTATTTCCAATAAATTTTATTGATTGAATCGAATTAATTTTGGCTAGATTCGAGGCGTTTGGAGGCCAATTCACAAGGCAAAGGCATAGCGGAGTAAATAATTACACGGTTTGAGGTAAGTAACACTTCTAAACTTGGTTCTGAGTATATGAATCGCTGAATTTGCTATGATATGAATTGTTTGGAGGTGACACACACGATAGGTAACGAACATGTCAACGTGCACCACAAAAAGTGTGTCTTGAATAAATCCTGTGAAGTAGTAAAATTAAAGAATTATGTTATTATCTGAACATATGGCACGTGTTAGGGGAATTAAGTTGAGGCTAGTAATAAAGATCATGTTTAGGCTATGTGCCGATATTTTAGGACCCATGGGGTCGTGATGCTGTTGAATTAATTGTTTTAAAATATACATTTCACACTCAGTAAAAATTGTCCATTGTGAGTATATTTATGGGATTGAGCTGTGCAACGCAGCAGGCCATTTGGCTTTATATATGTTATTATTAAATGGATCGGGGATGCCCATCTGCAGCAGGCCAGAATGGCTTTATACATTATTATTGTTCTGGATCAGGGTTATCCGCCTGCAACAGGCCTTATTGGCTTTACTATTTTATGGATCAGGGCTGCCCGCCTGCAGTAGGCCTTATTGGCTTTATTATTGTTCTGGATCGAGGTTGCCCGCCTGCAGCAGGCCTCATTGGCTTTATTATTATACGGATCTGGACTGCCCGCCTGCAGTAGGCCATATTGGTTTTATATCATGCTTGGGCTGAAGGAGCCCCTCCGAGAGTCTGCACACACCCCCAGTGAACACGGTTGACTTATAGCGCTTGGGCTGAAGGAGCCCCTCCGGAATCTGTACACCCCCCAGTGAGCGTAGATGATTATATATATTCGGGATGGATTTCCCAGCGCATGGACTTGCCTTACTTACTGCTAATATATATGTTTGGTATGGATTTTCCCAGGGCATGGACTTGCCTTACTTATTTATATTGTAATGAATTTACCTGGACATGGATCTTGTCCATATTATTTGCATTTGGGAATAAATTACCCCAGGGTTGGATTGGTCTTATACGGTACCGAATGACTGACTATCAGTCTATGTGTATATATATACGTGTTGGAACATCCCGGGGCTGGACTGGCCATAAACTGTACCGAGTGACCGAATAATTGGTGACTAGTATCTACAGGAGGTCTTGCTATTGATATGTCATATTCCTTATATCATGCAGTATTGATCTATTTCACTTGTACTGAGTTTATCTGTTCAACTAGAAAGCATGCCTACATTTTTGTACCATTATTTTTACTGGACTGTACCTGCGGAGCTCATCATTTCTTTCAGCCGAGAGGTTAGTCTTGTTACTTATTGAGTTAGTTGTACTCATACTACACTTTGCACCTCATGTGTAGATCCAGGTGCTTTCGGATACGGAGATTGTTAGATTTCAGAGTACTATCAGTTGGAGACTATCAAGGTAGTTGCTTGGCGTCCGCCGACCTTATCTTTCTTTACTTCAGTTATTGTACTGTTCTATATTTTCAGGTAGCGGTTTTTATCAGTCAAACATTGTATTCACATTAGATGCTCATAGTAAAGAAAGAATGCGGTAAAAAGGTGAAAGAAATGAGATTGCATTTATTCAGATCCTACAGATATTATACGCCTCCAGAACATTATGCAAGCATGACACCTGGGAGAGGCAGTAAGGGTTCCGCACCAGATGATACTGATAAATAAGTGGGAATGAACACTCGATACATAAGGAGCCAGTACGAGAGGTAAGTTAAGACAAAGGACATAACCTAAGAGGAGTTACGTAGAATATAGATATGAGAATGGACCATCGAGTAGTATGTAATGGATTCAGGAAGAGTCTAGTTATGGCTAGACAAGAGGATACAAATAAATCAACAGATCGTGCAAGATAAAGGTAGTGAACCCCAACATAGGGAATCCAGTCTCGCAGATACGAGATCGCAATTGTTGAAAGATTTTCAGATAAGAGTTGGGGTAGTTAAAGGTACTATATAAGGGTTCCAGAAATAAAAGAGAGTGCCACTGGGGAGACATTCAAAATTTCGGTTCAAAAGCAACCCTACGAGCACAAGGACGCGAAGGTATATAACTAAGGATAATTATAAGCGAGTAAGAACATCAAAGATTCCTTCGGGTATGCAATGTAATAAGGTCATAGCTTTACATGAGTTAGAGGGTCTCCACTATGTACTATCCCGAAAGACTAGCTGAGAAAATAAGGAAGAAGGCTTCAACCTAAGAATAGTGACATAAAGAAGAAATGGTCTTGTAACAATAGTCTCACTACAATATTGTATACACTCCATAAGAAAGTGGCACCATTGTGTCTAATGAATAGGAAGTAAAAATCAAAGGTGATATTTGAGATCATATGAGTTACAGAAATTTCCAGTATTTGTGGGAAACATAATAAGCCAAGTATTCATGCAACAAGTGGAAGAACGACCAGGAAAAGTAATTACTTATATTTAAAGACAACTAAGAAGGCACGAAAGGAAATCTATAGTGCTAGAAAATTAAAAGAAAATTACGAGTAGTGTAAATAGATATGTGTAGGTCGCAAGCTAAAGTATGATATAGGTAGACAAGAGTAAGGTTATGAAAATGTGAGTGAGAAGGTGACGAGAACAAGTAAGGCTTCCAGATTAAACCTATAATAATAAGAGAGCTGATGGTTTCCATAAGTAATAGAAAGCTCGGTACAGTCTAAAGGAACTTAGAGGAGTCTAAGATATGAGCAATTATAAGAGATGAAATATTGTCCTGGTAGTAGAATAAGGGTGTAATGTTGATAGATAAGAGGATGTCGTTTAGGCTTTTAAATGAGTAATGATTTTAAGAAAAAGGATTTCATGAATTGCATGGGATTAAAATACCCATATAAGATGAATCATACTGGGATGCTATGAAATATGGTTATTGAAGTATAGTATCACCCCTAGGTGGATCGGGAAAATCACTTTAGATGTTCCCCGATGAGACGTGAGCCCTAGTGACAATGTATTATGTAAGAGGTCTCAAGTTATCAGTGGTAGATATAGTTCAACATTAAGGTGAATCAATAATAGATGGATAAAAATTCCAACGTATAAGAGGAGGTTATGATGCCATTCTTTAGATGAACAGTAATAAGGAAGCATTAAAGGACTTAGATTTATACATATGGAATAAGAAGTGAGAGAGTAACCTGGAGTTGGGTAGCAGACCTCGGTAATAATAAATCGAAGTAAGTGTTATAGTACAGTATGACCTACCTAGATGCACTAAAGTCATAAGGACAGATAACCAAGGCTAGGAAACAAAATATAGCAATGGTGGTACATTCAACAAAGTACCAAGCGAAGAACTTTAGTATACCTACAGATGCCCAGAGAGACAACTTGTCATAGTTATGTATATGTTTACAAAGTGAGGCCTAGAGATTGGCTAAAAGCTGGAGGAAAATGAGAGAAGAGTCGCATTGGCGCACATACAAGTAAAAAGTCATACAGACTGCATGATAGAAGGTAGCAATAGTTACGATATTGCAAGAATTCTGACCACGAGTCATGGCGTGAGAAAGAGGCTTAAAGGGGGGAATGCCCTGGCCTTTGGATTTATTCATAGAACAGTTGCCTAGATGCCAAAGGACAATATTAAAGTATTCATAAGAGCCATAAGTTATGAAAATGATAAGTGCGTCAGTCAACATTCGGGGATGAATGTTCCAAAGGGGGGAATGATGTTACACCCCATATTTTTGTGCGTGAAAGTACGTCGTAAGTCAATTGATATAAGCTTGAAAATGAGATCCTCTTTAAAAGTATATAAAGTGATTTAATGATGTTACGTCCCATTTTCGCAAGACGTTAAGAGTTATCATTCGGGGACAAATGTATCTAAGGGGACATGTTTTTACACCCCATACCTAAGACGTCACTGTCATTATAGGATTATCTAATAAAAGCTCAAAAAGGACGAAATGCTTCTACAACGATAAGAAAGGTTTACCGAAGTCTTAAGTAAGTTAAGATGAATATGAAACTTGTCAATCATGATTTAAATGAGTTTAAATTCAATATATGACTATATATGATGTTTGTATATGAAATATAAAGTTTGGAAAAAATCAGATTTAAGTTGCGGAAAAAACGACAAAGGATTTGCCTTGTAATAAAGTTTTTTGAGCAGTACATTTCGTAAGCTTTATGATGTCTTTTTGGGACATATTATATACCGAATTGAAGTTTTTTGAGTCTAGTATATAACGCATTTAACTTTTCATCGATACAATATCGGAGTAGAGAGATATTGGCATTTTTGTGAGACTGCGCAAGCAGCACCCATGGGACCCACAAAGTCCGGGAAACATTCCAGCTTATATTTAAGTCAGTTCCTAAATCCTCCTAAATACTCTACAATAGTTCCTCCAATATTCTAGGGTGATAACCTAAGATGAAAATAAGAATCCAATGCTAGAAATCTCATGGTGCTTGTTAGATCGTAGTTCTTCGTCTTGTGGTTGTTTTGGAGGGTGCTTCAAAGGTAAGTAACCTTAGATTTCATGTTGTTATTATTTATTAAGGTAATAGTTAGTCCCTACTTCATATATATTAGTTTTTCAAGGCCAACTACAAGTATTTACACACCAACTTGAACACTAAAAGTTGATTCAAGAAGAAAATACATCACCTATAGTGTTGTGGTGTTATTGAGGATAGTTGTGGGACGGTCTTGGCTGTGTTGTGTCTACTGTTTAAGGTAAGTATAAAATCCTACTACATGTACTTGAAGTTTTTTGTTTGTTGGTTGCATTATTTGAGCAAAATACTATAAGAGGAGACTTGAAATAGTTTGAGATGTTATGGGTTTTAATGGGCTGTTTTGGAAAGGTTGTTTCCATGAACTATAAATGGATGTAAAATGGGGAAAATAACTTGATTATGATAGGTTTTCTATTGTTATGCATATCTATGTGTTTATCAAGTAAATTGGTGAAAGAAGCATACGAAACTTGAGATTGGAAGTGAAGATTAGCTTAAGTCACTTCTATGGTGTTGTATTGCCATTGAGGGTTGTTGTAAGCCAAATATAACTTGGATTTAGACTTGGAGCTACTTTATGAGGTATGTATATTGTGTTCTTGTATGTTATTAAGGTTATCTTGACATTGATTAAGTTAAATGGATGGACTAGACAAGATCTAGTGAATAAAGTTGCAAATTGAGGATAATTGGAGTTATGGATTGTTTTCTTTGTTATAAATATACGGTATAATGCTTGAATCTTTGATGAATGACTTCATTATCATGTTAACGATACTATTAAGTTAAAGTAAAAAGTATATAAAGGGTGATATGGGGTATACGGATTCCAATTGGGCTTGTAGCTCGTTGTGAAGTAGTTGTGACTTGGTGTTGTTATATGGTGTCTTGTTATTGAATATTATGTATTGCTGGATTTCTCTATTCATTGTTGTTGGTACATGGTATTGGAGGAGTCTCTTGTTATAGAGGAGATGCTGCCCAAATTTACATAAACGAGCTACTAGTTTAAGTTGCGGACTTAGCCTTTACTCAACACTGATTTTGAATCTCCTTATGCTATGGTAGATTGAGTTGAGTTGTTTAAAATAATTGCTTGGAAGGTATTAAGGACTCAATGGAGTTAAGGTAAGTTAAGACTATCCATTCTTTCCTTTTGGCATGATCCATATGTTACAAACGAAACGTGCAAACGCGGAACCTTCATAAATGACTCTATTCATAGAAGTACTAGGGGTGCCTATGTTCTTAATTCCCCATGTATCCTATTATTATATCTTCTGTTCATGGGTATCAAAAAAATACGTAAGTTGCTAAAGTTTTTCTGAAGGCATATTAATCTTATGATATTTCGAGAAATCTTACTGACTTACTTCATTATGCATTGCATTCATTTATACATGTACATTGACCCATGACTAGATGGAATTATATACGAGTATATTATATGTATATGGGATATGGGAAAAGGTTATGGCATTATATACGCACCACCACCTGATCAACTGGTATACGTTGATGATTTCGCCCACAGTGGCTGAGATCATATGATGGGATGCCCTCAGAGGCTTGATGATATTATGTACACATATACCTATGCATGGTATGGCATTTATAAGCACATGCATGACATTATAATTTTTTCTCGATTCACAGAGCTATTCAGAATTACAGGTTGAGTTCTTTAATCCATGTTTCTTTCATGTCTTTTATATACTACTGTCATGCCTTACATACTCGGTACTTTATTTGTACTGACGTCCCTTTTGCCTGGGGATGCTGCGTTTTATGCCCGTAGGTCCTGATAGACCGGTTGAGAGTCCTCCTCATAGGCTATCAGCTCAGCAGAAGGTGTTGGTGCACTCCACTTTCTCCGTAGTTGCCTATCTGGTCAGTAGGATTTGGATATGTGTTGATTGGTATGTCGAGTATTCTCTTATGTTTAATTCGTTATCCGATGGAGACCTTTTCCGGTTCTTTTACCCATAATAGTATGATTAGAAGTATACGTTACATTGGTACTCGGTTGAGTTAGGTACCGGGTGCCCGTTGCGGCCCTACGGTTTGGGTCGTGACAACTGTAAGGGCCAAACGGTCGCATGAACCGTGCCCACATAGACTGCTCAAGGCCTAACATAAAGCTTGTATGCATGTGTAATCTTATATATTACGCACATAAATAAAAGGAAGTCTCTACCTTGCGGATAAACATCTTGTCCCTTAAAAAATTTCTTCTCTCTCTGAATTTTCTACATTCGATCACCTAAAGGTATCGAGCCCAAGGGCCGCCTTTATCTGAGTTCAAACGATCATTCCTACTCGGGGACTACCGTCCAGAAACAAACTCGGACGGCCTGGGCTATCAGAGCGCGGGGGCACAAGACCTATTAGGCAGCGCCCGAACTTTAAAGGCAAGTCCGGATAACTCGAGGTGACAATCCCACTAGGCAACACCCAAACTAAAAGGCGACGGCCATATTAAAACGGCTCGGAGACGTCCAAAACCCGTAACAAAAAACAAGGCCTTGAAAATTTTCTTAACCAGTTGTGAAGGCTACCCTCGGAAAACTATAATCTAAAATATTATAATTACTTTAGGGAAAGGTTCTGGTCATACCGAACCCCCACAATGCCTTAAACAAAATAATTTCAAAGTCAAGGCCTATTCGAACATCCGAACATGACCTAACTATTTCATGCTAAGGCATTTCGATCTTTGCAAACATAAAGAATAAAGCAAAGGAAAACAAAACTCAGATATTGTCAAAGGTAAAATGAAGCCTTGTATTATATATACATATAGTCTTTACAAAGGCCAAACGGCCTTGACAAAAAAAGTACAAAAGTACAAAAATAAAAAAAAATAAAGAAAAATGTACAAGGCACTTAAACGACATGGTCTTCACCGGAGCCCGCCATGTCACCGGGGTCTTCAGAGTCTGCTCCACCCTTGGATGCGCTCAAACCCTCGGAGCCTTCTTCATCCTCGGGATAAGCTAACTTCTTGGTCTCGACTTCGAGCCCCTTAGCACTCTCGATTTTGGATGACAAGTTGCAACCCCGAGCATGAATCTCCTCGAGGGCCTCCCTTCGGGATTGCTGCTCCGCATGCTCGACGATATCCTTTGTTCGATCCTGGGCTGCCTCAGCATCGACCTTATATTGGGCCACCATCTTGTCGGCATCGGCTTTAACCACCAAGACCACCGACTTGGTCGTTTCAAGCTCCTCGGCAAGATTTTCTCGATCAGAGACGACCGTACTTAGCTGAGACTGGATCTCCTCAACATTTTTGGCCTGCACCTCGGCCTTTTCCTTTGTCGCTCGAAGCTGGGTCTCAGTCGAAATCAGTTGCGCCCAAGCAATCTCTTTTTCCGAGGCCATGCGGTCCATCTTGCCTCTCTATTCATCGGTCTCGGCCCTGACAGTATCCATCTCAGTGCGAAGTTGGTCGATCCGATCGATTTTTTGTTAGACCTGCGAATTCCGACCATTAGTCACCAAGTCTAGCTCATCGTCACTAACCTCAAATATTTTTACCTGCTCGACCAGGTCAAGATGGTCCTTCTGAGTGACCTCCATATCATCTCGGAGGCTCTTAGCCTCCCCTTCACGCTGCTCGCTGAGAAGTTAGTAAGTATCTCTCTTCTCAATGATCCCTCGGACCTCGTCTTCATGCTGGTTCAGCTCGTCCCGATATCGAAGAAAGGTTTCATGATGAAGCACCGAGGCCTACAGACACAAAGAAAAATGTTAGGATTATCTATAAATTACTTAAGTACGAATTAAAGTCATCAAGAGATATCTGAAGTTACCACGTTTAGCGCCTGTTGTGCTTCATTGAACAGGCAGGGCGCATCTACCTCGCTCATCTTGGATTGATCTTCCTCGGTCACCAGACACCGAAGGTAACTGGCCACCCCTACGGGGACATAGTGGACCCGGGCATCCTCCGGAATAGAGATAATGATCGATCGCTTTCGATCAGAATCCACACTCGGAGCTAGGAACCGGTTGATCAATTTTGGGCTGGAGAAATGGTCGTTTGTTCCCGAAGATGGACTCTTCTTTGTCACCTTTAAGTCACCCAATCCAGTGGGGTCCTCCATGGCGGTAGAATGCACGCCATCGAAAAAGCAGCGGAAGGGGTCGTCCGCTCCATGGGCCCCCTCGTAGGGACGTTCTTTCACCGTCTGAGCCTTGTTATACATAGACTCGGTGAACGGAAGTGATTCAGTGATGTCTATCACACCGCGTGCTTCCTTTGGGGAATTGCTCACATCCCGGGAAGCTTTGTCCATGGCCTCTTCATTGGCCTCCCTAACCTGAGGCAAATCGAAGGCTTCATCTTCTTCTTCGGACTCGTCCCTCAACCGATAGAGTGAATCCGAAGATAGTGCTCTAGTGGTGGTGCTTTCTTTGGACTTGCGCATCAACCTTCTTCTTGTTTTCTTCTTCTCCGAGCTCGAAGAACTCGGAGCCCTCTTGGAGCAGGGGACTCGGTATGTAAGTCCTCGCCACCGGGTGGAGGCCTTAGTTTTACATCCTAGGATAAACCTGTGAAAAGAAATAAAACAGGTGAGAGCTTAATGACACAAGAGGAACCCAAAAATTACTTACTCAGGAAAGGAATCTCACCATGAGAACGGGCCTCCTAACGGCCTTTCGAAAACTCGCTCCATGAGCGCTCGGGATAGGGCATTTGTGATACGATTCCCTCGACCCACTCCTTGAGTGGAGGGACAACGTTTGGGACCCGAGCAGCAGCTGCACCACCAGAAAGCACCGATAAGAAAGAAGCAAAAATGCGTAAGATCAAATTTTGAAAGCAAAATTATACTTACGTGATGTATTCCACTTCCCGGGAAACGGCATACGCTCAAATGGGATCAAATCCGAAGTCCTCACTCGGACAAAACGGCCTTGCCAGCCTCGATCTTGGTCTTCATCAATACTCGAGAATGGGGCGTTGCTGGCCCTGCACACGGGCTTTATTAGCCCTCCCCCTCCCCCCCCCCCCGAGGAAGTTTCGGGGACTGTATAAGCGCATAAGGTGGTCAACAGTGAACGAGCATCCATCGATCTTGCTCACAAAGAATTGGAGAAGGATCACGATCCTGCAGAGTGAAGGGTGATTTGACCGAGGCATACCTCGTATCTTTTGCAGAAGTTGATGATGACCAGATCCAATGGGCCCAATGTAAAGGGATAAGTGTAAATACTTTGGTATCCCTCGACATGGGTGGTGATGGCTTCATCGGGGTCAGGAACCACCACGTGCTTGCAAACCCAATTGCAATCCTTTTTGACTGCAGAGAGGACTTCTTCAGTGATCGAGCATATGTATATCGAGACATCCTCACACAGGCCTTGTACGGAGGAAGGTTTTTCAACCTTAAAATCTGCGGTTACTGAGCATCCTCCAGGGACGAACATTTTCAAAGGGGGTTCCAGTACTGGTTCATCGACGGCAGTACGCGAAACAGTTCCTTCAGTCTCAGTAACCGGCCACGAAGTAGAAGGGTTTTCTTTTTAGGGAACAGTTTTTGAAGTCTTTGTTATTCTTTTAGAAATAGAGGAAGAAAGGAAGATGAAGGAGTGCACTTGTTGGCTTGATATGGAAATGAACAAGAGTTCTTGCAAAGGATCTCAAATAACCAAAGTATAACTGCTAGGAGGTACTGAAATTTCAAAGGTACGAGGGTAGAAGATTTGAATGTAAAGTTGGAATGAACAAGGGAAGAGGTATTTATAGTATTTCAGTGGTGGTTCACATCCAGGAATGGCCGGCCGATAGCTAGCATGCATTTACTGCCATTAAGACTTGACTGACGAGATGTTTCATTTGTTTTGTCGTTTCTGTCACGGGGTATCGAAGCAAGAATCGGAAGCTCATTTCATTTATCGTCATCTACTCTCCAAAAAAGGAGGGAACCATCTGTATAAGATCAAAATCTAGCTCACCTCTAACATGACAGGTCAGGCCCGAAACGTGGCAATAAAGGACTAAAGATCAACTCCAAGTCCTACCGGGCTAGGGCCCGGGGGTAAAACGTCTGCCTTCGGGAATATCAAAATTGTGATTCCGGAATCGGTCCTAAACTCGAAAGAGATCGAAGGAACATTGTTAGCGTAGACAACAGAAGATCAAAATATCCGTGACCAGTCGGATATTACGGCGGGAATCTCGACACATTTCAATAAGGAACCGGCAATCAGCAAATCAAGAGATTCTTTACCTTTTATAAAATTGTACCCAAAGGAGGACTCCTTCACTATATAAAGGGGGTCTGTTAATTTATTTATGACATTGTAACACGCATTCCAAAGCAATACATTATTATTTTTCTTTAAGATATTGTTCTTCTGTATCGTGATTCCAATCAAAGTGCATCTAGCTCGAGGGTGGCTAACTTTCCGAGATTGAAACTGTCCAATTCGTGTGGTCTGAATTTACTTTATCATTGTTTATTTCAATTGCAACTTAATTCATCACTTTGTATCAAGTTAATCCATGTATCCCTAACACCACTTACAAATTTAATTGTTATCCGATTTTAAGGGTAAACAATATTCCAACACTTAAATATAAAAAATAAAATGAGGATTTTGGAATTTACACGGTGAACAATTCAAGGAAAAAAATGCATATGGGCGAACGTCGCACCTATTGAAGTGATAATTATCTCCTACCAGCATAACTATTGGATAATTTTGTCCATCAAAACTTGGTCAGATAAAAAAAGCACTAATACATTTACCTCGGCTAGCATTTTAACATGAAACGTCATGCATCTAGATGTGGTTCTCAACTAGAGGTGTTAATCGGGTCGAGCCGACCCACTAATAACCCGGTTCAACTCGAGTCAGCCCCGTACGGTAAGGGGTGAGACAGAGTTGGTTAGGGTAGAGGGTTGTTCCGAATGGGGCAGGCTTTTTCTGGTACTGGTGCACTGGAACCCGGCTAGCCCGGTAACCCGTTCACGGGTTTTAACCGGGTTCCAGCCCGGTTACTATTGTTTTTTTTTAAATTTTGACCGTTGCTAACGGTCAAAATCAAAAATGACCGTTGGCAACGACCATTTTTGCACTTTTAGCCATTTTGGCCTACTTCTTACTAAAATAGCCCCCATCTCCCACCCCTAATAATTGATAAATTATATTTTTAGCATTTTAAAAACTATAAATAGCCTCTCTTCTTCATTTTTTTCTCACAACTTTCTCTCTTATCTTCTACACTAATTCTCTCTCAATTCCCTCTTGATTATTGAATTGGTTACTGCTTTCAAGTTCTCAATTAATTATTATTTCAAATTTTATCAATTATTTACGGTAGCTACTACAAAATTAAAATTATCAATAAAGTGTGATATCTTCAAATATTAACTGAAGTGTGATATCAAATTTAGTGTGGTATCACGACTCCCGGTACACTCGTTCCATCTTTTGTTTTTTAAATCCACTAAGCAAGGTGCCTAGAGCTAGTTTTTATATATATTTAAACCCAAAAATAAGTAATAAGTCTTACAAAGTGTAGGAAAATAAGTCATGAAAGTACATACGCCCTATTATCACCAATGGATAAGTGATATCCAATTATGGTAGTACAGTTTGAATTAATAAGCAATGTAATGAAAAAATATGCATCATGAATAAAAACTAGACTAAAATGCACGTGAGACCATTGTTTCCAGTAGTTCTTCATCATATTCAAAATTTGAATCATTATCACTGCCCATATATTTGCATACTTGATCCTTTGCATATAATCACCATCTTGTAACGTGATTTTGGACAGTGCACTAGCATCCCACAGTAGTGTGTGTGTTCCTGGGATCATATATTTCCTTTGAGCTAAGAAGAAGTCATGTGCAAGTGCCATGTATGTGAGTATCTGGCGGCGCGAGGCTAGAAGCGAGGTACATCGTGCTGTATGGCTCGCATCGCGCAGGCTAAAGCGAGGTTGAAGCTGAGTATCGCCTACTGCAGCGCGAGGAGAAGCAGGCTCCAGACTGTTCGTCGCCAACTCCATAGCGAGAAGGAGCTGGCTTCTGATCTTGCGTTGCCTAGTCTGTAGCGTGCACTGTGGGAATCTGGACATTATCATTGCGTGCATGCTTTCCTCTTCGACATGTGACATCCATGTTCCATCTTGTAGTTGTAGTTTGTGCAGTGGTGTAGGTTCATTAGGCACAGTAGCTTCCAAAATTGTCTTGAAGCATATACATTGCTCTCTACTCCTGTTGATCCCCATAAATGTGCCTAACCATTGGCATCCCTTCATGGGAATGAACACATGGTGCTAATATTCCACAAAAAAGAACACGTAGTTAGTAAAAAAACCAAACCACCATGTTCTCCTCCCTAAGGACTTGAACAAGGCGATTATATGTATTGTCTACAACCATATCTTCCATCGTTGTACTCCTCACCTCCTCCCCTCCTAACCCTTTACAACTCTTATTCTCAAGTATGGACATTGGAATTTATCATCATTCACAATCCTCCTACCTTATGTATCCAGATGAGCAAAACTATCACACTCAATAGGACCATAGTCTAATGCAAAATTGGTCAAATGGTCCGCCAACTTGTTCCCTTCCCTAAATATATGTGATACCCTAGCATTACACAACACCACAATCTTCTTTATCTCCTCCACATATTCAACAATCATCCAAGGTGGTTTCCAACTCCCCTCAATGACATTCTTAAGCATCATAGAGTCTGTTTGCAACCAAATATGAGAAATGTGATGTTGAGAACAATACCTTAGAGCCTCTAGAATTACCATTGTCTCAGCCACTGTATTTGTAGTCTCATGTAACTCCTTCCCACATGCATATACCACATGTCCTAGCTCATTTCTCATACAAAAACCAATAGAACTCCTACCTGGATTCCCCCTAGATGCTCCATCCGTGTTAACTTTTATCCAACCATCCATAGGAAACTCCCATAGTACCTTATGCACCTTCAACTTTAGAGTATAATTCTCCATCATATGCAACTCCGGCTACCTATGAGGTACATGTTGAAACCCAGGTTTTCTGAATGTAACCAATGATTGAATGGTAGAAGACACTTGATAAATAACCCTACTTATAGAGACAACATCCTCATGCTTGTAACTGTTTCTCCTCTTCCACAATCCCAACACAATGATACAAGGTAAGGCTTGAAGGATTGGCTTTAATCTAGGTATTACCTGGATTGTGCAATACTTCACCACTGCTTGATGCAAGCTTAGACCTTCCAGTGATAATCCTGCAAATGAAAAGAAGACCATACCTTTGAAGCTGTATAAGACTTGAAAAATGCATGCCACATTATCTCCTCATCCGGATTTGAACAACACCAATATCTAAAGGGTACAAAGTATCCCCATCTTCCGATTGTATCATCTAGTGGCAGTTTTCCCTTCCATACTTTCCGCATGAAGAAATATATTTTGAATGGAAATCCTTTCACTCACATATTCCTGTAAGATATGTTGGAATCCCTTCTACTTCTCAAGTAATTTCGGGCAGATTTAACACTAAAGTCACCCCTAGTCTCTAGAATCCAGTAGGGTATGTCTAAGTCATCATGTAGTATTAGAGGATTGACATTCTCCAGAATGTGTATTGCTAGGTTTTTAGGTAGAATCTCCCTCAATCTATTTTCATCCCAGGCTCCATCTTGCACTACATCACTTATATTATGTACTGTTTCATCACAATAAAAATCCGAAGGAGTAACAAAGTATAATAAACCCAAACCTATCCAGTTATCAAACCAAAACAATGTTGATCCCCTCTTTGGCTGCCACAAAATTTGGTGCTCAACCAAATCTCTACAATCAAGCATTGTTCTCCATTCATGTGACCCATCTTTCCAAGTTACCACCATCGCTTTCAATTTTTTGCAATACTTTTGACTCATAAAAGAACTCCAAAGTGTAGGTTTTGTTATAAAATTCCACCAAAGCTTGCAAAACAAAGCTTTGGAAATATCATGCAAAGATCTAAAACCTACTTCCCCTTCATCAACTGGAAAACACAAGTTCTTCCATGAAACCTAATGTCTACTCTTTCCTCCCACTGAATTACTACAAAAAAATTATGCAAACATCTTGTCTAACTTTTCAATGACATATTTAGGAGGATTCACAGTAGAAACAAGATAAATTGGCATACTTTGCGATACATGAGATATCAAAACAGACTGTCCTCTAATAGACAACAATTTTCCATTTCAAGCTTGCAATTTATCAAGGACTTTTAATGAAACCTTGATAATAATCATTCTTCTCCTAGAGTAAAAAATGGGACAATCAAGACAAGTAAAGAGAAAGTCTTTCCTGCCAATACCATTAACCCTTTGAACTTTGTTTACCACCTCCAAACTAGTAGAGTGGTGAATGTAAATAGCTGACTTTGCCTTATTGATAATGTCACGCCCCAACCTCGGGGAACGCGACCGGCACTCAACCGAGTGAACCCGATCGAGCAAGCCTAGAAAACCCTGACTCATTCATGATCCAAAAAGGGAATGTGTCACCATTTGTAAAACATGGAAGAGATCAGTTATAAAAATATATAAACGTTGCTAGCTCTTTCTTTTCAATATATGCATTATGCCATAGTTAAGTTTCCAAAATACATCTCGGTCCAACGACCACCCCAACATACATACATGACCTACATAAACATCTATAGAGCCTCTAAGGGTACAAAAGAGCAACATGATAATGCCGGCAAAGGCCCCGGCTATACCTCAAAATATAAAAACTTATACAGAAGAAGGACTACATGACCCCAGGAAGAAATGGGGCTCACCAAGACTGTTGTAATGAGTGAGAGGGAGAGCACCACTATCTGCGATCAGTGCTATCTGCGATGGAACCACCTACATCCATTCAAAGATGTAGCGCCCCCGGCAAAAGGAACGTTAGTACTGTTGAATAGTACTAGTATCTAAGGCAAACACTAATCTTAGTAGAATGAAAAGTGAAACAAAGAGAAGGCAGTCATAACAATCAATAAGTACTTCACAGAAATACAAAGAATCACCAAATAAGGATCACATAATTTCCAATTCAATATTTCCATCTTCTTAGGTTAATGATATTTAGTGCCAAAGCCACAACTCATAATGCCACCGTATTTTTACATGGAGTCCGGTCTTGGCCCGACCGGCTAAGCCATCCCAAGTGAGACATATCCATATCCACAATGTAAATCAATAATTCCAACACAAATGCCACTATGTGTACGGCATGGCGTCCGATCTTGGCCCGATCGGCTAAGCCATCTCACTTGAGACCTAACCTCTTTCAAGTATTCACTCAATTCACATTTCTTTCCCATCTTTCATTACATGGCACAACCAGCCTCATTTATTAAGTAGTTCTTAGCAATTGGGAATATTTTACAATTCAGGTCTTTTCCTTTTTTATCCGTTCAAATAACATCATCACATAAGGCATTGCACATATAAGGGAAGGAGCTTGGAAACAACATAATTACGTTCTCAAATAGCATGATGACATGGTAACCATCTAAAACAATTAGGGAACATGAATCTTTCAATTCAACACACTAAGGCAAACAATTCTAGTATGATCAAGTTAGAACTTACACCCATCATTCGGACACTAGGAGTTCTATTCTAGGAAGAAGAAAGTTAGCCATACATACCTCAATTGAGCTTCTTTAGACTCTACAATTATCCAGAACTATTAGCAACCACAATATATTTTAGCAATATACAAGTTGAACCCAGAATTAGAAAAATGTTCATGGTTCCAGCTCACTTTTTCCTCACACTCTTTATCACATGCATGCAATATGAACCACCATCATACCCATGAAGTATCATATTATTACCCCATTATAGCTATGTTTGAAATTAAGAGTGGGGGTGATGAAGTCTTACCTTTTTAGATGAAGAATTTGGTACTCTACTTGAATATTTCCAAGCTTTGAATGATGGTTGAAGATTAATTTGATAAAAACTTAGGCCCTCCCTCTTGAACCCTCTCTTTCTCACTCTAGAAACATCATAAAATGAGCTCAAAATAGACCTAAGAGGTATTTTAACGGAATGGGGATTGGGTTTTAAATTAAGAAAATGGGTGCCCCGACACAGGTCTGCGGTGTCGCATATGTGACCGCAGAAATGGCTCTCAGGGGCATGAACTTACAACCCAGGTATGCGACCAGTATGCGGTCCGCATATCGATTATGCGGTCGCATAATCGACCAAAAAACTGACCTCACATTGGCCAAACTTTTTGCTTCACTTTGCGGCCATTATGCGGTCTGCATAGTGATTATGCAGCCGCATAATGGGCCGCAGAAATACGTTCTTCTGCGAAATATTTTCCTCTAAGTCCGTGGGGTACTGTTCAATGCAAAAAGTCCGAACCGCGGCTCACAAGCTTGCCACGAAGAATTTCTACTATAATAACACAGGAATCTATCTTGGCACCACGAAACCCCGAGTTTTTGGTTTAAATTTTTACGGGTCCTTACATCCTCCCCCACTTAAGATCATTCGTCCTCGAATGAGAATCAAGGTTTGCTTAACACAGTTTCAATTGTACCACATAACATCAGCCCCATATTTGCCTAACTTCCTAGCTTTCTGAAATTTTTTTCAGAGTTTCCTTTGTATTTAGGCCTATCCACCTGTCAGAGAGCCCCCAAAACACACCTTAGCAAAATATATAGAATTGAATGACACAACAAAATGCAAAATAACACCAACCGAAGCCTCATGGGAGACATATAGCTAAAAAGGAGTGTCTTTATATTAGCCGAACAAGCGATACAAACTTTAAGGTAAACAACTTCATAGAAATATTACATGGCTATTCAAACAAATGAGGGTACTTCTCTTTCATTTTATTATCGGCTTCCCAAATAGCTTCTTCGACTTGTTGGTTTCGCCATAACACCTTCACAGATGCAATTTCTTTGTTTCTCAACTTTCGGACCTGCCTATCAAGAATAGCAACCGAAATTTCTTCATATGACAATTCTTCACTAACCTCAGTGGTCTCAACCGGCACAATAGCGGACGGATCTCCAACTACCTTCTTTAACATGGACACATGGAATACCGAGTGTACTAATGACATCTCAGGTGGTAGTTCAAGCTTGTACGCCACCTGACCTATCCTTTGAATGATTCTATACGGCCCGACATACCTTGGACTTAATTTTCCTTTCTTTCCGAACCACATGATCCCCTTCATGGGAGATACCATCAAGAACACCCAATCATCTTCCTTGAACTCTAAGTCTCTGCGGCGAATATCCGAATAGGATTTTTGATGACTTTGAGCAGTTTTCAACCGCTCCTTTATGATATTAACCTTTTCCATAGCCTGATGCACAAGGTCTGGCCCTATTAGTTCAGCTTCTCCAACCTCGAACCACCCAATCGGCGATCTCCATCTTCTACCATACAAGGCCTCAAACGACGCCATCTGAATACTGGCATGGAAGCTGTTGTTATAAGCAAATTCTATGAGCGGCAAATGATCATCCCAGCTACCCTTGAAGTCAAGTACACACGCACGCAACATGTCCTCAAGCATCTGAATAGTCCGCTCTGCTTGCCCGTCAGTCTGTGGATGGAAAGCCGTGCTAAGATTTACCTGCGTACCCAAACCTTGCTAAAATTTATTCCAGAAATTAGCTGTGAATTGGGCCCCTCAATCAGAAATGATGGAAACTGGAGTGCCATGAAGCCTGACTATTTCCTTGATATACAATTGAGCATATTGTTCTACAGTGTCGGTGGATTTAACCGGCAAGAAGTGTGCTGATTTCGTGAGTCGATCCACGATCACCCAAATTGAGTCAAATTTATGCGGAGAGCATGGTAACCCTACCACAAAATCCACGTTTATCATTTCCCATTTCCACATTGGAATTTCTATACTCTGAGCTAACCCATCGGGCCTTTGATGCTTAGCCTTCACTTGTTGACAGTTTGAACATTTTCCACAAAGTCCACCGCACCCCTCTTCATGTTATTCCACTAGTAAACTTCCTTGAGGTCATGATACATTTTTGTAGAACCTGGGTGCACAGAATATCTAGAAGTGTGAGCTTCTTCCATGATTCTTTCCCGAAGACCATCTACGTTTGGAACACATAGTCGCCCTTGGTACCGTAATGTACCGCCATCCACGCCAAGAGAAAAGGCTGTAGTATTGTGTTTATGAACCCCCTCCTTTAGTTGCACCAACACTGGATCATCGTATTGCTTCTCCTTGACCTCCGTCACGAGCGATGATTCTGTCCTATTCCGCACAATCACTCCCCCCTCATTAGAGTCCACAAGACGAACTCCCAAACTGGCCAACTGGTGAACCTCCCTGGCCAAGGGCCTTTGACATGCCTCCAAGTGAGCCAAACTACCCATAGACTTCCGACTAAGAGCATCTGCCACCACATTAGCTTTTCCCGGATGATACAAAATGTCGATGTCATAATCTTTGAGCAACTCAAGCCACCTTCTCTGCCTTAAGTTCAATTCCCTTTGCTTGAAAATGTATTGAAGGCTCTTGTGATCCTTTAATACATCTAGATGGACTCCATACAAATAATGACGCCAAATTTTTAATGCAAAAACCACTGCCGCAAGCTCTAAGTCATGAGTTGGATAGTTCTTTTCATAATTCTTAAGTTGCCTTGAAGCCTATGCTATAACCTTACCATGTTGCATTAATACACACCCAAGACCGATCCTTGAAGCATCTCAATACACCACGAGCCCCTCGGTACCCTCTGGTAGGGTCAATACTGGCGCCGAAGTCAATCTTGATTTCAATTCCTGGAAACTCCTTTCACAAGCATCGGACCACCGGAACTTAACCGCCTTCTACGTAAATTTAGTCAATGGAGAGGCAAGAGTGGAGAACCCCTCCACGAACCTCCTATAATACCCGGCCAAACCCAAGATACTGCGTATATCTATTGGAGTAGTAGGTCTAGGTGAATCCTTCACCGCTGAAATCTTTTGAGGATCAACCTTAATTCCTTCTCCGGAGATGACATCACCCAGGAATGTAACAGATTCAAGCCAAAATTCACATTTCGAGAACTTTGCATACAATTGGTATTGGTGAAGAGTTTGCAGAACTGCCCTGAGGTGATCGGCGTGATCCTCTCGACTTCGTGAATACACAAGGATGTCGTCAATGAATACTATCACAAAGGAGTCGAGGAACGGCTTAAAGACTCGATTCATAAGATCCATGAAAGTTGTCGGGCATTTGTTAGCCCGAAAGACATTACCAAAAATTTAAAGTGCCCATACCGGGTTCTAAAAGCTGTTTTCGGAATATCCTTCTCCCTTACCTTCAATTGATGGTACCCGGACCGCAAATCAATTTTGGAGAAGAACTTAGCACCTTGTAATTGATCAAACAAATCATCTATTCTAGGCAATGGGTATTTGTTTTTTATTGTGACCTTGTTGAGTTGTCGATAATCAATACACATCCGCATCGATCCATCTTTCTTTCTGACAAAGAGAACTGGTGCGCCGCAAGGTGACACACTCGGTCAGATGAAACCTTTCTCTAGCAAATCCCTTAGTTGTTCCTTTATCTCTTTTAATTCTGCCGGCGCCATTCTATACAGTGGAATGGATATAGGATGTGTGTCCGGCACCATATCAATCCCAAAATCAATCTCCCTGTCTGGAGGAATTCCAGGGAGCTCATCCAGAAATACATCAGGGAATTCATTCACAATTGGTACAGATTCAACGGTAGGCACCTCAGCAGTGGTATCCGTAACTCGGACCAAATGGTAAATATACCCCTTCCTGATCATCTTTGTGGCCTTAAGGTAAGAAATAAACCTACCTTTTAGCATAATATTATTCCCCTCCCACTCAACAGTTGGCTCGTTAGGAAACTCAAGCCTCATGATTCTGGCTCGGCAATCGAGTTTGGAAAAACATGAATAAAGCCAATTCATTCCCATTATTACATTAAAATCAATCATTCCTAGTTCAATAAGATCAGCCATGGTATCCCGACCACGCACTGTGACAACACAATCCCTATAAACCCGTGCGGCCATAATAGACTCGCCAACCGGAGTAGATACAGAGAACGACTCATTATGCTGCTCTGGTTTTATCCCGAAGCTCGTAGCAACATAAGGAGTAACATAAGACAAAGAAGATCCGAGATCAATAAGGGCATACACATCATGAGATTGAACAGTCAATATACCTGTGATGACATCTAGGGAAGCCTCTGCACTCTGTCGACCACTCATAGCATAGAATCGGCTGGGTCCTCCTGAACTCTGTGCACCACCCCTAGATGCACCACACCCCGTGGGTGCTGGAGAGCCTCAAGTTGGAGGGGGTGCTAAAGATGTAGCGGTTGTAGGACTGGATGACTGAGTTGTGCCCCTACCTGCACCCTGACGGGATGCACGACACTCTCTCTGAATATGGCCTCATTCTGCATCCATAACATACTGGCATATCCAGGTAGCAGACTGTCGAATGTATCCTCCCACACTTAGGGCATGGGGCCATCTACTGCTGCTGGAATCTCCCTCCTGATCGACTCTGATGGTGGGACCCCCTACTGCCCTGACCGGGCCTAAAGTGACTCCCCTGCTGCTGACCGTGCCCTGATGGCGGGGTACTAGCTGAAGACTGAGCATAAGACTGAGATGGCCCTGATGATCCTCCCCGAAAAGCTGATCTCCCACCTCCGAATGAATCCCCAAGGTTGTCCGCTGATCGGGCCCTACTACTACTTTCCCGGTCTATCCTGAGCTTTAACTTTCGAGCCTCCGTAGCTTGGGCAAATGCCACCATCCTTCCATAGTTCATGTCAGAATTTAGAGCAGTTGTGGCAGCCTCATTAATAACCAAAGGGCTAAGGCCCTGCACAAATCGACGCACTCTTGCCTCCATAGTCGGCATCATATGAACAGCATACTTCGACAGGCACATGAACTCCATGTGATACTCTCACACATTCCTACTACAATGTTTAAGGGTCTCAAACTCCACAGCACGGTCTGCCTTAGTCTCAGCAGGCAAGATATGGTCTATGAAGGCATTCGCGAACTCACTCCATCTCGCCGAAAGGCTTCCCTCCTCACGTGAATCTTCCTACATTACAAACCAGGAATATGCCACCCCTTTCAGATGATAGGAGGCCAACTATACTCCTTCTGTCTCCGTAGCACGCATAACTCGAAGAGTCTTATGTATCTTATCAATGAAATCCTGAGGGTCTTTCCTGGGATCAGTACCTGTGAACACTGGAGGGTCCAACTGAAGGAACTTGTTTACCCTGAAACTAGAAGAATCCTCTTGCGAGCTAAATAAGGTGGGTGCAACATTTGACCTCTGGGCTTGAGAAGCTACTAACTGAGTCAACATTTGAATAGCTCCTCTAAGATCCCCATCGGAAATACCGGGACCAGGAGCTGGGGCTGTAGGTGGAACAGGTATATTGGCGGGGGGGATTGTGGCACCCTCCGCGGGTGTAGGAACTGGGGTAGTCTGTTCTGGAGTAGACGAACCAGGCAATGTGATAGTAGGGGGATTATCCTCACCCGCATTAACAAGTAAGGTATCAACAGCCACTCATGGTGTGGCATTGGTTTTTTGGCCAATTCTCGCTCTCTTCTTAGGTGCCATTTACTGAAAGTTAGACCAATGCACGAGTTAAGGGCAAACAACCTCACGTTCCGCTCTATTGCACGATATAGAACAACAATGAAGGGTATCATTCTTAAATGTCCAAATAGCCCCCTAATTATAGATGTGGTCGACAACACACCGATAAGAAAGGCTCTACTAGACATGGCTCCGAGAAATCCTAGGACACTTTAAACCCTTAGGCTCTAATACCAAGTTTGTCACGCCCCAACCTCGGGGAGCGTGACCAGCACGCAATCGAGTGAACCCGGTCGAGCAAGCCTAGAAAACCTTTCCTACCCGACTCATTCATGATCCAAAAAGGGAATGCGTCACCATTGGTAAAACAGGGGAGAGATCAGTTATATAAATATATAAACGTTGCTAGCTCTTTTTTTTAATTATATGCATTATGCCATAGTTAAGTTTCCAAAATACAGCTCGGTCCAACGACCACCCCAACATACATACATGACCCACATAAACGTCTACGGAGCCTCTAAGGGTACAAAAGAGCAACATGATAATGCCGGCAAAAAGGCCCCGGCTATACCTCAAAATATAAAAAACTTATACATAACAAGGACTACATGACCCCAGGAAGAAATGGGGCTCACCAAGACTGTTGTGATGAGTGAGAGGGAGAGCACCACTATCTGCGATCAGTGCTATCTGTGATGGAACCACCTACATCCATTCAAAGATATAGCGCCCCCGGCAAAAGGGACGTTAGTACTATCGAATAGTACTAGTATGTAAGGCAAATACTAATCTTAGTAGAATGAACAGTGAAACAAAGAGAAGGCAGTCATAACAATCAATAAGTACTTCACAGAAATACAAAGAATCATCAAATAAGGATCACATAATTTCCAATTCAATCTTTCCATCTTCTTAGGTTAATGATATTTAGTGCCAAATACACAACTCACAATGCTACCGTATTTTTACACGGAGTCCGATCTCGGCCCGACCGGCTAAGCCATCCCAACTGAGACATATCCATATACATAATGTAAATCAACAATTCCAACACAAATGCCACCATGTGTACGGCATGGCATCCGATCTCGTTCCAATCGGCTAAGCCATCTCACTTGAGACATAACCTCTTTCAAGTATTCACTCAATTTACATTTCTTTCCCATCTTTCATTACATTTCACAACCAGCCTCATTTATTAAGTAATTCTTATCAATTGGGAACATTTTACAATTCAAGCATTTTCCTTTTTTATCTGTTCAAATAACATCATCACATAAGGCATTGCACACATAAGGGAAGGAGCTTGGAAACAACATAATTACGTTCTCAAATAGCATGATGACATGGTAACCATCTAAAACAATTAGGGAACATGAATCTTTCAATCCAACACACTAAGGCAAACAATTCTAGTATGATCAAGTTAGAACTTACACCCATCATTCGGACACCAGGAGTTCGATTCTAGGAAGAAGAGAGTTAGCCATACATACCTCAATTTTTCTTCTTTAGACTCTACAATTATCCGGAACCCTTAGCAACCACAATATATTTTAGCAATATACAAATTGAACCCAGAATTAGGAAAATATTCATGGTTCTAGCTCACTTTTTCCCACACTCTTTATCACATGCATGCAAGATGAACCACCATCATACACATGAAGTATCATACTAATACCTCATTATAGCTATGTTTGAAATTAAGAGCTGGGGTGATGAAGTCTTACCTTTTTGGATGAAGAATTTAGTACTCTACTTGAATATTTCCAAGCTTTGAGTGATGGTTGAAGATTAATTTGATGAAAACTTAGGTCCTCCCTCTTGAACCCTCTCTTTCTCACTCTAGAAACATCAGAAAATGAGCTCAAAATAGACCTAAGAGGTATTTTAACGGAATGGGGGTCGGATTTTAAATTAAAAAAATGGGTGCCCCGACACAAGTATGCGGTCGCATATGCAATCACATAATGGTTATGCGATCCACAAAGTGACCGCAGAAATGGCCCTCAGGGGCCTGAACTTATGGCCCAGGTATGCTACCAGTATGCGATCCGCATACTCGTTCTGCGGTCGCATAATGTACCGCAGAACTCCCTCCATAAAAACTCAAGAGGGATTATGCGATCGATATGCGATCCGCATATCGATTATGCGGTCGCATAATCGACCGCAAAACTGACCTCACATTGGCCAAACTTTCTGCTTCACTCTGCGGCCATTATGCGGTCCGCAGAGTGATTATGCGACCGCATAATGGGCCACAGAAATGCGTTCTTCTGAGAAATATTTTTCTCTAAGTCTGTGGGGTACTGTTCAATCCAAAAAGTCCGAACCGTGGTACCACGAAACCCCGAGTTTTTGATTTAAATTTTTACGGGTCCTTACAGATAAGCTGCCCAGAAGTAACTTCATAGGAACTTAAAACTTCCATAACAAGTTGCAAAGATGTAGCATCTAAAGAGGAAAAAAATGATAGTATCATCAGCATTTGCCAAGTGGTTAATCTTTGGACTCCACTTTGGCA
The DNA here is from genome assembly GCF_000390325.3 of Nicotiana tomentosiformis. Classification (NCBI taxonomy): domain Eukaryota; kingdom Viridiplantae; phylum Streptophyta; class Magnoliopsida; order Solanales; family Solanaceae; genus Nicotiana; species Nicotiana tomentosiformis. The sequence goes on from NC_090813.1 coordinate 177,648,829, forward strand.
ATCCAAAGCCACAAAAGTACAAATTCATGTGTAAATCATTAAGACCCCTAGACAATTCCTCAGTTTCCAGAATAAATAGTGTCGGAGACAATGGATCTCCTTGCTTGAAACCTCTAGTAGATTTGAAGAAATCATAGAGCTACCCATTCAAAAGTACTGAGTACCAATTATTGGACACAATCTCTCACAGAATCCTATCTTCCTCAATATATATACTTTTGTCTAGAACAACCAAGAAAGCATATCATATGCTTTTATCATATCAAGTTTGATCACCATATTAGGCTCAGCCTTGGTTCTCAACCTTATACCAGTGATGATCTTTTAAGTAAGTATGACATTCTCTACAATGCTCCTTCCTTTTACAAAGCATGCTTGCTCATCATAAATCAAGTTAGGAAAAATATCAACCAACCTTTCATGAATGACCCTTGAAAATTTTTTATTAATGAAGCTGCTTAAGCTTATTGGCCTCATATTCGAAAATGTTGCTACTTCTTTCTTCTTTGGTAGAAAACCAAATTTGTGTGAGTCACAAATTTTAGCAATTCCTGGACATTTAAGAATGCTCTAACCATATAAAATATATCCTCACTAATGATTTCCCAGCATGTTTGATAAAAACACTCATTGAAACCATTTGGACCTCCAACACTATCACCATTTAGCCCAAATACTGCCTTTTTCACCTCCTCTTTTGTTGGCTGCTTTATAAGGTTATCATTCTGCCCCATCTCCACCCTGCTAGGTACGTGATCAAGAATACCAAAAGTAGTAGGTACCTTATCTTTATGAAATTGTGCTTTTGGAAAAAATTAACTGCTTCCTCAGCCATATCTTCAGTAGTTTCCAACCATTGGCCTCCACTGTTTTGTATTATTTTAACTTGCAATCTCTTTCTTCTCCCATTCACCAGAGCATGGAAGAACTTATTGTTCCTGTCACCATCTAGGAACCAATTCATACCAGCCTTTCATTTTCATAATTCTTCTTCCAGTTGAAGATATCTAATAAACTCATCATTCACTTTCAAAAGTGTCTCCCTATTGTGCGGTGTAGGTTGCAATTCAAACTCTGTTCATGCACAATCACACGTTCTTCAAGACTAGATACTTTTGAAAAATATTACAATAAGTAACCTTACTCCATTGTGCCATTTCATCTTGTAATTAAAAAAAAAAAGTAAAAGGATTACCACTTAAATTTGATGTCCAGCTCTCTTTAACAACATCTAGGAATGTTTGATGCTTAATCGAGAACATCAGGAATTTAAAAGATTTCTTGATAGGTGCTGCATTTAAGTCACAAGAGATGATCAAAGGACAGTGATCAAAACTTGTTTTGGACAAATGAGTAGCCACCACTCCAGGAAGCATATGTTTAAACTTTATGTTAGCCAAGCATCTATCTAATCTCTTAGATATGCAATCATCTGTTCTCCCATTCCACCATGTATAAATACTACCCTTGAAGCCTAAATCAAAAAGGTTACAAGTGTTTATGCAATTCCTAAAATCTTCAACTTTATTCAAAGACACTGGAAGCCCCCCAATCTTCTCTTCCTCATAAACAATTACATTGAAGTCACCACCAACAAGCCAAAGAACATTCATGTCTTGAGCTAGAGCATACATAGAATCCCACAGTTCTATCCTCTCAATTGCATCACATTTGGCATACACAAGAGTGACTATAAAATCCTTTTGTGAAAGAGGATTAAATAATATAAGTGTAAGTTGTTGTTCCATGTCAAAAAATATATCAACCTCATAATCTTCCTCCACAAAAGCCCAAACCTTGTTTGATATATTAACAAAAGCATGATGAATTCCTAACTTTCTTCTATACTTCTCCACTTTGTTAGCATTTTGCACAGGCTCCATCAACCCAATGAACTGAAATTCATATTGTCTATGCATTGTGACAAACCTCTCAAAAGCTTTCTTTGTATTGACGAGCCTTATATTCCAGATAATAGCATTCATTACTAATTACTAGATTTAGTAAGGGCCCTTCTTGTTTGTACTCTAGTGCCAGGGACACTAGAATTTTCCTTATGTTGCGTTTTCCTTCCCTTACCAACTACTTTAACTTTGTCAATTTGTCTTGGAGATAAATCCCCTTGTCTTGCATCATTCATGAAGTTCTAAGCAGTAGATTCTCCGTCAAGATATTTACCTGCTCTTCCCTATTGATCATCCTCCTCCATTTCTATATTTTGATGCACCACTTGATTCAGCACAGGCTTAGGAATTAACAAATTATTTAAAGTTTCTTTGGCCACCTTTAGGGGTTGATTTTTAGGGGAACTGGACACCACTGGTATCTTTTTCCCAGCTGAAACTGCACCATTAACCTTGCCAGCGACATTAGGGTTCACTGTAGCTAGGGTTTGTCCTATCGGGCTAGGGTTAGTTATAGTTACTGTTTCATTAGTTTTGGGAAAGTTTTCTCGCCCTTTTGAGCTGATTTCATGCACTATTGATTTCGTCATTGCATCACCTCCTACATTAGATACATTCACCTCCTTATTGACATTAGTATCACCACTAAGGTTATCTTGATCATCTTCCTCATCTGCCACTTCCTTGTCATCATTATCCACCAATTGATCATCGTCCTCTACCTGATCTGATCTTTCTCATCTTGAATTTCCCCTTCTTCTTCTGAAAATTATTCTACTTGATCACTCCATAGCTTTTCCAGTAGTACATTACCAATTTCTTGTGTTTGAGAAGAAACTTCTTGACACGACTGGTTTGTAGTGACAAATCTAGCTAAGTTATCACCTCTTATCTACGTATTTATATCTGTAGCATTGCCTTCATTCGTTGTAGTATTATTAGCACCAAAAGCACGATTTACCCACTGAGTAGAGGACTCATTCACCGTTGCATATCCCTCATCCTTGTCATTACAATTTATACTTGAATTATCTCCTTCTTTGGATGGCCCAATCCCAGGCGAAGTAGGTTTAAAAACAGGTGCAGCTGGACTTAAATTCCCAGTACTCGTATTGCTAGGTTTAGGGCTATGATGAACAGTATCCTTCTCTACCAAAGCTAACTGGTTGTCACCTTCCTTCTCCCCATGTCAGCTGGGACAATTTCTTTTCCATTAGTATTTTGAACGTCATTACCACTGTTCACAACCTTCACTCGATTGTCTTTACCACTGGTAAGGATCCTCACTGGAGGATTATTATTAACTTTATTCACCACATTATCCTACTCCACCTGTTTCATTTTGTCATTTTCCTCCATCAACTACGAATGTAATCTTCTACACTCTTCCTCATTATTCCCTTGTAATCTACACTCTTTACAGCATTTAGGAATGTAATCATAGTGAATTTTAACCCATTCAGTTCTTATTTCACCTGTGGCTTCATTCTTAATGTCCATACGTACTCTTTTAGGTAGTTCTGCTAACAAATCAACTTGAACTTTAACTCTAGCACAACTAGGTCTAGTCTTATTAATTGTAGCCATATCCAAATGTAAAGGATTACCAAAGGTGTACAAGAGGAGATCCATGCCAATGCCAAAGGTGTTTCTTCATTGATTTTGAACTTGGAATCATAAATAATGGGCCTCATATGATATTGATATCCATCTTTTGCCTTCAAGTGCTAAGCACCCTTAGAGGTGAGGTTGATGAAGTCTTCAAACAGTGTTAAACAAATCAAAACATGCATGTCTCTAAAGAAACCAACATTGCATTCTCCTTTGATTTCATATTGTGATGGAATAATTCTACGAACCTCCTAAAGTTCTGGTCATCCGTATGAAAACTTCCTTACAACTGCATATTGTAGACCTTAAATGATGTTCATACGTTACACTTCTGATTCTGTCAAGAGGCTGCCCATGTAGCAAAGTTACATGTTTGATTGGAATTGGTGTGACAGTTTGTAAAGTAGGGTTTACGCGCATGAGGGTGTTCAAAGAAGTAGGCTTTAGGATTTTGGTGTAACCCAGGGTTGGATTAATGGCTGAATTGTTGTTTACTGGTTGAGGATTGGTCGTAGAAGGCAAATCAACCTCCAAAGGAGGATGACCGCCAGCTAAATTTGCCATTAGAGGGTTTTTGTCGGTGAATTGCCTATGAGCCAAATTGGCCATCTCTTTCTCTTCTTTGGTGTTTATTTTTTACTTTATTATTTAAAATTATTAATTTTTTAAATTTAATTTACATAATGGATATATTTAGAGTAGTTAAAAAAGCGTGTTCTAGTAAGGGTGGTACTAGTAAGAGTAAAAATACTAAAAGATCAAGAGGTGGTGCTGGTTCTTCTAGTAGTTTTACATATATTTCTGAAAGTTAACCTAAAAATATAAAGGTAGATTATGAGCTACTTCAAGAAGATTATGGTATAGATGATAATTTAGATGGTATTGAGTCACCCGATAATCTTGAAACACCATCACCTATACCTAGTGCTGCTAGTCAAAATACTAGGAGTGGCGGTCGTGGTGATATAGGTAGGCCTCCTCTCCCTATTAAGAAGTAAGTGTTGGCAATTTTTTAAAAGACTAGAAGAAGATAAAAATTATGTAAGATGTACTATTTGTCAAGAAGTTTATAAACATGAGACCGGAGGTAAGCAGGGGGAACGGGTCAACTTCGTAGGCACATGGCAGATAACCACCCTATTGTATGGGGTGCTGATGAACAATCTGGCCAATAAAATTTTAACCTGAGTACTGACGGTTTATTGGGTAAATACGATATATTGAAAGATCGGGAAGAATTAGTTAATTGTTTTAGGTTGTTTATCTTTAGCTTTGTTACTTTACCATATCTTGTTACTTATATTCAAAAAATTTATAACCCTTTATTTAAAGTTATTCCTAGAAGTACTTGTAGAGCTGATATTTTTAGGATTTTTAGACAATATCGAACATATATCTGTTATTTATTTGCTAGTCTTCCTTGTAGAGTTTCTGTTACTTCTAATATTGGTCATGCTGTTAATAGAAATGATTATTTGACTATTATATGTCATTGGATAGATGATAATTTTTGTATGCAAAAATATATTATAGATTTTAAATATGATAAAGATCAAAGTCATACTAGTGCATTTATAAGTAATACTATCCACGAAGTTGCTATATTTTACAATCTTGAAGAAAACGTTTTGTGTATATTATTTGATAATGCTTCTAACAACAATGCTGCTATTTCACTATTAAAATTATATCTATACCCACCACTTCCTGAAAATTTCATGTGAGGTGTGCATGTTATATTTATAATTTAATTGTTAAGAGTGGCCTTGAATTATTTAAAAATGAGATCACTTTAGTTAGAAAAGTTGGTGTAATTCAAGAAAATAATAGAAGTGCTAGATTAAATGCATTTGAGGATAAATGTGAATATCATGGACTAAGACCAAGACTCATGCATGAAAAAATAGTTACTAGACGGAATTATACTTATTTATTTTTAAAATATTATTATAAATATAGAATGCCTATAATTGAAGTTGCTAATTCTCATTGTACCGATCCTAACCGTTTGTTAATAGCTAGTACTTGGAATGTCATTGAAGATGTTGTAAAAATTTTACAAAAAATTTATGTAGCTACGCTTGAGTTTTCTGGAGCTTATTATCCTACTATTACAAATGGTTTAGTATATATAACTGAAAATTTTCTTTTACTCCATAATTTCAAGAAGAAAGAAGGATATAATTCTGTTGTTGAATCTATGCTAGATAAATTTAAGAAATATTTCTATCATATTCTCCCTATTTACCTAATTGGTACTATTTTAAACCCTTATATCAAAATGGCTACTTGTCGCCAATTACTCACTGTGTTATATGCTTATATGAATATTTGACCAACTGAAACCCGTGATATTGACACTTGCTTTTCTGATCTACACAAATATTTACAAGCTTTATATAATTATTATGCTAACATTGTTGTTGCTTCTTCTGTTGTAGATGCAAATGCAAATATTCTTTCAAGTCCAGTTTCTACATCTCATCCGGCTCTATGGAGGATAATGATAGTATTGAAGATTATTTAATTTGATCTACACTAGGAGAGCACCAACAAACCAGTAGCAGGAATATTGATAAACTCCAATTCTACTTGCAAAAGGCAACAGAGCCCCGCACAAAAGGAATTTCTATCGCTGGCTTGGTGGAGAATAAACTCAAATTAATTTCATGTTCTTTCCGCCATGGCTCGAGACATGCTAAATGTGTCAATTTTAACAGCTAAATCAGAAAAACGCATTTAGCCAAGCAAGGCAGTAGCTAGGAGATACCCGTCACTCATTGGGTAGCAACGCTTTGGAAGTTTTAGTGTGTTTCAGAGATTGGATAAGATCAGAACAGCGAAATCAAGGTCGTTAATATGTAGGTAAATGAACCGGAAGACCAAGAAATTGGAGATATGATGGTTTATGGTTCCGATTCAAGCAATGCCGGAAACCAAAAATCTTATGTTGACATGAAATAACTTACAAAAATGATGTATAGCATGTGATGTACTCTTTCTTATTTTTTTATAATTATTGTAAACTTTTAATTTGCAAGTTCAAAAATAAAAAAATCAGAATAGAACTTGCAAATTAATTTGAAGTATTATTATGCAATAAGAATATGAAATGAAAGCCTTTGAAGTTTGATCCCCGCCCGGTTTGAACCAGACATGCCCACTAGACCCGGAATTGCCCAGCCCATTAACAGTCTGGTATACCAGCCCACTAACCAGCCCGCCCCACTAACCGAACAGGCTATTTTTTCTCATGACCAACCGGTCCAGCCCATCTGTAAACACCTCTATTCTCAACTCAACCACTAATTTTACTATTTCTCAATAGATAATTAGCTAAAAATGGCCGCGAACTAACTTAAGTTGCATGTGGAAGATGGAGTCCTTGATTCCGCGTTGATATTGATTGATATACTAATATCATTGTTTGACGTAGTTATCAACATACACTTAGTAAAATCAAATCAATGATAAGGTTTGATATTAGGACAAGTTTTGCCTTTTTAGGCATTTTGGGTCAATTGCATTTGTCGCTCTCAATTTGTTTAAATATACATATTTAACGAGTGGGAGATTTACAATTGGGTTGCCATCCATGCCACCATTAATCAAAATTATATTCTCGTCGTTGCGAGAAAATTACAGATATTGAAATACGAAAGTTACTTCATTTTCAATTGAATCATTAATTCGTTCCCTTTTACTGAAGTAAATTTACAAAACTTACAACTTACGCACGGCTTTCATAAATCACGATTAATTTTAGCTCTCAAATTTTGACATCAATTCCGTTGTTTTAGAAGTAAAGAGTATAACATATCTTCAACTTACATGAAAATGCTTTAACAATGATTGTAACAGTAGTGCTAATAAAATGAAATTTGGAGCAATATAATGAATAAATACTTCGCATCTTATACGATATTGTTTCCTCTTTGGTTATTTAAAAAAGCATGAGATATACGCCTTCCGTCACAATTTATGTGACGTAATTTGATTCGCCACAAAGTTTAAGGAATATTTTTTTGAAACTTGTGCTTTTTAAAATTTTAAAAGATAAAAGTTTTGTGAGATCATATCATTTGTATGTCTACAAAAAAGCTTCACATTAAAGGTAAAATAAGTAAAATAAAAAATTTAAAGTTAAAGTATTTTTAAACATATAAATAATTTGATAAAATATATCATTCTTTGTGGAAGGGGCTAAGAGGGAAAGCGTGGTAAAATAAATGGAAAGTAGGGGTGTCAATGAAACGGTTCGACCGGTTATTTTATAAAAGTTTATACTATATCAATTTTTCGGTTATTTTATTATGTATAATCAAAGTTAGACTTTTCGAATTTGTTTCAATCATGCCGGTTTCTCTTCGGTATTTGTACGGTTCGGCTAATTTTTGGTATTTTTCTAAATGTCATGTAAAAATCACTAGTATAAGTTGAATGCAATAACATACTATACGTACTTTTATAGGACTTAGCAAAATTCTCTAAACATGTTTACTGTTTAATGGGTGATGAATAAGAAAATATGAAAGATAGCCAAAGCATAGATCCATCAACTATTCTACAGCAACGTAAAAGAAAGTTAGCAAAGACAAAGAAAATATAAATCATACGAGTGAAAATATATTAACTAAGTTGTGACTCAAGAGTAAAATCTATAAAGATTAGATATTCAAAAGAAAAATCTAAATGATACGAAATGAAACATATTCAATAAATCGTAGCTTGCTACTCATAATCGCTAGAATACTTTGTATTTTGCTAGTGAATATGCTGGAAATAATTTAGTTTCAGGAAGAGTAATATAATAGGTTTGAGAATTAGGATTTTCAGTTTAATTACGTATTAGCTTGTAACCGTTTTCATAATTTCAAGGCCCAAGAAAAAGTTTAATGCCTTATTATTTTTAAACTTAATGTATGAATATATTTTCACATGTAAATTTATTCGGTACGGTTCGTTATTTTTTTGATTTTATTTTCATAAAATAAAATAAAAAAAGGGCAGCCCGGTGCACTAAGCTCCCGCTATGCGCATGGTCTGGGGAAGGGTCAGATCATAAGGATATATTGTACGCAGTCTTACCCTGCATTTCTACAAAAGATTGTTTCCATGGCTCGAACGCGTGACCTCCTGGTCCCATGGTAATAATTTTACCAGTTACGCTAAGTCTCTCCTTCAAATTTATACCTTAATTATCGATACGGTTATATATTTATATAAAAATTTATATTTTTTTTATTATAAAAAATCTAAAAATCGATTCGATACGGTACGAATCGGATTGGTTTAGTCCGTATTTAAATATAGACACACAAGGGAAGGACTACTTTTTTATATAAACATGAAAGAAATCACAAGTCACTGTTTGACGAACCGCGTTCTGTTCCTTCATCTACTCTCGGAGTCTCAGTCAACCTTTCTGTCGCAGTACTCCTATAAATATTGGTCTCACCTCTTCAATCTTCCATTAATCTGTCTTTTCTCTTCCTACCATTTTCACATCTCTCTCAACTCTCCAAGAAAGCAAGAAACTTTCTGGATAAAAACAACAAACACCTCTTATTTTCTTTCTTTTGAACAACAAGAAAAACAATGAGGACCCCCTTTTTCTCATCATCAAAACCTTCAACCCCTTCACATAATTCATCATCTCCTAACACCTTTTCTGAAACTTTAATGGAAGAAACAATCGAATACTCTGAATTAATTATCAAAAAATGGGATCTTGATTCCTCCTCTGTCTCAACCACCTCTTATAACAGAGTCGCTAATCTCTTCCGTGATAATCCGTTAGAAGCCAAGCAGCTTCTTAACGCCGTTAACGACTTACAACATGCAATGCAGTTTGTTATCAAAGATAGTTCCAGCTCTAAACTTCTAGTTCGAGCTCATAATCTCATGCAAATTGCCATAAGAAGACTTCAGAAAGAGTTCTACACTATCTTATCAGGAAGTCGTTACTTTCTTGATGCCGAAACGGTATCGTCAAGATCCTCAAGATCATCCACTGCCACCCTATCAAGTCTTTCAGATGAAGATGAAGTTTCTGAAGACAATAATAATAGTGAAATTGAGAAGGTTTCAGAGGTTGTAATGGCGGATTTGAAATCAATAGCTGATTGTATGATTGGAGCTGGTTATGGAAGAGAGTGCGTGAAAATTTACAAACTCAATCGAAAATCAGTCATCGATGAGACTTTGTATTACTTGGGGATTGAGAAATTGAGCTCTTCACAGATTCAGAAAATGGATTGGGAATTACTGGAGATAAAAATCAAGAATTGGTTGAGTGCTGTTAAGATTGCAGTTACTACTCTGTTTCACGGTGAGAGGATTCTCTGTGATTATGTCTTCTCTGCCTCGGACAACATAAGAGAATCCTGTTTCTCGGAGATTGCTAAAGATGGGGCTTTGACTCTGTTCTTGTTCCCAGAAATGGTGGCCAAATATAAGAAGTTATCACTTGAGAAAATGTTTAGAGTGCTGGACGTCTACGACGCCATTTGTGAGCTTTGGGTTAAAATCGAATTGATTTTCAGCTTTGATTCAATGGAGGTAGTCAAGTCTCAGGCGATGATATTACTGGTCAAGCTCGGCAATGCCGCTAGAGCCATGTTGTCGGAGTTTGAATCGGCAGTTCAGAAAGACACGTCGAAGGCAGTGCCAGGTGGCGGGGTTCACCCGTTAACTCGATACGTCATGAACTACCTTGTTTATCTCGGCGATTATAGTGACGCAATATCTGAAATAATCGTCGATTTACCGATTTCGTTACAGACATCGTTGCCGGAATCATACTACTTGAGCCTAACAACAGAAGACGGGGACTCTCCGCCTTCTGCCGTTGCCCTACGACTTGCGTGGCTCGTACTCGTCCTCTTATGTAAACTCGATGGTAAAGCACAACTTTACAAGGACGTGGCACTATCCTATTTGTTCCTGGCGAACAACTTAAACTACATCATTTCAAAGGTACAGGAATCGAACCTAAAGCTCCTACTTGGATCCGATTGGATTTTAAAGCACGAAATGAAGGTGAAAGAGTACATGTCAAAGTATGAGAGGATGGGTTGGAACAAAGTGCTGATGTCATTACCTGAGAATTTGACGATTGAGATTTCATCGATGGAAGTGAAGGAAAGGTTTAGCAAATTTAATTCGAGTTTCGAGGAGGTATATCGAAAACAAAGTTCATGGGTCATACTCGACCAGAAACTCAGAGACCAAGTCAAAGTATCACTAGCTAACAAGCTTGTTCCGAGATATCAAACTTTTTACGAGCAGCACCGAAGAGAATTGGTGAGGAATGTCACCGGAATGGAGTCAATTATTAGATTTGCCCCTGATGATTTACAAAATTACTTATCGGATTTATTTCATGGTGCTAATGTTTTGATTTCTAGTATGGGATGGAGTGGGACATCTTCGCCGTCTGTATCAACAACGTCAATGTCATCCTCAAGTCGAAGCCGATAAATAAGTGCATATGAATTTTATGAGATAAGAGAAGTTTGTGTATACAAAACAAATGTTTTTGATTTGTAATGTATTTGTGTATCGAAATGTTACGTTGCAAATCGGGAATTGTAGAGACCAATTTTAAACTAAATTCATTTGTTGAATGAAATGGCATGAGAACTTGGTTCATATCATTATGTCTATTGAAGATTTGTGGTGTATTCGTTTGTTCTATTAGTACCGATAGTACCGCCAGAGCCATATTATCGGAGTTTCAATTGGCAGTTCAGAAAGATACGTCAAAGGCAATGTCGGGTGGAGGAATATAATTCACCAGTTAACTCGATACGCCATGAACTACCTTATTTATCTTGGCAATTATAGGGACGCAATATCTGAAATAATCATCGCTTCGCCGATTTCATTACAGACATCGCTGCCGGAATCATACTACTTGAGTTGAGCCTAACAATAGAAGATGGGGACTCTCTGCCTTCTGCCGTTGCACAACGGCTTGCATGGTTAGTACTCATCCTTTTATGCAAACTCGATGGTAAAGCACAACTATACAAGGATGTTGCATTGTATACGGTCGAAATCGGACATGTCAGATTTCATAGACACGAGGAGCTGCCTCGAGAGTAAGCTCGTAATAGACCAGGCTCAAGCTCAATGGCAGAGTATGGAGCATAAAGATCGAAGTGCTCGCTGAAGATCGAGACCGAGCATGACCGACTTCGAGTAAAGCATAATAATGGAATGGAGAAATATTAGCAACCGACCGAAAATCTCGGCGAAAATCCCGAAATAGATAGAATCAAGCAGTTATTGACACCAATCATGGGATTTGTTTCCGTTATTAGAATTGTACCTTATTTAGGATTCTTCTACTATATAAAGAGGGACCCCATTTATTTGTACGGGGGATTGATTCACTGAAAAACATATACAAAAACGTTGCTCTCTATTTCACTTACTATCCATTATTGTTCATCATTGTTTATTTTCTGTTCTTTACTGTTCTTCTTACCCAACCTCGAGACCATCCCGAATCGAGGTCGAAAGCACTGCTAGAACACTGGTTTAATTTTTTTTATTATTCACATTATCTATTCAATTCCTTATTTATCAATTGGTATTGGATTAAACCATGTATCCTTAAAACCACTAAATAAGTTTAATTGTTACTCGAATTTTAGGATAAACAGTTTGACGCCCATCGTGGGGCTAAGGATAATAGTGATTTTTCAGTACTGATTCTGGTGAAACACACAATTTAACGCTTGTTCTTGTCAAGTATCTTTGCTTTCAGGTTAAAACATGTCAAACTCACAAAACGCATCCACACACGGTGACAATGGCCTCGGATTCCATGGTGAAAACGAAAATGTGATTGTTCCAGGAATCGAAGTGCCACAGGCTAATCACAGGGGAGCACCGGTTGCCAACCCCATCGATGTCAGTTCACACGTTGCTCTAAATGCGGACCTAGGCGCAGATCTCGATGGGAGTGTACGCAGAGAAGGCCGATCTAGTGGCCAAAGAACACAGGGCAGAGGAGACGAGGGAGTCAGTCTCCAAGTAATATTTGAGATGCTTCAGGCTCAGCAAGCCGCTATTGCTCAGTTACAAAATCAACATAGAGCTCCGAATAAGGTCGAGTCAAAAAGTACTCGTTGTACCGAGCCAGTACCGGAGAGGCCGAATGGTAACGAATCGGGGACTGATCCTATGATAATTAAAATGCTGGAGGAGCTCACCAAAGGAATTGAATCAGGGAAGAAGAGAATCGAAGCCAACGATAAAAAAGTAGAGACATACAACTCTCGAGTTGATCAGATACCGGGGGCACCGCCAATCTTGAAAGGATGGATTCAAAGAAGTTTGTACAAAAACCCTTTTCTCCAAGTGCGTCTCCAAAGCCTATTCCAAAGAAGTTTCGTATGCCAGACATACCCAAATATAATGGTACCACCGATCCCAACGAGCATGTTACTTCATATACATGCGCCATCAAGGGTAACGATTTAAAGGATGATGAAATCGAATCTGTGCTGTTGAAAAAATTCGGAGAGACCCTTTCGAAGGGAGCAATGATTTGGTATCACAACCTGCCACCAAATTCCATCGACTCATTTTTCATGTTAGCAGATTCTTTCGTAAAGGCATATGCCGGGGCCATAAAGGTCGCAACGAGGAAATCAGACCTTTTCAAGGTAAGACAAAGGGATAATGAAATGCTGAGGGAGTTCGTGTCCCGATTTCAAATGAAACGCATGGATTTGCCACCGGTCACAGATGATTCAGCCGTTCAAGCTTTTACCCAAGAGTTGAACGAGCGGAGTTCGGTAGCATCATGTCAGTTGAAACAAAATTTGATCGAATATCCAGCTGTAACTTGGGCTGATGTGCACAATCGATACCAATCGAAGATCAGGGTCGAGGACGATCAATTGGGAGCTCCTTCCGGTTCAGCACATCCAAATAGGTCGGCAGTTAAAAATCATAGGGACATCGACAGGGAGTCAAGGTTGAACAGAGACTGATATCAACCATATACCGCAGATCAAAGGAACAATAAGGATAATGGTTCAGGATGCAATTCCGCCCGGAACGATCGGAGAAGTGATCGAGGACAGAATTCTCGGAGACTTATGAGCGAGAGTGGTTTTGACAAGTACGCCGATCCCACAGAAGCACCTCGGTTATCAGAATATAACTTTAGCATTGATGCATCAGGCATTATATTAGCAATCAGAAGGATCAAAGATACTAGGTGGCCCAGACCCATACAAACTGATCCTTCTCAAAGAAACCCAAATTTGATATGCAAGTATCATGGCACGCATGGTTACAAAACTGAAGATTGCAGGCAATTAAGGGAGGAGGTAGGCCGTCTATTCAATGAGGGCCACCTTCGAGAGTTCCTCAGCGATCGAGCCAAGAATCATTTCAGAGAAAGAGACACCAACAGGAAAAATGAATAGGAGGAACCCCAACATGTCATTCATATGATCGTCGGTGGGGTCGACATTCCACAGGGACCCATATTCAAACACACTAAGGTATCAATCACTAGGGAAAAATGAACCCGAGATTATATGCCCGAAAGCACTTTATCATTCAATGACGAAGAAGTAGAAGGCGTTTCTCAGCCCCACAACGACGCTCTGGTAATTTATATCTTATTAAATAAAGTTTAAGTTAAGCGTGTTTTAGTGGATCCAGGTAGCTCGACGAATATCATCCGATCGAGGGTCGTGGAGTAGCTCGTCCTACAAAATCAAATCGTGCCCGCAGCTCGGGTCCTAAACGGCTTCAATATGGCTAGTGAAACAACTAAAAGGGAGATTATTCTACCGGTGAACGTGGCGGGAACCATTCAAGATACTAAGTTCCACGTGATGGAGGGCGACATGAGATACAATGCCCTACTCGGAAGGCCTTGGATCCACAATATGAGAGTAGTCCCTTCGACTCTCGACCAAATGATAAAATTTCTACCATCAGACGATGTAAAAACAGTATACGGGGAGCAACATGCTGCAAAGGAAATATTTGCGGTCGATGAGGTAACACCAGCATCGACACTATCAGCCTCAGAAAGGTCGAACATCAAAAATAAATAGGAAGTCAAATAGCAAACACAGCCACCAGCCTCGACCGAATCGGGGAAGCAGGAGATAGAAGAAGAAGAGGAGGATTTTCTGACCCCTCAAACTTTTGTTGTTCCCGAAGATACTGACGCCACCAAATCAACGGTCGAAGAGCTGGAACAGGTTGTATTGATAGAGTACCTGCCCCAGCGAAAGGTATACCTGGGAATGGGATTAACCCCCGAACTCAGGAAAAGGCTTATTCAATTTCTTGTTGATAACATAGATTGTTTTGCATTGTCTCATTTAGACATGATAGGGATTCTACCGGAGGTAACGACACATCGGCTAAGACCGGGCCCTAGATTTAAACTGGTGAAGCAAAAGAGAAGACCCCATTCCAAAATAAAGCACGCATTCATAAAGGACAAGGCAACTAAACTTCTCAAAATATGAACCATTCGGGAGGTGAAATATCCCGAATGGTTAGCCAATGTAGTTGTAGTCCCTAAAAAGGGGATAAACTTAGAATGTGTGTAGATTATAAGGATTTAAACAAGGCGTGCCCAAAATATTCTTTTCCACTGCCTAACATCGATCGCATGATCGATGCCACGGCCGGCCACGAGATCCTTACTTTTCCCCATGCCTATTCCGGGTACAATCAAATCCAAATGAACCCGGAAGACCAAGAAAAGACTTCATTTATCACCAAGTATGGAACATATTGTTATAATGTAATGCCCTTTAGGCTAAAAAATGCAGGAGCTACTTACTAATGCCTAGTGAATAAAATGTTCGAAGAACAAATAGGTAAATCAATTGAGGTTTATATTGATGACATGCTAGTTAAGTCCCTGTGCGCAGAGGACCATTTGGCTCATTTGCAGGAAATATTTGAGATTTTAAGGAAATACAACAGAAGCTCAATACCGAGAAATGTGCTTTCGGGGTTGGTTCGGGCAAGTTCCTTGGCTTCATGGTATCGAATCTAGGAATCGAGATCAACCCCGATAAAATCAAGGCCATCGAAGACATCGTCGTCGTGGATAGTGTAAAAGTCATACAGAGGCTAACTGGGCGGATAGCTTCCTTAAGCCGATTCATTTCGAGGTCATCGGATCGAAGCCACAGATTTTTCTCTTTACTCAAAAAGAAGAACGATTTCGCCTGGACCCCGAAATGCCAACAGGCATTGGAAGAGTTGAAGCGATACCTATCGAGCCCACCACTGCTTCACACTCCAAAGGAAGATGAGAAGCTTTACTTGAACTTGGAAGTATCGAAAATAGCGGTAAGTGGTGTCCAAGTTCGAGAAGAGAAAGGTACGCAATTTTCCGTTCATTATGTAAGTCGAACCTTAGGAGAAGCAGAAACTAGATATCCACACTTAGAAAAATTAGCACTTGCACTGATAAGCGCTTCTAGAAAGTTAAGACCATACTTTCAATGTCACCTAGTATGCGTATTAACCACTTACCCACTTTGTAATATTTTGCACAAGCCCGAACTGTCGGGACGATTGGCCAAATGGGTCGTCGAACTCAGTGGGTACAACATCGAATATCAACCTCGGACGACCATCAAATCTCAAATTTTAGCGGACTTTGTGACCAATTGCACGCCAACCCTCGTACCCGAAGTTGAAAAGGAACTCTTGTTAAAATCAGGTACGTCATCGGGGGTATGGACCCTTTTCACAGACGGTGCTTCAAATGTGAAGGGGTTTGGGCTAGGCATTGTTTTGAAGCCGCCTAGGGGTAGCACTATTAGGCAATCTATCAAAACTTCTAGGTTGACTAACAATGAGGCCGAGTACGAGGCTATGATTGCAGGTCTCGAGCTAGCTAAAAGCTTGGGGGCAGAAGTCATTGAAGCCAAGTATGACTCTTTACTGGTGGTGAACCAAGTAAACAGAAATTTCGAAGTTCGAGAGGATAGAATGCAAAGGTATTTGGACAAGCTACAGGTAACTTTGCACTGTTTCAAGGAATGGACTTTACAGCATGTACCTCGAGAACAAAACAGTGAGGCCAATGCACTTGAAAACTAGGGGTCATCGATCGAGGAAAATGAGATCAGCTCGGGGACTGTCATTCAACTCTCGAGATCTATGATCGAGGAAGGACATGCCGAGATAAACTTTACAAGCTTAACCTGGGATTGGAGGAATAAATATATTAAATACTTGAAGAATGGAAAGCTCCCATCGGACCCTAAAAAGTCGAGAACCATACGAACCAAAGCTGCTCGATGAAGATGGAACATTATACAGAAGAACATTCTATGGAACATTGGCAGTGTGCTTAGGACCAGGAGGCACCGATTATGTTTCACGAGAGGTCCATGAAGGTACTTGTGGGAACCACTCCGGCGCCGAATCACTGATTCACAAAATCATTAGAGCAGGATACTACTAGGATAGCATGAAAAACGATACTAAGGAGTTTGTTCAAAAATGTGATAAATGTCAAAGTTTTGCACCGATGATCCATCAGCCTGGAGAACAACTTCATTCAGTCCTATCCTCATGGCCATTCATGAAATGGGGGATGGATATCGTCGGCCCTCTTCCATCGGCCCCAGGTAAAGCTAAATTCATTTTATTTATAACTGACTATTTCTCTAAATAGGTTGAAGCACAGGCGTTCAAGAAAGTGAGAGAAAAAGAGGTTATAGACTTCATCTGGGATCACATCGTGTGTCGATTTGGGATACCCGCAGAAATAGTATGCGACAATGGTAAACAATTTATCGGCAGTAAAGTGACGAGATTTCTTGAAGACCATAAAATAAAAAGGATATTGTCAACACCGTATCACCCTAGTAGGAACGGACAGGCCGAATCGACAAACAAGACTATCATCCAAAACCTGAAGAAAAGGTTGAACGAAGCTAAAGGGAAGTGGAGAGAAATGCTACCCGAAGTCCTTTGGGCATATCGAACAACATCAAAGTCCAGTACAGGGGAAACTCTATTTTTCTTAGTATATGGCTCCGAAGCTTTGATTCCAGTCGGAGAACCCAGCGCTAGGTTTTGACATGCAACGGAGGAATCAAACCATGAGGATATGAATACTAGCCTCGAATTATTAGATGAAAAACGAGAAGCGGCACTCGTTCGAATGGCTGCACAAAAGAAACGAATCGAAAGGTACTACAATAGAAGAACCAACCTTCGCCACTTCAGGGTCGGGGACTTAGTCCTAAGGAAGGTCACCATCAACACTCGAGATCCTAATGAAGGGAAGCTCGGCCCGAATTGGGAAGGACCCTATCAAGTCCTCGATATAGTCGGAAAAAGGTCTTATAAACTCGGAATGATAGACGACGAACCACTGTTAAGGAACTGGAATATATCACTTCTCAAATGATATTATTCTTAAGGTATGACTTTCTCCCTTCTTTCATTTATATATATATTCAACGCTAACTCATTGCAGGAGTTCGATCAAAGATATCGAGACCTCGGGTTTTAAAGTCCGCGTTGCACTCTTTTTTTCTTAGATCGATTTTTATCCCAAATGGGTTTTTCCGGTGAGGTTTTTAACGAGGCAACAATTATGTGCTACCTGAGGACAATTCAATAGTATCCAAGGCTTCTTTGCAATCAACCTCGAATACTAGAGGGCATCACCCTCGGATGTCGCATTCTCGAGAATAGTACTTCATGTCAAAGGGCCTTGATAAGGAAGCTTTGTAATGGGCCAAACGGTCAAGTGAACCGTGTCCATATAAATTAGTCGAGCCTCGATGGCAAAACATGTGCGCATGTATAAACTATTCAAAGAAGCATTTTCTCTTCATTTAAACATTTTGTGTCTCGAAGAAAATCCTCTACTATACAAACCTCATGCTTATGATATTGTGAGAAACGGCTCAAGAGCCAAAGTGAAAATATACACTCGGGGACTACCATCGATGATAGGCGTATTCGAGTTATCTAAACTCAAATTCATAAGACCTTAAAGAGGCACCCCTCGATCTATAGGCCAAGGCCACCATTCTCGGGGACTGACATTTCAAACTAGTTTGAAATGTTATTGGGAAATAAGCCCAAGAGGCATACCCGAAGGCTATGACCAAAATACATACCCGAAGGCTACGGCCTAAATAACGCGGCTCGGAGACGTCCGAATTCTGCAATAACGATAGGCCTTCAAATTCTCTGAAAAATCGGTTAAAAAAGGCTACCCTCGGCAAATAATCAAAAGGGCTTCGATAAAATTAGCCCTCAAAAAACCTTAAGATGTATCAAATTACCTTTAACACAAACGTGCTAAGGCACAAAAAGTAAAAGGGTTTCAACCGACATCAGACCCTCAAAAAACTCAATGGGTAAAAAAAATAAACATGTTAAGGCATAAAGAAATTTTTACTAAGTCTTTTAAGCCGAAAGGGGTAAATAATAGCCGTCTTTTAGAGGCCATATGGGCCCAACCTAAAAGGGCCTAAGGGCCAATATATTTAGAGTTCGAGACTTTGTTCTCACTCAACCCGGACCTAAGTGTTCCACTATTCCGAGTTCAAATAAAATTGACTTGAATTTAGCTCAAGGATCCACCATAAAACCTTAAGGGGTATGTTACTATAAGTTCGAAAATTACCCATTATTTGATAAAAAACTTAAGGGTTTGCTCTATTCTAAGTTTGAAACATACTCGAACTTAGTTATAAAAATAGTGCAGTCATGGCATCGATCAAGCCATCCGAAATCTCGAACATATTATTGAGCTCGGGGACTCGCCCTTACGTGTCTAAAAACCTAAGGGTTTATTCTAGAGTTCGAATTAGTGTTCACTCGATTACAGAGGCTGTAACAACAAAATTTTCACAAGGCAAAAGCACAAAACATGTTTGAGCATAAAACTGAGAAGACATTCAAAAGAAATTTTTCTATTATATATTGGTAAAAGAGGTTATGTACAAAAGACCAATCAAGGTCTTACAAAAAGAGAAATTAAGCCCTAACTACGGCCGGTTTCGACCTCTTCTCCCGGAGCAACTTCCCCTTCAGGCCCCTCATTGGATCCGCCTCGACTGCCTTCTTCATTCATCATCTTCGTCATCGAATGAGGCAAGCTGCCTGGCTTCAACTTCAAGCACCATGGCTGGGGCTATCTCCTCGGAGAGGTCAAAACCTTGAGTATGGATTTCCTCGAGGGTTTCCCTCCGGGATTGACACTTTGCCGAGTCAATGATCCATTGCTCTCGGTCAGAAGCCTCCCTTAGCTGCATTTGAGCAGCCTCAGCATTGGCTCGATACATGGCAATGGTCTTGTCTTCTCGATCTCCGACTTGGCCTCAGTAATCCCGGTTTCAAGCTTCTCGATCCTCTTGGCTTGGGCTGAACTTTTCTCTTTAACGCCCCAAAGTTGAACCTCGGCCGATGACAGTTTGGCCAAGGTAGTTTCTTTTTCCGCATCCAGGCGGTCCATATTCTCCCTCCACCGATCACAATTGGCCTTTACTTGATCAACTTCTCCCCGAAGCAGCTTGATCCTTTTAACCTTTTGCTGCAGCTGAGATAATGAAGTATTAGCCTCCACAGTTGGGTCGAGTTTGTACTTTATCAAAAGGATGCTCACCTATTTATCTAGCTCGGCTTCTTCCTCACGAGCCTTGGCCAAATCCGCTTGAAGGTCCTTTATAGTTTTGTCTTTTTGGCCGCAAAGAAGTTTCAGAGCGTTCCTCTCCTCCGATACCTTTTAGAGCTCGATTTCACACTGGCTAAGGTCAGCTCAGAGGCGAAGGCCTATACAAAAAAGGAAAACACCAGTCAGATTTAGAGTAAAAAAAAGAGTAAAGAAAAGAATTGCAGTAAACTGATTCTTACCCGAGATAAGAGACGTTGGGCCTCTTCTAAAATAATAGAAGCGTCACTGATATCAGAGGCATCATCGACTCCAGTAAAGCAATCCCGAAAAGGATCCCCTAGATTAGAGCCTCCGCCTATATCAGGGATCTTCAACTCTCGAGCTTCCCTTAGTGCCTCCTCAGATAAAGTCAGAAGAGAAGGCAAGTGACTTGCTGTCATGGTCCCGAGCAAGTCACTCGGGACGCTCTGATCGATCTTCGGGGTCTCAGAACCGGCCCCGTCCGGTGTAGTTGCAGATGGCTGAGAAACGATCTCTACCTATGGTAATTCGTGATCCTCACTCGATTTATTTTTGGAAGCCTCCTCGACACGAGGCTTGATTTTAGCTGCCGTCGTCAGCTCAGAAGGTTTGGTGACCTCGACGGCTTACCTAGGTCGGACCGTCAGTGCCGAGGTATTTTCCTCTTCTTCCTATTCTTCGTCTCTCAGTTTTTGAACCGAGTCCATCGTGAGAGTGATTACTTTCCTCCTTACCCTTCGAGGTTTGGGCTTGGGGTCCTCGGACTGCGAGGCAGTTTTCCTCTTCTTGTCTTCCCCCAGCTTCGGAACCGGGGACTTGGTTTCTTCCTCAACACTTGAAGGCCTCAAAATGACATCCTTGGTCAGACCTGCATGAAAGAAAATTAGTGACAAATGAAGTATAAAAAGTGTTTCAGAACATGAAAAAGGAGATCCTTACCGTGGTTCTTGGCCTCCCATCTGCTCTTTGCCAAATCACGCCATGCGCGTCCGGCATAAGTGAAAGTTGAGGCTAGCTTCCAAACCCAATCTTCGAGGTCAGGTACCGCTTGAGACATCCAAGGAATAGCTGCATGTCGAAAGGGGATATCAGGCGAAGTCGAAGAAGGTATAAAGAACAAAGTTTAAAAAATCACTTACGGTCGAAGTTCCACTCCTCAGGGAACGACATCTTCTCTTCTCGGATAATGTCGCGAGTCCTCTCCCGTATAAAACGGCTCACCCAACCCCGATCATTGTCCTCGTCGATGCTCGAGATCAAGGCCTTCGTTGCCCCGCGTTGGAGCCTGATTAGTCCTTGGTAGATTCAAGGCCGGTACAACCGCATGAAGTGATTTAGAGTAAACTCTAGCCCCTCGGCCTTGCTAGAGAAGAAGCGCAACATGATTACTATGCGCCATAGAGAGGGGTGGATTTGGCCGAGGGTGACCTGATATCATTTACAGAGATCAATAATCACTGGGTCGAAGGGACCCAATATGAAGGGGTAATTGTAAACACTTAGGAACCCCTCCACATAAGCGGTGATGCTCTCTTCGGGAGCAGGAATTTGCACCACGACCTCGGGACCCCAATTGCAGTCCCTCTTCACGTCCTCGAGGTGGCTCTTCAATATCGAACATATGTACATCGACACATGCTCACATCGGCCCGAGATCGATGAAGGGTTTACGACCTTGAAGTCGGATTTTAGAGTACACAGGCCGGGAACATATTTTTGGGGAAGCGACTCCACCGGTGCCTTGCCGCCGGATGGCCAGGAAGAGGAGCAAGAAGCTTTCTCCTTCTGCGGTACGATCTTTGAGATTTTCGCTATTTGTATAAATAAAGAAGAGCGAAGAAAGATAAAAAACTGGTGGTTTCGGTGCTAACAAAGGTGGCTCTACAGACGGTGAAAAAGAGGAGACGAAATAAGTGAGAATACTTAGAGGTTTGATTAGAGCAAAAGTAAAGTTTGATTCAATGAAGGAGCGGGCATTTATAGGTTCACGGTGATGGTTCGGTGGCATTAGTGGCCGACCGCTAACTAACATGCATTAATGATTTGGGGAACTGAACTGACGGGATGTTTCGATCACATCCGTCACTTACGTCATAAGGACGACGTCATGATCGAGGTTTCGGAAAATTAAGGGTCAAACCGTTTCTTATCATTTTATTCCAAGAAACGCGGGGACTATCTGTATACGGTCGAAATCGGGCATGTCAGATTTCATAGGCACGAGTAGCTGCCTTGAGAGTAAGCTCGTAATAGACCAGCCTCGAGCTCAATGGCAGAATATGAAGCATGAAGATCGAAGTGCTCGCTGAAGATCAAGACCGAGCATGACCGACTTCGAGTAAGGCATAATAACAGAATAGCGAAATATTAGCAACCGACCGAAGATCTCGGCGGAAATCCCGGAATAGATCGAAGCAAACGGTTATTGACGCCAATCATAGGATTTGTTTCCGTTATTAGAATTGTACCTTATTTAGGATTCCTCTACTATATAAAGAGGGACCCTATTTATTTGTACGGGGGATTGATTCACTGAAAAACATATACAAAAATGCTGCTCTCTATTTCACTTACTATCCAGTACTGTTCATCACTGTTTATTTTCTGTTCTTTACTGTTCTTCTTACACAACCTCGAGACCATCCCGAATCGAGGTCGAAAGCACTGCTAGAACACTGGTTTGATTTATTTTATTATTCAGATTATCTATTCAATTCTTTGTTTATCAATTGGTATTGAATTAAATCACGTATTCTTAAAACCACTAAATAAGTTTAATTATTACTCGAATTTTAGGGTAAACAATTTGTCTTATTTGTTCCAAGCGAACAACTTAAACTAGGTTATTTCGAAGGTCCAGGTGTCGAACCTAAAGCTCCTACCTGGATCCAATGGGATTTTAAAGCACAAAACGAAGGTGAAAGAGTACATGTCAAAGTATGAGAGGATGGGTTGGAACAAAGTGCTGATGTCACTACATGAGAATTTGACGATTGAGATTTCGTCTAAGTTTAGCAAATTTAATTCGAGTTTCGAGGAGGTATATGGAAAACAAAGTTCATGGGTCATATGGAGCTGAAACCCCAAGATCCAGCCAAGATATCACTAACTAACAATATTCTTCCAAAAAATCGAGCTTTTTTACGAGAAGCACGGGGGAGAATTGATGAGTAATTGCAATCAAATTTGCCCGTCATGATTTACAAAATGACTTATCGAATTTATTTCGCAGTCGGGTACTAGCATGAGATGGAGTGGGTCATCTTCGCCGTCCGAGTCAAAGTCAACGTCGTCATCCTCGTCACGAGGCCGATAAATTTTATGAGTTTGTGTAGATAAAACAAATAATTTGTTGATTTGTAATGTATTTGTGTAAAGAAACATTACACTGGAAATCCGGAATTGTACGACTAATTAAACTAAATTCATTTGTTTAGTGAAAAGGCATTTTGTCTATTATAGATTTGAGTGTTTGGATTGTTCTATTATTATGGTAGTTAGGACCAATAGTTGCGAATGGATGAGTAGTTGACGAATTCCAATAGAAATTGAAGTCACCAATTCCAAACATACAATAAAAGCTTGAACAACTCCTCTCCTATAATAAAACAGAACGTGTTTTCAATGGGCAAAAAATGAAGGTCGTCTAAACTATAAGGACGTCATTATATTCTTCAGAAATATAAACGTCAATATGTTAAGGATTGTATTCACGTATGTTTGTATTGATAGAAGCAATACAACTTCTATATATTAGTATACACCACTAATAGCACAAATTTTCATCCTTTCACTTGTTAATCCATAGCTCTTAAACCTTCTTGAAAATATAGGGAAATAAAACTTTCAATGCATAGATTTAAAATGATCCCCACTTCCACCAACAATTTTGGAGAGTTTTTGAATAATGATAGACAGTTTCAACTTCAAAGCAATTATTCGAGAACTCATGATAAATATGCTGGAGTTTTTTTTCGTGTTTTAGGTAAAGTATTTTTGTCCAAATTTTAATAGCGGTACAAAAGTAACAATTTTACCATGTTTTACTTCAAATGAAAGCAAGGGCATCAGATAAAAGGGTGGTCAAGCGCACACCATTCACCGAAAATTTATACTGCATTTATAAGTTAAAGAATACTTTATATGGTTATATATTATATTTTGAACACCCTTAACACAGTTGAGTGAGGTAGTCTGACGGTTCAGAGTATTCAAAGTGACATGTTGTTCAGGAGTTCAAAGTTCTACCCATTTTATTTGTCAAAACTAAACGGAAACCACCACGTGTGGTTTATTTGATTCTTTATCAGTCTAAAAAAATTTCTAATGAAATTGTTTACCCTCAAAATAGATAACAATTAAATTTATATGCGGTTTTAAGGATCCATGATCTAACTTGATACAAAAATGAGAAATCAGATTCAAATTGAAATAAATGATAAAAAAAAAAAAATACAAACCACGCAGGTTAACAATCTTGACCTTGAAGGTTGGTCACCCTCAAGTCAAAGATGCTCCAATCGGTGCCGTAACAGAGTGATAAGATAATAATGACTAGAAATAATAATTTACTGCTTTGGGATGCGTGTCACAATGTTCTTTACAAATAATCAGACCCTCTTTATGTAGCAGAGGAGTCCTACTTTAGGTACAAATCTATATAAAGTAAAAAATCTCATGATTTGCTAATTAATCGATTTCATTGATACGTTCCGAGATTTCCGCCGTGATATCCGACCGGTTACGGATATTTCGGCCTTCCGTTATTTTGGTTCGATAATATATTCTCGAGCTAATTCGGAGTCGTGGTCAGTTCCAGGGTTTCAGACTCGATAATCTTGAAGACGCATGTTCTAACCTCGTGCCTAGGTTCGATGGAACCCTAGGGTCGATCTTCAATCCATTTTGTTTCATCCCCGATCTGTCATCCAATAGATGAGCTCGATTTCTACCATATACATATAGTCCCCTCATTTTTTGGAGAGTAAACGACGAGAAATGATATGAGCCCTCGATCCTTGTCTCGATACTTTGCGCCAGAAACGACAAAATGAGCGAAACGTCTCATCAGTCACATCTAAATGGCATTAAATGTTCGTCAGTTGTTGGTCGACCACTACAGGTTTTGAACCGCCGTTTGCAAATTATAAATACTTCCTTCTTCATTCATTCAAACTTTACATTCAACCTTTTCTTACTCTTGTTCTTAAAGAACCTTTGCATTTTCAAGTGTTTTCCCCCAATTTCTTGAGAGTTTTGTAAGGGTTTCTCCTTTGTCTAGACTATTCAAGCGTACCCCTTTAACTTCTTCTTCTTCATCTTCATAAAAAAATGGCGAAGACTTCTAAGTCTGTTCCCCAAAAGGAAACTCCCTCTTCCTCGAAAATGACTGAGAACGTTTTGCCTGTTGTTACTTAGGAACCGACACTGGAACCCCTTCTAAAGATGTTTGTCCCTACGGGGTGTCCAACTGGAGCCGATTTCAAGGTTGAGAAAACCTTCTTGGTATCGGACCGGTGCGAACCGGTCTCGAGATACATATGTTCGGTCACTGATAGTGTTCTCGACAAGGTCAAGGAGGATTGCAGGGTCGGTAAGTACGTAGTGGTTCCTACGCCCGAGGAGGCGATCACTACCCACGTGGAGGGTTTCTTGAGTGTTTACACTTATCCTTTCATGTTGGGCCCCATGGACTCGGTCATCATCGCCTTTTGTAAGAGGTACGAGGTGACCCTAGGCCAAATTCATCCCTCCTTCTAGAGGACAGTCATTCTCCTCTGCTTCTTTGTAAATAAGATCGAGGGGTGTCCCTTCACCATCGATCACCTCATGTGTCTATACAGTCCCCGAGTCTATCGAGGGGGGCTAATAAAACTTGCCCATCAGGCCAGTAAGGCCCTATTCTCGAGCATCGATGAGGATCGGGACTAAGGCTGGTTGGGTCGATTCGTTCGAGTGAGGACCAAGGACTTAATCCCGGCCGAGGACATGCCATTTTTTGAGATATGGAATATGAAGCATAAGTATAACCTTGCCTTTAAGATTTTATTTATCATTTTTCTTTTGCCTTTTTTCTTATCTATTCTTTGTAATGCAGCTGTTGCTCGGATGCCAGATACAGTTCCTCGACTTAAGGAGTGGGTCGAGGGCATCGTGTCGCAAAAACCCTATTCCGAGCGCACGTGGCGCGAACTTTTGAAGGGCCGATGGGAGGCCCGTGCTCACGGTGAGATTTCTCTACTGAGTGAATTAACACTTAGTTTTCTTAGCTGCATTCGTTCTCACTTTTTCTTCCTTTGTAGGTCTTCCCAAAGATGTCGAAATGAGGCCCCCGTCCGGTGATGAAGATATCCTCACTGAACAATCTGTTCTGAGGCAAGATAAAGAGAAGAAAAGAAAAAGGGCTCCGGGTTCTCCGAACTCGGAGAAGAAAAAACCAAAAAAGAGATCGGCGCGCAAATCCAAGGAAAGTGCCAGCGCCCGGGAGATCCCATCGAATTCGCTTAGTCGACTGAGGGACGAGTCCGAAGAAGAAGAAGAAGCCTCCGAGTTGATGACCCGCGTGAGAAGCGTTATCGAGTTGCATCAAACCAGGGTAGCCGATGAGGAGGCAACGACCGAGGCCTCCGAAATAGAGAAGGACGAGGCCATTTTGCCCCGAGCTGGGGAGGTCGATAAGGAGACCACGACCGGTACTCCTCGTGCTGAGGGAAATGGCCTGAAAGATGAAATCGAGGTGATAGATCTTTCTGGGTCACCATCATTCACCGACTCCATGATAAACGAGGCCTAGATGTTGAAAAGATGCCCAAATGAGGGGCCTCAAGGGGCGGCAGATTCCTTCAACAAATTCTTCGATGGCTTAGATTCTACCACCTTGGAGGATGTCACCGGGTTAGGAGAGTTACCGGTATCAAAGAAGGTGCTGTCTTCAGGAGCCAACGGCTATTCTTCGAGTCTGAGATTATTAGGCCGGTTCCCAGCCCTGAGTGCAGATCCTGACCGGAAGCGGTCAATCATCAAATCTATACCGGAGGATGCCCGGGTTCTTTCCGCCCCCGTGGGGGTTGCCAGCTATCTTCGATGCCTGGTGACTAAAAAGGATCAGGCCAAAATGGACGAGGTGGAGGCCCCCTGTCTTTTTAACGAAGCTCAACAGGCGTTGAATCGGGTAACTTCGAATGCCTTTTTATTATGTACTTAGATTAAATTGCAAACAATCGTAATATCCTTCTTTGTATTCGCAGGCCTCGGTGCTTCATCACGAAACTTTTCTCCGATATCGGGAATAGTTAAACCAACACGAGGCCGAAACCCGGGCGCTTATTGAAAAGAGAGATGCTTACAAGCTCCTTAGTGAGAAGCTTCAGTCCGAGCTAAAAGAGGCTCAGAAGGAGCATGTAGACCTGGTCCAGCAGGTAAGACGAGTATTTGAAGTTAGTGACGATGATTCAGACAAAGTGGCTAACAACTCGAACCTGCAGGTTCAAAAGAAACTTGACCAGATCGAGCAGCTCTAGGCGGAGGTGGATACGGTGAAGGCTGAGGCTGAATAATGGAAGAAATACATGGATCTCCTGGCCTCGGAAAAGGAGACTGCCCATGCACAGTTGGCTTCGGGCTACAAAGGAAAAAACCTTGGTATGGGCCAAAAAGATAGAGGAGCTTCAGTCTCAGCTGAACTCGACTGTCTCCGGTCAAGAAAATCTGGCCAAAGATCTTGAGGCAGCCAAGTTAGAGGTTGTCATGGTCAGGGCCGATGCCGATGATAATGTGGCTCAGCACAAGGCTGACGCCGAGGCAGCTTAGGACCAAGCGAGGAATATGGTGAAGCACACGAAGTGGCAATCCTGAAGGGAGGCCCTCGAGGGAGTCCATGCTCGGGATTTTGATTTATTGGCTGAAATCGAGAATGCCAAGATATACGAAGCCAAGGCCAGGAAGCTAGCTTATCCCGAGGGGTCCGAAGATTCGGGTGAGTCCAATGGTGGCGAAGACCCCGTAGGTGATGACGTGGCCCCCGATTAAGACTAGGCCATTTAGGATCTTTTTAGGCATTTTTGCCTTTTATTTTTTGTATCATCTTTTTTTTTAGGCCATTTTGGCCTTTGTAAAGAATTGTATCGGGGCTATTCAAATCTTGTAAAAAGAATTTTTGATATATATATATATATATATATATATATATATATATATATATATATATATATATATATATATATATAGGATTTTTCCCTTTCACAACTTTTGAATTTTTCCTTTGCTTTTTTATTTATGTTGGCAAAGATCGAAGTGCCTTAGCACGAAATAGTTAGGTTATGTTCGAAGGTTCGAACAAACTTTGACTTTAACATTATTTTTTAAGGCATCGTGGGGATTCTGTGTTACCGAAAAATTTTCCCTAAAGTAGTTTAGGTTTATAATTTGTCGATGGTAGCCTTTAGAACCAGTTAAGAAATTTCAAGGCCTTGTTGTTTTTGTTACGGGCTTCGGACGTCTTCGAGCCGTGTTTATATGGCCATATGCCTTTATAGTTCTGGTGTTGTCCCGTGTTAATATCACTATCCCGAGTTATCCGGGTTTTCCTAAGATGGCAGTCCCCAGGTGGGAGTGGCATAGCCTATAAAATTCGGGGGTTTCCTAATAGGTCTTTATACCCCCGAGGTCTAATAGCTTGGATCGTCCGAGTTTGTTTTTCGGATGGTAGTCCCGAGTGAGAGAGTGATTATTCGAACTCAGGTTAAGGCGACCCTTGGGCTCGTTTCCTTTAGGGGATCGGAAGCAGGGAATTCCTTGAGAAATGTAAAGGAAAAAGTTTTAAAAGATAAGATGTTTGCAAGGAAGAGACTTCTCTTTATTCTTGTGTATAATAGCAATGTATGTGTACATTCTTTGTGTCAGGGTTCAAGCGGTCTATGTGGGAACGGTTCATTTGACCATTTGTCCCTTACATTTAATCCTATCGATCGAGACCCTTCAACCCCGAAGTCTCTTTCCATGCTAAAGTCGATATCAGAGGGTAATGCCCCCAGTGTTCAAGGCTGACCGAAGAGGGGCCTCGAACGCTGTTATGATCATCGTCACCGGTTCGTCGCTGGCCTTCAATTCTAATTTAGCACGATTTACTTGTTTTCTCGTTAAAAACCTTGTCGGAAAACCCATTTGGGACAAAACCGGCTCAAGGAAAAAGGAGTTCAACACGTGCTTCCAGGCCTAAAACCTCGTACCGTCCCTTGTTGGTTACCTGTAAGGGCTAGTTTAAGATGTAAATAAAGGAAAGAACGGGGCCATACCTTAGCAGTAATATCACTTTAAGTGAGTCATATTCCAGTTATTCGGTAGTTGCTCGTCGTTCATTATTCCGAGCTTGTACTATCCTTTTTCCGGAGATCTCGATACTTTGGTACGGTCCTTCCCAGTTCGGCCCCGATTTTCCTTCGTTCGGGTTTTGGGTGTTTAGCGTGACCTTTATTAGGACCAAATCCCCGGTATTAAAGTGTCGAAGCTTGGCCCTTCGATTATAATATCTTTCGATCCGCTGTTTTTGGGGCGGCTAATCGGACAAGGGCGACTTCGCGCATTTCATCTAATAGCTCCAGGTTTGTACTCATAGCTTCGTCATTCGATTCCTTTGTTACATTTCGGAATCTGATACTTGGTTCCCCGACCTCGACTGGTATCAAAGCTTTGGTGCCATAAACCAAAGAAAATGGGGTAGCTCCGGTACTGGACTTCGAGGTTGTACTGTATGCCCACAGGACTTCAGGTAATATTTCCTTCCATCTTTCTTTGGCGTTGGTTAACCTTTTTTTAAGGTTTTGGAGAATTATTTTGTTGGTAGATTCAGCTTGTCCATTCTTACTAAGGTGATAGGGTGTTGATATGATCCTTTTGATCTTGTGGTCTTCAAGGAATTTGGTTACTTTTCTTCCGATGAACTGTTTCCCATTATCGCATACAATCTTGACAGGCATTCCAAATCGGCATATGTTGTGGTCCCAAATGAAATCGATGACCTCCTTCTCCTTGACCTTCTCGTACGCCTAAGCTTCCACCCACTTAGAAAAGTAGTCAGTCATAAATAATATAAATTAAGCCTTACCGGGTGCCCACGAAAAGGGGCCAACGATGTCCATTCCCCACTTCATGAACGACCATGGTGACAAAACCGAATGCAGCAACTCCCCGGGTCGATGGATCATCAGAGCGTGTCTTTGGCATTCATCACATTTTCAAACGAACTCCTTTGCGTCTTTTTCCATGTTGATCCAGTAATAACCGGCTCTGATTATTTTTCAAACCAGCGATTCGGCGCCTGAATGATTTCCACAGGTACCTTCATGGATTTCCTCAAAACATACTTAGTATTGCCCGGCCCTAGACATATTGCAAGTGGGCCATCAAATGTTCTTCTGAACAAGGTTCCTTCTTCAGACATGCTAAATCGGGCCGCCTTTGTATGCAAGGCCCTCGACTCTTTTGGCTCCGAGGGAAATTTACCGAATTTGTGATATTCCATGTACTTATTCCTCCTGTCCCAAGTTAGGCTCGTCGAGTTGATCTCGGCATGGCCTTCTTCCACCACCGATCTCATAAGTTGTACAACTTCTCCCGAGTTGAACTCGTCGTCTTCGACCGACGACCCCAAGTTAGCGAGGACATCGGCCTCGCTGTTTTGATCCCGAGGTACGTGTTGCAAAGTCTATTCTTTGAACCGATGTAATGTCACCTGTAATTTGTCCAAGTATCTTTGCATTCGTTCCTCTCTGACCTCGAATGTTCCATTGACTTGGTTTACCACAGGGGGGGTCGCACTTGGCTTCGATCACCTCTGCCCCCAAGCTCTTAGCTAGCTCAAGGCCTGCAATCATGGCCTCATATTCAGCCTCGTTGTTAGTCAATTTCACAGTCTTAATAGATTGCCTAATTATATTGCTTGTTGGTGGCTTTAGTACGATGCTAAGTCTGGAACATTTTGCATTTGAGGCGTCGTCCGTGAAGAGGGTCCAAATTCCCGAGGAAGTTCCTGAGTTAACCAGTAACTCTCTTTCGACCTCGGATATTAGGGTCGGTGTAAAGTCGGCCACAAAGTCTGCCAAAACTTGAGACTTAATGGCGGTCCGAGGTCGATACTCAATATCGTACCCACTTATTTCTATGGCCCATTTGGCCAATTGGCCCGAGAGTTCAGGCTTATGCATAACGTTCCTCAATGGGTAAGTAGTTACGACATATATGGGGTGACATTGGAAGTACGGTTTTAGCTTCCTAGAGGCGCTTAACAAAGCGAGCGCTAGTTTTTCTAGGCGAGGGTACCTAGTTTCGGCCTCACCTAAGTTCCTACTAACATAGTAAATTAGAAATTGCGTACCTTGCTCTTCCCGAACTAGGACTCCAGTTACCGCTATCTCCGAGACCGCCAAGTACAAGTATAGTGGTTCGTCCGTCTTCGGTGTGTGAAGCAGGGGCGGGCTCGATAAATACCTCTTGAGTTCCTCCAAAGCTTGTTGGCATTCCGGGGTCCACGAGAAGTTGTTCTTCTTCTTCAACAGTGCGAAGAATCGGTGGCTCTTGTCGGACGACCTCAGAATAAATCTCCCCAGGGCAGCTATTCGCCCGATTAACCTTTGCACGACCTTTACGTTGTCCACGACCATGATATCTTCGATGGCTTTGATTTTATCATGATTGATCTCGATTCCCCTATTGGATACCATGAAACCGAGGAACTTACCCGACCTAACGCCAAACGCACATTTTTCTGGGTTCAACTTCATATTGTACTGCTTCAGTATACTGAAGATTTCCTGCAAATGTTTTAAGTGGTCCTCTGCTCGCAATGACTTAACTAACATGTCGTCAATGTAAACCTCCATTGATTTTCCTATTTGTTCCTCGAACATCCGATTTACTAGGCATTGGTAAGTAGTATCGGCATTTTTTAATCCAAATGGCATTACGTTATAACAGTATGTGTCGTGTTTAGTGATGAAGGAAGTTTTTTCATGATCACCCGGGTCCATCCATATTTGGTTGTACCCGGAATAGGCGTCGAGAAAACTGAGGATCTCGTGGCCGGCTGTGGCATCGATCATACGGTCGATGTTGGGCAAAGGAAAAAAGTCTTTGGGGTATTCCTTATTCAAATCTTTGTAGTGTACACACATTCTTAGTTTATTCCCTTTTTTAGGGACTATCACTACGTTTGCTAACTAATCCGGGTACTTACCCTCCCGAATAAACCCTATTTTAAGAAGTTTAGATACTTCATCCTTGATGAAATCATGCTTGATCTCGGACTGGGGTCTTCTCTTTTGTTTAACCGGGTAAAATTTTGGGTCCAGACTTAGCTTGTGAGTGATTATCTCTGGCGGGATTCCTGTCATATCGAGGTGGGACCAAGATAAATAATCTTCGTTAGTTATAAGAAATTGAATGAGTTTTTCCCTGAGATCGGAGCTTAGCCCTGTGCCAAGGTATACCTTTCAATCGGGCAAGCTTTCTTACAATATGACTTGTTCCAGCTCCTCGACCATCGATTTAGTGGCGTCGGAATCATCAGGGGCTATAAAAGATCTGGGAACCCCATAATCATCATCCTCGACTTCCTTTTATTTGTCCGAATCTACCGAAGATGACATAAGTTATTGCTATTTGGCCCTGTTCTTTACCATCTGGTTTAGACCTTTCGATGCTGAAATTGTAGATGCCGGTATCACCTCCTCGACCGCGAACATTTCCTTCGCAACCGGCTGTTCTCCGTAGACTATTTTGACTCCGTCAGGTGTAGGGAATTTCAGTGCCTGGTGTAGTGTCGAGGGCATCACCCTCATGTTGTGGATCCATGGCTTCTCGAATAAAGCGTTATACCTCATGTCCCCTTCGATCACATAAAATTTAGTCTCATTGATAGTCCCGTAGGTGTTTACGGGTAACATTATTTTGCCCTTAGTGGTCTCACATGCCATGTTGAATCCGTTCAGAACTCGAACTGCGGGCACGATTTGTTCTTATAGACCGAGCTGCTCCACGACCCTTGATCGAATGATGTTGGCTAAGCTACCTGGATCAATTAACACACGTTTAACCCGAATTTTATTTACGAGTACAGATATTACCAGTGCATCATTGTGGGATTAACGATCCCTTCCACATCCTTGTCGTTGAAAGATAAAGTTCTCTCCGGTATGTAGTCTCGAGTTCGCTTCTCCCTAGTGATGGATAATTTGATGCGTTTCAACATCGGCCCTTGTGGGATATCAACCCCTGTGATGATCATGTTAATGACATGTTGAGGTTCTTCTTGTTCTGCCTGTTTGTTAGAATCCATGTTCCTGAAATGATTCTTGGCTCGATCGCTCAAGAACTTCCGAAGGTGCCCATTGTTAAAAAGACGGGCCACTTCCTCTCTCAACTGTCGACAATCTTCCGTTCTGTGACCGTGAGTGCCATGATATTTGCACATCTGGTTAGGGTCCCTTTGGGTTAGATCAGACTGAAGAGGTTGAGGCCATTTAGTATCTTTGAAGCGCCCGATAGCTGATACAATGGCGGCAGCATCGACAGTGAAGTTATATTCTGATAGCCTCGGTGCGTCTGTGGACCTGTCGAAGCCATTTTTGGTCATAAGTCCCCAACTGCTTTGACCTCGGTTATTTCTCCTTTCATTTCTCATGGAGTTTTGCCCGGATCCGCTGCTTCTCCGACACTACTATAAACACATGGTTTTTCCACGGCGAAATCAGTGGAAAACTGGTAGGAAAATCGAGTTTTCACACCGCACTCCCACTGAAATGGATCACCAGGAAACGCTTAGTCTGAAATATTTTCCCAGAGAAGAGGTGAAAAATTTCCCACGATTTTCCCAGAGAATATTTAATAGAAAAAATAATGAAGTTTCCCACCAACAATCAGTGAGAAATTTTATTAGTAATTTTTATTAATTTTAATACATTAGCCAGGAAAGTGATGGAAAAAATGCATGGGGATCTGAAAATAAAGTATGAACTTGCCCATTGACAACCGTGGAAAATATGCAAATTCTGAAAAATAAAGTATGAACTTTTCCACCGATATCCGTGTGAAACATGTAAATTCTGAAAATAAAAGTATGAACTTTTCCATCGATATCAGTGGGATAAATGCAAATTCTGAAAAATAAATAATGAACTTTCCCACCGATATCAGTGGGAAATATGCAAGTTCTGTAACTAAAGTGACGAACCTTCCCACGGATTCAGTGGGAATGCCGTGGGAAATCTGGAAATTATTTCTGTGCACAACGCTGCTTTTTATACTACACCACCTGCCAAACTAAAAATACAACCACCAACAACCAAAATACAATTAAACATTCACACAAAATTCAGCATCTTCCGATCCATTTCATTAATTAACAACTAACCAAAACTGAAAATACTAGAAACCAATAATGCAACTAAACATTCAAATAAGAAATTCAGCATTCAATCTTATCCAATTGATACATAATATCCAACATCATAGTCCACCCAAAATCAGATTAACAAAAGAAACTACTCCTTAGTCTTGTTAGAGCGCGATGGAGAACGTGGTAGAGAAAATGCACCAGATGCTAAGAGGGAATTTAGCTGGGCCTTGAGGATTTCAACGTCACCAGTGACACGTATAAATGCAGCACCCTTACGCCTCATTTCTTCTTCCCTCCGCGTATCTTCTTCCTCCCTTCGCTTTGCCTTCTCCTCCCGCGCAGCCCTTTCATGTGCATACAACTCAGTGATCTCTTCTATTCTTCTATTCAATAGTTCAAACTCATCCTGATTAATCGAGGACCTTGAGGAAGAAGAGCCACCAGATCCAATAGACCGACGACTAGAACTAAACTCTGATACAAGGCCGTAAACTCTTCCCTTAAGTACGCCACCAGCCGCCTTAATCCACAAGTCCATATAATTCTCCTGGGATGGTTGGATTAGCTTTCCTTGATCATCAGTTGGTTGGCTTTGAATGAACTCCTCCAAGGATTGTTTGAAAGTATTCTGCAAAAAAGTTACAACTATTAGATGAACAAATTTAATCAATGAAAAATATTAAAAAGTAACTTGAAATCTTACATAGGTTGTCTCGGCTCGTGGCTCGATCCAAGTTGTCTTTGTTTCATCCTTTAGCTTCTTCATATGTGTATACTCAAATACCTCATCTTGAGTAACTGCTCTTTTTAAAGACTTTTCCTGTTAAATACCATTTAATGCAGTAAGTTCATTTTGTTAAATTTCTATATTTTTTCACTAGGGACAAAATTTGTTTGTTTCAACAAATCATTAAATATTTACAAGTACAGTAGCTATTGCTAGAGAATTTCTTTTCTTGGTTGATGCATAAGAGATAAACAATACATGAAAAAAGCAAAATTAAAGTGTTATGTCCATGAAACTTCAAAAAGATCAGTTAACTGTTCTCAAATTAAAGTGCTATGTCTATGAAACTTCAAAATTATACTGAAAGTAATGTTTGACCTGCTTGAGTGTTTTGAGTTTTTTGTTATTAGTAATAGATGTTCACACTAATACGTACTCTGCTTGGATGGTTTTATGTGAAAAAGAAACTTCCTTAAACAGAAGAATATCAAAAATTTATACACAAACTTCATTTATTCCTCATCTCATATAATACAAACAAGAATACAAAGCATTACAAATGTATTAACTTACAAAGAGGAGAGGACACAATTCCTCAAAAAGAAAAGACACAAAAACGAATATCGTAAAAACATTTACTACATTTTGTTTATTGATACAATATGGACAGGACCATATAGCATAGTCTGAGGAAAACAATAAGTGGCAGAGGATTTTAATAAATTAAGGGCATTTGCGTCTGTTGCCGTGAGTAGTCATATTTGCATAACAAGGGCAAGTTTCAGTGTTGCGAAGTGCCAGGAGGAACACAGTTGCATCTAGCACAACAAGTTCCACATGCTCTCTTACACAATATTGGCCTATTAGTGTTTGTTTCATAGATTTACTTATAGTAATCTTGGCCAAGATAAGATTCTTGTTTCATTTTAGATGACCAACTACCAATTAGTGTTTGTTTCATAGATTTACTTATAGTAATTACCTTATAAGTAACTTAATTGTATAAACACAGGACTTGACTAGTATAATAAACATACCAATCTTCTTCGATGAGCCCCCATACTTATTGAACCTCCCGTGTGCAAGGAGCCACCTTTGTCGGACAAACGGGTCGCCTTTGCCAATTCACTTTTCTTTTTAAATTCTGTAGAGGCCCAATACTCAGTTAGTTTAGTCCATATATCCTCAGTAATCCAACCTGGCATCTCTTTCATATCTCGAGCTTCTCGAAGCATATCAGTCAACCTATCAGCACATATCTTAAAAAAGATGCCTCGTACCTCTACCTCACGTTCAACTAGCCAAGCACACTTCATCTGCAAATAATTAATTTGTTAGATTGGTTAAATATGAGTTGAAAAATAAAATAATTTATTTTACCCTAAATTCATCAAATATCCTGTCCCTAATATTCCATGGAACATCTTACCAGAATCTCCAAGGTCCATGATAAAATGAACATATTGATTCAACCACAGCTTTTGTAGCTTGAGTACAAAGATGAAACCTGCATTAAATTAGACATGTTAGAAACCAGATTTATAATTAATTAGAAAATAAACAAATAATACTTACCTAACTCCATCGGGAATGATAATCAACCTCCCGAGATCATCTAACCTTCCAACATTTGGAGGATCCTGAGCATGTATAGGAGGCTGTATAACTGAATCACTATCAATTCATGGGGACGTCGGAGGGCTATCTACTCCAATACGCATCCTAGAAATACTAGGAGATAAAGATGGAGTAGATTCAGATGAAGGCATGAAAGAGTGCTTTGCACGCCGACTAGAAGATGTGAGCATGCTAGGGGAAAAATAAGAGGTATGCCGGGGGAAGATGATGAAGGAATAACGGGAGACGATGACGATTGAATGCCATGGGGTGGAATGACTGGAGTAGATGATGGGGGTATGGCAGGTCTAGGTGTAGGCATAGATGGGCAAGAAGGTCTAGATGAAAACATCCCATTTATGTCTTGGGAAGACATATGATAATAGTAAGGGGCAGAGGACGGAGCAGTATATCCTAGGTGTGGTATAGAGTATAAGGGAGGTGGAACTGAAGACGGGCATGTAGGTGGAGGCATATGCAGACCAGAAGGTGCAGGTGGTGGAGAGGTAGGGAGACGACCTAAGTTACGTAAACCTTGTTTCTTCTTCTTTGATTTTTCTCCAGCAGCCATTTGAATAATACAAGCATAAGAAAAAAATAGTATGTTAATTTTCTTAGTAACAAATTTAAAAGCATAATTATTACATAAGTTTAAAAAAACAAACATGTCAATTATCATCATTGCTTGTTTCATTTTCATCATCCATTCCATTGCCATCTCTTGTTACATTTTCATCATCAGTTTCATCCTCCTCGCTTCTTTTATTTTCATCAGAAAATTCTTCCTCCTCAATGAATTCATTTTCATCACCTGAATCTTCCTCCGCATTGGCCATAGATGTCCCAATTCCATAATTTTGTTCAACTGGCAGATCAATTTCTTCGTATATGCCTTCACTATGTAGCTCATATTCTAATTCATTATCCACAATTTGTTGAACACTTGATATATCATTTTGGCACGCTACAACATGTGAATCCTCAACTTCCACTCTTCCAACTGGCTTAGTTTTAATAACTGCCCACCATTCATTCTTATTTTTACACGTCGACGGATAAGGAGCATAATACACTTGCTTCATATTTTGTGCTATAACAAATGGATCATAGCTTTCGTACTCCTTCGCGTGCTTAACTTCTACTATTTTGTATTGTGCGTGTACCTTTGTATCTCTATTTGGTGTGGGATCAAACCACTTGCATTGAAAAAGTACCAACCTTTTCTTTGGCCAACCAACATACTCTATTTCTAAAATCTCCTGGAGCACAGCATAATAATCAATATCCCCACCTTGATCACCATCACCACTTTTCACCCATACCCCGCTATTAATGGTTTTCTTATTCTTAGACCATTCTTCCGTATGAAACTTGTATCCATTGATAAAATACGTAGACATGGTTTTGACTTGTAGGGTAGGTCCCCAAACTATATCACGCAAAAAAGGATCATATATACCATTATTTAGATTATGAACCTATATAGAGTTGAAGAAAATTGAGAAGTTAGAAAAACATATAGTGTATAAATAATGAAAATTTTGTTACATATTAATTAACACTTACGTAATCTCTAAACCACTCTGAAAACCTAGGATAAACATCAGCATGGCCGAACTGACTCGCAAAATAACTGTCAGACATTTTACAATGTTTATTAGTTAAAAGAAGAACAGATTATGTACATAGGTCAATAGTATAATTTCAAACCTACTTGTAAAATTGTTGAACTTCGGGGCAATTCAGTAATACATGTGTTGTAGCCGATTTT
This sequence comes from Nicotiana tomentosiformis, assembly GCF_000390325.3. Lineage (NCBI taxonomy): Eukaryota > Viridiplantae > Streptophyta > Magnoliopsida > Solanales > Solanaceae > Nicotiana > Nicotiana tomentosiformis. Next base: position 177,687,526 of record NC_090813.1, read on the forward strand.
TTTCCTTATCAGTCCAACTTCTTTTTTAATGACTTCTCGGACCTCTACCCAATTGATTGAATATGGATATAGGGGGTGCCAAAGGATCATTATCGCCTTCATCATGCCGATTCAGCCTATTTCTCAAACATGGAACATGATTCTCAAAATAATACGAAAAAAAATGAGAGGTTTCTCTAACTAGATACGCTTCACATATTGATCCCTCAATCCTGACCTTTTGTTTCACGGTCCGTTTATATTTTCCAATAATCCTGCATTGCACACTTTTAGATAGGAATTCTTTTTACCAAAATACATAAAGAGAAAATAATTAATGGTCATTACCTCTCGAAGGGATACATTCATCTACATTGAATCGGTCCTCTAAGTCGTGCCTCTTGTGCAAGGTGAATTGGGAGATGTTACATTATATTGAAGAAAGCACATGGAAAAAAATTTCCTAGTTTATTTATGATTAAAGGAATATTACTTTCCATGAAAATTAGGTTTTCATCCCTTAATGTGTTAGAACATAAGTCCTTAAAAAATAAGCTTATCTCTGTGATGAGTTTTCATATTCTCTCAGACAATGAACTAAATGCAATAGGAATTAATGATTCCAAGAAAATGTGACAATCGTGGCTTTTCATATACATCAACTTTCCTTATTTCATGTCAACACACCTGGATAAGTTTGACGCATACCCATCGGGCATCTTCAAATTCCTAACCCAGTCACAGATCTTTCGTTTATCATCCAAAGTGTATGTATAACTAGCCTTAGGCTTCACCATCTTGTTATTTACTTCCTTTAGTTCTAATTCTCTTTGCCTGCAGTATTCTTGTAAATCCATCCTGGCCTTCAAGTTATCTTTTGTCTTGTTCTTGTCATCCATAACAATATAAAATAAATTATCAAAAAAAATTCTTCTCAATATGCATGATATCCAAATTATGTCTAAGAAGATTATACTTCCAATAAGGTAACTCCCAAAATATGCTTTGTTTAATCTAATTATGATCAACACCATAACCAGGTATTCTAGTTGGTGGAGACTCCGTTACCTTAGCTAGATCTTTAACCCTTTCCCAAATTTCCTCACCTGACAAGGTTGGTGGTGGCTCATCATAATCTATTTGATTCTTCATAAACGCACTAGTATTTTTTCTGAACTCATGATCCATTGGCAAGAACTGCCGGTGACAGTCAAACCATGTGTTTTTACCTCCACGTCTCAAAGTCAATACTTTTGTATCTTCCATATAGTAGGGGCAGACTAACTTTCCAGCAGTCGACCACCCAGACAACATTCCATACGCAGGAAAATCATTAATAGTCCACATCAAAGAAGCACGTAATCTAAAGTTTTGCTTAGTTGATATGTCGTATGTTTCAACACCTTCATGCCACAATAATTTTAGATCATCAATCAACGGCTGCAAATATACATCAATTGAACCTTTTAGATTACTTGGACCCGGAACTATACAAGTTAGGAACAAATATGGACTTGTCATATACATTTTAGGTGGAAGATTATATGGCGTAACAAAGACTGGCTAACATGAATATGGTGCAGCAGAGACAGAAAATGGAGTGAATCCATCTGCACACAAACCCAACCTAACGTTTCTTGGTTCATTAGCGAAGTCTGGAAACATCTTATCAAAATGCTTTCACGCTTCTCCATCCGAAGGATGACACAAAATACCAGGCAGCCTTTTATTTTCATGGTACCATCTCATATGAGGAGCAGAACTCATTGATGCATACATGCTCTTTAATCTAGGTATAATTGGTAAGTAATGCATCTTTTTAAATGCAACTTTCTTACCTTTGGCATTTGTGACTTCCTTAAAACGAGACAGTCTACAAAATTTGCACGCTTCTAAAGCCGCATCATCTTTATAATATAACATACAACTATTTTTACAACAATCAATTTTTGTTGAGGAAAGTCCTAACTTGAAAACCAATTTCTTTGCATTATAGTAATCATTGCGTAAGTTAATGTTCGGACTAACTTCACTCATGAGCCCAATTATAGCATTCATGCCCGCTTAAGAAATATTCCAATCTGATTTAATAGTTAGTAATCTAACTGTAACAGATAACTCAGAGTGCTTTGAGCCTTCATAGAGTGGACGACTAGCCGACTCTAATGATTCATAGAAGCGCTTTGCCTCATTATTGGGAGGCTCAACAATATTTTGTTGGGATTGAACCCCTGGGTAAAAACCAAAAGCATCTGACACTATTTCATGTAATCGAGAATTTTCAACATTATTCTCCATTTGTGTACTTCTCTCACCACTAACTAGATTTTGAAAATGAACATCACCAACACTACAATAGTTCTCTCCATGAACAGTCCACACATAATAATTTTTCCTAAATCCCTTGCTTTAAAGATGAACTTTAACATTTTCTGGTTGTAACAACTTTGTACACTTGCATTTCATACAAGGACACCTAATTGTTCCTTCGTTACGAAATTCAGGAAGTATTTTTGCATGAGCAATAAATCCTTTAACACCTTCAATAAATTCTTCCTTGAATCCACAACGATTAGGATGATTCCAATCGTACATCCATCTACGATGTTCACGTTCCATCTAGTACACAAATACACACAAACAAAAGAATAGACTTAGAACAATTTATTTTTTTCAAGTTAGTTTACAATTAATCTTGAATAGTATACCTTAAAAAACTCACTTAGTTTACAATTAATTATGAATAGTATATCTTAATGAACTCACTTTTATTCATCTTTTTATAAGTCAAGAAAAGGCTATAGTTCTAGATCAAATTACTATGAATGAAAAGTACTTTTTCATAGAAATGCTCCTATTAAGTTCTTGGAATCAGTTTAAAAAGTCAAACCAAGATTCTAACACATTGGTTATCATCCATAAATAAATTTAAACTTGGAGGATAGATATAATATTCACAATAAAGGATTTTTTATCAAGGTAAAAGCAATATAAATTCATATAGTTGTTCTAGCAATTTAACAGCTTAACTTACATTTAACAGCTGAAACCAACTTAGAGATTAGCAAATGAAGTTACCTCAAGACTTATAACCTGATTATGTCTTCTTTCACACTTTTGTATCTTCACTTTCTAGTCACTTAAAAAAAATGAAAACTTGTAAGCATATATTCCATGAAAACTGTTTGGAGAAATGGCTATTAATGCACAAGGATAGAAAAGCAACGTTTCCACTATCATAGGAAATAGTGGAAGAGTATCGAAAACTAGAAGATGAAGGAAAAAGAGATTATAGCTTTGAGAAAGAGTGTGCTCTTCTCTTGCAATCTAGCTTGAATAGAGGGTATTGCCATTCTAGGTTTTCCCTTCCGTTGTAGCTTTTCCAATTGATGATGCTTAAATAACAGAGTATTTTGTGTCATCAAAACTAAATAGGTCAAACACAGTCAAGATTGAGAGGTAACGCCAGGAATTTTTGTTGATTTACTTAAACAGAAGAGAATAATAAAATGAAGCTAGTGTTTAAAACTATTACACGTAATGCAAAATTTTCAATACATCAAGATTAACAAAAACTATGGAGTTGTAACCTAAAATCAATAGAAATCTACTAAAATATCAATACCGCGTGACACTTCTGCAAATTAAAGTTCACTACATTGGTCCTTAATATCTTGTTTAACCAAACCCCGTAGTTCTAATTAAATGACGGGAAAATAAAGAGAACTAAATTCAAGAACCTGCAAACGTCTTGAAACCTAAAAACTTAAATTTGCCAGACAAAAAGCCATGAAATTGGACGGAACTAACACCATAACCAGCACATAAATATTGTCACACCCCAACTACACACACAAAAGATAGATTTAGGAGATTTGGAATGTTATCTTCAATCTGCTTTAGTATGCATTCAAGCCATACCAACTTCTGTTAAACTCTCCTGTATCGGTTTAGAAATCGGTGGAAAATTCTTCGCATTGTGATAATGGATTTGGCATTTTTGGTTTTGCAGTTTTGACTAAGAACTATAGATTACAATTATATAGTCTAATAGTTGTGGGTTCTAGTATCTAGATTGGTAATGCCTAGATGTTTTAAGACTTTAAACTTTGGATCACAATTATTATCTCAGTATATTCATTGTTTCACAAGTTGAGATCATATAGTTCGTCATTTCCTCTTTACTAGTAGGACAGAAAATAAAGACAGTAAAAATCCGCTAAATTTGACAAAATTCAAGAATCACTCAAGCAAAATGCATTATCAGCAGGGGAAAATGTACAGGACACGATCATGTAAACACAACCCCAAATGACAGGACAAAAGACTGAACCTTCACAGATACAGCAACAAAATATAGACAGACAATTAAATACATCTAAAACTACATCTCTTATTGACCACTACAACTAGATTTTCAACTTAAATTGAGTATTCTCTACTTTAATCAACTTCCTCGAACTTGGGACCTGCACCGCTAGCACCAGCAGAAGGACCAACTTAAACTGGAACCCTAGATTTTTAGGCATTTAGGGTAAAATCAGAAAAGGGAGAAAGAAAGGGGGAGGAAGCGAGATATATATATATATATATATATATATATATATATATAGAGAGAGAGAGAGAGAGAGAGAGATAGATAGATAGATAGATAGATAGATAGATAGATAGATAGAGAGTCCTTACCGAAAGCTCACTGATTTCTGAAAATGGGGGAAAGGTCTAGTCTACGAAGAGAATGAGAGAGAAAGAGAAGAATGAGAGTGAAAAAGAGAAGAAAAATAAGGGGTATACCTAATGTAATAGGAACTACTTTCCCACTGATTCACTAGGTAAATTTGTGGGAATTGTCTTATATAAATTCAATTGTTTTGGTGAAAATCTTTTTAAGATCGCGGGTTTTTGGACCAAATATAAGAATTCAAAATTTTGAGCTTCCCATTGCATCAGTGGTAATATTAAAATAATTTTTTATATTTTTAAAAAGTCTGTGGGAACATTTTTAAAAAAAGGTAAAAGAAAACTTTTTCATTTTCCACTGAATGTTTTTACATTTCCGTGGTAAATGCCACTGATAATATATCTGTGGGAAATTTCCCTGGAAAATTTGCATTTTTCTAGTAGTGCGATCTCTGTTATACGGCTGATACAGATCCCTTTTTAGCCTTGATTCATGATCGATATCTCTCTTGACTCTGTCAAGGGTTCTGACGAGATAGACAGACCCCGAAGGGGCCCCGAGTTGATCATCTTGGACTCTGATTTTTGATTGATACCGGTTATGCATGTCAGCCCATGTAACAACCAGGTATTCTATTAAGTTCTGCTTCAGCTGCTGTGAAGCCACCGAGCTTCGAATATTAGATCCCTGAGTGAAAGCTTGAACAGTCCAATCATTGGCGACTGGCGAAAGATCCATTCGTTCCATTTGAAACCAGGACACGAACTCTCTGAGCATCTCTTATCCTTCTGTTTGACTTTGAAAAGGTCTGATTTCCTAGTCTCAACCTTGATGGCACCTATGTGTGCTTTTACGAAAGAATCTGCAAGTATAGCAAATGAATCAATAGAATTAAGAGGTAAATTGTGATACCATATCATAGCTCCCTTTGACAGGGTCTTCCCAAATTCTTTCAACAGAACAGACTCGATCTCATCGTCCTCCAGATCGTTCCCTTTGATAGTACATTTATAAGAGGCTACATGCTCGTTTGGGTCGGTCGTTCTGTTATACTTGGGTATTTCAGGCATACGGAACTTCTTGGGGATCGGCTTCGGAGTCGCGCTCGGTGGAAAAGGTTTTTGCACGAACTTCCTGGAATCCAGGCCCTTCAATATCGGAGGTGCTCCTGGGATTTGGTCTACCCTGGAATTGTAAGTTTCTACCTTTTTGTCGCTAGCCTCGATCTTCTTCTTCCTCGATTCTATCTGTTTTATCAGCTCCTCGAGCATTTTTATGATCTCGGGGTTAGCCCCCGATTCGTGTTCGTTCGACCTTTCTATGACCGGTTCATCCCCGCGGGTGACTTCCCGGGGATGATCGGGCGCAACCCTACTCGTTGCACGGCTTTGGTTCTGTAACTGAGCTATCGCCGCTTGTTGAGCCTGCAACATTTCGAAGATCACTCGTAGACTGTTCCCGTCTCCTTCAATGTTCTGCGTATTTTGAGTTGTCGATCGGGCTCCACCACGAATACTATTTTGGAGTCGGTAGGCAAGTTTGCATCGATAGCCACATGTGAATTAGCGTCAATCGGATCCGCTATTGGAATTCCAGCGGGATCCGCAGGTGGTATCTCGTTATTGGGCGCTATGTTGTTATTTTCACCTTGGTGACGAGACTTGCAGAGGTGCTGATTGAGAATTTGACATTTTTGTATTTTAGCGTGGAATCAAAGACACTTCAAAGAGCAAGTATAAAGCAGTGTGTGTTATGTAGATTTGTATCAAATAACTACTATTATCCTTAGCCCCACGGTGGGCGCCAAACTGTTTACCCTCAAAATCGGATAACAATTGAATTTATACACGATTTTAAGGATACGTGATCTAACTTGATACAAAAATGAGAAATCAGATTCAAATTGAAATAAATGATAAAAAAGTAAATGCAAACCACGCAGGTTGAACAATCTTGGCCTTGAAGGTTGGTCACCCTCGAGTCAAAGATGCTACAATCGGTGCCAAAATAGAGTAATAAGATAATAATGACTAGAAATAACAGTTTACTACTTTGGGATACGTGTCACAATGTCCTTTACAAATAATCAGACTTTCTTTATATAGTAGAGGAGTCCTACTTTAGGTACAAATCTATATAAGGTAAAAAATCTCATAATTTGCTAATTAATCGGTTTTATTGATACTTGCTGAGATTTTTGCCGTGATATCCGACCGGTTATGGATATTTCGGTCTTCCGTTATTTTGGTTTGATAATGTGTTCTTGAGCTAATTCGGAGTCGTGGTCAGTTCCGGGGTTTCGGACTCGATAATCTTGAAGACGCATGTTCTAACCTCGTGCCTAGGTTCGATGGAACCCCAGGGTCAATCTTCAATCCATTATGTTTCCACTACTAGAAATTCGGCAAAAACCGACCAAGTCGACCGACCAACTTTGGTCGGTCAAAAAACCGACCAAAGTTGGTCGGTTTTTCAAAAAATTTTAATTTTTTTTTTTTACGAAACCGACCAACTTTGGTCGGTTTTCTTTGACGCAAAAATGCGGGAAACTATTTTTGAGTCCCGCAAAATTTATGTTTCAAGAAACCGACCAACTTTGGTCGATTTTTTAATTAAAATAAATAAAAATTAATATTAAAAAAACCGACCAAAATTGGTCAGTTAATTCGGCAGGTCATTTAAAAAAACTGACCAACTTTGATCGGTAATTTTATTTTTTAATAAAACCGACCAACTTTGGCCGGTTATTTTCGTACGAAAATACAATTAAAGAGTATAAATCAAATAAAAGACAGTCTTAAAACAAAATGTACCAATGGTCTAGTGGTAGAATAGTATCCTGCCACAGTACAGACCCCGGTTCGATTCCCAGATGGTGAATCTTTTTATTACATAACTAAAATACCGACCAACTTTGGTCGAAAAAAACTGACCAACTTTGGTCGGTTTTTTTTGCAATATTTTTTTTTATTAATTTAATTGACCGACCAAAGTTAGTCGGTAATTTCCGACCAACTTTGGTCGGTATTCCTTTCCGACCACAAAAATACCGTCCACACGTAAATGGTCGCGTTTTGGTCGGTTTTTGGCCATTACCGACCAACGTTGGTCGGTTTTTTTAGTCGATTTTTACCGAATTTCTAGTAGTGTTCATCCCCGATCTGTCATGCAATAGATAAGCTCAGTTTCTACCGTATATAAAAATTAACTCTTAAAACTTAAAATTTGTATAGAAATAAACAACTAATCTTAAAAGTATTTTTTAACTAAAAGTTATTTCTTAAATAAATTTTATAATTAAGTCAAGCTCTACAACAATTCCTTCAACAAAAGCTCTCTACAAACTACAAATCATCTCGACTCCCCTTTCCTTTGGTTTTATGCTTAGTTTAATTAGTAAAATTTCTAATGTTATTTTTTTGTTATTTAAGTTTTGATTTATAAGATTATAGTTCTAGTAAAAATATTTTTATTGTTTAGCTAAATGTTGCGTAGTTTGGTTTAAAATATTGGTACACCATTCATCCATAAAAAAAAATATTGACTTGCTTAAAGTTTGAGCTCCCTTGATGGAATTCCTGGTTACGCCATTGTTTAGAATATATTAACATTAAGAGAGAACTACAAAAACAAGCGACAGATAGACGGGTCAATTGATTTTTTGGCCTTTTACAAACTTGTTTTTAGTTTTATGACCCTACTTCTTTTTTTACACATGAGAGATTTACTTTTACACATAAGAGATCTTTCATTTACACATAAGAGATCTAAAAAAGATATTTTCTTAAATTCAACATTGTAAAAGGCCAAGAAAGCCTAAAACCTCCAGATAGACACTACTTACCTATAATTAGCCATTAAGTTATACGACCAAAAATAGCAACAAAAAAAAAAATAACCAATGATATATAACATTCAATAAACCTAGGCAAAAAGAATTTGTTTTAATATTTATGGTTGGAATTCGTTAAAAACACATAGATGAAGCAATATACAAATTTAGAAGGATTGAAGGTTATTTGGTTTTTATTTAGTCAAAATTCGTTATTAATGATATATAACATTCAAAAAATCTAGGAATTTTATTTTTCAATGAGTATATATTTTCCTAAACCCAAATAAGTATTTTTATTCATCTTCAACAAATGAGTATTAAAGTTTTGAGGGACTGAAACTATGTCCAGAAATCCCTGTTACTACTTGAAGGAAAGAGGAAGCTATCCTTATACGACTGAGAGATAAAGGTAATGCTATTGGTAATTATATACACAGGTCATGTAACCAAAATGTACGAGGAAACCAAGCTATACAAAAACTAAAATTCCTCCAAAAAAAGGCTTTACACCTATACAAAAATATCATGATCTAAGTTGGCTGAAAGGTGATCTCTGTTTTCTTCCTTTTGGATGTCCTTATGGATGTCATATTTCGTCTATCCATAGTCATTATATCCTTAACTCAAGATGGAAGTTCATCAAAAGTATGAATTTGTTTTGACTGTTGACAATCATGGCTTAGGCTAGTAAGTCTATCAACAGTTTGGTTGGGTTCGCTGAACACATGTTCGGAAATTAGTTTGCTCCTTATATTTCTGTAGCTCTCCAGCTTCTTTCATGAACCTCCGTGGAGTAATGTTGCTTCTATTGACTCAATCTGGTTCTTATTAAGTAGTTTGTTAGATCATCAAAATACACAAAGGCACGTAACTTAACAATTTTTTCCTTTTTGATGATGACAAACTTATAATTGAGGTTCCCCTGAGAGCCAGATTTTTCTACAAGAAGACTTTATTCCCCCTGAGAACCTGAAGACTTGTTCCCCCTTCTCAATTTTCCTCCCCCTTTTGGCATCATAAAAAGATCAGACACAAGTAAACACAAAATGAAGTTTAGCAAAGTTAACTCAGGCCATATGTGTGCACAAAACATGGATAAAAACAGAGCGTAAGAGTATAACAAGCGTAGTAAAAGATGAGATGCTCAATAATTTTAGGAGAAAAAAGCAGAGATGGTAGCATCTTTGTTACAAAAAAGTCCATACAAAAAAAAATTAAAGTACCAGTCATAGAAACCACAAAAAAAGGGCTAAGGTAGGACAAACATCATTCAACTAGACACTAGAAAGGGAACTGTTTAAGGGGCACTAGAATGGGGAGGCAAGGCTTCTGAGAAGAAAGTCCATTTGAGCATTTGCAGACACTTGTTCATTAATCAGCCAATCTTTCAAGTCCTCGACCTGTTTCCTGAGATCTATATTTTCTTTGGTCAGGCGAGAAACCTCTATGCCTTGTGCACTGCTCGAACTAGGTGCCTCCTTGGCCTCACTAAGATGCCCTTCAAGAATGGCATTCGTGCCTTCAACCTCCTTGGATGAGTTTCTAGGTGGTTTCGGATCATATCAGAGAAATTTGAGTTTGCTGGTTTCTGGTGAGGTACTGTTCATTCGCAATTGTGAACCATTTATCGCAATTGCGAAAATATTATTCATTCGCAATTACGAAAACACTGTTCATTCGCAATTACGAACCATTTATCGCAACTGCGAAAACACTGTTCATGGGAGGTATTGTTCATTCGTAAATGCGAAGTTATGTCCGCAAATGCAAACCTGGACAGAATGTTTAAGATCTGAAAATGGGACTTCGTCCCATTTTCCATTTTCGACGAATTGGAGCTCTGGAAGAGGCGATGTTTAGGATATTTTCAAGGGAAACAACGGGATAAGTGTTCTTAACTTAATTTTGGTTAAAATACCCTAATCTATTATTGTTTTTATTCCTAAATCAGTGAATTAGTTTGAAAATGATAGAAATTTTCATAGATTTTAATTGAGGATTTGGAGGTCGAGTTGATTCGGAATTTGGTAAAATTTGTATGGTTAGACGAGCGTTCATATTTCGTAACTTTCGTCGGGTTTCGAGATGTAGGCTCCTCTGTTGATTTGTGGGTGAAATTTCGGATTTTTATGGGAAAATTGTATTTTGTTTTATGGAATTTATTCCTATAATTTGCATTGATTGAATCGAATTAATTATGACTAGATTTGAGCCGATTGGAGTCGAAAAATCGAGGAAAAGGCATTCTACTTGACTGATTGAGTGTGGTCTGAGGTAAGTGACTTGTCTAACCTTATGTGGAGGAAATTTCCCCTAGGATTGGTATTGATGTGATAATTGTAATGGGTTGAAAGCCGCGTACCAGAGGTGAAGAGTGTGTACTCGGGCTAAATGTGAAAGATTATATTTTTAAATTGTGTAGATCGTTGTTGCATATTAATTAAATTATTTTATCTTGTTATATTTTTCATCATTGATCTGATTTTTTTTATACTTTAAATTTGCTTGACCTTTTTCTGCTAATTGTTTTACCTGTTTAGTTGAAACTTGGTTTTGTTTATTCTGTGCATTATTTGAAGGTGGAAATTTTTTTAATTTAAATATTATTAATATGAAGTATTTTATATTTTAAATTTGGTACATAGGAAATGTATTAAAAATTTTGAATTTTTTTTTTCTGTGTTATTTATTCCCGAATATTTTGTGAGATTTTGTACTCATTGTGATTGAGCCGTGAGATCCCTGTTGTGGAAAATATTGTTGATGTTGTATATTTAGGCAAATTGAAATATTTGGGCACTTGAGGTGCAAATTGTGATATATTATGATATTGATATGCATGCGGTGGTATAAGGTCTGGGTGTTGAAACGCATGCATTGAGATAAGGGTGGCTTGATACGCGTGGCTAGTAGGGGAACTACTAGAAGTCATGCAATGTGATAAGGGTGGCTAAAACATGGGATGCTATTTCGGAAAAAATATTTTCTTTAAAATATATTGTGAAGGCTCCCGCGGTGATATAAGAAAATGAGATATTATGAATTTATTTATGATTTGGGACTACGAGGCGGTACCTCGGGAGTGCCCTTGTTGATATTTATTTATGGCCGTAGTTGCCTCTGATTATTGTTGTGATTTTCTTAAAGTTGAAAAATTCTATTTTTTTTCCGCGAGGTATTATTTTCCCTTATTCTGTGTAGTTAAATGGTGACATACTATTTACTTGATTCATTCCCATTGTCATTTTATTTTTATTATATTGTTATACATTTTACCATGTCTTTTATTATTCCAGTAGGGCCTGACCTGACCTCGTCACTACTCTACAGGGATTAGTCTTGGCACTTACTGGGTACCGCTGTGGTGTACTCATACTATGCTTTTGCACATCTTTTTGTGCAGATCTAAGTACATCTTACCAGCCCAAACATCAGTGAGCTACCTGTGTATGGAGACTTCGATGTATATCTGCCAGCGTCGGAGTCCCCTTCTACCCTTATTATGTTGTTTCCTTATTTTCTTTAGACTCTGACATATATAGAGACATTGAGGATAAATTCTTAGAATCTTGTGACTTATTTCTACTGGGTTTTGGGAGTTGTAATTATCTGAATTGCAGACTTATTTATTTCATATTTCTATTGTTATTCTGCATTGATAGGCTTACCTAGTCTTAGAGACTAGGTGTCATCACGACATCCTACGGAGGAAATTTGGGGTCGTGACACCGTATCTCTCAACAACCTAATGGAAATTTCTCCATAACAATGGAGTAATACGTCTCAAATAAGTTTAAGAACAAAAAAAAAGATCAATTCTATTGATTCGATACATACTATCATATTGCACTGATTGCAGGTTGTAGTATTGATGAATTCTTGAGTCTTCTTGCCTTGGTCGGTTCTCCAATCTCCCGTAGGTCAAAAGTGTCTTCAAAATCTTATTTATGGCATATTTATACCGTGTAAAAATAAGCCCGGAAGAAACTACCCTTTCCCAGCCAAACTTGTAAATCACTCTGACGATTTTGTACAGCCGCGTTGCACGCCGCGCTGCCCCATGCGGCACGCTAGTGAGGAAATCCAGAGAGCTTGAACCTTTTTAGTCAGACCACTTTTGCACTACCGCGTCGCACCCCATGCGGCATGGTGGTGGCTTTTTCTCAGAGTAAATTCATGTGTTCACTTTTTGCTATTCGAACTTGGTCCTCGACCCCCGAACGTGATCCCAACTTAATTTCTTGGGCTTCTACTCAGACTTCAAAGCTCCAACTTGTTCGATTTCACTCCAAATTACCTAAATAGCTCAGAATCATTTCTTATAAGGCATAAAATACGTAATAAGTATAATTCACTATCAATTAATCTCAAACACACATAAAATATTATAATTAGAGTGCAATACTATGGCAAAAATACAGGTTTCTAGCCTACCATCAATATCCCACACTTAGACTATTGCTCATCTTCGACCAATCAAACTGCACTTCACCTAGGGACGACATTTTCATTAAACAACTTGTTCACTTACTCTAACACAGAGGTCAAAGACTTTACCTTACCTTCACAAGTCATGTGCCCTCACACAAATAATAGAGAGTAGTTCCATATACAATAAAGTTCAAGAACAATTAGAAACTCAAAATAGAAAGAATTCACTCACTCTCAGAAATAAAATTCATGCGCCACAGAGAATGTACCATAAGCTTTCCCGTAGTGTAATACTCTAGTAATTGAGCTTATTCAGTCCAGGATCAAGTAGGACTTTATTTGGTTATAATGTAGGATGCGAGACAGGTAGGATATATTTGGATAATAGTGACTATACCTCCCTGAGCACTTTAATACATATAATCCACCAATTCAAGCCCCACACTTATGTAGAACCAAACACCAACCTTCACATCATATTAACATCAGGCTCTCAATTTGTTTAAGCACAAACAAAGCAAGATTTACCACTAGCAAGGAATAATTTTCTTTATAATATATACACACCAACTTTTTTTCTTTCTCTTTTTTTCCTAAGTTTTGAATGTCTTTTCTCTTGTTTATTTTTCAATTCCCTACAAATGGCTCCCACAAGCTTTTCAAACAGTGCACCTTTCTCCTTTTCTATAGATCCACTCCAAATCCCAACCATAACTCTTCTTAGATTTTAATAAGTTCATAAATATTTTAAGTGCTCAAGAGAGGTAAACGGTTCAAACAGATAGTCAGTTCAAACAAAGAGGTCATTGCAGTGTGGTTTCCAAAGAAATGGGATTTTAGGCTCAAAGAGGCTAACTAGGATACAAAATAATTAGGCGAGTCACAAACATATAATTGGCTCAATAAAGAAATGCCTATATCACTTCCTAGACTGAATAAGACTTTTATTTTGCGTTGCAAACACACGAGGCAAGTTCTAGACATCACTGACATGCACAGAATATCACAACAACCTCACACACATATTGACACTTAACTCACCCAGGATCGGATCTTTCCCGACTCTCTAGTCAAAGAAGTTAAGCAGAGCTACGATCAAGCAATTTAAGGCACTTATCTATGAGTCAAGAACTGAGCCTAGGCATCACGACTAAGGCACTCACTACTCTCAAGGCATATGCAGTCAAGGAAAATTGCTTCAAATTAGCACTGACTCAAGATTCTTTATTCCTAATAAACAAAAAACTAACTACACCCGGTTAAAGTAGAACCCTTAGAAAAGAACCGCGGCACAAAGAAAAACTAAGGGAGAATTACTACACTACCTAAGAAAGTAAAATAAAATAGAATAAAATAAAACAAAAGACATATTTTGGATTTTCAAATATTTTAATTTTTTTTTATTTTTTTCGTTCGACTTCAAATCCCTCAAGAAGCCAGTCGACGAAATACATCATCGGGAAGAGTCGAAACTAAACAATTAATTACTAACTATTACATACCGATAGAATTCAGAGTTATGATTACAGACCATATTGTCTAAGAAAGCAAGAAACAAATCAAACAAAACCAATTATCATCCTCAGATAATTTATCAAGGATTTAAACAACCTCCAACGATATTTTCTTCATTAGTAGTCATCCACATGCATTATTCAGAGTTTGTCGCGAAGACGGTATCAGCCCATCCCAGAAATCCTGGAGTTGCATCCACAAATCAATTCTATTATGCTGACACTTTCTGACTATCTCCTTGAATCTCTCCCAAGCTTCGAAAACCATTTCTGTCTCCTTCTGGCAGAAATTATGGATTTCTCTTCTGAACTTCACCATTTCTGCAGCTGAGAAGTACTTGTTAAGAAACTTCTTGGTCATATCTTCCAATGTCCTGATCGAACCTGTGGGTAAGATACGAAGCCATTGCTTCGCATCATCTTTTAATGAAAAGGGGAATGCCCTTAAGTAGACTGCATCCTTTGATACTCTATTGTATTGGAAGGTGTTCATGATTTCTTCAAAATCCATCAAGTGAGTATTAGGATCTTCGTTCACCTTTCCTCTGAAAATGTAGTTGTTTTGGATAGTTTGAAGCAAGCCTTGCTTCAATTCAATGTTGTTTGCTGCTATGGGTGGAGGTCTGACCCTTGACAGTCCTTGATTATAGACTGGACTAGCATAGTCACCCAATGATCTTCCAGGCCTTGATGTTGCATTCTCGAACTTGTCTTTAACCAAGGGTCGATTTAGATTGAATTTTTGGCCCCCATCATCGTTGACGGTCTCATCAGCAATTCTCCGTGCAGCTTCTAGTTGTGCTGCCTCTTTTGCATATAAGTATACTCCATCATTCTCTTTGTTTACCATGGTATCTTAAGCCGAAGTTTGACCCAATAATTTTTCTGTTAAGTCTCTTTCTTTTCTCAATTTTTGCTGGTGTTTCTCCAACTCTGGTTCATAGCGTATCACTTTTTTTGAAGAGTATCGAGTCATACACCAGAGAAATCAAACATGTATCATGCACACAAGTGAGAAACGTGAATACACTAAAGTAAAATTTGGTTCCTGAATTAGTGCTAAAAACTATTTGAAACACTATTGATTGTCAATCCCCAGCAACGACGCCAAAATTTGTCGAGTGCAAAACACAATACAAAATTATTACTCGCTAGTCAAAGATAGTATATATTTATTATCATCTCCACAGGGATTTTATTTAAACATTGTTCGAATAATCTCCAGTTGATTACTATCCAGAAAAATTAACACTTGATTAGATAACTGTTACTACGGTGAACTACTAAAAATTAAGAAAATAACAATTGATCACAAAAGACAGCATATGAGCATCAAAGAAATATCAATAAGAGGGATAAGGGTATTTGACTAGATAGGTGAAAGATAACTGACTCGGGATCCAATTCTTTAGTTAATTCACTCTATAATACGGTTGATTCTCACGAATTCAACCGATAATCAGATTGCACTTGAAGTTATTGTTACTCCTTCGATTAAACGTTAATTTAGTAATTAATCCAATTGAAGCACAATAAATAATTGCAACAATCAAATGTTGGTTATGATTTAAAGGGTAACTTCTCACGAATATTTTCCTATTTTCTAGTTCGATTAACAATTCAGAAGGCTCTTTCGATTACCTATTTGAATCATGAATTTAAACTAGAGTATAAGATGTGAAGAAATTCAAATTCAAACTCCTCTTTCGATTAATTAAAACAATAAATAAGTCACAATACAAATTAAAGCTCCATCAATTAATTCTAACAATTATCAAGAATCCAATCCCTAATCAAGTTATCGAAACACCGTATCTGTCAACATCCTAATGGAAATTACTCCATAACAATGGAGTAATACATCTCAAATAATTTTAAGAACAAATAAAATATCAATTCTAATGATTAGATACAAACTCTTGTATTGCACCGATTGCAGGTTATAGTATTGATGAATTCTTGAGTCTTCTTGCCTTGGTTGGTTCTCCTTGAGTCTTCTTGCCTTGGTTGGTTCTCCAATCTCCCATAGGTCAAATGTGTCTTCAAAATTGTATTTTTGGTGTATTTATACCGTGTAGAAACAAGACCGAACGAAATGACCCTTTCCCGGCCGAACATGGAAATCACTCTAACGATTTTGCACAGCCGCGTCGCACGCCGCGCTGCCCCATGCGGTTCTCTAGTGAGGAAATCTGGAGAGCTTGAACATTTCTTGCCGGGCCACTTTTGCACTACCGCACGGCGCCCCATATGGCACGGTAGTGGCTTTTTCTCAGAGTAAATTCATGTGTTCACTTTTTACTATCCGAACTTGGTCCTCGATCCCCGAACATGATCCCGGCTTAATTTCTTGGACTTCTACTCAGACTTCAAAGCTCCAACTTGCTCAACTTCGCTCCAAATTACCTAAATAGCTCAGAATCATTTCCTATAAGGCATAAAACACGTAATAAGTATAATTCACTATCATTTAAGCTCAAACACACATGAAATGCAGTAATTAGAGTGCAATACTACGGATAAAATACAGGTTTCTAGCTTACCATCAACAACATGTGTTGGAGGCACATCCTCTTCATTTACTAGCTTTCCCCATTTCACCAACCTCCTTCTTCTTTTTTCCTCTTTGTTTTTCTTCAAAACAGTCTCATAAGCTTCTTTCTTTTGCAACCTGGTGGTGGGTCTTTTGAGAATGGGCTCTTTGGGAACTTCCCTACCACTCAAGGCAGCAATGAAGCTTGCCACAGTCTCATTATCATAGTCTTTCTCAATATTTTCATTTTCTTCTTCGGATTGAGATCTCGTCTCAGGAATGATAAAGTTTAACGACTCAGAATCGAAGTGAGGAGAAGGAGCAAGATCAGTACTATTCTGGGTCTCTTTTAAGGAGCAAGGGGTTTCATCCCAAGTAGGAGCAGAGTGCTCTTCTTGGGTAGAGGGATCAGGTCCCTCTATTGTTTCCCCAGTACTACTAACTGGTGCCAAATTTTTAAAAGGCACCAGTTCCCTACCTTCAACTCTATGACTTTCACCTTCCACCTGAGATCCAATGGTCTTATCATCACACTCATATTCTCTAACCAATCCTACCTCTATAGAAATCAGTAGCATGTTCTCAATGGCTTCTCTCTCATTTACCCCCAAAATAGTATCAGAAGATGTAGGGGGAATATTACCTGTCGGAGTGGCTATATTCAGATCAAAGCTTGGAGCGGGCACTACTGATACTTCACCACTGTCGACCACATCTTGTTGAGTTTTAGAGATTTTCCCAACCTTCTGACTGGAGACCTCTTTTCCCTCATCTCTGTTCACTCTGTAATTTCCATGGGTGTTTACCTGCTACGGTATAGAAATGAGTTAGAATTTGCTAGAAAACACTTTTTAGCATTTTATCTGTTCATTCTTTCATAGCCAATCATTGAGGGACCTGGTACTCTGTTTGATTTCATCAGCCCTAATACCAATCGATTCTTTTCAAAGTGCTCTCTGCTCAATGCTTTGGTGAAGATATCTTCTACCTGGTCCTATGTTTTGCACAACTTTATGTACATGAGGCTTTTTTCAACATTATCCCTGAGAAAATGATGTTGCATATCAATGTGCTTTGTACGCTTATGCTGAGCCGGATTCTTTGCCATGTTGAGAGCACTTGTTTTATCATATAGTAGTGGCACACAATCCGAAAACACACCAAAGTCATACAGTTGTTGCTTGATCCACTACCGTTGAGCACAACAAGAGGCAGCTGCCATATATTCATCTTCTACAGTTGAAAAAGTCATAGATTTTTGTTTCTTTGTACCCCATGAAATTAAGCATGACCCTAGAAAGTGATCCATGCCAGATGTGCTCTTTCTATCCACCAGATAACCAGCACCAGCATACCCAATTAGGTCAAAATTGTCTCTTGAAAGATAATAGAGAATCGGGTCATGCGTTCCTTTAAGATACCTTAGAATCCTCTTGGCAGCTTTTAGATTAGATTCCTTTGGACTTGATTGAAATCTAGCACATAATCCCACATTGAATACAATATCTGGTCTGCTAGCTGTGAGATACAAGAGTGAACCAATGATGCCTCTATACATAGTTTTGTTCATAGGAGAACCAGGTTCATCCATGTCCAGACGAGTGGCAGTGGCAATAGGACTATCAATGGTCTTTGAACTTTCCATCTCAAATCTCTTCAGGAGCTCTTTAATGTACTTCTGCTGACTTATCATCGTTCCCTTAGGGGTTTGCTTAACTTGCAACCCTAAGAAAAAATTCAATTCCCCCATCATGCTCATTTCAAACTTGCTTCCCATAAGCTTTACAAATTCCTCACACAAGGAATCATTTGTTCCACCAAACATGATGTCGTCAACATAAACTTGCACAATGAGCAGGTTCCTCCCCCGTTTCTTCAAAAAGAAATAGGGTGTTGTTGATTTTTCCTCTTGTAAAGCCATTTTCAAGAAGAAATTTGGAAAACCTTTCATACCATGCACGAGGGGCCTGTTTCAGCCCATATAATACTTTGTCAAGTTTGAACACATGTTCAGAATGCTAAAGACACTCAAAATTAGGTGGTTGTTTAACGAAAACTTCTTCTTTTAAATATTCATTCAAAATGCACTTTTGACATCCATTTGGAATAGTTTGAATTTCGTATGAGATGCAAAGGCAATGAGGATTTTGATGTCTTCCATTCGAATAACTGGGGCAAAAGTCTCATCATAGTCGATCCCTTCTTTTTGATTGTAGCCTTGAACTACTAACCTGGCCTTGTTCCTTGTTGTATTCCCAAACTCATCAAGCTTGTTTCTGAACACCCACCTGGTTCCTATAACTGTTCTATCTGAGGGTCAAGGAACCTGGTGCCATACACGGTTCCTCTCAAATTGATGGAGTTCATTTTGCATAGTAGTAATCCAGTCAGCATCTTTCAATGCCTCCTTGATGTTTTTAGGCTCAATTTGAGAAAGAAAAGTTGAGAATGTCTTTGATCTGGTTTGAATTTCTGAATCAAGAGGAGTGATCACATTTTGGAGAGGATGTGAACTTTTATACTTCCAGTTAGACACCTGAATCTCAATGTGTGAAGATCCAGGTTCCTCAAAATGGGATCTGTTGTTGGCATCTATGGATGGGTAAGTACCACTTCTCTACTCACCACCAGGGGTTCCTTGCACGGCATCAGCAACTCTGTCCTCTGCTTCAGTTGTTGTGATAGAGGAACCAGGTTCTTCTGTATCAGCTGAAGCAACTATTGTATTTTCTTCGTTGGATTCCTTGACCTAGCTCATCAATTCAGCCTTTCCATTTGCCATAACAATGACTTCTCTAGGAACCTTTGGCTGTTCTCCGTCTTGATCAATTTTATCATGTGAACCTTTCCCACATAAGTGGTGTGAGTCATCAAAGATTACATGTATGCTTTCTTCAACACATTGAGTCCTTTTGTTGTAGACCTGGTATGATTTTCTTTGTGAGGAATATCCAAGAAATATTCCTTCATCACTTTTGGCATCAAATTTTCCTAGCGCTTCCTTACCATTATTGAGAACTAAGCATTTGCATCCAAACGTTCATAGGTGAGTTAGCTTGGGTTTCCTCCCGTTCAGTAATTCATATGGAGTTTTGTTTATGAGGGACCTGATCATGCACCTACTCACCAAGTAGCAAGCAGTGTTGACTGCCTCTGCCCAAAAACCTTTTTCTACGCCGCTGTCAATTAGCATAGTTCTGGCCATGTCATCAAGAGTCCTATTTTTCCTCTCCATAAAACCATTTTATTGGGGTGTTCTGGGAGCTGATAAATTGTGACTTATACCATTTTTAGCACAGAATTCGTCGAATTTTGTATTTTCGAACTCTGTGCCATGATCAGACCTTATACTCACAACATTATGCCTCATCTTCACTTGAATCTGCTTCACAAATGCAACAAAGACTGGAAAAGTTTCATCCTTGGTTTTGAGAAACAAGGTCCATATGAATCTGGAGTAGTCGTCAACTATGACAAAAATGTACTTCTTTCCTCCTCTACTTAACACCCTCATAGGTCCACATATATCCATATGGAGGAGATCAAGTGGCCTTGTGGTGCTTACTTTATTTTTGGGATTGAATGAGGACCTGACTTGCTTTCCTCTTACACATGCATCACACACCTTGTGATCTTTGAACCTTGACTTGGGCAGCCCACGGACCAGGTCCTTCTTGACAAACTTTTTAAGCAGTGAAAAGCTTACATGTCCAAATCTTTTGTGCCACAACTCAACATCATGCACTCAGGCATGTAAGATCCACATTATGCAAAGACTCAAAATTAGCAACATAGATATTTTTGAATCTTTTTGCCAATAGAACCACTTCACCAGTCACGAGATTTGTGACTATGCAAGTCTTGGATAAGAATTCCACTTTGTTTTCTTTGTCACAAATTTGAGAGACATTCAGTAGGCTATATTTCAAGCCACTCACATAGTACACATTCTCAATTGAATGAGTGAGCATCTTCCTAACTCTTCCTACTCCTAGAATGTATCCCTTTTTGCCATTGCCAAAGGACACACTCCCTCCTTGCAGGACTTTGAGGGAAATGAAATCATCAATGCTTCCAGTCATATGCTTAGAGAAGCCACTATCCATATACCATCTTTGGTTGGTTCCTTTCACTTCTCCCTGCACAAGAAGATCAAGGATTACACTTAGCAACCCAAACAAGTTTGGGTCCCTTGTAGTGAAGAAAAGGACGAATTAAACTTCTTTTTGTCCAAGCAGGCATTCCCCTTTTCTCAATGGAGGAACCAGGTTCTTTAGCAGTAGTTACCTTTTCAACAAAAACTTTTTTTTCTGTTGAGACTGAATTCTAGCCTTACGGATTTTTTTAAAGTGCCCAGTGTTATCACAGTGAGTGCAAAGCCAATTATCAGGGACAATAACATACTTGCTATGTGGATTGTAGGGAGTCCTTTCCTTTTAGAACCTGACTCCCTGTATGTTCCCCCCGTTGCTTGTATACATGGCAGTGATTGTATCAGAGGACCAGGTCTACTTTAGAGATTTTTCTAGGTCATTTTTAACTCTGCCTAGATTTTTCTGAAGTTGTCTGTTTCTTTCAAGTTCGGCACACAGACTAGATTTCACCAATTTGAGTTTATTTTCAAGATTAATGTGTGCCTCACTTGCAACTTCCTTTCCCTTTTGGATGTTTCCAAAACTGTTTCCCTTTTTAATTACTCAATTGTTTCTTTTAGATCCATAACTACTACCAACATGTCATCTCTCTCATGATCTACGTTTTCAATTCTTTCAGTTAGAACATATTTTTGTTTCTTTAAAACCTCAATGGTCTTTTTTAGGGCAACCACTACGACTACCAGATCATCTCTCTCAAGTTATACCTCTCCTAGTTCCACAATTAACACATTTTTATCATTTATAAGATTATGATAAACATCAATTAATATATTGGCCAAGGATATAAGCTTCTTTTGAGAGTAAGACTTCAAATTTCTTTGAACGTCTAGAAAGTTTATCTCATCTTCAACATCGTCAGATTTTTCCATCAGGGCAAAGATAGAGTCATATTTAGCTGCTTCACTTTCAACTGCCATCATGGAGGTGTCAGCTTGTTCATCATCTTCCCCATATTTACTGAAAGAATCTCCCCATGCAGCAAAAGCTTGTTTCATAACATTTTCAGCGGCATCTTTTCTCTTGAATTTCTTGTCAGGAACCGGGTTCCTTTTGGTTGCTTTGTTTGTGTTGTGCTTGTACTGGTCTTGCTTGAGGAGAAGAAAATTTTTGATGAAATGTCCTGGCTTCCCACATTTATGACACAAGTCATAACCTCTTAGTTTGCTTGAGCTGCCCATTTTTGGAGTGCCTCTATTCCTGCGAACTATTTTTTGAAATCGCTTTGTCAAGTAGGCCATGTCCACATCCTCACCACTTGACTCATTGTTGTCTGCCTTAAGGGTGAGGTTCTTCTCCTTTGCTCTCTTCTTTCATGGTCCTTCTTCTTCTTCATTTCATAAGTTTTTATATTACTAATGAGTTCATCAATGGTTAGCTCTTGAAGATCTTTTGCCTTTATGATGGCATTAACTTTTCTTTCCCAAGAACTAGGTAGTACGTTAAGTATCTTCCTGACAAGTTTGTTTCTTGGAATGATTTCTCCTAGAGAGTGGAGCTCATTTATGATGGAGAGGAATCGAGTATACATGTCCTGAATGGACTCATCATCCTTCATCCTGAATAGTTCATACTCAGTAGTGAGCATGTCGATCTTTGACTGCTTAACTTGAGTTGTCCCTTTATGTGCTATTTGGAAAGCCTCACAAATCTCCTTGCCGGATTGACAGGCAGAGATTCTGTTATACTCATCTGGACCATTACCACATACGGGGATCTTTTTGCTCGAATATTTTCTCTATAGTTTTGCGGTCAACATCGTTGTACTCCTTCCTTGTTTTTGGAACAGTCATTGCTGGTTCCCCAATGGTATTCATGGGAACAAAGGGGCCATTATAGATGACATCCCAGAGCTCAAAATCATCAGCCATGATAAAATTGTGCATCCTTGTCTTCCACCATCCGTAATACTATCCATTGAATCTTGGTGGTCTGTAGGTTGATTGACTTTCTTCAAACTTTGGTGGAGAAGCCATGTGGATCCTTTCTAGGTGTTAGCCTTGTAGAGAGAACCTGCTCTGATACCAATTGATGTAAACTTAGGGTCCACCAAACTGTATAGATAACCTGATTCTCTATCAGTTTCCATAGAACACACACAAAGCAGTAAGTTAAAAGACACAACAAAGTTTTACGTGGAAAACTCCAGCTCACGGGATTAAAAACCACGACCTACCCTCGTAGGATTTCAACTTCACTAACTGAGCAACTTTCAGATTACAACCTATTGTAGTCTAGGAATTAGCCTCTTAATCCCCCACCTAATTGTAACAACTCTATTACAAGCCTTTTTGTAATAACTATATTACAAAGCACACGCTTTGACTAACTCTAGACAAAACACAAACACAGGGTTTATGATTTTTCAAAAGATCTCCTACAGAAATGCTTCTAATTAAGCTGAGTAGGAGTTACAAAAAGATGACACTAACAAAGACACAACAATACTAAGGACTTATAATAGACTTAATACTGGGATCTGGTCCTTGGTTCTATTGTTGCTTTGTTCTTCACTTACTTGAAATTTGCGGCACACTTGAGAGAGAATTAATGATTTAGGGTTCTGCAAGTGTGTCCATTTCACTTACCTCATGTTGATAATATACAAGTGATATCATTAGGATGATGTATGCAATTATCCGGTATAAGACATGCACAAAGAAGTGACTGTTGCACTGTTGCGTGTGTAAAAAATAGTGCAGCGACTTTACAAATGTAAAGAGTTGACTTGTACTGTCATTAGAGTAACTGATGGACATTTGTTCCCTCTCTTATTTTTTTGACTCAAGTTGTTGGGACTTGTGCTATATTTGAGACTTGTTGTTCTTGAGCACTTTGAGGATGTGTAACAAGTTCCCAATCTGGTTCTTATTAAGAAGTTTGTTAGATCATCAAAATACACTAAGGCACATAACTTAACATCTATAATGGACTGGAAACTAGTTTTCAAATACTAGCTAATGCAAAAAAAAAAAGAGTTGAAGCTTCAGCCTAATTGCTAGTTCCCATGCCTAGAGATAGAGTGTAGGCACAGAATAGGGAGCCACTGCTATCTCTAATAACACCACCTCCTCCACATTTACCTTCTCTACATTTTTCATCAAAATTAAACTTAACATATTCCAAAGGATGTTTTGACCATTTCTACCAGTTTATCAATAGTTACCTATACTTAATATTGGAAGGAGGAATGTCAAAAAGTTTTTTCCAAATGTTCTGGGTCATTTCTCCATTGTAGAAGAAATGATCAATAGTTTCAAAGCTAGGATTTCTGTAACAACAACATCTTGAGGGCATCGGTAGGTATTATATCCCTTAGAACTGTCCAGACAATGAAGTTCATCTTAAAAGGAGCCTCTTTTTGCTAGGTTATTCTATCAATACGTTTTTTGTTTCTTCTTTCTAATTAAACACATGCCATGTTGATGCCATCGAAAATTGCCCTTTAATATCAGCTATCTAGATTGGTCTATCTGGAATAATTAATAAGACTAAGATTAAACTGAGGATTATCTATAACTTGCATAAATTTATCACGGATAAAATCTTCCCACCCACTCCATCTTCATTGACCTTCATCATAGACCTTATATAGTTTAGGATAGACCATCAGGAAGGAAGTTCAATAAAGTCCATCCAATTATCATTCCAAAAGTGCCTCTCTCCTTTACCTATGTTCCATAGAATATGTATAGCAACTTTCTCTTTAATATTTCACATTTACATTCCAAGATTGGGATTAACCTAGATATCTTTTTTTTCAAAAGGTGGATTCTCTAATAATATTTAGTCATAGTGAACGTAATTTTCTGAAATTTGTTCCTCCTTCAGAGTAAGGTTGGCAAAGTTCCATGATGCCCAGTGTAACTTTCTCTTCTCAGTTGATCCATCCTAGAAAAACCTTACCAGTGACCATCAGCGGCGGATACACTGCGGATCCACCGTGTAAAATATAGTTCACGTGAATCCGTGGTCCTCGACTTAAAGTATATATATAATATACATAATTTGGCAAAATTATATTGTAACGACCCGACCGGTCGTTTTGATATCTAGCACGTCGTTCGGCGGTTTGAGACCTTGAGTAACTTTACTTCATGTTTTTTGACTTGTACGTGTAGACGGAATTAAATTTCATGATGTTTGGAGTTGATTCGGAAGAAAACTTCTCAATTCGGAAGCTTTAAGTTGGAAAAGTTGACCAAGGTTTGACTTTTGAGTAAACGACCTCGGAATCAGGATTTAAAGGTTCCAATAGGTTCGTATGATGATTTCGGACTTGGGCGTATATTCAGGTTGAGTATCGGGTGGCTCGAGAGTATTTCAACCCTTATTGTGGAAAGTTGGCATTTTGAAGGTTTTAGAATTTTTTAAGTTTGGTTTGAAGTAGATTTTGGTGTTATCGATGTCTGTCTAGAGTTCCGATTTGTATCATGATTTGTGACTTGCACGTGAAGTTTGGCGTCATACTGGAATGTTTAAGTGAAATTCAGACGCGTTTGGCGAAGTTTGAAAGTTTGAAAGTTGATAGAAGAATTTTGACCGTCGATTTGTGGTTTTGATGTTATTTGTGGCGTTTTGAGCCTTTGGATAGGTTCGGATAAGGTATTGGGACTTGTTTGTGTAATTAAACGGGGTCCTGGGGGTCTCAGGTGTGATTCGGGGTGGTTTCAGACCAAGGTTGGGTGATTTGTTGATGTGGTGCTAGTGTCTGGTTTTGTTCTTCGCGAACGTGAAAGGATGCACGCATTCACGAAGAAAGATTTTTTTGACTTCTTGGAAATGCTAATCGCGAACGCGGAAGAGGGGTCGCAAATGTAGAGAAGAAGCTCGGGTTCCCTTCGCTAACGTGACCGGGAGTCGCGAATGCGTAGAAGGATGGGGAGCTGAGGGCCTGGAGGTGTTAAGCCTTCGCAAACACGGCTTAATGACCGCGAACGAGAAGCATCAGGACCCGGAGGCATCGCGAACATGAGGTGGGGTACACGAACGCAAAGAAGGATTTTTGGTCAGTGGATTTTTGACCTTCGCGATCGTGAGGGTATTTCCACGATCGCATCGAAGAAGGACCTGAGCAGACTTGTTTTTAAGTCGGGACTTAGCTCTCATTTCTCTCATTTTGCACTTGGGTAGCCGAATATGGGAAACTATTTTGAGGAGATTTTCATCAAGCAACCCAAGGTAAGTGATTCCCACTTGTTGTAAGTTAAATACATGGATTATATTTGGATTTAAACATGAAAATTGGTAAAAAATGTGGAGATTTTGAAGAAAACCTAAAAATTATATTTTTGGATTTTGACCGCGAAATTGGATATGAAATTAAGAATAAATGATGTATCTGAGTTCGTGGTGTTATGGTTAATATTTATTTTTGAAAAGTTTTAGAATCTAGGCATGTGGGCATGAGGGTTGACTTTGTTGACTTTTCGAGCGGAGTTGGAAATTATTATAAATTGTTAAATTATAAGCATTGGAGTATATTTTGATTGATTTGTACATTGTTTGACTAGTTTCGGATCGATGGTCATTGGTTAGAGGTGTTAGAGGGGCGTTGGAGCAGGTTATAGAACTTCGGAGCGAAGTAAGTCTCATGTCTAACCTTATGAGGGGAAAACTACCTCCTAGGTGACATATTTGATATGTGATACTTATTTTGGGGGCTACGTACGTACGAGGTGATGAGAGTCCGTACATAGTTAGATTCATGTCTATGTCCGGGTAGACCTAGGACTTTACCATACAATAAATTATGTTACTTGAATTTAATTATTAGTTTAATTACTTGAAGACTATAAGTGAAAGCTGATAGAGATCATGTTAGATCGAATCTCAATTCCGTAAGTTATTTGGCAGGATAATCGATTGATGGTAAATAGCATTTTTACGTTACGTCTCTGACCCCTATATAGTAAATACGCGAGTCGTAAGTCGATAAGTTTCTTCTCTTCATGGGGATCGCGCCGAACGCCTCGACAGTATATGTATATATGAGATGCATCCATGGATCGGGTCGTGCGACCTTGACAGTGAATGTACACGGCTATATGGATCGGGCCGAACGACCTCGACATAATTCGTGCGTAAAATTATTAGGAGTCTGAATACCCTCGAGATTATCCTCTAGATTAAACTTGAAAATTACATAATATTCTCTTTATGACCCGAAATCGGATATCTAATTGATGGTTCTTATTTGTTGAGATAGCATGTGGCACTTGGGGATATTTAAACTGATGATATTTGTTAACGGATTTCCTATCTATTGCCCCTTATTTTATTGATTCTTGTTGTATTTTATGCCCGCTTATGATTCCTGCATTTTATTCATTAGACCACTAGTAAGTGTCGATGTCGACCCCTCGTCACTAATTCTCCGGAGTTAGGCTAGATACTTACTGGGTATGCGTTGATTTACGTACTCAGACTGCACTTCTGCACTAAACGTGTAGGATTTGATAGGTTTATTTGGTGGTCATCCTGGCGCGTAGGCACAACTGTTGAGGGGACTTTATGGCGAGCTTCTTTTCTATGCTACGCACAGCAGCCCTCAGAGTCTTCATCTTATTTATTTACTCTACCTTGACTATTTTATTTTCCAGACAAATGTATTATTGTTGCACTCTTTAGCAGACGCTCATGCACTTGTGACGCCGTATTTTGGGATGTTCTAGAATTTGTTTATGGTTTTTGCTTAACATTGACACACTTTTACTTTATATTTTATTTAAATTGTATGTATCTACGATTTTTAATGCATTTGTTTCTCTATCTAATAAGATTCATAATTTCAAAAATAATAAAAGGAATAATAAGTTGGTAGTTCACCGTTGGCTTGCCTAACGGTGACGTTGGGCGCCATCACGACCTATAGTGAATTTTGGATCGTGACATACATATACATATTTGATGGAACCCATGGTCAAAAAAGGTGAAGTGGTGCATTGGTTTTGGCCCCTTATTTCCAATAGCCTAATGGCCAAAAGAGGCGAAGTGGTGCACTGGTTTTGGCTCCTTATTTCTAATAGCCTAAGGTCGGGAGATTGAATCTCCCGCCAAATGTTTTGTTTAATTTTTTTAAAATATTTCTTTTCTTTCTATTTCTACTAACGTAACTTTTCTTTTTATTTTTTAAATCACTAAAGCAATTAGCAATATTAATTCCCAAATTCCCAGTTCCCACGCTCGGAGTTTTCTCGATTTCCCCATCCCAAAATATAATATTATTCCCTAAACTAATCCCAAAATTTAAAAAACATTAAACCCTAGTCAGTTAATTATTATATACTATTGTTCTTGTCTGTAATAAAATGGTTAGATTCAAAGCATTAGAAGATTTTCCTGGTAACTGGGTAAGTGGTAAAGCTTTATTTCTATTTATTTTTGAAGAGAATTCTTCTTTTGTTTCAATCTGTTCCATGATTTTCTTGAAATTTCTAGCAATTCTTGAAATTTGAATTAAAGATACTTTTCGAAAGAGAAGTGGAAGATGAGACTTGAGAGTCTTGGTAGTATTGCGGTCATGATTGTCCATTAATTGATTGGCTTGATTTGTTTCTCCCTCTGTTCTCTTAGTTAGCATATGTAGTTAATGAAAATTGGACGGACCATATTACAAATTGTTTGGCATCTAGAGAGATTTTGAGTTGCTTTACAGTAATAGGCACATGCCATTGTTGAACAACCAGAATCTTCTTTGGATCAGTGAAAACTCCTGCAGCTGAGATAAAATGCCCTAAGTACTCCATATTTGCCACCCCAAAAACACATTTAGAGTATTTGTCCAGTAAGCTGTTGTTCACCATAAGTTCAAATACTTGCTGGAGATGTTGTACATGGTCTTGTAAGTGCACACTATAAACTAAAATGTCATCGAAGAAAACTAATACAAATTTCCTTAAAAACTGTTGAAATAAATGATTCATAAGACATTGAAATGTAGAGGGAGCATTTGTTAAACCAAAGGGCATGACTAGGTATTCATAATGGCCTAAGTTGAGTTTTAAAAGCAGTTTTTGGGATGTCTTCAGGCACTATTCTAATCTGATGGTAACCCGATCTTAGATCAATCTTAGAAAAGACTGTAGCTTAGTTAGTTCATCCAAAAGATCATCTATAATGGGAATGGGGAACTTGTCCTTAATTGTGCATTGGTTTAACTCCCTATAATCAGCACACAACCTCCATGACCCATACTAGTCATCCATCTTTTAGTTCGAATATAGCTCCTGAAATCCAAAGAGAGACAATCTCATCTCCTCCTTCAAATGTTGATAGTGTTCTTGAGTTGGGATCTCCCAATCCTGATCCGAAAGAAAGAATACTGATTTTTCAATATGCCCCTAATATTCGAGATGAAGTGAGGAGACATTATATTCAGCAAGGGCCTTGTCAACCGAGTGGTCACGCTTTTCCTAAAACTAAGTTTGAGAACAAAATGTGTCAATTTAATCCCGATTGGTTTAAGGGCCCATATTCTCAATAGTTAGAATATAGCATAAAAGTTGATGCTGCATTTTGTTTGTATTGTTATTTATTTAAGAATGAACTTAAAAGTCGTGGTAATGCGGGGATGCATTTACAAAAAATGGCTTTAAGAGTTGGAACAAAGTTATTGAAAGACTTAGAATGCATGTTGGTGAAGTAAATAGTATCCATCACAAATGTTTCAACAAGATGCAAGATTTGAAAAATCAAGAACAATCGATTCAATCTTCTTTTCACAAGCAAAGTGAGAAAGCGAAAAGTGATAATCGGATTAGCTTAAATGCCTCGGTTGATGTGGTAAGATTTCTCTTAAGAAATGGATTGTCATTTCGTGGTCATGATGAGAGTGAAGATTCCGAATATAAAAGTATTTTTTCTTGAACTTTTGGAACTTCATGGGGATAAGCATTCAAATGTGGAAAAGGTAATATTACATAAAGCTTCAAAAAATGATATGATAATTTCTCCAGCAATTCAACAGGATATTATGGATGCTTGTGCTAAAGAAACAATTAAAGTTATCATCAAAGATTTGGATGGTGATTTCTTTGGGATATTAGTTGATGAATCAAATGACATCTCACATAAAGAGCAAATGGCCCTAGTTATACGATATATTAACAAAAGTGGGGAGGTGATAGAGCAAATTTTGGGTATTGTCCACGTGAATGATACATTTGCACTATCATTACAGAAAATAATTAATGATTTGTTTTTGGTTCACTCATAAAGATTATCCAATCTACGTGGACAAGGTTATGACGGAGCTAGTAATATGCAAGGAAGAATAAATGGCTTGAAGTCCTTATTTTACAAGAAGCCCATCTGCATATTGTATACATTGTTTTGCCCATCAGTTGCAATTGACACTTGTAGCTCTTTCCAAAAAGCACCCGAATGTGAATAATTTTTTTTTATGTTGCCACTAATGCATTGAATACTATCGGAGTATCCTTCAAACATAGGGAATTACTTCGACAACACCAAGTAGAGAAGCTAGAAGAATTACTTGAATCTGGAAAAATAATTACTGGGCAAGGATTGAATCAAGAACGTGAACTCCAACGACCGGATGATACTCGCTGGGATCCCATTTTAAGACCTTGGAAAATTTTATGATTATATTTTCTTAGATTACTAATGTGTTTAAAGACATGCAATAGAATAGTTCTCATTCTCTTGAGAGATTTGCAGTAAAATATCTTTTGAAAAATATTCATGAATTTGAATTTATGTTTTTGTTGCACTTGATGTTAGAGATGTTGCTTCTTACAAATGAATTGAACAAAGCTTTACAATAGAAAGATCAAGACATCGTTAATGCTATGAGCTTGCTTGACCTTGTAAAGATAAGATTGCAAACGATGAGAGAAAATGAATTGGAGTCTTTGATGAATGAGGTTTAATCATTTTATGGTAAACATGATGTTATCATTCCCAAAATGGATGAAGACTATCCAAGGTCGAAGCGTAAGAAGTCTGAAGTTTCTTATGCACATCACTTTAGTAGGGAAGTATTTGATGTAGTTATTGATTTGCAACTTCATGAGATAAATCGTCGTTTTGAGTAGTGACTAGTGACTTACTCCTTGGTATGACTTGCTTGAATTGGGTTAATTCATTTGCTAATTTTGACAAAGACAAAATCATAAAATTGGCCGAATATTATCCAAGTGAGTTTGATGACAACAAGCTTCGAGATCTCAACTTTCAGCTTGATAGTTTCTTTGACTATGCTCGAACGTGTGATAGCAAGTTTGTCAACTTGAAGAAAATTAAGGATCTTGTTATAGTGATGGCAAAGACAAAATTGGATCAAACTTGGTGTCATGTTTATTTACTTATGAAGCTTACTTTGATTCTACATGTTGCTACTGCAAGCGTGGAAAGAGCATTCTCCTCAATGAAGCTCATAAAAAATGATCTACGTAATAGCATTAGTGAAGAATTTTGGATTAATACCTCTTTTTGGTGGATGAATAACGGCTAGTAAATGCACTAAGAGAGCCAAAAGAATTTTCTTAATGAGAACAGATCTACCCATGTTGATAATAATTTTTCATGCCACCCTGAGATTCTGCTAAGTCGTTTAGATATCATATCGGAGTATATAGCAATTGTTTATCTCCCCACATACAATGGGCACCCAAGAAGTTGTGTTCCATTCTAGTAATTCTTCGAATTCTTTCTATCTCTTCAGTTTGTGAGTTGGGGGCCTGGGATTACACATGATTTGTGCTTGTTGACTTGATCTCCTGAAATCATTTCATATCTCTCTAGATCCTTCGGCATGAGTTCTAAAGAGTACCTACATCCACTAGAAAATAAAATGATGTCATAGGCAAATGTAAGGTGATTTATGAGAAGACCCCTCTTACTCATATGGAAGCGAGATAAGTCTTCTCTGTTTGCAATCTCATTAATAGTCTGTTTGGCCAAGCCTTTTTGGCCAAAAGTATTTTTTTGGTGGCCAAAAGTATTTTTTTAAAAGATAAGGTGTTTGACCATGTTTTTAGTAGGAAAAAAGTGCTTTGAGTAGAAGGATAAGTTGTTTTTTTGAAGTAGAAAAAGTAATTCCCAAAAATATTTTTTTTAAAAAGCACTTTTGAAAAATAAATATATACTTAAAAGTACATTTTAAAAGTTTGGTCAAACACTAATTGTTGCTCAAAAGTGTTTTTCAAATTAATTAGCAAAACACAAAGTGTTTCTCACCAAAAGTACTTTTGAAAAAAATATTTTTCAAAATAAGAAGATTTTAAAAGCTTGGCCAAATATACTACAGTCCTACAGTTTATTGTGACATCCTAGATGAATCCCAAATCGACAAAACACTGAAAAGATGTTGGGCATATAAGTAGACACAGCTTAGACTTTAGTGACGCAGTTTAAAGTCGTGCGGGCCTAGGCTCAAAGCGGACAATATCACTAGTGGGTAGGCTGTTACAAAACGGTATCAGAGCCACTCCGCGTGCAACCTTGAACGGTGGTGGGGCAAACCTCAGCGAGGACACTGAGTCCCTAAGGGAGGTGTATGTGATACCCTAGGCGAATCCCACATCGACAATGGATCTGCCCTTGATTAAGCCAATTTAATTCTTACTGATTATATTAGAAAAAAATCTTATAGAATCTAGAATTAAGCAACTTAAGCAAAAATCCTACCGATGATATTACAAATGCTACAATGCATGTGTGGGTGAAGTACTTAGGCATGTCAGTCGCATGCCATATTTCTATTGGATATTATACTACTAAATACAAATAATTATTATATTCTCTGTACGCCTCCTTATTTTCTAGTTATTTGTCTTATTCATTTTTCCCCTTCTCTTCGTCATTTTCTCCATACCCATTACCTTCTCCGGGAACCCACCGGCCACCACCACATCCTCTTCGATGTCGATGAGACCCCTGCAATAACAAAAGTCTTCTAGAAAATAATTTGTGTTATCAAGACAATTTAAGTATGATGAAACACTATAAATTCAAAAATTGAAAGCAAAGGTTCAAATTATTGAACAGCGGTTTGAGATTTGAAAAACAAACTCATTACTGTAGCAAATGCAGTTGCCATTGTTATCGATTTTTGTTCTCTGGCTACGACTCTTCTACCAGTCGATAATAACTTTTGCGCACCCACAGAGGAAAAATATATTTTTGATCATTTTGGGATTAAAGTGCACCAAACTCCGGCGATCTTCGTCTAAAAGCTAAATTTTTCATTTGATGTTTATATATATATATATATATATATATATATATATATATATATATATGATCTTTTATATAAATATATGTCATTTTATCAATTTATTGGTGCATATTAGTCTTTATTTTCAATTGAAATTGTTAACGGGAGTAAATTATTATGAGGGAATACGTTGACTGAGGTTACAATGGTAGTATACATTGTGTGGAAAAAAATGTGGTGGTTTTATTGTTAAGAAGAAAGAAAAGTGAGGGTTATAGAAAATAATGAACCAAAGAGACCCTAACAAGAATAACAGGGTGAAACAAAGAATCACAGGGTGGGCTAGACATTACTAATTTATTAATCCATAAAAAGTCCCCAAAACAAGAAACAGAGAAAGAATAAAGCTACAAATAGACACTACTTGCCAACAATTAGTCATTAAGTCATGCTACCAAAAATAGCAACAAAAAGCTACCAATGAAGTACAATATTCAAAAAACCTAGGCAAAAACGGATTTTTTTTCTGATGGGTATGGTTGGAATTCATTGAAAACACATATATTAGGTAATATACAAAACTTAAAAAAGATTGAAGATGATTTGAATTGATTTGGAGTCAAAATTCGTTATCAATGATATACGATATAAAAAAAAATTAGGCAAAACGGATTTTTCCAATGGGTATGACTAAAATACAGTGAAAATACATAAATTAGGCGATATATAAAATTTGAGGAAGATTGGTACGGAAGATTAGTAGTGATTTAACTAGTTTGGAGTAAAAATTCGTAGTTCAAATCGAGTTTTAAAAAAAAAAATCTACAACACATGTATCAAAATGTATCTCACTTTTATCTCACACACAGATATGTATTGATATACAAGTTATACACAAGGGATACATATTTAATACATATGAGATATACAAATGATATATGAGGGGTACATAGCGAGATAAATATCTCATCTTTTTCCATGTTCATCTTCTATTTCGAATTTGGCTCAAATTTCAATTTAAATCTCCATCATATCATCCCAAAATTGAGATTCTAACTCCTTGAGATATACTCAATCTATTTCAATAACACCCACCTTGAAACAAATTCTAATTAACCCAAAATTTTAAACTCAAGCTCAAGCGAGCTTCAATGGCCATAAGTTAATTAGTTTGTAATTGGTTATTAGATAACTTGATAATGTGATAAAAATTTACACTATTAATTTGTCTTCAATTGTCTTGTTTGTAATTGATCAAATCTTACTAAAATTATTGTCAATTTTATTTTTGGGAGTGTAGTTCGTCTTCAGTTATCTTATTTGCAAAAGCATACCAAACAATTCAAATGTGATGTGAAGAACAACAAGCAATTCAAAGACGCCATGAAGCATCTTTGGATTTCAAGGCTAGTCGCGAGAATTTAAGGTGTTGGCAAATTAAGGGTGTCTACCAGTTAGCATAGCTGATAGGTCACTTTGTATAATTATAATAAGAAAGGTATTGATACGAAAGGCAAAATTTCACATAAAAACAACTCGGCTCCCTACTTTTCAATTTTCGTAGCTCATATTTTAATTTACAACCAACTAGCCTAAAAATAATAGGCTAAGATTCAACATTCAACTCCAATAGATTCTCGAAATTACTAATTAATTCTTTTAAAAAAAATTACTCAAACTTTTAAGTTAATTTTTGAATCAGTAATTGTGACTCAAATATTAGCTCAACAAACCAAATCCATTTGGGTGGTGAAAATTAGATTTTTAACAAGCTTAAATATGTGGGTTTAAATTTCGAATTTGATTTTGTGAGAAATTTGGAGTGGGTGTTATTTAGACTTGTTAGAAATAGTATAAGGAGGTTGTATATAAAATTTGAAGTCATTTAATGGAGATTTGGACTGGTTTTGAACAAGAATTGCAACTGAAAATCGTGAAAGAAGTTCATCTACAGATGTTTGTATAAAGGTGTATAATAGTGTATAAGATGTGTTTATACTCTCATATACACCATTATACATAATTATATACAATTATACAAAAAACTAACTTCGTCTTCTTCCTTGCATCTTTTATGAAATTTAACCCAAATCTTGCTCAAATCTACTCTAAAACATTTCAAATTTAATTTGAACTCCTTTTGATATTTTCAATCAATTGGAACAACACTCAATCCAAACAACTAACAAACTCAAAAAATCCTATTTTTGAAAGCAAAGCTTTGAATGGCCTTCAGTGGTGGACTTCTTGTTACGCCCCAAAACTGAGGAGCGCGATCGGCGCTCAACCGAGTGAACCCGACTGAGCAAACCTGTTAGATTTCATTCTACCCAAATTCATCCGTGAATAAAGAGGAGATGTACTCCGTTAATAATTAAATACTGAAGAGATTTCATTAACCGCTTCCATTTCATTCCCAGTAACTGCATCATTCAATATTTCCAAAATAGTATGAGTTTATAGATTTAATAAAAACATGTTTCCAAATACCAACAGTTCTAATCCAATTTCCAATATCAAATACCACCCACAACCTATCTACGGAGCCTCTAAGTACAACTGAAGAGTAATATGGAAATGACACCAACAAGGCCCCGGCTATACTTCAACCATAAAGTACATGAGAAACAAAAGATATATGACTCCGAAATGAAGTGGGGCTCATCAAATCAGCTGAAAAGAGTGTATTGCTATCACTAATCAATGCCACCTGCTGTAGAACCACCTGCATCCATTAAAGATGAAGCGCCCCCGGCAAAAGGGACGTTAGTACTGTCGAATAGCACTAGTGTATATAGCTAGAAATCCTCTTTCAAAATAGAATGCCCAGATGATCTCTACGTGGAACACATAATATAATATAATTGAAACAGCCTGTACAAACAAGGACAACAAAAGGGGCACCTATAATGTGTCTCATTAGACCGTCCTTAGTGTTCACATATCATATTATACACTTATGCATTTTGTAGACCGTCCATAGTATTTATTCATACCGTACACCTATACCTCTTATACACAATGCATATATGCGTTTCATAGACCGTCCACAAGATTTCATATCACAATGGATTTCATAACACAATGTACCTATGCGTTCCTAGACCGTCCACAGGATTTCATATCACAATGCATCTATGTGTTTCATAGATTGTCCACAGGATTTCATATCACAATGGATTTCATAACACAATGTACCTATGCGTTTCATAGACCGTCTACAGGATTTCATATCACAATGTACCTATGCGTTCATAGACCGTCCACAGGATTTCATATCACAATGTACCTATGCGTTTCATAGACCATCCACAGGATTTCATATCACAATATTTCATAACACAATATACCTATGCGTTTCATAGACCGTCCATAGGGTTTCATAACACATTTAAAATAAAAGTACAAATAGGTACATCTCATAACCTTTCACACCACATATCACCTAATCCGTACTTTCAATCACTTACAACATTATTATTTCATTGACTCTCTTGGCCATACATATGATTCTTTATTCATGGCGCAATGGCCGTATTTTATATTCCACACTTTCATTTCTTCCCTTTCATAGATCATCATCATAATTATCAACAAGTAGAATATTTCGAAAATCACAACTTTAAGTTCATTAGTAATGAAGGCTTTAAACACAATAGATTTTTTCTCAATAAATGGAGTAAAATGATTGACAATCGAAGCACAAGTTAAAATCATACACAATTTCAACTCATGAATATGTAAGAACGCAAAACACATTGAAAACGACTTACAAAGCATAACATTAGCTAAAACAACCACATATGGGCATCACTTGAGTTCATAAGCCTTTAGCCAATTATATTATTGAAGTCAATTTTGGAATAGTTGAGTCAAAGCTCATTTCATAATCTTTCTCACATTATTTCATTTCATCGGCACCATTGGCCACAAGTATAACTTTCACTATTGGTACGTTGGCCATATTTTATATCCCCAATTCACTGATTTCACTTCCAACCATCTTTATAGGTTATCAACAATAAGGCATTCCCAATCAAGACTTTAGGTACACATATGAGCAATTAAAAGTCTTAAGAATATTGAGATTTTTTCATACAATTTGGCATACTAGCTTTCATTTGAAATACGATTCAAAGCCACAACATTTTAATACGCAACCCATACTTTGAAACTCACGGGAACATTATGGAATTCAATTCCAAGAGAGAAAGTTTAGCCAACATACCTCAATTGAGATTTTCTTAAATTACTACAACGTTCCGAAAATTCTAGCAATCTCAATCTATTTTGAGACATAACAAAATTTAACAACAATTAGGAAGATATTCATGGTCTCAGCTCTTTTGAGCATTTTATCAAATACTAGGTGTACAAATTTAACTACAAGATTCTTCTACAAGATTTTCTTCACTACACAACCCAATCCTTACTTATTTAAGCTCAACAATCTTTCCACAAATCTTTTTGGTACATGCATGTATAGATAATACTCTCATACCCAAGAATCATACTCCTAATCAACCATCTTCTACCCAGATTCGAAATTGAAAATTAGGATATGGAACCTTACCTCTTAGATGAAGAACTTGTGGGTTTTCCTTGTTAATCTTCCAAGATTTGAGAAAGACTTGATGAATAATTAGCCTAGGGTTTTCTCTCTCTCTCTCTCTCTCTCTCTCAAACACTCTCCCTTCTCTCTAAAACATCAGAATATTTGCTCAAAAATGACCCTTTGCGTGTATTTAACGAAGAAGGGTTGGGTTTTAAAATCCAAAAAAGGAGCTCCAGAACAGGTTCTGCGGTCGCATATGCGACCGCATAATGGTTATGTGAACCGCATATCGGTCGCATAATTGCTGACAAAATGATCAAAAATCTGTCTGTGGATGCGGTCACTAACAGTTATGCGATTGCATAGTCGACCGCATAATTGCTTTCCACTGGCCCAATTAACTGCCTCACTCCGCAGCCATTATGCGGTCCGCAGAGTGATTCTGCGGTCGCATAATGGATCGCATAAATGCGCTTTTTCGTCAAAAATTTTTCTTTACTCTCCGGTGCATTGTTCAACCCAAAAAGTCTGAACCGCGGCACGTAAGCCTAGTCCGGTACCATGAAACATTATTTTCTTTAGAAAATTTACCGGGCTTTACACTTAAGTACTTCAAAATTTTCCGGGGTGTTACACTTTTACTCTTCAATTTTCTTACATTGCAACCAGGTGATGCAGGGGGAGAAGCAATAATGGCAAACGACCCCTTGAAGCATATGTAGTAGAAGTGAGAAGAATAGAGAGTGAAAGCAGTGGTTGTGAGAACACATATTTAATTCCATAACTTTTAGAAGCAATGGTTGTAAGAACACAGATTTTGAATTTGCTAGTGCTTTCAAAATATGTACAATATGAGCTAGGTCGGGTAAAACTTAAAAACATAGGCCATTTTTTGTTATGGTATGAAGTCACGTGTAAGAGTTCCTACTTATACATGTACATTAATCACCAATGTAACATTACAAAACCACAGTTGGCTTTATCACAGCCCCCTGTCTCATCTAAGAGTTCCTACCTATACATGTACATACATCAATAACCCTCAAATCCTATGTGCTAGTCTACTTCTAACTCAAAATTTAAGTGCTGAAGGAGTTTTCTAGTTTGAGCAGAAGCTCTCACATTACAAACACATGCAATAGTCCTAGCTAACTCTTCTACTTCCCTGCTACGTTTCTCAAAGATTCTGAGATTTCTCTCATTCCAAATCATGTGCATTGTCTTAGCATAGACCATTTTGAAGACAACAGCATTCCTTGATTTCCCTTTTGCATTTTCCACTGTCCATTTCCAATGTTGGCTCCATGAATTTGCACAGTAAGGTCGTCTTTGCATCCATCGTAGTATCCTCTTCCATAGTCTCTTGGCAAACTCACATTCAACAAACATATGGTTTCTACTTTCATCATAAGATTGGCATAGTATGCATAGGGCGTCCACCTGCATTGCCCATCGAGCCAGCCTATCACTAGTCAGTATTCTGTCCTGAAGATACAGTCACATGGTGAATTTAGCTTTAGCCCTTGCATCATTCCTGATCATAAACAGCTTTCATTCCACTCTAGGTAATTGACCAAGCATCAGGTAGTATATTTGTCTGATCATGCTGTTGTTGCTCTTGTTCTGAATTTGTATTGGTTCCACCAAATCCCTTGCCTCAATCATCTTTCTGACTAGCCAAGAGGCCTGCTGAGGAATTGGCATATCAGAAATTTGTTTCCCTTTTATATAATAGGCATGTATCCATTTGATCCATATTTTGTCCCCTTTGTGTGCAAGATCCCAGTGATTCTTTGCTGCTGCTGCTCTGTTCCACACTTTGAGGTTGATTAGATTAAGTCCACCTGCACTTTTAGGTGTACATATCTTCTCCCTAGCCACTAATGATCTTTTTGTGATGACATTCTCTCCCGGCCAGACATAGCTCCTGCAGTAAGCTTCAATTGTCTTCAGCACTTTCCTCGGGATCACGAACAACTGTGACCAATAAGCTTGGATGCCAAACAAAACAAACTGCACTAACTGTATCCGACCATCATATGAGAGCTTTTATGCAGTCCATGATGAGATTCTTGCCACCTTTTTTCAATGAGGGGTTGTCATTGAGCTATTGACATCTTCTTAGTGGATAAAGAAATTCCTAAATACTTGACTGGTAATTCACCTATGGCATATCCTAACTTCTGCAGTATCTCTTCTCTTACCAATTGTGTTACACCTCCAAAGTAGATTGAGCTCTTCTCTTGATTAGCTTTCAAGCCTGAAGCCTCATAAAACTGATTTAGGCATTGTTGCAGTTAAGTGACTGATGACATATCACCCCTTGCAAAGAGCAGTAAGTCATTCGCAAAGCTAAGATGAGTGATTCCCAGCTTGGAACATCTGGGATGATATTTAAAACCACTCTTCTTTTTCAATCCATTTAGGCATCGACCCAAGTACTCCATAGCTATTACAAAAAGGAAAGGAGACGTGGGATCTCCCTGCCTCAATCCTTTAGCTGCTGGGAATGGCTCTGAAGGTTCCCCATTTATAATTATAGAGTAGCTCATTGTTTTCACATAAGCTAGCACCCACTGTTGAAACCTACTAGGAAATCCCAGTTCTACCATCACCTTCTCCAAAAAAATCCATTCCACAGAATCATACGCTTTTGTTAGGTCAATTTTGATCATACATCTTGGAGAGGAGTTCTTCCTTGTGTATGCCTTAACAAGCTCATGGGATAGAATTATGTTGTATGCTATTTTCCTCCCGGGAATGATGCCTTCTTGAGCTTCACTGATGACACTAGAAATTATTCTTTATAATCTATTTGCTAGAATTTTAGATATGATCTTATATAGGACAGTGCAGCAAGCAATAGGTATGAATTCCTTTGTTGTTGCTGGATTACTCACTTTAGGGACAATGGTGATTGCTGTACAATTTATAGCTTTGTAGAGCCTACCAGAAATGAAGAACTCCTGAACTGCTTGCACTACCTCTTGTTTAATTATAGGCCATGCCTTTTTAAAGAAGCATGAATTGCAGCCATCAACCCCAAAAGCCTTGTCCTCATAGATAGCACATAGACTTTCATATATCTCCTCCTCTGAAACTTCTGCAATTTAGCTGAGATGTTGATCATGAGTGAGCTTGGGACCTTTTTGCATAATTTCTTTATTGATTGCAGGCAATGACTTGGTAGAAGAACCCATCAGATTCTTATAAAAGTTGACAAACTCTTCTTTGATGCTAGTTGGTGTAGTTATCTTCCATCCATCCATAGTTGTAATCTCCAGAATCTGTTTCCTGTGGCTTCTTTCTTTCATAATAGCAGAGAAATACTTAGTGTTAGCATCTCTTAGAGTGATTCATTTTACCCTTGACTTTTGCTTCAGTATGCTCTCTTCAATTAAAGACCATTTCTCCAACTCCTGTAGTGTGTACTTCTCTTGTTCCAATAGGTTGTCAGTATAGTATTGTTGCATCTTTTTCTGCACTGTGATGAGCTCCAACCTAGAATTCTCAATTCTCTGTGTTATGCCCTTATACTCTTCAGTGTTAATTCTTCTGAAAAATAGTTTAAGGGCTTTGAGTTTTTTCCATATGTCCTCTATTTTATCATCAGCCACTCTCCTCTTCCATATGTTCTCCACCATTGCTTCAAAATCCTCATGAGTTGCCCACACATTAAAGAACCTAAAAGGTGATTTAATATTGAGTCTTACAGATTTTATATTGAGTAACATAGGTGAGTGATCAGATATCAATGGAGTGTCATACTCAGTGCACACATTGCCCAGTTCATCATCCACATATCATTGCCAAATACTCTGTCAATCCTGCTAAGTATCCTGTCAGCACCTTGTTGTTTATTCGACCAAGTATAGTAGTTTCTTTTCCATGGCAACTCATTCAAAAAAAGGGTATGAATGGAATCTGAGAAGTCAGTCATTTCATTCATTGTGACTGGATTCCCATACAACCAGAAGCGGATCCAGGATTTAAACTCTATGGGTTCAACTTTTAAAATTTTTAGCATTGAACCTATTATATTTTTAAAGTTATGGGTTCATCTCTACTATTTTTGTAATTTTAATGATTTTTTACATATAAATTTTTACTCCGCGTCGAAAGTTATGGGTTCAGTTGAACCCGCGGAGTATATGCTACATCCTCCCCTGCATACAACCTATCTTATGTGTACAACATGGCATTGAAATCTCCACTTACTATCCAAGACTTGGTCATATGGACAGAGATATTATTCAAACTTGTCCATAGAGCCTTCCTTTGTTCCACTGTATTAAAGCTATATACTAATGTAAAATATGCTTCAAAACCATCCATCCGACCCTTAACTAAGTAGTGGATTAGCTGAGGCTCTACTCTGTCAATATCAACGCAGTGTTTATTAGGATCCCAGGTAACCCATATTCTTCCATTCACTGCACTTTGGTAATTACATTGAATTGCCCAGCCTGGTAATATATTTTTGAAAACTCTATTGACTCTGGTTTCTTTAACTCTAGTTTCCAGCAGACCAGCTAGTTTTATAAATTTATTCTTTAGGTATAACTTTAGCTCCTTTTGCTTATATCTCTTATTAATCCCTCTAATATTCCACACTAACCAGGTCATTGGGCTAGTATAGTAGGCCCACTATCTGTTGTAGGCAGGCATTTCTGAATCTCATTCCTACCTGATTTCCCTATTGTTGTACTCACTCTTTGCACACTGGTAGATAAAGCTGGAAATTCCCTGATACAGCTCAATTCAGGGCTTCTCTGAGGTATCTGATCCTCCTCGTAAATCTCCTTGCTTGTTACCATTGTCTGCTCTTCACAAATAGGTAGTGGTTG
Organism: Nicotiana tomentosiformis; assembly: GCF_000390325.3. NCBI lineage: Eukaryota > Viridiplantae > Streptophyta > Magnoliopsida > Solanales > Solanaceae > Nicotiana > Nicotiana tomentosiformis. The sequence continues at coordinate 177,730,236 of NC_090813.1, forward strand.
TTGTCTTTGCTCAAGAACTTGTTGATCATGTATCTCTATAGTTGGCTTATTTGCTTCTAATTGTTCAGTACGATTTTCCCTCACCTCAGCAGTCTCCTTTGTTCTCCATTCCTGGATCACTCTTACCAATGGTTGTGGGCCTGTTTGTGGAGCAGGTTGTGTATTTCCATTTGGTCTCCTTCTCGTTCTAGGCTGCTCAAATTGATGTTGCTCAGCCTCACTCTGCTTGCAAGAGTGGCCAATTTTCAAACATACTTCAAAACAATTCTGGTTTCCAGTCATACTATATCGATTGATCAAACTGTCTCCCATCAGGTTCCCACACAGTGACACTAGAGGGAAGTGGTCGAGTAATATTGATTTCAATTAACATACAGGTGTAGGAGATCCTCTTTTGCTTGGAAGTGCATTCATCGGCATACAAAGGTCTTCCTATTGCACTTGCAATTCTGCTCAGTGTTTGACCACCCCAGCAACTCATAGGAAGATTTGGTAGCACCACCCACAGAGGAATTTCAGTGAGGAATTCCTTTGTAAAGTCAAAATTCACAGTCCATGGTTTCAGGATAAGAGGCTTGTTATTAACTATATAGGGACCGGAATAAAGGACTTCATGCATGTCATTGATGGACTGAAATTTGATTACATAGCAGCCTTCTTCATGGTAAAACACTTCTGGCTCTGCAACTTGATTCCAGCTCTGCTTTACAAATCTATGCATATAGTTGTATCCCAGAGTTTCCCCAATTATATACACAATTAAAGCACATCTCAATTTCAGAATTTCCTTATCAACATCCTTTTTTTCTAGTTGCACAACAGTTTTCCCATCAACAATTTTAGGGGGAATATAAGATAACTTTAACCCAATCTCAGAGCTACGGTTACTTGCAAATAGCAAAGTCCATTCTTCTGTTGTCCCTTTCTTCTCAATTACTGGTTCTAGATCTGGTATAGACTTGTTTGTACGCGCTAGATCTTCAAATTTCCCAGTTGATTTATCTTTTTGTCCGCTTAGAGATGGACTAATACTCAGATCCAATCTCTTAGCAGGCTGATTAACGTCTGATTAACGTGCGTCGGAGGGCGTGGGAGCTAGAGAGAGAAACCGGAACTTTTTTTTATTATATAACACGTGTAATTTAACGTATTATAAATTTTGTAATTACTTATACTTTTTATGTAATATCTTTATAGTATTAATTTTACATCTTAATTTTGGTGTATAATTTTTATAAATTAATTTTTGTATATATTTTTTTTATATAAAATTATAAGTTAATTTTATTATAAGTTATAATTATATAAAAAAGTATAACCATCACAAAAATAAAAAGTGTAAATATTAAATATATTATGTTGTTAATAAATAACATAATGTTCATTAAATAACATAAAAATAGATATTTAATACAATAGCGACTGACATAGATTAAAATTGAAAATACATTAAATAACATAATGAGATGAGAAAATTACAACAATAATTAATACTCTGGTAGATCGCTTTCAGATCCACCAATATCATTAAAATATTGAGTGTATGCGGCAGAGGATTGTTGTGGCCGTGACTGTTGAAATTGTTGACTTCTTTTATTCATTAGGCGTTTTTGTTCTTGTCGAATAAATTTACGAATATTTGGATCATCAATAGAATCTAAATTCGACAATAAAATTTTATTATCTTCTTTAAATTCTTTTAGTTTCACACTTCTATCTTTTATCTTCATATCTCATTGTCTGTCTTCACTTGACTTTGCCAACAACTCAACAAGCCGATTATTTTTCTGATTGAACCATTTTCGTAGCCGATAAAAATCTTCATCAATTTTTCTCTTCAATTTTACTTTATTCACCCCAATAGGTTGTTCTGATGATGTGGAATCATCTAAATAAACTTAGCATAATAGCATATCTTCATTGGTAGAGTATCTTACAGATCGAGTGAAATATTTTTGCAAGTGATTGGAGAAAAAGTGGATTATATGGTTAAAGAAAAACAAAAGCCAACTTAATATGGATGGGTATGTTGACACTTTAATATATATATATATATATATATATATATATATATATATATATATATATATGAGCCAAAAATTGAGTTAATACATACTTAGATTTCAATCTCAACCGTTGGATGAATTTTATCCTAATCTCAACCGTCGGCTGGATTTCATCCTTATTTTAAATATATCTTTAGGTAGAATATCTCTGCACATTATTCAATGTGTAGAGATAAAATAGACACAATAATTGACCGAATAATATTAGGAAAGATCTCATCCGTCGGATGTATTTCATCCCAATCTCAACCCTCAGATGGATTTCATCATTATCTCAAATTTATTTTTAGGTAAAATATCTCTACTGTAAAGATAAAATAGACACAATTATTGACCAGATAATAATAGGATAGATTTTATCTTGATCTCAACCATCAGATGGATTTCAACCTAATCTCAACTGTCATATGGATTTCATCATAATCTCAAATTTATCTTTAGGTAAATAACTATGCACATTCTTCAATCTATAAAAATGAACATCATTTAGGAAAATAACTAAGGATTTCCAATTCATTTCAAAATCAAATCAAATATTCTTATTTGTCCTCTGAAAATGAATTTATAAATAAGGACAAAGATGTTCATTTTGCATTTCATAATGCATTAATAGAGCATTTATGGGAGCAACATACTAATCCTGGAAGTTGAATATTTATGTAGAAATTAAACCAAAATTTTATCATAATGTAATATTTATTTAATTATATCGTATCAATGATTTCACTTTTATTTGAATTATCCATTAATATATATAATGTATAATATTTTCTTATAGTTTATATTATTTAAAAAATTATGGTATAAAATAATTTTATATTAAAGGGATTTGTTTTATGAAATAAGAAACTAAATTTAAATAAAAAAAATATAATATAGAAGAGAGAAGAATATAAAAGGGATATCCTTTTTGGTGTAAAAAATAGTGTAATGGATTGGAATTAATTTGCACCATTTTGGTGTAAAAAATGGTGCAAGGGTTGGAGATGCCCTAACTAATGTAGCATGAAAAACCCTAAATGAAGAAGAAAAGAGAAGCCCAAACTGAAAAGGTGGATAGCGAAAAACTAATAATTTGTGGCTGCTGGGATTCGAGCCCAGGTCTCCACGGCCACAACGTGGAATTCTCACCACTAAACTACAGCCACTTAATGCTAATATTCTCCAACATATTTTATATATCAAACGCATTATCGTTGCATATACATAACTTACAATATACCTATTATGCAGGTAGAGATCATAATAAATCAACTCATTTACATATAGGTTACACCACCAGATGATATTTCACAATTCACAAGCCAAGGAATTTGCCAATGACTCATGGAACACTTCTTCTTTCGGGACCAGTGGCTAAAATGGTTTGGAAGCATTTTTCAATTGGTGCTGTGAGGTTTTGCATGGCCAAAACAATTATCAACTAATATGAAATTTGTGGAATATGAAGGTTAACTCGGAGGCAGTATTACTTTGAGTCATCTATAAGATTGTCTCCTCAGTAATTATGCTGGTAGCTTTGGATTATCAGACATAAAAGAAAACATGCAATTGCTAATGTTAATCCGGCGACAACAAAAGAAGAAAATTGCCAAGTTTATGCTACCTACGGTGGAGTGGGCTAAACTGGTAAAAGCATGTTGAATCGGGGGAAGAACATATTTATTTGATTTTAGGACATCATTAACTTATACTCTCATTGCAAAAAAAAATTGTAACTTTATCTACTTTAGAACACACTTCAAACGTCGCGTTTGACGACGTTTGAACTTTCAAAAATATCTGAACTAAGACATTTCTGGTAGTTTTCGCATAAGTTGTCCTTGTGATAGTGCAAACTTCAAATGTGAAGTTACAAATTTCAAGTATTGTTCCCTTTTGAAGTTCTCTCCCCTGTAGTACAAACTTCAAACAACCACGTCTGAAGTTATTTAGTGTAAACTTCAAAGCGCAAAAATTACACATAAGATCCACTTAAAACTTACTAGTCTGAAGTGAATCCCAATTGTTGCATGCACTTAAGAGTAGATTGCCTAGAAATAAAAACTTATTCTTCAAATTTCAACAATTCAGCACACGATTCAACGCCCAAATCTACTCCAAGTAAGCTCAAATTTGAAACACAACTTGCAAATATCTAAAGAACAAACCTCAATCATCAATTTGTCAAAATAACAACAAATCTAGCAAACTCATTTTACAACTAATAAGAAGAAGGAAAAGAAACTCTAAGCATTAGCAAAAAAAGAAACGCCATAGCAGCTCACTACCATTAAAGCACATAAAACCTTGTTCACAAACACATGTATATTCACTGTCACCTCTATTTTCATAGCAACTAACTGGAGGACGATGAGGAAAAGCAAAGAAGAAGCAGTTTGTCTGAAATTATCTTATTTTAGGTATCGGTTAAACTTTTTTTTTTTAAGTGAGCACAAAATGGGATCTACCAAAATAGGTTACCTCTTGAAATTTTTAGTGTTGAATCTCATCAACTAGTGTATGGTTACCTCTAACTCTATGGATTTATATACAAATAGCTGGTCATATTCATTGTTTATTTTTTTTTTTACTGAGTATACAGGATTATACATAAATTATATATAAATCATACTTATACTATATATATGTCGGTTATTTTTAATTTAAGATGTTGGATGAGCGATTGTTTAGGTTAATTCTTCTTAGACGACCAGGAGGGGGGTTATGTGGATGAAACTATCAACACTTAGGCAAATTTTGTATGGGTGAAAATCATTTGCACCCCCAAATTATGTAGTGGCTAACTTCTATTTTCAAAATAAAAAAATAAAAAATAATAACCAAGCATATAATTCATTGATGTTGAATAATAAAAAGGATGAGCAAAATAAAATAAAAATAAAATAATTTTGTTTTATCAATAATTGTATTCAAAGTAATCTAATTTCAAAAAGCTGTTTACACAATCGAGAATAAAAAATTGTCAGAACCTTAAACATATCCTCAATGCAAGTAATATAAAAATTTATAATTATTAAAAGTAAAGGCAAATTTTATAACAAATTCCTAAAGGATTGTCTATTTATCACTGAGATATTTTAAATTAAATATATACTAAATGGACATTAAATTATGAAGAAATACCAAATAATCCTTTGGGAGCTGGTATTTCCTTTCAGTTCTGGTATGGGGAAGGCCGATCAAATGTGACAAATAATATAAAGGATGTTCCATTTATGATTTGAATAATTTATAATAAGGTATAAATTCATTTAAATTATAGGAAAAATCATAAAAAATAGCATGTAAAATAAAATAAAAAAAGAGTATTACACATAGAGGAGGAAATCGAAAAATGAGAAGGGCAAATTAGACATTGTGTAAGATAAAGGTGGTGAATGATAATTGTTCAAAGTTGGGGGGGGGGGGGGGGGGCTGATTTTTAAACTAAAGTTAAAGGGTGCAGATGATTTTCACCCAATTTTGTATCGGTAAAATAGAGATGTTGAGTACACTTCTGCTAAGAAGGGAGCAATACTTAGATGTTAATGACACATTTTAAAGTCAAAATGGTGTGGGCTTGCCAGCTTTCAGATTGCTAATTAAAAAATAGTCATTATTTATAAAGTAATTGAAAAATATCAACTATTTAATACGGAGAAAAAAATTGAACAAAAATACCCTTAGCTGAAATACGAAAAAAAGTCTAACATAATATACTGGATTATGAAACTCCTGCATATAAAGCTCCAGCATATTATGCTGAAAGTTCATATGTAAAAAATTCAAACTCCAATATATTATTCTGATTTTTTTTTTTTGAATTTTAATTAAGGGTATTTTTGTTCAGATTAAATTTTCGCATGAAAAGTGGCTAAGTTTCAATTAATTTTGAAACTATGACTAATTAAATTTTCAATTAGCAATTATAAATCAAACTAATCCTTACAATTTTTAGATCTCTTGGTTAAATTTTTATTTAGCAGTTATAAATCAAACTAATCCTTACAACTTTTAGGTCCAAAACAGACAGCTCCACCAGTAGACTGAAAAATAACATAAACTCATAAATGATGGCAAAAATGTTAAATAGATTGTACTTCAAGGTGACCTAGTCAAAGAGGTACGCTTTTTATTGTTAGAAAAGCTCAAGGGGGAATTATTCATGCTAAATTGAAGTATCTATGGAGGGAAACTAACTCGTTGCTGAAACTTATACTACATTTGCTTGCAATTTGTTAATTGTTAGCACTCCTAGTACTTGCAATATGTTAGCACTGCTAGATTGGCCAAGACCAAGTTCTATTGGTGATGGACTCCTAACTACCTCCATCAACAAAAATTATCAAGTAACTCTATTAAACATATGGGTAAAAATCACCTAACATCTTTTCTAATACGTGGAAATTAATTTTGTTTTCTGCATCCATTTACTCAGAGTAGGAATGCTCTCTTCCTTTAGATGAAGGAATAAAATTGTCTACCTCGTCCTCCAACTTGAGAATCAATGCGGTTCTGTCCTATGTACTTAAATCATCAAGAACAGGTTTTAAATCCCCCTTCCATGTTATCAAACACCTTGACTATTTACATATAGATTTTCCAGTGTTGAACGAAAAATCAGACATTCTTTTTTCGATAAGAGCAGACGCATTAGTCTTAGTCCCATCCACAACATATTTGCCCAGAGCAGTGATTCAGAACCAAAACCATAGATAAATTCTATCATTTTCCCTACCAATCTGCTACAGTAGTTTCAAACATTCATGTTTATATCCTTCAATTTTCGTAAGCTAATTCAAGACGTTTGGTTTCGTACACCCTGTATAAAAGTCACATGATAACGTACAAGCAATGATCCCACAGAAAGCCACAAGCTGAAGAAGTCTAGATATACAGAAAGTGGTCACAACTCACAACTCACAACTTGTTTAGTAGATAAGAGTATATGTTTCTTCTACCCAAAACTAAGCCCTTCTAAAGGACCATAGGGGGTGTTTTTTTTTTTTTTTTTTTTGGGGTGGGGGGGATACATAGAGACTTGGAAGGACAAAATTCAGATAGCTTCTATAGCTGACGAGGGTGTAATTCAACAAGAGCAAATATATGAGGCAGGCTCTCAAAGTTTCTTTCAAATGCATATCAAATCATTGATGCAGGTTGTTATGAACCAGCACGCTAGCCTTCCACACGGAGTAACCAAAAATAAAATTCCTATCTATTCCATCTTTAGTTAGATTTAAATCAAAGCAGCTTAAGTTGCCGAGAGCTACTACAAATTAGTTACTGCAAGGGTCAGAATCCTTCAAGGACATGTTATGGATTCCCTTTTGGTGGACTTGAAGCTCTATTTTCCGTATTGTCCGATGTTAATAGTTTCTTTTTATTATTCAAAAAGCTTCTCGCATAAAGGGTCCCAAAGACAATAACCTGAAAAAATTTAAATGAAATGTGAAAACTTTTCTCCACAGAAAACAAAAACTGAAGTTTCAGCTTCCAAAGCCAAGAGAGAAAGAAGTTAATGCTTACAGCTCCTAGGCATTGCTCCCAGCTGAGGGGATGAGCAAACCACAAGCAAGACAGCAAAATGCTCACCAACTAAAATGAAATTCAGCACCAATATCAGTTAGGCACATGTCCACCAAGTGGTGAGTATCATTCCTTTTCAAACCCTCAAACTATTTCTTATTACCTGTCTTGTGGTCATTATGGTGGCAAAGCTTAGAGCACCAAATGTGCGGATTGTGTACGAGATAAAGAATTGACTAGCTGTTGCTACCTGCAAAAAGAAATCCAAACGGATAGTTACATTTTTAATGAAAGAAACGAGTTCTACACAATTTGGACAAGTACTTGTTAAGCAAGAACAGAGAATCTCTATTTAAACAAATCAGGATTTTCATATTTTAAAACAACTTACAGTCGAAAGCAGAGCAATGTCAAAGAAGCAATCATGATGGCGAGATACAAAATCAATTGCCATGAGAAGATTGCCCTGCATGATTAGACCTAAATGGAAAATAAAAAGCAAATTCTAGTCATATATAGTCATCGGAAAATAAACCAGAAAAATGCCTTTAATACAAACTTGGGGCACCCTACATCACCTTATAAACATATAAAGCTATGTCATTCAACCACATACTGATCCTAAGAGAAAATGATAACTCACTAGAGCTGCAGCCATATCATTGGATCTTAAGTTCTTAACTAGCTCTCAAGAATTTCTTTCCTAGTGAATGCAGATGTTTGGCCAGAGTTTCATCCAGAATCATCTCTAACAGAAAGGTCAAATAATATGCAGTACACAGAAAGGATATTATTCAGAACATTGCGGAAAATTGATTGGTGCGTAGTGCTATGAATAGTCAAAGTCTCGGACCTAAACTGAAAAGCAATTCAAGGCCAAACACACTGAAGCTTGGAAAACTAAGTCTTCTTACTCATAAGCTGTTGTTTGAGATTTGCATTTGAGACAATTTATAGAATCAATTAAAAGGCTATCAACAAATATATAGAGCACAAGAACTGTGAGTCCTCCCAGCAAACCATGGAAATTATTGGAGATGGCAAGCTTAGCAAGAAGAAATGGAAAACAGCAGAATAGTTAACTTTAGAGAAGTATTCAACAGCTTGTCCGGTGTATTATCTTTTTAGAGACGTAGATTGAATTCCTTAATATTCACTCAAACAGAGACCTGTTTCTCAACTGCAATAAAAGAGATCTTACCAGTGAAACTAAGAAGACAAGAACAGACAGTTGTGTAGAATATCTGAGTGTGTATTTCCATCTCATAGCCTTTAAAAAGTTTATCCTGGAACGTGCTCGTAAATCCATCAAACCTGTGAGATCAAATGCTTATTAAAGCCTTGTTTCAGAAGCTAACAAATTAATATTCAATTTTAATAGGTGATAACCACATTGCTCCTTTTACTCATCTAAACAGGTGGAGATCTCAAGGGGCAAAAAAGACGCAACAACATATCCGTGTGAATGTTACAGGAGCTAATACTCAAATTCTCCCTGGTAAGCACATGTTCTCTTAGAACAAAGTGGTCATATAAGCAAAAACTAATGAAAGAGAAAATCGGATAGGGGCATATTTGCTTCTTAGGTTAAAATTTTGTATCTGCTAGTGGTGGTGAAGTTTTTGATATCTTTCCTTTGACTCAGGTATTATCTTAGTATTACTCTGCTATGGGCCAATTAAAAGAGCTAGTTGAGCAATAGCATTAGGCAAATGGAATTGTAAGAATTTATTGGGAGAGCAAAACAGATGGATTAAAATTTGAGAAATAGGTACATATGCCAAGTAACATAGATTTTGTACACCGTAAAGCTAACAAAATATGAGTTCTACGTATAACATGTTAATCATTCAAAAGGTTAGTACAAAGCACATTGTGATCTTCTTCCAACTTTGGATCAACATAGCAGTTTCCAAGCATAGAGCATTCGGAGTTCGATATCTAACAATAAATCATACAGAATAAGGTGAAAGACAGTATATCAAAGAAGGAAAAGAGAGAACATTATAGAAACGTTTAATGCTAAACAACATCATTAAAGTACAAGGTACGATATAGAAAGCTTGCAAATTAGTTTTTTAGATCTCTAGAACACATTCTCAAGAAAGTGTCAATTTTAAGCAAATCCAGCTGTTTAACTTAACATTTCATTAATATAACCACCAAAGTTTAAAATGTTGGATAATGTCAACTCATACCCAAGATAACCCATCATAAGAGAAACTCCCCAAATGGTGCTTTCCCTTCCTCTACTGTAAGGGCTAATATCACCTTCTGCCTAGAACCAAAAACAAACTGTAAAAAACTTTACCTCGAGGGTACAACTGCACAAGCTAATATACTGCAGATACTAGGCAACCCAAACACAAGTACAAGTACCAGAAACAATAATTCTGTTAGTAAGCCTGTATTAGATTGGAAAATCAGAAGTACATAATTCTGTTTGGTGCTAGTAAATTCTGTAAATAACTGACCTCAAAAGACAGTCCTCACAAGGTAAACAACATTAGCGTCACACAATTCTAGTTAATTCCAAAGATATGGAATCATTAAAATATTCATTCTCGTGTTTCAGGTCAGCATGAAAGTTCCAGGGAATTGCAGTACAAGCTGCCTAAAAACGTTGATGTCTTCCCCCCCCCCCCCCAAAAAAAAAAAAGAGTATAGGAACTTCAACCCCGTAATCTCCCATTCAGTACTCGTACCTTATTTAGGCCGTTATATCTGTCCATTGGATGTGTATGTTGTCATATCTCTCTGTAGTTAGTGATCCAGTACAATAACTATTAAGCCTCAATCCCAAGCTAGTTAGGATTGGCCATAACTCATAACAATCCTCACTATCCGTTTTGCTCCATCTGAAACCATATTTCCAATATTTAATGATTTAGATTGTCTTGTATTAGCAGTTCTTTATATTTTCTGCTGATATACGAATGTCTACCAAGATTAAAAGGACTCCTAGCAAAACTTGGACCTATTGGAAGCTTGCTTTCATGATTAGTCTTGATCCAAATAGTTGGTATCGCCTATATGGATCTTTTTCTCTCAGCGTATTCTATTCTCCCCTAAATCTATAGGGATTCCATGAGATTGTAGGTCTTTCTAGATAACTTCCTTTCCTGATGAATCATGGCTACTACAAGGTTAACAAAAGCACATGATTTTTGAAAGATCCACGGAAAATACGTTCTGAAAACAATTCCTGTTATAATTTGGTTTAATGGCAATTCGGAGAAACACAACACGTAATTGAAAAGAGGACACTAGTTATTACCGGATACAGAATAAATAACGAACAGCCAAGTGTGACTATGAATGCAAAGAAATAGTCCTGCCCTTTGTACTTCTTTTGCATGATGATAGTGCCCCATATCTGCATGAACACAAAAGGAAAAATGAAATGGGTATCAAATGGGAAGCATAACTCAATAGTGTAATTTGTATAAGCAGAACATTGTAGGAGAGACAAAGGAAAACTACGAGATGAAAAAAAGGATAAATTATACAGAAAAATAGGTTACTTTTAGAAGCTTCAGCGAATGAGGTGTTTCTTTATTGATATACTATGTGCTAAAATAACCAAAAGAAAACCTAGAAAATACCTTATAAGTTTACATAGAAAATACCTTATAAGTTTAGGGGTCGTTTGGTTGGAGGGATAAGGGATTATAATCTCGGAAAAAATTATAGGACTATAGTATCCCACGTTTGGTACCATTTCTGATTCCGGGTATAGCAATCCTGGGATTATTTATACCACAATCGTGGTATAATTCTTATACCACACTCTATGTGGGATAACAATCCTGGGATTAGTAATCCCTGGATTAAAAAATGACACATTTACCCTTCTCAAAAGCTTTTCTCCAAAATATTTAAGCAAGACAAGGTTAAAATTGGGAAAAAAAGTTTACCCCAATTTATCTAGTTTAAACCAACACATAAGTTGTGTATTATACCCTGTATATCTCATTTTTAGTCCAATGAACAAAACATCTACCAATAAAAGTGAAGGCCACTAAATAATACCCTCATTATTTAATCCTTGTATTATAATCCCGTCATTTATAATCACCAGATAAAACTTGTTCCCCAATCAACCGACCCCTTAGTTTTAGTGCTTCTACTAGTTATATTTTCATAAGGACGGACAAATTTCTAGGAAAAATTATTCCAAATGTGAAGCATTCAAAGTAGACGGATACGATTATCACGTGCGTGATGAATTTGAGGAACAAAACATCATAGCTAGAAGCCTCGAAACAGCAATGCCAACACTCGAACAGAAAATGTTTTAGAAACTGATTAGAAATATTCTACACCAGTCTCACACAGAGGAATTCTATGTACTTCCTTTTCCAGCAATTACAACAGTCTACAGCAAGTTAACTTACCATTACAGGTATCATTTTGGCACATTTTGCCAGGGTTTGAACTGGAAAGCTGACATATTTGAGAGCCTGCGCAAGAATTAATCAAAATTATCAGTATTTGTTAGTTGTTACTTGACAACTGCCAAAATTTCAACAACCTTTTTGTTCAAATCGTATTTGTGTTTGTTTTTCACAATCTTCTTTGTTTAAGGCTTAATATCTTTGTTCTCCTTTGTCTATTACTTCATGTAATCATAAGGAAGAAGAAAAAACTTGCCTCGTACTGACAAGTTGTTGTGAGGATGTTAGACACTGAAACAATACAATACTTATGGATTGGAGCTACTGGGTCCAATGCCTTCTTACTTGCCTGCAAATCAGAGAAGAACTGGAGGTAAATGCTTAGTGTAGTGTGTGGCAAAATTCCTAAGAATCACATCTAATACTGAAGACTTCATTCTCTGCCTCGTCAAGAGGCTCTCAGAAGTCAAGTGATTAGAATCATGTTAGGGTATATTTGCAGTACTAGATGAATAAGTCTTTTGAGCTTATAGCCTGGAAGTGTTCTATTACCAGTAAAACTCCAGCAGAGACTGCAGAGGTGCTAATCCGATTGCAAAAGACAAGAAATAATGAGTATATAAAGTAGTCCTTATTAGGGCCATAGGGAACTCTCATGATCTTTTCCTGCAGGTACAAGTTCCATCATCATGTCAAGGAAATAAAAAGTACACAATATCCAAAGTGAATGTAAATTGTGTTGCTTTATGAATATGGGACTAAAATAAAATCAAAGTGACCAATTGAACAGGGCATAGATTATTATATATTTTATGCCGTTTCTCTGAAATATGCAGCTAAAGAAAGAAAGTGCAAACGAAACCTTAAAAGAACATATGTTAAATAGAGAAGATCCCCATTCTTATTTTTAGTTACATCTTCAATTAAAGAATTTGGAAAGCAGGATAAAGATCAAGGAACTGGATGCTTCAGAGGTAATTGTCAACAGTTGCTTCTTACATAATCAAATCAGTCCTTTTTTTATTTTTTTTATTTTTTTTGGGGGGGGGGGGTTATATGTTTCTATGTGTCTATTTTAACATGTAAACTATGGAAGTAGCAGATTTTACATGAGAATCAACAGAAAACATAAAAGAGTTCATAAATAAATCACAGAGCCAGGAGGGGTCATTATTATTCAGTAGCAGTCATATTTAATAAGAATGCACAAAACAAAAAGGATGTCATGAAAAAAGAAAACACTTATTCAACAGCTTTATGTAACTGAAGTAAGCTGTCAATCATTTTTTGATCAAGTGCCTAAACGAGCACGCCAACATGTCTAAGTACTTAAAGTAGGACTTCATTGCTATAGATTCTTAATTAACTAATAAAAAATGCATATCCATGATGTAGTTGAAGACATGTTCGACCTTGTAGGTGCTGAGATAAGTACAACTCGCCAAGATATGATACACCATAAGAACGATTTGCTTTAACCTGTTTCTGAATAGTCTGATGGCAGTTCCACTGAGAAACATGCACTTTACAGAGTCGTTTTACGCATATGATGTGGCTCCCTACTTATCAAATGTACACAGTTACACACACACACACATATTATGTGGCTCCCACCATAGAACTCAAATGGTGCCTATGTTACACAGATTCAGGTATATTGTCACTTGTCAGTAGGTGCTAATTTGCCTTAAGCCCTTAGACTTAGGATATGGGCATAGAAAAAATTTAGCAGAAATTAAAACTGTTACGGAGAATAAGCGAATGTAGACAATTTATCGATAGAAGAAAAATCCTAAAATTCATAGTTTTCCTTTATGAGTATTTGTTTTATGGCTTGCTAAATACATTTTTTTGTGATAAGTTATGGTTTGCCAAATACAATATTATGCTCTATTCTTCTCCTCCATATGCTCCCTTTTTTTTCCTTGTAGAGGAGCTACACATTTATAACTGCTTGCTACGTTTTGAAAAGACATGACACCATACGTAAATTGACTGTACCCAACATAGATCTCATAGTCACTCCCCATTCTAGTCACGCCCAACACTATGCCTGTAACAGAAATGCTGAACAGCCAGGATCCTTGGCTACCCCCCTGAAACAGTTCCATCCTTGTCATCTATGGATTGATTTGAGGAATAATCCTTCTTGACACTTCACACATTTAGTGATGGGAATTTCAATAGCTATACTCAAGTAAACCTCTTAAAAGGAGCACGTCAGATGTGCTTCGTTTATCTTATTATTCGGCTGTGGTTATTGCTCCTTTTTTTTCAAATGCTTTCTAATGCTTTCCTTACTATTTTTCCATGGCTTCTTCACTACCGGTTTTCTTTTTCAAAACTGCTTTGAAATGCTTTCCTTGAGCCGAGTATCTATCGGAAACAACCTCTCTACCTTGTGGGAGTACACTACCCTCCCCATACCCCACTTGTGGGAGTACACTGGGTATGTTGTTGTTGTACTCAATTACATGAGACAGCAGACTGATGTCATACATCCAAAATCCTGTATGGGCAGATGAATAAAGTGAAGTACCTCAATCACACTGACTTGTATCGCCACAATCTCTGCGGAGAGCTATATCTTCGATAGCTCTTTTACATGTATATTTCTCGTATGTGAGATCGTCGTCCCTCTTGTGACTATAATTTAAGTATCAAAAACTGCCGTGAGAACAGAGCTTGTTCTGAAGGACTTCCGCACCTTATGGCTTCCTTTGTAAATTCCTTTGGGCCCCATTGTAAGCACAAATCTTAACTATCTTGAGTACTAACAGATTTTGGAACTATGCCGCGAAACCATTTCAGCATACGCTTCCATTTAGAAACTGCAATTTCAAATTGTATAGACTCTCTATCATGTTATTACACCCACATGTATAAGCCTGTTTCAATCCCATAAAGGACTGAAATTTCAGTGAGCCGAAGACAAGTCATGAGGGGATAAGTCTTTTAAAATACATAAATTGGAAATGTTTCATACTAGAACATAATACCAAAAGCGTTTCTTTTATTCATTTTCAATAATAAATGGAACACTCAAAACTTATAGAATTAGCAAAATGAAAGCACATATGACAAGAACTTGCCAAAAGCTCTTAGCTTAAATACCCAAAACTATTCCTCTCTTTGCTCCAACTGCATATTAAACATTCAAAAGCTTTTAGGATTATCGAATTAGTAAAAGAATCTACATACTCAAACCAAAACCTTAAGACCCATGAGTGGAGTGGCTGCCCGATCATTTTTCAACCCCTTTAGATACACTTGCTTATCCAATGAGAGACTTTTATATACAGGTGAACGCCCTTCTGCACATAATCCAAACCTGAGGTTCACACATGGACTTCCATGCAGACCTACGAGTGTGAGAATTAGTGTGTCGATGCTTGCCTATTATACCATAGTAAATAATCCAAATATTTAAAACAAAACCGATCAGCGATGTGTCGAGTTGTCCAAGACATTCAAAATCCTCTTTGAATTTCTTTGTATATCCGATGTTGGACTTTTATGTACAACTCAACAAAATCCGACGCGCATTAGACAAAGACATCTTACACTGCTCTATGCAGTATACATTAATAACTAAAGCTTTTTTTCCAGTTTTCAGTCACTAATGAATAAATAACCTAAGTGGCAAGTGTTTCCTCTCATTTTCCTTTTCCCATGCAATCATGCAAGCACCCTCTTTCTAAAACCCTCAACAGTATTATATTATTATAACTACCTCTCCGACCAAAATAAGCATGGAGCAATACAGTGAATCTCAAAGCATTTAGAAATTTTCATAATGTTAAAAAGCATACTCTATTTGTTTCAATTTATATAACATTCTTTCTGTTTTAGAATGTTCCAACATATTTAACACCATTCTTTTTCTATCCAACTTTCACAACTTCCAGTAAATGAAATCCATTAAAAGTTCAAATCTTAAACAGTTTTTAATAACCTAGAAATCTTCAAGGACCAGTTGCGCACAGTTTGAGACTCAGTAGATAATAGGTCCGCCCCTCCACCGTACTCCGTTTAAATGTTAGACTTTTGTTAGCAACAGAGTTCAAACCTATGACGTGCCCCTAACGCACAGATCACAAGTAGTACTATTACCACTAGACCAAAGCCATGGGGTGAAATCTTAAACTTTGTTGTAATGCCTTTTTCTATCAAGCTAGCATCGCAACCATTATTTCACTACTATTATTTTTAATTGATAACCATGGTGTCTGGGTCAGCTTGCGCGTACCTCGACTAAATCCACGAAATACCTGCTACCTTCCACCAACACAGATAGCGGGTAAGTTTGTACACCAAGGCTCAGACAGATGGAAAGAAATCATCTAGTATTTTTTTCAGCTAAAATTTAAAGCTGAGCCCTTATAATTTTTGACCCATTTCATTGACCACGAGATCACATCCTTAGGTGTTAATTCACTATTTTCTTTTACTCCCACTAATATAATACATTAGTCAAAAATATCTCAAACTTCATGCTTAGTCAAACATCTTCATTTGTATTAAAGCATAAACACATCTCGTGTGTGTGTTGATCATGCTTGTTTTTAATCACATAATTGCATAATAAAGATCACGATATTAAGCAACATGCCTGTAAGATTCCATAGATGACGAGAGTAGACATGATTCCACCCACTGCAAAAGCTCCTTTGAGCACCTTGTTGTCCTTCACCGGCGGCGATAGTGGCTCCGCCATATCCCATCCAATTACCCGCTGTCGCCGTCGCCGTCTCTATCTACAATTCAACACACAAAACATCTATACATACAAACTCACACATAAAATATATGTGTGTGTATTTTACGTTATATAAATGTACAAAGGTGAAAAACGCGAAACTGAAACATGAAGCTCACCACGGCTGAGAAATGTACGGACGGTCGCCGGAGTTCAGTTCTGCAGATCGCTGTTGATTTAACTCCGGGAGGTAAGGAAGAGTGAGTGAGCTTTTAGACTGACAGAAAAGACCGATTTAGCGTTTCCGCCGGCGGGTTTATGCTTTCACCGCTTTTCCTTTTTATGTTTCTTTTTTTAATTTGTTTTCGGTAATTACCGAGGGTGTGATGCCGTTCGATGGAAAGGACCCACTAAACCAAACATAACATGTCCATACATCCATTTCATATTATACCTTGGCCAAGCTTCTAAAATTCGTTTATTTTAAAAAGTATTTTTTTAAAAAATATTTTTAAAAAAATATTTTTGATGAGAATCAATTTGTGTTTGACTAATTAATTTAAAAAGTACTTTTGAGCAGTAATTAATATTTGGCCAAGTATTTGAAAATTGCTTCTTAGTATATTTTTCTCAAAAGTGCTTCTCAAAAAAGAATTTTTTGAAAGAAGCTACATTTTTCTGTTTCTCAAAAATTGCTTCTGCTTCTCCTCAAGCTTTTTTTTTTTTCCTTCTAAAAGTTTGGCCAAACACCTCAATTTTTGGCCAAAAGTATTTTTGGCCCAAAAAAAAACTTGGCCAAACATGCTATTAGCCTATTTCCAAGCTCAATAGTAAATTAATATATATATATATATATATATATATATATATATATATATATATATATATATATATATATATACGGCTATTATTTTGAGAGACGATTATACTGTGTAGATTTACTAATCAAAACTAAATTAGTTGACAGTCTACTTAAAAAGAATATAGTTTCAATATAACTAAACTAATAGTCTGTTTGGCCATGCTTCTAAAATTGGCTTATTTTGAAGAAAACAATCTCGAAAGTGCTTTTCAAAAAAATACTTTTGCTAGAAAGCAGATTGTGTTTGGCTAATTAATTAAAAAGTACTTTTGAGCAGCATTAAATATTTGACTAAAAGCCTTTTGGCCTAGCTTCTCGGACTTTTGGAAAAGTTTGAGATGTTTGGCCAAAACGAAAAAGTGCTTTTGAGCAAAAGGAGAATTAGTTTTTTTGCGTTTGGGAGAAGATACAAATTCTAGTTTATTCAAGAAGCATGAGTAAAAGATTAATGTGTTCACGACAATAATATTCTTACAATAAATTTATATTTTTTAAATAGTCTCTCATTACTTTAACCTTTGCTTCTTCCTTTTTAGTTTGCCATACCTTTCTATTCTTTTTTATTTGTATCATATTTTTGTTCTTTTTCGCATATTCCTCTTTTGAATATTCTTTCTACTATAAATGGATCTCTTTTGAATATTTATAAGAGTAAATATTTGACTTATATTAAATGTTGTATTTTGATATATTTAAATAATTATATGAATAATATGCAATACTAGATACCTCTAATATTATTGCTTTGGAATAACTATTTTTTACATTGATAAAAATCTTTTATTTTTATTGAATCCCATTATAATAAATATTTAAATTTATTTCTCTCTTTTGAATAATATTGTTACACCCCATAGTTTCGTACGTGAGAGTACGTTGTAAGTCAATTGATGTAAGCTCTGAAATGAGATTATCTTTGAAAGTACATAAAGTAAGTTAATCATGTTAACTTGGAGGTTACAAATATTTAAGATCATGGACTGCAAGTACTAAGAGGGTTGGAAGGCTTAGAAGCTAAACTAATTGAAGAAAATAAGTTTCGTCGAAAGTCGACAAGTAGGGAATGTTATAACATGTACTTTTGGGGTGAGACTAGGGTGCTCAAAATGATAAGAAGGTTATGCTATGAGTTATTTTTTTTCTTATGATAGTCGTGTGTTATGTTTTGAAGTCAAGCGACTTGTGGAACAAAAGTTGGCAAAGATCATCACAAGTTACATTCATAAATATGCTAAAAATTAGGTTAAATGTAGCTGAGCATTTCTCCCAATGTACTTGGAATTACGAGATGATCCATATATCAAATTGACGATATACGAGTCTAGTTTCTAAAGCATTTAACCGTTCGTCGATACGGTATCATAGTAGAGAGATATGTGCAGTTTTGCGAGACTACGCAGACTGCATAGGTGATAAGTAGGTGTGCCACTGAAGCTTTTTTAGCAATACATTTCGTGTGTTATATGAGGTCTTTTGGTACATATTATATACCAAATTGAAGGTTTTGGAATTTAGTTTCTAACTCTCTTAACCGTTCGTTCATACGACATGCGGATAAAAAGATATAAGCGTCGGAAGAAGGGTCAATGATAGGGTGCCAAGCTAGCACCTCTTTGGCCTTCCAAAAGTTGATATATATAGGGTTTCAAATCATCTTTCTCTTCATTTTTCATAGAACACGACCAGAGAACCCCCCAAAACTTACCCTTAAGCTCTCTATGAGGGTTCCAAAGAATATTAACATCCCGGATATAAAATCAAGAAGCGATAACATCAGAACGATCCCTACAACGTAAGTATCGCTATATCGCCTCTCTTTTTCTTTGTAGTTTGAGTTTTGGAAGGTACTTCATAGTTAAGAAAATGCTTACTTTCTATATTTAAGCTTTTAAATGTCTAGGAAGGTTGATAATTCATTTCCTAATAGTTAGAACTCACAAGACGGTGATCGAAA
The DNA here is from genome assembly GCF_000390325.3 of Nicotiana tomentosiformis. Classification (NCBI taxonomy): domain Eukaryota; kingdom Viridiplantae; phylum Streptophyta; class Magnoliopsida; order Solanales; family Solanaceae; genus Nicotiana; species Nicotiana tomentosiformis. Next base: position 177,749,725 of record NC_090813.1, read on the forward strand.
GCCGTCAGTTCGATTTATTTCACTTTTAGTGGACTGTTTTGTAGTCCACCCATGTTGGCCTCTTGTGCTGATGTTTTATAGAGTTTTGGAGGAGAAAGGTGCGGAGAAACACCACATAATGACATAATGGTGGGTTGGTCGTTCGTCGTCACATTTTTAGGTTGTTTGACACTACTTTAGTTGTCATTTTATGTATGAAGTGATTAGGGTGTGTGGGTTGTTTTGTGGTATATTGTGATAGAGATATGGTTGGAAAATGATGCATACATGTTGTTATTGTTGTGTTCTTATTATTGTTGGTATATAGTATTGGAGAAGGGCCTTGTTACAGGGAAGATGCTGCCCAAATTTACGTAAACGAGCTACTAGTTTAAGTTGCGGACTTAGCCTTTATTCAGCACTGATTTTGAATCTCCTTATACTGTGGTAGATTGAGTTGAGTTTTTTGAAGAATTGCTTGGAAGGTATTAAGTACTAAACGGAGTTAAGGTATGCTAAGGCTAAACCCTTTCTTCATTTTGGCATGATCCAATAACTACATGTGTTTGATAACGAGATATAAAGAGAAGTTCATATTCCTGAATGTATGTACATTTTCCTAGTCTCATAAGTTACAACATTCTCCCTTATCGGGACTTCATATTCAGTTTAGTTTTGTATTCTTTTAGCCAAGAGAGTAGAGATTATATATATATATATATATATATATATATATATATATATATATATATATATATATACAGTATTATAGTATTTACACCACCATCGAGCTATAATCGATGGGCAAACCCCAATTGGGCAACCTCTGATCAGATGGTAAGTTATATACTGAGCCTACTGTGGTTGAGCGCCTATGAGCGATCCCAGAATGGCCGAGATACAGAGCCTAGTATGGCCGAGCACCTATGAGAGAGCCTACTATGGCAGAGCAATTATACATACCGAGCCTTATAAGGCCGGACAGCCATTTTACATACTATATTGAGAGAGAGAGATGAGTCACTATCAGCACGTAAGCATATCTTCAATTATATTTGACTCCCAGGTACTTTAAGTTATTATATTATCAGTTCAGTTTCAGCTTTCAGTTATTTTGTTGCCTTACATACTCGCTACGTACTGACGTCCCTTTGCTGGGGACGCTGCATTTCATGCCTGCGGGTCCTGATAGACAGTTGGATAGACCTTCCCAGTATACAAAGTCAAACTTCAACTTGGTTGGTAAGCTCCATTCCTCGGAGTTACCAGGTCTATACCTTGGAGTTCATTTTATTATACAGGTTTGATGGGTAGGTCGAGGCCCTGTCCCGACCATGATACAGTTCAGTTATCCCTAGAGGCTTGTAGACGAGTCGTGTATATTTTGTATATCGGTAGATGTTCATGGCGGCTTCGTCGGCCTGCACAGTTTTATATATATATATATATATATATATATATATATATCAACTTTTGGGTATGTTTACCCCTCAGATGAGAGAGAAGTTATTTTCAGATGATTCAGAATATGGCCTCATTGGCCTAAGTTAAGGGTTACCCCTCCAGAGTTCATAGTTACAGAATGGTATGCTCGGGCGAGTATGGCACCGGGTGTCGGCCACGCCTCTTCAGGTTTGGGGTGTGACAAATACTAATTCTAAACTAAACATTTATTGTCCTTTTTCAAAATTTGATACTTAAAAGTATTTTTTTTAAAAGATTAGCCAAGCACAATTTGCTTGCAAAAAGCACCACTCAAATGAATTGGTCAAATACAAATTAATACTATGCAGAAGTAATTTTTCGAAAAGAACTTTTGAACAAAAGTACTTTTAAAAATAAGCAGATTTTGATAGCCTCCAAATTAGCAGGTGTTGGGTCATACTTTTGTGGATGGGTAAGATGACGCCTCCAAATTAAATGTCGACTCAACTTGTGAAGAAAATTGCATGTAGAAACTATATAGTAAAATTCAAACTCTTTTGAGCAACTTCACCACAAAAGATCATAACTGACAAGGTGAGGGGGAACGAGGAGAATGATAAAATAGAGTGCAACAGGTACACTTGAGCTAGATAATATTTCAGCAATGCGGGCAGACAGAGTTAAATTGACAAATCAGATGACTAAGATGGCAATGGTCAGGCACATCAGATACAACATGTTCAATAAATGGCTACATGTTATGAAATTTGTGGATATAGTCACATGAGTGACCAATTCCTAGTGAGCCTCGAATCTATTTACTATGTGAGCCAGCAAGGCCGGGGTCCAATGAACCAGAATATGTAATACATGAACACTTATAATTCCAATTGGAGGAATCACCCGAACTTCTCATAGGGGAGGAAATCAGGCAAATCATAATCAATACAGGCCCCAAGAAAAATACAATCAATCCCAGAAACCACCACAACAAGCAGAAGAGAGCACCAATGATTGTTGAAAAAGCTGTTACTTGATAACCAATAACTTAAGACTGATTTTCGAAGTTTAGAAAGGCAGATTGGGAGTTGGTGACACACCAAAATACCTGACCCGTGGGAGCTCTTCCAAGTGGTACAGAAAAGAATCCTCAAGTGAATGTTGTAACTTTGAGGAACGATAGGGAATTGGAAGAAGTACCGAAAAAGAAGAAGAAAAAAGTAACTTTTGAAAGTGAATTAATTCCTGGTAAGATGTAAACGAGATAGTCATGGTTATTGAAAGTGTTGTAGGTATTCGCACAAGCAGCAATTTAAATTGCATCAAAAGATGGGAGCAATAGGTTTTGGGTGAATGAACAAAAGTTGAAACACTATCTTGGTATGGTTGATGAGGAAAGACAGGTTGAATGATACTTGGCCAAAGGACGACATCGTGCCATGATGTTAAATAACGCGTTGCATGGGAGACAACTCCCAATTCTAATTCCTTTTTGTTATGTTATTTTTAGTTTATATTAGTTGTAGTAAATTAATTTTATTTGGTTAATTTTGTGTATTTTGTAGAATTAGTAAATAATATCCCGCCCATGAATAATATCCACGGTAAATAATAATAACACAAGAAAATAACAACAACACTAAATTTTTAAGGTAAAATACAATACCCGAGCGAAGTAATATAATATTATAATTTGGTAGTGCCAAGAGACTACTATAACTTCAAAATAAATAACACTATTTATTTTAAATACCTCACTACAATATTACCTCACTCTATTTTCTCACATACTATAAAAAAAAGTCTATGGATTACTCTCAGAGCTCTAGTACTTCTCTCTTGTTTTGATGTACTTAAATTGAAGAACATAAGCTTCTATTTATAGCAAGCCTCACCGTCCAAACAACCAATCAAATTTGATTTTACAAAATCAGATTTGCCTTTTATTGCCACTCTTTCCTCTAATCATATTTTTTTCTTTTTGTTTCTTTTATTTTATTAGGTAGGTCCCACATATATCTCCTTTTATTTTAATTTTTCTTTTTATTCCAAGATTCAATCTCAATCTTTGAAAATCTTTAAACTTGAGCTGCTTTGTGAAAATATCTGCAACTTGATCATGAGACTCCATATATTTGAGTTCTATCTCCTTACTGCCAATTAATTCTCTAATGAAATGATACCTTATAGTTATATGCTTTCTTCGATCATGATACACTGTCTTCTTCGCGAGTGCATGTGCGGATTTGTTGTCAATACAAATCTCCGTAGATTCAATTTGTGAAAAATTGAGTTCCTTTAATAATCTTCTCAGCTAAATAGCACGACATGTATAGGATGTTGCTGCTACATATTCAGCTTTATAAGTCGAGAGAGTAACAATAGACTGTTTCTTTGAACTCCAAGAAATAACAAAATGGCCCAAAAAAAATACAAAATCAGTTATGCTTTTTCTGTCATCAGTATCTCCCGCTTAATAACTATCACAAAATCCCACAAGGTTGAAATCACTAGAAGAAGAATAAAATAGCACAAAGTCAATCGTACCTTTTAGGCAATAAAGAATTCTTCTAGTGACCCTCATGTAAGTGGAGGTAGGAGCTTCTATGAAGCGACCTACTACTCCAAATGCAAAGAGTATATCTGGTTTGGTACAAGTCAAGTACCTTAAACTTTAAACAAGACTCTTGAAAAATATAGGATCCACTTTTTCTCCTTCATTAGACTTTGATAATTTTGTTTCACTTTTCATTGGTGTGTACATGGGGATGCAATCGAGCATGTTTAAATTATTCAATATATCCTTTGTATAGATTTCTTGAGAGATGAAAATGCCTTCTTCCATTTACTTCACTTCTAGGCCCAAATAGTATGACATAAGACCAATATCCCTCATCTTGAACTCAAGGGACATACATTTCTTCAAATAACCTTGGTTTATTAGCCGTGAATAAAATCATCACCATAAAGACAAACAAGTAAGATATCTTCGTTAGTGTGAACTTTAAGATAAATAGCACATTCATGGAGACAACTAGTAAACCCATTGTCTTGAAAATATTTATTGATGCGACTATTCTATGCCCATGGGGCTTGCTTATATAAAGCTTTCTTCAACCACAATACTTTCTCTTCATGGTTTTTTACTATGAAGCCCAATGGTTGTTTAACATAGACTTCTTTTTCAAGATAACCATTTAAGAAGGCTAACTTGATATCTAGTTGATGGATCTTCCATTTCATTTGCGCCGCCAAAGAGATCAGCAAACGAATCGTCTCCATGCAGGCAACAGGTGCATACACTTCTTCATAGTCAATGTCTTGCCTTTGCTTGTACCCTTTAGCCACAAGTCGTACCTTGTATCTCTCCACATTTTCATCAATATTCTTCATTGTCTTGTATACCCATTTCACTCCAATTGCTCAATGACCCTTGGGAAGAGTTGTTAACTCTTAAGTGTTGTTCTTCTCTATTGACTTGATCTCATCCTCCATGGTTTGTCTCCACTTTTTTGTCTGTAACAGCTTCATCCAAGTTCATTGGTTCATTATCAACTAAAAGACAATATAAAAAATCAAAATTAGTAACTTCTTCTTTTCCATCATAGAGCTCTTGAATGTTCCTCGCCCTTTGTGGTTATTAATTTGAACTTTATTGAGAAGAAGGAAATGCAACATTAGTTGGTGAAGGCGGTGGAGTTGCATCTTACACAAGTTCCACGGTCTCTGGTTCTTCTTCATCACCAAAATATGGAAGAAAATCATATGAAGTTTCTTCCTGAGCTTTGCAATTCCATGCCAATTCTTCATCAAATTCAGCATCGCGACTTACCACCACCTTTCCGCTTCTTGGGTTGTATAACTTGTAGCCTTTTGAACTCGTGTCATAGCCAACAAACACATGCTTGACACTTCGATCGACAAGCTTTGTTCTCCCTTGCTATGGCATATGAGCATAGGCTATGCTTCCAAAGATTCTCAAATGCTTGACGCGTGGCTTCATTCCACTCCATGTATCTTGAGGAATTTGATCTCTAAAATTTCTTGTTATAGACATGTTTTTCAAATAAACTGCACAAGAAACAACTTTGGCCCAAAATTCCTTGGGCATACGTTTAGCTTTTAACAAATATCTAGTCATATTAAGAATCATTCGATTCTTTCTCTCTGCAACTCCATTTTGTTAGGGCGAGTAAGATACCGTTAGAGGAAGACGAATCCCATGATACTAACAAAAGTCATTAAATTATTTAAAAGTGAATTCGCCTCCTCTATCGGACCTTAAAGGTTTTATTTCATAGCCACTTTTTTCCCACAAGTGCTTTGAAATTTTTAAAAGCAGTAAACGCTTCAGATTTTTTGTTCAAGAAATAAATCCAAATCTTTCTGCTAAAGTCATTAATAAAGAGCAGAAAGTATTTACTCTTACCAAAGGAAGGAGGATTTATTGGCCTACACACATCAATGTGAACAAGTTGGAGTGGCTTGGTTTCTCTTGACATGGCCTCATTTAGAAAACTTCTGCTTGCATGTTTTCCAAGAAGACCACACAATTGATTGAGATGGTTGATTGACGGCATCCCATGCACCATATTCTTGTCTCCCATTGATTTGAGTGCTTCAAAATTCAAGTACCCAAATTGCATGTGCCAACACCATAATTCATTTTGCACTTTAGCCTTCAAACACTTTGCATCAATTGCCTTAAGATTCAGAGAGAATAATCTATTATTTGTCAAATGTACTTTAGAAATTAGAATTCCACTTGAATCTCTAATCTAAAAATGCATATTTTTCATGTGGATATCATATCCCTTTTCAAGAAGTTGGCCCAAACTCAAAATATTAATTTTCAGTTTTGGGACATAATAAACATCTTGAATTTACTTGTGGCCACTATCTTTATAGGAGATCATCATACCTATTCCTTCGATTTGAATCTTTGAGGCATCTCCAAAGGATACATTACTTCTCACCATTTTATTTATCTCCATAAATTATCTTTGCATCTACACATATGATTACTTGCTCTATTGTCCAAATACCACGAGCTAGAATCATCCTTGTCTTCTTCCTTGAGCGTCTGTAACAATGTTGACTCATCCTTTTCTTTCTTGTCGTCAACAAGGTTAGTTTTCTCTTCAATATTTCTATAATATTTCGAAGAGTAATGGCCAAATTTATGACAATTATTACATTTAATTTTTGATTTGTCATACCTATGTCCATTATTTTCTTGATAGTAGCCACGTCTTCTTCCTCCTCTTTGTCCACAACCACGACCTCTGAATTTTTGGTGGATTTTAACTTTATTGTTGAATTTGTTAATATTACTTCTTCCTCTTCCATGACCGCCATGGTTTCTTCCTCATCCATTCTCTCGATAGCTTTTTTCACCTCCATAATACTTAAAGGATGCCTAAGTTATAAGAAGTTTCACCAGTGACACTTCTTGTCTCCTTTTGATCTTTTCTTCGTGGGCCTGTAAAGAACCCTTCAATTGCTCCACCGTCATAGAATCTAAATTTTTAGACTCCTCAATAACACACACCACAAAATCAAATTTATGTGTTAAAGTGCGAAGAATCTTTTCTACCATACAAATATCTCCCATGTTGTAACGACCCAGCCAGTCGTTTTGAGTGTATTAGCCCCGATCCACTATTGATTGCTCCCTCTATTTCATTCTATGGTTACGTGACTTACCGGGATGTTTGGTTTTGGTTTCAGGTGAGTTTCAGAGTGAAATGGGACACATAATCTCTAAATTAGAAGTTTAAGTAGTAAGCATTGACCGTAGTTTGATTTGGAGGTCCATAGGTCATTTCGGCGCTAATTGGCGAAAGTTGGAAGGTTGGAAGATTTTTGGAAAGTTTGTCCGGGAGTGAACTTTTTGATATCGGGGCCGGATTCTGATTCCGAAAGTTGGAGTAAGTCCGTAATATCATTTATGACTTGTGTGCAAAATTTGAGGTCAATTGGACTTGATTTGGTAGGGTTTGATATCAATCGGAGGGGTTGGCCGCAGGTGCGGACTCACACGTGCGAGCGAGGGAATGCAAAGGCGGAGAAGGCAGCCCAGGCCAGGGCTCGCAGGTGTGGAAAAGATTCCGCAGATGCGGCATCGCTTTTGCAGTGGGGAGATACGAAGGAGCGACTGTGGTCGTAGGTACGACACATTTTGTCGCAGGCACGCACGCGCAGGTGCGGCCAATGGCTCGTAAAAGTGGACTCTGTGGACTTAAGTGAAATCCACATATGCAATGATTTTACGCAGGTACGGAGCCGCAGATGCGGCAGTAAGGTCGCAGGTGCGACATAACTAGGCAGAAAAGGGGAAAATCGAGGGTTTGATTTCATTTTTATTTTGGGACTTTTAGAGCTCGGATAGAGGCGAGATTTTGAGTGGTTTTCAGAGGAAGCATTTGGGTAAGGATTCTTGACCCATTTTTGATTAATTCCCATGAATCTACTATTAATAATACTTTTTAATTATGGTTTTGGAGTTTAAAATTGAGGGAAAAGTGTAGAAGTTCTTAGACCAAGTTTTTGGATTTTGAAAGGCTAAATGAGGTCGGATTTGGATAATTCTTGTATGGTTGGACTCGATATCGAATGGGTGTTCGGATTTTATAATTTTTGCCGGGTTCCGAGATGTGGGCTCGGGTCGATCTTTTGGAGCAAATTTTCAATTCTTAGCTAATATCATTATTTTATTATTTAAATTAGTTTCCTATACTTATATTATAGCATGAAATTATTTTGGCTAGATTTGAGCCGTTCAGAGTTGGAAAATCGAGGGAAAAGCCTTATAATTGATTGATTGAGCGTGGTTTGAGGTAAGTGACATGCCTAACATTTTGTGTGGGAAATTCCCCTTAGGATTTGGTATTTTGGTGATAGTTTGTGATATGTGAAGGCCGTGTACGCACGACTGTGTACACGGGCTAAATGTTGCAATTCTATTTTTTGCTACGTAGTTTCCTTTTCATGCCTTAATTGAGTTACTTTAGCACGTTATAGTCATCATGTTTAGCCAAATTTCACATGTCTACTTGTCTTATCTCCTATTTGTAACTTGTATCACATGTTTAGTTGAATTACTTGCTTGTCTTGATTTCCGTATTCATTACTTAACTGTGGAAATTCTTTACTTTAAATTGCTATCCTTGAAATATCATTTATTTAATTGTTGTGTTTTGGCTTTCGTGTTATTGTTGAGGTGATTGTGTGGTTGTTTGCACGAGGTTTCTACCGTACGGTTGTTATTGTTTACACGAGGTTTCTGCCGTGCGGTTGTTATTGTTGCACGAGGTTTCAGTCATGCCGTTGTGATTATTGATATGCATGCGGTGATATAAGGTCTGGGTGTTCAAACACATGCGGTGAGATAAGGTGGGCTTGATACACGTGGCTAGTAGGGGAACTACTAGAAGCCATGCAGTGTAATAAGGTGGGCTAAAATGCGGGATGCTATTTCGGGAAAATGATTTTCAAAAACCAAATATAAAGGCTCCCGCGGTGATATAAGGAAAGAATGTGATTTGTTTTTAAGATTTGAGACTACGAGGCGGTACCTCGGAAGTGCCCCTATTGATATTCTTTATTTGCTGTATTGTTTGGTTCTTGTTTTCCTTAACATGAAAAATTCTTGTTTTCCTTTTCTGTTGTATTAGCTTTTCCTTGATTCCGTGTTGTTATTTCCCGTAGATTCTTTATTGTTCACTTCCATGTCATTTTCATTATATCATATTATCTCTGCCTTATTTCTTATTATCTCCAGTAGGGCCTTGACTCGATCTCATCACTACTTTACCGAGGTTAGGCTTGGCACTTACTGGGTACCGTTATGGTGTACACATAATATGCTTCTGCACATCATTTTGTGCAGATCTAGGTACATCCTATCAGCCTTGGTATTAGTGCACTGTGTTGCTGCTTGTAGACTTCAAGGTACACCCGCCCGCATCCGCAGGCCTTGAAGTCCCCTTCTACCCTGTTTTCCTTATTTCTTTATGTTTTTATAGACAATGATGTTTAGGATTGTTCAGCATTGTATCTAGAGCTTGTGACTTATATCTCACCGGGTTTTGGGAAATTGTACGTAATGAGCTTATACTCTATTGATGAAATTGATGAAGTTTTGAAATTTTATGTTTTCATTTGATGTTTTTGCATGTTGTTAGGATTAACTAGTCTTAGAGACTAGGTGCCGTCACGACATCCTACAGAGGGAATTTGGGTCGTGACAAGTTGGTATTAGAGCTCTAGGTTCATGGGTGTTATGAGTCACAAGCAAGTTTAGTAGAGTCTCGCGGATCGGTACAGAGACGTCTATACTTATCTCCGGGAGGCTATGGAACTGTTAGGAAATACTTCACTTCTTTGATCCCATATCGTGCGAAATCTTTGACTTAGGATTCTAAATTTTTGTCTTTCTATTCTCTCACTGATGGTGAGGACACGCACAACTGGATTAGATGACCAGACACCCGCACCCCCTACTAGAGCTGCGAGAGGCCGAGGCCGGGCTAGAGGCCAAAGACGTCCACGTGGTGTAGCCGGTAGCCTCAGTTTAGCCCGAGGTTAGGGTAGCAGCTTCTGAGGAGGAGCAACTCAGGCTCGAGAGGTACAAGAAGTACCACCCTCCTACTTTCAGTGGCTTGGCGTCAGAGGATGCCCGGGGTTTTCTTGAGGAGTGCCACCGTATCCTCCGTACTATGGGTATTACAGATTCTAGTGGGGTTGCTTTCACTATGCTCCAGCTTAGGGGAGCGACTCATCAGTGGTGGCGAGCATATGAGTTAGGTAGTCCATCGAGGCAGCTTCACTCACTTAGACTCAGTTCTCAAATATGTTCTTGAGGGAGTATGTTCCCCAAAGTCTCAGAGATACATGGCGTGTAGAGTTTGAGCAGTTACACCAGGGTTCTATGACCGTGTCATAGTATGTGGTCCAGTTCAGTGATTTGGCTAGGCATGCACCAGCCTTGGCTGCTACTATTAAAGAGCGGGTCCGTCGATTTATTGAGGGGCTCAACCCCAGTATCAGGTTAAGCATGGCCCGATAGTTGGAGATAGACATGGTATACCAGCAGGTAGTGGGGATAGCTAGGAGATTGAAGGGTATGTTGACTCGGGGGAGAGAGGAGAGGGAGGCCAAGAGGTCTCGAGAGCCTGGCACATATAGTGGTACCCGTGCCCCAGCTGCAGCTCGTCATGGTAAGGGTTATGTGAGTCGCCCTGTTCATTCAGCACTTCCAGCGGTATTCCGGCCACTCCTAGGCCTCAGGCTCCCAATTATTCACCGCCATTATCTAGTGCACCTCCTGCACGAGGTGCTTTCAGCGGTCAATCTAACCGATCAGGCCCGAGGCAACCACAACAACCACCTCCTCCGAGAGCTTCTTTTGAGTGTGGTGACATAGTTTGAACCTATAGCCACCATAATGAACCTATGTACATTTGAAGCAGCGATTTTAATTAGTCCGATGACATCCATACCCAAAGCAGAGAAGGGCTAGGGTGAACTCATTGCATTGAGTTCGTTGGGCGTCACTCGTATCATATCAGCATGTATCTGGCATTGGTGACACTTTTGAACATAATTGATGCAATTTGTTTCCATAGTCATCCAGAAATATCCTGCTCTTAATATCTTCTTGGATAGAATGAAACCATTTATGTGGGGTCCGCAAGTTCCGGTATGTATTTCCTCAAGCAATCTAGACGCCTCCTTGGCATCGACGCATCGCAACAATCCCAAGTTAGGAGTCCTTCTATACAGAATTCCTCCGCTTTGAAAGAAATGGTTGGCCAATCTTCGAAGCGTGCGATTCTAAGTGTGTGTAGCGTGCTCTGGATATTCTCCATTTTCCAAGTATTCCTTGATGTCGTGGAACCACATATTTTCGTCAATCTCTTCTTCAACATGAGCACAATAAGCTGGTTGCTTATAAATTCCTATTGCGACATGATCGATGAAATTCTTGTCTGGGTTTTGTATCATGGAGGATAAAGTGGCTAATGCATCTGCAAACTCATTCTGAATCCTTGGAACATGCTTGAACTCTATCTTTGTGAATTCTTTGATCAGCTCTTGTACGCAGTGCAAGAATGGCAATATTCTGGTGTTCTTCATAACCCATTCTCCTAGAACTTGGTGCACTAATAGATCTGAATCTCCGATTACCAGCAACTCCTGAACGTTCATGTTAATGGCCAACCTGAGTCCAAGGATGCAGGCTGTTGGTGCACAAAATACTGAGTTTTGCGAATATTGGATAGTGTTGACCAGTTTCTGACACTAAGACAACTCTGATACCCACTCCTTTGAAGTTTACTACTCCGTCGAAGAACATCCTCCAACCATCGTATGCCTTGGTAATATTTTATCCTACAAACGATACCTCCTCATCGGGAAAATACGTTTTCAATGGTTTGTATTCTCCGTCTACGTGATATTTTGCCAAGTGATCCGCCAATGCTTGCCCTTTGACTGTCTTCTGAGTTACATAGACGATGTCGAAGTCACTCAGTAATATCTGCCACTTTGCTAACTTACCCGTAGGCATGGGTTTCTGAAAGATGTATTTTAGCAGATCCATCCTCGATATGAGATATGTAGTGTACGCACCAAAATAATGCCTCAACTTCTGGGCTATCCATGTCAGAGCACAGCAGGTGCATTCCAATAAAGCATACCGGGCTTCATAATGCATGAACTTCTTGCTCAGATAATATATCGCATGCTCCTCCTTTCCAGTTTTATCATGTTATCCTAGAACACAACCAAAGGCCCCATCCAACACAGACAGATAAAGCAGCAGGGATCTTCCTAGTTCTGGTGGGACCAACACGGGCGATTTGGATAAATACTCTTTGATTTTGTCGAAGGCTTTCTGGCATTCTTCAATCCAACTTGTTGCAGCATCTTTCCTTAGCATTCTGAAGATTGGATCACATATCACCGTCGATTGTGCTATAAAACGGTTGATAAAATTGAGGCGCCCTAGAATACTCATCATATCTTTTTTATTCTTTGGAGGTGGCAAGTCCTGGATAGCTTTGATTTTTGACGGGTTTAACTCAATACCTCGGCGACTGACGATGAAACCTAATAATTTTCCAGCAGGGACTCCGAAGGTGCATTTTGCAGGGTTCAACTTCAAGTTGTATTTTTGAAGTCGATCGAAAAATTTCTTCAGGTCTGCTATGTGATCCGAACTCCTTTTAGATTTGATGATAACATCGTCCACATACACCTCTATTTCCTTGTGTATCATGTCATGGAAGATAGTCATCATGGCCCTCATATAGGTGGCCCCAATATTCTTCAAACCAAACGGCATTATTTTATAGAAATATATTCCCCATGGTGTGATAAAGGCGGTCTTTTCGGCACCCTCTTCATCCATCCAAATATGGTGGTATCATGCGAAGCAATCCACAAAGGATTGAAGTTCATGCTTAGCGCAGTTGTCAATCAGTATGTGTATGTTAGGCAGCGGGAAATCATCCTTAGGACTTGCTCTGTTCAGATCTCGGTAATTGACGCATACTCTAACCTTCCCACCTTTCTTTGGAATTGGCACAATGTTGGCTAACGAGGTCAGGTATTTGTCCACTCGGAGAACCTTAGCTTTGATTTGCTTGGTGATATCCTCTTTTATCTTTAAACTCATATCTGGCTTGAACTTTTTGAGCTTCTTATTTACTGGTGTACATTGATGGGTTGCTTTTGACCTACTATGGATGTGCTCAAACCAGTCATATCGTCGTAGGACTATGCAAAGATATCCTCATACTCCTTTAGGAATTTGATATACCCTTCTTTCTCTAACGGTGATAGATGAATGCTTATACGAGTTTCTTTGACTGTTTCAGAATCCCCTAAGTAAACAGCCTCAGTTTCTTCCAGATTAGACTTCAATTTGTTTTCAAAGTTCTCTACTTCTTTGACAATTTCCTCAGGTATTATATCATCTTCCAGATCTTCCAAATCACTGTCCTTATGTTGCATAGTTTCATTACATGTCACAGTTGTAGGCTCATAGGGATATGTAATAATTATGCTGAAAAGAATGTAGAAAGATAATAATAAATATGAAAAGCAGTAATTCATTAAAACTTTAAAATGTCAATAAGTACGACTCGATGGATCGAGTAATTATTTCAAAACAAATTACTGAAAATGTCTTAAATGCTCAGAACTATGTGAAAGTAATTCATGCTAATTTTCCAGGCTACCCAGGAACTCGATAAGCCCGGGACGATGCAACGGTCTAGTTTTTGAGAACAACTCCCTTTTCCATCTTCTGAATGGTAAAGTCTTCCTCCTCCCCCTCCTTAACAATTGCAATGTAGTCCATGTTTTCTTTATCTAGAAACAGCTTCGTCATGCCGGCTAAAACCTCATCTTCCTCATATCCCCATATCATGTCAGCCTGGTGGAATATCTGGTGTAGCGGTGGTTCGAGTTGTTCCAGTGGATAATAAGGAGCACGCCATGGCGGTGGCCAATCCTGATATTCTTGCAATGCATATTCATATCCGAGTCCAAAGGTCATGCCATGGTACTGTGGATGTACCGGTTTGGTGATCCCCTAAAGCTTTTTGCCAAGACCCTTGCCTGGTTCATATCCCGTCCACAACAATGCTTTCTATCGTCTCGCTCCACCATCGGTCTTTTTCAATTGCATTCACCCATTCAATGCGGTGATATGTTTCTCCGCTTAACTTCCTCCTGTTTTCGATGACTAGAATGGTCTGCTTGGTGTAGATGGGGTTGCTTCCATCCTAGTGCAGAGTTGAAGCCACTGTCCCGGCTGCATGTATCCATGGCCGTACCAATAATAGATTGTAAGTAGCAGATATATCTAGCACTTGGAACTCAACATCAAACCAAGTTGGACCCATCTGTAGATCGAGGTTGATCTCTCCGATAGTGGCTCTCTGAGATCCATCGAACGCTTTCACATTCATGCTTCCCATTCGTATCTCGTGCAGGCCTTTACCCAATCTCTTTAGAGTAGTCAGTGGGCATATGTTCAGACTCGAACCTCCATCTATCAAGACCTTGGTGATGAACTTATCCTCGAATTGCACTGTGACGTGCAACGCCCTATTGTGACTCAATCCTTTTGATGGTAACTCGTCTTCGGGGAAAGTGATTTTGTGGTTCTCCAGTACCTGTCCGACCATGTTAGCCATCTCTCCACTAGTGATGCCGACGGGTACATAAGCTTTACTTCACACCTTTATCAAAGCATTCTTGTGCGCGTCTGAGTTTTGCAACAGTGATAAGATGGATATCTGAGCAGGAATCTTGTTCAGATGGTCAACAACGGAGTACTCCCTTGCTTGTATCTTCCTCCAGATATCGTCAGTGCCAATATCAACAACAGGCGGCTTAGATGCAGCTTTCTTACTTGTTCCTCCCATATTCTCAGGTGTGTAAACTCTGCCAGTCCTAGTCATACCTTGCGCGACACATGTTTCTTCCATTTTGGCTTTTCCCTTTCTCCTTGCTTCCGCAACATAATCCCACGGGATGGCATCAGACTCATAAGATGGTGTGGGAGTTACCATTACAGTGAAATGCATAGCTATCTCAACTTCAAATGGCACCTAGGTTTGTACGACAACTGGTGTGAGGGTGACTAGAGATGTTTTAGGAGCGTCTCCATCTCGAATGAGTCCAATGGAACCTTCCTGATCCCACTCTTCATCAGTTTCTATCACGTTCACTCCCTCACCTCTGTGATCCGGGAGAGGGTTGTTGCGAACATTTGGTGCAACTTCCTTTGCTTGTATAACCTTAGTGTCGATCGGCGTCTGAATCTATTCTTTCAACGTGCGACACTCCTCAATGGTATGACCCTTTATGTCTGAATGATAAGCACGTGTTTTGTTGGGGTTGATCCATTGAGAGGGATTTTTCACAACAACAACAGAAATAGGGGTGACGTAACCAGCGACCTTCGGTCCCTCATATAGTTGGGCTATTTCTTCAGCAATTGGGGTGTATTGTCTAGGTGGTCTGCGGACGAAATTTGGAGGTGAATGGTAATATGAAGGTTGAGTGTTGTAGGCATGGTAGGTGGTGGCAGGGTATTGGTATTTAGGTTGTGAAGGTTGATATGTGGGTGGAGGTGTTTGGTATGTGAGGGGAGACTTAGGGCCCTGGGCTACCATCACGGCACCCACTTCTTTCTTCTTTGAGATACCTCCTGATTGCAAGGATTTATTCGTGGCTTGCAGCGTCTCAAAATTAGTTACCATCCCGCTCTTGATTCCTTCTTATATTCTTTCCCCTAACTTGATGATGTCGGAGAACTTGTGATTTTCGATGACCATCAACCTTTCGTAATACTGCGGATCTTGAGCCCTAACAAAGAACTTGTTCATTTGTTCTTCTTCAAGTGCTGGCTTTACCTTTGCGGCCTCTGATCTCCAACGAGTAGCATACTCGTGGAAGGTTTCTGTCGGCTTCTTTTTGAGGTTTTGAATGTAGAAAACATCTGGCACATTTTTAGTGTTGAACCTGAATTTATCCATGAAATCTGATGCCATACTCACCCAATTAACCCACTTCTTTGGGTTTTGACTGATATACCAAGATAAAGCATCTCCTGTAAGGCTTCGCATGAACAGTTTCATGCAGATTTGTTCATTCTTACCAACTCCAACAAGATTGTCGCTGGAGGTTTGTTCATGCACATTCGGATTACCAGTACCATCGAACATTTCGAACTTGGGAGGTTTGTAACCCTTCGGCAGTTCCACATCCGACTGAATACACGGGTCCTCATAGTTTAGACGTTCAACGCCTTTCCCACCTTCAACACTCTGGACTCTTCCTGTGAGCTTCTTAAGTTCCTCTGCCATATTTCTAATGAGCAGGTCCTTCTTAGTTGGTTCAGGTATGTATAGGGTTTGCTGCGGGGTATGGAGTAAGGTTTCCACATATATCGGATTGCTTTGATGAGTTCTTGGAACTTGGGTATACGGGTGGTCGTTGGTCAAGTTTTTGTGATCGGTTGTAGGTTGTGGTGCATTTTGGGGAGTGTGATAAGTGGTGATTTGCGGGTATTGAGGTTGATGATGGTGGTGTTATTGGGGGGTTGGCATTGGTGGCGGGTTAAGGTTCTAGAGAGGTGCGAGATTATGATACTAGTGTTTTGCGGGAGGGTTCAGAACTATGGGTGGTGGATTTTGATTTTGTGCGTTTTGTGGTGGTGTTTGGTTCTGGAAAGTAGGGTTTTGCTGGTTGATGTCGGGAACGTTGAGAGTAAGAGAGAGGTTTGCCAGATTTCGGACCTGTTCACGCTCGCCCAATAATTTAAGGTTTTTCTGCTCTAAACGTAAACCAACATATTCTGCCCCGGAGTGCTTCTACCATCTGAAGTTTTAACATTTTTTGCCATAGTAGTATTATCTTTCCGGATACCACTTAAATCATCCATTTTCCCTTTGCCCTTGATTTTGCCTTTTGGGTCGCTAGGTGGAGGAGGTGGTGGAGGACCTCTAGATCTACTGTGGTATGCTGATGATGCCAGTATACACGAACCAACCTTTTAGAATTGGAAAAATCAGAAAAAAAGAAAAACAAAAGGTAACCAAGTCAGTAAGGTGAAATAAAAGAGTGTTCGCAATATTTAAACATGTTTCACAAAGTCATACAATAATTCGCGTCCTAATTTGGGGACCTCATTGTGCCTGAGGTAAGCCTAAGCGACACATAAACTTGGAGAAAATTGGTGCTTCATTTCATTAATGCGAAAATGAGCCAAAACAATCTTTTACTAAATCGACAATAATAAAATAAAGTTATTAATGGCATTTAGCCTTATTACATCGATATCTAATCTAAGCTAGAAAGCAGTAAAGAACATCATCTCCTAATCTACTTGGTCCCTGAAGGACCTTCTCCATGCTTGGCTCTCTTGATCCCATCAATTATATTTCCCAGATCGCGCATATCCATCAATAAGTAAGCTTTTTCCATCTTTCCTCCTTCATCGTCGTCCACGTCTTGATAATCCGAAAGTCTTTTTCTCATCTTCCCTTCTAGCTCCATCAGTTCTTGTTCCAGGTATTCCAATCTTTTCGTTGACTTAGTGGAAATCTCCTTCCATTCCCTTATCACCTCCATATTCACTTAGTGCTGTTCCAGACGTTTAGCCTCGGACTCTAACACTTTTTCGCGTAGCATCTTGTACTTCACCTGTGCCTCAGCCACTTCATCTATGATCCTATCCTTTAGGTTGACTCCTAGTTTGACATCCCCAGCTACGTCGTCTTCCAGCCATGATAGATAGTAGTACATATGACCGGCGTAATACCTGTTTGGCTCAATAGTTTCTCTTTCCACAACGATCTTTTGGTTCCACATGTGTTGCGCTTCGAACTTGAACGAGATGACATCTCCCTTGAAATCTGCCTTGTACTGGACCATGTTGGAAACCCTAGGTATGACTTGTTTTCTTCCTACTTGTCTCATTACCCTTATAGGAGCTTAAGGGTAGATACCTCGTAGCCCGATCAGTACCAAATGAGTAGTCCCCCTTGACCTGATGATGAACTCACTACTAGGAAACTATTCAAACATCCAATGCACTTGCTCGTCTGTCAGATTACTGAAGAAACACACCCAACTTACAGTATTTCCAGGCTTTGCAAACTTGTCTGGAGTAAACGTCATTTTCTTTCGGTGATGGTTGGTTATGTAGTCATATAGTGGCTTCGCAGAAGCTGTTGACAATACTCACCCCTGTGAAAGTGTTCCAGCAGCCAGACTTGTAGTAATAGATTGCAACCCTCTAAGTGGCCGAACCCACGCTTACACCGATCTAGAACATGGTACATCTCAGCTAAGATCCTTGGTATGATAGTATAAGTTTGTCCTTCGATACCATCCATTAAGGTCCTGGCGACCATGGCTAAGTGAGTATGCATTCTCGCCCCTTTTATTGGAAAGATCAACAACCCCAGGAAGCAGACAATGAAAACATAAATTCGGCGATGCACCCATCCTAAAGAAGTAATGCCTAGTTCATCATGATGAAGACGATATAACTTTCTATGCCCATAACGCTTGTAAAGAAACTCAAAAGGGATGTTTGATTTCTTCAGACAGAGCAGTTCATCATTCTTCTTGAAACCCAACATTTTCAAAAAACTGTGGGAGTGAGATTCTCTGGTACTAGAAGTCCCGGACTATCCTATGGTAACCTGGTGAAACCCCCTATTTTTTCTCGGAGAGGAGCCATTTCTATATCGCCGAACCGAAAAATATCTAGTTTTCGTCCCCCTCGTTTTCCTATTTGGTTGAATGTTCAGCAAAGATGGTAGGTCACCAAGTACTCTCCTCATATGATTCTTGTCACAAGGCGCAAGGTCTTTCCACTAGTCAAGTAGCAGAGGCGGGATATTCTGGACCATACCCAACCTGGGGATTTCGTGCTTCATTTTCTGCAAACAAACAAAGGTTAGCCCTTTTCCCCTTCAAATTTGACTACTTACGCAATAATGATCAACACGTTGGCACATTTTCTCCAAGTAATGCACATAATATGATAGTGTCCATTGGGACTGTGGAAATCCCGTCGGACTTTGGACAAGGCTCATCTTAGCAGGTTGTTTCGTTAACAACGCTTCAACCCGTACTAGGTTTAGCATGATGCATGTACATTTCAAATTGGAGTAGGGTTTCTAGAGGGGTCTAGAGTGGTACTCCTAAATGGGCGACTTGAGAACAATCTTAGTAGAGTAGTTTTAGCATAAAGAATGACAATATAAGTTCATAACAAGTGAAAGACTAGCATGTGCAACATTAGCAGAATTGAGGAGGCATATCACTTAGATCAACATGGCAAGCATACATGCTTAGTTTCAGAACAACAAGATTATAGTAAAGCATGAATTAGCCTAAAAGAGACTCAAAACTAAGAATTTAAGGCATGAAGGTCTAACAAGTTATAGTCAGAGAATGGCAAGTAAACAAGTAAGTAGGCATGGTTTATAATAGTCGATAAGAATCCTAATTACAAAGATTTCTAAGTCCAAAGATCATGGTAGGAAGATATATCAATCTTAAGGTTATAGGATAGACAAACTTCAAAACTTAAGCAAGTCATAATGATAAAACAAAGTTTATTGGGGTTTAACTAGAAACCTGGGCAATACTAAAGAATGCAGGATTTACCAAATGCCAAATTAGCAATATGTTAGGCTAAAACATTGAGACAGTAATGGACACATAAGGTTCATGTAAGCAGAAGAGCAGTAGATCATGCATGAAGGATTCATTTAGAAAGAAATTTTCTCAAACAAATTCTGAGAAGGAGATAACATCCTTTAGAATGCAGGAATCCAAGGCAAAACATGAGGAAAGGCTTTTGAAGAATAGCTAGTAATCAGAATAGCATAAAAGGCTAAGAATAATCATAAATCTTTCAATTGCGCACATATAACATGCATGAAACTCAGAATTCAAGTAGGTTCAGACATTAAAAAAAACACAGGGGTGCAGGATAATGATAATACAAACATGAATACGAACAGAGACACGCTATATCATATTGGTTCACAAAAGACTGACTGACATGGATGCAGGTAAAAGAGAGAAAAATAGCAAGAGTCACATTACTCACCAATTTGCAGAATTAACGAGCTAGTAAGGTAGAGATTAAGAGTCAACAACTTGCTTATCATTAACACGGAAAGAACAGTAGAAACCTCCAAAATTCTCAGTGCGTTAGAGTTTCCAAGGGCTCCAGGTGAACCTCGAGCAATGCTCGCACTGAGAGAGGTCGTATAATTGGATTTCGGTGGTCTTGGCTTCCAGCCGGCCAAGAGCTCGAATTTTAGAATAGTATAGGACTTAGTGAGAGTAAGAATATAGTGCTTAAGGTCCGTCCTAGGAGATTTGGGGAAGGGTTTATATAGTAGAAGATATTGAAAGAACAAACATGGAAAACAATCAATTAAGTGAGAATAAGGAAAGAAAATATCACATGCAAATCAAAAGCAGTAAAGGAAATTGAGAGTCTCAAACCCTAGTTATGGTTTAATCGTCTGAAAATCAATCCAAAAGTACAAATCGTTCTTCGTTGTGCGTATATAGACTAAATAACGCCCAAAAATTAAAGATTCGAGCCGTTCCAGTTCGATCTCGAAAGTGATACTTGCCAAACTTAGGCTAGTACCTAAGTAACACCATAAACGGGAGACCAATGATGAGAGAAGATTAATAAGGTAAGTGTATCATAGGCAGATCCCATCTCTAGGTTGGAATCGAAGAGGAATTAAGTAGTAGAGACTAGGGTATGTAAAGAAAAAGAGAGGAGTAGAGAGAGTAGAGGCGGCGAAGATGAGAGAATGGGGTCTAGGGTTTGGGTTATGGGGGATATAAGGAGAATAGGGGAATTATTATGGGTCGCTGATCATTTGAGATCAACGGCCAGGATCGAAAGGGAATGTGGCGGGTTGTTTAAATGGGCCGCGATCGGGTTATTTAAAAGAGGGTAGTTTGGTTTGGGCTGAGGCGTTATTGGGCTAAGGTGTGGTGTCTGGGCTGCCAATTAATCCAAAAAATGGCATGTTTTGGGCCAGCTTTTAAAAATAAAAAAATTAAGGAAAACAAAATTAATAAAATATCTGAATAAGTGTAGAAAATATTATTTAAGAAAATAAATATTTTAAAATAATAGCTGAAGGTTGTAAACATAATTTTGACTTTGAATAAATTAATAAAATGCAAAATATAGGCTACTATCGCAAAAATGTGTAAATAGCACAAACAATGTAAATGAAATTATATAAAATGAAATAAAATATTGTAAAGTATATATGTGATTGTAAATAATAAATTTGGATGATTTAGTATTCAAAAAACAATTTAAAAGGGTAATTAATACATATTTAAATAATTTAAATGCAAGCAAAATCGATTTTAAAGTTTTAATAATTATGAATAATTATAGAAAATACTTGTATGACTCTTGTAACTTGGTGATGGTGCATGAGTGATATTTTAAAAGCATATATGATCTTTATAAAAATATGAGGGCAAAATTGGGTATCAATAGCTACCCTTCTTTACCTGGGAATGATGAAAGAGTTATCGGGTAAAGAAAATGATGACTAATTTTGTCCGAAGTGAGTGAGGAATGACGTGTTTTGAAAAATGGGGGCCGAACCCTGGTTCTTGAGTTGCCTACATATCCCTGGTGTTAAGCGAATCAGGATGTGTGTAGTTCTGGGTCCAACGACGAACGAAGACGATGGGGTTGTTATAAGAGTAGTCGTATGTTTCGGAAAAGATCTTTTGGATGCAATATTGTCATGAGTAACATATGATTTCAGGTGGAGATTTTGATGAGAATTTGAATATTACAGATGTATAAGGCAAATATTTGAACGGAGATGGAACAAAGGGTAATCAATTGCTGATTATCGGTTACGAAGGATGTGAATGTTGTGAACGGAAACCGGAGCAAGAATTGCTCTTGTTTGTATAACGGTTACCCCTTGAGTTACCTACAAAACTTAAAACACGATGCACACGAATATATATGGGTTATTGCGACAATTTAAACATGATGCAAATTCTCTTTGGGCTGTGAAGGTCACCTTCGGACGGTGAGGATGATGTCCTTAGACCATGACGTCCTGGGCCATGAAGTGTATGACAAGGGATTTGCCGACCATGGAATGGTGTCCTCGGGCCATAAAGATGGTGCCTCTGGACCATGACACCTTTGAATAATGATATGCAATTTCGAGAGATCCTCCGGCCATTGCATTATGTCTTCGGGCTACGCGGATGATGCCCTCAGACTATGACACCTTCGAAAAATATGGCGATGTTTCAGCCCATGAGATGCAAAGATGCGGCGATATCGATCGTGTGATAGAGGAAACATATAAATGCTTAGTCATAGGTAAGAACGAGACGAGACAAGGTTTAGTCTTGTATGAGATGAGGGCAGTGCTTAGCCCGATGCAAAGTGCGGATACAATGTTTAGTCTCATGCAAGGAAAGGCAATTTCTAGCATTATGTAACAATGAAGGCAATGCTCAGCCTCGTACAAAGAATGGAGAAAATGCTTAGTCTCTGGCAAGGAAAGCCAATGGTTAGCCATATGCAATAATTGAGGCAATGCTTAGCCTCATGCAAGAAATGGAGACAGTGTTTAGTCTTATGCAAGGAAAGGCAATGCGTAGCCTTATGCAATAATGGAGACAATGCTTAGTCTCTGGCAAGGAAATGCAATGCTTAGCCTTATTCAATAATGGAGGCAATGCTAAGCCTCATGAAAGTAATGGTGATAGTGTTTAGTCTTATGTAAGGAAAGGCAATGCTTAGCCTTATGCAATAATGGAGGCAATGATTAGCCTCGTGCAAGGAAAGGCAATGCTTAGACTTATGCAATAATGGAGTCAATGCTTAGTCTCATGCAATAAATGGAGACAATGTTTAGTCTCATGCAAGGAAAGGCAATCCTTAGCCTTATGCAATAATGGAAGCATTGCTTAGCCTCATGCAAGGAATGGAGGCGGTGTTTTGTCTCATGTAAAGAAAGGCAGTGCTTAGCCTTGTGCAATGTGGAGACAATGCTTAGCCTCATGTAAAGAATGGAGACAGTGTTTAGTCTCATGAAAAGAAAGGCAGAACTTAGCCTTATACAATGTGGAGACAGTGCGTAGTCTCATGCAATAAATGGAGACAGTGTTTAGTCTCATGCAATGAAAGGCAATACTTAGTCTTATGCAATGTGGAGGCAGTGCTTAGCCCTATGCAAGAAAAGCAATGACTGAATGTGAGATAATAAAGCATTTCTTAGCTTGATGTGTTTGCGTTTGGCGATCTTTATCGTTGTGAAGATAGTGATCTTGCATTGTGCATGTATTTGCGGATGTTCCTGTTATGTTCATTGTGCTTGCATCCAAAGAAAAATCATGAGTTTTCCGGGGGAAAGGTTGGTTCATGCTCTCTATTTCTTGCTTCACCTTTTCTTTTGTCCGAAGTCCCTACTTGAGTTACCCCGAGTAACGTCTGGCTGCTATAGAAATAAAACTTTTGAAAAACATGCGTTTGACAAATTATTTATGAAAAATATAGTTGTTTGATATATGTGATAATGCACGAGAGCAAATAATTTGTTGAATTGATGATTGTGACACGCTTTTGAGACATTGCAACCTCCTTGACTCGGAATTTTGAGGATCCTCCTCAAAATTGTGCCCCAGTTTAAGTGCATACTTCTTGCGATATATTCCTTGGCGATTCTAAACATGATGAGGTCAGGTAAACTCGAGATCCTACCCCAGTTTCTAACCATAGGGGGAATGAAGATTTTATTGTGATGTGACCGAACCCACATGGCTGCCTACATATTCCCTCTTAAACAGGAATCAGGTCAAGCATAGTTCAGTTACATCAAATAGAAAGTGCGAACATAGTCTTAAACATAGTATCTCTTGACTGCGTCCAAATTGATGGGTTTTGGCCAAATCTCTCTGTCCATTTCTTCAAGTATAAGTGCTCCTCCTGTTAATACTCGATGAACCATGTAAGGGCTGTTACACCCTATATTTTCGTATGTAAAAATGCGTCGTAAGCAAACTAATGTAGGACAAAAAAATGAGATAATATTTAAAAGTATATAAAGTAAGTTAATCATGTTACCTCTGAGGTTACAAATATTGAAGATCATGAACAACAAGTACAAAGAGGGTTGGACAGTTCAGAAGCTAAAGCAATTAAATAAAATAATGTTTCATCGAAAGTCGACAAGTTGGGAATGTTATAACATGTACCTTTGGGGTGAGACTAGGGTGATTAACATGATAAAGAGATTATGTTATGATTTATATTAGTCGTATTACATCCGTGTGTTATGTTTTTAAGTCAAGCGAGTTGTGGAACAAAAGTCGATGAAAGTCATCACAAGTTACATTCATAAGTTTTACTGAAACTTTGGGTCAAATGTAACTGCAATTTTCTCCCAATATACTTAGAGTTATGGTGTGTTCCACACATCAAATTAAATATCTATGAGTCTATTTTCCAACGCATTAAACCATTTGTCAATACGACATCGGAGTAGAGAGATATGTGCATTTTTGCGATACTGCGCAAGCTGCTAGGTGACAAGTAGGTGTGTCACCTACTTGCTTAAATGAAAGCCCAAAAATGGGCCATTTCGGGTCGTCCAAAGAGGCCTTTTAAGGGCCTATTTTCTTCATATATTAGACTTAAAATAGAGCATAATAACCAGACATAAGCTCTGCAAAGAATCCTCCCAAAACTTTCCCACAAACCCTAATTGATTTTCTCTCCCTTTCAAGTTCCAATTGGAGGTAAAACTTAGAGTTTGAAGAACCAAGATAGGAGCTGAGTTATCCAACAAATAAGGTGAGTTTACTGCTCTCTTTCATCCATTTTTTCTTCTGTAAATTCATGGTAAGTCGTTCTATACTTGTAAGAACTCACGGGATGGTGATCGGAAGCCGTGAGTTCGAGTTATTCACTTGTAGCGGACTGTTTTGTGGACTGTTTTGTGTTGCTGTTGGGCTGCGTGTTTTATTACTATTTTGTGGAGTTTTGGAGGAGGAAGGGGGTTTATAAACACCATATAAATGTAGGGTGGTTGGCTGGTCGTTCGTCATAACATTTTCGGGTCGTTTGACACTACTACGGTGGTCGTTTTGTGTACGAAGAGATTGGGGTGTGTTGGGCTGTTTTGTAGTATTTGATGGTGTATATAGGGCTGGAAAATGATGTATATATGTTGTTATTGTTCTGTCCTTGTATTGTTGGTGTTATCTTGAAGTTGGAGGAAGGGCATATTATAGGGGAGATGCTGCCCGTTTTAATACAAAATAGGTTTGTCGTTCGTTGTGCGATAGTTGTACCTTTCGTAACTTAACGATAGTATTATTATCATTCTTGTAGATTAAGGTGCGAAGAGGTGAGTTCAACTTGGTGATTGAAAAGATTGTGATAAGGTATGTTAAGGCTAAGCCTTCCTTCATTTTGGCATGATCTCGTAGCTACATGTGTTAGTAATGAGACAAAAAGAGAAGTTCATATTCATGAATTTATTCACACTATTCTAGTCTCATAAGTTACAATATTATTCCTTATCGAGACTCTATATTCAATTTTAGTATTGTCTTCTTCCAGTCAAGAGAGCAGCAAGCCTATATATACAGTATTACAGTATTTTCATTACCATCGAGCTATAATCGATGGGCAGGCCCCTATTGGGCAACCTCTGATCAGATGGAAAGTTATATACCGAGCCTACTGTGGCCGAGCGCCTATGAGCGAGCCCAGCATGGTCGAGATACATAGCCTAGTATGGCCGAGCGCCTATGAGCGAGCCTACTATGGCAGAGCAGTTATATATACCGAGCCTTATAAGGCCGTACAATTATTTTACTTACTATATTGAAGGAGTTGAGTCAGTATCAGCAGGTAAGTATATCTCCAGATCATCTTTGACTCCCAGTTAATTTCAGTTATCATATTATCAGTTCAGTTTCAGATTTCAGTTATTTTATTGCCTTACATACTCGGTACATTATTTCGTACTGACGTCCCTTTTTGGGGGCGCTGCATTTCATGCGTGTAGGTTCAGACAGACAGACGGGTAGACCTCCTCAGTAGGTGTTTTCCGAGTTCCGCCTGATCGGTAAGCTCCACGTCTTTCGGAGTTGCCAGGACTAGAGTTTTGTGTACATCTTATGTATATCTGTATATATGTTATGGGTAGGTCGGGGCCCTGTTCCGATCACAGTACATCTATCAGTAGAGGCTTGTAGGCATATCCTGTTGGTTAGTGCATTATGTTGGGTTTGTATAAATTGGTGGTTTGTCAGCTGTAGTAGCTATGACGGCCTTGTCGGCCTAGCTTTATATTGATATTTAGTTAGTGCTAGTTTCCATTCAGTTTTATATTTTGCTTCGCAAATTGTCTTGCAAGGTGGCCCCATGGCCAAAGTATGACATTATGTGTTCAGAGTCCCTTAGTCGCAATTTGGTACGCCAGGTTAGGTGAGGCACGGGGTGCTTGTCTCGCTCCTAGGTTCGGGGCGTGACAAGGGCCTTGCCAGTTGGGTGAGAATTTTCCCTTTGCTTCATTCTGATACGGGAAGATATGTTTTAGTACCAATTGCCCCAGTGTGAATAGCCTAGACCTAACCTTTCTGTTGAAAGATCTTGCCATTCTATTCTGGTAGAGTTGACCATGACATATTGCGTTCATTCTTTTTCCATCAATGAGAGCTAGTTGTTCATACGGGCTCCGTACCCATTATGCGTCGCTGAGCTCGACTTCCTGTATGATTCTTAACGAAAGGATTTCTACTTCGGCAGGAATAACGACTTCAGTACCGTAAACCAATAGATAGGGGGTTGCCTCAGTGGATGTACGAACTGTGGTGCGATACCCGAGCAAAGCAAACAGTAGCTTCTCGTGCCATTGTTTGTAATTGTCTACCATTGTCCTCAATATCTTCTTGATGTTCTTGTTAGAGGCTTCTACGGCTCCATTCATTTGCGGCCTGTATGCTGTAAAGTTTCGATGCTTGATCCTGAATGTTTCACACATGGATTTCATCAAGTCACTGTTGAGATTGGCGGCATTATCAGTAATGATTGACTGGGGTAATCCAAACCGACAAACGATGCAGTCCGGAACAAAATCTGCTACCACCTTCTTAGTTACAGCCTTGTAGGATGCGGCTTCAACCCATTTCGTGAAGTAGTCTATAGACACCAAAATGAACCTATGTCCGTTTGAAGTAGCGGGTTCAATTGGTCCGATGACATCCATACCCCAAGTAGAGAAGGGCCAAGGTGAACTCATTGCATTGAGTTCGTTGGGCGGCACTCGTATCATATCAACATGTATCTGCTCTTAATATCTTCTTGGCCAGAACGTAATCATTCATGTGGGGTCTGCAAGTTCTGACATATATTTCCACGAGCAATCTAGATGTCTCCTTGGCATCGACGCATCGCAACAATCCCAAGTCAGGAGTCCTTCTATACAGAATTCCTCCGTTTTGAAAGAAATGATTGGCCAATCTTTGAAGCGTGCGCTTCTTAGTGTGTGAAATGTGCTCTGGATAATCTCTCTTTTCCAAGTATTCCTTGATGTCGTAGAACCACGAATTTTCGTCAATCTCGTCTTCAACATGAGCACAATAAGCTGGCTGCTTATGAATTCCTATTGGGATATGATCGATGAAATTCTTGTTTGGGAGTTGTATCATGGAGGATAAAGTGGCTAATACATCTGCAAACTCATTCTGAATCCTTGGAACATGCTTGAACTCTATCTTTGTGAATCTCTTGATCAACTCTTGTACACAGTGCAAGTATGACAATATTTTGGTGTTCTTCGTAGCCCATTCTCCCAGAACTTGGTGCACCAATAGATCCGAATCTCCGATTACCAGCAACTCCTGAACGTTCGTGTCAATGGCCAACCTGATTCCCAGGATGCAGGCCTCATATTTCGCCATATTGTTGGTGCACGAAAACCTGAGTTTTGCAGATAGCGGATAGTGTTGACCGGTTTCTGACAACTAAGATAGCTCCGATACCTACTCCTTTGAAGTTTGCTGCTCCGTCTAAGAACATCCTCCAACCATCATATGCCTCTATAATATCTTCTCCTACAAACGATACCTCATCGTCCGAAAAATACATTTTCAATGGTTCGTATTCTCTGTCTACGGGTTTTTCTACCAAGTGATCCACTAATGCTTGCCCTTTGACTAACTTCTGAGTTACATAGACGATGTCGAACTCACTCAGTAATATCTGCCACTTTTCTACCTTACCCATAGGCATGGGTTTCTGAAATATGTATTTTAGCAGATCCACCCTCGATATGAGATATGTAGTGTACGCATAGAAATAATGCCTCAACTTCTGGGCTATTCATGTCAGAGCACAGCAGGTGCGTGAACTTCTTGCTCAGATAATATATCGCATGCTCCTTCTTTCCAGTTTCATCATGTTGTCCTAGAACACAACCAAAGGCCCCATCCAACACAGACAGATAAAGCAGCAAGGGTCTTCCTGGTTCTGGTGGGACCAACATGGGCGGTTTGGATAAATACTCTTTGATTTTGTCGAAGGCTTTCTGGCAATCTTCAGTCCAGCTTGTTGCAACATCTTTCCTCAACATTCTGAAGATTGGATAACATATCACCATCGATTGTGCTATAAAACGGTTGATAAAATTGAGGCACCCTAAAATACTCATCACATCTTTTTTATTCTTTGGCGGTGGCAAGTCCTGGATAGCTTTAATTTTTGACGGGTCTAACTCGATACCTCGGTGACTGACGATGAAACCTAATAATTTTCCAGCAGGGACTCCGAAGGAACATTTTGCAGGAATCAACTTCAAGTTGTATTTTTGAAGTCGATCGAAAAATTTCTCCAGGTCTGCTATGTGATCCGAACTCCTTTTAGATTTGATGATAACATCGTCCATGTACACCTCTTTTTCCTTGTGTATCATGTCATGGAAAATAGTCGTCATGGCCCTCACATAGGTGGCGCCAGCATTCTTCAAACCAAATAACATTATTTTATAGTAATATATTCCCCATAATGTGATAAAGGCGGTCTTTTTGGCATCCTCTTCATCCATCCAAATATGGTGGTATCCTGCGAAGCAATCCACAAAGGATTGAAGTTCATGCTAAGTGCAGTTGTCAATCAGTATGTGTATGTTAGGCAGCGGGAAATCATCCTTAGGAGTTGCTCTGTTTAGATTTCGGTAATTGACGCATACTCTAACCTTCCCACCTTTCTTTGGAGCTGGCATAATGTTGGCTAACCAGGTCAAGTATTCGACCATTCGGAGAACCTTAGCTTTGATTTGCTTGGTGACCTTCTCTTTTATCTTCAAACTCATAGCTAGCTTGAACTTTTTGAGCTTCTGCTTTACTGGTGGACATTGATGGGTCGCTCAAACTCAAACCAGTCATATCGTCGTAGGACCATGCAAAGATATCCTCATACTCCTTTAGGAATTTGATATACCCTTCTTTATCTGACGCTGATAGATGAATGCTTATACGAGTTTCATTGACTGTTTCAGAATCCCCTAAGTAAACGGCCTCAACTTCTTCCAGACTAGACTTCGGTTTGTTTTCAAAGTTCTCTACTTCTTTGACAGTTTCCTCAGGTATTATATCATCTTCCAGATCTTCTGAATCACTGTCCTTATGTTGCGTAGTCTCATTACATGTCGCAGTTGTAGGCTCATAGGGATATGTAATAATTATGCTGAAAAGAATGTGAAAGATAATAATAAATATGAAAAGCAGTAATGCCTTAAAACTTTAAAATGTCAATAAGTACGACTCGATGGCTCGAGTAATTATTTCAAAACAAAATACTGAAAATGTCTTAAATGCTCATAACTATTTGAAAGTAATTCATGCTAATTTGTCAGGCTACAGAGGAACTCGGCAAGCTCGGGACGGTGCAGCGGTCTAGTTTTTAAGAACAGCTCCCTCTTCCATCGTCTGAATGGTAAAGTCTTCCTCCTCCTCCTCCTCCTCCTCAATAATTTCACTTTAGTCCATGTCTTTTTCATCTAGAAACAGCTTCCTCATGCCGGCTAAAACCTCATCTTCCTCAAATCCCCACATCATGTTAGCCTGGTGGAATGTCTTGTGTAGCGGTGGTACGGGTTGTTCCAGTGGATAATAAGGAGCACGACATAGCGATGTCCAATCCTGATATTCTTGCCATGTATATTCATATCCGAGTCCAAAGGTCATGCCATGGTACTGTGATTGTACCGATTTGGTGATCCCCTGAAGCTTTTTGCCAAGACCCTTGCCTGGTTTATATCCCGTCCACAGCAATATGCTTTCTATCTTCTCGCTCCGCCATCGGTCCTTTTCAATTGCATTCACCCGTTCAATGCGGTGATATGTTTCTCCACTCAACTTTCTCCTATTTTTGATGACTGGAACGGTCTGATTAGTGTAGATGGGGTTGCTTCCATCTCCATGAATGATCACCTCCTGATGATTAAACTCAAACTTCACAGCCTAGTGCAGAGTTGAAGCCACTGCCCCGAATGCATGTATCCATGGCCGTCCTTACAATAGATTGTAAGTAGCAGATATATCTAGCACTTGGAACTCAACATCAAACCAAGTTGGACCCATCTGTAGATCAAGGTTGATCTCTCCGATAGTGTCTCTCTGAGATCCATCGAACACTTTCACATTCATGCTTCCCATTCGTATCTTGTGCAGGCCTTTACCCAATCTCTTTAGAGTGGTCAGTGGGCATATGTTCAGACTCGAACCTCCATCTATCAAGACCTTGGCGATGAACTTATCCTCGAATTGCACTGTGTTGTGCAACGCCCTGTTGTCACTCAATCCTTCTGATGGTAACTCGTCTTCGGGGAAAGTGATTTTGTGGTTCTCCAGTACCTGTCCGACCATGTTAGCCATCTCTCTACTAGTGATGCTGGCGGGTACATAAGCTTCACTTAACATCTTCATCAAAGCATTCTTGTGCGCGTCTAAATTTTCCAACAGTGATAAGATGGATATCTGAGCAGGAGTCTTGTTCAGGTGGTCAACAACGAAGTACTCCCTTGCTTGTATCTTCCTCCAAATATCGTCATTGCCAATCTCAGCAACATGCAGCTTAGATGCAGCTTCCTTGCTTGTTCCTCCCATATTCTCAGGTGTGTAAACTCTGCCAGTCCTAGTCATACCTTGCGCGACACTTGTTTCTTCCATTTGGGCTTTTCCCTTTCTCCTTGCTTCCGCAACATAATCCCACAGAATGGCATCAGACTCGTAAGATGGCATGGGAGCTACCATTACAGTGAAGGACGTAGCTATCTCAACTTCAAATGGCGCCTATGTTTGTACCACAACTGGCATGAGGGCGACTAGAGATGTTTTAGGAGCGTCTCCCTCTCGAATGAGTCCAATGAAACCTTCCTGATCCCACTCTTCATCAGTTTCTATCACGTTCACTCCCTCACCTCTGTGATCCGGGAGAGTGTTGTTGCGAACATTTGATATAGCTTCCTTTGCTTGTATAACCTTAGAGTCGATCAACGTCTGAATCTATTCTTTCAACGTGCGGCACTCCTCAATGGTATGACCCTTTATGACTGAATGATAAGCACGTGTTTTGTTGGGGTTGATCCATTGGGAGGGATTTTCCACAACAATAGCAGAAATAGGGGTGACGTAACCAGGGACGGTCCCTCATATAGTTGGGCTATAAGTTCAGCAATTGGGGTGTATTGTCTAGGTGGTCTGCGGACGAAATTTGGACGTGGCTTTGGGTAGTTTTGGCAGGCGGGTGGTGGTGAATGGTATTATGAAGGTTGGGTTTTGTAGGCATGGTAGGTGGTGGCAGGGTATTGGTATTTAGGTGGTGAAGGTTGATATGTAGGTGGAGGTGTTTGGTATGTGAGGGGAGACTTAGGGCCCTGGGCTACCAACACGGCACCCACTTCTTTCTTCTTTGAGATACCTTCTGATTGCAAGGCTTTATTCGTGGATTGTAGCGCCTCAAAATTAGTTACCATCCCGCTCTTGATTCCTTCTTCTCTTCTTTTCCCTAACTTGATGATGTTGGAGAACTTGTGAATTTCAATGATCATCAACCTTTCGTAATACTGCGGATCTTGTGCCCTAATAAAGAACTTGTTCATTTGTTCTTTTTCAAGTGCTGGCCTTACCTTTGCGGCCTCTGATCTCCAACGAGTAGCATACTCGTGGAAGATGTTTGTCAGCTTCTTTTTGAGGTTTTTAATGTAGAAAATGTCTGGCATATTTTTCGTGTTGAACCTGAATCTATCCATGAAATATGATGCCATACTCACCCAATTAACCCACTTCTTTGGGTTTTGACTAATATACCAAGACAAAGCGTCTCCTGTAAGGCTTCACATTAACAGTTTCATGCAGATTTGTTCATTATTACCCACTCCTACAAGCTTGTCGCAGTATGTTCTTAGATGCACCTTTGGATCACCAGTACCATCGAACATTATGAACTTGGGAGGTTTGTAACCCTCCAGCAGTTCCACATCTGACTGAATACACAGGTCCTCATAGTTTAGACCTTCAACGCCTTTCCTATCTTCAACACTCTAGACTCTTCCTGTGAGCTTCTTGAGTTCATCTGCCATGTTTCTAATGAGCAAGTACTTCTCAGTTGGTTCAGGTATGTATAGGGTTTGCTGCGGGGTATGAGGTAAGGTTTCCACATATATCGGATTGCTTTGATGAATTCCTGGAACTTGGGTATATGGGTGGTCGTTAGTCGAGCTTTGGGGATTGGGAGTAGGTTGTGGTGCATTTTGGGGAGTGTGCTAAGTGGTGATTTGCAGGTATTGAGGTTGATGGTGGTGTTGCTATTGAGGGGTTGGTACTGGTGCGGGTTAAGGTTCGGGATTATGATACTAGTGTTTTGTGAGAGGGTTCAGAACTATGGGTGGTGGATTTTGATTTTGTGCGTTTGTGGTGGTGTTTGGTTCTGGATAGTAGGGTTTTGCTGGTTGATGTCGGGAACATTGAGAGTAAGAGAGAGGTTTGCCAGATTTCGAACCTGTTCAAGCTCGCCCTGTAATTTAAGGTTTTTCTGCTCTAAACGTAAGACCAACACATTCTGCCCTAGAGTGCTTCTACCATCTGAAGTTTCAACATTTTTTGCCATAGTAGTATTATCTTTCCGGATACCACTTAAATCACCCATTTTCCCTTTGCCCTTGATTTTGCCTTTCGGGTCGCTAGGTGGAGGAGATGGAGGAGGACCTCTGGATCTACTGTGGTATGCTGATGATGCCAGTATACACGAACCAACCTTTAGGAATGGGAATAATTAGAAAGAAAGAAAAACAAAAGGTAACCAAGTCAGTAAGGTGAAATAAAAGAGTGTTCGCAATATTTAAACATGTTTCACAAAGTTATGCAGTAATTCGCGTCCTAATTTGGCGACCTCATTGTGCCTGAGGTAAGCCTAAGCGACACATAAACTTGGAGAAAATTGGTGCTTCATTTCATTAATGCGAAAATGAGCCAATAAAATCTTTTACTAAATCGACAATAATAAAATAAAGTTATTAATGGCATTTAGCCTTATTACATCGATATCTAATCTAAGCTAGAAAGCAGTAAAGAACATCATCTCCTAATCTACTTGGTCCCTGAAGGACCTTCTCCATGCTTGGCTCTCTTGACCCTATTAATTATATTTCCCAGATCGCGCATATCCATCAATAAGTAAGCTTTTTCCATCTTTCCTCCTTCATCGTCATCCATGTCTTGACAATCTGAATGTCTTTTTCTCATCTTCCCTTCTAGCTCCATCAGTCCTTGTTCCAGGTATTCCAATCTTTCCATTCACTTAGTGGCAATCTCTTTCCATTCCCTTATCGCCTCCATATTCACTTAGTGCTGGTCCAGACGTTCAGCCTTGGACTCTAACACTCTTTTGCGTAGCCTCTTGTACTTCACATGTGCCTCAACCACTTCATCTATGATCCTATCCTTCAGGTTGACTCCTGGTTTGACATCTCCAGCTACGTCGTCTTCCAGCCATGATAGATAGTAGTACATATGACCGGCGTGATACCTATCTAGCTCAATAGTTTCTCTTTCCATAATAATCTTTTGGTTCAACATGTGTTGCGCTTCGAACTTGAACGTGATGACATCTCCCTTGAAATTTGCCTTGTATTGGACCATGTTGGAAATCTAAGGTATGATTTGTTTTCTTCCCGCTTGTCTCATTACCCTTATAGGAGCGTATGTGTAGATACCTCACAGCCCGATCAGTACCAAATGAGTAGTCCCCCTTGACCTGATGATGAACTCACTACTAGGAAACCATTCAAACATCCAATGCACTTGCTCGTTTGTCAGATTACTGAAGAAACACACCCAACTTACAGTATTTCCAGGATTTGCAAACTTTTCTGGAATAAACGTCATTTTATTTCTGTGATGGTTGGCTATGTAGTCATTTAGTGGTCTTCGCAGAAGCTGTTGACGATATTCACCCCTTTGAAAGTGTTCCAGCAGCCAGACTTGTAGTAATAGATTGCAAACCTCAAAGTGTCCGAACCCACATTTACACCGATCTAGAGCACGGTACATCTCAGCTAAGATCATTGGGATGATAGTATAAGTTTGTCCTTCGATACCATCCCTTAAGGTCCTATCGACCGTGGTTAAGCGAGTATGAATTCTTCCCCCTTTCATTGGAAAGATCAACAACCCCAGGAAGCATAAAATGAAAACATAAACCTGGCGATGCACTCATCCTAAAGAAGTAATGGCTAGTTCATCATGATGAAGACAATATAACTTGCTATGACCATAATGCTCATAAAGAAACTCAAAAGGGATGTATGATTTGTTCAGACATAGCAGTTCATTATTCTTTTTGAAACCCAACATTTTCAGAAAATTGTGGGGAGTGCGATTCTATGGTACTAGCAGTCCCGGGCTATCCTATGGTAACTTGGTGAAACCCCCTATTTCTTCTAGGAGAGGAGTTATTTCTATATCACCGAACCGAAAAATAGCTCATTTTTCATCCCGGAATATGGTAGAAGCCTCGATCAATTTCCTATTTGGTTGAATGTTCAACAAAGATGGCAGATCAGCTAGTACTATCCTCACATGATTCTTGTCACAAGGCGCAAGATCTTTCTACTAGTCAAGTAGCAGAGGCGGGAAATTCTGGACCATACCGAACCTGGGGATTTCGTGCTTCATATTTTGCAAACAAACAAAGGTTAGCCCTTCCCCCCTTCAGATTTGACTATTTACGCAATAATGATCAACACGTTGGCACATTTTCTCCAAGTAATGCACATAATATGATAGTGTCCATTGGAACTGTGGAAATCCCGCCGGACTTTGGTCAAGGCTCATCTTAGCAGGTTGTTTCGTTAACAACGCTTCAACCCGTACTAGGTTTAGCATGATGCATGTACATTTCAAATTGGAGTAGGGTTTCTAGAGGGATCTAGACTGGTACTCCAAAATGGGTGACTTAAGAGGGAAAGGCACGGGACCGTTGACTGCACCGCGGATTGACTAGTCTACCGCAAATAAGCCTTTCCGATCTTAAAAAAAAGGTGATTTCAGGAAAGCGCGGACACCTATTTGAGAATAACTCTGTTTGACTAGTCCGTGTCAGCAAAGATCGGGTAAGGGCTCAAATTACCTCAAAGAGAAGGTGTTAGGCACTCTTCGAGGTCCACAACTGTGGGTCCCGACCGAACTTTAAACTATGTGGATTATGTAATTAGACTAGGTGAGTAAATAAATAAAAGAAAATTTAGAAGTCAGAAAGTCTTATTATAACTCATGAGAATCGATACAAAATCTTAATGACTACAATGATACAACTACATTGATTTATGTTAAGTGACTAAGTGTAAATAACGAGTTCAAAAAGAAAGGTGGGAGGGGTCCTAAGTTTTTTAGCCTAAAGGGTCACCTCGTGCAACATAAATAATATTTTGCAACTCCCTTAACGTATGAAGTTGCTTATATTATTCAGCGGGCACAAACTATCATCTTCTGCTACCCAATTACTATGTTGAAGTCGTTACCTAAATGTTTTCTAATTCAATTCTAAACCATACCCTATGCGTGCACTACCCGTCCCATACCTGTGGTCCATGAGGCTTTGGACCTCTATTGGGTGATTATAGACTTTACCTAGGTTGCTCAAAATGATAAACTAATCGCGCATTCAAAACAAGTAGGACTGCACATAATCAATACCAAAGGCTCAAATTCACCTCCTCATATAGACACGAATTCACGCTATCAATTAGGCAGACAATTATAGCTATACTAGCGATGTTCAGGTTATTTAAACGGACAACTTAGATAAGCAAGTTTGGTATGTTAAATTGTTCCAGACCTATAGGCATAGTTTCTATGTGATTCCGATTTTAGCATTATACAAGCATTGCTGCAGCTAGTAGACTAACGCATATGCAGGTTGAAAAGCATCGCAAATCCTATAGGCAAGATCTCTTATTGTTTGCACAAATAGGTAGTAAAACAATTCGAAAACTTAAACTTACCAGTGTCTGAGTTTAGTCTGAGTTTATATACAGGCTCTCTAGGTGGGCGACATTATCTTATAGGCAGGATTTCTAATAGTTGGAACTAATTTTTGTATATTTTTATCCTTATAGACATGTCGTCTAAGTGTGGTAAAGCGACAAAATAACCAAGTAGTTGATTAGAATCCTATATGCATGATATCTAATGGAGCAGTGTGCCAAAAGCAATAAAAATAATTGATTGACTGATTAATTGAAACCCTATAGACATGGTATCTATATGGGCAGTATGAATATGTGTTATTCATCCTATAGACATGTTGTCTAAGTGGTGAAGGGTAGAAAGGGAAACAACATAACAATTACTTGAGTTCGACATGTTTTGACAAGTTAGGTGAAGTATGTGCATGATTCCGATAGACATGATTTCTATTGATGTGCAGAAATAAAGAAAGTTAAACAAAAGAACACATAAAGCATGTAGACCCTATAGGCATGTTTTCTACCCTTTCATGCAAATATTAGAATATCCCAGCCCCCTTTTATTAACTTCCCCATCATTCGTTATTACAAGTTATTATAGCCCGAATGAAATAATACAAATCAAGTATGAATAGTTATAGAAGAAGATACCTATCGGCTTAATGTTAAGCCCAGTACAGATAACCTAATGCTTTTCCTAGGCCTTCGACGGCCCCAGTAGACTCAAAACCCAGCTCATAAGACCAGTAGTAAGTCTGAACCCAACAGCCACGCCCAACATCACATAGAACATACACCAAGCTCAAATGAATGATTCACGCATGATTACAAGCAACAGACTATATGTTGGACTAACTAAACAAGGAAGGAAGCCCACACGCTTATTTCTTAAGACTGTAAAGCTAATTATCACCAAGATGTATAGACAAATTCATGTGACATGTTGGCAGGGCACACACAAGATGAGTTCATGCTTGCATCTTCCAGGTTTAGGGGGGACATGATGGATCATCATAGGATAATAGACTACTTCTAAAGATGTCTCAAACATTAACATGGTAAAAAATAGCTTAAGGCAATTTCAAGTAGGGGATCTAATTATGAAAGCTGAAGGATCAACAGAGAATAGTCTTAATAGAGTAGTTTTAGCATAAAGAATGACAATATAAGTTCATAACAAGTGAAAGAGTAGCATGTGCAACATTAGAAGAATTGAGGAGGCATATCACTTAGATCAACATGGCAAGCATACATGCTTAGTTTCAGAACAACAAGATTATAATAAAGCATGAATTAGCCTAAAAGAGACTGAAAACTAAGAATTTAAGGCATGAAGGTGTAACAAGTTATAGTCAGAGAATGGCAAGTAAACAAGCAAGTATGCATGGTTTATAATAGTCGATAAGAATCCTAATCACAAAGATTTCTAAGTCCAAAGATCATGGTAGGAAGATATGTCAATCTTAAGGTTAGAGGATAGACAAACTTCAGAACTTAAGCAAGTCATAACGATAAAACCAAGTTTATTGGGGTTTAACTAGAAACCTGGGCAATACTAAAGAATGCAGGATTTACCAAATGCCAAATTAGCAATATGTTAGACTAAAACATTGAGACAATAATGGACACATAAGGTTCATGTAAGCAGAAGAGAAGTAGATCATGCATGAAGGCTTCATTTAGAATGAATTTGCTCAAACAAATTCTGGGCAGGAGATAACACCTGTTAGAATACAAGAATCCAAGTCAAAGCATGAGGAAAGCATTTTGAAGAGTAGCTAGTAATCAGAATAGCATAACAGGATAAGAATAATCATAAATCATTCAATTGCGCACATATAACAGGCATGAAACTCAGAATTCAAGTAGGTTCAAACATTAAAAGAAAAAAACACAAGGGTGCAAGATAATGATAATACAAACATGAATATGAATAGAGACAAGCTATATCATATTGGTTCACAGAAGACCGACTGACATGGATGCAGTTAAAAGAGAGTAAAATAGCAAGAGTCTCATTACTCACAAATTTGCAGAATTAACGAGCTAGTAAGGTAGAGATTAAGAATCAACAAATTTCTTATCAGTAACACGGAAAGAACAATAGAAACCTCCAAAATTCTCAGTGCGTCAGAGTTCCCAAGGGCTCCAGGTGAACCCCGGGCAGTGCTCGCACTGAGAGAGGTCGTATAATTGGATTCCAGTGGCCTTGGCTTCCAGCCGGCCAAGAGCTCGAATTTCAGAATAGTATAGGACTTAATGAGAGTAAGAATATAGTGCTTAAGGTCCGTCCTAGGAGATTTAGGGAAGGGTTTATATAGTAGCAGATATGTGCAGAACAAACATGGAAAACAATCAATTAAGTGCGAATAAGGAAAGAAAATATCACATGCAAATCAAAAGCAATAAAGGAAATGGAGAGTCTCAAACCCTAGTTAGGATTCAATCGTCTGAAAATCAATCCAAAAGTGCAAATCGTTCTTTGTTGAGAGTATATAGACTAAATAACTCCCAAAATTCAAAGATTCGAGCCATTCCAGTCCGATCTCGGAAGTGATACTTGCCAAACTTAGGCAAGTACCTAAGTAACACCATAAACGAGCAACCAAATGATGAGAGAAGATTAATAAGGTAAGTGTATCATAGGCAGATCCCATCTCTAGGTTGAAATCGAAGAGGAATTAAGCAGCGGTGACTAGGGTATGTAAAGAAGAAGAGAGGAGTAGAGAGAGTATAGGCGGAAGAGACGAGAGAATGGGGTCTAGGGTTTGGGTTATGGGGGATATAAGGAGAATGGGGGAATTATTATGGGTCGTTGATTTTTTGAGATCAATGGCCAGGATCGAAAGGGAATGTGGCGGGTTGTTTAAACGGGTCGCGACCGGGTTATTTAAAAGAGGGTCGTTTGGTTTGGGCTGAGGCATTATTGGGCTAAGGTGTGGTGTCTGGGCTGCCAATTAATCCGAAAAATGGCCTGATTTGGGCCAGCTTTTAAAAATAAAAAAATTAAGGAAAACAAAATTAATAAAATATCTAAATAAGTGTAGCAAATATTATTTAAGCAAATAAGCATTTTAAAATAATAGCTAAAG
Source organism: Nicotiana tomentosiformis (assembly GCF_000390325.3). NCBI lineage: Eukaryota > Viridiplantae > Streptophyta > Magnoliopsida > Solanales > Solanaceae > Nicotiana > Nicotiana tomentosiformis. The sequence continues at coordinate 177,789,329 of NC_090813.1, forward strand.
GTTGTAAACATATGAAAAATTATTTTGAATTTGAATAAAATAATAAAATGCAAAATATAGGCTACTATCGCAAAAATGTGTAAATAGCACAAAAAATGCAAATGAAATTATATAAAATGAAATAAAATATTGTAAAGCATATATGTGGCTGTAAATAATAAATTTGGATGATTGAGTCATCAAAAAATAATTTAAAGGGGTAATTAATACATATTTAAATAATTTAAATGCAAGAAAAATCGATTTTAAATTTTTAATAATTATGAACAATTATAGAAATTACCTGTATACTCTTGTAAATTGGTGATGGTGCAGGAGTGATATTTCAATAGCTGCCCCTCTTTACCCGGGAATGATGAAAGAGTTGCCGGGTAAAGAAAATGATGACTAATTTTCTCCGAAGTGAGTGAAGAATGACGTGTTTTGAAAATGGGGAACGAACCCTAGTTCTTGAGTTGCCTACATATCCCTGGTGTTACGGGAATCAGGCCGTGTGTAGTTCTGGGTCGAACGACGAACAAAACCGATGGGGTTGTTATAAGAGTGGTCGTATGTTTTGGAAAAGATCTTTTGGATGTAATATTGTCATGAGTAACGGATGATATCGGGTGGAGATTTGGATGCGAATTTGAATATTACGGATGTATAAGACAAATATTTGAACGATGATGGAACAAAGGGTAATCAATTGCTGATTATCGGTTTCGAAGGATGTGAATGTTATGAATGAAAACCAGAGCGAGAATTGCTCTTGTTTGTATAACGGTTACCCCTTGAGTTACCTGCAAAACTTAAAACACGATGCACATGAATATATATATATATATATATATATATATATATATATATATATATATATATATATATATATGGGTTATTGCGATAATTCAAACATGATGCAAATTCCCTTTGGACCGTGAAGGTCACCTTCGGACGATGAGGATGATGTCCTTAGACCATGACGTCCCGGGCCATAAAGTGTATGACAAGGGATTCACCGGCCATGGAATGGTGTCCTCGGGCCATAAAGATGGTGCCTCTGGACCATGACGCCTTTGAATAATGATATGCAATTTTGAGAGATCCTCCGTCCATGGCATGATATCTTCGGGCTATGAGGATGATGCCCTCAGACTATGACGCCTTCGGAAAATATGGTGATATTTCAGCCCATGAGATGCAAAGATGCGCCGATATCGATCGTGTGATAGAGGAAACATATAAATGCTTAGTCATAGGTGAGAACGAGACGAGACAAGGTTTAGTCTTGTATGAGATAAGGGCAGCGCTTAGCCCGATGCAAAGTGCGGATACAATGTTTAGTCTCATGCAAGGAAAGGCAATTCCTAGCCTTATGTAACAATGGAGGCAATGTTTAGCCTCGTGCAAATAATGGAGACAATGCTTAGTCTCTAGAAAGTAAAGGCAATGCTTAGCCTTATGCAATAATGGAGGCAATGCTTAGTCTCATGCAAGAAATTGAGACAATGTTTAGTCTTATGCAAGGAAAGGCAATGCTTAGCCTTATGCAATAATGGAGACAATGCTTAGTCTCTAACAAGGAAAGTCAATTCCTAGCCTTATGTAACAATAGAGGCAATGTTTAGCCTCGTGCAAAGAATGGAGACAGTGCTTAGTCTCTGACAAGGAAAGGCAATGCTTAGCCTTATGCAATAGTGGAGGCAATGCTTAGCCTCATGCAAGAAATAGAGACAGTGTTTAGTCTTATGCAAGGAAAGGCAACGCTTAGCCTTATGCAATAATGCAGAAGTCTCTGGCAAGGAAAGGCAATGCTTAGCCTTATGCAATAATGGAGGCAATGCTTAGCCTCATGCAAGAAATGGTGATAGTGTTTAGTCTTATGCAAGGAAAGGCAATGCTTTGCCTTATGCAATAATGGAGGCAATGATTAGCCTCATGCAAGGAAAGGAAATGCTTAGCCTTATGTAATAATAGAGTCAATGCTTAGCCTCATGCAAGAAATGGAGATATTGTTTAGTCTCATGCAAGTAAAGGCAATCCTTAGCCTTATGCAATAATGGAAGCAATGCTTAGCCTCATGCAAGGAATGGAGACGGTGCTTAGTCTCATGCAAATAAAGGTAGTGCTTAGCCTTATGCAATGTGGAGACAATGCTTAGCCTCATGTAAAGAATGGAGATAGTGTTTAGTCTCATGAAAAGAAAGGCAGTACTTAGCCTTATGAAATGTGGAGACAGTGCTTAGTCTCATGCAAAGAATGGAGACAGTGTTTGGTCTCTTGCAAAGAAAGGAAGTGCTTAGCCGGCTTCTACGGCTCCATTCATTTGTGGCTTGTATGCTGTAGAGTTTCAATGATTGATCTTGAATGTTTCACACATAGATTTCATCAAGTCACTGTTGAGATTGGCGGCATTATCAGTAATGATTTACTCAGGTTATCCAAATCGACAAACAATGCGGTCCCGAACAAAATCTGCTACCACTTTCTTAGTTACAGCCTTGTAGGATGCGACATCAACCCATTTTGTGAAGTAGTCTATAGCCACCAAAATGAACCTATATCCGTTTGAAAGAGCGGGTTCAATTGGTCCGATGACATCCATACCCCAAGCAGAGAAGGGCCAAGGCGAACTCGTTGCATTGAGTTCGTTGGGCGGCACTCGTATCATATCAACATGTATCTGGCATTGGTGACACTTTTGAGCATATTTGATGCAGTCTGTTTCCATAGTAATCCAGAAATATCCTGCTCTTAATATCTTCTTGGCCAGAACGAAACTATTTATGTGGGGTCTACAAGTTCCGGCATGTATTTCCTCGAGCAATCTAGACGCCTCCTTGGCATCGACACATCGCAACCATCCCAAGTCAGGAGTCCTTCTATACAGAATTCCTCCGCTTTGAAAGAAATGGTTGGCCAATCTTCAAAGTGTGCGCTTCTTAGTGTGTGTAACGTGCTCTGGATAATCTCTCTTTTCCAAGTATTCCTTGATGTCGTGGAACCACGGATTTTTGTCAATCTCTTCTTCATTATAAGCACAATAAGCTAGCTGCTTATGAATTCCTATTGGGATATGATCGATGAAATTTTTGTCCGGGTATTGTATCATGGAGGATAAAATGGCTAATGCATCTGCAAACTCATTATGAATCCTTGGAACATACTTGAACTCTATCTTTGTGAATCTCTTGATCAGCTCTTGTACACAGTGCAAGTATGGCAATATTTTGGTGTTCTTCATAGCCCATTCTCCTAGAACCTGGTGCACCAATAGATCTGAATCTCCGATTACCAGCAACTCCTGAATGTTCATGTCAATTACCAACCTGATTCCCAGGATGCAGGCCTCATATTCCGCCATATTGTTGGTGCATGGAAACTTGAGTTTTGCAGATACCGGATAGTGTTGACCGGTTTCTGATGCTAAGACAACTCGATACCCCCTCCTTTGAAGTTTACTGCTCCGTCGAAGAAAATCCTCCAACCATCGTATGCCTCGGTAATATCTTGTCCTACAAACGATACCTCCTCGTCAGGAAAATACATTTTCAATGGTTCGTATTCTTTGTCTACGGGATTTTCTGCCAAGTGATCCACCAATACTTGCCCTTTGACTGCCTTCTGAGTTACATGGACGATGTCGAACTCACTCAGTAATATCTGCCACTTTGCTAACTTACCCGTAGGCATGGGTTTCTAAAAGATGTATTTTAGTGGATCCATCCCCGATATGAGATATGTAGTGTACGAATAGAAATAATGCCTCAACCTCTGGGCTATGTATGTCAGAGCACAGCAGGTGCGTTCCAATAAATAATAACGGGCTTCATAAGGCGTGAACTAATTGCTCAGATAATATGAGGACCTGTATATAACAGGAAGAGTCCAGAATTGCCTTAAGCTGTTTTTGATGATCCATCATGCCCCCTAGACCTGGAAGATGCAAGCATGAACTCGTCTTGTGTGTGTCCTGCCAACATGTCACATGAATTTATCTATACATATTGGTGATAATTAGCTTTACAGTCTTAAGAAATAAGCGTGTGGGCTTCCTTCCTTGTTTAGTTAGTCCAACATATAGTCTATTGCTTGTAATCATGCGTGAATCCTTCGTTTGAGCTTGGTGTATGTTCTATGTGATGTTGGGCATGGCTGTTGGGTTCAGACTTACTGCTGGTCTTATGAGCTAGGTTTTGAGTCTACTGGGGCCGTCGAAGGCCTAGGAAAAGCACTAGGTTATCTGTACTGGGCTTATCATTAAGCCGATAGGTATCTTCTTCTGTAACTATTCATATTTGATTTGTATTATTTCATTCGGGCTGTAATAACTTGTAATAACGAATGATGGGAAAGTTAATAAAAGGGGGCTGGGATATTCTAATATTTGCATGAAAGGGTAGAAAACATGCATATAGGGTCTATGTGCTTTATGTGTTTTTTTGTTTAACTTTCTTTATTTCTGCACATCAATAGAAATCATGTCTATCGGAATCATGCACATACTTCACCTAACTTGTCAAAACATGTCGAACTCAAGTAATTGTTATGTTGTTTCCCTTTCTACCCTTCACCACTTAGACAACATGTCTATAGGATGAATAACACATATTCATACTGCCCATATAGATACCATGTCTATAGGGTTTCAATTAACCGGTCAATCAATTATTTTTATTGCTTTTGGCACACTGCTCCATTAGATATCATGCATATAGGATTCTAATCAACTACTTGGTTATTTTGTCGCTTTACCACACTTAGACGACATGTCTATAAGGATAAAAATATACAAAAATTAGTTCCAACTATTAGAAATCCTACCTATAAGATAATGTCGCCCACCTAGAGAGCCTGTCTATAAACTCAGACTAAACTCAGACACTGGTAAGTTTAAGTTTTCGAACTGTTTTACTACCTATTTGTGCAAACAATAAGAGATCTTGCCTATAGGATTTGCGATGCTTTTCAACTTGCCATTCTCTGACTATAACTTGTTACACCTTCATGCCTTAAATTCTTAGTTTTGAGTCTCTTTTAGGCTAATTCATGCTTTATTATAATCTTGTTGTTCTGAAACTAAGCATGTATGCTTGCCATGTTGATCTAAGTGATATGCCTCCTCAATTCTTCTAATGTTACATATGCTACTCTTTCACTTGTTATGAACTTATATTGTCATTCTTTATGCTAAAACTACTATATTAAGACTATTCTCTGTTGATCCTTCAGCTTTCATAATTAGATCCCCTACTTGAAATTGCCTTAAGCTATTTTTTACCATGTTAATGTTTGAGACATCTTTAGAAGTAGTCTGTTATCCTATGATGATCCATCATGTCCCCCCTAAACCTAGAAGATGCAAGCATGAACTCATCTTGTGTGTGCCCTGCCAACATGTCACATGAATTTGTCTATACATCTTGGTGATAATTAGCTTTACAGTCTTAAGAAATAAGCGTATGGGCTTCCTTCCTTGTTTAGTTAGTCCAACATATAGTCTGTTGCTTGTAATCATGCGTGAATCGTTCATTTGAGCTTGGTGTATGTTCTATGTGATGTTGGGCGTGGCTGTTGGGTTCAGACTTACTACTGGTCTTATGAGCTGGGTTTTGAGTCTACTGGGGCCGTCGAAGGCCTAGGAAAAGCATTAGGTTATCTGTACTGGGCTTAACATTAAGCCGATAGGTATCTTCTTCTATAACTATTCATACTTGATTTGTATTATTTCATTCGGGCTATAATAACTTGTAATAACGAATGATGGGGAAGTTAATAAAAGGGGGCTGGGATATTCTAATATTTGCATGAAAGGGTAGAAAACATGCCTATAGGGTCTACATGCTTTATGTGTTCTTTTGTTTAACTTTCTTTATTTCTGCACATCAATAGAAATCATATATATAGGAATCATGCACACACTTCACCTAACTTGTCAAAACATGTCAAACTCAAGTAATTGTTATGATATTTCCATGTATACCCTTCACCACTTAGACAGCATGTCTATAGGATGAATAACACATATTCATACTGCCCATCTGGATACCATGTCTATAGGGTTTCAATTAATCGGTCAATCAATTATTTTTATTGCTTTTGGCACACTGCTCCATTAGATATCATGCATATAGGATTTTAATCAACTAATCAACTACTTGGTTACTTTGTCGCTTTACCACACTTAGACGACATGCCTATAAGGATAAAAATATATAAAAATCAGTTCCAACTATTAGAAATCCTGCCTATAGGATATTGTCGCCCACCTAGAGAGTCTGTCTATAAACGCAGACGCTGGTAAGTCTAAGTTTTCGAGCTGTTTTACTATCTCTTTGCGTAAATAATCAGACATCCTGCCTATAGGATTTGCGATGCTTTTCAACCTGCATATGCGTTAGTCTACTAGCTGTAGCACTGCTTGTATAATGCTAAAATCAGAATCTCTTAGAAACTATGCCTATATTTCTGGAACAATTTAACATACCAAACCTGCTTATCTATAACTGTCCGTTTAAAAAACCCGAACATCGCTAGTTTAGCTATAATTGTATTCCTAATTGACAGGGTGCATTCGTGTTTATATGAGGAGGTGAATTTGAGCCTTTGGTGTTGATTATGTGCAATCCTACACGTCGAATCCCGCTTTGGCGAGAAAACAAGGCACGACAGTATGGCGACTCAGCTGGGGATATACTTAGGCTCTTTCCGTAATGAACTTGACTTATATGTATTACTTTCTCTGTCTTAAAAATGCTATTACATGCACATACCTTTCCCTATTCACCTTTATTTGTATTAAAACACTATTGCCTGCAACTCCCTTTCCTCATTCACATTTATTTTGCTATGACATGCATATCCCTTCCCTTACTCTCCTTTATTTGCTATGACATGTTCGACCTCTCTCCATTCCCTTCATCTTCTGTAAGACCGGTATATTATGACTCTCCCATCCCTATTTCCCTACCTGCTTCATTACTTTCTCGCATATTTTTTTTATGAGCTAAACTAACTTCTCTCTTTTGTCTCTCTTTTCTTTTCTCTTCATGCTCACTTTTGCTATTTTATGCTTTTACGTACTTTTATCATGCAAATACTTGGAAATGTGTTAATATTTTTGCATAAAGCATTCTCCGCATCATACTCTACTCGTGCCAATTATCAACATAGTGGCGCTTGATGAGTGTCCGCGCTTTCCTGAAATCACCCACTTTTAAATCGGAAAGGCTTATATCCGGTAGACTAGTCGATCAGCGGTGCAGTCGACGGTCCCGTGCCTTTCCCTCTCAAGTCGTCCACTTGGGAGTACCAGTCTAGACCCTTCTAGAAACCCTACTCCAATTTGAAATGTACATGCATCATGCTAAACCTAGTACGGGTTGAAGCGTTGTTAACATAACAACCCGCTAAGATGAGCCTTGTCCAAAGTCCGATGGGATTTCCACAGTCCCAATGGATACTATCATATTATGTGCACCACTTGGATAAAATGTGCCAACGTGTTGATCATTATTGCGTAAGTAGTCAAATCTGGAGGGGAAAGGGGCTAACCTTTGTTTGTTTGCAGAAAATGAAGCATGAAATCCCCAGGTTCGGTATGGTGCAGAATATCCCGCCTCTGCTACTTGACTAGTAGAAAGACCTTGCGCCTTGTGACAAGAATCATGTGAGGAGAGTACTTGGTGACCTTCCATCTTTGCTGAACATTAAACCAAATAGGGTATTGATCAAGGCCGCTACCATATTCTGGGATGAGAAACGAGCTGTTTTTCGGTTTGGCGATATAGAAGTGACTGATGTTAAACCAGGAGTCAACCTGAAGGATAGGATCATAGATGAAGTGGCTAAGGCACATGTGAAGTAAAAAAGGCTACGCAAAAGGGTGTTCGAGTTCGAAGCTAAACATCTGGAGCAACACAAAGTAAACATGGAAGCAATAAGGGAATGGAAGGAGATTGCCACTAAGTCAACATAAAGAATGGAATACCTGGAACAAGGACTGATGGAGTTAGAAGGGAAGAGGAGAAAAAGACTCTCGGATTGTCAAGGCATGGACGATGATGAAGGAGGAAATTTGGCGAAAGCTTACTTACTATCGGATATGCGTGATCTGGAAAATCTGATTGATGGGGTCAAAAGAGCCAAGCATGGAGAAGGTCCTTCAGGGACCTAGTATATTAGGAGATGATGTTTTTACTGCTTTCTAGCTTAGATTAGATTTCAATGTAATAAGGCTAAATGCCATTAGTAACTTTATTTTATTATTGTAAATTTAGTAAAAGATTGTTTTGGCTCATTTTCGCATTAATAAAATAAAGCAAACGTTGGCACCAATTTTCTCCAAGTCTATGTGTTGCTTAGGCCTACCTCTGGCACAATGAGGACCCCAAATTAGGACACGAATTATTGCATGACTTTGTGAAACATGTTTAAATATTGCGAACACTCTTTTATTTCACCTTACTGACTTGGTTACCTTTAGTTTTTCTTTCTTACTGATTATTCCCATTCCCAAAGGTTGGTTCGTGCATACTGGCATCATTAGCATACCACACTAGATCCAGAGGTCCTCCACCTCCTCTTCCACCTAACGACCCGAAAGGCAAAAGCAAAAGCAAGGGCAAAGGGAAAATGGATGATTTAAGTGGTATCCGGAAAGATAATACTACTTTGGCAGAAAATGTTAAAACTTCAGATGGTAGAAGCACTCTGGGGAAAATGAGTTGGTCTTATGTTTAGACAAGAAAATCCTGGAATTACAGGGCGAGCTTGAACAGGTCTGAAATCTGGCAAACATCTCTCTTGCTCTCAACGTTCCCGACCAACTAGCATAACCCTAACACACATAATCAAAATCCACCACCCATAGTTTCGAACCCTCCCGCACAACACCAGTATCATAATCCCGTACCTCCCCAGAACCTTAACCCGCCACCAGTGCCAACCATCAACAATACCATAATCATCCAACTCAATACCCGCAAACCACCATTTATCACACTCCCAAAATGCACCACAAACTACTCCCGATCCCCAAAACTTGACCAACGACCACCCGTATACCCAAGTTCCAGGAACTCATCAAAGCAATTCGATATATGTGGAAACCTTACCCCATACCCCGCAGCAAACCCTATACATACCCAAACCAACTAAGAAGGACCTGCTCATTAGAAACATGACAGAGGAACTCAAGAAGCTCATAGGAAGAGTCCAGAGTGTTGAAGGTGGGAAAGGCATTAAAGGTCTAAACTATGAAGGCATGTGTATTAAGCCGGATGTGGAACTGCCGGAGGGTTACAAACCTCCCATGTTCGAAATGTTCAATGGTACTGGTGATTCCAAGGTGCATCTGAGAACATACTGCGACAAGCTTGTAGGAGTGGGTAAGAATGAAAAAATATGTATGAAACTGTTCATGCGAAGCCTTACAGAAGACGCTTTGTCTTTGTATATCAATCAAAACCCAAAGAAATAGGTTAATTGGGTGAGTATGGCATCAGATTTCATGGATAGATTCATGTTCAACACGGAAAATGCGCCAGAAATTTCTACATTCAAAACCTAAAAAAGAAGCCGATAGAAACCTTCCACGAGTATGCTACTCATTGGAGATCAGAAGCCACAAAGGTAAGGCCAACACTTGAAGAAGAACAAATGAACAAGTTCTTTGTTAGGGCTCAAGATCCGTAGTATTACAAAAGGTTTATGGTTATCAAAAATCATAAGTTCTCCGACATCATCAAGTTAGGGGAAAGAATAGAAGAAGGAATCAAGAGCGGGATGGTAACTAATTTTGAGGCGCTGCAAGTCATGAATAAAGCCTTACAATCAGCAGGTATCTCAAAGAAGAAAGAAGTGGGTGCCCTGATGGTAGCCCAGGGCCTTAAGTCTCCCCTCACATACCAAACACCTCCACCCACATATCAATCCTCACAACAAAAATACCAATACCCTACCACCACCTACCATACCTACAACACTCAACCTGTGTATTACCATTCATCTCCACCCGCCAGCCAAAACTACCTAAAGCCACGGCCAAATTTCGACCGAAGACCACCTAAACAATACACCCTAATTACTGAACACATAGCCTAACTATATGAGAGACTAAGGCCGCTGGTTACGTCACCCCTATTCCTGTTGTTGTTGTGGAAAATCCCTCCCAATGGATCAACCCCAACAAAATATGTTCTTATCATTCAGGCATGAAGGGTCATACCATTGAGTAGTGCCGCACGTTGAAAGACAAGATTCAGACACTGATAGACACTAAGGTTATACAAGCAAAAGAAGTTGCACCAAATATTCGCAACAACCCTCTCCCGGATCATACAAGTGAGGGAGTGAACGTGATAGCAACTGATGAAGAGTGGGATCAGGAAGGTTTCATTGGACTCATTCGAGCGGGAGACGCTCCTAAGACATCTCCAGTCACCCTCACGCTAGTTATGGTACAAACCTAGGCGCCATTTGAAGTTGAGATAGCTACGCCATTCACTGTAATGGTAGCTCCCACACCATCTTATGAGTCTGATGCTATCCCGTGTGATTATGTTGCGGAAGCAAGGAGAAAGGGAAAAGCCAAAATTGAAGAAACAGGTGACGCACAAGGTATTACTAGAATTGGCAGAGTTTACACACTTGAGAATCTAGGAGGAACAAGCAAAGAAGCTGCACCTAAGCCGCCTGTTGTTGAGACTGGCACTGACGATCTCTGGAGGAAGATACAAGCAAGGGAGTATTCTATTGTTGACCACCTGAACAAGACTCCTGCTTAGATATCCATCTTATCACTGTTAGAAAATTTAGACGCGCAAAAGAATGATTTGATGAAGGTGTTAAGTGAATATTATGTACCCGCCAACATCATTAGTGGAGAGATGGCTAACATGGTCGGATAGGTACTGGAGAGCCACAAAATCACTTTCACGAAGACGAGTTACAACTAGAAATATCGGTAGCCTGGGTAGCCTGGCAAATTAGCATAATTTACTTTCAAATAGTTTTGAGCATTTAAGATATTTTCAATATTTTGTTTTGAAATAATTACTCGACCCATCGAGTCGTACTTGTTGACACTTTAAAGTTTTAATGCATTACTGCGTTTCATATTCATTATTATCTTTCTACATTCTTTTCAGCATAATTATTACATAATACCGATGAACCTACAACTGTGACATGTAATGAGATAATGCAACATAAGGACAGTGATACGGAAGATCTGGAAGATGATATAATACCTGAAGAATTCATCAAAGAAATTGATAAATTTGAAAATAAACCGAAGTCTAATATGGAAGAAACTGAGGCTGTTAACTTAGGGGATTCTGATATAGTCAAGGAAACTCATATAAGCATTCATCTATCACCGTCAGATAAAGAAGGGTATATCCGATTCCGATATCTTTTCATGGTCCTACGACGATATGACTGGGTTAAGCACATCCATAGTAGCTCACAAGCTACCTACCAATCCCATGTGTCCATCGGCAAAGCAGAAGCTCAGAAAGTTCAAGCTAGATATGAGTCTGAATATAAAAGAGGAGGTCGCCAAGCAAATTAAAGCCAAGGTTCTCCGAGTGGTCGAATACTCGACCTGGTTTGCCAACATTGTGCCAGTTCCAAAGAAAGATGGGAAGGTTAGAGTATGCGTCGATTACCTAGATCTGAAAAGAACAAGTCCTAAGGATGATTTCCACTGCCTAACATACACATACTGATTGACAACTGCGCTAATCATGAACTCCAATCCTTTGTGGATTGCTTCGCAGGATACCACCAGATTTGGATGGATGAAGAGGATGCCGAAAATACCGCCTTTATCACACCATGGGGAATATATTGCTATAAAATGATGCCGTTTGGTTTGAAGAATGTTGGGGCCACCTATATGAGGGCCATGATGACTATCTTCCATGACATGATACACAAGGAAATATAGGTGTACGTGGACGATGCTGTCATCAAATATAAAAGGAGTTCGGATCACATAGCAGACTTGAAGAAATTTTTTGATCGGCTTAAAAAATACAACTTGAAGTTGAACCCTACAAAATGTGCCTTCGGAGTCCCTGCTGGAAAACTATTTGGTTTCATCGTCAGTTGCCGAGGTATCAAGTTAGACCCGTCAAAAATCAAAGCTATCCAGGACTTTCCACCGCCAAAGAATAAAAATGATGTGATAAGTTTTCTAGGGCGCCTCAATTATATCAGCCGTTTTATAGCACAATCAACTGTGATATGTGAGACAATCTTCAGAATGCTGAGAAAAGATGCTGCAACAAGCTAGACTGAAGAATGCTAGAAATACTTTGACAAAATCAAAGAGTATTTATCCAAATCACTCGTGTTTGTCCCACAAGAACCAGGAAGACCCATGTTGCTTTATATGTCTATGTTGGATGTGGCCTTTGGTTGTGTTCTAGGACAACATGATGAAACTGTAAAGAAGGAGCAGGCGATATATTATCTTAGTAAGAAGTTCACACCTTATGAAACCCGGTATTCTTTATTGGAACGCACCTGCTGTGCTATAACATGGATAGCCCAGAAGTTGAGGACTTATTTCTGTGCGTACACTACATATCTCATATCGAGGATGGATCCGCTAAAATACATCTTTCAGAAACCCATGCCTACGGGCAAACTAGCAAAGTGGCAGATATTGCTGAGTGAGTTCGATATCATCTATGTAACCTAGAAGGCAGTCAAAGGGCAAGCACTGGCGGATCACTTGTTAGAAAATCCCATAGACGGAGAATACGAACCATTGAAAATGTATTTTCCTGACGATGAGGTATTGTTTGTGGGAGAAGAACTTATCGAGGCATACGATGGTTGGAGGATGTTCTTCAATGGAGCAGCAAACTTCAAAGGAGTGGGTATCGGAGTTGTCTTAGTGTCAGAAACTGGTCAACACTATCCGGTATCCGCAAAATTCAGGTTTCCGTGCACCAACAATATGGTGGAATATGAGGCCTGCATCCTGGGACTCAAGTTGTCTATTAACATAAATGTTTAGGAGTTACTGGTAATCAGAGATTCAGATCTATTGGTGCATCAGGTTCTAGGAGAATGGGCTACAAAGAACACCAAAATATTGCCATACTTGCACTGTGTACATGTATGGAACGGTCCAACGGACATATTACAACATACCCGTTCAATGCCGTGATATGTTTCTCTGCCCAACTTCCTCCTATTTTTGATGACTGGAATGGTCTGATTTGTGTATATGGGGTTACTTTCATCTCCATGAATGATCACCTCCTGATGATTCCACTCAAACTTCACAGCCTGGTGCAGAGTTGAAGCCACTGCCTCGACTGCATGTATTCATGGCCGTCCTAACAATAGATTGTAAGTAGCAGATATATCTAGCACTTGGAACTCAACATTAAACCAAGTTGGACCCATATGTAGATCGAGGTTGATCTCTCCGATATTGGCTCTCTAAGATCCGTCGAACACTTTCACATTTATGCTTCCTATTCGTATCTCGTGCAGGCCTTTACCCAATCTCTTTAGAGTGTTTAGTGGGCATATGTTCAGACTCGAACCTCCATCTATCAAGACCCTGGGGATGAACTTATCCTCGAATTGCACTGTGATGTGCAACGCCCTGTTGTGACTCAGTCCTTCTGGTGGTAACTCGTCTTCGTGAAAAGTGATTTTGTGGCTCTCCAGTACCTGTCCAACCATGTTAGCCATATCTCCACTAGTGATGCTGGCAGGTACATAAGCTTCACTTAACACCTTCATCAAAGCATTCTTGTGCACGTCTGAGTTTTGCAACAGTGATAAGATGGATATCTGAGCAGGAGTCTTATTCAGGTGGTCAATAACAGAGTACTCCCTTGCTTGTATCTTTATCCAGATATCGTTAGTGCCAGTTTCAACAACAGGCGGCTTAGGTTCAGCTTTCTAGCTTGTTCCTCCCAAATTCTCAGGTGTGTAAACTCTGCCATTTCTAGTCATACCTTGTGTGGCACCTGTTTCTTCAATTTTGGCTTTTCCCTTTCTCCTTGCTTCCGCAACATAATCCCACAGGATGGCATCAGACTCGTAAGATGGTGTGGGAGATACCATTACAGTGAAGGGCATAGCTATCTTAACTTCAAATGGCGCCTGGATTTGTACCATAACTGGCGTGAGGGTGACTGGAGATGTCTTAAGAGCGTCTCCCTCTCGAATGAGTCCAATGAACCCTTCCTGATCCCACTATTCATTAGTTTCTATCACATTCACTCCCTCACTTATGTGATCCGGGAGAGGGTTGTTGCAAACATTTGGTGCAACTTCCTTTGCTTGTATAACCTTAGTGTCGATCAGCGTGTGAATCTTGTCTTTCAACGTGCGGTACTCCTCCATGGTATGATCTTTCATGCCTGAATGATAAGCACATGTTTTGTTGGAGTTGATCCATTGGGTGGGATTTTCCACAACAACAGCAGGAATAAGGGTAACGTAACCAGCGTCCTTCAGTCTCTCATATAGTTGGGCTATGGGTTCAGTAATTGGGGTTAATTATCTAGGTGGTCTGCGGTCGAAATTTGGATGTGGCTTTGGGTAGTTTTGGCGGGCGGGTGGAGATGAATGGTAATATGCAGGTTGAGTGTTGTAGGTATGGCAAGTGGTGGAAGGGTATTGGTATTTTGGTGGTAAGGGTTGATATGTGGGTGGAGGTGTTTGGTATGTGAGGGGAGACTTAGGGCCCTGGGCTACCATCATGGCACCCACTTCTTTCTTCATTGAGATACCTCCTGATTGCAAGGCTTTATTCGTGGCCTGCAGTGCCTCGAATTAGTTACCATCCCACTCTTGATTCCTTCTTCAATTCTTTCCCCTAACTTGATGATGTTTGAGAACTTGTGATTTTCCATGACCATCAACCTTTCGTAATACTACGGATCTTGAGCCCTAATAAAGAACTTGTTTATTTATTCTTCTTCAAATGTTGGCCTTACCTTTGTGGCCTCTAATCTCCAACGAGTAGCATACGCGCAGAAGGTTTCTGTCGGCTTTTCTTTTTAGGTTTTGAATGTAGAAAACGTCTGGCGTATTTTTTGTGTTGAACCTGAATCTATCCATGAAATCTGATTCCATACTCACCCAATTAACCCACTTCTTTGGGTTTTGACTGATATACCAAGACAAAGTGTCTCTTGTTAGGCTTCGCATGAATAGTTTCATGTGGATTTGTTCATTCTTATCCACTCCTACAAGATTATCGCAGTATGTTCTCAGATGCACCTTCGGATCACCAGTACCATCGAACATTACGAACTTGGGAGGTTTGTAACCCTCCGGTAGTTCCACATCCGGTTGAATACACAGATCCTCAAAGTTTAGACCTTTAATGCCTTTACCACCTTCAACACTCTAGACTCTTCCTGTGAGCTTCTTGAGTTACTCTGCCATGTTTCTAATGAGAAGGTCCTTCTCAGTATAAGGTTTGCTGCAGCGTATGGGGTAAGGTTTCCACATATATCAGATTTTTTTGATGAGTTAATGGAACTTGGGTATACGAGTGGTCGTTGGTCGAGTTTTTTGGATCGGGAGAAGGTTGTGATGCATTTTTGGGAGTGTGATAAGTGGTGGTTTACGAGTATTGAGTTAGATTATGGTGGTGTTGTTGAGGGGTTGGCACTGGTGGCGGGTTAAGGTTCTGGGGAGGTACGAGATTATGATATTGGTGTTGTACGGGAGGGTTCGGAACTATGGGTGGTGGATTTTGATTTTGTGTGTTTTGTGGTGGTGTTTGGTTCTGGATAGTAGGGTTTTGTTGGTTGATGTAGGGAACATTGAGAGTAAGAGAGAGGTTTGCTAGATTTCGGACTTGTTCAAGCTCGCCCTGTAATTCCAGGATTTTCTGCTCTAAACGTAAGACCGACCCATTCTGCCACAGTGTGCTTCAACCATCTGAAGGTTTAACATTTTCTACCATAGTAGTATTATCTTTCCGGATACCACTTAAATCATCCATTTTCCCTTTGCCCTTGCTTTTGCCTTTTGGGTCGCTAGGTGGAGGAGGAGGTGGAGGACCTCTGGATCTAGTGTGATATGTTGATGATGCCAGTATGCACGAACCAGCCTTTTGTTCACAATATTTAAAAATGTTTCACAAAGTCATGCAATAATTCGCGTTCTAATTTGGGGACCACATTGTGCCTGAGGTAGGCCTAAGCGACACATAGACTTGGAGAAAATTGGTACCAACGTTTGCTTCATTTCATTAATGCAAAAATGAGCCAAAATAATCTTTTACTAAATCGACAATAATAAAATAAAGTTACTAATGGCATTTAGCCTTATTACATCGAAATCTAATCTAAGCTAGAAAGCAGTAAAAATATCATCTCCTAATCTACTGGGTCCCTGAAGGACCTTCTACATGCTTGGCTCTTTTTACCCCATCAATTCATATTTCCCATATCGCGCATATCCAACAGTAAGTAAGCTTGCGCTAGATTTCCTCCTTCATCGTCGTCCATGCCTTGACAATCCGAGAGTCTCTTTCTCATCTTCCCTTCTAGCTCCATCAATCCTTGTTCCAGGTATTCCAATCTTTCTGTTGACTTAGTGGCAATCTCCTTCCATTCCCTTATTGCTTCCATGTTTACTTTGTGTTGCTCCAGATGTTTTGCTTCGGACTCGAACACCCTTTTGAGTAGCCTCTTGTACTTCACCTATGCCTCAGCCACTTCATCAATGATCCTATCCTTCAGGTTGACTCCTGGTTTGACGTCCCCAACTACGTCGTCTTCCAGCCATGATATATAGTAGTACATATGACCGGGGTGATACCTGTCTGGCTTAATAGTTTCTCTTTCCACAATGATCTTTTGGTTCCACATGTGTTGCGCTTCGAACTTGAACGAGATGACATCTCCCTTAAAATCTGCCTTGTTTTCTTCCTGCTTGTCTCATTACCCTTATAGGAGTGTAAGGGTAGATACCTCGCAGCCCGATCAGTACCAAATGAGTAGTCCCCTTTGACCTGATGATGAACTCACTACTAGGAAACCATTCAAACATCCAATGCACTTGCTCGTCTGTCAAATTACTGAAGAAACACACCCAACTTACAACATTTCAAGGCTTTGCAATCTTGTCTGGAATAAACGTCATTTTCTTTGGGTGATGGTTGGCTATGTAGTCATTTCCTTTGCAGAAGCTGTTGGCGATACTCACCCCTCTTAAAGTGTTCCAGCAGCCAGACTTGTAGTAATAGATTGCAACCCTCAAAGTGGTTGAACCCACGCTTACACCGATCTAGAGCACGGTACATCTCAGCTAAGTTCATTGGGATGATATTATAAGTTTGTCCTTCGATACCATCCATTAAGGTCCTGGCGACCATGGCTAAGCGAGTATGAATTCTTCCCCCTTTCATTGGAAAGATCAACTACATCACGAAGCAGACAATGAAAACATAAACCCGACAATGCACCCATCCAAAAGAAGTAATGGCTAGTTCATCATGATGAAGACGATATGACTTGCTATGCCCATAACGCTCGTAAAGAAACTCAAAAGGGATGTATGATTTCCTTAGACATAGCAGTTCATCATTCTTCTTGAAACCCAACATTTTCAGAAAATCGCAGGAGTGCGATTCTCTGGTACTAGCAGTCCCAGACTATCCCATGGTAACTTAGTGAAACCCCCTATTTCGTCTAGGAGAGGAGTCATTTTTATATCGCCGAACAAAAAAATAGCTCGTTTCTCATCCTAGAATATGGTAGAGGCCTCGATCAATTCCCTATTTGGTTGAATGTTCAGCAAAGATGGCAGGTCGCCAAGTAATCTCCTCACATGATTCTTGTCACAAGGCGTAAGGTCATTCCACCAGTCAAATAGCAAAGGCAGGATATTCTGGACCGTACCGAACCTGGGATTTTGTGCTTCATTTACTACAAACAAACAAAGGTTAGCCCTTTTTCCCTTCATATTTAACTACTTACGTAATAATGATCAATACGTTGGCACATTCTCTCCAAGTAATGCACATAATATGATAGTGTCCATTGGGACTATGGAAATCCCGTCGGACTTTCGACAAGGCTCATCTTAGCGGGTTGTTACGTTAACAACGCTTCAATCAGTACCAGGTTTAGCATGATACATGTACATTTTAAATTGGAGTAGAGTTTCTAGAGGGGTCTAGACTGGTACTCCCAAGTGGACGACTTGAGAGGGAAAGGCACGGGACCGTCGACTGCACCGCTGATCGACTAGTCTACCGCAAATAAGCCTTTCCAATTTAAAAAAGGGTGATTTCTGAAAAGCGCGGACACTCATCAAGCTCCACTATGTTGATAATTGGTATGAGTGGAGTATGATGCGGATCATGATTTATGCAAAAATAATAACACATTGCCAAGTATTTATACGATAAAAGTACGTAAAAGCATAAAATAGCAAAAGTGATCATGAAGAGAAAAGAAAAGAAAGACAAAAGAGAGAAGTCAGTTTAGCTCATAAACAATGTGCGAGAACGTAATGAAGCAGCTAGGGAAATAGGGATGGGAGATTCATTTATAGCGGTCTTAGACAAGATGAAGGGGGTGGAGAGAGGTTGTACATGTCATAACAAATAAAGGAGAGTAAGGGGAGGGATGTACATGTCGTATCAAAATAAAGGTGAATGAGGAAATGGCAGTGCATGTAATAGCATTTTAAAATAAATAAAGGTGAATAGGGAAAGGGATGTGCATGTAATAGCAGTTTTAAGATAGAGAAAGTAATCCACATAAGTCAAGTTCATTATGGTATGAGTCTAAGTATATCCCCAGCAGAGTCGCCATGCTGTCGCGCCCCATTTTCTCGCAAAAGCGGGTTTTGACTTGTGACAACTCTTTTAAATGGGTATTAAAATAGAAGAGTTGCCACCTAACGATTTTAAGGTACATTAGGGCACCTATTTACAAATAACTCTGTTTGACTAGTTCGGGTCACCAAAGATCAGGTAAGGGCTCAAATTACCTCAAAGAGAAGGTGTTAGGCACTCTTCGAGGATTATGTAATTAGACTAGGTGAGCAAATAAATAAAAGGAAATTTAGAAGTCGGAAAGTCTTATTATAACTCATGAGAATCGATACAAAATCTTAATGACTACAAGGATACAACTACATTGATCTATGTTAAATGACTAAGTGTAAATAACGAGTTCATAAAGAAAGGAGGGATGGGTCCTAAGTTTTTTAGCCTAAAGGATCACCCTGTGCAACATAAATAATACTTCGCAACTTCCTTAAGGTATGGAGTTGCTCATATTATTTAGCAGGCACAAACTATCATCTCCTGCTACCCAATGCGTTACCTAAAGACGTGTTAATTAATTCTAAACCGTACCCTATGCGTGCACTACCCGTCCCATACATGTGGTCCACGAGGCTTTGGACCTCTATTTGGGTGATTCTATACTTTACCTAGGTTGCTCAAAATGATAAACTAATCGCGCATTCAAAATAAGTAGGACTGCACATAATCAACACCAAAGGCTTAAAGTCACCTCCTCATATAGACTCAAATGCACGCTGTCATTTAGGCAGACAATTATAGCTATACTAGCGATGTTCGGGTTATTTAAACGGACAGCTATAGATAAGCAGGTTTCGTATGTTAAATTTTTCCAGACCTATAGGTATAGTTTCTATGTGATTCCGATTTTAGCATTATACAAGCAGTGTTGTAGTTGTAGACTAACGCATATGCAGGTTGAAAAGCATCGCAAATCCTATAGGCAAGATCTCTGATTGTTTGCGCAAAGAGGTAGTAAAATAGTTCAAAAACTTAGACTTACCAGCGTCTGAGTTTATAGACAGGCTCTCTAGGTGGGCGACAGTATCCTATAGGCAGGATTTCTAATAGTTGGAACTGATTTTTGTATATGTTAATCCTTATAGGCATGTCGTCTAAGTGCGGTAAAGTGACAAAGTAACCAAGTAGTTGATTAAAATCCTATATGCATGATATCTAGTGCCAAAAGTAATAAAATTAATTGATTGACATATTAACTGAAACCCTATAGACATGGTATCTAGATGGGCAGTATGAATATGTGTTATTTATCCTATAGACATGTTGTCTAAGTGTTGAAGGGTAGACATAGAAACATCATAACAATTACTTGAGTTCGACATGTTTTGTCAAGTTAGGTGAAGTGTGTGCATGATTTCTATTGATGTGCAGAAATAAAGCAAGTTAAACAAAAAAACTAGCACGTAGACTCTATAGGCATGTTTTCTACCCTTTCATGCAAATATTAGAATACCCCAGCCCGCTTTTATTAACTTCCCCATCATTCGTTATTACAAGTTATTACAACCCGAATGAAATAATACAAATCAAATATGAATAGTTACAGAAGAAGATAACTATATGCTCAATGATAAGCCCAGTATAGATAACCTAGTGCTCTTCCTAGGCCTTCGACGGCCCCAGTAGACTCAAAACCCAGCTCATAAGACCAGCAGTAAGTCTGAACCCAACAGCCATGCCCAACATCACATAGAACAGACACCAAGCTCAAACGAAGGATTCACGCATGATTACAAGCAACAGACTATATGTTGGACTAACTAAACAAGGAAGGAAGCACACACGCTTATTTCTTAAGACTGTAAAGCTAATTATCACCAAGATGTATAGACAAATTCATGTGACATGTTGGTAGGACACACACAAGACGAGTTCATGCTTGCATCTTCCAAGTTTAGGGGGGACATGATGGATCATCATAGGATAATAGACTACTTCTAAAGAAGTCTCAATCATTAACATGGTCATAAACAGTTTAAGGCAATTTCAAGCAGGGGGTCTAATTATGATAGCTGAAGGATCAACAGAGAACAGTCTTAATAGAGTAGTTATAGCATAAAGAATGACAATATAAGTTCATAACAAGTGAAAGAGTAGCATGTGCAACATTAGCAGAATTGAGGAGGCATATCACTTAGATCAACATGGCAAGCATACATGCTTAGTTTCAAAACAACAAAAAGCATGAATTAGCCTAAAAGAGACTCAAAACTAAGAATTTAAGGCATGAAGGTGTAACAAGTTATAGTCAAATAATGGCAAGTAAACAAGCAAGTATGCATGGTTTATAATAGTCGATAAGAATCCTAATCACAAAGATTTCTAAGTCCAAAGATCATGGTAGGAAGATATGTCAATCTTAAGGTTAGAGGATAGACAAGCTTCAGTACTTAAGCTAGTCATAATGATAAAACCAAGTGTATTGGGGTTTAACTAGAAACTTGGGCAATACTAAAGAACGCAGGATTGACCAAATGCCAAATTAGAAATATGTTAGGCTAAAACATTGAGACAGAAATTGACACATAAGGTTCATGTAAGCAGAAGAACAGTAGATCATGCCTGAAGGATTCATTTAGAAAGAAATTTGCTCAAACAAATTCCGGGCAGGAGATAACATCCTTTAGAATGCAGGAATCAAAGGCAAAGCATGAGGAAAGGCATTTGAAGAGCAACTAGTAATCAGAATAGCATCACAAGCTGAGAATAATCATAAATCATTCAATTGCGCACATATAACAGGCATGAAACTTAGAATTCAAGTAGGTTCAAACACTAAAATAAATAAACACAGGGGTGCAAGATAATGATAAGACAAACATGAATACGAATAGAGACAAGCTATATCATATTGGTTCACAAAAGACCGAATGACATGGATGCAGGCAAAAGAGAGTAAAAAAGCAAGAGTCTCATTACTCACCAGTTTGCAGAATTAACGAGCTAGTAAGGTAGAGATTAAGAGTCAACAACTTGCTTATCAGTACCACGTAAAGAACAGCAAAAACCTCCAAAATTCTCAGTGAGTCAGAGTTTCCAAGGGCTTCAGGTGAACCCCGGGCAGTGTTCGCATTGAGAGAGGTCAAATAATTGGATTCTGGTGGCCTTGGCTTCCAGGCGGCCAAGAGATCGAATTTCAGAATGGTATAGGACTTAGTGAGAGTAAGAATATATTGCTTAAGGTTCGTCCTAGGGGATTTGGGGAAGGGTTTATATAGTAGCAGATATTGAAAGAACAAACATGGAAAATAATCAATTAAGTGCGAATAAGGATAGAAAATATCACATGCAAATCAAAATCAGTAAATGAGATGGAGAGTCTCAAACCCTAGTTAGAGTTAAATCATCTGAAAATCAATCCAAAAGTGCAAATCGTTCTTCGTTGAGCGTATATAGACTGAATAACGCCCAAAAATCAAAGATTCGAGCCATTCCAGTCCGATCTCGGAAATAATACTTGCCAAACTTAGGCAAGTATCTAAGTAACACCATAAACGGGCGACCAATGATGATAAAAGATTAATAAGGTAAGTGTATCATAGGCAGATCCCATCTCTAGGTTGGAATCGAAGAGGAATTAAGCAGCGACAGCTAGGGTTTGTAAAGAAGAAGATAGGAGTAGAGAGAGTAGAGGTGGCATAGATGAGAGAATGAGGTCTATGGTTTGGGTTATGGGGATATAAGGAGAATGGGGGAATTATTATGGGCCGTTGATCTTTTGAGATCAATGGCCAGGATAGAAAGGGAATGGGCAAGTTGTTTAAACGGGTCGCGGCTGGGTTATTTAAAACAGGGTTATTTGGTTTGGGCTGGGGCATTATTGGGCTAAGGTGTGGTGTCTGGGAGGCCAATTAATCCGGAAAATTGCCTGGTTTGGGCCAGCTTTTAAAAATAAAGAAATTAAGGAAAACAAAATTAATAAAATATCTAAATAAGGGTAGAAAATATTATTTAAGAAAATAAGCATTTTAAAATGATATTTGAAGGTTATAAACATATAAAAAGTTATTTTGACTTTGAATAAAATAATAAAATGCAATTAATTGCAAAATATAGGCTACTATCGCAAAAATATGTAAATAGCACAAAAAATGCAAATGAATTATATAAAATGAAATAAAATATTGTAAAGTATATATGTGGTTGTAAATAATAAATTTGGATGATTTAGTCATCACAAAATAATTTAAAGGGGTAATTAATACATATTTAAATAATTTAAATGCAAGAAAAATCGATTTTAAAGTTTTAATAATTATGAACAATTATAGAAATAACCTGTATGACTCTTGTAACTTGGTGATGGTGCAGGAGTGGTATTTTAAAAGCATATATGACCTTTATAAAAATATGAGGACAAAATTGGGTATCAACAACTGCCCATCTTTACTCGAAAATGATGAAAGAGTTGTCGGGTAAATAAAATGATGACCAATTTTGTCCGAAGTGAGTGAGGAATGATGTGTTTTGAAAAATGGGGGCCGAACCCTGATTTTTGAGTTTCCTACATATCCTTGGTGTTACGGAAATCAGGTCGGGTGTAGTTATGGGTCCAACGGCGAACGAAACCGATGGGGTTGTTATAAGAGTGGTCGTATGTTTCGGAAAAGTTCTTTTGGATGCAATATTTTTGTGAGTAACGGATGATTTTAGGTGGAGCTTTGGATGCAAATTTGAACGTTACGGATGTTTAAGGCAAATATATGAATGGTTATAGAACAAAGGGTAATCAATTGATGATTATCGGTTACGAAGGATGTGAATGTTATGAATGGAAACCGGAGCAATAATTGCTCGTGTTTGTATAACGGTTACCCCTTGAGTTACCTGCAAAACTTAAAACATGATGCACACGAATATATATGGGTTATTGCGATAATTTAAACATGATGCAAATTCCCTTTGGACCGTGAAGGTCACCTTCGGACGATGAGGATGATGTCCTTAGACCATGACGTCCCGGGCCATAAAGTGTATGACAAGGGATTCACCGGCCATGGAATGGTTTCCTCGGGTCATAAAGATGGAGCCTCTGGACCATGACGCCTTTGAATAATGATATGCAATTTCGAGAGATCCTCCGGCCATGGCATGATGTCTTCGGGCTATGAGGATGATGCCTTCAAAATATATGGCGATGTTTCAGCCCATGAGACACAAAGATGCGGCGATATCAATCGTGTGATAGAGGAAACAGATAAATGCCTAGTCATAGATGAGAACGAGACGAGACAAGTGCTTAGCCCGATGCAAAGGGCAGAGACAATGTTTAGTCTCATGTAAGGAAAGGCAATTCCTAGCCTTATGTAACAATGGAGGCAATGCTTAGCCTCGTGGAAGGAATGGAGATAGTGCTTAGTATCTGGCAAGGAAAGGCAATGCTTAGCCTTATGCAATAATGGAGGCAATTCTTAGCCTCATGCAAGAAATGAAGACAGTGTTTAGTCTTATGCAAGGAAAGGCAATGCTTAGCTTATGCAATAATGGAGACAGTGCTTAGTCTATGGCAAGGAAAGGCAATGCTTAGCCTTATGCAATAATGGAGGCAATGCTTAGCCTCATGCAAGAAATGGAGACAGTGTTTAGTCTTATGCAAGGAAAGACAATGCTTAGCCTTATGCAATAATAGAGGCAATGCTTAGCCTCGTGCAAGGAAAGGTAATGCTTAGCCTTATGCAATACTGGAGGCAATGCTTAGCCTCATGCAAGAAATGGAGACAATGTTTAGTCTCATGTAAGGAAAGGCAATCCTTAGCCTTATGCAATAATGGAAGCAATGCTTAGCATCATGCAAGGAATGGAGACGGTGTTTGTCTCATGCAAAGAAAGGCAGTGCTTAGCCTTATGCAATGTGGAGACAGTGCTTAGCCTCATGCAAAGAATGGAGACAGTGTTTAGTCTCATGGAAAGAAAGACAGTGCTTAGCCTTATGCAATGTGGGGACAATGCGTAGTCTCATGCAAAGAATGGAGACAATGTATAGTCTCATGCAATGAAAGGCAATGCTTAGCTTATGTAATGTGGAGACAGCGCTTAGCCCTATGCAAGAAAAGCAATGACTGAATGCGAGAGAATAAAGCATTTCTTAGCTTGATGTGTTTGCGTTTGGCGACCTTTATCGTAGAGAAGATAGTGATCTTGTTGTGTGTATGTATTTGCGGACATTCCTGTTATGTTTTGCGGGGGAAAGGTTGGTTTGTGATCTCGATTTCTTGCTTCGCCTTTCCTTTTGTCCGAAGTCCTTGCTTGAGTTACCCCGAGTAACGTCTGGCTGCTATAGAAACAAAACTTTTGAAAAACATACATTTGATAAATTATTTATGAAAAATGTAGTTGTTTGAAATATGTGATAATGCACGAGAGCAAATAATTTGTTGAATTGATGACTGTGACATGCTTTTGAGACATTGCAACCTCCTTAACACGGAATTTTGAGGATCCTCCTCAAAATTCTGCCATAGTTTAAGTGCATACTTCCTGCGATAGATTCCTTGGCGATTCTAAACATGATGAGGTCGGGCAAGCTCGAGATCCTACCCGAAATTCTAACCGTAGGGGGAATGAAAATTTTATTATGATATGACCGAACCCACATGGCTGCCTATGTATCCCTTCTTAAATGGAAATCAGGTCAAGCGTAGTTCAGTTATATCAAATAGAAAGTGCGAACATAGTATTAAACATAGTATCTCTTGATTGCGTCCGAATTGATAGGTTTTGGACAAATCTCTCTGTCCATTTCTACAAGTATAAGCGCTCCTCCAGTTAATACTCGGTGAACCATGTAAGGACCTTGCAAGTTGAGTGAGAATTTTACCTTTGCTTCATCCTGATGTGGGAAGATCCGTTTTAGTACCAATTGCCCCGGTGTGAATTGCCTAGACCTAACCTTTTTGTTAAAATATCTTGCCATTCTATTCGGGTAGAGTTGAACGTGACATACTGTGTTCATTCTTTTTCCATCAATGTAAGCTAGTTGTTCATACCGGCTCCGTACCCATTCTGCGTTGTTGAGCTCGACTTCCTGTAAGATTCTTAAGGAAATGATTTATACTTCGGCGAGAATAACGACTTTAGTATCGTAAACCAGTAGATAGGGAGTTGCCCCAGTGGATGTACGAACTGTGGTGCGTTACCCGAGAAAAGAAAACGGTAGCTTCTCGTTCCATTGTTTGTAATTGTCTACCATTTTCCTCAATAGCTTCTTGATGTTCTTGTTAGCGGCTTCTACGTTTCCATTCATTTGTGGTCTGTATGTTGTAGAGTTCCGATGCTTGATCTTGAACACATGGCTTTCATCAAGTCACTGTTGAGATTGGCAGCATTGTCAGTAATGATTGACTCAGGTAATCCAAACCAACAAACGATGCGGTCCCGAACAAAATCTGCTACCACCTTCTTAGTTACAGCCTTATAGGATGCGGCTTCAACCCATTTCATGAAGTAGTCTATAGCCACCAGAATGAACCTATGTACGTTTGAAGCAGCGGGTTCAATTGGTCCAATGACATCCATACCCCAAGCAGAGAAGGGCTAGGGCAAACTCGTTGCATTGAGTTCGTTGGGGGGCACTAGTATCATATCAGCATGTATCTGGAATTGGTGACACTTTTGAACATATTTTATGCAGTCTGTTTCCATAGTCATCCAAAAATATCCTGCTCTTAATATCTTCTTGGCCAGAACGAAACCATTCATGTAGGGTCCGTAAGTTCCGGCATGTATTTCCTCGAGCAATCTAGACACCTCCTTGGCATCGACGTATTGCAATAATCCCAAGTCAGGAGTCCTTCTATACATAATTCCTCCGATATTTTTGAGCTCACCTTCAAGATTAAGTTGTGCCTCACTGGCCACTTGCTTTACCTTAGGGGTGTTCATCCATTTTTCCATTTGATTTTTTAATAAGGTATTTTCTCTCATTATTTCTTCCACTTGTTCCTTTAGATCTACAATTATAAATACCAAATCATCTCTCTCTTGTTCTACCACTTCAATTTCCTCGGTTAAAACATATTTACCATTAATGAGGTTGTGATAAGCAACAATTAAAATATTTTCTAAGCATATCAGTTTCTTTTGAGAGTAAGTTTTCATGTTTCTTTGAACGTCAAGGAAATTTACCTCATCATTATTATTGTCCTCATATCATATGATTTGACCATGAGTGCAAAATATAGAATCATACTCTGTAGATCCACTTTCAACAGCCATCATGGAGGTGTCTCATTGGTTATCCTCACCTTCAGATTCACTGGAGGAATCTCCCCAGGCAGCCAGAGCTTGCTTCACAACGTTGTTAGTGGCATCTCTTCTCTTGAACCTCTCATCGGGGATTAGGTTCCTCTTGACCACCTTGTCAGCGTTGTATTTGTAATGGTCCTGCTTGTGAAGAGGGCACTATTTGATAAAATGTCCTGGCTTTTCTCATTTATGACAACATTCATTTCCTTTAGTGTTTCTTCTAGAACTTCCTCTCTTGGGAATTACTCCATTTCTTCGAACCATTTTTTGGAATCTTCAAGTAAGATAGGCCATGTCTGTCTCATCACCACTTGAGTCACTGTTGTCAGCCCTGAGAACTAGGCTCTTCTCCTTTTTGGGCTCTCTTCTTTCAAGATATTTCTTCTTATTCTTCTTCATCTCATAGGTTTTCAAATTTCCAATAAGTTCACCAATGGTCAGCTTCTACAGATCCTTGGCTTTAGTGATATCATTCACTTTACTTTCCCAGGAACCTGGTAAAATACTGAGTATTTTTCGCACCAGTTTGTTTTTTGGGATGACTTTTCCAAGGGAGTGAATCTCATTGATAATGGAGATGAAACATGTATGCATATCCTGAATAGATTCATCCTCCCTCATCTTGAAAAGCTCATACTCAGTAGTAAGCATATCAATTTTGGACTGCTTAACTTGAGTAGTTCCCTCATGGGTAGTCTGGAGAGCTTCCTAGATCTCCTTAGCAGACTGACAAGCTGAGATGCGATTTTATTCATCTGGTCCAATTCCACAAACAAGAATCATCATTGCCCTGAAGTTCTTCTCAATAGTATTTCTATCAACATCGTTGTACTCTTTTCTTATTTTTGGGACCGTAAGTTTTCCCTCACCAACAAATTTTATGGGAACAAAAGGACCATCACATATCACATCCTACAGCTCTGAGTCCTCAGCCATGATGAAGTTATACATTCTTGTTTTCTACCAACCATAGTATTGGTCGTTGAATCTTGATGGTCTATAAGTTGATTGTCCTTCCTCGAAGTTTGGTGGAGCAACCATGAAGATCATTTCTAGGTGTTAACCTTTTAGAAAGAACCTGCTCTAATAACAATGGATAATAACTAAGGGTCCACCAAACAGTATACAAAACCAGGTTCTCTATCAGTTCCCACATTAAACAACAATAAATAAAGAACACACAACATTTATGTGAAAAACTCCCAAATCACGGGATTAAAAACCATGACCTACCCTAGTAGGATTTGAACTTCACTAACTGAGCAAACTTCAGATTATAACCTATTGCAATCTAGGAATTAAACTCTTAATCCCTCACCTCTTATAATAACTCTATTGTAAGCTCTTTGTAATAACTCTATTATAATGTCACACTCTTGACTAACTCTAGTCAACAACCAAAAGCAATGATGGTTAAATGATGTCTGACTAGATGCTTTCAAAAAGATGTATAGGAATACAAGTAAATAACAAAAGACAAAGACACAACAAATTAAAGGACACAAGACATATTCAATACTAGGATCTGGTCCTTTGTTTTATAGCAGCTTTGTTCTTCATTGCATATGAGAGAACAGAGGCGGCTGCACACTTGAGAGAATATATATTTTTGTGTTGGAAAGTGTTAGGTCAAAACCTTGTATCATGTTGTTTATATATGTGAGATCATAAGGGTTGATTACAAGGGCATTTCTGATTTCTAGCAAATTGCAGTTGTTCTGCTGTACTGTTGCAAGTACGTGCAGCAGCTTTAACATCTGTAGAATTAAATTGCGCGACGACCTGAGGACCGGATCTTATATGTTCCCTTTGTTGTTCCCTTATCTAGTTTCGTTGAGAATTAAACTAGACAGCAAAGTATGTTGCAATGAGCACAAGAGAACTGATTGTATTAGGTTCCTATCTGGTTCTTCCATGAAGTTTGACAAATCATCAAACCATACTCGCACAACTTATCAACCCGCCACTCCTTAGAGAAGGATTGTATAGTACTTGTGACCTGTTGTCATGGTAGTTGTGATGATCTTTCATGATGGAAATCTTCCCTTCTTAGAGTCTCCAATATTGTTTCAACGGAAATAAAATGCCCTTGTCGCATTTTGTAAGTATTTTGAAACTATATAAATTTGATCTGCTTAGTAGGCAGCTGGAATGAGTGTGAAACCAAGTGCCTATGCATGAAACATGGAAGGTATTAGAGCACAATTAGGCAAGTAATTCAACCATTCACCTTCATCAAATTCACGAAAACAACTGCACAATTTGTTGTATCATTTGATTTGGTTTCTTGGTCTGGTTTGTGTTGAGGTTTTAATTTTTAAGATGAAATAGTCTTAAAATGAGGGTGAATAGGAAATGGAGGGAAAATAAAATTTTTGAGTAAAATTTTAAGTTACCCCCTCTTGACAATGAGACATTGTCCCATATTGGAAGAGGAAGAGATTTTTGGTGGGTATATATATAATTGCTCTTCTTGTAGCTCTTAAAGAGTTAAGAAGAAAGCAAGCCTCACGCCGTTGTCGTCGTCGCTCGCTCGGCTCGGCTTCAGCTATGGCTACGGCTTCGGCTTCGTATTCGGATTCGGATTTGGATTTGGATTTGGATTTGGTCAAATGATTGATTGATTAATTTTTTGGACCAAATTTATTTGTTAATAGTAAATATTAACGTAAGATTATCCGCATTTGTAACGGATATTTTCCAATCCGTGTATTGACCATTTGGCAGCCGCCTAATGCTCTTTCCACCATGAATGTGCTTGTTCCACAAACAAGCTAATGCTTGCTCCACCATGGAGGGTGGACGATTGGTCTTCTTCAACACTGGCCGCTATATATATGTGCAGCAGCTGTTGAAGAAAGACACACAATACACAATACACAAGACCAACAAACTGAAAATCGCTCAACAGATTTGGCTATACATTGCACTTCTTCCTCTCAGCATTTCCATACGATCTTCTGAGTTTCTACTCCCTCGTTCTGCATTATTTTTAACTTCAAACAAAGCAACTGTAAGTGTGATTTGCTACCGAACTTTGTGTTCGCTTAAACACTGGGGTTTGAAGTACCGCTACACCAGTGTGTGATTTGTTCTATCCTGGGAGGAAATAATCCATTACCTTGGGTACTAGGAGGGGATTAAATTCCTTAAGGAAATACTGTGAATTCAGTGGGCTCGAATTATTTATTGTTTCATTACGATAACTTATATTTTGCAGAATTATTATTTACATATACAACAATATTGGCGGGACTAACAATCTTAAGGAATTTAATATTTATTTATGTATTTGTGTTATTCTTATTATTCTGCAAACTAAAACCTTTGTGGTTTTGTGTACTCCCGTTTTGGAGAGTAAAGCCTTTGTGGCGATTTGTTGGAGATTAAAATCTACGTGATTTTTATTCCTGTTTGAAAACGTGTATTAAACGTTTGTTTGTGTCATTCTTTTACAGAAAAAAAATAACGACTAAAAATGAAAACCAAGCTATTCCGATGGTGACTGCCAACGCATCGACAAGCCGAACACCGGCGTTGGCACCGGCAGAAAAACCCGAAAAAATTTTCGGGATTGATTTCAAGCGCTGGCAGCAGAAGATGTTCTTCTACTTAACTACGTTATGTCTACAGAAGTTCATCAAGGAAGATGTTCCTGATCTGCCAGATAAAACTCCAGAGAATGAACGCTTTCTCGTGATTGAAGCGTGGAAGCATTCTGATTTTTTATGCAAGAATTATATTCTTAGCGGACTGGATGATAATCTGTATAATGTATACAGTAGCATGGAGACGTCAAAAGAATTGTGGAATGCGCTTGAAAAGAAATATAAAACTGAAGATGCCGGGATGAAGAAATTCGTTGCCGCAAAATTTTTGGACCACAAAATGGTAGATAGCAAGTCTGTTATTACCCAAGTCCAGGAATTGCAAGTGATTATTCATGATCTACTTGCTGAAGGTCTTGTAATCAACGAAGCATTCCAAGTAGCAGCAATGATTGAGAAGTTGCCTCCATTGTGGAAGGACTTCAAAAATTATTTGAAACACAAACGAAAGGAAATGTCCCTTGAAGATCTCATTGTTCGGTTGAGAATCGAAGAGGACAATAAAGCTGCTGAAAGGAGAGGCCGTGGAAATTCAACAATAATGGGAGCAAATATTGTTGAAGCTAACAAAAAGAGGAAGAAGGCTTCTGGTCCGAAATACAACCCAAGCAAGAAGCGGTTCAGTGGAAACTGCTACAACTGTGGGAAAACCGGACACAAATCTACGGAGTGTCGTGCTCCGAAGAAAGACAAGAAAAGGGGTCAAGCAAACATGGTAGTAAACCATGATGATGTTGATAACTTGTGTGCCATGCTTTCTGAATGTAACTTGGTGGGAAATCCTAAACTGTGGTGGTTTGATTCAGGAGCCACTCGCCATGTTTGTGCAGTTAGAGAAGCTTTTGCTACTTATGCTCCTGCTGGACCCGGAGAGACAGTTTATATGGGAAATGCTTCAACAGCAAAAGTTGAAGGATATGGGAAGATATTTCTGAAAATGACTTCTGGCAAGGTCATGACTTTGAACAATGTCCTTCATGTTCCCGAAATGAGAAAGAATTTAGTCTCTACTGGACTTCTTGTTAAGCACGGTTTTAAGTGCGTTTTTGTGTCCAACAAGGTTGTCATTAGTAAGAATGAAATATTTGTAGGAAAAGGTTACCTCACCGAGGGCCTTTTCAATTTGAATGTAATGGTTGTGGAAAACAATAATAATATTTCAGCTTCTTCTTACTTACTTGAGTCAAATGATTTATGGCATGTACGTTTGGGTCATGTCAATTATAAAACCTTGCGGAAAATGATTAACTTGGAAGTACTGCCCAAGTTTGAATGCGAAAAATCAAAATGTCAAACATGTGTGGAATCTAAGTATGTTAAACATCCTTATAAGTCAGTTGAAAGGAATTCAAATCCTTTAGACTTAATTCACACAGATATTTGTGACATGAAGTCAATACCATCTCGCGGTGGAAAGAAGTATTTCATAACTTTTATTGACGATGGTACTCGATATTGCTATGTTTACTTACTGAATAGTAAAGATGAAGCAATAGACGCATTCAGGCAATACAAAAATGAAGTTGAAACGCAACTTAACAAGAAAGTAAAAATGATAAGAAGTGATAGGGGTGGTGAATATGAATCTCCTTTTGAAGAAATATGTTTAGAATATGGAATTATTCATCAAACAACAGCCCCTTACACGCCCCAATCTAATGGGATTGCGGAAAGAAAGAATCGCACATTAAAGGAGATGATGAATGCGTTGTTGATAAGTTCTGGTTTGCCACAGAACTTGTGGGGGGAAGCCATTCTTACGACTAATCGAATATTAAATCGAGTGCCCCTTAGCAAAACACAATCCATTCCATATGAAAAATGAAAAGGAAGGAAGCCCAACTTGAATTATTTTAAAGTGTGGGGGTGTTTGGCAAAAGTGCAAGTTCCTAAACCTAAAAGGGTAAAGATAGGACCGAAAACCGTTGATTGTGTTTTCATAGGATATGCGACAAATAGTAAAGCATATCGATTTCTGGTTCATAAATCAGAAAATCCCGACATTCATAATAATACGGTTATAGAATCAGATAATGCTGAGTTTTTTGAAAATATATATCCGTATAAAAAGGAATGTGAGTCGTTTGGTGAAGGATCTAAATGACCTCGGGAAGAAACAAAAGAAAGTACATGTAATCAGGAGGATCCAAGACGTAGTAAACGTCAAAGAACGTCTACTTCATTTGGACCAGATTTTGTGACTTTCTTATTGGAGAATGAGCCTCAAACATTTAAAGAAGCTATGACTTCTTCGGAATCATTGTTTTGGAAAGAGGCAGTCAATAGTGAAATAGAATCCATATTGAACAACCATACATGGGAATTGGTTGATCTTCCTCCTGGAAATAAACCTTTGGGTTCTAAATGGATTTTTAAGAGAAAAATCAAAGATGATGGCACTATTGATAAATTCAAGGCAAGGCTCGTAGTCAAAGGGTATAGACAACGAGAAGGTCTAGACTACTTTGATACATACTCTCCAGTTACAAGAATTACGTCCATACGGATGTTAGTAGCATTAGCTGCAGTGTATGGTCTTGAAATTCATCAAATGGATGTTAAGACGGCATTCTTAAATGGAGAGTTGGAGGAAGAAATTTACATGGAACAACCTGAAGGGTTTGTGGTTTCAGGTAAAGAAAAGAAGGTATGTAGACTTGTTAAGTCTCTTTACGGACTAAAACAAGCACCCAAACAATGGCATGCGAAATTTGACCAAACAATGTTGTCAAATGGTTTTAAGATAAATGAATGTGATAAATGTGTGTACATTAAAAATGTTCCAAATCACATAGTCATTGTTTGCCTATATGTGGATGATATGCTGATAATGAGTAATAACATTGCCAACATAAATGCTACTAAGCGTATGCTCAATAGCAAGTTTGATATGAAAGACTTGGGAGTTGCTGATTTAATTCTGAGAATTAAGATCCATAAGACTCCTCAAGGTCTGGCATTGTCACAATCTCATTATATTAAGACAGTACTTGAAAAATTCAAGCACTTGGGCTTTAAAGTTGCAAAGACTCCAATTGACGTGAATCTTGCATTAGCAAAGAATAAAGGCCAAAGCATATCACAATTGGATTATGCTCGTGTGTTGGGATGCTTAATGTATATCATGAATTGTACACGACCAGATATAGCTTGTGCTATAAGTAAACTGAGTCGATATACGAGCAATCCAGGCCAATCTCATTGGATGGCAATGAAACGAGTTTTGGGATATTTAGAACATACCCAGAACTTTGAATTGCACTACAGTAATTTCCCTGCGGTGATTGAGGGATACTGTGATGCAAATTGGATCACCGGTTCAACTGATTCTAAGTCCACGAGTGGATATGTATTCACTATTGGTGGAGGAGCGGTATCTTGGAAGTCGTCCAAACAAACATGTATTGCCCGCTCTACAATGGAGGCTGAATTCATAGCCTTAGATAAAGCCGGTGAAGAAGCTGAATGGCTCCGGAATTTCTTGGAAGACATTCCATTTTGGCCCAAACCGTTGGCACCAATATGCATACATTGTGATAGTCAAGCGGCAATTGGAAGGGCTGGGAGCGTTATGTATAACGGTAAATCTCGTCATATACGACGAAGACATAAAACCGTTAGGCAATTACTCTCTAGAGGAATTATCACGATTGACTATGTAAAGTCAAGTGATAATGTGTCGGATCCACTTACAAAAGGCCTAACTAGAGAGGTAGTTGAGAAATCATCAAGGGGAATGGGGCTATGGCCGAGAACAAGTCATTGTGGCGGTAACTCTACCTAGAAGACTGGAAGATCCCAAGATCTAGGTTCAAGGAGATCAAACAAAGTCATTAATGACGGTTCAACATTGTCAAATAAAATTTTAGTCCGTTCTCATGATGAGACAATGTTCAGTACCAAGGATAAAGCATTAAGGCTTTTTAATGATTTCTAAATTTGATACGGGGTATATCAAATAGTGTATCTATAGGATGACACGTTTAGGAATCACCTATGTAAGTGTGAAGTGTTAGCCGCTTCAAGGAGAACTTTGTAAGGCCAGTTCTCTACGCACTTATGAAACCAGGCGGTGTTCATGGCTGAAACAAACACAACAATGAGAACCAAAGACGGTTAAGGGTTGATTGTATGACTTATGGTTGTCTAGGTATACACCAAAGATCGACGGTTCAAAGATATCAAATCTACCGATTGATCGAATATATCCGACATAAGTTTACTACGAAAAGTTCAAAGGGAAACCTACTTATCCAAATGCGATTAATCCTTGCTTGTAAATCACGCAATTTTTTCATGCATACTTCCGTGATATAGCCATTCCCCATTCATGTGGGGAATGCAAGCCTCGCGCCGTCGTCGTCGTCGCTCGCTCGGCTCGGCTTCGGCTACGGCTACGGCTACGGCTTCGGCTTCAGCTTCGGCTTCGGCTTCGGCTTCGGATTCGGATTCGGTCAAATGATCGATTGATTGATTAATTTTTTGGACCAAATTTATTTGTTAATAGTAAATATTAACGTAAGATTATCCGCATTTATAACGGATATTTTTCAATCCGTGTATTGACCATTTGGCAGCCGCCTAATGCTCTTCCCACCATGAATGTGCTTGTTCCACAAACAAGCTAATGCTTGCTCCACCATGGAGGGTGGACGATTGGTCTTCTTCAACACTGGCTGCTATATATATGTGCAGCAGCTGTTGAAGAAAGACACACAACACACAATACACAAGACCAACAAACTGAAAATCGCTCAACAGATTTGGCTATACATTGCACTCCTTCCTCTCAGCATTTCCATACGATCTTCTGAGTTTCTACTCCCTCGTTCTGCATTGTTTTTAACTTCAAACAAAGCAACTGTAAGTGTGATTTGCTACCGAACTTTGTGTTCGCTTAAACACTGGGGTTTGAAGTACCGCTACACCAGTGTGTGATTCATTCTATCCTGAGAGGAAATAATCCATTACCTTGGGTACTAGGAGGGGATTAAATTCCTTAAGGAAACACTGTGAATTCAGTGAGCTCGAATTATTTATTGTTTCATTACGATAACTTATATTTTGCAGAATTATTATTTACATATACAGCAATATTGGCGGGACTAACAGTTTGTTCATCATTCTTTTTGAACTGAGTGATTGGTAGTGAATGCATAATATACGAGTCGAGTCTGTGGCTTTGGAATTCTAAAGCAGGATCTTGTGAAATTTTCTCATTTAGATGATGCCTTTGAGAATGGTTTTTATAGAAAGGAAATAATCTAAATACAAAACATTTTCAATGTAGTATGTTATAATAACTAAGTAGAAGAAATATAAAATAAATAACCCCCACGGAGGAAATAACCAGTCTTCAGAGGAGTTTGGACGGGAAGGCATGTTATGCTGAAGAGAGGTTAGTCTGAAGGCTCTTGCACATTGTTGTACAAGAAAAATGTATTAGTCAGTACTTCCTTCAACAACTCCTAGAGTCATTGGTTAAGCCAATCACAGGATCACAGATTCCGCAAAATCCAGTGCTTTGTGGTCGAACTTTATATATATGTTCCAAACACAAGTTTAAAATAGAAAGCATTTTGCTATGATGAAGTCAATTTCTATGAAAAATGTTTCTATAGTCAATTTCTATGAAAAATGTTCCTTAATCTTCATAAATTAAAGAAAAAGGGAAGAAATTTTAAAAATGGAAAAGAAGAAGAAGAAGAAGACGACACAAAATAGACAGATTAGGTAAAAGAGGAGAAAAATTCTCTCTTCTATTTCTCTTCTCTTTTCCAACTTTTCGTAGTTCTTTTCTCCCCTTAACTTGTACTCCTAACTTCTAACATTAGTAAGATTTTCTCTCAATCCTCCGTTACTAAGATAAACTGTCCTTCCTTTTCTATTTCTAATTTGCCTCCATAACAAAATCTGAAAACACTACACTATTTCATATAAATGCATACATTCATTCTATCACGTCCGCTGACATCTCCATCACCGTCTTTTCGATTTTCATCTTCTTCATTATTAATGATCTTATCAAGAACCTTTCCTTCTTGTGACACGATATCAACTTCTTCATAATAATATATTTTGCATGATTTAAATGATTATTTGAAACACAATATCAAGATATGTGTTAGTATGTTAGAGAGGTAACAAAAGAGATGTTATAAGGAAAAAATTACAAATCAAATTTATAATAAACATAAAAAGTAGAATAGAGAAGCAAAATAAAAAAGAACATTGCTTAAGTACCTTTTATAATACCATTGAAATGGAGGAATATGCCTCTCAATCAAAGTTCAAAAATATTATGTAACGTCTTCTGGTCTTTTTATATATTTAAATATCCTTCACAGATAAAAATTAATAAGATAATCTTACCTCTTAAATTTTATCTCCCGTGATATTTTCATTTCTGTTGTTATTCTCCTACAAAATAAAAGAAAAAGCTACAAGAAAGAGATCTTAAAAGACATTATGTATGAGCCTAAAATATTAATACTGAAGTTATTATCCACCCTACAAAAATGAGGCGTATTATATAGAAGAAGAAACGATAAGGAAAAAATCTTAAAAAACACTACGTATGAACCTAAAAGGCATCATTCCAACTGCGCGATGGTCGAAGTAATTGTACCGTCACCATCGCCTTGTTGCTGTTCTCTGCAGAATGTACTGTTTCTATATGGATATAGCATTCCACTTTTGAAAGCTTTATTGTTTCTCTTACTCGAAAAAATTGCGCCTTCCAATACATACGCAATAGGTAGTCCTCAAGAAAATGTATCTTTGGCCGATCGAGTATGATTGCTAAAATTCAGCATCTCCGGTTGATTCTTCGAATTTGAGATTTGCTAACAATGTAAAAATAGACATGGAGGCAACGATAAAAATTGCTGAAAAAGAGAGAATCTGGCTGCATAAGTAGAGTTTACCATTTTCAAGTAACAAATGAAATGGTTTGAAGGGAAGAAAGTTGTAGGATCCTTTACTTTTTCTTCAAAAAAAAAAAACGTCGCCTTCCTTGTTTCGTTTCGT
Organism: Nicotiana tomentosiformis; assembly: GCF_000390325.3. Taxonomy (NCBI): domain Eukaryota; kingdom Viridiplantae; phylum Streptophyta; class Magnoliopsida; order Solanales; family Solanaceae; genus Nicotiana; species Nicotiana tomentosiformis. Next base: position 177,827,027 of record NC_090813.1, read on the forward strand.
AATGGTTGTGTTCCTTCACTAAAGTTAACAGTTGTTTAAGGGGTTTCTTTAATGAGATTAACCAAAAAGTAAGAGAAAAAAATAAAAAAACTGAGGGAAAAGATAAATATGAATTCTAGTTTGTGGAGATGCCACATCACCTAATTTTGACCATGTTTTATAGATATATATAAATTAGCCATTTGTCTTACATTTGATGTCATGACTCATGACCCGGAATCTCAACCACAGGGTCATCATGGTGCCTAACATCCATTTGCTAGGCAAACCGACGTCAACCATAGAATTAACCAATTTTAACAAATTAAAATAGAATAATAATAATAATAAACGATTGGTAAAATCTAAAATTCATATGTTAAATCCACAAATAACACAGTCTGTACTAATCCCAAAAATTTGGAGGCACAAGTACATGAGCAACTAGGATACTACAAATATGGTCTGAATGAATTACATCTGTTTGAAATAAATAAACTGTATAAGCATAATAGAAAGGGACTTCAGAGACTACAAATGCAATGCAACTCTACCTTAAGTCTACTGAGCAAGTCGGATCCGAACAAACTCCTCTACGCACCGTTGGAACCAACACCAGGATCTGCACAAGAAGTGCAGAAGTGTAGTATGAGTATAACCGACCCAATGTACTATGTAATTGTTTAACCTAATCTCGACAAATAGTGACAAGGCTTTGACAAAATACTCACTTTAAACCTATACGAATAATAATAATAATAATAAAAAGCCAACATAAATATAGAGAAAGCAAGTAAACTCAAAGGAACGAGACATGAAGGTCAACTAACAGAGGGCCCAAGAATAACATCATCTCAAAATTCTCATATCACAGCTACAAACACTACAACATTACAACTACAAACACTACAACATATCATACTCTGTTGCGGCATGCAATCGGATCCTAATAATATTACAATATATGTTGCGGCGTGCAACTTGATCCCAATATCATATCATATCAATATATGTTGCGGCGTGCAACCCGATTCCATTATTAAATTCATTTCAATACTGTTGCGGCACATAACTGGTTCCAAATATTAACTCATTAACATGAACAACTTAGCACAACCAATAACGTAATCCCAATACAAAAGGTATCAAAGCGCACAAAGAACCAAGGATCTACTAGTACAACAAAGAATAACCAATACCTCGTACTCAGAAACCTCAAAAATTCATTAATACAAGAATAGCTAAAGAACTCACACAATTGAACACAATATAATAAATTACAATGATTAAGGTAAGGACAATAAAGACAAGTAAATGCATGAAATAGTTGTCACACCTTCTTTTTCCGCAGTGGGATAGGGGATAAGGGAGTTTTTCTAATTAAAGTGACATTAATCGAAATGGGATTATTTATTAAAATCAGAGTCACCACTTAGAATAAGTTATGGTGTCCCAAGTCACCGGTTTATTTTAAATCCCAAATCGAGGAAATTTGACTCTATTTATGGTCTGCGAACACAGAAGACCGGGTAAGGAATTCTGTTAACCCGGGAGAAGGTGTGAGGCACTTCCGAGTTCCGTGGTTTTAGCACGGTCTCTCAACTATTAATAATTGGCCTAATTATCTGATTTAATACATGTTTTAAAACCTAGTGTGCATTTTTATCTTCTAAACCGCTTTTAATTATTTATGGAATTATTTGTGGAACAAGTCACGATGTCGTACACTTGTCGTTTTGGCACACGTCGCAAACCGCGCCACATAAAATGCACCCGCGATTGACGACATGCTTATTTTTATTATTGAAAGTTGTGGTCGGGTCACATGAAATACACACCCGAATTGGGATTTACGTATCGTGACCACACCACGATAATTTATTTAAACAACACGCCTAAAGCAGGTTACGATGTTCGAGTTAATTATTTTTCTAAGTTACAAATTATCGTGAGGCTTAAGAGTTATACATTATTCTAACTTAACACTACTCATGAACTATATATTATGTGCTATTGTTTAACATGCAATTTTGTTAAACAAAAATAAAAATGTAATAAGAAAAGGGTAGGCTACTTCAAGCACTAACGTAATTCAAGAAACAAAAAAAAAAAAAATTATCTTTTGTTACAATTGTGGAGATTCTCTTCATACCCAAAAGAAAGTAGCCAAAAGATGACTGAAATTGCATAATTTACTTATCAACAGTAAAAGAAAATACTTCTCTTTCCCATTTTTTAAAACAGAACCATCCTTGTGAATCGCAACTGAAATTGAAGTTAACCAGTTTCAAGAAATAATGAATCTAATTTCAGTATTACAATGCAAGACTGTGCATTTACCACAAGTCACAATTTGGATTACCACTCTTCACCGAATTCCAAGAAGGTAAACACATTGACAGTAGTTATTAAAAAATGAACAAGAATGGAATCTAACTTTAGTTTGAGACAGAAAACTCGGCGGAAAAATCTCGCCGAAATTTGAACGGAGACCTCACTTAACATCGACTGTTTTGGCTGTTTTTGGACTGTTTAGGGATGGTTTGGTAGTTGTTGCCATGGTGGCTGGCCAGCAGCTGATGAGCAGTGACAAGAAAAGAGAGATGGAGAGTGATTGGGGGGGGTAGCGGCAGCTGACCTCTATTCTCTCAAATCTATCGTGTGTGTGTTTATGTGTAGCTAATGAGACGATCAAAATCTGAAGAAGGGAGGGGAAACAGCTGGAATTTTGGAGTTGGAGAAAGGTGATGGCTGCCGTTTTTTGTGTCTGAAGTGGGTGAATTAGCCTAGGGTTTTTGGGTGTTAATTTAGTTTTTATATTATAGTGGGGAGTGAGTATTGGCCCTTGGATGAAAGTAGATTAATGGCTATGATTAAGGGAGGGGTTTGATGGGTGAGAAAAGGTTTGGGCTAAAAGAGATTGGGAGGAATGGACATTTGTCTTGCTGGGCCACTAAAATTCAAAATGAGCTCCCAATTGGCCCAAACTTAATTCTTTCTTATTGAACAAAAATAAAAATAAAAATAAAAATACTATCAAAATATACTAATTAATAAGAATAAACTATTAAAGTGATCTATATATTAAAATAAAAATATTTTTGGTATTTTTTAAGTGTTATATATATATATATTAAAAACTAATTTTGTGTTTTTAAACTTATGTTTTAAAATTAAAACTAAAAGTTGACTGAATTCCTATTAAAATGGAAATAAATAAATATTTTTAAAATATTACTTTTAAAAATTACGCGGGTCAAAAATTACGTGCTTATAATAGTAAAAATATCTAACTAGTATAGGTGAAAGCATATAGGAGGTAAGCAAATATTGATCAAGGAATAAGCAACAAAAACAAGTAACAGTTGAATGAAAAATAACAAATAAAGCATAAATAACAGTTAATGACATTAGCAACCAAGGCAAATAACGAGATATAACATGGTATAACTAATGACATGAAGATAAATAACTCAACCCGCATGCTTTAACCCATGATTATGCATATACACTCATCACCTCACATATACGTCATCCCCACATATAATTCACGTTGAAAATAGACCATACAAGTCCTAATTCCCTCAAGTCAAAGTTAAATACGACACTTACCTCTTTTCGTAATTAAATTAATAATCAACCACGACTTTTCCTTTAGAACAAGCCTTCAAACAAACCGAATATAGTCAAATATCATTCAAACAATCCAAAATAAGCTTTAGAAACTACCCACGAGTGAAAAAAGTTCAATCTTTAATGAAATTGAAAAAGTCAACAAAAGTTAACCTCGGGCTTACTTGGTCAAAATTCTAGATCCGAACCAAATCCTGATTACCCATTCATCCTCGGGCTCGGATATGTGATTTGTCGAAATTCTACCTCAATTTTACAAAATCCTTAAATTTTACTCAAAATCCCTAATTTCTAACATGAAATTCTTAAATTTGATATTTGAAAACTCATGAAAAGTAATTGAAATTGATTGAAAACTAGTTAAAGAATCTTACCAATGAATTTGGAAAGAAAAAGTTCTTCAAAAAATGCCTTTAGAGTGTTTTGGGGTTGAAAAATGGTGTAAAATGAGCTAAATCTTGTTTTTCCCTCTTTTACCCAGTTGCAGACGTCGCATTTGCGAACACTTGTTTGCAAATGCGATGTCCGCAAATGTGACACATTGATCGCAAATGAGACAAAACATCGCATTTGCGAGTCACCCCTTCATCGCAAATGCGATCAAAAGTTCGCATTTGCGAACCTGTCTAAGTCTAGTGCCCAGTCACAAAAGCGACCAAACCATCGCAAAAGCGATCCTGGTATGTCCGCAATTGCGAACATTTCTTCGCAAATGCGAAGATTGCCCAGCCCAACCCATTACCGCAAAAGCGGAGTGCACATTTGCGAACAGGTCCTCGCAAATGCGAGACCTGCAGTTCAATACCAGCAACTAAAGCACAACAACTATTCTTAAACCATCCAAACTCGCTCGCTACCTCAAATCATCAAAATAACATCAAATAACAAGAATCGATCATCAAAACTCAAGATTTCAATTTGAAAAATTAATTTTCATAATTTTTCACATAATGTGTCGAAATACGCTCGGGTCACCCCGGAACCCAACGAAACGTGCGCATAAATCCAAAAATATCATACGAACCTACCAGAATCGTCAAAACACCGATCAGAGGTCGTTTACCACATGACCCTGGTCAGCTCTAACCTTATTTCAAGTCAAAAATTATATTTTCTTCAAAAAGTTTATAAAATCTTTTCGAAAAATAATACGGACTACGCACGCAAATGAATAAACATCAAATGAAACTATGAGAGATCTCGAAACACATAAAATAAGGCTAGTAAATGACCTATCGGGTCATCACATTTGACATCCGTTTACCTAGCTGTCCATAGGATCCCTCACCATTACCTTTCATCTCAAATATGCCCCTCTCGCTAACGGTTTCCCACTATGGAAAAATTAGTAAGTCACAAAGGGTATATTTAGACCATTTTCAATTATTCAGGGGTATATTTGATCATTTTCAATTAGACATGGGCATCTTTAAATTATTGCGTAGAGTATATATAAATCAATTCGATAGTTTAGGGGTAAATTTGGTTCTTTTGTTTGTCTACGTGGCGGGGCAAATGTCAGAACCAAGATAAATATCCCTTAGAGAGGGGAGGCTTTCATGGACCAATAAGTAAATAGAGAAAAAATTGTAAGTCAAATAAAATACTTGAGTAGTAAATTTGAATGTTTTACTTCAGCTTATAAGCGCGATGAATTTTCCTCTTTTGGTGGAGCAACCAAACACCTGACTTGTTTTCTCGAAAGAAAATATTTTCTTTCAAACTGCTCGGAGTTTGTCCTAAATCTCTCAACTTAGAACCAACAATATCAAAATTGTAGACCAGCCATTGCCAAGAGAAGGATTATGTAGTATATGTGACCTGATGTCCTGGTAGTCTGCTCATCTTTCATGATGGAAACCTTCCCTTCTTAGAGTTACCAGTAAATGTGTCCATAGCTTGTTATATGCATTTGATTTGCATAGTGGGCAGCTGGAATGAATTTGAAACCAAGTGTCAATGCAGGAAACATGCAAGGCATTAGGGCAATTAGGCAAATGTTTCACCCATTCACCTTCTTCAAATTCACCTAAGCAATTTGCACAATCTCTAGTATTATTCCCTCTGGTTTGCTCTTCATTCTTTTTGAACTGATTTATTGGTAGTGAATGCATAATATACGAGGAAGGTTGGTGAAGATTTTAAGTATAAGACATTCGATTCTTTCAAATGAAGAACATTTTTAAAAATGAACTGTCCTACTCCTAGTTCCTTTACTTAATTATGAGAAGAATGCATTTCAAGAATTGCTTTCAGCTTTAAGGAGTCTTTTGTTGGTGTTCAGTGTACCACTTGTCTAGCCTATATTTTGCATGAACGTCTGAATGTCCAAAATAAAAGAAAAACGAGGGAAAGAATCTAAGAGGAAAGTTTTCTCGAACAAAAAATCGGGAAAAAGTTCTAGGAGAATACTAAACTCAAGATGTTAGAAGGTGCAAAATTAAATCAGGAGCTACTACAATAGCTTCAATAGGACCTGATATCTGTATCAGAAACGTCCTTAGTTTGTCGATACATTCCGTTGCGCGAACTCTTTGCATTACACAGATTATATAAATCACCAGGATGTCTTTTAGGCACAATATATTAGAATCACTATAAATGAAGAGCTTAAGGTCTGACAAAGAAATTTAAACTACTCTTTCCTTCAACTATTTCATCAAGTTATAGCTATTTCAATTAAAATCAGAATTTATACAAAAATCAGAAGCATAAGCATGTTTCAGCTTCTCTCACTGCAACCTTTGTCTCTTGTCCAGGTGAACAAAACTGTTACAGTTTTCACCTGCAGATACCAATCTCTGATATCCTAAATAAGGTGACAACATTTGAGATGATCCACAAGTCATCTCAAAGTAAGGCTGAGGATTGAGTGGTAAAACAAGATGACTAGAATTTGCAGCATTATTCTGAGTGACAATACCAGCTTCACAACCTTTAATTGAAACTGGTGGAATATGTAATGGCTGAAACTGAGGCGGATTACGCCATCTAGGAAGCGGTCCGGCTACAAGTAGTGTTTGCAAAAGTGGCCCTGATTCAAGAACAGCCTGAAGGAATTTCCCTTGTTGAGGCAAAGTCTTTCCCTTAACAAGACTTTCAATAGCCAACGAGGCCAAATCAAGATCAACTTTTGCCATTTCTTGAGGTACAACGGTGTATGAAACCGGAACGAGAGGGTGGTTTACAAATGGCATTGCATTTGAATCAGCCACATTGATGTTGGAAAGCTCAGGGGATGTAACAGCATCCAAAAAGGACTCGACGGGGGATGAATTCTGTGATTGATAATTGTATGTTTCAGTGAGACTATTCGATTCAATAGTGCTTGAATTTGCTTTCGTGACCTTAAATAGTGAACAATCAACTTGGATTTGAGAAGGGGTATTGAGCAAATCAGCCTGATTGATTTTGTTGACTAGTTTCTGAAGTTGATCTCTTGCTTCATCTCTTTCTTGATAAGCCATCTTTGTAAGTTGTATTAATTGCTTCACATATTCATTGTTCTTTCTCTTTTCTTCACTTGCTTCCATTTTCAGTTTTTCAAGTTCAAGACTAGTGTATAGAAGCTTCTGTCTCATTTCTTCCGGAGTCTGCAAAAATTATCAAAATATAAGTCAGAGAAAATCACTCAAGAATTTAATTCCTTTACAGAAACAAAGCGCAGGGGAGCCTTAGAGCAACGGTAAAATTGTCTACATATGACCTTATAGGTTATGAGTACAAGCCGTGGAAGCAACCACTAATGCTTTCATTTGGGTAGAATGTCTACATTATTATCCCTTGGGGGTGCGGCTCTTTCCCAAATCCAACGTGAACGCGGGCTGACTTGTTCACCGGTTGCCCCTCCAGAAACAAAATATTTAGCCATGTTCACACTCATGAAAGATCATAAATATCATGGATGTAATTTAACAGAATTTGATTATATCAGTAGTTATTATTATGTGAATAAGTTATTCAAAGTTAGGAGTAATAGTGAAACAAACCATAGACAGAGCCCATTAGTTAGGTAATGAAACATATCAGTCAACTCCAAAACTTTTAAAATTAGAAAAGTGAATGTAAACCATGGTTCAACTTTGGATACTTTATATTAAAAAACATATGGTGCAAGGGGCCCTCTATGATGAATTCTTGAAATTTACTAAAATTCTACTCCTACTTTTGGAAGTCCTTAACAGGAACATGTTCTCAACTAGGAGAAAATGGTATTGCACCACTTTTACCCAACAAAAAAAAAATGCAGTAAGTCACTAAGACAACAACAACTAAACTTCATTTCCGGCAAGTTATAGTCGGCTATATAAACTCTCACTGTCGCTCTATTTAAGTCCGTCTCATCTCAGTGCAGTTTTATATAATCATCAGACTAGGAAAAAAGAGAACTCAAACACCATTTACTTATGTTCAGCATTTGCCAAATCAATGTTGTTTAGTAAAATTAACCGCAGTCCATTAAAGAACCTTTACTCACAGAAACAGAGAGAATCTTTAGTGACACTTTTCTTTGAAGAGAAGTATGAATTGAACACAAGAAAACTTATTGAAGAAAAGAACCCAAAAAAAGATTATGGTTTCCAGAAGTAAATGATGCATTAATAACAGAAGGAGGAAATGATTTTAATTAAGAGGAAATGAACTGAGACACTACAAAAACAAGAGAGTAAATAATGATTCCTACCTCTTGGTAAATCCATAAAGAATCCAATTGCTCCATTTTCTCTCTTGAGTTAGACACTCTTTGAACTTGCAAAGAAGAAGAGAAAACTATAGAAAGGTAATCTTAAAAAGTTAATGAGAGGAAGTTTTATAAGAAGAGAGTTTGCACTATGTATTATATAGAAGGAAACTTAAACCAAACAGGACGAAAGAAGGTGCGGTATAGACCAACCAATCCCCATCATGGAAAGGCAAATTTATTATGGAATCTTATTAAAGACCTTCCATAACATAATCTTTTTTTAAAAAATAAAAAAAATTCACATTTTCTTTCTTGTCTCTGTCTCTCTAGTCTCTACTTATATAGATTTACTCAATTTTTTATTTCTTGAGAAAATATATTTTTTGTATATATAAAAATATTTATTTATATTATATACAAAAATGTATAAATTTTATAAAAAAAATTACAACTACTGAATATAAATAATTTCGATTGAGGGCTAAAAGTGATTAAACCCTTTTCCTTCTCGGGGAAATTGGTTCTCTTTTTTTCTCTCTACACGTATAGATATACTCATGTAAGTACTCCTTTCTCTTTCATAAATAGTACAATAAATCATATAGTCAATGAGTAAATCCAGTTAGATTTTCCTTAAATATTCCATTGAGTTTGAAAATAATAGCCCCTTTTTTTCTCAGTATGTGAATATAAAAGCAAGCTGTACTTTTACACGGTTTTGTTTGTTTAATACTTTTCAAGTTTCATAAATCAGATTATCCTGCTGGAAATAATACACAATTATAGTAAACCGAAAATTTAATCAATCTAATTTCGAATTTTTTTTTTTTTTTTTTTTTTTTTTTGCGTTTCTCAATTCTAAATATGATAATATGGAGATGTCTCTGTTAATAATATGGTGGCTACAGCTTATCCAAGAATGAAAAATATGATAAGTCGTGTTTTTTATTGGAGAAGAAAAAATGATCGTGTTTTTTATTGGAGAAGAAAAAATGAACTAACTAGCACCGTCTAATAAATGAAAATTCCAAACAAATTCCTAGTAAAGGAATTTTATAAAAGAGGAAGTTATTGTACTAACGTTTATATTAATTAAAGTATTTTCCTAATCATGTCACTTTAAAAATAATTTCAGGTAAACTTGGTAAAAATAGACACTGACCTATCATTACAAGTTAAACAATATGATTGTGTAATTATTTTAATATATATATATATATATATATATTTACCTTAAAACATTTTATTTTAATGCTATATAAAAGGTAAATGACTGTATTCGGTCTAATCATAGGCGTTAATTAAGCTCTTTCCTTGAGTCATATTTGGAAGGATGGAATGGGGTGGAATTTTGGTCTTGTACTGTTGCTATTACCTCTTTTTGCTTCTCAAATTTTTTTATTTTTTTTTTACAAAGGTAGGTATAAGGTTTTACTTATTTGCTACAATTAGTTAAACAAACAGTGTCCTGTATTAAAAGAATGTTCTGTATTAAGTCCCCGTTTATGGAAACAAAAAGTAGTAATCTTTTTCCTTTCTTTTGCTACATACATTCATTTATGTGTACGGCTAGTCACGTTCTCTAATTTACAGTCTAGCAATTTCTGTTTACCCGAAAAACGGATAGAGTTGAATTTATACGCGGTTTTAAAGACACGTGATATAAATTGGTACAAATCGAAAAGATAAGTAGAAATATATCGAATGTTTATTGCAAAAAGGAAAGAAATACAAACCAAATTGATTAGAGAATGATTTATAAACGAGCAAGATTTATAAACGAGCAAGATGAATCCATATCCAAAGCTCAAGAAAGGATAATCTCTCTCTCTATATATATTGGTGTAATAATCTTTGAAGTGTGAGAGTGTATGAATATTTTGATCTTTTCTCCAGATGTTCAATCTGTCTTTACAGAAATAATACCCACTCTTAATATAGTGGAAGAATCCTACTTTGGATATAATAAAAAATACATAATGGGGATCCCATGATAGATTAGTTGGTTAGCTTTTCCTTAATTTTCGCCGAGATTTTCTCTCTGGTGCGGCTACAACGGCTCTTTGTCTCTTAGCTCGATCTTGGTCGATCTCGATATCAGCCGATCTCTGGATCTCGAGCTCGATATTGACTGGAGCTCGGTATTGATCGATCTCCGTCTCTTGAGCTCAGTAACACTACATGTCATAGCTCGATATTGACTCGAACTCGGTATCTTAAGCTCAATAACCTGGCTTTACTTCTAATCTCAATGTTACAATGACGACCCTCGGTTCATCACGTTCCAATCTCGACTAATTACACGAAAGCCAAACTCGGATTTGACCGTATACAGATAGTCCCCTCATTTCTCGGAAAGAATATGGCGAGAAACGATATGATTTTTCAATGACATGACTATATACACACTGACGTCTACATCGAGTCCGGCCATGACGTACGTGATAAATGTCCCGTCGATTCAGTTACCAAGGCATTAAATGTACGTCAGACGATGGTCGGCCACTGCTGATATTGAACCGTCATCACCAAATTTATAAATAGCACCCCTCTTCACCATTTTTTACTTTTAAATTTCCAATCTCCATCTACTAAGTTCTTTTTTCCATCTTCCAGGTTCTTCATCTGCAAATCTGCGATTTTTACTGCTAACCTCTTCTTAGAACACCAAATCTTATCATCTCCCTCTATTTTTAATCTTCAAATCTAAAATGGCGAAAATGTCAAAAACTATTCCTCAAAAAGAAAACGCTTCTTCATCGCGGCCGGCCAACGACAAAACACCGGTGGAGCCACGACCTGAGGAGTGCGTTCCCGGGGGGTGTGTTCTCACTTCTGATTTTAAGACCGACAAAGCCTCGTCGGTTTCCGGTCGATGCGAGCCAGTATCGAGGTATATGTGCTCGATAACTGAGGGATACTTTAAATAGGTAAGAAAATATTGCAACTGGGAGAACAAAGAAGTGGTGATCCCGGCTTCCGAAGAAGATATTACCACCCATGTGAAAGGGTTTTTAAGTATTTACACTTACCCTTTCATGTTGGGCCCCCCTCGACCCCTTTGTCATTGATTTTTGCCGCCAATACCAAATAATCCTAGGCCAAATCCATCTTTCTTTTTGGCTAATTGTTATTCTGATCCGCTTCTTCGTGAGCAAAGTCGTAGGGATGCCTTTCACCCTCGACCACCTCATCAGGTTGTACAGCCCACACCTCTATCGAGGCAAGTTAATAAAACTCCAGTGTCGGGCTACCAAAGTGCTGCTCTCGAGCATAGGCGAGGATAAGGACCGAGGACGGATGTGCCGGTTCGTTCGAGTGAGGACTTCTGACCTAATCCCGGCTGAGAAGATGTCATTTCCCGAGAAATGGAACATGAAGCGTAAGTACAATCCCCCAGTTAGTTCCTATTAATTGTTTTTCTCCTTTGCTTCTTCTCATCGATATCCTTTTCCATGATGTAGCGATCGCTTGGATGCCCAGTGCAATTCCCAACCTCAAGAGCTGGGTTCAGGGCCTAGCTTCGACCTCTACGTATGTCGAGTGCTCATTGCGCAATCTATCAAAGGGCCGATGGGAGGCCAAAACTCATGGTAAGCCCCTTTTCTACGTCTTTGACGATTTTGTTTGAAGCATTTCTTACTTAATTTTCTTTTATACAGGCCTTGGCAAAGATGTTGTCATGAGGCCCTTATCTGGTGAGGGAGAGACTTCGATCCCGGCACCGAAACCGGCAAAGGACAGAAAGAGGAAAATAATCTCAACCTCCGAGGATCCTGAGCCTAAGAAGAGGGCATCTCGTAAGCCGAGGAAGAACATCATCCTCCTGACCGAAGACTCTATTCGGCGTCTAAGGGATGAAGACGACTCCGGGCTGGTAGCCCGAGTGGGAATGAGCACCGAGGCCTTGAAAGCCATTGAATCGGTGAAGTCTGCAGATATTCCGTCTCAAAATAAGGGGGGTCTCGGGAAGAGACTTGGGCGAAGTCCCCGAGTCATCGAGAGTTGAAGATACCTCCCACCATAATGAGCTAACGGTGGGTACGACTGTAGGGGCTGGTTTCGAGGTCCCTCAAGATGTAAAGAATGTCCTGAGTGATCCACTTGGGGCAATAGAAATTGGAGGCTCCCCGATGCTCCGCTCGTTTTCCGATGAGATGATTCAAGAGGCTCGGGCCTTGAAGACCCTCTCTATCGAAGGAGTCCAAGGAAGGGAGGATCTCTTTTATGATTACTTTACTGGGGTCAAAGATACTACCGGTCCGAGCGACTTGGAGGTCTCGAGGAAGGACTCGGGCGAGGTATCGAGCCTTTTCAACGAAGCGCAATAAGCTCTGAAACGGGTAAGCCTTAACTCCCCATGTTGGTATTACCCTTGTGTTCATTTTTCTCTTCCTGTCTTAACTTCTTTTCTTCTTTCTGTGTAGGCCTCAACGCTTCATAGGGAAGCATTTTCTCTGTCTCGAGCTGAGCTGAGTTGGTACGAAGCCGACCTCTGAGGACTCACATAGGAGAGAAATGCCCTTAAACTTCTTTGTGGGCAAAAAGAAGAGGAGATCAGGGACCTCCGAGCCGAGTTGGCCAAGACTCACCAAGATCAGTCCGACCTGATCGAGCAGGTAATAAAAATCTTAAAAGATCACGGGCTCGATTCGGGAGCGGTGGCTAACATTTCAATCTCAGAACTGCAGCAGAAGATCGATATGATCGGGCAACTCCTTGAGGAGGTCGATATGATGAAGGTGGAGACCTTGGGTTGGAAAGAAGGTATGGACCGCTTTGTTGTAGAAAAAGAGACTGCTTTATCCCAATTGTCATCGGCCGAAAGTCAGCTTCGAGGCATGAAAGAGAAAAGCTCAATTCAGGCGAAGAAGTTAGAGGAGCTCGAGGCCCAGTTGGCTTCCGAACTTACAAAGGCCAAGTCTGAAGCTGAAAAGGCAAAGGCCGAGGCAGAGGAGATCGTGGCCGTCTATTGGGCCGATGCTGAAGCCGCTCAAGTAAAAGTGAGAGAGGCAGCCGAGACCGCTCAAAATCGAGCATATTGGATTGTTGAACTCGCCAAATGCCAATCTCGGAGGGAAACCCTCGAGGAGATCCACGCTCGGGGTTTTGATCTTGCCGACGAGATAAAAAAGGCTAGAGAGCATGAAACCGAAGCTGCAACACTGGCCTCCGATGATGATGACGATGATGACGAGAGCAAAAGAGGGTCCGAGAGCGGGGAGGACCTCGATGGAGAAGAAACTTCCCCCGGAGAAAATCAGGAACCTTAGGATTTTTCATTTTTGATCTTTTGTGTAGGGTCCTGATCTGACCATGTAAATATCTTCATATATATATAAAGATCTCTTTCTTTTCCGACTTGCCTTTATTTCATTTTATGCCTTGTGAAAATTTTGTTTCATTCATGCCTTATGAAAATTTTGTTCATAAGTTCGAGGCTTTAGGCAATTTGATCGAAGTCGGACTAGTATATTTTTTATAGTCGAGTGAGTACTTGCTCGAACTCGGAGTAGGGTGACCCTTAGGGTTTGATTGAGTGAGGATGATTTCTCGAACTCAAAAATAAGATGGCCCTTTAGGCTCTTAAATTAGGTCGATACGGTCGTTGTTTGATAATATAAAATTTGTTGTGCCTTAGCAATGAATAAGGGATTTTCTCGAGAGTTCGAACGATTCCATATCCATTAGGGTTTTCAAGGGTCGTTATTATCCACCTTTTGTCTCGAACTCGAATCAAGAGTAGCCCTTAGGCTTATTGGTCGAGTGAGCATTTGCCTGAACTCGAAATGAAAACAGCCCTTAGGCTCAATAGTCGTGTGAGTGTTTGCTCGAATAGATGTAGCCCTTAGGCTTTATGGTCGAGTGAGTGATTTCTCAAACTCGAATTAATGTAGCCCTTAGGCTTTATGAGTGAGTGTTTACTCGAACTCAAAGTAATGTAGCCCTTTGGCTTTATGGTCGAGTGAGTATTTGCTCGAACTCAAATTAAGAGTAGCCCTTAGGCTTTATGGTCGAGCGAGTTTTTACTCGAATGCGAAGTAATGTAGCCCTTAGGCTTTACAGTCGAGTGAGTGTTTGCTCGAACTCGAATTAAGAGTAGCCCTTACGCTTTATGGTCGAGTGAGTGTTTGCTCGATCTCGAATTAGTGTAGCCCTTAGGCTTAATGGTCGAGTGAATGTTTGCTCGAAAGTAATGTAGCCCTTAGGCTTTATGGTCGAGTGAGTGTTTGCTCGAACTCGAATTAAGAGATGCTCTTAGGCTTTATGGTCGAGTGAGTGTTTACTCGAACTCGAAGTAACGTAGCCCTTAAGCTTTATGGTAGAGTGAATGTTTGCTCGAACTCTAACTGATGTAGCCCTTAGGCTTTATGGTCAAGTGAGTGTTTACTCAAACTCAAAGTAATGTATCCCTTAGGCTTTATGGTCGAGTGAGTGTTTACTCGAACTCGAAGTAATGTAGCCCTTAGGCTTTATGGTCGAGTGAGTGTTTACTAGAACTCGAAGTAACGTAGCCCTTAGGCTTTATGGTCAAGTGAGTGTTTGCTCGAACTCGAACTGATGTAGCCCTTAGGCTTTATGGTCGAGTGAGTGCTTACTCGAACTCGAAGTAATGTTAGCCCTTATGCTTTATGGTCGAGTGAGTGTTTGCTCGAACCTGAATTAATGTAGTCCATAGGTTTTATGGTGCTGGATCTCGTTGATTTTTCGGTTGGTAGTCCCTGATTTATGGGGTAATGGTTGGCCCTTAAGCCCGTTTGCATAATTGATCACGAAATAGAAGAAACTTTTTCGAGATACAAGATATCGGTAAAGAATATATTTCTCTTTATAAGTCATTATACATGTGTTCATGTTTTGTGCCAGGGCTCAAGCAAACTACACAGACATGGTTCGTTTGACCAGTTGGCCCTTACAATTTTTCCTATCGAGACCCTATTGCCATGAAGTAACTTTCTTCCATCGAACTTAATAATAGAACTTGATATATTTTCGAGGGTAATGCCCACTAGTATTCGAGGTTGATTGTAAAGAAGCCTCGGATACTGTTGAATTGTTCTAAGTTAGCAAGATCAATGATTGCCTTATTAAAAACCTTGCCGAAAAACCCATTTGGGACAAAACCGGTCTAAGGGAAAAAGAGTGCAACGCGTGCTTTCAGGCCTAAAGGCTTCGAGTCGAATAATCCATCCCTATTTCTGGTCGATCACCTGCAAGGGTTAATTTTGAAATACAAATGAACATGGTAAGGTCGTACCTCAGCAGTAGTATCGGTTTAGGTGTGATACGTTCCAATTTCTCGGTAGTTGTTTGCCGTTTATCACGCCGAGCTTGTAGGATCCCTTTCCAACGATTTCGAGAACCTGATATGGTCCTTCCCAGTTCGGACCCAGTTTCCCTTCATTTGGATTTCGGGTGTTGAGGGTGACTTTCCTTAGTACCAAGTCCCCGATTTTAAAATATCGAAGATTGGTTCTTCGATTGTGGTATCTTTCGATCCGCTGTTTTGGGTGGCTAATCGGATGAGAGCGGTTTCTCGTCTTTTATCCAATAATTCTAGGCTCGTGTTCATGGTCTCGTTATTCGACTCCTTTGTTGCATATCAAAACCTGATGCTAGGTTCTCCGACCTCAACCGGGATCAGAGCTTCGGCGCCATAGACCAATGAGAATGGCATTGCTCCGGTACTGGATTTCGATGTTGTGCGATATGCCCATAGGACCTCGGGGAGTATTTCTCTCCATTTTCCTTTGGCGTTGGTCAATCTTTTCTTAAGATTTTGGATGATGGTTTTATTGGTCGATTCATCTTGCCTGTTTCCGCTGGGATTGTACGGAGTTGATAGGATCCTTTTGATCTTGTGATCCTCGAGAAATTTAGTTACTTTGCTGCCGATGAATTGTTTTCCATTATCACATACAATCTCAGATGGCATTCCGAATCGACATATGATGTGGTCCCAAATAAAATCTATCACTTCTTTTTCTCTGACTTTCTCGAAAGCCTGTGCTTCAACCCATTTAGAGAAATAATCAGTCATAAACAAAATAAACTGAGCTTTACCTGGGGACGACGGGAGTGGGCCGATAATGTCCATTCCCCATTTTATGAAAGGCCATGGAGATAGGACTAAGTGGAGTAGTTCCCCGGGTTGATGAATCATGGGCGTATGTCTTTGGCATTTGTCGCATTTTCGAACGAACTCCCTTACATCTTTGCCCATATCGTTCCAATAATACCCTGCTCTGATTGCTTTGCCAACCAGCGAATCGGCACCGAAATGGTTTTCACAAGTGCCCTCGTGAATTTCCCGTAAGATATAATCAGTATCTCCTGGTCCAAAGCATATTGCCAATGGTCCATCGAACGTCCTTCTAAACAGCTTACCGTCTTCGGACAGGGTGAACAGTGCTACCTTTATGCGCAAAGCTCTCTATTCCTTTGGATCTGAAGGAAGTTTCCCGTTCTTGAAGTATTCTATATATTTGTTTCTCCAATCCTAGGTCAGAGTTATGGAGTTTAGCTCGGCGTGACCTTCTTTGATCACCGATCTTATGAGTTGTACGATAGTCCCCGAGTTGAGTTCATCATCTTCGACCGCTGAGCCTAAGTTTGCAAGGGCATCGACCTCCCTATTTTGTTCTCGGGGTACATGCTGCAAAGTCCATTCCTTAAATTGATATAGAGTCACCTGTAATTTATCCAAGTATCTCTGCATTCGATCATCTCGGACTTCGAAAGTCCCGTTAACCTAGTTGACCACGATTAGGGAATCACACTTAGCCTCTACGACTTCTTCTCCCAAACTTCTGGCTAGTTCGAGACTTGCAATCATGGCCTCATACTCGGCCTCATTGTTAGTCAATTTTGCAGTTCTGATAGACTGTCTAACTATATTACCTATGGGTGATTTTAGTACGATGCCTATTCCGGACCCCTTTGCGTTCGAGGCACCGTCCGTAAAGAGGGTCCAGACTCCCGAGGAGGTATCCGATTTTATCAATAGTTCTTTCTCAATCTCGGGTACGAGGGCCGGCGTAAAGTCAGCCATGAAATCCGCCAAGATTTGAGATTTGATAGCGGTTCGGGGTCGGTACTCAATATCATACCCGCCGATTTCTATGGCCCATTTAGCCAATCGACCTGAAAGCTTGGGTTTGTGCAAAATACTCCAAAGAGGATAAGTTGTTACAACATGTATCGGATGACATTGAAAATATGGTTTTAGTTTCCTATAGGCGCTTATTAAAGCAAGCGCTAATTTTTCTAAGTGTGGATACCTAGTTTCGGCCTCGCCTAACGTCCAACTGGCATAATAAATAGGGAATTGCGTACCTCATTCTTCTCGGACCAGGACTCCGCTTACCGCTATCTCCGAGATAGCTGAGTACAAGTAAAGTTATTCGTCCACTTTCGGGGTATGAATAAATGGCGGGCTCGATAAATACCGCTTCAGCTCCTCCAAAGCCTGCTGGCATTCCGGAGTCTATGCAAAGCTGCTTTGTTTCTTAAGTAGTAAGAAAAATCGGTGGCTCCTATCTGAGGATCTCGAAATGAATCGTTCTAGGGCGGCCGTCCCGTTAGCCTCTGCACGACCTTTACATTATCTGCTACTGTGATGTCCTCGATAGTTTTGATTTTGTTGGGGTTAATCTTGATTCCTCGATTGGATACAATAAAACCAAGAAACTTGCCCGAGCCAACCCCGAATGCACATTTTTCATGGTTGAGTTTCATATTGTACTCTCTTAGTATGTTGAATGTTTCCTGCAAATGCTTTAAATGGTCCTCTGCTCGCAGGGACTTAACTAACATGTCATCAATATAAACTTCAATTGATTTTCCTATTTGTTTTTCAAACATTCAGTTTACTAGGCATTGATAAGTTGCACCAGCATTTTTTAGACCGAATGGCATTACGTTATAACAGTAGGTACCTTACTTAGTGATGAACGAGGTCTTTTCTTAGTCCTCTAGGTTCATCTGTATCTGGTTGTACCCAGAGTAGGCATCGAGAAAATTGAGAGTCTCATGGCCGGCAATGGCATCGATCATACAATCGATATTAGGCAAAGGAAAAGAATCCTTAGGGAATGCTTTATTCAGGTCTTTATAATCTACACATTCTAAGTTTGTTTCCCCTTTTAGGGACTACCACCACATTTGCTAGCCATTCGGGGTATTTTACTTCTCGAATGGATCCTATTTTAAGAAGTTTGGTTACCTCGTCTTTGATGAAGGCATGTTTAACCTCGGACTGGGGCCTTCTTTTATGCTTTACCAGATGGAATTTCGGATCCAAGCTTAGTCTATGAGTAGTTACTTCTGGTGGGATCCCTATCATGTCAAGATGGGACCAGACGAAATAGTTCATGTTAGTTATAAGAAATTGAATAAGCTTTTTCCTGAGCTCGGGATTTAACCCCGTGCCCAGGTATACCTTTCGTTCGGGCAGATGTTCGGCTAGCTTGATTTGCTCCAGTTCTTTGACCGTTGATTGGGTAGTGTCAGAATCATCGGGGACCACGAAGGATCGAGGGACCCCATATTCATCATCTTCACCAGTCTTCTGATTCCCGAGTTGGGTCGAGGCTGACGTTTGTGATTTCTATTTGATATTCCATTCCCCTTTCGAATTCGATCCTTTGGTAGATGATAGTGAAGATATCAGAATTACTTCATCGATGGAAAACATTTCTTTTGCGGCCGGTTGCTCTCCATAGACCATTTTGACTCCCTCCGATGTTGGGAATTTCAGAACCTGGTGGAGGGTCGAGGGTACAACTCTCATATTATGGATCCACGGTCTTCCAAAAAGAGCATTATACCTCATGTCGCCTTCGATCACGTGGAACTTCATTTCTTGGATGGTCCCGGCAACGTTTATTGGCAGAATTATCTCGCCCTCAGTAGTTTCACATGCCATAATGAATCCTTTTAGAACTAGGGTTGCAGGCATGACCTTGTCACAACCCAAACCGATGGGCTGCGACGGGCACCCGATACCTTACTCAACCGAGTACCAACATAACGTATCTTTCTTATCGTACTATCATTGATAAATGAGCCGGAAAGGCTGCCGTGAGATAAGTAGAATATAGCATGTAATACCCACTTATACATAAGACATACGGGCCTATAAGACCAAAATAATCACTTGTACACTGAACATAGGTCGACAAGGCCATACAATCTTTTACGTACATGACATCTGTCTACAAGCCTCTATGAATACATAATTTTCATAAAGGTCGGGACAGAGTCCCGCCATACCAAACAATACACGTCTAAATCATACTGCCCAAACAAGCAACTCCGAAGCAAATTGAGCGCACCAACATCTTCCGCTGAGCTGATAGCCTACTTGGAGGGATCTCGACCTGTCTATCGGTACCTACGGGCATAAAACATAGTGTCCCCCGGCAAAGGGACGTTAGTACAAATAATGTACCGAGTATGTAAGGAATGAAAATTAGTAAATAATAGACATGAGAGAAACATGGAGTAAAAGACTCAACATGTATGTCTGAATAGCTATGTAAATTATTTCATATTTATAATGTCATGCATATGCGTATAAATGTCATACCATGAATAGGTATATGCGTTCATAACATCATCAAGCCTCTGAGGGCATCCCATCATATCATCTCGGCCACTGTGGGCAAATCATCAACGTATACCAGCTGATCAGGTATGGTGCGTATATAACGCCGTAACCTTTTTCCATTTCCCATATACATATAATATACATATATACGCGTATATAATGTCATATGATCATGGGTCAATGTACATGTATAAATGAATGAAATGCATATGAAATACGTCAATAAAATCTCCTGGAACGTAATAGGACCATTATGCCTTTGATTAAAGTCATGAAATAAACTTTATCAATTTACGTATTTTCTGAGACCCATGAACAGATGATAGAATAATAAGACACATGGGGAATCAAAAATATAGACACCCCTAGCATTTCTATGAATATAGTCATTTATGAAAGTTGCGTATTTTGCTAGTTTCATTTGTATCATTTGGATCATGCCAAAAATAAAGAAGGGTTAGCCTTGACATACCTGAACCGATTCTCTTGACAATCCTTTTAACACACGCCAATCATGATGAAACATGTAATGGTGAGATCGAAATAGGGAACGGCCAAATTCAATCACAACAGTAGCACAAACCAGATGCCTACCAAATGCTCCATCGTGTATAATTTGGTATTGTAGTAGGAAGATGTTATGTGTTCTTTTGATCTATTCTAATGTGTCTTTGTAATGGAAAGAGCACTATATTTGGATTACTTGAAAATCTGAAAGACAAAATAAAGCAAAATGGTCCCAATTTCTAAGTATGTTGCAACACGTAATGAAGAAATGTGTTTGAATAGGTGTGGGCCCGCTTCATGTGGTGGCTTAGCCACATAACATTAATTTTCCACCTTTCAATTTGAGTTAAGAGTCATTAGTTTGAAGGGTGGGCTGCCACATTGGGAAATTTTAACCTTTATCCAATAATTTAGGTAATATCCCATTACTCAATAATTAACTAATTACCCACATAATTAAGAATTATCTCTACTTACTTAAAATACTACTCACTTTAACACACCTTATACACCTTACTATCATGGCCATGTGGTACCTTGTATGGTATTAGTCCATAAATACCGGGTATTTTAGCTCGGGCCGTATTTTATCCCAAAATGTCAAACTTCGACGAAAATTATTTTCTTCGATTTGCTTGCCCTCTCACCTTCATGAATTTACTCATCACTTGTTTCAATTGACATAATGCTTATAATCTTAAAATAATCTCATTCCCGAACTTACGTCGATTAACTTACGATGAAACTTTAACGTACGAAAAATGCGGGATGTAATGTCTTATTTTTGAGCTTTCATCAATTTACTTATGGCGTACTTTTACGTACGAAAATATGGGGTATAACATCATTCCCCCCTTTGGAATATTCGTCCTCGAATGTTGACTGATATACTTATCATTCTCATAACATGTAGCTCTTGCGAATAATTTAATACTCTTCTTGCCATTTTGGCAATTGTTCTTTGAATAAATCCAAAGGACATGACATTCCCCCCTTTAGGCCTCTTTCTTATACCACGGTCTGTGGTCGGAATTCTTCTAATATCGTAACTCTTGCTACCTTCTGTCATACAGCCTGTACGACTTTTTCCTTGTATGTGTGCCTATGCGACTCTTCTCTCCTTTTTCCTCCAGTTTTTAGCCAATCTCTTGGCTTTACTTTATGAACATCTATAAAATTATGTCAAATTGTCCCTCTGGGCGTCATTAGCTTTACTTCATCTAAGTAGGCCATACTATACCATAATTCTTACTTCGATTTATCGTTACTGAGGTTTGCTACCAAACTCCAGGTTACTCTCGTTGCTTATCCTATATGCATAAAGCTAAGTCTTTTAACGCTTCCTCATTATTGTTCATCTTAAGAATGATAGCCTAATCTCATTCCATATCTTGTGACTTTTGTCCATTCATTGTTGATTCACCTCAACATTGATCTATAATATACCACTGATAACTTGAAACTTTTTACGTAATACCTTGCCACTAGGGCTTACGTGCATCGAGGGATATTTGCAGTGTTTTTCCTGATTCACTTAGCGGTGATACTGTACTTCAATAACCATATTTTATAGAATCCCAATCTGATTCACTTATGTGGGTATTTTAATCCCGTACGATTCATGAAATCCTCTTCAAATCATTACTCAATCGAAGGCCCAAATGTCATCCTTTATCTATCACAATTACACCCTCATTGTACTATCAGGGCAATATTCCATCTCTTCTAAATGCCATTAGTCTTAGACTCGTTTGAGTTCATTCAGGCTATACTGAGCTTTGTATAATTTAGAGA
This sequence comes from Nicotiana tomentosiformis, assembly GCF_000390325.3. Lineage (NCBI taxonomy): Eukaryota > Viridiplantae > Streptophyta > Magnoliopsida > Solanales > Solanaceae > Nicotiana > Nicotiana tomentosiformis. Next base: position 177,849,235 of record NC_090813.1, read on the forward strand.
AACCATCAGCTCTCTTGTTTTCATGGGCTTAATCCTAAGGACTTTATCCATTCTCATTACCCTCTCACTCGCCCTTTCTTATCCTTACTTCTGTCTTCCTAAAACCTTGTCGCTTTACCATACTTTATCTTGCGACCTTCACATATTCAATTATACTAATCGCACCTTTCCTTCAACTTGCTTGCACCACAGATTTCCTTATGTGATTTTGGAATATCAAGCGACACAGCACATCATCTCTAACTCTTCTTTACTCTTTTAACTAGACCTCTCGGTACCTAGAAGCCATAGGCTGGAAAATATGAAACTTACGATGCTAGTATCATTACTGGATATTGAATCCCCGCACTTCTAGCCTTCTATATGAAGTAAGGACTATTCATAACCTTCTGCATTTGAGTATCTCATACGTTGTCCACCTTTACCTTACTTATCTTAATTTATTTCCTCACATTCTTCTGTCTCTTTCATAACCTTCCTTCCACATAGGTATAATTCATATCCACAATTTGAAGCTCTATTATAATATTTGCACCTCTGGTGTATACACAATCCGGTGGGAGTTTCATACTGACTTCTTATGAGGCTGGTACTTCTTCTAACTACTTTATCGTAGAGCCATTATAGAATATGGCTACTGTACTATCTCTCTTGTACCTCTGATATCTAAGTGTAATCCTGCAATGTTCTCAATCTCGAGGTCTATAATTTTCTGGGTCCAATAATCAGATTTCTGATTTACTTCGTTGATGTAACTCATTAGTTTCCTCCTTCTTCTGATCAGCCTTTATGTAGGCTTAAGCTATCTCCCTATCTGCAGCTTAATTCTTTCTTTTAACTTATACCGAAATCTTCTACGGCCGTATGATTGCCAACATATGCTGCATGGATAATACTCTGAAATCTTAAGTGCGTTCATAACGTAACTAAAGCGTTCATAACGTAACTAACTCTGGATCATTAATCGAATAATTCTTTTTTGTCCATTCTCAGCTTTCTTTAAACGTAATCCATTATTTTTCTTGGACTTTCTGCCCCCTTGTTGCGTGCATACTTAGCTTATCTTAGTTCCCACACATGCCAGAGTTTTTGTGCAACTCATATTTTCTCGAATATTACTTTTGATTTTACTTCCCGTTCATTAGCCACGGTAGGTGCCACTTCCGTATGGAGTGCATACAATGTTGTAGTGAGACTATTTTTTTTTACAAGACCATTTCCTCTTTAGGTCACTGTGCTAGGTTGAAGCCTTCTTCCTTATTTCCTCAGCTAGTCTTTCATTGTAGTACTTAGGGAGGACCCTCTGACTCTTGCAAAGCTGCGAGCCTATTACATCGTATACTCAACAAAATTTTTGATGTCCTTCCTCGCCTATAATTATCCGTAGTTACTTACCTCCACGCCTTTGTACTTTTAGGGTTGCTTCTAAGCTGATATTTTGATTGTCTTCCCAGTGGCACTCTCTTTTATCTCCGTAACACTCATTCGTTACCTTTAACTACCCCAACTCCTATCTGAATATTTCTCAAGTATTACAATGACATTACTGCGAGGCTGAATTCACCATATTGGATTTTATTATGTTTATCTAGCACGATCTGCTAACTCGTATGTAACCTCCTGTCTAGCCATAACTAGGCTCTTCCTAAATCAACTACCAACTACTCGTTGGCCCATTCTCATATCAATGTTCCGCGTAATCTTTCTTGGGTTTTTTTTTTGTCTTAACTTACGTCTTGCTCTGGCTCCTTATCTATCAATAACATCCTGGGCCGGAACCCTTACTTCCTCTCCTTGACGTCGTGCTTGCGTAATGTTCTGGAATCGTAGCATACCTGTAGGCTTTGAATACGTGCAATCTTATCCTTTTCTCATTCTTATCGCATTCTTCCTTTATCATTTCATAGTTACTAGAACCATTTATTTTTGACTTAGTGCCACATCACTCCATATTCCCCCCTTTAGGGGAGTACTAAGATTTAGTGCTACGATGATCTACATATAGATATTTTACCTCTTCATCTTTGGCGTCTTTTCACAACATCGATGATCCTTACTCACCTCACGGTAATCCTTCCGTACCAAGGATAACAAATTTCCTTACTCGCGAGGGTGAAACTTCGTATAACTAGCACATACAGTCCCTTAAGCCTAACTTTGCTCACATTGCTTGCTTTTAGGGAAGCGTCTTCCTGAATGACCATTTTCTGAATTTCTCATGAATCTCCTTCTATTGTCCATTCTATTATCGCCGGAACGAAATCTAAAATTCTCATGATGTCGACCATTATCAAATCACTCAGTCCCTAATTCATGTTTAGTTTATCTTGTTCACCAGCCCATACTGATTTCCACTACTCTAGGGTTTAACTTTTCCTTCTAGTAGTCGCGTTGGAGTCACGAACTTACTTCTCGAAATGAGAATATGACTTTATGGCCTATACTACTTTGTTATCTCAAGGCATGTCAACTCTCGTCTTTTCCTTTACTTGACTATAGACTCTGTATTACTGTTATCTTTTTGATCTACCGTTGTCATCCATGTATCATATCTTACTCATAATACTTCATTAACTCTCTTCTTAATTCCCGCTAACATTTATGTCTATCACTTTATTCTGAAAACTCCAACGAGACATTCTTTTACTTTTAGCTCCCTTTGCTCCATCCATTGGCTCTTCGGGCTGCTTAACGTTCTCTCTCTACTAGGGATGCTAGACACACTAAGGTAGTATTTATCCCTTCCACGCTTTCAGTGCCTATCTTCTGAATTTTTTTTGATCATGCTAGTCTTCACATCTAATTGTAATATCCTAGAGTACACCATCTGGGTTCCTCACAAAGAGATCTATTAGCACATTTGTAATATCCTTCAGAAATGTCAACTAACACAAACAATCCATTCACTATTTTGGGTTACTCTAACCCCAGCCAAATCCTAATATCCCGTCCTTTTCTTAAACTACACCTGTTAGCCCCAATAGGGTATAACTGAGATGGGTGTGGCCAATTATACATACATCTGTTACTGTTGAAGGTAACTCACAATGCTTATATTTTTCTGCCGGAGTTGGAAATACCGATAATCTTCATTAACTGGTACCTCGTACCCTTCTCATCTTGCTCCTTTTACTTGCTGAAACTTGTATCTACCTTCCGATTCTCTTATTCCTTTTTACCATAAGAGTGGATAGACATTTTTGCCTTAGGGATTCTTATCGAGAGGCTTACATGACTTAGTACACACATGTTCTGCTGAAGACCTTATATTTGCTCATCATAAGCATCATGCAAAATCGAGTTCCTCTGACTTGTTCTTCCACATCCACATGCAATCTCTTACCAACTATTTTTCTGGATGTAGGCATCGTTGTATTATGAATAGGATAGAGTTTAGGAAATTGAGTTCTTATAAGTGAGCTCTACCATACGATCCAGAGTAAGAAGAAAGAGTGACAGTCCTAAATTCCCTGTAGCCTCCTGCTTATAAGTGTGGTGCACAACACACCCATAAACAAGACTCTAGTAGATACGGCTTGTAGACTCCCTAGGACATAACTGCTCTGATATCACTTTTGTCATGACCCAAACCGATGGGCTGCGACAAGCACCCCATACCTTACTCAACCGAGTACCAATATAACGTATCTTTCTTATAGTACTATCATTGATAAATGAGCCGGAAAGGCTGCAGTGAGATAAGTAGAATACAACATGTAATACCAACTTATACATAAGACATACGGGCCTATAAGACCAAAATAACCACTCGGACGATGAACATAGGCCAACAAGGCCATACAATCTTTTACGTAAATGACATCTGTCTACAAGCCTCTAAGAATACATAATTTTCATAAAGGTCAGGACAGAGTCCTGCCATACCAAACAATACACGTCTAAATCATACTGACCAAACAAGCATTTTCGGAGCAAATGGAGTGCACCAACATCTTCTGCTGAGCTGATAGCCTACTTGAAGGGCACTCGACCTGTCTATCGGGACCTGCAGGCATAAAGCGCAGTGTCCCCCGGCAAAGGAACGTTAGCACAAATAATGTACCGAGTATGTAAGGAATGAAAATCGGTAAACAATAGACATGAGAGAAACATGGAGTAAAAGACTCAACATGTATGTCTGAATAGCTCTGTAAATCATTTCATATTTATAATGTCATGCATATACGTATAAATGTCATACCATGCATAGGTATATGCGTTCACAACATCATCAAGCCTCTGAGGGTATCCCATCATATCATCTCGGCCAATGTGGGAAAATCATCAACGTATACCAGCTGATGAGGTGGTGGTGTGTATATAACGCCGTAACCTTTCCATATCCCATATACATATCATATACCTATATACACGTATATAATGCCATCTCGTCATGGGTCAATGTACATGTATAAATGAATGAAATGCATATGAAATACTTCAATAAAATCTCCCGGATCGTAATAGGACCATTATGCATCATTATGGGGTTTCATGATTCCTTCTGCGTCTTCATCACTAAATGACAAGGTTCCTTTAGGTGTGTAATCCTGAGACCGAGATCGTTTCTCTCTTACAATCGACATCTTGGTGCGTTTAAGCACCGGTCCTTGGGGGATATCGATCCCACCGATGATCATGTGGATGATGTGTTGTGGCTCTTCTTGTTCGTTTTGTCTCCTGGAATCCATGTTTTTGAAATGGTTTTTGGCCCGGTCACTTAAAAATTCTCGAAGGTTCCCTTTATTGAATAACCAGGCTACCTCCTTTTTCAATTGCTTGCAATCTTTCATTCTGTGGCCATGAGTGCCATGATATTTGCACATTTGATTGGGATTCCCCTGGGTTGGATCAGTCTAAATAGGTCGAGGCAATTTAGTTTCTTTGATGTGTCCGATAGCTGACATGATGGCGGATGCATCGATGTTCAAGTTATATTCCGATAACTGTGGTGCTTCCTTGGGTCCAGTATGCCTGTCGAACCCATTCCTATTCATCAGCCCCCGAGACCTTTGGCCTCGATCACTTCTTTTATTGCTTTGTACGAGGTTACATCTTGGTTCGTTACCCCTATAATCTCCATTATACGGCCGACATCGGTTCTTGATCGGCCTTTGTTCTTGGTTGATGTCTCTTTTAATAACGGACCCAGAACCCAACTGTCATCTTCGACTCTAATCTTCGATTGATACCAATTGTGAACGTCAGCCCAAGTAACAGTTGGGTACTCGATCAGGTTCTGCTTCAACCGTCGTGAAGCTATCGAGCTTCGTTCGTTCAGAGCTTGAGTGAAAGCTTGAACAGCCCAATCGTCTGTGACTGGTGGTAGGTCCATTCGTTACATTTGGAAACAAGATAAGAATTCTCTTATTATCTCGTTATCTTTTTGTCTTTCCTTGAAAAGGTCCGACTTCCTAGTCTCGACCTTTATGGGTCCAGCACGTGCTTTTACAAAAGAATCTGCAAGCATAGCAAAAGAATCGATAAAGTAAGACGGGAAATTATAATACCATATCATTGCTCTTTTTGATAGGGTTTCACCAAATTTTATCAATAATACGGATTCGATCTCATTGTCTTCTAAATCGTTCCCTTTGATGGCACATGTGTAAGAGGTGACGTGTTCGTTAGGGTCGATCGTTCCATTACATTTAGGAATTTCGGACATGCGGAACTTCTTGGGGATCGGTTTTGGAGCTGCACTCGGGGGGAAGGGCTTTTGTATGAATATTTTTGAATCCAAGCCCTTCAATATTGGTGGTGCCCCCGGGATCTGATCAACCCTGGAATTATAAGTTTTCACTTTTTTATTGTTTGCTTCAATCCTTCTTTCTCCTGAATCTATTCGTTTTGTCAGTTCCTCGAGCATCTTAACAATTTCAGGATTAGTCCCTGATTCTTGCTCATTTTACCTTACTACAGCTGGCCCTATTTTGTGGGTGACTTCTCGGGGTGGACTGGGCTCGGGCCTGCTCGGTGCCTGGGTTTGTCTCTACAACTGAGCTATCGCTACCTGTTGAGCTTGCAACATTTAAAAAATCATACGCAAGTTGATTCCGTTTTCTTCAACGTTTTGGGTATTTCGAGTTGCAGATCGAGTTCCACCATGAATGTTATTTTCAAGGTCGGATCATTGGTTTACCTCGATGGCCACATGTGAATTAATGTCTATTGGCTCTTCGACCTGAGCTTCAACGGGATCGACGAGTGGACTTTCATCCCCGGGCGTCAAGTTGTTGTTCTCATCTTGAAGGCCAGCTTCGTTGTTGATAGGTAGGGACATTAATTGAGAATTCATCGCTTTGAACCTAAAATCAAAGATACTTTCAAGAGCAAGTGTAAAATAGTGTGTTTCATAGAGATTCATACTAAATAGCCACTATTATCCGTAGCCCCAGGGTGGGCGCCAAACTGTTTACCCGAAAAACGGATAGAGTTGAATTTATACGCGGTTCTAAAGACACGTGGTATAAATTGGTACAAACCGAAAAGATAAGTAGAAATATATTGAATGTTTATTGCAAAAAGGAAAGAAATACAAACCAAATTGATTAGAGAATGATTTATAAACGAGCAAGATGAATTAATATCCAAAACTCAAAAAAGGATAATCTCTTTATATATCAGTGTAATAATCTTTGAAATGTGAGAGTGTATGATATTTTTATCTTTTCTCCGGATGTTCAATCTGTCTTTACATAAATAATACCCACTCTTAATATAGTGAAAGAATTCTACTTTGGATATAATAAAAGTGGGGATCCCATGATATATTAGTTGGTTAGCGTTTTCTTAATTTTCGCCGAGATTCTCTCCCTGGTGTGGCTACAACGGCTCTTTGTCTCTTAGCTTGATCTTGGTCGGTCTCGGTATTGGTCGATCTCTGGATCGCGAGCTCGATATTGACTGGAGCTCGATATTGATCGGTCTCCGACTCTTGTGATCGATAACACTACATGTCATAGCTCGATATTGACTCGAGCTCGGTATTTTGAGCTCGATAACCTGGCTTTACTTCTAATCTCGATGTTACAATGACGACCCTCGGTTCATCACGTTCCAATCTCGACTAATTGCATGAAGGACAAACTCGGATTTGACCGTATACAAAGTCGTTGGAGTTCTGAAAATGGAGAAAAATGAATCTTGTGCGAACGAATTATTTGGAGAAGTGGATAACAAATATCGAATAATTAAACCAAAGCTAGGCTATAACTAAGTCTCCTTGGTTTTTACCTAGCATGCCTCTATTCACCTTAATTAGAATTGAGGTTATATATATTACAATTACACTTAACTTGTAATTGAAGACCCATTATTTATTTACGAGAATTTAAATTGTATACGGTTAAAACTGGGACCATCCGATTTTACTATTTGACCGAGACCGGGAGATCGCATCGAAGGATGGCCTCGTAACGGAACAGACTAAACCACGAGGATAAGGTACCGAGTTCAGAATCGAGGTACATGTTGAGATCGAGGCTAGTAGCGATCGAACCCAAAGGAGACAGACATCGAGCAAGATAAAAAATAGCACAATAATAGAAAGGCGAGATATCCGTGACTGGTCGAGGATCATGGCGTAAATCTCGGAACGGATTAAATCAGAAACGGTTAATTAGCTAATCATGTGATTTCCTTTTGTAATTAGAATTATACCATAAGTGGAATTCCTCTACTATTTAATAGGGGGTTCTATTCATTTGTAAGACACATTGTTCATAGATATCAAAGCAATATAATTCTCTTTCTCGTTTATACTATTGTTCATCAGCTTGTTATATTTTAATTGTTCTTACATCAACCAGTTCGAGGGTATCCAAACTCGAGGGCTGAGTTCCAATCTTATACTGGTTTGCTTTACTTTATAGTTCATTTCTGTTATTAATCTCCATATTTATCAATTGGTATTAAGTGAAATCACGTGTCCTTAGAACCACATTATAAGTTTAATTGTTATCCAATTTTAAGAGTAAACGGTTTGGCGCCCACCGTAGGGCATAGGATAATAGTGATTGCTTAATACTGATTCCGATAACACACACCGCTTTACACTTGTTCTCATAAGAATCTTTGTTTTCAGGATAAATATGTCAAAATCATAAGCAACGCCTACACATGGTGACAAGGCCTCGGATTTCACAGAGAAAATGACAATATAGCCGCCCCAGGGATCGAGGCGCCTCACGCTGATCTCGAGGGAGCACCAATTGCAAATCCTATCGATGTCAGTTCACATGTCGCCCTAAATGCAAATTTGGGAGTTGATCCCGAAGGTAGCATACGCAGGGAAGTTCGATCAGGTGGTCGAGGTACGCAGGGCACAGAAGATGGCAGAGTTAGCCTCCAATTGATATTCGAAATGTTACAAGCTCAACAAGCCGCTATAGCACAACTACAAAATTAGCACCGAACACCGAGTAGGATCGAGCCAGAAGTCGTCCACAGGATCGAGCCTTTGCCGGAAAGGTCGAATGCCAACGAATCGGCGACTGACCCCGCCGTTATGAAAATGCTCGAGAAGATCATTAAACAGATTGAATCGGGAGAAAATAAAATCGAGGCAAATGACAAAAAAGTACAGACATACAACTCCCGGGTTGACCAAATACCGGGGGCACCGCCGATTCTAAAGGGTATGGATTCAAATCAATTCGTACAGAAGTCTTTTCCTCCAAGTGCGGCTCTGCAATCCATTCCGAATGCCAGAAATTTCTAAGTACAATGGGACTACCGACCCTAATGAGCATGTCACTTCTTATACATGCTCAATAAAAGGAAATGACTTGGAAGACGATGAGATTGAATCTATTCTACTGAAGAAATTTGGAGAAACCATGTCGAAAGGAGCAAGGATATGGTACCACAATTTGCCGCCTAATTCCATCGATTCCTTCGCCATGCTTGCAGACTCCTTCGTAAAGGCACATGCCGGAGCAATAAAGGTTACGACTAGGAAGTCGGACCTCTTCAAGGTGAAACAAAAAGACAACGAAATGTTGAGGGAATTTGTATTTCGGTTCCAGATGGAACGCATGGAACTACCACCGGTCACAGACGATTGGGCTTGTTCAAGCCTTTACTCAAGGTTTGAATGAACGAAGTTCGGTGGCATCACAACAGCTAAAGCAGAATTTAATTGAATATCCAACGGTAACCTGGGCTGATATACATAATCGACACCAGTCAAAGATCAGGGCCGAAGATGATCAATTGGGGACCCCTTCCGGTTCCGTTTATCTAAACAGGCCCATCGGCAAAACTCAAAGGGATATCGATAGAGAACCCCAGTCGAACAGAGATCGGTACCAACCATACAATGTAGATCGAAGAAACAACGGCCCATGATGCAATCCCATCCGAAATGATCGAAGGAACGATCGAGGGCAGAGCTCTCCAGGGCTTATGAGAAAAAGTGGCTTCGATAAACATGTTAATCCCACAGAAGCACCACGATTATCAGAATACAACTTCAGCATCGACGCATCAGGTATTGTGTCAACCATTGGGAGAATCAAAGATACTACATGGTCCAGACCCCTACAAACCTATCAATCCCAAAGAAACATCAATCAAATATGAAAATACCATGGTACACATGGTCATAGAACCGAAGATTGCAGACAACTAAGGGAGGAGGTGGCCCGTCTATTCAACGAGGGTCACCTTCGAGAATTCTTGAGCGACCGAGCTAAAAACCATTTCAGAAATAGGGATGCAAACAGGAAAAACGAGCAGGAAGAACCACAGCAAGTGATTCACATGATCGTTGGTGGGGTCGATATTCCACAAGGGCTCGTGTTCAAATGCACTAAAGTATCAATCACCAGAGATAAACGAACTCGAGACTATGTGCCAGAAGGCACTTTATCATTCAATGATGAGGAAGCAGAAGGGATCTCACAACCCCACAATGATGCTTTGGTAATCTCTATCCTTATGAATAAAATTCGGGTTAAACGCGTTTTAATTGATCCAGGAAGCTTGGCTAATATTATTCGATCGAGGGTCGTGGAGCAGCTCGGCCTACAAGATCAGATCGTACCCGCAACTCGGATTCTCAAGGGCTTCAACATGGCGAGTGAAACAACTTAAGGTGAAATCATCCTATCAATAAATGTAGCCGGAACTATTCAAGAAACAAAGTTCCATGTGATCAAGGGGAATATGTGATACAACACACTGCTCGGAAGACCCTGGGTTCACAATATGAGGGCGGTCCCCTCAACCCTTCACCAAATGTTGAAGTTCCCAACACCGGATGGAGTAAAAATGGTGTGTGAGGAACAACATGCTGCCAAAGAGATGCTTGCGGTCGACGAAGTAATACCGGTATCGGCGCTTTCGTCAACAAAGGGATCGGAGTCCAAAGGAAAACACAAAGCTAAATAGCAACCACAGCCACCAGCCTCGGCTCAGTCGTAGAAGCAGGGAATGGACGAGGATGAGGATGGTGACTACTGGACCCCTCGATCCTTCATAATCCCCGAGGATTCCGACGCCACCAAATCGACAGTCGAAGAGCTGGAGCAAGTCATACTGATCTAGCATCTACCTGATCAAAAGGTATACCTAGGTACGTGGTTAACCCCCGAGTTCAGGGAAAAATTCATTAAATTTCTTATCAATAATATGAATTATTTTGCTTGGTCCCACCTAGATATGAAAGGGATCCCGCCGGAGATCACTACACATCGGCTGAGCTTGGATCCGAAGTTCCGCCCGGTAAAACAAAAGAGAAGGCCCCAGTCCGAGGTAAAACATGGATTCATCAAGGACGAGGTAGACAAACTTCTCAAAATAGGATCCATTCGGGAAGTAAAATATCCCGAATGGTTAGAAAACGTGGTCGTAGTCCCTAAAAGGAAAATAAACTTAGAATGTGTGTTGACTATAATGATTTAAAGCATGTCCTAAAAACTCTTTTCCTCTGCCGAATATCAATCGCATGATCGATGCAATGGCCGGCCACGAGATCCTTAGTTTTCTCGATGCCTACTCTGGGTACAATCAAATACAAATGAACCCGAAGGATCAGGAAATGACATCGTTCATCACTAAGTATGGCACCTTTTGTTAAAACGTAATGCCGTTTGGACTAAAAAATGTTGCTGCCACTTATGAATGCTTAGTAAATCGAATGTTCGAAGAACAAATAGGTAAATAAATGGAGGTTTATATTGACGATATGCTAGTTAAGTCCCTGCAAGTAGAGGACCATTTGACACATTTGCAGGAAACCTTCGATATACTAAGGAAATACTACATGAAACTCAAGTCGGAGAAATGTGCATTCGGGGTCGGCTCGGGCAAGTTCCTCGACTTTATGGTATCAAATTGGGGGATTGAAATCAACCCCGATAAGATCAAGGCAATCGAAGATATCACAGTCATGGACAATGTTAAGGCCGTACAAAGTTTAACATGGCGCATAGCCGCCCTAGGTCGATTCATATCGAGGTCTTCAGATAGAAATCACATGTTCTTCTCACTTCTCAAAAAGAAAAACAATTTTGCATGGACCCCGGAATGCCAACAAGCATTGGAAGGATTAAAGCGGTACCTCTCGAGCCCGCCAATGCTTCATACTCCGAAAGCGGGCGAGCAACTTTACTTGTACTTAGCAGTCTCGGAGATCGCGGTAAGTGGGGTCCTAGTTTGAGATGAGCAAGGTACGCAATTTCCCGTTTACTATGTTAGTTAAACTTTAGATGAGGCCGAGACCCAGTACCCACACTTAGAAAAATTAACGCTTGCCCTAATAAACGCCTCTAGGAAATTAAAACCATATTTTCAGTGTCACCCGATCTGTGTGGTGACTACTTATCCCCTTCGCAATATTTTGCATAAGCCCGAACTTTCGGGCCGATTGGCCAAATGGGCCATCGAAATCAGTGGGTACGATATTGAGTATCGACCCCGAACGGCCATTAAGTCTCAAATCTTAGCGGACTTCGTGGTTGACTTTATGCCCGCCCTCGTACCCGAGGTCGAAAAGAAACTATTATTAAAGTCAGGTACATTATCGGGGGTGTGGACCCTCTTCACAAATGACGCTTCGAACATGAAGGGGTCCGGGCTAGGCATCGTTTTGAAGCCGCCCACGGGTAATACAATTAGACAAGATATCAAAATTTTCAAGTTAACTAAAGGTTTGGGAGCAGAGGTCATCGATGCCAAATGTGACTCCCTGCTTGTGGTAAACCAAGTCAACAGAACCTTCGAGGTTCGAGAAGATTGAATGCAGAGGTACTTGGACAAACTACAGGTGACTCTACATCCGTTTAAAGAATGGACCCTACAGCATGTACCTCGAGCACAAAACAGTGAGGCCGATGCCCTTGCAAATTTGAGGTCATCAGTCGAAGACAACGAGATTAGCTAGGGGATTGTCGTATAACTTTCAAGGTCAGTAATCGAAGAAGGCCACGCCGAAATCAACTCCACAAGTCTGACCTGGGATTGGAGGAACATATATATCGAGTACCTAAAGAACGGGAAGCTTCCATCAGATCCTAAGGAATCGAGGACTCTACGTACGAAGGCCGCACAATTCACATTGGCTGAAGATGGAACACTAAATAGAAGGATGTTTGATGGACCATTGAAAATATATTTGGGACCAGGAGATACCGACTACGTCCTACAAGAAATCCACAAGGGCACATGCGGGAATCATTCCGGTGATGAATCATTGGTTCACAAAGTCATCTGAGCAGGATACTATTAGGCCGATATAGAAAAGGATACAAAAGAGTTTGTTCGAAAGTGCGACAAATGTCAAAGGTATGTGCCAATGATTCCCCAACCCGACGAGCAACTCCACTCAGTCTTATCCCCATGGCCATTCATGAAATGGGGAATAGATATCGTCGGCCCTCTTCTATCGGCCCCAGGTAAAGCTAAATTTATTTTGTTTATGACTGACTATTTCTCTAAGTGGGTTGAAGCATAGGCTTTCGAGAAAATTAGAGAGAAAGAAGTCATAGAATTCATCTGGGACCACATTATATGCCGATTCGGGATGCCTGCCGAGATCGTATGCAACAATGGAAAGCAATTCATCGGCAGCAGGTGACAAAGTTTTTCGAAGATCACAAAATAAAAAGGATCATGTCAACGCCATAGCATCCTAGTGGGAACGGACAGGCCGGATCGACAAACAAGACCATCATTCAAAATCTAAAGAAAATATTGAACGACGCTAAGGGAAAATGGAGAAAAATATTGCCCGAAGCCATTTGGGTGTATCGAACAATATCAAAATTCAGTACGGGTGCAACACCGTTCTCTTTAGTATATGGCACCGAAGCTCTGATACCGATTGAAGTCGGGGAACCTAGCGTCAGGTTTCGATACGCAACGGAAGAGTCAAATCACGAGGCTATGAATACAAGCCTCGAATTGCTAGATGAAAAACGGAAAGCCGCCCTCGTTCGAATGGCCGCACAGAAACAGCGAATCGAAAGGTACTACAATCGAAGAGCCAATCTTCGACACTTTAAAATCGGGTACTTGGTTCTGAGGAAGGTCACCCTCAATACTCGAGACCCAAACAAAGGAAAACTTGGCCCGAACTGGAAGGGACCGTATCAGGTCCTCGATATCATCAAAAAGGGATTCTATAAACTTGGCACGATGAACGGCGTACAATTACCAAACAATTGGAACATATCACTCCTCAAATGATATTACGGCTAAGGTACGACCTTCTCCATTTTTGTTTATATTTTATACTAACCATTCGCAGGTGTTTAATCGAAGTCACCAAAGGATTCTTCAAACACAAAGTCCCTAGGTCTGAAAGCACGCGTTGTGCTCTTTTTCCCTTAGACCGGTTTTTGTCCCGAATGGGTCTTTCAGACAAGGTTTTTAACGAGGCAACCATTGTTCGTGCTAACTTAGAGCAATTCAACAGTATCCGAGGCTCCTTTACAATCAACCTTGAATACTGGGGGGCATCACCCTCAGATAGTTACAAGGGAAATACTTCATGTCAACAGGGTCTCGATAGGTAAAGGACCAAACGGTCAAATAAACCGTGTCCATGTAGATTACTCGAACCCTAATGGTAAAACATGTACCCATGTATAATCTATTAAAAGAAGTATTTTTCCTTACCAGATATTCCATGCTTTAGAGAAATTTATACTTTACAATTTCATACTTATGATCTATTGTGGAAACTGGCTTAAGGGCCGATGACAACTAAAGTTCAAGCAATTTATCCTATACTCGGGGACTGCCGTCCAAAAATTCGACATGATCGAATTACTAAACCTCGAAAACGTAAGACCTTAAAAAGGCAATCCTCAATTTTATAGGCCACGTCCACCCCATTCGGGGACTGACACTTCGAACGCGCAAGGAAACAAGCCTAAGGGGCAAATACCAAACTAAAGGCTACGGCCAAATTAACACGGTTCGGAGACGTCTGAATTTCGTTATAAAACAGGCCTTCAAATATTCTCATAAACTGGTTAAAAAGGCAACCCTCGGCTGAATTACTAAGGTTCTCGATAATATCGACCCTCAAAAAACCCTAAGGTGTAGCGAATTGTTGTAACTCCCGGACAATTTTGTGCTAAGGCATAACAAAGAAAAAGATTTCGATAACACCAATCCTCGAAAAACCTAATGGGTACAAATTTATCTCGTGCTAAGGCATGACAAATTTTTATGATTAATTTTTCAAGCCGAAGAAGGGAAAAGCCATTCTTTTAAGGCCATATCGGCCTAATTCAAGAGCCTAAGGGCCATTTTATTTTTTGAGTTCGAGAAATCGTACTCACTCAACTAAAACCTAAGGGTCATTCTACTTCTATTTCGAGCAAGTACTCACTCGATTTTAAAGACTACACTGGTCCGACTTCGGTCTAGTTACCTAAAGTCCCAAACTTGTGAGCAAAATCTCCATAAGGAATGAAGGCATGAATGAAATAGAATTTTCACGAGGTAGGAAATAGAATAAAGACAAGTCAAAGAGAAAAAAGATCTTTTATCTATACGAAAATATTTACAAGGACCGATCAGGGTCCCGCACAAAAAAACAAAAAACAAAAAAGCCTAAGATTCCTAATTTTCCTTAGGGGCAGTTTCTTCTCCATCGAGGTTATCCCCATTCTCGGATCCACTCTTACTGTCATCATCATCATCATCGGAAGAGGCCATCGCTCTAGTATCATGCTCTTTAGCCTTTATTATCTCGTCGGTAAGATCGAAACCTCAAGAATGGATCTCCTAGAGGGTTTCCCTCCGAGATTGGCATTTGGCGAGTCCAACAATCCAATGTGCTCGATTTTCTACCTCTCTCGCTTGGACTTGAGCGAATTCAGCATCGGCCCGGTAGACGGCCACGATCGCCTCAGCTTTGGCCTTTGCCTTTTTGGCTTCAAATTTGGCCTTTGCTAGTTCGGAAGCCAATCGAGCCTCGAGATCCTTTATTTTCTTTGCCTGAGCTGAGCTTTTCTCCTTCATGCATCGAAGCTGACTTTCAACCGATGACAATTGGGCTCGAGCAGCCTCTTTTTCAGTAGCAAAGCGGTCCATACTTTCTTTCCACCACAAGCTCTACGCCTTCATCATGTCGACCTCCTCGCGGAATTACTCGATCCTCTCGACCTTTTTCTATAGCTGTGAGATTGAAATGTTAGCCACCATTCCCGAATCGAGCCCATGAGCTTTTAAGATTTTCATTACCTGCTCGATCAGGTTGGACTAATCTTGGTGAGCCTTGGCCAACTCGGCTCAGAGGTCCTTGATCTCTTCTTCTTTTTGGCCACTAAGAAGTTTAAGGGCATTTCTCTCCTCCGTGAGCCCTCAGAGGTTGGCCTCACATCGGCTCAGCTCTGCCCGGGACTTTGAAAATGCCTCCTGATGGAGCACCAAAGCCTATACAGAAAAAAGAAAGGAAGTTAGACAGGAAGAGAAGAAATAAACTAAGTATGATATCGACAAAGGGAGTTGAGATTTACCCGATTCAAGGCCTGTTGAGCTTCATCGAAGAGACTCGATGCTTCATTCAGGTCAGTAGCATCCTCGACCCCGATAAAGTAACCACAGAAGGGGTACTTCCCTTCATGGGCCCCTTCTACTTCGGGATTCCTCATAGCTTGGGCCTCCCGAATTGCCTCCTCGGAAAATGCAGGGAGAATCGGCAAGTCTCTAATATCTATTGCCCCAAGTAAGCCACTTGGGGCGTTTTCCTCGCTGCGAAGGGCCTTGGAGCCTGCCCCTTCATACATACCCGCCTTTTGCTCACCTCGGCAGGAGGCATCTTCAATCTTTGACGACTCGGGGACTTTTCCCAAGACTTGAGGCGGAATCTCCTCAACCACCACTGACTCAGCGGCCTTTGGGGCCTCGATGGTTTTCTTCACTAGGGCCACCAATTCCGAGCAATCGTCTTCTTCTTCCTCCCTAAACCGTTGAATCACATCTGCAGGCAGGGCAACAGTGTCTTTCTTCGGCTTACAAACCGGATTCTTCTTAGGCTTTGGATCCTCAGAGGTTGAGGTCTTTTTCCTCTTCTTATCCTTCGCCGGCTTCGAAACCGGGGTCGAAGTCTCCTTCTCATCAGACGGGGGCCTCATGACCGCATCCTTGCCCAGTCTTGTACACGAGAAAATTGAATAAGTAGAAGAAGGGCATCTTAATCAAATCATCAAATACACAAAAATTGGGCTTACCATGAGTCTTGGCCTCCCATCGGCCCTTTGCTAAATCGCGCCACGAGCGCTCGGCGTATGTAGAGGTTGAGGCCAGGTTCCGAACCCAACTCTCGAGGTTGGAAATCGCACGGGGCATCCAAGCAGCCGCTACATCATGGAAAAAGACATCAATTAGAAAATACAAAGGAACAAATAATACATGGAAGCTAACAGTGAGACGGTACTTACGATTCATGTTCCATTTCTCAGAAAATGGCATCTTCTCGGCTGGGATTAGGTCGGAAGTCCTCACTCGAATGAACCGGCCCATCCAGCCTTGATCCTTGTCCTCGTCTATGCTCGAGAACAGTACTTTGGTAGCCCGGCGTAGGAGTTTTATTAACACGCCTCGATAGAGGCGGGGGCTATACAATCTGATAAGGTGATCGAGGGTGAAATGGAGCCCTTCAACTTTTCTCACGAAGAATCGGAGCAGAATAATAATTCGCCAAAAGGAAGGATGGATTTGGCCTAGGGTTATTTGATATTGACGGAAAAAATCAATGATGACGGGGTCGAGGGCGCCCAGCATGAAAGGGTAAGTGTAAACACTTAGAAACCCTTCCACATGGGTGGTGATGTCTTCTTCGAGGGTCGGGATCACCACCTCTTTGCCCTCCCAGTTGTAGTCTTTCTTTACCTGCTTAAGGTATCCCTTAGTTATCGAGCATATATACCTCGACATTGGCTCGTATCGACCAGGAATCGACGAGGCTTTATCAGTCTTGAAATCGGAGTTTAGCGCGCACCCTCCAGGAATGCATTCCTCAAGACGGGGTTCTACCGGCATTTTCCCGCCGGTCGGTTGAGAAGATGAACCAGCTTCTTTTTGTGGTACCGTTTTTGCCATTTTTGTGTAAGTTTGAATAAGAGAAAGATAATAGGACCTGACGTTTGAGAAAGTATTAACAGCAAAACCTGAAGATTTGTAAAAAGGAAGAACTTAGGAGATGCAAAAGCTTTGGAGATTAGAAGGAAGTGAAAGTAAAGTTTGAATTAATGAGGAAGGGGTTTATTTATTGGATTCACGGTGACGGTTCAAAGGCACTAGTGGCCGACCACCAACTGACACTCATTAATGACTTGGGAAACTGCACCGACGGGATGTTTCGGTCACTCCCGTCACTTACGTCACGAGGACGATGTCATGACAGGTCGAGGTAGAAAATCGAAGGCTCAATTTGTTTCTTGTCATTTTACTCTAAAAAATGAGGGGATTATTTGTATACAATTAAAATCGGGACCACCCAATTTTACTATTTGACCGAGACCGGGAGGTTGCACCAAAGGATGGCCTCGTAACGGAACAGACTAAACCACGAGGATAAGGTACCGAGTTCAGAATCGAGGTACCTGTCGAGATCGAGGCGAGTAGCGATCGAAACCAAAGGAGACAAACATCGAGCAAGATCGAAGATAGCACAATAACAAAAAGGCGAGATATCTGTGACTAGTCGAGGATCATGGTGTAAATCTCGAAACAGATCAAATCAGAAACGGTTAATTAGCTAATCATGAGATTTTCTTCTGTAATTAGAATTATACCATAAGTGAAATTTCTCTACTATTTAAGGGGGGTTCTAATCATCTGTAAGACACATTGTTCACAGATATCAAAACAATATAATTCTCTTTCTCGTTTATACTATCGTTTATCAGCTTGTTATATTTTAATTGTTCTTACATCAACCAGTTCGAGGGTATCCAAACTCGAGGGCTGAGTTCCATTCTAACACTGGTTTGATTTACTTTATAGTTCATTTCTGTTATTAATCTTCATATTTATCAATTAATTTTAAGTGAAATCACGTATCATTAGAACCACATTTTAAGTTGAATTGTTATCCAATTTTAAGGGTAAACATAATTATTTTGTGGAGTCTATTTTAGTTGCATAACTTGCCTTATCCTTTCACATCAACTCTACATATGAGTGTGATACAGGTTCACAAAAAATAAACATAAAACATCAAACTTTACATCAACATAATTAAGTTTACCCCTATCCCCATACAACTGGAACACGGTTTTAAGCTATGAGCATTAGAATTAAATAATTATTGATATGACCATAAATTCTGTAAATCCCTCCCTCTAGAAGAACTTTACTTTTTGCACAATTCATAGTTGACAGTGACTCTATTTCCTTTTTATGTGGTCAAATCTGATACACCGGGGTACACCAATTTCATTTCCGTCGTTCTAACTAAATTTCCAATGAAAGAAAATCATTAATAATAATAATAATAATAATATTACTTACTGCATGCAAAGATCGATCCGTTGGGCATTAGAACTCTTAAATTTTTTAATAGTGTTCCAAAAATGATCAATTGGGTTTATCGCATTACTTGTTGTTTCTAAAACAATATCATTATTGTACTCAACATAATTATTATTTTAAACTTGGAGAAACTAATTTTAGTGATTTTCCTTTTAATTAGAAGCCACAAATTGCAAAATGACTTACACTCACAAGAAAAAACTGTGATTTTGCAATGGCAGGTGACTTTTGCTAATAAATTAACTATGTTGCTCCAAAAGGCTACTGAATTGAAGTTGGAATAAGTCTGATGATATGCAACGTAAATATGGTATTGTGTATATCCAATTAAGACAGAAAATTGGACATATATCTACCCGATACGAATTTAAGATTTAGAATCAATAAGACTTTGCAATATAACTTATCATATATTAAATATTATATCCAATTAGGGCAGATATATTTAGTCAGATACGAATTCATGATTTAAAATTAAGAAAATTACTGTGTATAATAAATTTATTAATAAATTTTAATAAATATTTCGTTATTAATCTTTTCGACCATAAATAATTTAAACTGAAAGCATTGAGTATAATCATCCAACTAGATCTCCATATGAGTTTGGTGAATAAGCTTTTTAACATTGTAATTTCTTTATTGCTTTTGAATTTATTAAATTTTATTTAATATTTTTTAAAATCTTTTTATAATGTCATTTCTAAGTGTTGACCTTATTCATACGTATTAGTAGTAATTGATCACTTCTCAAAATGTTTGTAGTATTATCAAGGTACTTGTGATTTATGAAATGGATTTTTAATTTTTATTAACTGATGTAGTTTAGTATATTCAAATTATTATCGAAAGCAAGTCATCATACTGATATTCAATATTATTGCTTTGGTTTAACTATATTTTATATTGATTAAATATTTTAATATACCTTTGTTATTTTAATGGTTATTATTTTAATTCAATAGAAAATTTGAATTAAAGTCTTTCATAATAAATACTTTAAAAAAATTCTCAGTTTAAATAATCATATGTGTATACGGGTAAAACCGAACCACTGCATGACTCGACTTCTCGGTGAGCCAAACGGAGTAGGAACGTGACCGTATGGATCGGAATCAATGCAAGAAGCCCCTCGTATCGGGGTTCGGGCAAAACACCTGCCCTCGGGGATATCGGGGCCATATCCCCCGGGTCCGATTTGAGGATTGAGACTTCGGGGAGCATTACAAACAGATGCACACGACTAACGAAGGGTCGTGATGTCTGTGCCTAACCGGATATCACGGCGTGAATCCCAACCCGTATCGACAGAAAATGAGTGATTAACGAAACAAAAGATTTTTACCTTTTTTATAATTGTACTTAGGGTAAAACTCCCCTGCTATATAAAGGGGAAAGCTTATTACTCATGGGACATGGCAACATGCATATCAAGATAATTTATTTCAATTCTTTTTGTTGCTCAAAGTTCTTATTCTTGTTCTTAAGTTCTTCATAAGTATAAGCTTGAAATCGAGGGCAAGTTCTTTATCGAGCCATCAATCGAGCTCGGAATCGCCCTTATCATTGATTTGGTCATCTATTACGTTTTTTATTTGTTTAATCTAATACTATTAATCACTCGTATTGAATTAATCTACATATCCTTGAAATCACATATAAATTCAATTGTTATCCGTTTTTTAGAGTAAACCATATGTAATGAACCTTGATACTTGTCCTCTTTCATAAATTGATACTCAAAAACAGCGCACTTTTTAAAAAAATTGACCAAACACAATCTGTTTATCAACTAGTGAAAAAGGCATGTTTCAAACAAATTGGTCAAACACAAATTGTTATTTTTCCTCAAGTACTTCTCTAGCTTCTCAATATAAGCCATTTTTGACATCTTGGCAAAACAGACTCTTACTCCCTAAGAAGAGGGTGTATGTGAAGTTTATCACAAAGGAAGGCTAATGAAAGCAAGTCAAGGAGAAACATATAGAATTGTAAGCCTATGGAAACTGGTGTATATGACACCTTAGACAAATTATTCTCATAAAAAAAACAGATAGAAAAGTTAAACATTGCATAAGACATCACAAGTTTATATTGTAGGCACGCTTTTGGATTACATATTGCAAATTCATGTCTATTTAATCAAAGTGAACAATATGTGCCATAAAGTTTGACTTTGACACTCGCACTATCTCGTAAAATTATTTTAAAAAAAAAAAAAAAAGTGTTATGACAAAGACCACGAACGTGGCTGAGGTATAAGTACTTTTATTCTGGAGTATTTCTTTCTTTATCACCCTTCACTAATACTTTTTTTGTTATGCATATATAAGTACATCTTATTCTCACGTTGTCAAATACTAACAAACTGATACAATCTTTAATTACAGCCGCTGGATTTCTCCATGATTACGTTGTTTAATTTTACTTCCTAAGTAATGTCTTATATATTCTCCTAATTAACTATCCAATATTCTTCAACGTTGTAGTTGCATGGTTGTTTCATTTAACATAGCATACTAATATCACCTTGTTGGAGTGTATGAGGTAAAATATGTTATGCTAAGCGGTCGCATATGAGAGTGACACGTGGAGCCGAAAGCAGATGATAGTTAGAACCGAAGACAACTGTTCCATTTATCACCGGAAAGAATGACTCCCATAAAGATGCAATAAATATCTGCCACCCGATAACATTTAATAGAGAATATTTCACAGTATTTAGTACACTGTGCGTTACAAAGGAATTGTCATTTATGCTCATCGTTACACATTCTTCAATGGTGGCCCTCATAATTGACATTAAAGAAGGACATGATCCTAGGAACGTGTTCCTTAGGTGCAACTATAAATAGTAAGCTCTGTTATCATTGTAAATGACATGAATTTTCTAGCAAATTTACGCTATAATCAATTCAAAGCTTTATACAATTTTATCTTCTTACTTCTTGATTCATTATTGTTGTACCCGGAAGCCCTACTCCAAGATTTACTGTTTCTGCTATTTTTGTCTTCATTTCAAGGCTAAGTACTGCATATTTCTTCAATTATTTTATTATTTTAGGATCGAATTAATTCACTTGTCTAGAAACCACGTATAAATTCAACTGTACCATTTTACGGGTAAACATGAAGCTTCTAACATTTTCCATTGTTTTTGTAATTGTTTGATTTTTTTGTTTTGATACTTGTAGCTAAGACGCAGATAAAATTGATTGCATTTAAATGTTATATTAAAATGAAGATATTTATCTAACTCTATCTTTATTTATTTTTATACATTTATACAAAGTTATGTCAAACCCGTACAAACCTACATCTATCAATGCAGCTAGCATATATAGGCGGGTTCTAAATTCTTGTCCTTTAAAAGAAATTCGGGGATTTGCAGCCGTACCCTATATTTGTGCCACCTTTTAACATGTACCATATTTTTAAAAATTATTGATTTGGTAGCCAGTTGACGAAAAATCCGTAATAATATGATAATTACACCCGTGATAGTATTAACATTAGCATGCTACTTTGGAGATGACCTCATTCGCATTAGCATACTGTAAAACAAGCCCTGATAAACGTAGTTGCATGCTAACGTTTGGAGATGACGTTGTTTTACAGTACCAGGGGTTATTTATTAGCATGCGAGATGGTGTAAAACTTCAGCCAATTACAGTAGCAGCTGATGTTTTTTTACATTGAAGCTAAAACTTCATGCTAATGTATGCTGAAGTTATTTATCCTGCAGTCAACAGTTTTGTCATGAGTTTTATCTAAAACTTTAGTCTAAACATGCTGAAGTTATTTAGTTCATTTGCTAAAACTTCAGACTAAATGTTGAAGTTATTTAGTTCATTTGCTAAAACTTCAGTTTAAACATGTTGAAGTTATTTAGTTCATTTGCGAAAACTTCAGACTAAACATGCTTAAGTTTTTATCTTTCAATATGTAATTTTCTAATAAGTTTTTGCTAATGCATGTTGAAGTTATTTAGTTCATTTGCTAAAACTTCATACTAAATATGCTTAAGTTATTTAGTTCATTTGCTAAAACTTTAGTCTAAACATGCTGAAGTTATTTTGTTCATTTGCTAAAATTTCAGACTAAACATGCTGAAGTTATTTAGTTCATTTGCTAAAATTTCAGACTAAACATGCTGAAGTTATTTAGTTCATTTGCGAAACTTCAGACTAAACATGCTTAAGTTTTTGTCTTGCAATATGCAATTTTCTAATGAGTTTTTGCTAATGCATGCTGAAGTTATTTAGTTCATTTGCTAAAATTTCAGATTAAACATACTTAAGTTATTTAGTTCATTTGCTAAAACTCTAGACTTATCATGCTTAAGTTATTTAGTTCATTTGCTAAAATTTCAGACTAAACATACTTAAGTTATTTAGTTAATTTGCTAAAATTTCATGCCAAAACATGCTGAAGTGTTGTCCTGCAGTCTACAATTTTGTCAATAGTCCTGAAGGGCAAAATTGACTTTTTAAAATGCTTTTAATAAAAAAAAAATGGGCACGAATGCAAACAGAAAAATAAAACGGGTATGAGTTAAAAGGGGGCGGCCAAATAGGGCGCCTCATGCAATTTTTACAAGAAATTTATTTGCCTTTAATAGCTTGTTTGGCCAAGCTTCTAGCATGCCAAAAGTGCTTTTTTTTTTTCCTTTCAAAAAGTATTTTTTTTCTCAATTTGAGGTGTTTGACCAAGTTTTTTCTTTTTGAAAAAAAGTGCTTTTGGCTAGAAGCAGAAGCAGTTTTGAAGAAGCAGAAAAAAGTAGCTTCTCTGCAGAAGTAGAAGCAGTTTTAATTTTTCTTCCTACCAAAATACCCTTTGCAAAATATTATATATACCAAAATAACCTTACTTAGTTTAAACTATTAAGTAATATAAAATAACTTTTGGGATAAAATTTTATATTTATTGGATAATTTTTGATATATTTAAATTATCTTGAAAGAATAAAGTACTTTTCAATTTTATTTTTATATTTTACTTAAATAAAATAAAAAACTTAATTATTATCTTTAATAATAAAAATTTGTAATTATTTATCTACTTATATAATATTAACTATTAAGAAAATCTCTTCATGTCCTTATTTGTAATTTGACACATAAAAGCGCTTTTTGAAAAGCTTGGTCAAACACAAATTATTGTTCAAAAGTGTCATGACCCAAATTAACCCTCCGTAAGGTGTCGTGATGGCACATAGTCTTTACGACTAGGTAAGCCTAACATTTGCGGAAAATATAAAGAAAACACAATATTTTTTTAAGATAAACAGTATATTTTAAATAGCCAAGAGTAGTACCACTCGGCATACACAAAATAATTTTCCAAGACCCGGAATATCACTAAGTCACAAGCTGCTATAATCTATGTAGCTCTATACAAAAGTCTGAAGATAATAAGGAAAATCTCTAGACAAGGGAGTAGAAGGGGACTCCAAAGATCTGCGGACGCAAGCATAGGTACCTTGAAGTCTCCTAGAATCAGCAGCACGTACTAACCCCGAGGCTGATAGCTCGCACCTGAATCTGCACACGAAAAACATGTACAGGGAAGGGCATGAGTACACCACAATGGTACCCAGTAAGTGCCAAGCCTAACCTCGGTCGAGTAGTGACGAGGTCAGGCCAAGCCTAACCTGGGGGATCTCCCGGAATACGTCCGTATTCCCAAAGTAAATATGCAGTACAGGGGGATCTCCCGGAATACGTCCGTAGTCCCAAAGTAAATATGCAGTACATGTGGATCTCCCGGAATACGTCCGTAGTCCCAATTTAAATATGCAATGCAAGATGAAATGGCAGGTATGGCATCGAGTTATACAGTTTATACTAGACACAGATAAGGAAAATAAGGACTTAACTAAACATGACGCACAGAATGTCAATTAGGCAGTTCAAGCACGTAAGCATGCTTTTCTAGTCTAAAATACACAATTAAACATATTAGTACAATTAATAAGAGAATCAATTTATGATTTAAAAAGGTTAAACATGATTTTTGCAATAATAGCCAGTATACGTATTCGTCACCTCACGTACACGGCGCCCACACACCAAATAATATCAAGATATCTTAAGGGGAATGTCCCCAACACAAAGTTAGGCAAGCCACTTACCTCGAACCGCTCAAATCAACTTGATATCATGTTCTTGCCATGAGTATCCGACTCCAAATAGCCCGAATCTATTCAAAACAGTACAATACCATCAATATGCGCTAATGGGATGAATCCCACAAGAAAAACTATAAATTTAGGCCAAAATTCGAAATTGGCTCAAACCCGGCCCCCGGGGCCCACGTTTCGAAACCCGACAAAATTGACGAAACTAGAAATCTCATTCACTCACGAGTCTAACCATATCAAATTTACTAATATCCGACACCAAATGGTCCTCCAATCCACAATTCAAACTCCCAAATCTCTAGTCTCCAACTTCCAATTTTCACGTTAAATACACATTAACTAGGTGAAAAAATACTTGGCAAGGCAAGATTATTGATCAAAAATAAGCACAAGGAACTTACCTCAAGAAATGCCTCGAAAATGCTCTCAACAATTGCCCCAACCCGAGTTTGCAAAGCCAAAAATGATAAAAATCATGAAGCCCTTCGGTTTTAATCACTGCCCAGGTATTTCCGCACCTGCGGAACCTGGGTTCGCACCTGCGGGTGCGATTATGCGGAAAAACGTGCGCATCTGTGCAACTCAATTACCCCCTCTGCCTTTGCAGCTGCGACGAAAGGGCCGCATCTGCGCCCTCGCACCTGCGGAGTCCCTTCCGCTTCTGCGCATCTTGCGCATGTGCGAACATCCTTGCGTATTTGCGGGCATCGCAGATGCGGTAAATTCCTAGCACCTACGATCCCAGGCCAACTTTCGATTTATCGCATCTGCGCTTCCATCTTCGCATATGCGGCTCGCGCACCTGCGGTCTCTTTTACGCAGGTGCGAAAACACCAGAACCAGCAAAGTTCAGAAATTTCTCTAAGTCCAAGTTTTCACCCGTTAAGCATACGAAACATACCCGAGGCCCCCGGGACCTCAACCAAACATACCAACCAATCCTAAAACACCTTACAAACTTAGTCGAGCTCTCAAATCCTATCAAACAATGCAAAAATTATGAATCACCCTCCAATTCAATTTTAAAGAACTTGAAACTTTAATATTCTACAACCGATGTCGAAACCTATCAAATCAGGTCCGATAGATCTCGAATTTTGCGCACAAGTAATAATCAACATTATGAACCTACAGCCACTTTCAGAATTCCATTATGAGCTCGATATCAAAATTTCCACTATCGGCCGAAATCGCCGAAAAACTAGCTTCCGCCAATTCAAGCCTAAATCTGCTACATACCCCCAAAACACATTCTGGACGCGCTCCTAACCCCAAAATCACTCAACGGAACTAACAGAGTTGACGGAATTCCATTGCGGATCCGTCTTCATACAGTTTCGACTACGGTCCAAATCCTGAGGCTTAAGCTCTCATTTGGGGACTAAGTGTCCCAAAATACTCTGAAACTCAAAACCAATCATCCCGGCAAGTCACAATAGCAGAAAAACATTTGGGAAAATCAGTTAATAGGGGATCGTGGCTATTACTCTCAAAATGACTAGCCGGGTCGTTACATCCTCCCCCCTTAAAATAATCGTTCGTCCTCGAACGAGTATAAAGACATACCTGAAACTGTGAAAAGATGAGGGTACTGGCTGTGCATATCCTGCTCGGTCTCCCAAGTCGCCTCCTCGACCAGCTGACCCCTCCACTGAACCTTTACTGAAGCAATATTCTTTGACCTGAGCTTTCTGACCTGCCTGTCTAAAATGGCTACTGGCTCCTCAACATAAGATAGATCTTTGTCTGTGGAAGTCCAACTACAAAGTCCATGGTGATCTGCTCCCACTTCCACTCTGGGATCTCTAACCTCTGAAGTAATCCACCCGGCCTCTGGTGCTCATATTTGACTTGCTGACAGTTGAGACACTTGGCCACAAACCCAACTATATCCTTTTTTCATTCTTCTCCACCAATAGTGCTACCTCAAGTCCTGGTACATCTTCGCGGCACCTGGATGAATGGAGTACCGCGAGCTATGGGCCTCCTCAAGAATCATCTCCCGAAGCCCATCTACATTAAGCACGCAGATCCGACCCTACATCCTCATCACACCATCATCACCAATAGTCACATCTCTGGCATCACCTCGCCGAACCCTGTCCTGGAGAACTAGAAGATGAAGATCATCATACTGGCGTTCCCTGATACGGTCAAAAAAGAGAAGACCGAGCAACCACACAAGCTAATACCCGGCTAGGCTCTAAAATATCCAATCTCACGAACTGGTTGGCTAAGGCCTGAACATCCAAGGCTAAGGGCCTCTCAGCTGCCGAAAGATATGCCAAACTCCCCAAACTCTCTGCCCGGTGACTCAGGGCGTCGGCTACTACATTGGCCTTCCCCGGGTGGTATAATATAGTGATGTCATAGTCTTTAAGTAGCTCCAACCACCTCCGCTGATGCAAATTAAGGTCCTTCTACCTGGACAAGTACTGCAAACTCCGGTGATCACTATAAATCTCATAGGGAACATCGTACATATAATGACGACAGATCTTCAGGGCGTGAACAATAGCTGCTAATTTGAGATCATGAACTGGATAATTCTTCTCATGCACCTTCAACTGTCTAGACGCGTAGGCAATCACCCTACCGTCTTGCATCAATACCGCTCCAAGGCCAATCCTCGAGGCATCACAATAGACAGTGTATGACCCTGAACCTGTAGGCAATACTAATACTGGAGCTGTAGTCAAAGCTGTCTTGAGCTTCTGAAAGCTCTGCTCACACTCTTCGGTCCACCTGAACGGAGCACCCTTCTAGGTCAGCCTAGTCATAGGTGTTGCAATAGATGAAAATCCCTCCACAAAGCGACGGTAATACCCCGCCAAACTAAGGAAACTGCGGATCTCCGTAGCTGATGACAGTCTAGGCCAACTCTGCACTGCCTCCACCTTCTTCGGATCTACCTTGATCCTATCATAAGACACTATGTGGCCCAAGAATGCCACTGAATCAAGCTAGAATTCACACTTAGAAAACTTTTCATACAACCTCTTTTCCCTCAAAGTCTGAAGCACGGTCCTCAGGTGCTGCTCATGATCTTCCCGAGACCAGGAATATACCAGGATGTCGACAATAAACACAATGACGAAGGAATCAAGATAAGGCCGGAATACACTATGAATCAAATGCATAAAGGTTTCTGGGGCATTGGTCAGCCCAAATGACATGACAAGAAACTCATAGTGACCATATCCGGTCCTGAAAGCAGTCTTCGGGATATCCGGCTCCCGAATCTTCAACTGATGATAGCCAAAACGCAATTCAATCTTGGAAAACACCCTGGCACCCTGTAACTGATCAAATAAGTCATCAATACGAGGCAAAGGATACCTGTGCTTCACTGTAACCTTGTTCAACTCCTGATAATCAATGCACATACGCATAGAACAATCCTTCTTCTTCACAAATAAGACTGGAGCACCCCAAGGTGATACACTGGGCCTGATGAAGCCCTTATCAAGCAACTCCTGCAAGTGCGCCTTCAACTCCTTTAATTCAGGAGGAGCCATACGATATGGAGGAATAGAGATGGGCTGAGTGCCCGACAACAAATCAATGCCAAAATCAATATCTCTGTCGGGCGGCATGCCCGGAAGATCAGCTGGAAACACATCTAGGAAGTCCCTCACTACTAGAACTAACTCAACTGTAGGGGTATCAATACTGACATCTCTCACAAAGGCCAAATATGTATCACACCCCTTCTCAACCATTCGCTGAGCCTTAAGAAATGAAATGATCCTGCGGGGAGTATACTCTAAGGTACCTCTCCACTCTAATCTCGGCAAACCTGGCATAGCCAACATCATGGTCTTAGCATGATAATCAAGAATAGCATAATGGGGCGACAACTAGTCCATGCCCAAGATAACATCAAAATCTACCATACTGAGAAATAACAAATCGACTCTGGTCTCAAAACCACTAAGAGCAATCAAACACGACCGATATACGCGGTCCACAATGAGAAAATCTCCCACATGAGTAGATACATAAATAGGGGAACTCAATGATTCCTGAGATATCCCTAAATATTGGCAAAATAAGAAGACACATATGAATACGTAGATCATAGGTCAAATAATACTGATGCATCCCTATGACAGACGGGGACGATACCTGTGATGACTGAATCTGAAGCAACGGCCTCTGAATGGGCTGGAAGGGCATAGTACCTGGCCTGGCCTCCCCCTCTAGGGCGACCTCGACCTCCCCGACCTCCACCTCGAGCTGGCTGAGGAAGTGGGGTAGCAGCTGGTGCTGGAAGAATGGCCAGAGGACCCAGTGGAGCACGTGGAGGCTGATAAATCTATGCAGGTGCACCCCTCCTGGCTCTGGGGCAATATCTAACCTGGTGACGAGTGTCACCACACTCAAAACAGCCTCTCGGAGGACGCGGCGGCTGAGACTGACTCCGACCTGGCCTGCTGGACTGGCCAGTAATAACACCTCGAGTAGGAGGCATACTGGATACTGGAGGTGCATAATAGGGCTCCTGAGGTCTAGGAGGAGCTGGGACACTGCTAGCTGCTGGAAGAGCTGAATGAATAGGGCGACTCACAAAACCCCTACCATAGCGTGCTGCTGGTGCACGAGCTCCTGAATAATGACCAGTCTCTCGAGACCTCTTGGCCTCTCTCTCCTCTCGGTCATGGGCGAACATGCCCTCCACTCTCCTGGCAATGCTCACTGCCTGCTGATAAGTGATGTCCATCTCCAACTCCCTAGCCATACCGGTCCGAATACTAGGGTGGAGTCCCTCAATGAAGTGACGAACCCTCTCTCTGACTGTAGCAACCAGAGCCGGTGCATGGCGAGCTAACCCACTAAAACGGACTGTATACTCCGACACAGTCATAGAACCCTGACGCAACTGCTCGAACTCTGCGCGCCAAGCATCCCTGAGGCTCTGAGGAACATACTCATGCAAGAACATCTCTGAAAAGTGAGTCCAAGTGAGTGAGGCTACCTTGTCCGGACTACTCAACTCATAGGCACGCCACCACTGATATGCTGCTCCCCTCAGCTGGAAAGCGGAGAAAGAAACCCCACTCGTCTCCACAATGCCCATAGTGCGGAGAGTACGATGACACTCCTCAAGAAAACCCAGAGCATCATTTGAAGCTAGTCCGCTGAAAGTAGGTGGGTGGTACTTCTTGTACCCCCTCAAGTCTGAGCTGCTTTGCCTCAGAAGCGGCTACCCTGATCTCATGCTGAACCGGAGCCATTGGGGGCATAGAAATATACTCTGGGGCCTGATCAACCTGGACCCTCTGCTCAGGGGTGCGGGCTGCGGGAGTCTGTGCCTCTCCCCCGGCCTGAGATGTAGCGGGAGCTATCGAAAATAGTCCAGCCTAAGCCAGAGTGCTGAACATGCTCAAGAACTGAGCTAAAGTCTCCTGGAGGGCTGGAGTAGCAATAGGGATCTCCGGCGCTGGCCTTCCAGCTAGAGCTGCTGGGGGCTCCTCTGATGCAGCTCTCGCAGGTGCTCGGGCTGCACCGCGAGGTCGTCCTCTACCCCGACCCCGGCCTCTGGTGGCTCTGGTAGGGGGCTCGGGTGCCTGATCTTCGGTCCTCCCATTGCGGGTCCTTACCATCTGTGAGAAAGAATAAAATAGAATCTTAGAATATTTTTGGTGTTAATAACTCGCACGACAAGGAAATCAAAGAAATATGATTGTTCTTAACAGTTACATAGCCTCCCGAAGATAAGTACGGACGTCTCCAAACCGATCCGCGAGACTCTAATAAACCGACTTGTAACTCGCGACTCCTACCAACCTAGTGCTCTGATACCAACTTATCATGGCCCAAATTAACCCTCTGTAAGGTATCGTGATGGCACCTAGTCTTTACGACTAGGTAAGCCTAACATTTGCGAAAAATATAAAGAAAACACAACAATTTTTTAAGATAAACAGTATATTTTAAATAGCCAAGAGTAGTACCACTCGGCATACACAAAATAATTTCCCAAGACCCCGGAATATCACTAAGTCACAAGCTGCTATAATCTATGTAGCTCTATACAAAAGTCTGAAGATAATAAGGAAAATCTCTAGACAAGGGAGTAGAAGGGGACTCCAAAGATCTGCGGACGCAAGCATAGGTACCTTGAAGTCTCCTAGAATCAGCAGCACGTACTAACTCCGAGGCTGATAGCTCGCACCTGGATCTGCACACGAAAAAAATGTGCAGGGAAGGGCATGAGTACACTACAATGGTACCCAGTAAGTGCCAAGCCTAACCTCGGTCGAGTAGTGACGAGGTCAGGTCAAGGCCCTACTAGATTAAATATAATAAATTAAACAGTAAAAGATATAAGTAGAATTTACGGTAACACAGTTAAAGAAATTCTCGAAAATTTAATAGTTAAGGGAGCCCTCAGCTCAAAACAAGGTAAACACAATGGAAAATCTCTCGGGATACCGTCCCATAGTTTCAAATGAATATGCAGTACATGGGGATCTCCCGGAATACGTTCGTAGTCCCAAAGTAAATATGCAGTACAGGGGGATTTTCCGAAATACGTCCGTAGTCCCAAAGTAAATATGCAGTAAAAGAGGATCTCCCGGAATACGTCCGTAGTCTCAATTTAAATATGCAATGCAAGATGAAATGGCAGGTATGGCATCGAGTTATACAGTTTATACTGGACACAAATAAGGCAAATAAGGACTTAACTAAACATGACGCACAAAATGTCCATTAGGCAGTTAAAACACGTAAGCATGGTTTTCTAGTCTAAACTACACAATTAAACATATTAGTACAATTAATAAGAGAAGCAATTTATGATTTAAAAAGGTTAAACATGATTTTTGCAATAATAGCCCGTGTACGTACTCGTCACCTCACGTACACGGCACCCACACACCAAATAATATCAAGATATCTTAAGGGGAAAGTCCCCAATACAAGGTTAGGCAAGACACTTACCTCGAACCGCTCAAATCAACTTGATATCACATTCTTGCCACGAGTATCTAACTCTAAATGGCCCGAATCTATTCAAAACAGTACAATACCATCAATACGCGCTAATGGAATGAATCCCACAAGAAAAACTACAAAATTAGGCTAAAACCCGAAATTGGCTCAAACCCGCCCCCCGGGGCCAACGTCTCGAAACCCGACAAAATTCACGAAACTAGAAAGCTCATTCACTCACGAGTCTAACCATATCAAATTTACTAAAATCCGACACCAAATGGTCCTCCAATCCACAATTCAAACTCCCAAATCCCAAGATTATTGACCAAAAATAAGCACAAGGAACTTACCTCAAGAAATGCCTCGAAAATGCTCTCAAACATTGCCTCAACCCGAGTTTGCAAAGCCAAAAATGATAAAAAATCGGGAAGCCCTTCGGTTTTAATCACTGCCCAGGTATTTCTGCACCTGCGGAACCTGGGCTCGCACCTGCGGGTGTGCTTATGCAGAAAAATGTGCTCATCTGTGCAACTCACTTACCCCCTCTTCCTTCGTACCTGTGACGAAAGGGCCGCATCTGCGCCCTCGCGCCTGCAGAGTCCCTTCCGCTTCTGCGCATCTTGCGCATGTGCAAACATCCTTGCGCATTTGCAGGCATCGCAGATGCGGAAACTTCCTCGCACCTGCGATTCCAGGCCAACACTCGATTTATCGCATCTGTGCTTCCATCTCCGCATGTGCGGCTCGCGCATTTGCGGTCTTTTTTACGCAGGTGCGAAAACACCAGAACCAGCAAAGTTCAGAAATTCCTCTAAGTCCAAGTTTTCACCTGTTAAGCATCTGAAACACACCCGAGGCTCCCGGGACCTCAACCAAACATACCAAACAATCCTAAAACACCTTACAAACTTAGTCGAGCTCTCAAATCCCATCAAACAACGCAAAAATCACGAATCACCCTCCAATTCAATTTTAAAGAACTTGAAACTTCAAAATTCTACAACTGATGTCGAAACCTATCAAATCATGTCCGATTGACCTCGAATTTTGCGCACAAGTCATAATCAATGTTACGAACCTACATCCACTTTCGGAATTCCATTCCGGATTCGATATCAAAATTTCCACTATCGGCCGAAATCGCCGAAAAACTAGCTTCCGCCAATTCAAGCCTAAATCTGCTACAGACCCCCAAAACATATTTCGGACGCTCTCCTAACCCCAAAATCACTCAACGGAGCTAATGGAGTTGACGGAATTCAATTCTGGATCCGTCTTCACACAGTTCTGACTACTGTCCAAATCCTAAGGCTTAAGCTCTCATTTGAGGACTAAGTGTCCCAAAATACTCCGAAACTCAAAACCAATCATCCCGGCAAGTCACAATAGCAGAAAAACATTTGGGGAAAGTAGTTAATAGGGGATCGGGGCTATTACTCTCAAAACGACCGGCCGGGTCGTTACAAAAAGTGCTTTTCAAATTGATTAGCCAAACACAAACTGCTTTTCTCCAAAAGTACTTTTTTGAAAAGCAATTTTGAACATTCGCGAGTTACTTGTTAAAGTTTTGAACATTCCAAAGGAAGTATGTAACTTACATCTAAGGGCATGTAACATGCTTTGATCAATCACCCATACTCACATGTAGGGGTGGCAAATGGGCAGGTCGGGTCAGATATAGGACGGGTTGAAAATGGGTAATGAAAAACGAAAACAAATTATTGTCATGACCCAAAATCCCACCACAAGCGTTGTGATGGCACCTAGTCTCTAAGACTAGGTAAGCCGATTTCAATTACCCTTTTTAAAGCCATTTTTATTTTTGAAATTAACAGCGGAAATAATTACAATATACAACCTCCCAAGACTGGTAGTACTGAGTCACGAACTCTAACTGAATACATGGAATGATCACGAGGACCGAATATACAATACTGTTTGAATAAAAATTAAAAGTATAATGAAATGAAAAGACTCCAAGGGACTGCGACGACCAAGCAGCTCTACCTTGAATTCTTACGGTCCCGCTTTAACTCTGCTCAAGTCCAATATCTCAAATACCTGACTCTGTACAAAAATGTGCAGAAGTATAGTATGAGTACACCACGATCAGTACCCAGAAAGTATCAAGACTAACCTCAGTGGAGTAGAGATGAGGTACAGTCAAGACACTCACTAGTCCAATAGCCTGTACAATATAATGTACAAGATAGTAGGAAACAGATAACAATAAGGATATCATAAAACAACCAATGATATGCACAGCAAGATAACACAACACCATTTAATATCGCTCAACAAATAATAATACAAGTATACCCAATTAAATCAAATTCTTCAAATAAATGTCCTTCATATAGAATTCTACCAAATACTCTCTTTCAAATATAATTTTCCTCAAATAAATATCTTTCATAATAAAAAGTCACCATGTAACACCTTATTTCATAATCATAAAAATACGGGTCTCAACCCATATTCATATTTTTCATAAACACGGGTCTCAGCCCATTTTTCATATCTCCACGGTACTTCGTGCCTATAATTAAATCACCATATTTCCCCGGCACATCGTGCTCTCATTTCATATCTCAACTGCATGGACAACTCCCGTGCCAAATATCATTATCATTTAATCAAAGCACCTCATGCCCATATTTCACATCATAACCGCACAGACAATTCACATGCCAATATCCTCAATGTATATAAGATCCACATGATCAATTTATTTCCACTAAAGTGAGTTTAGAATTTTTAAATCAAGTAAGAAATCAACAAAGAATTAAATTTATTTTTTTGAAATCATTAAGGTGAAGAAAATAACATTGCACTTAAATTAAAGCATCAGATAAACTACTGGTTTGGTTGTAAAACTATTTAATTTAAAGTATAATAATAATTTTTTTTATTTAAATCAACTCAATCATCGAAAATCAGTAAGAAAAACCAGAAATATACCTCTTCAAAGTCTCGTGCTAAAAATTCAAAGCTAACACAATACAACTAGGAGCACAAAACACATAATAATAAAGTCAACTAGTATATCACGGAAGAAGACAAGAATTTACATATTAAATGAAACAAAATCACCCAAGGCAAGAACATAAATAAAGAAATATCAACAGGGCACTCCCGAGGTACCTCCTCATAGTCCCAAATCATAAATAATTTCACAATATCTCATTTTCTTATATCACCGCAGGAGCCTTCACGTTTAATTTTAAAGACATCATTTTTTTCGAAATAGCATCCCGTGTTTTAACCACCTTTATCACACCGCATGACTTCTAGTAGTTCCCGTACTAGTCACGCGTTTCAAGCCACCCTTATCTCACCGCATGCGTTTCAACACCCTGACCTTATATCACCGTATGACTTCTAGTAGTTCTCCTACAAGCCACGTGTTTCAAGCCACCCTTATCTCACCGCATGCGTATCAATATCACAATATTTCACAAATTGCACCTCAAGTGCCCAAATATCACAGCATAATACAACTTGCACCTCAAGTGCTCAAATCTTACAACATATCACAAATTGCACATCAAGTGCTCAAATCTTACAACATATCACAAATTGCACATCAAGTGCTCAAATCTTACAACATATCACAAATTGCACATCAAGTGCCCAAATATTATAACTTGCCACAGAGATCAACAATACATTATTTTTCATAATTAGGAGCCCATGGCTCGACCATAATGTGCACAAAATCTTAACAAAAATATCCGGGAGTGGACAGCTCAACAAAATAATATTTCACATAAAATCAAGGTGGCAATCACACCAAATCATCATATAAAATAATTTCAACAAACAAGGATCTAGGCATGATAAATAGAGGATTTAATAAGTATCAATAATTTCCAATTTCATACCTAAGGGTGTCTAAGGATTTTAATCAACGAAATTTGCACATATAAACCAAGTACGTACTCGTTACCTCGCGTACATGGTTTTCAATTACACAATTTGCACATAATACTCAATGCCTAAGGGGTATTTCCCCCACTCGAGGTTAAGCAAGACACTTACCTTTTTAAAGTTAGGCTGATATTCTAGAATAGCCTTCTTGCTTGAATTGACCTCCGGACAGCTCAAATCTATCCAAATTAATTGTATTATTCCATTAAAATTCATCGGAAACAAATTCTGAATAATAATATGTCGACTTAAAAATTTATTCCAAAAAGTCAACGCCCCTCCCCCCCGGAACCCGACATAATTTTCATGAAATCCAAACACCCATTCCGATACGAGTTCAACCATACCAATTTTATTGATT
This sequence comes from Nicotiana tomentosiformis, assembly GCF_000390325.3. NCBI lineage: Eukaryota > Viridiplantae > Streptophyta > Magnoliopsida > Solanales > Solanaceae > Nicotiana > Nicotiana tomentosiformis. Next base: position 177,885,606 of record NC_090813.1, read on the forward strand.
TCCAATAACAACTCGACCTCCAAATCTTAAATTTTTATTTTTGGAAGATTTTGTAAAATTCTTGTTTTCTTCCATTTAAATCCGAATTAAACGATGAATATAATCATAGATTTATAAAATATAATCACTTTAGGATATATGACACTTACCCCAACCAATCTTGTGATGAATCTCTCCAGAATCCCCCAAATCCGGGCTACAAAAATTCCCAAACGAAACGCCAAAAATGGCCAAGTTCCATCCTTATGTTTCTGCCCAGTTTCGCACCTGCAGACTAATTTTTGCACCTGCGTGCTCACTTTTGCGAGCAAAATCTCGCTTCTGCAAAGGCCACTGCCAACAAACACATCGCACTTGCGGAATCCTTTCCAATTCTGCGCATTCGCAAGTGCGATGCAACATGCGCATCTGCGCAAACAGCCGCTTCTGCGCCTTCCTTTCCCGCTTCTGCGGTTCCGCAGGTGCGGGATTTTCTTTGCACCTGCGACCATTGCCATGCCCTTCCATTTTCTTTTCTGCGATGGCTCCCTCGCTTTTGCATGGTCGCACTTGTGCCCAAAATTTCGCAAGTGCGATTCCAACAGCCGCTGCCATTTTCCAGTAGCTTCTTCCAAGTCCGAATTGCTCCGTTAACCTTCCAAAATTCACCCGAGGCCCCCGGGACCTCAACAAATTATACAAACATATACCGAAATACAATATGAACTTAGTCGAGGCTTCAAACCACATCAAACAATGCCGGAATTATGAATCACGCATTGAATCGAATTATAAGTTTTTAAATCTTCCAACTTCTATATTTTGCGCCGAAACGTATCAAATCAATCCGTAATGACTTCAAATTTTGCACACAAGTCATAATTTATGAAAAGGAGCTATTCTCATTTCCGCAATCGAAATCTGACCTCGTTATCAAAAATTCACCTTTCGGCCGAACTTTCCAAATTCTTCTATTTTCTAACTTTCGCCAAAATGCGTTGAATTGTCCTACAGACTTCCAAATCCGAATCCGAACATACGCCTAAGTCCGAAATCATCATACGAAGCTATTGACATCATCAAAATTTCATTTCGGGGTCGTTTTCTCAAAAGTCAACTCTACAGTCTAACTCTTTCCATTTAAGCTTCTAATTAAGGATTGTTATTTTAATTTAATTCTGAATCTTCTGAAAATCGAACTCGACCACCCCCGCGGGTCATAATACATATTACGAAACTGTTCGAGACCTCAAGTCACTGAACATGGCGCTAATTCTTAAAAGGACAAGTCGGGTCGTTATAATTATCTGACTCGATCATATTTAATACGGATAAAAAATAGGTTATCCGGCAGATAATTTGGGTAATCATATTATTCATGGCTTCATAAATATGATAACTTTTGGGAGAATTTCTAATCTCCCAAATTTGAGGAACTCCCATTTGAGGTTTTACAAATACAAAAGTTAACCGCATTTGTTATCTGTTGGTTATCCATTTTTTAAATGGATAATATGATTCGTATCCATATTTTACTTATTTTTAAAATATTCATTATCCAACATATTTTTAATGAATAATATTAGACTGTTTTCTTTTAACCATTTTACCATCCCTACTCACACATAGAAGAAAGCTACTTAGGCCACTCTGTTTTCCTTGCAATCGAAAAGACGTGTGCAATTAGTCGTAGCAATACGGGAAAAAACTTAAGTCCTTAATTATAGTATTTGAATTGATCAAAATTAAACTAACTTTAACATTTTAAACCCTATTTTCTTCAAATATTACGGCATATATCAGGAAATAAGAATAATATATCAAGAAAGTCCAAAAGGAAGATGTTTTACCCAAAATATCGGATAACAATTGAATTTGTACGCGATTTTAAGGATACGTGATCCAATTTGATACAAAGCGGAAAATCAGGTTTAATACAGAAAACTAAATAGAAAAATAAATACAAACCATGCATATTGAATAACTTAAGCCTCGTAGGGTTAACTTCTTTCCAATTTAGGAGAGATATTTTTGGAATATCATTGAAGCCAAAACAATATGAACAAAGCTGGAAGATAATATGTTATTCTTTTAAGTATGTTACAATGTCCCTCTGAATTGTCAGGTCCCCCTTCTATATATTGGGGGAGATCTTACTTTTAAGACATTCTTTAATAAAAAACATAAGTCCTTGATTTTGTAGACCGTTGGCCCCCTTTTTTGACTTAATCCCGTGATTTCTGCCATAATGCTTGGTTAATGGCAAAAATCACGGATCCTTGTCGGATGAGTTGGCGAAGCCTTTCCTCGAGATCATTAGAAGCAGGATCGGTGGTGCCTTCGGTAAACCCGAGGGCGAGTATGATGGTTTTGTCGAACTTCGAACCTCGATATTGAGGTGGTTTCACGGTGCCTTCGATCTCTAGTAGATGATTCGAGTCTGGTCTATTGTTCCAGATGCTCGATCAAGCATCGAGCTCGGTCTAATATTCTCGAGTATCGACGAGGATCAAGACCAGGACTGGCTCGGTCGATTTATTTGAGTGAGGACCTCAGACTTAATCCAGGTTGCGGACATGCCATTTCCCGAGAAATGGAACATGAAACGTAAGTTTAGCTTTTCCTTCGGTATTCCTTTTATTGTATTTCATTCATTTGATTTCTCATTTGATGTTATGTGATGCAGCTGTCGCCCAAATGCCGAATCTCGTTCCTGAACGAAAAGAGTGGGTCGAGGGCATCGCGACACACCTTACTCCGAGCTTTTATGGCGTAAGCTATCGAACGGCCGATGGGAGGCCCGTAATCATGGCAAGGGTTCTTCCCTAATAATATATCTGATCTCATTTTATCATCATTGGTCTCTGATCTATTATATTTCCATTTTGCAGGTTTACCAAAGTTCGTCGAGATGAGGCCTCCATCGGCTAATATCGATGTACACACTAATCCCCCTGCTTCGAAACAGGGTAAAGAGAATAAGAAAAGGAAAGCGTCGAGCCCCTCGGCCCCCCAAAGGAAAAGGCCGAGGAAGCAATCTTTGCCCAAACCTAAGAAAACCAGCGCTCGAGAACTTTTATCGGACTCACTCAATCGTTTGAGGGATGAGTCAGAGAAGAAGAGGATTCTGAGTTAGTAAGCCCGCGTGATAAGCAGCTCTAAAATGCCTCGAGCCGTAGAGGCCATAGAAGAAACAGTGGTTGAAGTCTCCAAGAGGGTCGAGATCGATTTGGCCCGAGCCAGTGAGGTCGAGAAAGAAAATGTGACCGGCACATCCCGGTCAGAAGATAACGTACCTAAAGAGGTACTTGGGGTGATTGACCTTTCTGAGTCGACTTCGTTTACAACTTCTATGATAAACGAGGCCCAGGCATTAAAAGGTAACCTCGGTAAAGGGGCCCAAGGAGTAGCCAATTCTTTTCATAATTGTTTCGACGGCCTAGATTCCATTGCTTCAGAGGATGTTACCGATTTGGGTGACTTACCAGTACCAAAAAAGACACCATCCTCGGAAGCCGGTGGTCCTTCTTCAAGCCCACAGTCAGTGAACCAGTTCCCAGCTCTGAGTGTTGATCCTACTCGGAGACGGACAATTTATATGTCTATCCTAGAGGACGCCCGTGTTCTTTCTTCCCCGGTAGGGATTTCTAGTTATCTTCAGTGTCTGGTGACCGAAGAGGATCAAACAAAAATGAACGAGGTAGAGGTACCCTGCTTATTCAACGAAGCCCAACAGGCACTGAATCGGGTAATTTCGAATGTCCCTTTATTATGTACCTAGTTTTAATGATGAATGATTATAACTTTTTTCCTTTGTGTTTGTAGGCCTTGGTGCTTCATCACGAGGCTTTCCTTTGATGTCGGGAGGAGTCAAAACATTTCGAGGATGAGACCCTAGAGCTCGCCAAAAAGAGGGATGCTTATAAGCTCCTTAATGACAAAACCCAAGTTGAGCTAGAGGCGGCTTGTAGGGAACATTCTAATATGGACGAGCAGGTAAGAATAGTTTTTGAAGTTAGTGATGATGAGTCAGACTTGGTAGCTAACGATCCTTGTTCGTAGGTTCAGAAAAAAATTGACGTGATCAAGCATCTTCGAGGGGAGGTAGATGCGGTTAAAGACGAGAACGAAGAATGGAAGAAAAATATAGATCGTTTAGCCTCGGAGAAAGAGACTACCCGGACATAGTTGGCTTCTGTTGAGGTTCAGCTTCGGGCTACAAAGGAGAAGAACTTGGCGCATGCCAAAATGATCGAGGGACTCTAATCTCAGCTGAGCTTGGCTGTTTCTAGTCAAGAGAATTAGGCCAAGGAGCTCAAGGTTACTAAGTCAGAAGTTATCACGGCCCGAAACGAAGCTGATAAAAAAGTGGCCCAGTTCAAAGTTGCTGTCGAGGCTATCCAGGAGCAGGCAAAAAAAAATAGTGAAGCATGCAAGTGGGAATCTCGAAGGGAAACCCTCGAATGAGTATATTCTCAGAATTTCGACATATTGACCAAAATCGAGAACGCCAAGATATGTGAAACCAATACTCAGATATTAGCTTTTCCCGAGGAGGATTTCGAGGCGTCTGAAGGGTCGGGTGAGCCCGGTGGTGAGGGAGACTCCGAAGGTGATGACGCAGCCCCCGGTGAAGATTAGGTCGTTCAAATTTTGTACTCTTTCTTTTGTTAAGGCAATTTGGACTTTGTATATGATATGTAACGGGGCTATTAAACCTTTGTAAATATGTAAGTTTATATATATAAGGCCTCTTTTGTAGTTTTCAAATTTATTCTTTGCTTTATTATGTATTCGCAGAGGTTGAAAGTTCGAACAAACCTTGTCTTTACTTTGTGTTAAGGCTTTTTAGGTTACCGAAAACTTTTTCCCAATAATACGTTTTATATACTCGAGTGTTATAAACTCGGAATGGCCTTAGCCATTAAGTTCGGGCAATGCCAAATAAGCTTCATGCCCTCGAGTTTCAGTAACTTAGAATGGCCTTAGTCGTTAAGTTTGGGCAATGCCAAATAAGCTTCATGCCCTTGAGTTTTATTAACTCAGAATGGACTTAGCCGTTAAGTTTGGGCAATGCCAAATAAGCTTCTTGCCCTCGAGTTTTAAAAACACAGAATGGCCTTAGCCGTTAAGTTCAGGCAATGCCAAATAAGCTTCATGCCCTTGAGTTTTATTAACTCAGAATGGCCTTAACCATGAGTTCAGGCAATGCCAGATAAGCTTTATGCCCTCGCGTTTTAGTAACTTAGAATGGCCTTAGACATTAAGTTCGGGCAACGCCAAATAAGCTTCATGCCCTCGAGTTTTATTAACTCGGAATGGCCTTGGCCGTTAAGTTCGGGCAATGCCAAATAAGCTTCATGCACTCGAGTTTTATTAACTCAGAATGGCCTTAGACTTTAAGTTCTGGCAATGCCAAATAAGCTTCATGCCCTCGAGTTTTAGTAACTCGGAATGGCCTTAGCCGTTAAGTTCGGGCAATGGAAAACAAGCTTCATGCCCTCGAGTTTTATTAACTCAGAATGGCCTTAGCCTTTAAGTTCGGGCAATGCCAAATAAGCTTCATGCCCTCGAGTTTTAGTAACTCAGAATGGCCTTAGCCGTTAAGTTCGGGAAACGCCAAATAAGCTTCATGCCCTCGAGTTTTATTAACTCATAATGGCCTTAGCCGTTAAGTTCAGGCAATGCCAAACAAGTTTCATGACCTCGAGTTTTATTAACTCGGAATGGCCTTAGCCGTTAAGTTCGGGCAATGCCAAATAAGGTTCATGCCCTCGAGTTTTAGTAACTGAATGGCCTTAGCCTCAAGTTTGGGCAATGCCAAATAAGCCTCGTGTCCTCGAAGTTGAAATGCCATATTAAATTCGATATCCCCAAGGATCTTGCCCTCCCAGTGTTTGAGGTTGGCCGAAGAGAGGCCTCCAATGCTTTCTTGATCATTGCAACCGGTTCATAGCCAGCCTTTGATTCTAAGCTAGCACGATTTACTTGTTGCCTCGTTAAAAACCTTGCTGAAAAATCCATTTGGGACAAAACCGGTCCAAGGGAAAAATAGTGCAACGCTTGCTTTTAGATCTAGTATCTCGTAATATCCTTTGTAGGTTGCCTGCAAGTGTCAATTTGGAATATAAAAAAAATAAAAGAAAGAATTGGGGTTGTACCTTAGCAATAGTATCACTTTAAGTGAGTTATATTCCAGGTATTTGGTAATTGCTCGTCATTCATTATTCTGAGCTTGTAGGATCGTTTTTCGGTGATCCCGATAATTTGGTACGGTCCTTCCCAGTTCGGCCCCAACTTCCCTTCGTTCGGGTTTCGGGTGTTCAGTTTAACGTTTCTTAATACTAAGTCCCCAGTATTGAAAATATCGAAGGTTAGCCTTTCGATTGTAATATCTCTCGATCCGCTATTTTTGGGTGGCCAAACGGACAAGGGCGGCTTTGCGCCTTTCATCTAATAGTTCTAAGCTCGTACTCATAGCCTCGTCATTTGATTCCCTTGTTGCATGTCGAAATCTAATGCTTGGTTCTCCGACCTCAACCGGTATTAAAGCTTTGGTGTCGTAACCAAAGAAAATGGTGTGGATCCGGTGCTGGACTTCAAGGTTGTACGGCACTGCAATAGGACCTTAGGTAGCACTTCTTTCCATTTTCCTTTGGCGTTGATCAATCTCTTTCTGAGGTTTTGGATTATGGTTTTATTGGTGGATTCTGCTTGTCCGTTCCCACTGGGGTGGTAAGGGGTGGATAAGATCCTTTTGATCTTATCGTCTTCAAGAAACTTGCTTACTTTGCTGTCAATAAATTATTTCCCGTTGTCGCACACAATCTCAGCCGGTATCCTGAATCGGCATATGATGTGGTCCCAGATAAAATAAATGACTTCTTTTTCCCTAATTTTCTCATATGCCTGTGCTTCACCATTTAGAGAAAAAGTCAAGCATAAACAAAATAAACTGAGCCTTACCGGGTGCCCGAGATAGGGGGCCGACGATGTCCATGCCCCATTTCATGAAAGGCCATGGTGACAAAATCGAATGCAGCGGCTCCCCAAGTTGATGGATCATCAGGACGTGCCTTTGGCATTTATCACACCTTCGAACGAACTCTTTTGCATCTTTTTCCATGTCGATCCAATAATAACCGGCTCTGATTATTTTTCGAACCAGTGATTCTGCGCCTGAATGATTTCCACAAGTACCCTTCGTGGATTTCCCTCAGAATGTACTTAATATCCCCCGGCCCTAGACATTTTGCAAGTGGACCATCGAATGTTCTTCTGAACAAGGTTCCGTCTTCAGCCAGGCTAAATCAGGCAGCTTTTGTACGCATGGCCCTTGATTTTTTTGGGTCCGATGGCAAATTTTTGATCCTGAGATACTCCACGTACTTGTTCCTCCAGTCCCAAGTTAGGCTCGTCGAGTTAATCTCGGCATGGCCTTCTTCCACCACCGATCTCATAAGTTGCATGACTTCTCCTGAATTAAACTTGTTATCTTCGACCGACGATCCTAAGTTAGCGAAGGCATCGGCCTCGCTGTTTTGGTCCTGAGGTACGTGTTGCAAAGTCCATTCTTTGAACCGATGTAACGTCACCTGCAACTTGTCTAAGTATCTCTTCATTCGCTCTTCTCTGACCTCAAATGTTCCGTTAACTTGGTTTACCACAAGGATTGAGTCGCACTTGGTTTCGATTACCTCTACTCCCAAGCTTTTGGCTAATTCAAGGCCTGCAATCATGGCCTCATATACGGCCTCATTGTTAGTCAATTTCACAGTCTTAATAGATTTTCTAATTATATTACCTGATGATGTCTTTAGTACGATACCAAGTCCGGACCCTTTGGCATTTGAGGCCCCGTCTGTAAAGAGGGTCCAGATTCCCGAAGATGTCCTTGAGTGAACCAATAACTCTCTTTCGACCTCAGGTATCAGGGCCGGTGTAAAGTCGGCCATGAAGTCTGTCAATATTTGGGAATTAATGGTGGTCTGAGGTCGATATTCAATATCGTACCCACTTACTTCCACGGCCCATTTGGCCAATCTGCCCGAGAGTTTGGTTTTATGCATAACGGTCCTTAACGGGTAAGTAGTTACAACATATATGGGGTGACATTGGAAGTATGGTTTTAGCTTCCTCGATGCACTTAGCAAAGCGAGTGCCAATTTTTCCAGGTGGGGGTATCTAGGTTCGGCCTCACCCAAGGTCCGGCTAACATAATAAATCGAAAATTGCGTACCTAGTTCTTTCCAGACTAGGACTCCACTTACCGCTATCTCTGACACTGCCAAATACAACTATAGTTGTTCGTCTGTCCTCGGTGTGTGGAGTAGTGGTGGGCTCGATAAATAACACTTAAGTTCTTCCAAGGCCTATTGGCATTTCGGGTCCATGTGAAAATTTGGTGACTCTTATCGGAGGATCTCGAGATGAATCGCCCCAGGGCAGCAATGCGCCCGGTTAGCCTGTGCACGGCCTTCACGTTTTCTACTACTGTGATATCTTCAATAGCTTTAACCTTGTCGGGGTTGATCTCGATTCCTCGGTTGGATATCATGAATCCGAGAAATTTACCTGATCCGACTCCGAACGCGCATTTTTCCGGATCCAGCTTCATGTTGTATTTCTTCAATATACTGAAGGTTTCCTGCAGATGCTTTAAATGGTCATCTGCTTGCAGAGATTTAACCAACATATCGTCAATATAAACTTCTATTGATTTTCCTATCTGTTCTTCGAATATCCGATTTACTAGGCGTTGGCATGTGGCACCAACATTTTTTTAATCCAAACGGCATTACATTATAACAGTATGTGCCATTTTTAGTGATGAAGGAGGTTTTTTCCTGATCACCCGGGTCCATCCGTATTTGGTTGTACCCGGAATAGGCATCGAGAAAACTGAGGATCTCGTGGCCGGCTGTGGCATCGATCATACGATCGATTTTGGGCAAAGGAAAAGAATCTTTGGGGCACGCTTTATTCCCTTTGCTAGCACTATATTTGCTAGCCAATCCGGGTATTTAACCTCTCAAATGGACCCTATTTTTAGGAGTTTAGATACCTCGTCCTTGATGAAAAATTTGTTTACCTAGGACTGGGGCCTCCCCTTCTGTTTGACCGGATTAATTTTTGGGTCCATGCTTAATTTGTGAGTGGTTACTTTTGGTGGGACCCCTACCATATCAAGATGGGACCAAGAAAAACAATCTAGGTTAACTATAAGAAATTGAATAAATTGTTTCCTAATCTCGAGAGTCAGTCCCGTGCCTAGGTATACCTTTCAATCGGTAAAATGCTCGATTAATACAACTTGTTCTAGCTCTTCGACCGTCGATTTGGCCACGTCGGAATCATCGGGGATTATAAAAGACCAGGGAACCTCGTAATCATCGTCTTCGTAGGTCCTTTGCTTATCTGATTGGATCGTTACCGGGAGCAGTAATTGTTATTTGGCCTCGATGTCAGGATTTGGTTTTTTTGGTGTTATGAGCGTCAATATCAGAACCATTTCTACGATGGCAAATATCTCTTTTGAGGCTGATGATCATATTTATAACGTGTTGAGGTTCGGTGTCTTCTTACCCTATTTGTTTGTTAGAATCCCTGTTTCTAAAGTGGTTCTTGGCTCGATCGCTTAAGAATTCTCGAAGGTGCCCATTGTTGAATAAATGGGCTACTTCTTCCCTCAGCTGTCGACAATCTTCCGTTCTATGACCGTGAGTGCCATGATATTTGCACATCTGGTTAGGGTCACTTTGACCTGGATTGGATTGTAAAGGTCGAGGCCATTTGGTAATACTGATGCACCTGATAGCAGATACGATGGCGGCAGCATCGATATTAAAGATGTATTCTGATAGCCTCGGTGCTTCTCTAGGCCTGATGGACCTGTCGAAGCTATTTTTGGTCATGAGTCCCCGGTTGCTTAGACCTTGGTCACTTCTCCTGTCGTTTCTTACGGGGTTCCGCCCTGACCCACTGCCTTCGATCTCTATTATAGGGTCGATATCGATCCTCGTTTGATCCTGGTTCACGATCGATGTCCCTCCTGGCTCTATCAAGAGCCCTGACGAGATATATAGGCTTCGAAGGCGCCCCGAGTTGATCATCTCCGACTCTGATTTTCGATTGATATCGATTGTGTACATCGGTCCAGGTAACGGTAGGGTATTCTATCAAGCTTTGCTTTAATTGCTGCGAAGCCACCGAGCTTCGAGTATTGAGTCCCTGAGTGAAAGCCTGAACATCCCAATCATCAGCGACCGACAGCAGATCCATTTGTTCCATTTGAAAATGGGACCCGAACTCCCTGAGCCTCTCGTTCTCCTTCTGTTTGACTTTGAAAAGTTCTGATTTCGACCTTGATGGCACCAGCATGAGCTTTTACGAAAGAGTCTGCAAGCATAGAAAATGAGTCAATAGAATTGGAGGTAAGTTATGATACCATATCATGGCTCCCTTTGACAACATCTCCCCAAATATTTTCAGCATAACAGACTCGATTTCATCGTCTTATAAGTCGTTCCCTTTGATGGCACATGTATAAGAGGTTACATGCTCGTTTAGATCGGTCGTTCAGTTGTATTTAGGTATTTCGGGCATACGAAATTTTTTGGGGATTGATTTTGGAGCCGCGCTTGGAGGAAAAGGTTTTTGCACGAACTTTTTGGAATCCAACCCTTTCAATATCGGGGGTGCCCTTAGGATTTGATCTACCCTGGAGTTATAGGTTTTAACCTTTTTATCATTCGCTTCGATCTTGTTTTCCCCTGACTCTATTCGCTTTGTCAGCTCATCGAGCATTTTTATAATTTTGGGGTTAGTCCCCGACTTTTGTTCATTCGACCTTACCACGACCGGTTCTATTCTGTGGGTGACTTCTTGGGGCGGATCGGGTTCAACACTGCTCAATCCTGGATTTGGCTCTACAACTGCGCTATCACCACCTGTTGAGCTTGCAGCATTTCGAAGATAATGCGTAGGCTAATCTCGTCTTCTTCAATGTTCTGTATGTTTCGAGCTGCAGATCGGGCTCCACCACGGACATTGTTTTCAGGGTTGGTATGCAAGTTTACGTCGACGGCCACATGTGAATTTACATCAATTGGATCCGCAGTCTGAATTCCAATGACATCAATTGGCGCCATGTTGTTATTTTCACCTTGATGACCGGCTTCGTTGTCGATATGTAGAGGTGCTAATAGAGAGTTTGTCATTTTTGGCCTGAAATCAAAGATACTTCAAAGAGCAAGTGTAAAGTAGTGTGTGTTATGAAGATTTGTATCAAATAACCACTATTATACTTAGCCCCACGGTGGGCGTCAAACTGTTTTACCCAAAAATCGGATAACAATTGAATTTATACGCGGTTTTAAGGATACGTGATCCAATTTGATACAAAGCGGAAAATCAGGTTTAATACGGAAAACTAAATAGAAAAATAAATACAAACCATGCAGATTGAATAACTTAAGCCTCGTAGGATTAATTTTCTTCTAATTTAGGAGAGATATTTTCGGAATATCATTGAAGCCAAAACAATATGAACAAAGCTGAAAAGATAGTATTTTGTTCTTTTAAGTATGTTACAATGTCCCTCTGAATTGTAAGGTCCCCTTCTATATATTGGGGGAGATCTTACTTTTAAGACATTCTTTAATAAAAAAAATATAAGTCCTTGATTTTGTAGACCGTTGGCCCCTTTTTTGACTTATTCCCGTGATTTCTGCCATAATGCTTGGTTAATGGCTAAAATTACGGATCCTTGTCGGATGAGTTGGCGAAACTTTTCCCCGAGGCCGTTAGAAGCAGGATCGGGGGTGCCTTCGGTAAATGCAAGGGCGAGTATGATGGTTTTGTCAAACTTCGAACCTCGATATTGAGGTAGTTTCACGGTGCCTTCGATCTATAATAGATGATTCGAGCCTGGTCTATTATTCCAGATGCTCGATCAAGCATCGTGCTCAATTTTACCCGTATTCAGAAGGAATACAAGAGATAATATTATTGTTAAATTAACGACACATGCATGAACGTAGAAAATATCATAATGTAGAATTGCTAAAGCAAAAGGATGAAGACAGAGATTGTGGAGAGTAGTATCTATGGAGTCACACATGTCAAACTGCCTAGTCTATGAGAGACATCCTACTTATTAATGATCAAAAGGTAAGTCTAGAGAAATAATTGGAGTGGTTTAAAAGTTCCTTTTTGAGGTCACCAAGCAATGGTTCGAAAAAGCAGACCCCGCTACATTTTTAGCAACTTTTACTTCCATAACTTTTTTTTTTCAACGAGTAACGATTTTACCTGTCCGCTTACCACCAAAACTTCTTTTGGCATAGCAAATCCTCTTACCACTTCTTTTTTTCTTCATTTTTGTTTGTTTATAGGGGGAGGGGAAAGCATAGGCAGATTTAGAATTTTGAGTTACTGTATTTTGGCTTCCTACAAAAGGCAGTTTACTGGGTGCATGGGTTCTACCAAATTAGTAGCTAGAATTCTAGCTCCACTTATAAGGAATAGAGAGGGAGCAGATTATAAGGTGGGGAATAGAAATTAAGTTAGTAAGATAAAATCCAAGTTTGATATGGATTTGCCCCTTCTTGTCTATTTTCATTCCTTGTCTACTCTTTTCTTTTCAGTATTTTGATTATAAGTATGTTTTAATATTTTATTTTACGCGTCACATCAATTAAGAAACTAGAATTTATATCTTTAAATCAAAGAAAGGTCTACCTATTGGAATAATAGTATCTATTGTTATTTTTTATTGTAAAATGGTGAACTAAGCGAAGGTACAAGGTAAAAGTTTTGGTCACCACCAACTGCATATTTCCCTTCTTTCCATTTCTCAATGTGATTTTTTCTTAATTTATACACCCAAATATGAAAAATTGATTACGTGGATAAATTCCATCATTTGATATCAACAAATTTCTATCTACAATTATTTCTATGCATACCCTTGTAAAATAATTTAGAAATCATGGTTTCAGCATTTAGCTTGTTTAGACAACTTTTTGGAAGAAAAGTTTAACGGAGTATTTTCACAGAAAAAGTATTTCTTTGAGAATTATTTCAACTGGTACTTGTGTAACGTAATTTAGAAATTTAGCGATTTCAGCACTTCAGCTTGTTTAGACAACTTTTTGGGACTTTTTTTTTTTTCCAAAAAGAAGTGTTCTCACGGGAAAAAGTATGCACTCGGTTAACTTTTTTTGTAAATGTCTTTGGAACTATGTCTAAAATATTACCCGAAAGAACTTTTCTTCCAAAAAAAGCCGTGGAAAACTTTTTCTGGAAAACTATAAGCAACCATTCGAGTAAACTTGACAAAGGTTCTTAGAGAAAGTTTACATGACTAAACAATAAAGGCGGGGCTGGATTTGAGTTTACAAAGGCAACTTACTGAATTCTGGATAAATCTTTATATATATTAAGTGGATTTTTAACATAAATATAAAGTTTTGGCAAAACCTGTTAAGTTTCTCCGAACTCGTAATCAGAGTTGTAGCTCCCCCATGGTAAACGCCTCTTTAATATTTTTATATGACCTGTCAATTCTAAGTAATACACTAATGCGTATTATCAAGTGGTTGGGATGAAAAGATAAGTTATATAATGTGTGAAACGTAATCATCAAAGTTACTTTTTTTTGTGTGTAAGATCAATAAAATTAGTAATGAATGGATAAAAAGCAAACTGTTAATTATGATTATGTTACTTTTGAAAAAACAATAGTGAAAAAAAGAGATTTCTTCAGCTCGATTCACCAAGGATCAAAAGATAAAAAACGAAAAAGAACGATGTTAAATGGCATGTCCTTATCACCGGCGGTGGACGCTTTTAGCCTTTAAAGAAGTAAACCAAAGACCAAGGATATGTTTTTCATAAAGCTTTAACCGATTAACGAACGCTTTGTGCGGGCAGCAAAAGTTTTAAAGCGTGTTCGGTACGGAGCAAAATATTTTTCTAAAAAATAAGTGATTTTCTTACTTATTTCATGATATTTAGTTAATAAGCAGAAAATATTATACTAATAGCATTTACATACATCTAGACAAACATTATGGAGGACAGAATGATTAGGGCCAAAGTTTGGGGTTCAGGGTCAAGTATCAGGGGTTCGAGGTCGGAAATTCGGGACCAGGGTCGGAAGTCGAGTTCGAGGGTCGTGGTCCGAGGTTCGAGATGGAAAGTTCGGAGTTCGGGGTCTGGAGGTCAGGGTTCGAGGTTCAGGTCCAAGGTTCAAAATCGAGGTTAGAATTCGAGGTTGGGTGTTCGAGTCGAGGTCCGAAGAAGAGAATCAGGGATTGAGGGTTAGGGCCAAGGGTCAAGGGTCATGGTCTAGGGTCCGAGTCAGGAGGTCGAGGGTCGAGGTAGGTGTCCAGTGTTCGGGGCCTAGGATCCAGGGTTAGGGGTCTGGGGACTCGATCGGGCGGGGAGGTTGGGCTAGGGGTGGAGGGGGCGGGGGAGGTGAGAGCCGAGGATAAAGGGTGGCCAGCAGGTTGAGGGTTGGGCGAGGTGAGCGGGGGTGGAGAGAGGGTCTATCTGGGGGTGGGGAGTAATAAAAGATAGTTTCGAAAAATATTCTCTCATCTTGATAGGGAAGTCATTTTCCTTAAATTGAAAGTAAACGAGTTCATAAGAAAAATATTATCTCATATATTTAATCCAATCAAACATAGAAAAATTAGCCAACCAACCAGAAAATATTTTTTCCATACCAAACACACCCTTAGTCGCATAGTTCATATCATCTTAAGATTAATGAATGCATGAGGTTAAATTTTTTGGTTTAACATAAATATTGGCGTACGAGTTTTTCAAGAACAAAAGAAGATTTTACTCTACACCATATTTGTATCATATCAAATAAGGAGTATAACAGAAAGTGATAACATATATATATATATATATATATATATATATATATATATATATATATATATATATATATATATATATATATATATAAGTAAAGAAATAGATGATAATATTTATTTAAATTGGATTTATTACATATTATTGATTGATACTAATATTAGATGCAAGTAAATTTATTTTGAAGCACATATAACAATTTGTATTGACTTTATGTTGTAGAGTGCATAAAACAAAAAACGTTGTAGAAGCTGAGCTACAGACAATTGTAATCGTTAACAAAAGTGTATACGGTTAAAATCGGGCCCATTCGATTGTACTATTTGATCGAGACCGGGAGGTTGCATCGAAGGATGGTCTCGTAACGGAACAAATTAAATCACGAGGATAAGGTACCGAGTTCAGAATCGAGGTACCTGTCGAGATCGAGGCTACAAGCGATCGAAACCAAATGAGACAGACGTCGAGCAAGATCGAAGATAGCACAATAACAGAAAGGCGAGATATCCGTGACTGGTCGAGGATCATGGCGTAAATCTCGAAACGGATCAAATCAGTAACGGCTAATTAGCTAATCATAATATTTTCTTATGTAATTAGAATTATACCATTAGTAGAATTCCTCTAATATTTAAAGACGGTTTCTAACCATTTGTAGGAGACATTGTTCATAGATATCAAATCAATATAATTCTCTTTCTCATTTATACTATTGTTCATCAACTTGTTATATTAGTTGTTCTTACATCAACCAGTTCGAGGGTATCCAAACTCGAGGGCTGAGTTCCATTTTAACACCGATTTACTTTACTTTATAGTTCATTCATGTTATTAATCTTTATATTTATCAATTGGTATTAAGTGAAATCACGTATCCTTAGAACCACATTATAAGTTTAATTGTTATCCAATTGTAAGGGTAAATAGTTTGGCGCCCACCGTGGGGCCAAGGATAATAGTGATTGCTTAATACTGATTTCGATAACACACATTGCTTTATACTTGTTCTCGTAAGAATCTTTGTTTTCAGGATAAACATGTCAAACTCACAAGCAGCGCCTACACATGGTGACAACAACCTCGGATTTCACGGGAAAAATGACAATATAGCCGCCCCAGGGATCGAAGCACCCGAGGCTGACCTCGAGGGAGTACCAATTGCAAATCCCATCGATGTCAGTTCACATGTCGCCCTAAATGCAAATTTGGGCGTTGATCCCGAAGGTAGCGTACGCAGGGAAGTTTGATCAGGTGGTCGAGGTACGCAGGGAAGTTCGATCAATTGATATTTGAAATGTTACAAACTCAACAAGTTACTATAGCACAACTACAAAATCAGCACCGAACACCGAGTAGGATCGAACCAGAAGTCGTCCATAGGATCGAGCCTGTGCTGGAAAGGTTGAACGCCAACGAATCGGGGACTGACCCCGCCATTATGAAAATGCTCGAGGAGCTCACTAAATGGATTGAATCAGGAGAAAAGAAAATCGAGGCAAATGACAAGAAAGTAGAGACATACAAATCCTAGGTTGACCAAATACCGGGGGCACCGCCGATTCTAAAGGGTATGGATTCAAAGAAATTCGTACAGAAGCCTTTCCCTCCAAGTGCGGCTCTGAAACCCATTTCGAAGAAATTCCGAATGCCAGAAATTCCTAAGTACAATGGGACCACCGACCCTAATGAGCATGTCACTTCTTATACATGTGCAAAAAAAGGGAATGACTTGGAAGACAATGAGATTGAATCTGTTCTACTGAAGAAATTTGGAGAAACCTTGTCGAAAGGAGCAATGATATGGTACCACAATTTGCTGCCTAATTCCATTGATTCCTTCGCCATGCTTGTAGACTCTTTCGTAAAGGCACATGCCGGAGCAATAAAGTTTGCAACTAGGAAGTCGAAACTCTTCAAGGTGAAACAAAAAAATAACGAAATGTTGAGGGAATTCGTATCTCGGTTCCAGATGGAATGCATGGAACTACCATCGGTCACAGACGATTGGGATGTTCAAGCCTTTACTCAAGGTTTGAGCGAACGAAGTTCGGTGGCATCATGACAACTAAAGCAGAATTTAATTGAATATCCAGCGATATCAGGTCCTCGATATCATCGAAAAAAGGGATCCTACAAACTTGGCATGATGAACGGTGAACAATCACCAAACATTTGGAACATATCACTCCTCAAACGATATTACTGTTAAGGTAGGACCTTCTCCATTTTCGTTTATATTTTATACTAATCATTCGCAGGTGTTTAATCGAATACACCAAAGGATTCTTCAAACACAAAGTCCTTAGGTCTGAAAGCACACGTTGCACTCCTTTTTCCTTAGACCGGTTTTTATCCCAAATGGGTTTTTCCGGCGAGGTTTTTAACGAGGCAACCATTATTCGTGCTAACTTAGAGCAATTCAACAGTATCTGAGGCTTCTTTACAATCAACCTCGAATACTGGGGGGCATCACCCTCGGATAGTTACAAGAAAAGTACTTCGTGTCGACAGGGTCTCGATAGGTAAAGTAACAAACGATCAAATGAACCGTTTCCATGTAGATTACTTGAGCCCTAATGGCAAAACATGTACGCATGTATAATCTATTGAAAGAAGTATTTTTCCTTACTAGATGTTCCATGCCTTAGAGAAATTTATACTTTATAATTTCATATTTATGATCTATTATGGAAACTGGCTTAGGGGTCGATCACAACTGAAGTTCAAACAATTTACCCTATACTCGGGGACTGCCGTCCAAAACAATCGACATGATCGAAGTACTAAACCTCGAAATCGTAAAACCTTAAAAAGGCAATCCTCGATTTTATAAGCCACGGCCACCCCACTCGGGGATTGACACTTCGAACGAGTTCGAAGTATAACAGAGAAACAAGCCTAAGGGGCAAATCCTAAACTAAAGGCTACGGCCAAATTAACACGGTTCGGAGACCCACGAATTTCGTTATAAAATAGGACTTCAAATATTCTCAAAAACCGGTTAAAAAGGCAACCCTCGGCTGAATTACTAAGGGTCTCGATAATATCGACCCTCGAAAAACCCTAAGGTATAGCGAATTGTTCGAACTCCCAGACAATTTTGTGCTAAGGCATAACAAAGTAAAGGATTTCTATAACACCAATCCTCAAAAAACCTAATGGGTACAAATTTATCTCGTGTTAAGGCATGACAAATTTTTATGATTAATTTTTCAAGCCGAAAAAGGGGAAAAGCCATTCTTTTAAGGCCATATCGGCCTAATTCAAGAGCCTAAGGGTCATTTTATTTTTTGAGTTCGAGAAATCGTCCTTACTCAACTAAAACCTAAGGGTCACTCTACTTCGAGTTCGAGCAAGTACTCACTCGATTTTAAAGACTACACTGGTCCGACTTCGGTCTAGTTGCCTAAAGTCCCAAACTTGTGAGCAAAATCTCCATAAGACATGAAGGCATGAATGAAATAGAATTTTCATGAGGTAGGAAATAGAATAAAGACAAGTCAAAGAGAAAAAAGATCTTTTATCTATACGAAAATATTTACAAGGACCGATCAGGGTCCCGCACAAAAAATCAAAAAAGAAAAAGCCTAAGATTCCTAATTTTCCTCAGGGGCAGCTTCTTCTCCATCGAGGTCCTCCCCATTCTCGGACCCGCTCTTGGTGCCATCATCATCATCATCATCGGAAGAGGCCAGCGCTCTAGCATCAGCTTCATGCTCTTTAGCCTTTATTATCTCGTCGGTAAGATCGAAACCTCGAGAATGGATCTCTTCGAGGGTTTCCCTCCGAGATTGGCATTTGACGAGTTCAACAATATAATGTGCTCGAGTTTGAGCGGTCTCGGCTGCCTCTCTCTCTTGGACGTGAGCGGCTTCAGCATCGGCCCGGTAAATAGCCACGATCGCCTCTGCCTCGGCCTTTGCCTTTTCGGCTTCAGATTTGGACTTTGTAAGTTCGGAAGCCAACCGAGCCTTGAGCTCCTCTATTTTATTTGCCTGAGCTGAGCTCTTCTCCTTCATGCCTCAAAGCTGACTTTCGACCGATGACAATTGGGCTCGAGCAACCTCTTTTTCACCAGCAAAGCAGTCCATACTTCCTTTCCACCCCAAGGTCTCCGCTTTCATCATATTGACCTCCTTGTGGAACTGCTCGATCCTCTCGACCTTCTATTGCAGCAGTGAGATTGAAATGTTAGCCACCGTTCCCGAATCGAGCCCATGAGCTTTTAAGATTTTCATTACCCGCTCGATCAGGTCGGTCTGATCTTGGTGAGCCTTGGACAACTCGGCTCGGAGGTCCTTGATCTCCTCTTCTTTTTGCCCACTAAGAAGTTTAAGGGCATTTTTCCCCTCCGTGAGCCCTCGGAGGTCGGCCTCATATCGACTCAGCTCTGCTCGGGACTTTGAAAACACCTCCCGATGAAGCGCCAATTAGATAGGAAGAGAAGAAATAAACTAAGTATGATATCGACAAAGAGAGTTGAGACTCACCCGCTTCAAGGCTTGTTGAGCCTCATCGAGGAGACTCGATGCTTCACTCAGGTCGGTAGCATCATCGACCCCGATAAAGTAACCATAAAAGGGGTCCTCCCCTCCATGGGCCCCGTCTACTTCGGGAGTCCTCGTAGCTTGGGCCTCCCGAATTGCCTCCTCGGAAAACGCAGGGAGAATCGGCGAGTCTCCAATATCTATTGCCCCAAGTGAGCCACTTGGGGCATTCTCCTTGCTGTGAAGGGCCTCGGAGCCGGTCCCTTCAGACATACCCGCCTTTTTTTCATCTCGGTGGGAGGCATCTTCGATCTTCGACGACTCGGGGACTTTGCCTGAGTCCTTTTCCAAGACCCCCTCGACTCGAGGTGGAATCTCCTCAACCACCACCGACTCAGCGGCCTTTGGGGCCTCGATGGTTTTCTTCACTCGGGCCACCAGTTCCGAACCATCGTCTTCATCTTCTTCTTCTTTCTCCCTTAGTCGTTGAATCACATCCGCAGGCAGGGCAACAATGTATTTCTTTGGCTTACGAACCGGATTCTTCTTAGGCTTTGGATCCTCGGAGGTTGAGGTCTTTTTTCTCTTCTTAACCTTCGCCGGCTTCGAAACCGGGGTCAAGGTCTCCTCCTCACCAGACGGGGGCCCTCATGACCGCATCCTTGCCCAGGCCTATACACGAGAAAATTGAATAAGTAGAAGAAGTGCATCTTAATCAAATCATCAAATACACAAAAAGTGGGCTTACTATGATTCTTGGCCTCCTATCGGCCCTTTGCTAAATCACGCCATGAGCGCTCGGCGTATGTAGAGGTCGAGGCCAGGTTCCGAACCCAGCTCTCGAGGTCGGAAATCGCACGGGGCATCCAAGCGACCGCTACATCATGGAAAAAGACATCAATGAGAAAAGACAAAGGAACAAATAATACATGGAAGCTAACTATGAGAGGGTACTTATGATTCATGTTCTATTTCTCAGGAAATGGTTTCTTCTCGGCTGGAATTAGGTCGGAAGTCCTCATTCGAACGAATCGGCCCATCCAGCCTAGATCCGTGTTTTCGTCTATGCTCGAGAACAACACTTTGATAGCCCGGCGTTGGAGTTTTATTAACCTGCCTCGATAGAGGCGGGGGCTATACAATCTGATAAGGTGATCGAGGGTGAAAGGGAGCCCCTCGACTTTGCTCACGAAGCAGAATAACAATTCGCCAAAAGGAATGATGGATTTGGCCTAAGGTTATTTGATATTGACGGCAAAAATCAACGATGCCCGGGGTCAAGGGGGCCCATCGTAAAAGGGTAAGTGTAAACACTTAGAAACCCTTCCACATGGGTGGTGATGTCTTCTTCGGGGGTCGGGATCACCACCTCTTTGCCCTCCCAGTTGCAGTCTTTCTTTACCTGCTTAAGGTATCCCTCAGTTATCGAGCATATATACCTCGACATTGGCTCGCATCGACCTGGAATCGACGAGGCTTTATCGGTCTTGAAGTCGGAGTTTCGCGCGCACCCCCAGGAATGCATTCCTCAAGACGGGGTTCCACCGGCGTTTTTCCGCCGGCCGGTTGAGAAGATGGAGTGGTTTCTTTTTGTGGTGCTGTTTTCGATGTTTTTGCTATTTTTGTGTAAGTTTGAAGAAGAGGAAGATAATAGGACTTGACGTTTGAGAAAGGATTAACAGCAAAACCTGAAGATTTGTAAAAGGGAAGAGCTTAAGAGATGTAAAAACTCTGGAGATTAGAAGGAAGTGAAAGTAAAGTTTGAATCAATGAGGAAGGGGTCTATTTATTGAATTCACGACGACGGTTCAAAAGCACTAATGGCCGACCACCAACTGACACTCATTAATGACTTGAAAAACTGTACCAATGAAACGTTTCGGTCACTCCCGTCGCTTACGTCTCGAGAATGACGTCATGACTGGTCGAAGTAAAAAGGCTCACTAAGTTTCTTGTCATTTCATTCCAAAAGAGCATTAGCGAGTAGGTATAAGTTTTACTAGGCGCAGTAGCGAGTAGGTATAAGTTTTATGGGGTACAAAGTACAAACAAACAAAAGAAAGAAGAATAACATCCTCGCGCTTTGCGTGCACCTTCTCTTTGGACACTTGGCACCACGGCCATGTCGCATGGCAATTGGCACATGCCCTTTGTTCTTATTAGCGCTGTTAGTAGGAATTTGTAGGTAGCACGTGCCTCACTCCTGTGTTGAAATCTTGGTCTCCTTTTCGCTCTGTTTAGGGAAAAAAATATACTCTATCTATTTTAAATTCATGTGACTTTTTTTCTTTTTTAATCAATTCTAAAAAATAACATATTTTTATATTTAAATTTTAATTTCTTATTTTATTCTTAATGAATTAAGTTATATATAGCCATATAAATTTTTATAATTTATTTAAACTATATATTTCAAATTTTTTAATTCTCTTTTAAATTCCAAATTCCATCAAATACTTTCATATATTTTAGGACAGAGACAGTATATATAGTAAGTATACTTTCATACATGTGGATGTGGGCTTTCCCTTTTTAGCTGTTGTTCTCTACATAGGGTCTCCTAATTCCAAAGCATGGACCCAGTTAGTTGCCGTCTCACATCTCAATTTGGAATTTTCTCTTCTGAAAAGTATTTAAGAAAATTGAATCACTTAAAAGTTAATTTAAAAAAAATGATTACATTAAGTATGACGTGGGATTATACTTGAGTGTTATTGTTGTTGTAGTATTACATTAAGTATGAGTTAATTGTTTTTGAAAAGGAAGTAGAATAGTTTGTTAGTCCCATCAAATTACACCTGAGAAGCCCGATTGTTTCAGAACTGACATTCGAGCAATAGATGATATTCCTTAAAATAGTACTGATGCTAAACTCAAACTTTCTATAGGGCAGAATAAAATAAAAGGATATTAATTATACATATAAGCATTCTTGTATTTCTAATTTCTCGACATTTTCATGTGAGCTCTGTGTCCTGCAACGTAATCATCCTATAGTTGATTGACTGAGAAGTAGATAAGTGCGTTGATTTTCGATTTTGCAATTGGATGACATATATAAAGAAAATTATTAATGTCTTAGATAAAATAAATCACCTTCAGTGTGTATGTTAATTTCGACTTACGAATTTTTGTACTTGAGTTTACCCAAAGTACAACGTAAGATAATGAAAATCCAACGTAAGATAAGAGTGATCGACAAAGTACTTTCACGCTATTTTTGTCCGTTTTGGCCTAACAAACTTGACTATGTTATCATCGAGCTGAAAGTCAAATACGATCAGAGGTGGATTTGAAAGTGGCGGAAGTACCACGATCAAATAAAAATTTAAGCAAATACTCTGAATGAAAATCAAACCAAGGCAGAACACTAAAAGTCAAGATGTGCCTCTCCTCTTCTAAAAGAACCAATGCAATTGGCAACTACCTAAGCTTGCATCTTAAGGTGAAACACAATATATATATATATATATATGTTTTTCGAAGTTACCAGGAATCGGTGACCCCGATCCAAAGGGTAGATTGTGTATGGTCAAAACCGATCCTCAGTCATAAAGACCGGTCAAGACGACGACGTTTCGATCGAAGGATATCTACATGATGAGCTCGGTCGAATTTCGAAGTAGGGACGTCGAGTTTCGAGCCAATAGACCGATCAACGACAAGACTCGGTATCATTGTCGAGCCCATATCCAAATTGAACTACGAGACAATTCGTAGTTCATCGAAGATGCCTAGACTGACCAACACTCGCCCCGAATATCGATGCCCCAAGGCAGAATCGAGCTCGAACCAAGACCGGGGGCTCGATCTAATACCGAGCTCGAGCCAGTATCAAGCTCGGAGACAAGAGCCGTTACAACCGCACCAAGGGAGAGAATCTTGGCGAGAACCGAGGAAGAGACAAATCATCATGGGTCCTCCACTATATGCATTATTTTATTATGTTGTTATAGATAAAGCAATGACCCTCTATTATAAAAGGGAGCATCCTTGTAATCTAAAGGGACACGGCAATAAACACATCCTTTTCTCAAATACATTGAGATTTCTTTGTGCTTGTTTCGTCTCAACTTATTCAATTTACCAGTATTGTTGTTTTTGTATCAAAGAAATTTGCGTATCCTTAGAACCATACCTAAATTTAACGTTATCCAATTTTTCGAGTAAACAGTTTGGCACCCACCGTGGGGCTAAGGGTAACAATGATTATTTGATATAAATCTACAGTACACTCCAGCTTACAACTTCAAGTCAGCAATGGCCCTACATATCGACCTTGAAGCCGACCTTCAATATGAAACCAACAACTTGGCACCCGGGGCCGGAAGGTTACCTGACGATAGCAACGAGGCTCGAATCGAAGAAACCGAAATTCGAGCCGAAGTACCATTGGATTCCAATTCACAAATAGCTCTGGAAGTGAATCAGCGTTCCAAACTGGAAAGAAGCATTCAGGGCGGTGCTCGACCCGTAGCCCGAGACACCCACAACATGGGGAAAATCGGGGTCAGCTTGCGTATGATTTTCGAAATACTACAAGCCCAACAAGCAGCGATAGCTCAGTTGCAGAGCCAAACTCATATGCAAAGCAGGCCGAACTCCAATCCACTTCTTCGAGAAGTCACCCCCAGAATGGAGCCCGCCATAATGAAATCAAACGAGCAAGAATCGGGGACCGCTCCTGAAATTGCTAAATTGCTCGAGGAACTCACAAAACGAGTCGAAGGCAACGACAAGAAAGTGGAAACGTATAATGCTAGGGTCGATCAAATCCCAGGGGTACCGCCAATGATAAAAGGGCGTGATTCGAAAAAATTCATACAAAAGCCTTTTCCCTCGAGTGCGGCCCCAAAACCAATCCCCAAAAAATTCCGTATGCCCGAAATTCCCAAATATAATGGTACGACCGATCCTAACGAACATGTCACCTCCTACACATGTGCCATCAAAGGCAACAATTTGGAAGACGATGAGATCGAATCCGTATTGTTGAAAAAGTTCAGAGAGACCATCGCAAAGGGAGCAATGATCTGGTATCACAACTTACCACCAAATTCCATCGATTCTTTTGCCATGTTAGCAGATTCGTTCATAAAAGCACATGTTGGTGCCATAAAAGTTGCAACAAGGAAATCAGACCTCTTCAAAGTAAAACAAAGGGGTAACGAAATGCTGAGAGAATTCGTATCCCGATTTCAAATGGAACGTAAGGATTTGCCACCGGTCACGGACGATTAGGCCGTACAAGCTTTCACCAAAGGGTTGAACGAGCGAAGTTCGACAGCATCACGTCGGTTGAAACAAAATTTGATCGAGTACCCAGCAATAACTTGGGCAGATATACACAACTGTTATCAATCAAAAATCAGGGTCGAGGACGATCAATTGGGAGCTCCGTATGGACCTGTGCATTAGAACCACACAACCACTAAAATCCAGAGAGAGATCAACAGACAACCAAGGTCGAACAGAGACCGATATCAACCGTACGTCACAGATCGGGCGAACAACGGTTCAGCACATGATGCAGTTCAGAACAGTCGAAAGACTGATAGAGGGCAAAATTCTCGGGGACTTATGAGCAAGAGAGGCTTTGATAAATATGCCGATCCTATAGAAGTTCCTCGATTATCGGAATATAACTTCAACATTGATGCATCCGCCGTCGTGTTGGCTATCGGATGCATCAAAGACACCAGGTGGCCTCGACCTATGCAAACCGATCCTGCCCAAAGGAATCCCAATCAAATGTGCGAATATCATGGCACCCATGGCCACATAACGAAAGATTGCAGGCAATTAAGAGAGGAAGTAGCCCGCTTATTTAACAAAGGGCACCTTCGGGAATTTCTGAGTGATAGGGCGAAGAATCATTTCAAGAACAAGGACTTCGGCAAGCAAAATGAGCTAGAAGAACCGCAACACGTCATTCACATGATCGTCAGCGGTGTCGATACCCCTTAGGGACCAGTGCTTAAACGCACTAAAACATCGATTGTGAGGGAAAAACGATCTCGAACTCAAGATTACACACCCATAGGGACTTTGTCTTTCAATGATGAAGATGCAGAGGGAATCATCCAACCCCATAACGATGCACTGGTAATATCCATACTCATGAATAAAACTAAGATTAAGCGTGTGTTAATTGATCCAGGTAGCTCGGCCAATATCATCAGATCGAGAGTCATAGAACAGCTCGGCCTGCAGAACCAGGTCGTACCCGCCACTCTGGTTCTAAACAGATTCAATATGGCATGTGAAACCACCAAAGGCGAGATAATCCTACCGATAAACATGGCCGGAACCATCCAGGAAATAAAGTTTCACGTGATCGAAGGCGATATGAGATATAACGCCCTTTTCGGAAGGCCGTAGATCCATAACATGAGGGCTGTACCTTCGACCCTACACTAAGTCCTCAAATTCCCAACATCGAGAGGTGTTAAAATAGTGTACGGAGAACAACCGGCCGCAAAAGAAATGTTCATCATCGAGGAAGCAAAATCAATATCTTCGTCTTCACCGATAAAAGGAACGGGTTCAGAAAAGATACAATTAAAGAACAGAATGCCAAATAGCAATCACAGACATCGGCTTCGACCCAGCCAGGTAAGCAGAACGTCGAAGAAGATGATGATCAATGGATCCCTCGATCCTTCGTGACCCCCGATGATTCCGATGCCACTAAATCAACGATTGAGGAACTGGAAAAAATCATACTAATCGAACATTGGCCCGAACGAAAGGTATACCTGGGAACGGGTTTGAGCCCCGAACTCAGGAAGAAACTCATTCAATTTCTTATCGATAACATCGACTATTTTGCCTGGTCCCATTTAGATATAACAGGGATACCATCGGACATAACGATGTATCGGCTGAGCTTGGATCCTAGGTTCAGACCGGTGAAGCAAAAAAGAAGACCCCAATCAGAGGTAAAGCACGCATTCATAAAGGATGAGGTAATCAAACTTCTTAAAATAGGGTCCATTTGAGAGGTGAAATACCCCGAATGGTTAGCCAATGTGGTTGTAGTGCCTAAAAAGGGAACAAACTTAGAATGTGTGTGGACTATAAGGACTTGAACAAAGCATGCCCCAAAGATTCCTTTCCACTGCCCAACATCGATCGCATGATCGATGCCACGGTCAGCCACGAGATCCTCACCTTTCTCAATGTCTATTCCAGGTATAATCAAATTCAGATAAACCGGGAGGATCAGGAAAAGACTTCATTTGTGACCAGATATGGAACATATTGTTATAATGTAATACCCTTCGGGCTAAATAATGCAGGAGCCACTTATCAACGCTTAGTAAATAAAATGTTCGAAGAACAAATAGGTGAATCGATGGAAGTCTATATTGATGACATGCTAGTTAAGTCCCTGCGCGTAGAGGACCATTTGGCCCGTTTGCAGGAAACGTTCGAGATTATGAGGAATACAACATGAAACTCAACCCCGAAAAATGTGCTTTCGGGATCCGTTCGGGCAAGTTCCTCGGCTTCATGGTGTCAAATCGGCGAATCGAGATTAACCCCGACAATTAAGACCGTATTTTCAATGTCACCCCATAAGCGTATTGACCACCTGCCCACTTCGTAATATTTTACATAGGCCCGAACTATCAGGCCGATTGGCCAAATGGGCCATCGAGTTTAGTGGGTACGATATCGAATATCAACCCCGTACGGCCGTCAAGTCTCAAATTTTTGCAGACTTTGTAGCCGACTTCACGCTAACCCTCGTACCCGAAGCCGAAAAAGAACTCCTATTAAAATCAGGTATATCGTCGGGGGTATGGATCCTTTTTACAGACGGGGCTTCGAACGAAAAGGGGTCCGGGCTAGGCATAGTTTTGAAACCCCACACGGGAAACATTATTAGGCAAGCTATTAAAACTATCAGGTTAACTAACAATGAGGCCGAGTATAAAGCCATGATTGCAGGTCTCGAGCTAGCTAGAAACTTGGAAGAAGAGGTCATTGAGGCTAATTGTGACTCTTTGCTGGTGGTGAGTCAAGTAAACAAAACCTTCGAAGTCCGGGAAAGTAGAATGCAAAGGTATTTGGACAAACTGCTTATCACTTTGCACCATTTCAAATAATGGTCTCTACGGCATGTTCCGCGAAAACGGAATAATGAGGCCGATGCGCTTGCGAATTTGGGATCGTCAGTCGAGGTAGATAATTCGAACTCGGGGACTATCGTTCAACTTTCAAGATCGGTAATCGAAGATGGGCACGCCGAGATAAATTCTACTAGCTTAACCTGGGATTGGAGAAACAAGTATATTGAATACTTAAAAAACGGAAAGCTCCCCCCAGACCATAAAGATTCCAGGACCCTACGGACTAAAGCTGCTCGATTTACGTTGGCCACAGACGGAACACTATATCGAAGGACATTCAATGGACCGATGGCAGTATGCTTGGGTCCGGAAGATACCAAGTACATCCTACGGGAAGTACACTAGGGCACTTGTGGGAATCACTCCGGTGTTGACGCATTAGTTCGAAAAGTGATCAGAGCGGGGTATTATTGGATTGATATGGGCAAAGATGCGAAAGAATTTATTCGTAAATGTGATAAATGTCAAAGGTTTGCACCGATGATCCATCAACCCGAAGAGAAACTTCACTCGGTCCTATCCCTATGGCCGTTCATGAAATGGGGAATAGACATCGTTGGCCCTCTGCCATCGACCCCAGGTAAAGCCAAATTCATTTTATTTATGATTGACTATTTTTCTAAATGGGTTGAAGCGCAGGCGTTTGAGAAAATAAGGGAGAAAGAAGTTATAGACTTCATTTGGGATCATATCATATGCCGATTCGGGATACCCGTCGAAAGAGTATGCGACAATGGGAAGCAATTCGTTGGCATCAAAGTCACATAATTCTTCGAAGATCACAAAATAAGAAGGATACTATCAACACCGTACCACCCCAGTGGGAATGGGCAGGCCGAATCAACAAACAAGACTATTCTTCAAAACTTGAAGAAGAGATTGAATGACGGTAAGGGAAAATGGAGAGAAATTCTGCCCGAAGTCCTTTGGGCATACCGGACAACATCAAAATCCAGTACGGGGGCGACCCCATTCTCCTTAGTATATGGTTCCGAAGCATTGAAACCAGTCGAAGTCGGTGAACCTAGTCCCAGATTTCGATTCATGACGGAAGAATCAAATAACGATGCTATGAACACCAGCCTTGAATTATCGGACGAAGGACGAGTAGCTACCCTCGTCCGATTGGCCGCCCAAAAGCAACGAATCGAAAGGTATTATAATCGAAGAACTAAGCTTCACTATTTCAAGCCTGGGGACTTAGTGTTAAGAAAAGTCACCATCAATACCCGGAACCCAAACGAAGGAAAATTAGGACCGAACTGGGAAGGACCATATCAGGTGCTCGAGAACGTCGGAAAGGGATCATACAGGCTCGGCATCATAAACGGCAAAAAGCTATCAAGCAGTTGGAATGTATCACATCTAAAACGGTACTAATGCTAAGGTACGACCTTTCAATATTCATTTAACTGACCCCTGCAGAAGTCCGAATAAGAACTGAGGTGGATCTTTTGCCTAAAGGCACGTGTTGCACTCTTTTTCCCTTAGACCTGTTTTATCCCAAATGGGTTTTTTGGCAAGGTTTTTTAATGAGGCAATCATCGATCGTGCTTCACTTTTAACAGGATCCGATCATGCTGCACTTTTAACAGTATCCGAGGCCTCTTTTCAATCGACCTCGAATACCAGAGGGGCATCAAGCCCTCAAATACATCAAGTTCAGATGCAATAAAGTCATTTCACAATAATAGGGTTCCAACAGGAAAACTTGTAATAGCCAAAATGGTCAAAACGAACCATGCTCATGTAGATTGGCCCAAACATAGGCGCAAAACATGACCACATGTACTATGACTTGAGATTTATTGTGCAACCAGAATTAAGATTCACTCGACTATTAAGCCTACGGGCTACTTTTATTACGAGTTCGAGCAAGCACTCACTCGACCATTACGCCTACGGGCTACATTATTTCGAGTTCGAAAGTTCGAAACATTCACTTGACTATTAAGCCTACGGGCTACTTTTACTACAAGTTCGAGCAAGCACTCACTCGACTATTAAGCCTATAGGCTAGTTTTATTACGAGTTCGAGAAAGCACTCACTCGACCATTACGCCTACGGGCTACATTATTTCGAGTTCGAAATATTTACTCGACTATTAAGCCTACGGGCTACTTTTATTACGAGTTCGAGCAAGCACTCACTCGACCATTACGCCTAAAGGCTACATTATTTCGAGTTTGAAAGTTCGAAACATTCACTCGACTATTAAGCCTACGGGCTACTTTTACTACAAGTTCGAGCAAGCACTCACTCGACTATTAAGCGTACGAGCTACTTTTATTACAAGTTCGAGCAAGCACTCACTCAACCATTATGCCTACGGGCTACAATATTTCGAGTTCGAAACATTCACTCGACTATTAAGCCTACGAGCTTCTTTTATTACGAGTTTGAGCAAGCACTCACTCGACCATTACACCTAAGGGCTACATTATTTCGAGTTCGAAAGTTCAAAACATTCACTTGACTATTAAGCCTACGGTCTCCTTTTACTATAAGTTCGAGCAAGCACTCACTCGACTATTAAGCCTACGGGCTACTTTTATTACGAGTTCGAGCAAGCACTCACTCGACCATTATGCCTACGGGCTACATTATTTCGAGTTCGAAACATTCACTCGACTATTAAGCCTACGGGCTACTTTTATTACGAGTTCGAGCAAGCACTCACTCGACCATTACGCCTAAGGGCTACATTATTTTGAGTTCGAAAGTTCGAAATATTCACTCGACTATTAAGCCTACGGGCAACTTTTACTACAAATTCGAGCAAGCACTCACTCGACTATTAAGCCTACGGGCTACTTTTATTATGAACTCGAGCAAGCACTCACTCGACCATTACGCCTACAAATTATGTTTCTTTAAAGTTTAAATCATCAACTCAACTAGCAAACCTAAGGGCTACATCATTTCAAATCTGATCGATCAGAGACACTACGAGATCAACATTTGATTAAAGGTCTTCACAAAACAAAAACAAGTCGACCTTGTTATATATATATATATATACAAGGTTGCCTGCATGATTAATTTACAAACGTGAAGAATTAGAAACTAAGCTTCCTGGTCACCCACCGGAGTATTCGCTCTACTGTCGAGCTATTCCCCATCCTCGGATTCGCTTTTGCTACCATCGTCATCATCATCATCAGAAGCCAAGGCTTCAGCTTCCGCTTCGAGCTCTTTTGCCTTTTTTATCTCTTCAGTTAGGTCGAAACCTCGAGCGTGTATCTTCTTGAGGGTCTCCCTCCGAGACCTATACTTAGCAAGTTCGACAACCCAATGAGCTCGAGCATCGGCAGTATTCGCCGCCTCTCGGGCCTCTATCTGAGCAGCCTCAGCATCAGCCCGATATACAGCAATGGACTTATCCGCCAAAACTTTCCATGACTCAACCTCCGCCTTAGCCTCAGCAAGTCGTGTTTCAAGCTCATCAATCTTCTTAGCTTGAACCGACCCCTTTAGCTTGACACTTCGAAGTTGAACGTCGGCCGATAATAATTTTGTCAAGATGGTTTCTTTTTCTGCAGCCAGGCAGTCGATAGTCTCCTTCCACCGATTGCTTTCAGCTCGGATTTGATCAACTCCTTCTCGAAGTAACCCGATCTTTTCGATCTTTTGCTGCAGCTAAGACAATGAAGGGTTAACTTCCACAGTTGAGTCAGACCCATACTTGAACAGAACGAGGCTCACCTGCTTGTCAAGCTCAACCTTTTCTTCACGAACCTTAGTCAAATCCACTTGGAGATCCTTTATAGCCTCGTCCTTTTGGCTGCAAAGAAGCCGCAAGGCATCTCTCTCACCTGAGACCTTTCGGAGCTCGGCCTCACACTGGTTAAGATCGACTCGAAACCTACTAACGGCCTGCACAGTAAGAAACACAAGTCAAGTAAAAAAAAAAAAAAAACCAAGTGTGGAAGAATTATTACCCAAGTAATGAAACATTGAGCCTCCTCTAATAAAAGAGAAGCATCACCGATATCAGAAGCATCGTCGACTCCAGTAAAGCAATCCCTAAAAGGGTCCCCTACACCAGAGCCTGCCCCGATATCGAGAGTCTTCAATTCTCGAGCTTCCTTTAACGCCTCTTGAGAAAAGGTTGGGAGTGAAGGCGAATAACCTATCGTCATAGCCCCAAGTGAGTCACTCGGAGCATTTCGGTCGAGACTCGGGACTTCAGAACCAACCTCGACAGGCACAGCCGCCATCAGCTCGGGAGCTCTAGCAACCTCGATGGCCTCCGCAGATCGGATTACCAAAGCCGAGGAGTTATCTTCTACTTCTTCTTCTCTCAGTCGTTGGACCGAGTCAATCGAAAGGGCAATTGCTTTTCTCCTCACCCTCCGAGTTTTGGGCTTGGGGTCCTCAGAACGAGAGGAAGCTCTTCGCTTCTTACCCTTCCCTGGTTGCGGAATCAGGGACTTGTCTCCTTCTTCGCCGCTCGAAGGCCTCAAAGCGGCATCCCTGGTTACGCCTGCACAAGAGGAAATCGGTAACAAATAGAATGCAAAGAATACTTCGAAAGAAACAAGAAACAAACCTCACCATGGTTCTTGGCCTCTCATATACGTTTAGCCAAATCACGCCAAGCGCGTTCGGCATAAAAAGAAGTCGAGGCTAACTTCCGAACCCAATCCTCGAGGTCGGGCACCCCTTGTGGCATCCAAGGTGTAGCTGAACATCAGGGAAAGACATCAGAAAAAATCGAAAAAGGACACGAAAAGCAAACAATAATCACTTACGGTCAAAATTCCATTCTTCGGGGAACGGCCTCTTCTCCTCCGGAATAAGATCACGGGTCCTCACTCGAATATAACAACCCATCCAACCCCGATCCTTGTCTTCATCGGTGCTCGACATTAAAGCCTTCGATGCCCGACGATGAAGTCTGATTAGTCCTTGAAAAATCTGAGGCCGGTACAATCGTATGAGGTGGTTCAGAGAAAAATCCAACTCCCCGGCTTTGATAGAGAAGAAGCGCAGTAAGATCACTATACGCCATAAAGAGGGATGAATTTGACCGAGGGTGACCTGATATCTTTTACAGAAGTCAATAATCACCGGGTCGACGGATCCCAATATGAAGGAATAAGTGTAAACACTTAAAAACCCTCCACATGAGTGGTGACGTTCTCTTCAGGAGATGGGATCTGCAATACAACCTCGGGACCCCAGGTGCAGTCTTCTCTGACGGCCTCGAGATGACCCTCCATTATTAAGCACATGTACATCGACACGTGCTCGTATCGACCCTGAACGGATGAAGGATTCTCAACCTTAAAGTCGATCTTCAAAGTGCACGGGCAAGGAACATAGTCGTGAATGGACGGCTCCGCCGGCGCCTTATTATCGGATGACCGCGAAGAAGAAGCTTTCTCCTTTTGAGGTACGGTTTTCGAAGTTTTCCCCATTGATACGAGAGGAAAGAATGCAAAGGAAAGTGAAAAATTGACAACACCATAGCTCTGGTGTAGGCGGCTCTGAAGGAACGAAATGGAGAGGATAAATAAGAGACTTCAGAAGAAGAGAAGGCGCCAAAGTGGTAAAGGTTGTATGGAAAGGCTATTTATAGACTGAGGCTTGACGGTTAAGTATCAGCGGTGGCCGACCACCGTCTGACACGTATTAAATGCCTCGGTAAAATCGAGCCGATGGGACAGCTATCACATACGTCATGGTCGGGATCGATACAAATGACAACATAAATTTGATCGAGCCGTAGGGAAATCATATCGTTTCTCACCACATCCTTTTTTCGAGAAACGAGGGTACTATCTGTGTACGGTCAAAACCGATCCTCAGTCATAAAGAGCGGTCGAGACGACGATGTTTCGATCGATGGATATCTACATGATGAGCTCGGTCGAATTTCGAAGTAGGGACGTCGAGCTTCGAGCCAATAGACTGATCAACGACAAGACTCGGTATCATTGTCGAGCCCATATCCATATCGAAATATGAGACAATTCGTAGTTCATCGAAGATGCCTAGACCGACCAACACTCGCCCCGAATATCGATGCCCCAAGGCAGAATCGAGCTCGAACCAAGACCGGGGGTTCGATCTAATATCGAGCTCGAACCAGTATCAAGCTAGGAGAAAAGAGCCGTTACAACCGCACCAAGGAAGAGAATCTTGGCGAGAACCGAGGAAGAGACAAATCATTATGGGTCCTCCACTATATGCATTATTTTATTATGTTGTTATAGATAAAGCAATGACCCTCTATTATAAAAGGGAGCATCCTTGTAAGCTAAAGGGACACGACAATAAACACATCCTTTTCTCAGATACATTGAGGTTTCTTTGTGCTTGTTTCGTCTCAACTTATTCAATTTACCAGTATTGTTATTTTTGTATCAAAGAAATTTGCGTATCTTTAGAACCATACCTAAATTTAACGTTATCCGATTTTTCGGGTAAACATAGGTCCATCTATGCGTACGATAAAACTTGTGCTCTCTCGTCTTATATTCACTATTTACTCGCTTTCTGATATGGAATTTGTCTAATATATCATATATATCTCTTTCGAAAACTTGTCAACCTAAAAACACGCCATTCGTCACGAGTATCTCAAAAAGTGTGGATGAATTAACAAATTAGCTAAATTAAACATGGCTTCATTCTAATAATGGGTGTCTCCAAGGAAATAGCTAGATCAAGAGCCTAATTAAGTTATTGTTGTAACTGCGGGGTCACACGTTCAAAATTGATATATTTTCTTGTTATTATTACTCAAGTGAGTCTTTCTCTGTTTTGTTGACTATATTAAAGAATCTGAAAGTGAGCTCCTAATTTGTTAGATGCAAGAATTGAATCAATTGATGCATAATACTAGCTATCATGGTTGCTTGTGCGGTAGGGGAAACATATAATAGGTCCACGTTTGCTATTTATTCATTAAATGATGGCTTATATGAACGACGTTAATGCACAATGCACAATACACACACATATATATATATATATATATATATATATATATATATATATATATATATATATATATATATCCTTTTAGTTTATCGGAATAATTTGAGGTGTGATAATAAGTAAACTAATTTTTTTATTAAAATTATAAATTAATGTTTACCATAAACAGTTACTTATAATTACCTTATAGATAATTATATGTAAATATTAGGTATTACTTTGTCTATGAAATTCATTTGCAATAAAAGAAAAAAAATGCATGATTTCAAACAGCCCCGCAATAATTACTTTTTAGAATCTGTTTTCTATTATATACTTTCCATTTTTCACCTTGGGGAGAAAGTTAACTAATGATACAACAATTGACTTGAGTAACCGCGTTATTATTTGTTAAGCAAGCAAAAGTCTTACTAACGCAAACCTAATAAAGACTGGAATATATAGCTGCTTTTTGGAAGACAAGAAACATCTTTTAGCCTTTAAATTGTCTCAAATAATGAAAATGTTGTCATTTTATGGAACAAGCATTATTATTTTCTAAATATATCACACATGCATTAAATAAAATGAATGAGATCTCTTCACCTTTAGCCAAGTGCTTAAATTCCAGCGGTGATAATCGAGAAACTCATAGTAACTAGGAAGTGGTTCCTCCTTTGATGGGCCTTCTTACAGAGTACAAATTTAAATTAGTCGGATCAGTGAGTAACATATACTCGATAATTATACTAATAAAAATTGTTGAACTATGGGTCATAGGATACCCTAATCCAGTACCTGGCCTATCCACATTAGGCAATTAAACCCCTTCCTTCTTCTCTAACAAATCCTAAAGAAGAAGAAAAGAAAGCTGAGAAAAGTTAAACAAAGTTACTATTAGCATAACGAACAATGACTTTGACTGAAAAAAGAAAAACAATGACTTGACTACAACTTACAAAAAGGTAATCTTTTTAATTGTACTTTTAAGTGAAATGATATATTATACAACATTAACCTACAAGCCCAAAAACACTATAAACGGTATCTCCATTATAATTTCCTCCAATGTTATCTCCATAGATGTATACTTGCCTCATATATTGCTTTAACAGTCGTCCAACTTGAACATATAAATAATTAAATATATATGAAGAGGATCAATATAGTATGTACACACACATATATAAAAGTAGTTTGACTTTGACACACCCAGCGAAAGGTGTCTCCAACACCAATTGAAAGGCATAATTGACAAAACATAGTAAGCAGGAATAACTCATGTGACCAATTGGAGGAAAAAACTTTGGTTTTCTAAGAGGTGAAAATTTTGATCCCAAAAGTGTATCCCGTTCAACTCATTCAAATTTGTATTAGCAAATTGGTTATGACCCTGCTCAATCAATCCTCGCAAAATTCAATCTAATTTACGTAAATTTGAAAGGATTTGGTTGTGACGTATAGTTGACTAATATAGATTTGCGTTGTATAGGCATATTATGGGGTGGAGATTTCCATATTAAGAATTTTTTTTTTTAATTTTTTTTTTCAGGCTAGAACCAGAGACCTCAAGGGAAAGATCCCACGCACACCTTGGCGGTGTGTCAATTTGAACTTAAAAAACGTGTAACGTAATTTACACAAATTCGATCAAAGCCGTCCATTTGACGTTCAATAGATAAACTATCTTGTTCCAATTAACCAAAGAAACCCGATTTCCTCACTGCTATTAAGCTTCTAGAAGTAAATAAAAAGCTAGGAGAAAAATTTTACGACGTCAACCAAATTTAATCATGTTTATTATCCCGAGATTAGTTATCCTGAGATTTATTATCCCACCATCCTATAGAGATAAAAAATTTGGGATAACATGAGATAAAGTCATCTCAAATTTAATCCTGAAATTAATTATCCTTTATCTTTCGTACCAAACAAGCCCTAAGTTGGTATATAGAGGCTTCAAGTGATCCTTTATCTGCTACTCGAAAGACATATTTCCCTTTTTTGGTGAGTGTATATTCGACTATTGATAGTATATACACACACACTGTTTGGTGCATAAGTAGGTGTATGGCGGCAA
This sequence comes from Nicotiana tomentosiformis, assembly GCF_000390325.3. NCBI lineage: Eukaryota > Viridiplantae > Streptophyta > Magnoliopsida > Solanales > Solanaceae > Nicotiana > Nicotiana tomentosiformis. The sequence goes on from NC_090813.1 coordinate 177,922,107, forward strand.
AAACTGAAAAGGAGAGCTTTCTAATGTGGTCAAAGATTGACTTTTGTATGAAAAAAGTGATTTGCTTTGTCTTAGCAACAAGAACTTGTGGGACATTAATTAAAGAGCAGATATTTTCATGTATCCCATCAGAGAGAACTTTTTTAATTAAGTTAGAAGAACACCTAGAATTAAAGGGAAAAGTAGATGGAAAGGGACTCTATAGAGTTAATGTAGTCAGCAAATAGTCAAATATAAACTAAACCTTTCAGCAGAATTATTACACACCACCAGGAATAATCATGTTTTTTTTATATCTTGTGCTTTAATTTGGGGATTAGCTAAAATTCCAAGATGGTGTGTTATGGTCATCTCTATTATTAAGAGATATTGCATTAATTAAATCAATAATTTCTTGGCACAAGTTTCTTTGAAAGCTTGACTTAATCTTTTAGTACGGGTACTATTATAATTAAAGTCTTGCTAATAGGAAGTTTCTTATCTTTTTGAAAATTATCATCACCTTTTTAGCACCGCGCGCTCAATTCATGGTAAGAGTAAGAAATTAAAACCCCTTAAATATTTTTATTAATTTAAAAATCTTAAGTTAAGATAACATCGTAAAAATAGCACGGGCTAGCCAGTTTTCGGACTGGTCATTCAAAAATAGCCAGCATTTGCAAAGTTATTGAAAAATAGCCACTATTTTGCTGCAACAGGGACCGATCCAGCATAATATACTGGAGATCGGTGCACATGTGTATGAACTTCCAGCATATTATGCTGGAACTCCAACACGCGAAAAGTTCCAGCATAATATACTGGAGATTGGATCACCTGTGTATGAACTTCAAGTATATTATACTAGACCGGTATACTATACTGGAACTCCATTATATTATGCTGGAGTTCCAGTATACTTATGCTGGAACTCCATTATAATAAGCTGGAGTTCCAGTATACTTATGCTGGAACTCCAGTATAATTTCATTGTATTATACTGGTATTGCAGTATATTATGCTGGAGTATTTTTCGGATTTTGAACAGTATTTTTGTTCAGATTTATCTTTACATGAAAAATGACTAAATTTCGATTACTTTTGAAACTGTGGCTATTTTTGAATGACCACTTGTGTATCTGGCTAGTTTTGAATTTCTTCCGATAACATCTCCAATCATGTTAGAGTATGTTATCATCTTATCGAAAAGTTTAGTTATTACCGAGAGAACACGGCTAATTTCTTAGTTATATTATGTCTCTAACACTAGTTATTTAGAGTTTCTTTTGTATTGTATTCAAACCAATACCTTAATCTAAAAAGTAATTTATTCACATCCGATTTTATACCAAATCATAATTACATGACACATGTCTTCTATATGCACACTAATTCTATATGCACACTAACAATGGTTAACTAGTATATTGCCTCAATCTATTACTTGACTGTATTAAACTAATGTGATTTGATGCAAACACTGCGTCGGGTAAGATTTTTTCCTATAATGTTTTGCATGATTTTTGTTTTTCTGTACATGATATATATATATATATATATATATATATATATATATATATATATATATATATATATAGTGTATGGAAAATGATACAAAAGGATTCTATAGGTTTGTCACATTATGCGCGTATCTTTTTTGAACCTAAATATTGAACTATAAGAGAAGGCTGGCCTAGCATTATACCATTTGATTTGATTAATAAAAACATGTTCTAGACGGTGCCATTAATTAATAATTAATAATTAATTAATGGTACATGTAAGAGCCTAACATCAGAGGCAAAACTAACCTTTTTAGTATACGGGTTATGAGTTCTAAAAAAGATAGTTATATTAGGTTCTCAAAAAATTATTATACATATTAAGTGAATTTTTAACACAAATATAAAGTATTAACCAAAACTATCGAATTCTACCGAATTGTTGCTCCGCCTTTGCATAACATGTGTTAATTAAGGTTGCTATTTTAGAATAAAGCGTGTTTTATTCACTCTTCAGTCTTCATTAATTCATGGTTTGGCCATGCAATCGGATTTAGAACAAAAATATTCGCAGTTTTCAAAGCAGCAAAAGTGGAGTTGAAAAACTGGTCAAAGATACACTCCTTTAAAATAGAGATGGCATTAATTTTGCACACCCTCATGTACACATCTAGTTCAGCTTACCGTCCCGTGGAGGGTATGTGTGCTCTTATTAGTTTCCTTATCTTGACCACTGCATGTGGATTTTCAAGAAAACAAGAGGAGACGAAAAAGAATTTTTTTTATTAACAATGATTTCCGGGCCAAATACGTGTACATTGACTATTCTATATATATATATATATATATATATATATATATATATAATTTCTAATTAATTTCTATCAGTACAAGTATCATATAATCTATCTACCAATAGTCATAAACAAGTGAAACGAAATCATTTAGTTATTTTTTTTTGTTTCCACTAGATTCACTATGAGTATAATCTATCTACCAATATAATTTTTTTTATTTTTTTTTATTTTGCTTCAGAAATAGATCTCACCACTAGGGTCTGTTGCAATATTTTGACTTATATAAGATCCACGAATAACTCATAAAAAATTGTAAGAAAGGGTTATTGTAGACGTGAATGAAAGTTTTCTACATAATTAGGCTAGGTAGCGTTCACTCACTTATGAGATTCACGAGAAGTACAAAATATAATGCACATATATGGCACTTGCCAGTAACATTAGATGATCTATAATCCCCTTGCATCTTGTTCAATTACCTATTTTACCTTTCCATATTTGAGTCACTTAATTTCACGAGAGATATAGCTAAAGAATGTGCAAACCAGTTGCCTTTATGGCACGTACATATATAAATGATAGGTATGAATCAAATAAAGAAAGAATATATATAGAACCTAATTTTAAGTTTAGCTGACAATGGTAACTACTTGTTGCTCTTGTGTCCAAATCAAAATCCATAAAATGAACGATGATCTTTTCTGCTTCTTGGGCTTTGTTTGATTGGCCCAGACAAATCCTTGGGCTAAATCTCTTAAACTCCTTAAGTTTAGAAATAAAAAATAATGGAAAACTACATAACATAACCGCTTTCAAAAATAATAGCCAAAAGAAAAATATTTTTATTTATTAAGGTATAATATACATATAATACACATATTTTATAAATATCTTTTGTATATTTGGCTAGTGAATATAATTCTATTTTAAACTTGCCTAAAAATAATTGAAGAATTAAGCGATTATCAACCCAAAATACATTCAAACACAAAATAAACCCATTTATCTTTTATTACCTGGTATAAACAATTAGCAAATGGATGTTCTTTTTTTAGCTCGTTATTAGGATTATACGATGGTTAACAGTTTAAGAGGGTGTTTGGAGGCTTTTAAAAACTATCTTATAAGCTAAAAGCCAAAAGTCATAAGTTTGTAATACCCAACTTTTGACGTTTGGATTACTTTTGTACTTTTCCTGCATAAAAGTGTAACGATCCGACTGGTCGTTTTGAGTTTTATCGTTTCATTCGGTGGGTTGAGACTTTGAGTAACTTCATATGATGTGTTATGACTTACATGTATAGTCGATTTTGGTTTTCGAGTGGTTAGGAATTGATTTGGAAGAATAACTCTTGATTTGGAAGCTTTAAGTTGGAAGAGTTGACCAAGGTTTGACTTTTGGGTAGACGAACTTGGAATCGAATTTTGATGGTTCCGATAGGTTTGTATGATGATTTTGAACTTGTACGTATGTTCGGATTTGATTTTGGAGGTTCCTAAAAAAATTCGACACTATTTGTCGAAAGTTGGCAATTTGAAAAACTTAAGAGTTCAAAAGTTTGACCAAGAGTTGACTTTGATGTTATTGGATTCCAATTGGTGTTCCGAGACTTTAGATATGTCTATATAGTTGAGTTGAACTTGTGTGTAAAGTTTGGAAGTAATCCGAAGTGTGTAATTGTGATTCTTTGTTGTGATATTTCTATGGGTATTTTGAGCCTTTGGATAAGTTTGGATAATGTATTTGTACTTGTTGGTATGATTGGATAGTGTCCCGAGGGCTCGGGTGTATTTTTGATCATTGGTTGAGAGACTAGTTAAGTTAAGGATTCGGAGTTTGACCACGGTCAATATCGGGTCAAGACGATGTCTTTTCGATATTTTGAGTGTGCTAACAGGTTCGTAGTGTGTTTTATGATCAAAATGCATATATGGTTTGTGTCCGGGAGGTTTCGAATGAGTTATGACTGCCAAAACGAAAATTTTGTGATTGCTGATTTTCTGGTGCAATAATTACGAAAATAGGTTATGTCCCTAAAATTTTGAGACTTCCTTTAAAACTTCAAAACATCATATCTCCCTTATTTTAAGGCCAAATTGGGTGATTCAAAAGGCTATCTTGGGTTTAATATCGCAAGGATTATGTTGAACTTATCAAATATTAGTTCTGGGATCATCGAGGACCTGATTCGAGTTGGGACAACTGCTGCATCTTTTTTACTTATTCCGAAAGTTAGTAACTTTTTTCACAAGGTTTTGGAGCTCGGGAAGAGGCGAATTTTGAGGGAGTTTTCATCTAATTCATTGGGGTAAGTAAACCTAACTCGAATTTATGATTATAACATAAATCTATCATTGATTTTGGCTCTAAATTAAGGAATCTTAAAGAAGAAAAGAGGGTTTTGGCTTGGTAGATAAGAAAGTGCATTTTGGGATTTTTGACAAAACTTTTCTAAAGTGAATAATTGAGTTTTGAACATCGATTCGGAGTTGGATTTGGATGAAACTTGTATGGTTGGACTCATATTTTGATGGGTTGTCAGAATTTGTGAGTTTTATCGGGATCTAAGGTGCGGGTCCGAGTTGACCTTTTGGTTGACTTTGAGTATTTGATTAAAAATTCAACCTTTATCGTTTGAGTTTGATTCCTATGGCATTATTTGATATTTTTGAGTTATTTTTGGCTAGATTCGAGCAGTTCGAAAGTCGATTTGCACGAGAAGGCATTTTTAAAGTATTGGTTTAGCTTGTTTGAGGTAAGTATCTTGACTTGCTTTGTTGAGAAGATTTTTCCTACTAAATAATATTGTTTGCTATATGCGAGAGTGATGCATATATGAGGAGACAAATGTATATGCATGTGTCGGGATTTTTATGCTTGGGAGGGGGAATTTTACGCCTCTTTGTGCCTTGTGGAACTTGGTGATTCCTTGACTTTTGCTTCATTTAATTCTATGACTAATGAACTTAATTATCCGTGTTAGGAATCATGTTAGAACGTATGGCATCTTAAAATGATTTAATGTGTTGTCTTTGAGGCTATTTATATTACACCCCATATTTTTGTACGTAAAAGTACATCGTAAGTCAATTGATGTAAGCTTAAAAATGAGATCCTCTTTGAAAGTATATAAAGTAATTTAATCATGTTATCTTGGAGGTTACAAATATTTACGATCATGAACAATAAGTATCAAGAGGGTTGGAAGGTTTAGAAGTTAAACGAATGGAAGAAAATAAGTTTCATAGAAAGTCGACAAGTTGAAAATGCTATAACTAGGGGTGGGTGTTCGGGCAATTCGGATTGGATATGAAAATTTTGGTTTGGATTTTTGGTTTTCAGATTGAAAAAATAACAATCCAAGTCCAATCTAAATAAACTCAGATTGGATCGAACTTTTTATGTTTGGATTCAGATTAATCGATTTATATATTTTGAATTTTCAGTTTTGAGCTTATAAGTTGAAATGTTTCTTCTATATATGATAATGAACATCCAAATAAAGTATTATTGTTAAATTTTCTCATTTTCACCGCAATCATCTAAATAAAGTATTCTAGTAATGAACTCATCATCAAATAAATACAGCGAAGACATTAGTAGGGCAGATCTTTCCCTCATCAGTAGATAGAGTAGATTTCCTATTCTTGGTTAACCTAAGGATTTTCTCATTCGGGTCCCGGGAATCCCTTGCTTTTTGGCTGATAAGAAATAAAAATAGTAAAATCATGTTCAAATATAAAATATTCTAATAGTAACTTAGTAATTGGTATTGAATATATGAGATTATGTTTAATGTCTAGGATATTGGACTTGTTATTATTGGCATATGAATAATGAACTAAGTTTAAAATATAAAAATTTTGGATTTTCGGATATCCAAAAATCTGAAGTATCAAATCCAATATCCAATCCGAAATCCAAAAACTTTAAAAATTAAATCTGAAATCCAATCCATAATCCGAAAATCTAGACCAAAAATCCAAACAATTCGAATTTCGATTTGAATTTCGGGTTTGCTCAAACTATGCCCACCCCTAGCTATAACCCGTACTTTTGGGGTGAGGCTAGGGTGTTTAACATGATAAGAAGGTGATGTTAGGAGGTCTTTTAGTTGTATGATAGTCGTGTGTTAAGTTTTGAAGTCAAGCGAGTTGTGAAACAAAAGTCGACGAAAGTCGTCACAAGTTACGTCCATAGTTTTACTGAAATTTGGGTCTAATGTGAATGAGCTTTTCTCCCAATATACTTGGAGTTACGGGATGATCCACCCACCAAATTGAAGGTCTACGAGTTTAGTTTTCAACTCATTAAAGAATTCATCAATGAAATCTCAGAGTAGAGAGATATTTATATTTTTTCAAGACCGTGCAGATTGGTAGGTGACTAGTAGGTGCATCACCTACTTGCTTAAATGAAGGGACCAAATAAATCCTCAAAAAGGGGCAGATTCAGGGCGGCCAAGGGGCCCTTTATATGGGCTGATTCTCTAATATCCGACTCTTGTTGCCGAGTCGAGGGGGCTTGGCTGGTGCCAGGCTCTAAAAGAGTTTTCTTCGAGCGAGCGGTCTTTCTATCTTTTTGGGTTGCATGCCCGAGGCAATAATTTTTGTAGATTGAGATAGATTGATCTTCGCTATCGTGCCTCCTCCTTGTACCAGTTGATGCTGGGGCATTGCTTAATATGAGTTTTCTCCTGCCCCAGACAGCTTCGAGGTTTCCATCGATCGATTACCGAGAAAACATAGGAGAAAAACCCTTGCAACTCCTCTCCCAAGAGTTCCATCAAACCATAAGCGAGTTCGAAGGTTACAAGTGATTCTAGTGGCGAAGAAACTCAGACTGCTTGCTAGTTTCTATTCTTCTTTCTTGTAGCTGCATTGAAGGTTGTTTTCAGGTGAAGATGATCTAGGTTTTGACTGATTGTGATCAGTTCAAGGTGAGTTATGCTTCTCTTTCCCTTGTTTATGCTTCTATGAGTTGTAGCTCGATTATAAGGATTAGAACTTGTAAGTTTCAAAAGGATTAGCATACTGCTATTATTGCGTCTTTGCTGGGGTGTTGAGAACTTATTTTTAAGTTGAATTCATGGATGGCTTACATGAGAAGAGTCTTAATTATGTACTGTTGGTTGTGTTGCTCGAATTGAAAAAACGAGAGTGGGAAACATGTTTTAGTAATCTAAAAAATCAGTTTTGAGTTACTGAACATGTGGGACTATTATGGGGTTGTTTAAAGTTGTATTATGTCTAAAAATCAATACGGATAATTGAATATGTTGTGGTTAATGTTGTTGATAAGTTATGTGAGGAAGAAGGGGTTTAAAACTTTAGTTGTTTAATCATAAACCAAGCTTGCCGCTCGTTGCACTATTATTTGAATTATGGAATTGTTCTTATATTGTTGAGGGGATAAATTGATAGGATTAGTTGTTAATATTGTTGATGTTATTGTTTGGTGTTATTTTGAATTCGAGGAAGTGAGGAAACATAGGGAAATTGCTGCCCAATTTTCTGTAAGTGAGATACTAGCTTAGAAATGTGTTTTGAGTTCTTCCATGGTATTAACCATAGTTCTAATACCTTGATGTAGGTTGAGGTACTACAGCCAATGTATATTGAGTCATTGTCAATAAAAATATGTTAATGCTAAACCATTCCTTCATTTTGGCATGATCTCGTAACTACGCGTGTTTGATAACGAGACATAAAGAGAAGTTCGTATTCCTGAATTTATGTACATTATCCTAATCTCATAAGTTACAATATTCTCCCTTATTGAGACTTTATATTCAGTTAAGTATTGTCTTTTTTCAGTTAAGAGAGCAGAGGGTATATATATATATATATATATATATATATATATATATATAAACGTACACACACACACACACACACACACAGAGAGAGTAGTACAGTATTTTCACCACACGCACACACACACACACACACACACACACACAGAGTAGTACAGTATTTTCACCACCATCGAGTTATAATCGATGGGCAGGTCCATATTGGACAACCTCTGATCAGATGGTAAGTTATATACCGAGCCTACTATGCCTAAACATTGATGAGTGAGCCCAGAATGGCCGAGATAGTGAGCTTAGTATGGTCGAGCGCATATGAGCGAGCCTACTACGACCGAGTAGTACCACGTACCGAGCCTTATAGGGTCGGAAAGCTATTTTACTTACTATATTGAGAGAGTTCAGTAAGTATCAGCAGATAAGAATATCTTCAAATCATCTTTGACTCCTAGTTACTTTCAATTATTATATTATCAGTTTAGTTTTAGCTTTCAATTATTCTATTGCCTTACATACTCAGTACATTATTTCATACTGATGTCCCTTTTACTGGGGACGCTGCATTTTATGCCTGCATGTCCTGATAGACAGCCGGATCGACCTTCCAGTAGACAAATCCAAACATCATCTTGATTGGTAAAATCCACTCCCCCAGAGTTACCAGGTCTAGGCTTTGGAGTCCATTTCATATATACAGGTTTGATGGGTAGGTTGAGGTCCTGTCCCGACCATGATTTAATTCAGTTATATCTAGAAGCTTGTAGACGAGTCCTGTATATTTTGTATGTCAGTATTGTGGCCTTGCTAGCCCTATGTACATGTTCAATTTGGTATTGCTAGTTGTAGACGTTCATGGCGGCCTCAACGGCCTATACATGTATGTATATGAGATTTTGGGTATGTTTACCCCTCAGATGAGATATATGTTATTTTCAGATGATTTAGAATATGGCCTCATTGGCGTTGATTGTTATTATCAGCTTGTAGATAGGCCTCATCGGCCTAAGTTGAGGGTTACCCCTCTAGAGTTCACAGTTACAGAGTGGTATGCTCGAGCCAAGTATGGCATCGGGTGCCAGCCATACCTCCCCAGGTTTGGGCGTGACAATTTACATACTTAATTTGAGCGTAACATCATGAACACCCATCTATACCTATTATTGTCATTCTACTTGAGCTTCCTTATTTGTAATAAGTGATGATGATTGCGGCCTTAGGGAAATATTTGGCACGATGGGTATTTTTGTGCAGATTGATATGATGCTGGCACGATGAGTATTGCCGTGTGATTTGAAATACGATTGGTGTTGCCCAAACTTGCAAATGTAAGTATACGCGGTCAATCAAGTAATAAATAGTGAGTAGAGTATCGTTCCTATGAGGACTTGCGATTAATTATCAACTAAATCAAGCGAATTCTAATTTATCGAGTCAAGAACAATTTCAAGGTGGTTTTTGTTTGATTAATTCTACTAATGATAATCGCAAGTAAGCGAAAAACTAATGAACAAGCACACTTTGCACGAAGGATTTTAATTCAATGAGAAATAATATTCCAGGGTCATGGTTACGTAACAATCCTGTTGAATTCTTCAATCAACTCGACTTATTAATTTATCTGGGTGATTAACCTGCAAGGACAATAATACTAGTAGAAATTTGACAACCTCTACTCGCCTATTCAATTTATTCTAAACCCTATATTCCTATGAGATTAGAGATAAAAAGAACGCATTAACAATCTCTTGCACAATTCGCTAAGCACGGCGAATAGGTATATTTTTATCCGTATTCACAAATCAATTCCCCAATGACTAGGTTCAAGATCGCGCTCTATTCAATCCTATTGCAATAAAGAAATACCTCTTTCAAGTTCAACTCAAGATTCATACATAGTATTTTACTGTTAGCTAGGCAGTAAAATAATTAAACTCAGGATATGAATAAATAACCCAATATGATAAATTAACTTGTCAAATCAATATTCAAATATCAACGTTCATGTAAAATCATAACCCCAAAATAAATGAGTTTAGCCACACATAGTCATGGTAGCAATCTCAATCAATTACCAAGAATACATACAAATCAATAAAAGAAAGGAAAAGAAGAACTCAAGATGAATTTCGGCGATTCCAAGCTCTGTGATGGCTGTTCCCTGCTTCTCAGTGTGTTAGATGACCTAAAAGAGGCGTTTTTTGCTTATATAGTGCGTATATAGGTAGTGGGCTGAAGTTTCCCTTTTCTTAACCCGACTCAGCTTTAGAGATTGATGTTGGGGTGGATGCGTCGCATCCAACCTAGGAAAAATTGTATCTGGTGCACCCTTCCTCTTCTCCTATAGCTGGAGCATCGGTTCTTCATATTTTTGCACTTCAAACACCCTAAATCATCACACATAACTCAATTAGTCATAAAGCAAATAATTAACACATGTTGGGCATTTTTAACACCAAATAACACTAAAAAGTGGTTAAAATATGGGTAAAGTAATATTAAAACATATAGAAATATGCCCAACATCACCACCCCACACTTAAATATTTGTTCGTCCTCGAGCAAAGTAAAATTAACCTATAATGGATCGAACACAATTAAGTTTATCGCTATCAAGCCACACATTTCAATTAAGCTCAAGCACCCATGACTTTTGGTTGATACCAGCAATTACCCCTTTGCAGATGCATTCTTTAACTTACTTCCCATGTTCAGAACATGCCAAATACAATATTGAACTTCAAAATAATCATATAGCAAACCCGGGACATCTCAACCTCGGAAACTGACTCCCTAGCATAACTACTTTCAGGCCAACTTACTCACTCTGACTGAAGAGCTTAATAAAGTCACTTATCCATCAGGAAACATGTGCCCTCACCACAAATCATAGAGAAATAGTACACACACTCAAATAAAATTCGAACGTAATTTAAGGACTTCAAACAATAGAGAAAATCACTCACTCTCTCAAAGAAGTTCACATGCGCACAAAAGGTACCATATGCTTTCCCGTATGTAAATCTCTGCTAATGTAGGCCTGCTCAGTGTAATATCAAGTAGGATATTATCTTGGTTGTAACATGGGCTAAGGGACGGGTGGGTAGTATATATATATATATATATATATATATATATATATATATATATATATATATATATATATATATATATATATGAATAATGGTTCATTCTCCTAGGAACTTTAACACATCACTTAATAAACTCTAAGCGTATTTTTTCAATCCACTTCAATTTCACAAACAAGATAAATTATTCCCTCTTTCATTTTTTAAGCACTATTTCAATTTATACCCCACTAGCAAATTCTCGCTAGTGGTATATTATTTTACAAAACAAGTGCACATTTCTCCCTTTCATTGGTTCCACTCGAAAGCAACCAAAATCCTATTCTTACTTCTTTTAGCGCTTATTTTACAATCAAAGTGCCTTAAGAGGTACAAGGATCAAAAGTTTCAATGAAGAACAAAAGGGTATAGGCTCGTAATGTGGGTGCCAAATAAAAGGTTTACAGGCTCAAAATGGCTAATTAGGGATGATTTTATTTGTGGTGGTATTACAATTCAAAAAGATCAAAGAAGGCCTAAAATCATATTTCAAACAGAGCAAAACCTAGAATTTCGCGTCAACTCACATGCAGGCCAAGTTCTAGACACAAAATACTACATGGAACTATACAAAAATCTCAGCACAAAGGGCACATGATTCAATTAGGATGGCGACATTTCGACTCTCAATCAAAGCAAGTACTGAGTTAAGCCACAATATTGATGCACAAGGCACAATAGTTAGCACACGAGTCAAGAAAATGAGCCTAAGTGTCACAAAAAAAACTATTCTACTTTTCACGGCATTAATATTTCTCAAAACCTCATGGGGAGAGTTAAAATGTACATGCCCCGGTCTAACTCTATTGGTATCAAATAAGTCACTGAATGTGCTGAATTTAGTTCGAGTGTTTATATCCTACATTACTCTAAAAATAAAAAGTACCCGGTTCAAAAATTCATTCATTAGAAAAGAACCGATGCCCAAAGAAAAACCAAGAGGGATTATTGTCTACCTACGACTAACTAAAAACAAAAAGAATTTTTTTTATTGGACCTTAATCCCTCAAGAAAGCTACCCACAAAATCCATCGTCGGGAAAAGTCCAAAAAAAATTTTTGATTTTTTTTCACAAATTAAACAACAGAAGAGTACTATAGATAAGCTAAATATAGCACAGAAAATCACTTAGACAATCTCCTTACCCCATACCTAAAATTGTGCAATGTCCTCAATGCATACCATAAATAACAAGAGGATAAAAGAGACTCTGTGGTAGGCCAAAGGCCAAAGCATTAGAAGCTCACGGGATACTCAAACTTCTCCCAGATATGGTCATTTGTATGGGTACCCCACACTTAGTTCCAACTTCCTTCTCGTTTTTGCACATGCCTACTGGCTTGATTCCATGCTGCTACTCCTCCCAACAAGCGCCTATTTATAGTCGTGGCCCTACTTACACCAACTTCACCACTTTTTCTTCCACCTCGAAGATATAAACTGTATCCCCAAATTTGAGTCAATCTTGCGATTATGGTTCCGGGGTGGTGCTATGAATACAAAAAAACCAAGTAAATAATGTTGCATTTTGCACTTTTTGGCCTTTAAGTGAAGAATGTCGTTTTGTCTTCTTGGCCTAGCGAATTTCAGAGTATATGCACTTTGTTCTTCTTTCCTTAACTCCTCCATAGGATCGAAAGGATTGATTACCATGTCATCATCCCAACATAATATTGAAAAGTGGTTAGAATGAGGTCCAATACGCTCCAACTCTAAAATCGCTTCACTTTTGATGTCCTCGCTTTTACAAATTTTCTCAACCTTGGCATCATCAATAATAATTTGGTCGAATGACTGAAACTCATCTTTATGCTCCACAAGCTGGCTAATATCCACAACAATTGGTTGTTGGGCATCAGACACCTCAACTTTCTTATTAAATTGAGTCTGCAGATCATGGATATCTGAGCCAAATTGGTCTATCTCTTGCCTGAGCAAAGTTCTTCCTTCTATAAATTATTCTGTCATATTTGAAAGACCATCACAGAGATACTCATGAATTGTATTAGCTGAGCTTGTTCCTCTAGCGAAGATTGGCTCACTATATCTGCTTTTTCAAAATTATCTTCTTGTGGGAACTCACTCTCTTTAGCCAATTCTTCCGCCTCGGCCTTCATTCTCATAATTGATGAACTAATTCTTTGTATAGCCTTTTGATTTTCATCTTGATGCTCGGCTACTTGCCTCACCATATCTATAATACGGACAGCACGCTCCACATCCTCCACTTCATTGCTCCTATCAAACTCATAAATATTATTAGAAATATCATAATAAGGGCTCGGAGAAGAATAAAAAGAACTAGGATAGCCATCCCAATGGCCACCTCGGCAACCACACACATTGCAAATATTGCACTCATAAGATTGAGATTTACAATTTTGCCACAAGTGCGGTCCTCCACAATATAGACAAGGATCACTAAAGTAAGAATAACTAATATTCAACAAATTTTTATTAAAAGATGCCATCTAACGCAAGTAAAAATATAATAAACTAAACTAAAACTAGAAAACACAAAAACAAAAACAAACCTGATAGGTAGTAAAAGCTTGATCTAGGGAAATAATTAATTTCGAAGTCCTCGGCAACAGCACCAAAAATGCGTTGCCCACAATCGCACATACAAGTATACACAGTCAATCAAGTAATAAAGATTGAGTAGAGTATCATTCCAACGAGGACTTATGATTAATTATTAACTAAATCAAGAGAATTCTAATTTATCGAGTCAAGAACAATTTCAAGGTGGTTTTTGTTTGATTAATTCTACTAATGATAATCTCAAGTAAACAAAACACTAATAAACTAGCACACTTAGCACGAAGGATTTTAATTCAATGAGAAATAATATTCCAGGGTCATGGTTATGTAACAATCCTGTTGAATTCTTCAATCAACTTGACTTATTAATTTATCTGGGTGATTAACCTGCAAGAAAAATAATACTAGTTGAAATTTGACAACCTCTACTCGCCTATTCAATTTACTCTAAACCCTATATTCCTACAATATTAGAGATAAAAAGAACGCATTAACAATCTCTTGCACAATTGGCTAAGTACGTCAAATAGGTATATTTCTATCCGTATTCGCAAATCAATTCCCCAATGACTAGGTTCAAGATCGCACTCTATTCAATCCTATTGTAATCAAGAATTACCTCTTTCAAGTTCAACTCAAGATTCATACATAGTATTTCACTATTAACTAGGCAGTAAAATAATTAAACTCGGGATATGAATAAACAACCCAATATGATAAATTAACTCATCAAATCAATATTCAAATATCAACATTCATGTAAAACCATAACCCCAAAATAAATGAGTTTAGCCACACATAGTCATGGTAGCAATCTCAATCAATTCCCAAGAATACATACAAATCAATAAAAGAAAGGAAAAGAAGAACTCAAGATAAATTTCGGCGATTCCAAGCTCTGTGATGGCTTTTCCCTACTTCCCAATGTGTTAGATGACCTAATAGAGGCATATTTGGCTTATATAGTGCGTACATAGGTTGTGGGCTGAAGTTTCCCTTTTCCTAACACGACTCAGCTTCAGGGATTGAAGTTAGGGTGGATGCTTCACATCAACCTCAGCTTCAACTTCTCAGCATCGCATGCTGGGGTGGATGCTTCGCATCCACCCTTTGTTCCTTCATCTCTACTATGCCCAGGTGCAAATGCTCAGGCGGATGCCTTAGACCGACTTCACTGCTAAGGGTGTACCAAATACAATTTTTCCTAGGTTGGATGCGACGCATCCAACCTCTTCTCCTATAGCTGGAGTACCTTTTCTTCATATATTTGCAATTCAAACACCCTAAATTATCACACATAACTCAATTAGTTATAAAACTAATAATTAACACATGTTGGGCATTTTTAACACCAAATAGCACCAAAAAGTGGTTAAAAGATGGGTAAAGTAATATTAAAACATATAGAAATATGCCCAACATCAATAGACCGGTTGATTGTTTTCCTGTGAAAAGAATGGGAATTATATTTTTGTTATGATTACTCAAACGTTAAACACTTACATGCACTCTACTTCAGTTTCTATTAATGTTTGTTGTTTTGTATGTTATTTTCACGCCTGTGTTCCTTATGTAGTTACCTTTGAGTTTTCTATTTGGCATGTTTCTACTATATCCAGCTCCTGCCTTGTCTGTTAGTGTTACTCTTACACTTCTACTTGATTTACTTCTATTACTTGTCCTTTCGAATATATGCCTTTACTATCCCTTACATGTTACATGCCTCTCTTTTTTTACATGATTTACTTATTAGACGTCTTGAACTGTTATATGCCTTCACTTACTATATGCTTTTACTTGCTACATGCCTCTACTTGTTATATGATTTTACTTATTAAATGTCTCCATTTGATACTTGTTTTTACTTGCTAAACATCTTTACTCGTTTCGTGTTTTACTCCTCTTTGCTTTATCTGATTGGTTGACTTTAAATTGGTTGTGTGTTTATGCTTTGTGGAAGCCTTGTCTTTCTATACGGGAGACTATCTCTTGGATACTGGGCTGCCCATTTTACTTCATTTGAGTTTGTGTTTCCTAGCTGAATACCGCATGTTCGTTTTCATGGTGTTACATTGTGAACTCATTTGTTGTTATGTGACTTGCCAGGGCGGTTGGTTTGGTTCCAGGGATGTTTCAAAATAAGTTGGGATACTTAGTCCTAAGGTTAGAAGCCCAAGTTAAAAGAGTTGACAGGATATTTACTTATGTGTAAATGTCCCCGGAATGGAGTTTAGATAGTTCCTATAGCTCCGTATGGTGATTTTGGACTTAAGAGTGAGTCCGGATATTGATTTGGAGGTCCGTAGGTGATTTTGACTTGAATTGGCGAAAGTTGAAAAAAATAAAAGTTAAGAGAGTTGAGAAGTTTGATCGAGAGTTGACTTTGTGGTTACTGGGCTCGGATTTTGGTTCCGGAAGTTAGAATGGGCCCGTTTGTCATTTATGACTTGTGTGCAAAATTTGAGGTCAATCGGAGTTGGCTTGATAGGTTTCGGCATTGATTGTAGAAACCGGAAATTCATTAGTTTCATTAGGCTTGATATTTGGGTGCGATTCATGTTTTTGATGTTGTTTGATGTGATTTGAGGACTCAACTATGTTTGTATCATGTTTTAGGAATTGTTGGTATGTTTTATTGAGGTCCGGGGGGGGGGGGGGAGGGAGGTGGAGGGAGAAGGGGCTCAGATCATGTTCGGCGCACTGCTGAATTTGTTGTTGCTAGTTTCCTTATACGCGATCGCGATCGCGAAGGGTTGTTGTTGGCTGCTGGGGATTTGTTCTTTGCATTCGCGATAGCGTGTTCGCATTCGCGTAGCTTCATGTGGCTTAGGTCATTGCGGACGCGAGGGGGTCACGCGATCGCGTAAAGGAGTGGTCAGTTGGGCGTTAGGCTTTTAGCATACGTGATTGCAGAGGTGTGCACGCATTATCATAGGGTTAGGTGTGATGACCATCGCGTTCGCGACTTGGTCTTCACGTTCGCATAGGCTATTTTGAGGGCCACTTATTTTGTTCTTCGCGATCACGAGGGACTTTCCGCGATCGCGAAGAGGAACATCTGGGCAGTCTGTTAAATATAAAAAATGTGGGTTAGAGTTATATTTCATATTTGGACTTTGGGAGCTCGGATTGAGGGAATTCTTGGAGGGATTTTAAAGGAATGGATTAGGGTAAGTTATTCTAACTTGGATTTGGTTAATATACATGAATATATCATTGTTTGTATCATTTATTTAGTGTTTTGGGTTTGAAAAATTGGGAAAAATATTAGAAACTTCATAGGCTTTAATTTGAGGATTTGAAGGTAGAGTTGTGATCGGAATTGAGTAATTTTGGTATGGTTGAACTTGTGGTTGAATGGGTATTCAAATTTTGTTAATTTTGTCGGATTCCGAGACATGGGACTGGGTTGACTTTTTGACTTTTGCTTAAGAACTTAGCTTTATCATATGGAATTGATTCCTATAGCTTGTTAAGAACTTAGCCTTATCATATGGAATTGATTCCTATAGCTTGTGTTGATTGTATCGAGTTGTTTGTGGCTAGTTTTGAGTTGTTCGGAGGCCGATTCGCGAGGCAAGGTCTTGTTGGAGTAGAGATTTTCATGGTTTGAGGTAAGTAACACTTCTAAATTTGGTTCTGAGGGTATGAATCCCCGAATTACGTGTTAATTGGTTGGTGTTGAGGTGACACACATGCTAGGTGACGAGCGTGTGGGTGTGTACACCATAGGAATTGTGACTCGGTCGATTCCATGGAACGGTGTAGTCATATAATCTTGTTATTATCCACATATTCTCCATGTGTTAGAGAAATTGAGCTGTGATTCATGTTAGAAATCATGCTTAGGCTCTATGCTGGTACTGTTGGGACCCACAGAGATCGTGTTGATGTTGAATTACTTGCTTAAATTGCAATTTATATACTCAGTCACATCTCTCATTTGCATATCATATCTCAGTCTCTATTGCAATATATTGATACATTATATCATCATTGTTTAGACTAATAATCATGATATTTGTGAACCCGAGAGACTGGGGACATTGATGACTGAGTGAGGCCGAAGGCCTGATTGTGAGTGATGTTTATGGGATTCGGGCTATATGACACACTAGGCTTTATTGATTCATGCCATGATTGGCTTATATTAGCACTTGGGAAGGATCCTCCCCTCCAAAGTTTGACTTACCAATAGTGAGCGCAGGTACCTATTGAGTGCGAGTGATGAGAGATTTGGAGGACCGAGTGACTGTGAGGACCAAGTGACTGTGAGGACTAAGTGGTTGTGAGGATTGAGTGTCTGGGAGGACTGAGTGAATTGATACTCTGAGAGTATGTATATGGTTTTATCACTACGTTGCATTACAGTTGGCATGCATAATTGACATATAGATATAGTGATGTATCCTCCCTCATTTTAGTCACACTTGGCATATTTTATCCATATTGAGCTAAAACTATTGAACTTGAAAGCCTGTATACATGTCTGTATTGATAAATTTTGTATTTGGACTGTAATTGTTGAGCTCATCACTGCTTTCAGCGTAAGGTTAGTCTTGTTACTTATTGAGTACATTGGGCCTGTTGTACTCATACTATACTCTGTACTTCGTGTGCAGATCTAGGGACTTTTGGGTACGGCGGCTGCTAGATTTTAGAGCTTTATCTATTGGAGACTATCGAGGTAGCTGCCTTGGTGTCCGCAGACCTCGACTCTCCTTCTTTTCAGTTATTTCTACTGTTCTATCTCTCTAGACAGGGATTTAGCAGTCAGACTATATTGTCATTTAGATGCTCATGTACTCAGTGACACCCGAATTTTGGGGAATTTTTTATTGAGTCACAATATTTTGTTATCAGTTATTTATGAGATTTTACTCTTAAGCTTATTTTATTATGTTTTCAAATTCAAATATGCGTGGTTTATTGTGATCGTCAGCTTGCCTAGTATTGCGATAGGCGCCATCACGACATGTGAGATTTGGGTCGTGACAAGTTGGTATTAGATCCTAGGTTACATAGGTCTCACGAGTCATGTGCAGGTTTAGTAGAGCCTTGTGGATTGGTACAGAGACATTTGTACTTATCTTCGAGAGGATGTAGAACCACTAGGAAAATTCACTTTCTTGTGTTCTTGTCGTGCACATTTATTGATTCCGGAAACTAAACTTCTGCTATTCTATTCTCTCACAGATGGTGAGGACACATGCTACCGGATCGGGAAAACGACCACCAGTACCATCAGCTAGGGCCACGAGAGGTCGGAGCTGCGATAAAGGTAGAGGTGCAGCTCGTACAACAGCTAAAGCAGCACCTGTAGACCCACCAGTTACTCCAGCATCAAGAGCAGATTCATAATATGGTTGAGACGGTGGGACCAACTCAGGCACCAGTTGTGCCCATTGTGATTCCAGGCCTTCAGGAGGCTTTGGCCTAGATATTGACTGTATGCACTAGCCTTGCTCGGGCGGTTTCAGTTACGGCCGCGCCAGCCACTTCTTAGGCCGGGGGAGGTGCTCGGACTCCCACCGCCCGTACTACAGAGCCGGTGGTGCAGGGACTTCAGACACCGGGGGTACTACCTGCCCAGCCGATTGTAGTTGCTCAGGCTCAAGTGGGTCCCGTTATGAGTGATAAGGAGAAGATGAGACTAGATAGGTTTGGGAGGCCCAAGCCTCCATGATTCAGTGGGGCCGAGCCAGAGGATACTCAAGACTTCTTGGATAGGAGACAACAGATTCTTCGCACGACGGGTATTTTGGAGACTAGTAGGGCCTCATTTACCGATTTTCATCTGTCAGGGGCAACCATTAGATGTGGGAGGCATACGAGCGGAGCAGGCCAGCCGATGTTGCACCACTTTTATGGCACGAGTTCTCCGTTCTCTTCTTGGAGAAGTTTGTGCCACCGACCCATAGGGAGGAGTTGCGTAGGCAGTTTGAGCAGCTACGCCATTGAGGGTATGTCCGTGACCCAGTACGAGATGAGATTTTCAGACTTGGCTCATCACACGAGCTGGTTGGTTCCCACAGAGAGGGAGATGATTAGGAGGTTAATTGATGGCCTCAACTATGGATTACATTTTGTTATGACTCGAGAGAATGCATTAGGTGCTAGGTTTGACGAGGTGGTTGATATTGCTCGGCGACTACAGCTAGCCGGTAGTCAGGAGCGTGAGGAGAGGGAGGCCAAGAGGCCTCGTGGTTCAGGTAGTTCAGCGGTGTTCCTTTTGGGGAGCAGTTCTACCGCAACAGGGGTCATCCTTATAGGCCTACTCAGATGGCTCGTCCGTTTCATCGTGGCGCATTAGCTAGCCATGGTTCTTACAATGCTTGTCTGGGTCAGTCATCTCTCAGTCCTCTCCTAGCTCAGAGTTCATCCCGTGCTCCATCGATTCAGGGTTCATCTGTGCTAGGTTCTTCTAGCAGTTATCTGGTTCTCGTGGCCCGATTCAGTGTCACAACCCAAGACTCGACCTGTCGTGATGGCGCCTATTATGATACTAGGCAAGCCGACAACTCGGACATTTCCAACACTTTCCAATTTAAAATATACTAAAAGAGGTTTAAATAAGTATACATCTCATAAAAACTTTTAAAAACTATCACTACTCGATACAGAAGTTTCCCAAAACTAGGGTGTCACTGAGTACATGAGCATCTATACAGTACTAAATTTGATACACTATCTAAGAAATGCAGAAACTGAATAAGTAAACTGAGGGATAGGGGAGGAGAGTTAAGGTCTGCAGACGCCAGGTCAGCTACCTCGAAAATCTCCGAATGACTGAACTCTGACACTCAACAACCACCTCGCCTGGAAACACCTGGATCTACACACAAAGTGCAGGGTGTAGCGTGAGTACAACCAACTCAATAAGTAACAGATCTAACCTTTGGACTGAAAGTAGTGACGAGATCGAACATTACATCCCACATACAGAATTAACAGTATGGAAATTTACGGAAAGTATGACAGTAATATCTCAGAAATTCATAATCTACAGGTAACGGTACAAGAATTTAGACATGCTTCCAGGTTTAGCAATTAAACTCAGAAAGGATAAAATATGTCAAGTCTGAATGATATGAGGAATATGACATCTTTATATCTACATGCCAATATGCATATCGTATGTGATGCAACACAATGAAATCCTCACGTACTCATACTCTCGGAGTACTCAACCTGGCTTTCTCGATTCTCACTCATCACACTCAATCACTCAACACTGTACATGGTAAATCCAGCCCAAATGCAAATAAATCCAGGGCAGATCCAGACCAATGCAAATGAATCAATAGCAATTGCGCTCACTATAGGTGTGCGGACTCCGGAGGGGCAGATCCAGCCCAAGCGCTATAATAAGCCAAATCCTAGCATGAATTAATAAAGTCTGCTGCAGCGTGCAACCTGATCCCATAAATGTCACTCATAAACAAGCCCTTAACCTCACTCAGTCATCAATCTCTCTAGTCTCTCGGTCTCACAAAATTCATGCTAAGCATCCCAAATCAATGATACAAGATGTGACAATATACGATAACAGAAACTAAGATATGTTATGCGATGATGAATGCGACTGAATACATAACATCAATTAAGCAAATAACTCAACAGCAAAGATCGACCACTGTGGGTCCCAATAGTACCAGCATATAGCCTAAACATGTTTTCTAGCATAAATCACAACACATGTGGTCTAACACATAGAGTACAGTAATAATGTTCAGATAAGATGGCTACATAGTTCCATGGAATAAACTAATTCATAATTACTACGGTGCACGCCCACACGCCCGTAAACTAGCATGCACGTCACCTCAACACCAATCACATAACACGTAATTCGGGTTTTCATACCCTCAGAACCAAGTTTAGAAGTGTTACTTACCTCAAACCGCTCAAAATTCTAATCAAACATGCCCTTTACTCGCGAATCAGCCTCCGAATGCCTAGCACCTAGCCACAAACTATTCGATACAATCAACACGAGCTAAAGGAATCAATTCTATACGAAAATACTATGTTCTTAATCAAAAGTCAAAAAGTCAACTCAAAGGTCAACCCCCGAGCCCACATCTCGAAATCCGATAAAAGTTACAAAATTCGAAAGGTCAATCAACCACGAGTCCAACCATACCAAATTTACCAAATTCCGACACCAAATAGTCACTCAAATCCCCCAAATTAACTCTCCAAATCCCTATCCTCAAACTCCCAAAATTCCACCTCAAAAACACATAAATAAGGTGGGCAATTCAATGGGGAAACGAGATTATTGAATAAAATGGTCACAAGTGACTTACCTCAAGAAACCCCTCTCCCTCTCAAAAAATCGCCTTAGTCCAAGTTTGAAATGTCCAAAATGATGAAAATCACAAAAAACCTTTGATCTATATTCCGCCCAGTGCTTTTCGCACCTACGACCCTTTCTTCGCTTCTGCGATACCGCTTCTGCGATACCGCTTCTGCGGTCAAATCTCCGCATCTGCAGAACTCACTTAAATTCCTCTCAATCGCTTCTGCGGCCACAATCCCTCATATGCGGGCTCGCTCCAGCGTAACGAGGTTCGCTTCTGCGAACTTCCCTTTCCAGTACACCCTCCGCTTCTGCGGAGCCACACACGCATCTACGGGCTGGCAGATGCGACAATTCCCATGCACCCGCGACTCATCAGTAACCCAGTCAACCTCGTTTCTGCGACACCATCCCCGCATCTGTGACTACGTAGGTGCGGACAAACCCTTGCACCTGCGACTACTACCCAGCTTCGCCCAAACCACATCTGCGACCAAAGCTCCGTAGGTGCGAGCGCACCTGACCTGGTGCGCTTCAGCAGTCCTTTAATTCCATACATTGATCCGTTAACCATCTGAACTCCACCCGAGGCCCCGAGGACCTCAACCAAACATACCAACAAGTCTTAAAACACGATACAAACTTAGTAGAGGCCTCAAATCACATCAAACAACATCAAAAACATGAATCACACATCAATTCAAGCCTAATGAAAACTAGGAAATTCCAACTTCTACAATCGATGCCGAAACCTATCAAATCACGTACGATGGACCTCAAATTTTGCAGACAAGCATAAATGACACATCAGACTTACTCCAATTACCGAAACTAAAATTAGAGCTCGGTAACCACAAAGTCAACTCTCGGTCAAACTTCTAAATTTCCAAAACTTCTAAGTTTCCAACTTTCGCCATTTCAAGCCTAAATCAACTACGGACCTCCAAATCACTATCAGGACACACTCCTAAGTTTATAATCACCTAACGGAGCTATGGAAATCATCAAAATTCTATTCCGGAGCCATTTACCCATAAGTTAACATCCGGTCAACCTTCTCAACTAAAACTTTGAAACCTTGAGACTAAGTGTCTCAACTCATTCCGAAACATTCCCGTAACTGAACCAACTACCCCGAAAAGTCACTTAGCAATAATTAAGCATAAAATGAGCAGTAAATGGGGGAACGGGGTAACGACACTCAAAACGACTGGTCAAGACGTTACATCCTTCCCCTCTTAATTAAAGGTTTATACTCGAACAGGTCTAGAAACATACTTGGAGTCTCAAATAGGCGTGGATATCTGCTCCGCATCTCCAGCTTGGTTTCCTAAGTAGCCTCTTCAACTGGCTGACCTATCCACTGCACCTTCACTGAAGTTATGTCTTTTGACCTCAACTTTCAAACCTGTCGATCCAAAATGGACACTGACTCCACATCATAAGTCAAATTGCCATCTAACTGAACTGTGCTGAAATCCAAAACATGATACGGATTGCCGACATACTTCCAGAGCATAGAAATATGAAACACTGGATGAACACTCGATAGACTAGATGGTAAGGCAGGCTTGTAAGCCACCTCTCCAATCCTCTGAAGTACCTCAAATGGCCCAATTTACCGAGGGCTCAACTTGCCCTTCTTCCCGAACCTCATAACACCCTTCACGGGTGAAACATTGAGCAGTATCTTATCCCCCACCATGTAAGCAACATCATGAACCTTCCGATCGGCGTAACTCTTCTGTTTGGAATGCAACATGCGAAGTCGATCCTGAATCAATTTAAACTTGTCCAAAGTATCGTGAACTAAGTCAGTACCCAATAGCCTAGCTTCTCGAAGCTCAAACCATCTAACTGAAGACCGATGCCGTCTCCCATATAAAGCCTCATATGGAGCCATCTGAATGCTCGATTGGTAGTTGTTGTTGTAGGCAAACTCCGCGAGCGGCAGAAACGTATCCTAGGAACCCCCAAAATCTATGACACAAGCACGTAGAATATCCTCCAATTTCTAAATAGTGCTCTCGGATTGTCCATCTGTCTGAGGGTGGAATGCTGTACTCAACTCAATCTGGGTGCCCAACTCTCATTGCACTGCTCTGCAAAACTGCGATGTAAACTGCGTGCCCCAATCTTAAATGACGGACACCGGAACACTATGAAGATGAATAATCTCGCGTATGTAGATCTCAGCCAACCGCTCCGAAGGATAAGTAGTCCCAACTGGAATGAAATACACAAACTTGGTCAACCGATCCACAATCACCCAAATAGCATCAAACTTCCTCAAAGTCCGTGGAAGCCCAACTATAAAATCTATGGTGATACGCTCCAATTTCCACTCCGGAATATCAAGCATTTGAAGCAATCCGCCCGGTCTCTGATACTCATACTTCACTTATTGACAATTTAGGCACCGAGCTACAAACCCCACTATATCCTTCTTCATCCTCTTAAACCAATAGTGTTGCCTCAAGTCCCGATACATCTTTGCGGCACCCAGATGGATGGAATACTGAGAACTATGGGCCTCCTCAAGGATCAACTCACGCAGCCCATCTACATTAGGCATACAAATCCGACCCTGCATCTTCAACACCCCATCATCCCCAATAGTAACCTCCTTAGCACCACCATGTTGAACTGTGTCCTTAAGGACAAGCAAATACGGATAATTATACTGGCGCTCTCTGATGCGATCACAAAAGGAAATCCGAGAAATTACACAAGTTAGAACCCGAATGGGCTTCGAAATATCTAATCTCACGAACTGGTTGGCCAAGGTCTGAACAATAACTACAAGTGGTCTCTCACTAACAGGAATAAACTCAAGGCTACCCATACTCACCACCTTACTACTCAAGGCATCGGCCACCACATTGGCCTTCCCAGGATGATACAAAATGGTAATATCATGGTCCTTTAGCAGCTCCAACCATCTCCGCTGCCTCAAATTTAGATCCTTCTATTTGAACAAGTGCTGGAGACTTTGATGATCTGTAAATACCTCACCAGATACACTATAGAGATAATACCTCCAAATATTCAATGCATGAACGATGGCTGCCAACTCCAAATCATGAACATGGTAGTTCTTCTCACGAGGCTTCAATTGACGCGAAGCATAAGCAATTAATCTACCCTCCTGCATCAACACACCCGATACCTATCAGAGAAGCATTATAATACACTGTATAAGAGCTTGACGCTGAAGGCAAAACTAAAACTGGAGTTGTGGTATTCTGAAAGCTCTCATCACACTCATCCGACCACCTCAATGGAGCACCATTTTGGGTCATTTGGTCAAAGGCGTTGCAATCGACGAGAAACCCTATGCGAAGTGATTATAATAATCGGCCAAGTCGAGAAAACTCCGAATCTCTGTAGCTGAGGATGGTCTGGGCCAACTCTGGACCGCCTCTATCTTCTTTGAATTCACTTTAATCCCCCCACTGGACACCACGTGCCCCAAGAACGCCACTGAACTAAGCCAAAACTCACACTTGGAGAACTTGGCATAAAGCTTCTCCTCCCTCAGCCACTGTAACACAATCCTCCAATGCTGGGCATGCTCCTTCTGGTTACGTGAGTACACCGGGATATCTTCAATGAATACTATGACAAATAAGGCAAGATATGGCTGAAATACATTGTTCATCAGATGCATGAATGCTGCTGGGGCGTTGGTCAGCCTAAAAGACATCACAATGAACTCATAGTGACCATAACAGATTCTGAATGCCATCTTTAGAATATCCGAGTCCTAAATCTTCAATTGGTGATACCCATACCTCAAATCGATCTTAGAGAACATCGTCGCTCCCTGAAGCTGGTCGAATAGATCATCAATGCGAGGCAAAGGATACTTGTTCTTGATTGTAACTTTGTTCAATTGCCTATAGTCGATGCACATCCGTATAGTACCATCCTTGTCTTCACAAACAGAATCGGTGCACCCCAAGGTGACACACTAGGCCTAATAAACTCCTTATCAAGAAGTTCCTGAAGCTGCTCTTTCAATTACTTCAACTCATCTAGTGCCATACGATACGGAGGAATAGAAATGGGTTGAGTGCCTAGCACCAAATTAATAGCAAAATCAATATCCCTGTCGGGTGGCATGCCTGACATGTTTGCAGGAAACACATCCAGAAAGTATCGTACCACCGAAATAGAATCAATAGTAGGGGTATCAACACCAACATCCCTCACGAAGTCCAAATATGACAGGCCCCCTTTCCCAACCATCTGTTGGGCATTTTAATAAGAAATTATCCTACTAGGAACATAATCTAGAGAACCTCTCTACTCGATCCTTGGCAATCCCGGCATCGACAACATCACAGTCTTAGCGTGACAATACAGAATAGCATGACATGGAGACAACTAATCGATACGCAAAATCATGTCGAAATCAACCATACTAAGCAATAAGAGATCAACTCTACTCTCTAATCCTCCCAATAGTCACTACACATATCCGATATACACGGTTTACAACAATAGTATTGCCCACTGACGTAGATACATGAACAGATGAAGCTAAGGACTCATACGGCATATCTAGATAACGAGCAAAATATGATGATATATACGAATAAATGGAATCAGGGTCAAATAATATAGAAGCATCTATGTGGCATACTACGACAATACCTGTGATCACTGTGTCTGAAGCAACGACATCTGGCCGAGAAGGAATAACATAGAATCGAGCCTGACCGCCACCTGATCGGCCTCTCCCTCTAGGGCGACCCCTAGCTGCCTGAGCCCCACCTCAAGCTAGCTGGGCCAGTGGTGAAGTAACTGGTACTGAAATTATTGCCTAATTCCTCTACAGAACCACCCGTAAGGCGGGGACAAAACTTCTTTACATGACCCAACTCTCCACACTCAAAACATCCCCTCTCAGAAAATGGTGGCAAGTACTGAGGCGGACCTCGAGAACCAGAATAACTACCAAAAGAACTTGGTGCAGATGAACCTTGAACTGAAGGTGCATGGGATGAACTCTAAGTTGGGAGTACACTGAGAGATGACTGACCAGGTCGAGCACTGTATGATCCATAGATAGATGATGCGCCACGATGAACTAGATGAGCCATCTGAGCGGGCGTATAAGGATGACCCCTGTTGTGGTGGAATTGACCCAGAAGGAACATCGCTGAAACCACCTGAACCACGAGGCCTCTTGACCCCCCCTCTCCTCACGCTCCTGAATACGGACTATCTCTAGCCGCCAAGAAATATCAACCATCTCGTCAAACTTAGCACCTGATACACTCTCCCGAGTCAAAACAAAGAACAACTGATAGTGGAGGCCATCAATAAACCTCCTAATACTCTCCCTCTCAGTGGGAACAAACCAGACTGCATGATGAGCCAACTCTAAAAACCTTATCTCATACTGGATCACAAACATGCCCTCCTGACATAGTTGTTCGAACTGCCTGCGCAGTTCCTCCCTATGGGTCTGTGGCACAAATTTCTCTAAGAAGAGAACGGAGAACTCATGCCATGAAAGTGGTGCAACACCGATTGACCTGCTCTTCTCATAGGCCTCCCACCATTTGAAGGCGGCCCCTGAAGGCTGAAAAGTAGTGAAGGAGACTCCACTAGTCTCCAAAATACCCGCCATGCGAAGAATCTGCTGGCATCTATCCAAGAAGTCCTGGGCATCCTCTGACTCAGCCCTACTAAATGATGGAGGCTGGAGTCTCCCAAATCTCTCTAGTCTTTTCTTCCCATCATCACTTATAACGGGAACCACCTGGGCCTGAGCAGCGACAACCGGTTGGGCTAGTAGTACAGCCGGTGTCTGAAGTCCCTGCATCACCTGCTCTGGAGTACTGGTGGCGGGATTCTGAGTACCTCCCCCGGCCTAAGAAGTTTCTAGCATGTTCTGAACAGTAACCGCCTGAGCAAGGCGAGTACACACAATCAATATCTAGGCCAGAGCCTCCTGAAGGCCTGGAATCACAATGGGCACAACTGGTGCCTGAGCTGGCCCCACTGGCTCAACAATTTCTGGAACCTGCTCCTCAGCTGGATTAATTGGTGGATCTGTAGATGTTTTATCAGCTGCTATACGAGCTGCACCTCGGCCCCTACCTTGACCCCTACCGCGGCCCCGACGTCTCGTGGCCCTAGCTGGTGGTACTAGTGGTTGTCCGTCTGGTCCGGTAGCATGTGTCCTCACCATCTGTGAGAGAATAGAATAACAGAAGTTTAGTTCCCGGAATCAACAAGTTTGCATGACAAGAATAAAAGAATGTGAAGTTTTCCTAAGGGTTCGGCAACCTCTCGAAGATAAATACAGACGTCTCCGTACTGATCAATAAAACTCTACTAAACCTGCTCATTACTCATGAGACCTATGCAACCTAGGCTCTAATACCAACTTGTGACGACCCAAGACTCGACTTGTCGTGATGGGGCCTATCATGATACCAGGAAAGATGACAACTCAGACGTTTCCAACACTTTAAAATTTAAAATATACTAAAACATGTTTAAATGAGTAAAAATCGCATAAAAACGGATAAAAACTATCACCACTCAATACAGATATTTCCAAAAACTAGGCTGTCAATGAGTACATGAGAATCTATACAGTACTAAGTCTGATACACTGTTTATGAAATGTAGAAACTAAATAAGTAAACTGAGGGATAGGGGAGGAGAGTCAAGGTCTGCGGACGCCAGGGCAGCTACCTCGAAAATCTTCGAATGACTGAACTTTGAGACTCAGCAACCACCGTGCCCGAAAACACCTAGATCTGCACACGAAGTGCAGGGTGTAGCGTGAGTACAACCAACTCAATAAGTAACAAATCTAACCTTTGGACTGAAAGTAGTGATGGGCTCGAACATTACAACCCACATACAAAATTAATAGTATGAAAATTTATGGAAAGTATGACAGTAATATCTCAAAAATTCATAATCAAGAAGTAACGATACAAGAATTTAGACATGCTTCTAGGTTTAGCAATTAAACTCAGAACGGATAAAATATGTCAAGTTTTAATAATATAAGGAATATGACATCTCTATATCTACATGCCAATATGCATATCGAATGTGATGCAACACAATGAAAGTCTCGCATACTCACACTCTCGGAGTAGTCAACCTGACTGTCTCAATTCTCACTCATCACACTCATTCACTCAGCACTGTATAGGGCAAATCTAGCCCAAATGCAAATAAATCCATGGTAGATCCATACCAATGCAAATGAATCAATAGCAACTACGCTCATTGTGGGTGTGCAAACCCCGGAGGGGAAGATCCAGCCCAAGCGCTATAACAAGCCAAACCTTGGCATCAATCAATATATTTTGTTACGACATACAACCTGATCCCATAAATGTCACTCACAAACAGGCCCTTGGCCTCACTCAATCATCAATCTCTCCAGTCTCTCGGACTCACAACACTCATGCTAAGTAGCCAAAATCAATGACACAAGATGTGACAATATAGGGTAACGGAGACCGAGATAAGATATGAAATGATGAATGCGACTGAGTACATAACAACAATTATGCAAATATCTCAACTGTGAAGATCGACCACTCTGGGTCCCAATAGTACTAGCATATAGCCCAAACATGTTTTCTAGCGTAAAACACGGCTCAAGTGCTCTAACACATAGAGTACAGTAATAATGTTCAGATAAGATGGCTACACAGTTCCATGGAATCAACTAATTGACAATTACTAAGGTGCACGCCCACACATCCATAACCTAGCATGTGCGTTAGCTCAACACCAATCACATAATACGTAATTCGGGGTTTTGTACTCTCAGAACAAAGTTTAGAAGTGTTACTAACCTCAAACCGCGTAAAACTCTAATCAAACATGCCCTTTACTCGTGAATTAGCCTCTGAATGCCTCGAAGCTAGCCACAAACAATTCGATACAATCAACACGAGCTAAAGGAATCAATTCCATGCGAAAAATACTAAGTTCTTAATTAAAAATAAAAAAGTCAACTCAAAAGTTGACCCCAGGGCCCACATCTCGGAATTTGATAAAAGTCACAAAATCCAGAGGCCCATTCAACCACGAGTCCAACCATATCAAATTTACCAAATGCCGACACCAAATTATCACTCAAATCCCCCAAATTAACTCTCCAAATACCTAGCCTCAAATTCCTAAAATTCCACCTCCAAAACACACAAACTAGGTGAAATATTCAATGGGGAAACAAGATTATTGAATAAAAATTGTCACAAGTGACTTACCTCAACAAACCCCTTGAAATCCCTTTGAACAAATCGCCTTAGTCCGAGTTTGAAATGTCCATAATGATGAAAATCACAAAAACTCTTCGACCTATATTCTGCCTAGTGCTTTTCACACCAGCGGCTCTTGAATCACTTCTGCGGTCAAATCTGTGCATCTGCGGAACTCACTTAAACTCTGTTCCATCGCTTCTACTGCCCCAACTCACATCTGCAGGATCACTCCTGCACAATGAGGTTCACTTCTGCGAACTTCCCTTTCCAGTTCACCCTCAACTTCTGCGGAGCCACACGCACATCTGCGGGCTTGTAGATGCGGAAATTCCCTCGCACCTGCGACCCATCAGCAGCCTAGTCAACCTCGCTTCTGTGATACCATCCCTGTATTTGTGACCACGCAGGTGCGGACAAACCCTCGCAATTGCGACCACTGCCCAGCTTTACCAAAATCAAACTATCCTTCACTTCTGCGGCCACGCACCTGCGACCAAAACTCCGCAGGTGCGATCGCACCAGACCTGGTGTACTTCAACAGAACTTTAATTCCAAACTTTGATCCGTTAATCATCTGAACTCCACCTGAGGCCCCCCGGGACCTCAACCAAACATACTAACAAGTCCTAAAACACGATACAAACTTAGTCGAGGCCTCAAATCATATCAAACAACATCAAAAACATGAATCGCACCTCAATTGAAGCTTGATGAAAACTAGGAAATTCTAACTTCTACAATCGATGCTGAAACCTATCAAATCATGTCCGATTGACCTCAACTTTTGTACACAAGTCGTAAGTGACACAAAGGACCTACTACAATTCATGAAACTAAAATTCGAGCCCGGTAACCACAAAGTCAACTCTCGGTCAAACTTCTAAATTCCCAAAACTTCTAAGTTTTCAACTTTCGCCATTTCAAGCCTAAATCAACTACGGACCTCCAAATCATTATTCGGACACACTTCTAAGTCCAAAATCACCCAAAGAGTCTACCATCAAAACTCCATTTAGGAGCCATTTACACATAAGTTAACATCCAGTCAACCTTCTCAACTTAAGCTTTCATACCCTGAGACTAAGTGTCTCAACTCATTCCGAAGCATCCTCGGAACCGAACCAACAACCCAAGCAAGTCACATAGTAACAATTAAGCATAAAATGAGTAGTAAATAGGGGAACGGGACTACGACACTCAAAATACCGACCGGGTGGTTATATTCAGTCCCCACCACCAGCGAGCAGTTTCTACGAGTACGGGGAGTTTGGGCATGTGTGGAGATAGTGTCCCCGCCGCTTTGAAGATCCATTTCAGTAGAGGGGTTGGGCATGACTACTAGTTACTACACCACCTGCCCAGCAAGCTCGGGTAGGTCTGAGGCAACTAAAGGTCGCCCTAGATGGGGAGACCGATCATGTGGCGGTCAGGTTTGATTCTATGCTATTCCTGCCAGGACAGAGGCTGTTGCTTCAGACTAGTGATCACAAGTATTGTTTTAGTGTGCCATAGAGATACTTCCACATTATTTGACCCTGGCTCCACTTTATTCCTATGTATCTTCCTATTTTACTAATTATTTGGATATACGCCACGAATCCTTAGTTTTACATGTTCATGTATCTATGTCGGTGGGCGATACTATTGTTGTGGACCGTGTGTATCGGTCGTGTATGGTTACCATTGGAGGACTAGATACTAGAGTTGATCTCTTATTACTTAGTATGGTTGATTTTGATGTGATTTTGGTTATGGATTGGTTGTCCCTATGTCATATTATTATGGATTGTCACCCTAAGATCGTGACGTTGGCGATGCCGGGGTTGCCGAGGATTGGGTGGAGAGGTTGTTTGGATTATGTTCCCAGCAGGGTGATTTCTTATCTAAAGGCCCAAACAGATGGTTGGCAAGGGGTGTATGTCACATTTAGCCTTTGTGAGGGACGCTGGTGCTGATACTCTTACTATTGATTATGTTCAAGTAGTGCGAGACTAGCTGGATGGTGTCGGGCACTCAGCCCATTTCTATTGAGTTGGTGTTGGGCACTCAGCCCATTTCTATTGCACTGTATCGTATGGCACCGGTAGAGTTGAAGGAATTGAAAGAGAAGCTTCAGGAGCTTCTTGATAAGGAGTTTATTAGGCCTAGTGTGTCGCCTTGGGGTGCAACGGTTCTGTTTGTGAAGAAAAAGGATGGTACCTTGCGGATGTGCATCGACTATAGGCAGTTGAACAAAGTTACAATCAAGAACAAGTATCCTTTGCTTGATGATTTATTTTACCAGCTTCAGGGATCATGGGCGTTCTTTAAGATTTATTTGAGGTCTGGATATCACCAGTTGAAGGTCCGGGACTCAAATATTCTGAAGACGACATTCAGGACCCGCTATGGTCACTATGAGTTTCTTGTGATGTTTTTTGGGCTGACCAACGCCCTAGTAACATTCATGCATCTGATGAACAATGTATTCCGGCCATATCTTAATTCGTTTTTCATAAGATTTATTGATGATATCCTTGTGTACTCACGAAGCCAATAGGAGCATGCACAACATCTGAGGATTGTACTACAGAGGTTGAGGGAGGAGAAGCTTTATGCCAAGTTCTCCAAGTGTGAGTTTTGGCTTAGTTTGGTGGCGTTCTTGGGGAACGTAGTTTCCAGTGAGGGTATTAAGGTGGATCCAAATAAGATAAAGGTGGTTCAGAGTTAGCTTGGACCGTCTTCAACTACTGAGATTCAGAGTTTTCTTGGCTTGGCCGGATATTATAGTCGCTTCGTGGAGGGTTTCTCGTCTATTATAGCACCTTTGACCAGGTTGACCCAGAAGGGTGATCCATTCAGGTGGTCGGATGAGTGTGAGGAGAGCTTTCAGAATCTCAAGACTGCATTGACCACAACTCCAGTTCTAGTTTTGTCTTAAGCGTCAGGTTTCTATATAGTGTATTGTGATGCTTCTTGGATTGGTATTGGGTCTGTCTTGATGCAGGAGGGTAGAGTGATTGCTTATGCTTTGCACCAGTTGAAGCCCTATGAGAAGAACTACCATGTTCATGATTTGGAGTTGGCAGCCATCGTTCATGTATTAAAGATTTGGAGGCGTTATCTCTACAACGTGTCTTGTGAGGTATTTACGGATCATCGGAATCTCCAGCACTCGTTCAAACAAAAAGATCTAAATTTGAGGCAATGAAGATGGTTGGACCTGCTAAAGAGACTATGATATTACCATTCTTTATTATCCCAAGAAGGGCAATGTGGTGGCTGATGCCTTGAGTAGAAAGGCGGTGAGTACGGATAGCCTCTCATTTATTCCGATGAGTGAGAGACCTCTTGTATTAGATGTTCAGGCCCTGGCCAATCAGTTCATGAGGTTAGATGTTTTGGAGCCTAGTCGGGTTCTAGATTGTGTGGTTTCTCGTCTTCCTTATATGACCACATCAGATAGTGTTAGTACGATGACCCCTATTTGCTTGTTCGCAAGGGCACAATTCAGCACGGTGATTCCAAGGAGGTAACTATTGGAGATGACGGGGTGTTGCGGATGCAGGGTTAGATTTGTGTGCCCAATGTGGATGTGCTACGTAAGTGGATTTTTGAGGAGGCCCACAATTCGCGGTATTCCATTCATCTGGGTGCTGCAAAGATGTATTAGGACTTAAGGCAACACTATTGGTGAAGGAGGATGAATAAAGATATAGTGGAGTTTGTAGCTCGGTGCCTAAATTGTCAGTAGGTGAAGTACGAGCATCAGAGATCGGGCGGCTTGCTTCATAGGCTTGAGATTTCAGAGTGGAAATGGGAGAGTATCACCATGGACTTTGTAGTCGGGCTCCCACGGACTTCGAGGAAGTTTGATACTATTTGGGTGATTGTGGATTGGTTGACCAAGTCCGTGCATTTCATTTCAGTTAGGACTACCTGTTTTTTGGAGCGGTTTGCTGAGATCTACATTCGCAAGATTGTTCGCCTATATGGTGTATCAGTGTTCATCATTTTTAGATCTGGGCATGCACTTTACATCGCAGTTCTAAAGGGCATTACAGCAAAAGTTAGGCATACGAGTTGAGTACAACATTCCACCCTCAGAAGGACGGACAGTCCGAGTACACTATTCATATATTGGAGGATATGCTACACGCTTGTGTCATGAATTTCGGGGGTTCTTGGGATCCGTTTCTGCTGCTTGTAGAGTTTGACTACAACAACAGCTACCAATTGAGCATTCAGATTGCTTCGTATGAGGCTTTGTATGCAAGATGGTGTCAGCCTCCAGTGGGTTGGTTCGAGCCGGGTGAGGCTAGGATATTGGGTACTGACGTAGTTCAGGATACTTTGGACAAGGTTAAGTTGATTCAGGATCGGCTTCGCACGACATAGTCTAGACAGAAAAGCTACGCCGATCGAAAGGTTCGTGATATTGCTTACATGGTGGGAGAGAAGGTATTACTCAAAGTTCAACCCATGAAGGGTGTTATGAGGTTCGAAAAGAAGGGCAAGTTGAGCCCTCGGTATATTGGGCCTTTTGAAGTGCTTGAGAGGATTGGAGAGGTGGCTCATAAGCTTGCATTGCTGCCTAGTTGATCGAGCGTTCATCTAGTATTTCATGTTTCCATGCTCTGAAAGTATGTCATCGATCTGTCTCATGTTTTCGAATTTAGAACGGTTCAGGGATGGTGATTTGACTTATGATGTGGAGCCAGTGGCCATTTTGGATCGGCAGGTTCGAAAGTTGAGGTCAAAGAACTTTGCTTCAGTGAAGGTGTAGTGAAGAGGTTAGCTAATCGATGAGTCTACTTGGGAGACTGAGTGGGAGATGCGGAGAGGATATCCATGCATATTTGAGACTCCAGGTATGATTCTAGATCCGTTCGAGGATGAACATTTATTTAAGAGGGGGAGGATGTAACGACCTGACTGGTCGTTTTGACTAGTATTGCACCGTTCCCCCATTTATTGCTTATTCTATGCTCATTTGTTGTTATGTGACTTGCCGGGTGGTTGGTTTGGTTCCGGGGATGTTTCAGAATGAGTTGGGACTATCCCAAGGTTAGAAGCGTAAGTTGAAAGAGTTGACCATATTTTGACTTATGTGTAAATGGCTCCGAAATAGAGTTTAGATGGTTCGGATAGCCCCGTATGGTGATTTGGATAACGTTCGGCACATTTTGAACTTGGAGGGACTGTTGATTTTGCTGTTGCTGGTTTCCTTATACGCGATCGCGAGTGGAGGATCGCGATCGCGAAGAGTTCTTGTTTGTAACTGGGGATTTGTTCTTTGCGTTCGCGATAGTGTGTTCGCGTTCTCGTAGCTTTATGAGGCTCAGGTCATCGCAGACATGAGGGGTCAACGCGATCGCGTAGAGGAGTGGTCAGTTGAGCGTTAGGCTTTTAGCCTACGCGATCGCAGAGGTGTGCACGTGTTTGCATAGGGTTAGGTGTGATGACCATCACGTTCACGACTTGGTCTTTGCATTCGCGTAGGCTATTTTGAGGGCAACTTATTTTGTTCTTTGCGATTGAAAGGGACTTTCCGCTATTGCGAAGAGGAACATCTGGGCAGACTGTTAAATATAAAAAATGAGGGTTAGATTTATATTTCATATTTAGACTTTGGGAGCACGGATTAAGGAGATTCTTGGAGGGAGTTTTAAGTAATTGATTGGGGTAAGTGATTCTAACTCGGATTTGATTAATATACATGAATCTATCATTGTTTTTATCACTTAATTAGTGTTTTGGGTTGGAAAATTATGGAAACTTCATAAGCTTTAATTTGAGGATTTGAAGGTCATGTTGTGATCGAAATTGAGTAATGTTGGTATGGTTGGACTCGGGGGGGGGGGGGGTTTAATTGGTGTTCGGATTTTGTTAATTTTGTCAGATTCTGAAACGTGAGCCCGGGGTTGACTTTTCTAATTGACTTTTTGACTTTTGCTTAAGAAATTAGCTTTATCATATGAAATTGATTCCTATAGCTTGTGTTGATTATATCGAGTTGTTTGTGGCTAGATTCGAGTCGTTCGGAGGCCGATTCACAAGGAAAGGGCTTGTTGGAGTAGCAATTTGCACAGTTTGAGGTAAGTAATACTTCTAAACTTGGTTCTGAGGGTATGAATCCCTGAATTACATGTTATATGATTGGTGTTGAGGTTACGCACATGCTAGGTTATTGGCGTGTGGGCGTGCACTGTAGGAATTGTGAATCGGTCGATTTCATGGAACTATATAGTCATATAATCTTGTTATTATCCATATATTCTCCATGTGTTTGAGAAATTGAGTTGTGATTCATGTTAAAAATCTTGCTTAGGCTTTATGCTGGTACTGTTAGGACCCACAGAGGTCGTGTTGCTATTGAATTACTTGCTTAAATTGCAATTTATGCACTCAGTCACCTCTTTCATTTGCATATCATAGCTCAGTCTCTGTTGCCATATATTGATACATTATATCATCGTTGTTTGGGCTAATTGTTATGATATTTGTGAGCCGAGAGACTGGCGAGATTGATGACTTAGTGAGGCCGATGGCCTGATTGCGAGTGATATTTACGGGATCAGGCTGCACGCCGCAGCAGGCTTTATTGATTCATGCCATGATTGGCTTATATAAGTGCTTGGACAGGATCCGCCCATCCGGAGTCCGACTTACCAGCAGTAAGCATAGGTACCTACTGAGTGCTAGTGCTGAGCGATTGGGAGGACTTAGTGACTGTGAGGATTGGGTGGCTGGGAGGACTGAGTGACTGGGAGGACCGAGTGATGTATCCTCCATCATTTTAGTCACACTTGGCATTTTTTATCAGTATTGAGCTTAAACTGTTGAACTTCAAAGCATGTCTACATTTCTGTACTGTTAAATTCTGTATTTGGACTGTACCTATTGAGCTCGTCACTACTTTTAGCCCAAGGTTAGTCTTGTTACTTATTGAGTATATTGGGTCGGTTGTACTCATACTACACTTTGCACTTTGTGTGCAGAACCAGGTATTTTCGGGTATGGCGGCTACTAGCTTTTGGAGCATTATATGTTGGGGACTATCGAGGTAGTTGCCTTGGCATCCGCAGACCTTGACTATCCTTCTTTTCAGTTATTTTTACTGTTCTATCTCTCTAGATAGTGTTTTAGTAGTCAAACTATATTGTCATTTAGATGCTCATGTACTTAGTGACACCCGGATTTTGGGGGATTTTGTATTGAGTCTCTGTATTTTCTTATCAGTTATTTATGAGATTTTACTCTTAAGATTTTTTATTATGTTTTCAAATTTAAAGATGTGTGGTTTATTGTGATCGTCGGCTTGCCTAGTATTGCGATAGGCGTCATCACGACATATGAGATTTGGGTCGTGACAGGTATTGGTAATATATATATATATATATATATATATATATATATATATATATATATATATATATATATATATATATGTGGATCGGTTTGCGCCACAACAAAGAAGATTAGGGTTATTCTTGGCTATTGATTTATGTTACCATATTGTATTGTAAGACTGAGAAGTGATGATATTATGTGGCTCTTATTCATTTATATTCTTGTTTCATTTATTATGTGGTCATTTGTGTCTCTATTTGTTCTTTCTGCTTACTATCTGCACAGGTAAAATAATAAGTGAGTATCTTTTAACTTAAAATCTCGTCACTATTTTGCCGAGGTTAGTCAAGATATTTACTGAGTACGTGTGGTCGGTTGTACTCATACTACACTTCTGCACCTTGCGTGTAGATCTTAGAGTTGCGTAGCTGTGGAAGACGAAGCCTTGCATTGACAATGTACCAATGTTCTAGATTCAAGCTACCTCTTCTTCATGGTAGTTTAAGAATTCGATTCTATTTATGTAAAATTCAAACAGATTATTGTATTTATTCTTCATATTCTTCATATCAGTTTTGTAAATCTAAATCATAGCGGCTCATGACTTGTACAACCAGTCCTTGGGATGTCGTATAGATTTTAGTTATTTTCATTCTTGTTGTTATTGATCCTTCACTTGAGTTCCTTATTTTGAAGTTTGGTTTACCTAGCACTGGGGTTAGGTACCATCACGACTAGGTGGATTTATGGTCGTGACAAGTTGGTATCAGAGCTCTAGATTTATAGGTTCTACGAGTCATGAGCAAGTGTATAGTAGAGTCTTGGGATTGATATGATGACGTCCATGCCTATCTCCGATAGGCTACAGGGCATCTAGAAAACTTTTTATCTTTCTCTCCTTATCATGCGGCCTTGTTTAAGCTTGAAGCCCATAACTTCAAATTTTTTTCATTCACTCGTATGTAATATTGTGCACTCGGTATCTGCTATGCACAACGACTTGTGATGCTGTGGATGGACTGCGAAGGTCTATGTATGCTTGATTATTATTGCGTTATGTTGTCAAGTCTTGGAAGTAGATGCAGTGGTAGATCTTTCAGTTGTTCATTTGTGGGACACAACGGATTCCTGTATTTGGTCGATGAGTACAGACTTGGGAATATTAAGTGATTGCATAGAGGTGATGACCATGATAGGGTCATAAAGATATTCTAGTTTGAGGCTAAGCAGGTGGGTTATCTCCTACGGGGTAGTCTAGGGTTGTGTGATCCTTAGGATGTTCCTGTGAAGAGTTTTCCTTCTATCTAGTGGGATGTATGTGCTACGATTGGAGTTCGGATCATTTGAGAAGGTTCGCACAACTATCACGAGGATGAGTATGAACTTGGCAAAGTCTTTGGAGTATTTTATGACTAGTGATTACACGAGTTTACAAAGAACTCTGTTGGATATAGAATGAGATCATGGCAGTTATGACAGAAGAGTAATATAGTTATCAGATGATGTGTACTATAGCTATGAGCCAAGTGGGGAAGTCTACTATCGACGACGGATTTCATTATCATGCATTATATTTGTTCTTGGACTACGATGTGCTTATGGATTAGCTATGATTTGAGAAGGATTTCATCAAGGAAGATTTCGAGCACGAGATCGTTTGGATATATGATGTACTACGCCTTATGGGCATGTAGAGGTCTTGGGATAATTCGGGTTTGATACTCGTTGTGGATGTAGTCTGCAAGGAAAAAGGAATCACTTGGTTGCTTCTTTTAGATATTCATGTGCTAATAGAACGCAGGTTGTTCGGTGCGTATTGGCTACGCATCGGGTACTAGAGCAAGGTCAATGACTTTTGAGAAGGTTCCAACAGGCTCAGGACTCATATGTGGTATTTAGAGAATTTTGGACATGCGTATGGATAAGAATTGGGCATTGCATTGGATGGTGCCGACCTGCGGTATTACTATATCATTATTGATTCTACATTGCGGTATTAGAAAGGTGAAAGAAGCAGCTTCAGATTCATTAAAGGGTTCTTCAGTGCAGAAATTGTCATGTTTAGGTAGTTCTACATTTGGGCAGTCTATGTGACTTGGTTGATTTAGAGGGATTTAGTTCTAATGATTTGATTATGTGCAAATAGGTTCCGAAGAGTTTGCAATGGTTGGGCCAAGACTTGCAGTTGATGTACTCTACAGGCATGGGGAGTTCGTTATGTGTTGTGATTTTGTTCTACCGGATTGAGTTAGTGGAAGGTCCTACTTGTAATTCAGAGTTGAGAATGGGATCCTTGTGTTTTCATATGATAGCATGATAGATGAGGTACGCCGTGTGGGATTGAGATTTGGGCAAGGTTGCAGTTATATTTTTGAAAGGAAGGTCATGAGTTCTAGATGGTATGGGAGATTTAAAATGTTTAGAGGATGTTAGTATCTCATGGTATCGCCTGAGAAGGTGTGCGTGTTAGGAAACACATTGTGTTTTTGAATTGTGGGTGCTCGACTAGTATTACGGTAATTGCTTAGATGTTGACTGATGATGTTCGGTTTTTTCTACGTAGTGCAGAAGATTTATGTGAGTATTTTTTGTGAGATGATTGTGTATGAGTAATGTGTCAATTATTGAGTGGTGGAGTTAGTATCGGATATGTAGATTCATGTATTCTTGAGTTTTGGAGACTGGATGTTCTCAGAGGCAGACTATTCCTTGGTTGTGGTCTGTGAAGATATGTTATGAGTTAGATATCTGATGGTATGTGTTATGGATAGGTTACTATGGACTTTTGAAAGGTTATTTACTTGTTTTGAGATGATCGAAATTGGTTTGGGGGCTATTTGTAGGTCTAATGAGAACATGTATTCTACATCAGATCGTGCTTGCTTACTCTTGCGCGGCATTTACTGTGGGTATATCATTGGGCAGAACGAGTATTATTCATGCCCTGATTTATTTCGTATGTTGCTCTCTTATGCTACGCCGGATTGGGAGACTACTTGACTGTTCAAACGCCTAGTGTGATTCCGTTTAGGTCTTGAGGCGAGGTTTGAGCGAGATGGCTCTTGGGGTGCTAAATTGTTATTTTCACCTTGGTTATGGTTTTCCTATCTAGGGTGTATTGTGTTATCTGTCTCTCTATGGTTATGGTCATGAATTTCGCGTGTTTCTGTTTATACACATTTGGTTTTTTATTGTTAGCATTATGGATCGAAGGGTATTCCACGTGGATCAATATATTTGGACCAAGCTACGTGCTGCAACGGGATTATATTAGGATGTGATTCCTTGTGGTTATTTCGTTTGTTTTGCTTTTCCCTTGTGGGATGTATTCATAGCATGGTGTTGTTGGGGTTGTACCTGCTGGAATCTTTGGGTAGTTCTCTTATTTTGTTCTCCTTCCATCTTTGGTTAAACATAAACTCTATTTGTTATGTGATTTATTTATTAGACGCCTTGACCTGCTACATGCCTTCACTTACTACATGCCCTCACTTACTAGATGCTTTTACTTGCTACATGTCTCTACTTGTTATATGATTTTACTTATTAAATGCCTCCATTTGATACTTGTTTTTACTTGCAAACATCTTTACTCGTTTCGTGTTTTACTCCTCTTTGCTTGGTCTGATTGGTTGACTTTTAAATTGGTTGTGTGTTTATGCTTTGTGGAAGCCTTGTCTTTCTATACGGGAGACTAGCTCTTGGATACTGGGCTGCCCATTTTACTTCATTTGAGTTTGTGTTTCCTAGCTGAATACCACATGTTCGTTTTCGTGGTGTTACATTGTGAACTAACCTGCGCTTAATTGTTGTTGTAGTTTCATATGATCTTATTATATATATATATATATATATATATATATATATATATATATATATATGTGGATCGGATTGCGCGCCACAACGGAGAAGATGTACTATGGTTATTCTTGGTTGTTGATTTCTGTTATCATATTGTGTTTTGAGACTGAGAAGTGATGATATTATGGAACCCTTAGTCTTTTGTATTCTTGTTTCATTTATTACGTGGTTGTTCGTGTCTCTATTTGTTTTTTATGCTTATTATCTACATAGACAAAATAATAAGTGAGTGTCTTTTAACTTAATACCTTGTCACTACTTCATCAAGGTTAGTCAAGATACTTACCGAGTACATGCAGTCGGTTGTACTCATACTATACTTCTGCACCTTGCATGCTGATGTTGGAGTTGTGTAGATGTGGAAGACAAAGCCTTGCATTGACGACATACCAGCGTTCCAAATTCGAGCTACCTCTTGTTCATGGTAGTTTAAGATTTCAATTCTATTTATGTAAACTTCAAACTAATATTGTATTTATTCTATATATCGATTTTGTAAATCTAAATCATTGTGACTGATGACTTGTACAACTAGTCCTTGGGATGTCGTATTGATTTCAGTTATTTTCATTTTTCTTGTTATTGATCCTTCACTTGAGTTACCTTACTCTATGTTTGGCTTACCTAGCACTGGGGTTAGGTACCATCACGACTAGGTGAATTTTGGGTCGTGGCAAAAATTAAGTGTTTTAGAACTTTTTATCATTGTCATACAAAAGCCAAAAAATACTAGAAAAATAAGAAAAGTGCTTAAAAGCCAACAAACACTTAAAATAACCCAATCCAAATACCCTCTAAGTATAATTTAAAGGGATAACTTATATGTTTCCCTTATTTACCGTAAATATTAAAATTTACTAACTGACGTAGTTTTCTTGTTTAACATTAAATAGTAAAAGTCAAGTATTTTTTAAAATCATTTTTCTCTCTTCATTTACACGAATCACTTCCCTAAACCCATGAGTACATACAATATCTTCCATGATTTTCTTGATTTGATATCATAATTTACAAGATTTCTTCGAATTTCATTTTTATTTTATACAAGTGGTTGCTCCTTTTTCTCCTTCTTCCTGTTTCTTTAAACTATTCTTGATGGTTGGTTTGATTGGTAAACTTGAAGGCGGAGGCGGTGGTTATGGAGGTAAAGAGTCATGGTGATGCCGTCTTATTTTTCTTCTTCTTCCGAAAGTAGTAACAAGGTATATACCTAATGCATCTTGAGTGTATGCTAATTGTATATTGTAAACTCATTCTATACTCAGTGTATAAACATTTAGGATACATTGACTATACATTATAGGCTCAGTATGTAATGTGTAAGAAGTGTATATTCAATTTATACTCTGTGTACCATCAGTGTATCCTAAATACACTCTAAATGTACAGTGAGTGTACATAATGTATAAATTGTATGCTCAATGAAGTGCTTGATGCTTAAAAGGTCTGTTTTTTTCGGTGACGAATAACCAATCTGGTGTTGTGAAATTATCGCATATGATATTTTTTAAAAATTGTGCAACTAAATGATATTTTATGCATCATTAATTATTATTACTACTACTACAACAACAATTATTATTATTATTATTATTATATCATGACTGATGTGCTAAAACCAATGATAAGATATACATAACCAAATTATAACTGACTTATAACCAATATACAATACATTAATATTTTGTTTTGGTATTTAATAACTTTTATTACCAAGTAAGAATATGTACAACTCAAGAGAAAAACAAAATCAAGAACCAGGACTAAGTCTAGACATATTCCCAGACTACAGTTTTTCCTGTATATCCTACTACACCAACAAGCTACTTCTAATTGACATTACATTAATGCTCTCTAATGCTTAAGGGTGGAAATTTAAACTATCTAGTTTCCTTGACAAATGTGGCTTCATGGTCCCTCGATAGAAGATTTCCTGTACTATTAGTTTGATGATGCAGGATATGCCTCTCCTCTTGTTCTGAAATAATATTTGATTCTTCTCCTGCCAAATGAAGTAAACACAGCCTCCAAGCGACATTCGGTAGATTTTAGCATCGACATTCTTGCCATTACAATGGGTGGTTGCCCAAGCTACCTCATCATTCCATCTCATTGGTTACCTGATTATTCCCGGTCATTATAGCAGTCGTTGCCATATCTCAACAGATATTACACATTGGAAGAACAAATGCAGCACACTTTCACTCTCGACATTACACAGAGGACAAGTTGAGTTTGTGGTGATACTGTCACCACCCCAAAATCCCACATTGATGGCACCTAGTCTTTAATACTAGGTAAGCCTAGCGCACATTGAGAGTTTAGCAGAAATAGTGACTAAAATATTAAATTAAATTGATAAATCTCATAATAACACCAATACGTAATAACAATCACCTAATCCCCAAAACCGGTGGAACTGAGTCATAAGCTCTAAAAAACATACACTAGTAATCTCTAAATACAACGCTGTTTGACATGAAAATAAACAGTAGTAAAGGTAGTAGCAGAAAGTGACTCCGAGGCTTGCGATCGTCGAGCAGGTATACATTAAAGTCTCCTAAATATCTGGGTCAACTCATTGACGTCCGACATGAGCAGAAGTACCTGGATCTGCACAAAATATGTAGAAGCGTAGCATGAGTATACCACAACGGTTTCTAGTAAGTATCAAGCCTAGCCTTGATAAAGATGACGAGGCCAGGTCATGACACCTACTAGACATAGAAACTTCAATAGAATATTAATATAATCTAATAACGGAAAGCAAACAAATAAATGACAACAAAATGATACAATGATATAAGAGTAACAACAGAAAATAAGGCAATAAAGGACAACAAAGAGGGAACATATGATAATAACAACGAGTGATCGAGTGCTGTAAAAATACAAGTAAAATGAATGAAGAAAAGATAATAACCATTCAAATCAACAAGCTTTTTCAATATAGAATGTATAAAAAGAATCACAACCGAGGTACCACACCTCATATTCACATTTCTCAAGTCACAATCACGATCTTCCTTATATCACCGCATGAACCTTGTATTTATTTTAAAAACATTTTCCAGAAATAGCTACAAGCACTTTCGGCCCCTTATCTCACCGTGTGGCTTCAAGTAATTCCCTTACTAGCAACACGCGTATAAATCCCAC
Organism: Nicotiana tomentosiformis; assembly: GCF_000390325.3. Classification (NCBI taxonomy): domain Eukaryota; kingdom Viridiplantae; phylum Streptophyta; class Magnoliopsida; order Solanales; family Solanaceae; genus Nicotiana; species Nicotiana tomentosiformis. The sequence continues at coordinate 177,966,779 of NC_090813.1, forward strand.
CTTATCTCGGTATATGCACTTCAATACCCACCTTTATACCGCCGCATGCACATCAATATCGCAACACAATAATCATCTCGCACCACACGTGGCCATATGCCACAATATTTCCAAATTAATAATACCAATGTCATCACAACATATAGCCCACAATTCAACCGCAATATGTATAAGAATCTCAATAACAACAAAATGAGCGAAAAAATAACTCAACAAGATTGGTATTCCAATAACCAACAATTTCAACCACAAACGTATTAATAGCTCTCAACAACTACAACTTCAATAACTCAACAATGAAGGTATTTTCATGAAATGGCAACTTCAAATTTTAATGCATAACATAAGTCTAACAATGAAAGAGATGGCATGAATTAGAAACTACAACTAAATGCATGAGAATAACTCGACAATGGAAGGAATAGCATGTAACAACAACTATCAATAAATGCATATAAGAATAATCTCGGCAGTGGAAACTAGGACATGCAATGACAATTTCAATTAAAGCGTGTGAGAATAAACTTGACAGTGTAAAATAGAACAAATGATAACAATTTTAATTAAATACTTATAAGTAACCTAAGATTCTAAACCGGTCAAATACCACATATAAGCCCGTGGTCACACTCATCACCTCATGTACACGTCTCTCACATAATTCAATAGTACAATCAATTCCAAATCCTAAGGGGTAGTTCCCCCACACAAAGTTAGACAAGATACTTACCTCAACCAGGCCAAATCAACACTCAAAAATAGCTTTTCCCTGAAAATTCGCCTCCATACGGCTCAAATCTAACAAAAAATGACCTAATATCATCATACAATGCAAGAGAAACCAACTACGATTAATAAAGCTATGATATTTATATAATTCTCCAAAAGTCAACCCCAAACCGCCCCATCAAAACTCGAGTCAAAGGGTAGATCTAGACTACCCATAACCCCACGAGTCCATATATGTATTTTGTTTTCAAGTCCGAGTTCAATTCGATTCTCAAATCTCAATTTTTGTTTGTCAAAACATAGAAAACATTTCCCAATATTTCTCTGAGATTCTCATTAATTGATTTTAAATCTTATATATAATCGTGTTATATAGTTGAAAATTGATCAAAATCACTTACCTAATGATTGTATGTGAATGTTGTTTCGCCCAAACGTACACGCAAGTATGCGTGGTCGACAAGAATATAAGATTGTAAGTCCAGATAACGTACCGACAAAGACTTGTGATTAACTATCAACTAAATTAAACCAAAATAATTAATCTATTCGAGAGATTTTCTAAAGTATGAATATTTAATTAAAACTAATCTAGAGTAAGCAACTAAGCGATTACAGAAAATAAGTCGGCGAAAGTAGACAATAATTTAATGAGAGACAATATTCTAGAGCTATGGGTTAGCTAACAATCCTGTTAAGTCTTCCCCTTAAATTATCTAATTAATTTATCTGATTTATTGGTTGACAGGGTTAATATTACTCGTAGTATTTTCTCGAATTACTACTCACCTATTCAAGCTAACCTAACACATATATTCCTATAGAATTAGCATTAACAAGAACGCATTAATAATTCACGTATAGTAACCAAGAAAGGCAATTAGGTATATCCCTATCCTAACCGCAAATTCGTTCCTGATACTCAGGTTCAAGATCTCGCTCTACTCAATCTTATATGCAATCTAGAATTCCCTCTCCCGAGTTCAATCCTAGATTGGTAGATAGTATTCAATTGGTGATCAAGCAATCAAATAGTTAAGCGCAAGATTGAATAAATAAATCAATACAATAAAATAATAAGAACAATTCAATCTTTAAACTGCAATGTTCATGCAACACCCCACAACTCTAGAACTAATAAACTATGAAATTAAAAGAAGAGAAGAGAAGAAAAACTAGTTGAAAGCCTCCTCCAAGCGTGGTTTGTGTTCCCTCCTCCAAATTATGTTCGATCCCCCTAAAAATAGGTTTAGAGCCCCTTTTATACATGTTGAGGACGTGTAGGGTTGAAATCACCAAGTCCCAGCTGAATAAGGATAAAATCCATCTTTTGGCATCTCGCTTGGAACCTGGCGCGAAGCTGGACAGTGAACTTTTTAGCATGTTGTCAACGGCGTTTTGGTTGGTGCCTGGCACAAACCTGGACACCAAACTCGTACTTCCTCCAAATTCTTCCGTTTTTACTTCATTTTGCATGCAAACTTTCCAAATTTCTTTCAATTAACTCCTACACATAGAAATACCATTATTAAGATCAATTGACAAATATTCACACTAAAGTCTACAAGATCGAGGCAAAATACAAGGCAAATTACATGAAAAATATGGAATTGTAGCCAAACATCACCATCCCACACTTAAGCTCTTGCTCGTCCTCGAGCAACCAACAATTCACCCTATTCTTGAGCACTTTATATTTATACATTTGAAGCACACCACACCAATGACCACGGTCGATAGCATGCATTTACTTACACTTCCCTTTTCTTATGCCATTCTTCAAAAATATTCACATCGAAGACAGCATGCTCATAACAATCCTAGCCTCAAAAACCTAGTCAATTTCACAATGCACTCATGGATTGAACAACCACCTTCACAGAGAAGTCTAATAACGTTACTTATTCCTCGTGAAACTATGTGCCCTCACAACAAGAACAAGAGAGTAAGTTGAATCCACACATTCAAATCTCATGATCAAATATAATCTAAGGACTCACATCTATCAAAGAAATCACTCACTCTCACAAAGAAGTCACATGCATGCAAAAGGTATCATAGGCTTGCCCATAATGTAAATCTCCACTAATGTAGGCTCACTCGGTATAAAATCAATTAGGACTTTATTGTGGTTGTAACACGGGCTAAGGGACGGGTAGGATATATATATATATATATATATATATATATATATATATATATATATATATATAGTGGTTCACCCTCCTAAACACTTTAACACATAACATAATAAACTTTAAGCGCAAATTCTTCAATCCACTTCAATTTCACAAACAAGATCACTCCCCAAAATTATTTCCTCTTTCTTTAAGCACTACTTTACTTTATACCCCACTAGAAATAACTAGGCAACAATTTAGTCACCTATATTTTTCCTTCTCTTTTTTTTTTCTTTTTTTATTTGATTTTGTTTTCCTATTTTTCTTCAATTCCCTCCAATGGTGTATTATTTTACAAAATAAGTGCACCTTTCTTTCTTTCATTGGTTCCACTCGAAAGCCACCCACACTTAATCCTTACTTTTTCTACCACTCATTTCACAATTAAAGTACTTTCAGAGGTAACATGATCAAAATAATGACAATTAAGAACAAAAGGGCATTTGCTCGTAATGTGGGTGCCAAATAAAAGTTTATAGACTAAAAAAGGTTTACTAGGGGTCATTTTTATTTGTAATAAGCAATTAAGCTCAAAAAGATCAAAGAAGGTCTTAAATCATTTTTCAAACTGAGCATCACCTAAAATTTCGCTTCAACTCACATACCGGGCAAGTTTTAGACTCAAACACAATAACATGGACTACACCACATCTCACTTCACACATAGCACATGACTCACTAAGGATGGTCTCATTCCGACTCTCAAACAATGAAAGTATTCACAGAGCCACAAGATATTAAGCATTAAGCACAAAGTGAATAATAGTCAAGTAAAAGAGACATATGCGTCATAACAAGCTATCCAATTTCATCAAGGCATCATGAACAAGTTCAAAACACAGGGAAGATACTCCAGATGACAAAGCCTAAATATTCTACTATCCAACAAGTCAAAGGATCAGTCACGCCCCGAACTCGGGGAGCGCGACCAGCGCTCAACCGAGTAAACCCGGCAGAGCAAGCCTACTAGATGCCTTCTACCCAAACTTACCCATGAATAACGAGAAGATATATTTTCATTTATAAGAAATTAAGGAGATCGTGTATACAACATCAATCCATTACTATTAGCTACTTCATTCATAAGTCCCCAAAATATTACATTACACATTCATAGTTTAGAAATGGAACATGTGATACAATTACAACATCATTAGTTTAACCTTCCCAATACCAACATTTGTAACGACCCGGCCGGTTATTTTGAGAATTTAAGTCTTGTTCAGTGACATAAGGTCCTGAGCAGCTTCATATTATGTGTATTGACTTGCGTGAGTGGTTGAATTCAGTTACCGGATGATTCGGAGTGATTTGGGACACTTGGTCCCTAAAACGGAAGCTTAAGTCTTAGGATTTTGACCGTAGTCGGAACTGTATGAAGACGACTCTAGAATGGAGTTCCGTCATTTTCGTTAGCTCCGCTGGGTGATTTTGTACTTAGGAGAGTGTCCGGACTGTGAATTTGAAGTCTATAGCTGATTTAGGCTTAAATTGGCGAAAGTCGAACTTTTGGAGTTTTAGACCGGAAGTAGACTTTTTGATATCGGGGTTGGAATGCAATTTCGAGAGTTTGAACAGCTCCCTTATGTTATTTGGGACTTGCCTGCAAAATTTGACGTTATTTCGGGTTGGTTTGATAGGGTCCGGCACGAGTTTTCAAAGTTGAAAGATTTGAAAGTCCTTAAGTTTGATTTATGGTGCGATTCGTATTTTTGGCATTGTTCGATGTGATTTGAGACCTCGAGCCAGTCCGTGTTAGGTTATGGAACTTGTTTGTATGTTTAGATGGGGTCCCGGGGGCCTCGGGCCAATTTCTTCTATTTTTGGATTGCTAGTTTCTGGTGTCTGGTACTCTCTTTCGCGATCGCGTAGCTCCAGTCGCGATCGCATAGTGTTCTGTCGATCTGCCCTATTTTTTCTTCATCGCGTTCACATAGTACCTCATGCGACCGCGAAGGTCTGCTTTCTTCTACTTTGTATTCGCATATGTTGCCTCGCGTCCGCATAGTAGAAATTAGGAGTTGGGGGCTGTTGGCTATTTCTTCTTTGCATTCGCATCATTTGCCCCGCGTTCGCGTAAGCTCCTGCCCATTATTCATCGTGTTCGCGTCCTTTCACTAGCGATCGCGAAGGGTCTTTCTTGGCAGCCTCTATTTTCTTCTCCGCGATCGCGACCCAATCTCCGCGATCACGATGCATAGTCATCTAGGCAGAATATAAGTTTTCCAAATCGAGGGTTAGGCCATTTTCACCATATATTGAGTTGTAGAGCTCGGTTTTGAGCGATTCTTAGTGGGTTGTTTCAAGCAATTCGATTGGGTAAGTAATCCTCGTCTAGAATTTTATATATTCCATGATTTTATCTTTATTTTTATCATTTAATTTATGTTTTGAGTTGAGAAAAATAGTAGTTTTTGAAGAAAATTTCCAAAATGAAAAACCATGATCTGCGGGACGAAATGGTATCGAAATTTGATAATATTTGTATGGTTGGACTCATATCGGAATGGGTGTTCGGGTTTTGTAAAATTTGTCGGGTTCCGAGGTGCGGGCCCGTGGGTCGCCTTTTGGACCAATTTTTAGATTTTGATAAAGATTGAGACTTTATGATCCGGAATAGTCACTTATGAGTTTTATTTGTGGTTTGAAGTTATTTTGATTTGATTTGAGCCGTCCGGAGGTCATTTCACCCGAGATGTTCCTTTTAGAGTATCGGTTTGTCTTCTTTGAGGTAAGTATCTTGCCTAACTTAGTGTGGGGGAACTACCCCTTAGGATTTGAGTCTTTATTCTAATTGTAGTTCCTGTACGCGAGGTGACGAGTATGTGCTCGGACTTATTTGTGAAAAGTTGGCCTTTTAGGGTTCTTAGGTTCTTGTAATTACTGAATATGTAGTTCTTTTGTTATGAATAAGTTTCTTAATTACTGATTTCACCTCTACCTGCTTTAATTAGAGTTAATTGCTTCATGATCCACTCTTGTTGTTTATTTGATTCATCTGTGCCTTAATTGAAATTGTTATCTCTTCTATTGTTATGTTATCTTTCCCCTAACTGCTTGTCTTTATTTAAAGTTATAATTATCTCTTATGTAATTGTTCATCCTTAATTGAGACTATTATTATCTTTCTGCTGCTTATCCTTAATTGCATTCGTTGTGTCTCTTTCGAAATTATCAACATTAAAAGAAGTTTAGCTATCCTATATCTTAGTCGACTTCTTTTATTTGGAATTATTTGACTCCTGTTAGCTTCCCTGTTGTTGAAATGTATATTGTGGGATCGTTGCTACATATTAATTTTCCCTTGTTGAGTTGATCTCTTTACGCCTAGCATTCTTTACTATGGTTATTCCTTGTGAATAGGTTATACTGTTTCTTGTGATTTAAAGTTTTTGAGTTGATTTACTTATCGTACTTTGTATTATTGCCATTGTTTCTGTTGTATTTGTTGTGGTGATGCACGAGGTTTATGCCATGTGGTTGTTATTATTGTGATGCACGAGGTTTCTGTCATGCGGTTGTTGTTATGGGGTTGCACAAGGTTTCTGCCGTGCGGTTGTTGTTATGGGGTTGCACGAGATTTCTACCGGGCTACTGTTACTATTAATATTTGCACATGCGGCGTGACAAGGCGATATATATATATATGTGTGTGTGTGGGGGGGGGGGGGGTTGCGCATGTGGTGAGACAAGGTGGGAACATTGTTATGCATGTGTGACGAGACAAGGCGGGCACTTACTTTATTATTGCACACCTGGCGAGACAAGGTGGGTTGTGTCAAGGATTGATTTGTGATGATTTATGGCCTTGGGGCATTCTTGTTGTTGATATTTGTGTAGTGGTATACGTACCTGTGCGAGATTTATCTTGTGAAAGCTGTGAGAAAATATTTTATGTGCTGTCCGTTCTTCTTTTTCCTTATGCTTATTTGCTGGTATGGACTATGTTAGGATACTTACACAAGCATACACGTAGCTAAGCACTCTTATCGGATAAGAGGTATTCTTGATATTGTTGAGCATAGATGATCACCCTTGTTTACTTTCCTTCTATGTGAGAACGACTCTATTGGCACATGAGTCGTCAGCTCGATTATGAGATGTTATGAAGGCACATGATGCCAAGTGTTAGGGTTCATGTATTGAGACCCATGAGTTGTGATTTGTCCGAGGTTCGGTGCCTCGTGGAGTTGTTGACTAAAACCTGATGTAAAAGCGGTTGTAGTTGCTGAGTTATTACTTGTCCTTGCTGTATTTGTGATTCCAGATTTAGGTGGTGTTCCATTCACTTTTCTGTGTCATTTTCATGATATTCCGCTGATACTTGTTGTTTTCTTTCTTATTGCCATTACTGTATTGTGAGCTATATTGCATAGTCTTTATGTAGATATCATATTTCTGTTGTTCCCATACTCATACTTGTTTAGTTTATTAGACCAGTAGTTGAAAAGCCGCCCGTAGTTCCAATTGAGGGAGCGGGTACCGGAGGCGCCTGTTGTTACCCCCGGACATCAGGAGACCTTAGAACAATTCCTGAGCATGTTTGGTACATTTGCTCAGGCGGGGTTGATTCCGGTTGCACCAGCTATTTCACAGACCGGGGGAGGAGCCTAGACTCCCACCGCCCACACCCCAGAGCAGCGAGTTCATGTTGATAAGGTTCCAGATGTCATGGTGACACATCCCGTGGTTCCAGTTTAGCCCATGGTCAGGGCAGCAACATCTGAGGAAGAGCAGCTTAGACTTGCAAGGTTCAAGAAATATGACCCTCCTACATTAAGTGGTTTGACTTCAGAGAGTGCACATGGTTTTCTAGAGGAGTGCCATCGCATTCTCCGCACTATGAGTATTGTTGAGACGAGTGGAGTTGCTTTTACTACGTTCCAGCTCAGGGGAGCGGCTTATTAATGGCGGCGGGCATATGAGTTGGGTAGCCCAGCCGAGTTAGCTTCACTTACATGGGTTCAGTTTTCAGAGATGTTCCTGAGAGAATTTGAACCTCAGCCCCTTCGAGATGCATAACGCACGGAATTTGAGTAGCTGCGCCAGGGCACTATATCAGTATCAGAGTATGACGTGAAATTTAGTGATTTGGCCAGGCATGCACCTTCTTTGTTCGCCACAGTTAGAGAGCATGTCCGTAGATTCATTGAGGGACTCGAGCATGATATTCGGTTCAGCATGGCTCGGGAGTTAGAATAAGATGTTTCGTTTCAACAGGTGGTAGGGATCGCTCATCATGTAGAGGGCATGTGGTATCGGGAGAGAGAGGACAGGCGGGGCCATGAGAGAGAGTACAAGCGAGATTAGGAGAGAGAGGATAGGGAGGCGAGGAGGCCTCGTAGACTAGAGAGATCTACTGGTCCTTATTTTGGAGGCAGGAAACAACATAGTAGAGGTTTTGTGGGTCAAGCCAGTTCAGTTTGCACTTCAGGCTTCACATAGTGTTTCAGGTGCTCATGGGTCTCAGAGTACCCATACCGCATAGTTCCCACAGCCACATCAGCAGAGAGGTTGCTTCGAGTGTGGAGATATCAGCCACAGGGTGAGAGATTGTCCTAGACTCCGGACAGGTGTGTCACAACGGAGTATTCAGGCGAGTAGAGGGCGCCCAAGAGGGGAAGGCCCAACCCGTTGTATGTCTCATATAGTAGGCTTGAGGCCACTACGCCAGAAGATGTCATACATGTATGCTTTTGATTTGTTACAGAGGGGCACCATTCGTATTTTGATTCGGTTATGCTTATCGAGGCGAGTCCCATATTTGTTGTCCCACCTATGGGTGAGTTCAGGACTTAGTATTATGCTTATGTGTTTGCCCTGTTGGGAGATTCTATGAGTGATAGCCGTGTCTATCGTTGTTTTAAATTCATTATTGAAAGTTACGAGATTAGAAGTGAATCATATTGTCCATTATTGTAGGTTTGATGTGATTCCTGAGTAATTGGTTACGATTTGTGATTTGATACTCTACCGGGGTGAGAATTCAGTGAGTGTTGTGATTTTATTGGCAGAATTGAGTTAGTGGAAAATTTCTATTGGTATGATGTGTATTCAACTTATGATTCAGAGTTGAGGGTGAGACCCTCGCGATTCCATGTGATTTGATATGTTTGAGCCGGGCTGCGTGCCACGGTGGAAGTTATATCAGGATGCGATTCTTGTGACTTGTTCATATACTTTGATTTTTCCTATTTAAATTGATTGGTAGTATGGTACTGTTAGAGAGTTGTGCCTGTCGGGCTTGTTTGATATCTCTCTTATGTGTTTCTCTATACATATTCAGTAATTTTTGTTCTGTGCTTCTTGAGTTTTAGCTTGCGGGGTGTGTGCCCGGTGGTGTTAGTTGTGACTTGTTGATTCGGGTGTATAGTTAAGAGATCTTCATGTTTCTTGCATCGTTGTCAGTGTTGTGGAGGTTTGAACAAAGTTCTAACGGATATGAGGCTAATTGCCGGTGCTGGTTTTTATTACGGGCAGCTATTGTGACCAGAAATGTTATTATGGGCCTATGTGTGGCATGCCATGTTGAGTGGTCGTACCTTATGGGTGAAGGCATGAGTTCTTACAGCTGGTTGAGACTGGAAGGATGTAATGACCCGACCGGTCATTTTGATAATTTAAGTCCCATTCAGTGGCATAAGACCCTGAGCAGCTTCATATTATGTGTATTGGCTTATGTGCATAGTTGAATTTAGTTACAAGATGTTTCGGAGTGATTTGGGACACTTGGTCCCTAAATCGGAAGCTTAAGTCTTAGAATTTTGACCGTAATTGGAACTGTGTGAAGACGACTCCGGAATGGAGTTTCATCATTTTCGTTAGCCCCGTTGGGTGATTTTGGACATAGGAGCGTGTCCAGACTGTGAATTAAAAGTTTGTAGCTGATTTAGGCTTGAATTGGCGAAAGTCGAACTTTTGGAGTTTTGGACCGGAAGTGGACTTTTTGATATCGGGGTCGGAATGCGATTTCGAGAGTTGGAACAACTCCGTTATGTTATTTGGGACTTGCTTGTAAAATTTGACATCATTCCGGGTTGGCTTGATAGGTCCGACACGAGTTTTCACAGTTGCAAGATTTGAAAGTTCTTAAGTTTGATTTATGGTGCGATTCGTATTTTTGGCGTTGTTCGATGTGATTTGAGACCTCGAGCTAGTCCGTGTTAGGTTATGGAACTTGTTTGTGTGTTTAGACGGGGTCCCAGGGACCTCAGGTGTGTTGCGGATGGGCCTCAGGCCAATTTCTTCTAATTTTGGATTGCTGGTTTCTGGTGTCTGGTGTCTGGTACTCTCTTTCGCGATCGCGTAGCTCCGGTCACGATCGCGTAGTGTTCTGTTGATCTTCCCCATTTGTTTCTTCATTGCGTTCGCATAGTACCTCACGCGACCGTGAAGGTCTGCTTTCTTCTACTTCGTATTCGCATCTGTTGCCTCGCGTCCGCGTAGTAGAAATTAGGAGCTGGGGGCTGTTGGCTATTTCTTCTTCGCATTCGCATCATTTGCCCCGCGTTCGCGTAAGCTCCTGCCCATTGTTCATCGTGTTCGCGTCCCTTCACTCGCGATCGCGAAGGGTCTTTCTTGGCAGCCTCAATTTTCTTCTCCGCGATAGCGACCCAATCTCCGCGATCACGATGCATAGTCATCTAGGCAGAATATAAGTTTTGCAAATCGAGGGTTAGGCCATTTTCACCATATTTTGACTTGTAGAGCTCGGTTTTGAGCGATTCTTAGTGGGTTGTTTCAAGTAATTCGATTGGGTAAGTAATCCTCATCTAGAATTTTTTATATTCCATGATTTTATCTTTATATTTACCATTTAATTTATGTTTTGAGTTGAGGAAAATAGTAGTTTTTGAAGAAAATCTCCAAAATGAAAAATCATGATTTGCGGGACGAAATGGTATCAAAATTTGATAATATTTGTATGGTTGGACTCATATCGGAATGGGTATTCGGGTTTTGTGAAATTTGTCAGGGTCCGAGGTGCGGGCTCGGGGGTCGCCTTTTGGACCAATTTTTAGATTTTGATAAAGATTGAAACTTTATGATTCGGAATAGTCACTTATGAGTTTTATTTGTGGTTTGAAGTTATTTTGATTTGATTTGAGCCGTCCGGAGGTCATTTCACCCGATAAGTTCCTTTTAGAGTATTTGTTTGTCTTCTTTGAGGTAAGTATCTTGCCTAACTTAGTGTGGGGGAACTACCCCTTAGGATTTGAGTCTTTATTCTAATTGTTGTCCGTATACGCGAGGTGACGAGTACGTGCTCGAACTTATTTGTGAAAAGTTGGCCATTTAGGGTTCTTAGGTTCTTGTATTTACTGAATATGCAGTTGTTTTGTTATGAATACGTTTCTTAATTACTGGTTTCACCTCTACCTGCTTTAATTAGAGTTAATTGCTTAATGATCCACTCCTGTTGTTTATTTGATTCATCTGTGCCTCAATTGAAATTGTTATCTCTTCTATTGTCATGTTATCTTTCTCCTAACTGCTTGTCTTTATTTGAAGTTATAATTATCTCTTATGTAATTGTTCATCCTTAATTGAGACTATTATTATCTTTCTGCTGCTTATCCTTAATTGCATTTGTTGTGTCTCTTTCGAAATTATCAACCTTAAAAGAAGTTTAGATATCCTATATCTTAGTTTACTTCTTTTATTTGGAATCATTTGACTCGTGTTAGCTTCCCTGTTGTTGAAATGTATATTGTGGGATCGTTGCTACATATTGGTTTTCCCTTGTTGAGTTGATCTCTTTGCGCTTAGCATTCTTTACTGTGGTTATTCCTTGTGAATAGGTTCTACTGTTTCTTGTGATTTAAAGTTCTTGAGTTGATTTACTTGTCGTACTTTGTATTATTGCCATTGTTGCTGTTGTATTTGTTGTGGTGATGCACGAGGTTTCTGCCATGTGGTTGTTATTATTGTGATGCATGAGGTTTCTGTCGTGCGGTTGCACGAGGTTTCTGCCGTACGGTTGTTGTTATGGGGTTGCACGAGGTTTCTGCCAGGCTATTGTTACTATTGATATTTGCACATGCGGCATGACAAGGCGGTATATATATATATATATATATATATATATGTGTGTGTGTGTGTGTGTGTGTGTATGTGTGTGTGTGTGGGGGTTGCGCATGTGGCGAGACCAGGTGGGAACATTGTTATGCAAATGTGGCGAGACAAGGCGGGCACTTACTTTATTATTGCACACGTGGTGAGACAAGGTGGGTTATGTCAAGGATTGATTTGTGATGATTTATAGCCTTGGAGCATTCTTGTTGTTGATATTTGTGTAGTGGTATACGTACCTGTGTGAGCTTTATCTTGTGAAAGCTGTGAGAAAATATTTTACGTGTTGTCCGTTCTTCTTTTTCCTTAAGCTTATTTGCTGGTATGGACTATGTTAGGACATTTGCACAATCATACACGTAGCTAAGCACTCTTATCGGATAAGAGGTGTTCTTGATATTGTTGAGCATAGATGGTCACCCTTGTTTACTTGCCTTCTATGTGAGAACGACTCTATTGGCACCTGAGTCGTCAGTTCGATTATGAGATGTTATGAAGGCACATGATGCCAAGTGTTAGGGTTCAGGTACTGAGACCCGTGAGTTATGATTTGTCCGAGGTTCGGTGCCTCGTGGAGTTGTTGACTAAAACCTGATGTAAAAGCGGTTGTAGTTGCTGAGTTATTACTTGTCCTTACTGTATTTGTGATTCCAGATTTAGGTGGTGTTCCATTCACTTTTCTGTGTCATTTTCATGATATTCCGCTGATAATTGTTTTTTCCTTTCTTATTGCCATTACTGTATTGTGAGCCATATTGCATAGTCTTTATGTAGATATCATATTTCTGCTGTTCCCATACTCATACTTGTTTAGTTTATTAGACCAGTGGGCGTCTTGACTGTTCCTCGTCACTACTCCATCGAGGTTAGTCTTGATACTTACTGGGCACCACTGTGGTGTGCTCATTATGCTCTTCTGCACATGTTTGTGCAGATCCAGGTGTTTGTTCGTTAGTAGCTGTGCGGGTCGATGCTGTGGAGACTCAAGGTAAACCTGCTGCTACGCTCGCAGGCTTCGGAGTCACCATCAAGCTTTCATATTGCACTGTTTATTCTTATTTCTGGACAGTTGTATTTAGAAGTTTTCTAGCAAATACTCAGTAGAGCTTATGACTTGTACTACCGATTTTGAGAATTGTAAATTTTAAGAGATTTCTATTTCAAATTATTAGGTGTTATTTAAATAATGTTGTTGTTTCAATTAATGTTAGGCTTACCTAGTCCCTAAGACTAGGTGCCATCACGATACCCAAACGGAGGGGAATTTAGATCGTGAGAAGTTGGTATCAGAGCTCTAAGTTCATAGGTGCTACGAGTCATAAGCGAGTTTAGTAGAGTGTCGCGGATCGGTATGGAGGCGTCTGTACTTATCTTCAAGAGGCTACAGAACTATTAGGATAACCTCACTTCCTTTATTCCTATCGTGTGATTTCATTGATCTCGAAGTTTGAACTTTTATCATTCCATTCTCTCAAATATGGTGAGGACACGAGCTACAGTTACTGATGACGCTGTTCCCGGAGCAGGTATCGCTAGAGGAAGAGGCAAAGGCCGACGAGGAGTAAGTGATGTAGCCAAAGCACCTACCAGAGCAGCAGTTGAGGTGCCGCCCGTAGTTCCAATTGAGGGGGCAGGTACCGGAGGCGCTTGCTGTTACCCCCGGACATCAGGAGACCTTAGAACAATTCCTGAGCATGTTTGGTACATTCTCTCAGGCGGGGTTGATTCCGGTTGCACCAGCTATTTCACAGACCGGGGGAGGAGCCCAGACTCCCGCCGCCTACACCCCAGAGCAGCGAGCTCATGTTGATCAGGTTCCAGGTGTCATGGCGACACATCCTGTGGTTCCAGTTTAGCCCGTGGTCAGGGCAGCAACATCTGAGTAAGAGCAGCTTAGACTTGCAAGGTTCAAGAAATATGACCCTCCTACATTTAATGGTTTGACTTTAGAGAGTGCACATGGTTTTCTGGAGGAGTTCCATCGCATTCTCCGCACTATGAGTATTGTTGAGACGAGTGGGGTTGCTTTCACTACGTTCCAGCTAAGGGGAGCGGCTTATCAGTGGTGGCGGGCATATGAGTTGGGTAGCCCAGTCGAGTTAGCATCACTTACATGGGTTCAGTTTTCAGAGATGTTCCTGAGAGAATTTGTACCTCAGCCCCTTCGAGATGCATGGCACGCGGAATTTGAGTAGCTGCGCTAGGGCACTATGTCAGTATCAGAGTATGCTGTGAAATTTAGTGATTTATCCAGGCATGCACCTGCTTTGATTGCCACATTTAGAGAGCGTGTCTGTATATTCATTGAGGGACTCAAACATGATATTCGGTTCACCATGGATCGGGAGTTAGAATCAGATGTTTCATTTCAACAGGTGGTAGGGATCGCTCATCGTGTAGAGGGAATGTGGGATCAGGAGAGAGAGGACAGGCGGGGCCATGAGAGAGAGTACAAGCGAGATCAAGAGAGAGAGAATAGGGAGGCGAGGAGGCCTCGTAGACTAGAGAGATCTACTGGTCCTTATTTTCGAGGCAGGGAACGACATAGTAGAGGTTTTGTGGGTCAAGCCAGTTCAGTTTGCACTTTAGGCTTCGCATAGTGTTTTAGGTGCTATTGGGTCTCAGAGTACCCGTACCGCATAGTTCCCACAGCCACGTCAGCATAGAGGTTGCTTCGAGTGTGGAGATATCAGCCACAGGGTGAGAGATTGTCCTAGACTCCGGACAGGTGTGTCAACGGAGTATTCAGGCGAGTAGAGGGCGCCCAAGAGGGGAAGGCCCAACCCGTTGTGTGTCTCATATAGTAGTCTTGATGCCACTACGCCAGATGATGTCATACATGTATTATTTTGATTTGTTACAGAGGGGAACCATTCATATTTTGATTCGGTTCTGCTTATCGGGGCGAGTCCCGTATTTGTTGTCCCACCTATGGGTGAGTTCAGGACTTAGTATTATGCTTATGTGTTTGCCCATGTTGGGAGATTCTATGAGTGATAGCCGTGTCTATCGTTGTTTTAAATTCATTATTGAAAGTTACTATATTAGAAGTGAATTCATGTTGTCCATTATTGTAGGTTTGATGTGATTCCTGAGTAATTGGTTACGATTTGTGATTTGATACTCTACTGGGGTGAGAGTTCAGTGAGTGTTGTGATTTTATTGGCAGAACTGAGTTAGTGGAAGATTTCAATTGGTATGACGTGTATTCGACTTGTGATTCAGAGTTGAGGGTGAGACCCTCGCGATTCCATGTGATTTGATATGTTTGAGCCGGGCTGCGTGCTGCGGTGGAAGTTATATCAGGATGAGATTCTTGTGACTTGTTCATATACTTTGATTTTTCCTATTTAAATTGATTCGTAGTATGGTACTGTTAGAGAGTTGTGCTTGTCGGGCTTGTTTGATATCTCTCTTGTGTGTTTCTCTATACATATTTAGTTATTTTTGTTATGTGCTTCTTGAGTTTTAGCTTGCGGGGTGTGTCCCCGGTGGTGTTAGTTGTGACTTGTTGATTCGGGTGTATAGTTAAGAGGTCTTCATGTTTCTTGCATCGTTGTCAGTGTTGTGGAGGTTTGAACAGGGTTCTAAAGGATATGAGGCTAATTGCCGGTGCTGGTTTTGATTACGGGCAGCTATTGTGACCAGAAATGTTATTATGGGCCTATGTGTGGCGTGTCATGTTGAGTGCTCGTACCTTGTTGGTGTAGGCATGAGTTGTTACAGCTGGTTGAGACTGGAAGGATGTAATGACCCGACTGGTCATTTTGATAATTTAAGTCCCGTTCGGCGGCATAAGGCCCTGAGCAGCTTCGTATTATGTGTATTGAATTATGTGCGTGGTTGAATTTAGTTACGGGATGATTCGGAGTGATTTGGGACACTTGGTCCCTAAATCGGAAGCTTAAGTCTTAGGATTTTGACCGTAGTCAGAACTGTGTGAAGACGACTCCGGAATGGAGTTTCATCATTTTCGTTAGCCCCGTTGGGTGATTTTGGACATAGGAGCGTGTCCAGACTGTGAATTAAAAGTTTGTAGCTGATTTAGGCTTGAATTGGCGAAAGTCGAACTTTTGGAGTTTTGGACCGGAAGTGGACTTTTTGATATCGGGGTCGGAATGCGATTTCGAGAGTTGGAACAACTCCGTTATGTTATTTGGTACTTGCTTGCAAAATTTGACATCATTCCGGGTTGGCTTGATAGGGTCCGACACGAGTTTTCACAGTTGCAAGATTTGAAAGTTCTTAAGTTTTATTTATGGTGCGATTCGTATTTTTGGCGTTGTTCGATGTGATTTGAGACCTCGAGCCAGTCCGTGTTAGGTTATGAAACTTGTTTGTGTGTTTAGACAGGGTCCCGGGGGCCTCGGGTGTGTTTCGGATGGGCCTCGGGCCAATTCTTTCTATTTTTGGATTGCTGGTTTCTAGTGTCTGGTACTCTCTTTCCCGATCACGTAGCTTCGGTCGCGATCGCGTAGTGTTCTATTGATCTGCCCCATTTTTTTCTTCATCGCGTTCACATAGTACCTCACGCGATCGTGAAGGTTTACTTTCTTCTACGTCGCGTTCGCATATGTTGCCTCGCGTCCGTGTAGTAGAAATTAGGAGTTGGGGGTTGTTGGCTATTTCTTCTTCGCGTTCGCATCATTTGCCCCGCGTTCGCGTTCGCGTAAGCTCCTGCCCATTATTCATCGCGTTCGCGTCCCTTCACTCGAGTTCGCGAAGGGTCTTTCTTGGCAACCTCAATTCTCTTCTCCGCGATCGCGACCCAATCTCCGCGATCATGATGCATAGTCATCTGGGTAGAATATAAGTTTTCCAAATCGAGGGTTAGGCCATTTTCACCATATTTTCACTTGTAGAGCTCGGATTTGAGCGATTCTTGGTGGATTTTTCAAGAAATTTGATTGGGTAAGTGTTGCTCATCTGGAATTTTATATATTCCATGATTTTATCTTTATTTTTATCATTTAATTTATGTTTTGAGTTGAGAAAAATGGTAGTTTTTGAAAAAAATTTCCAAAATGAAAATCATGATTTGAGGGACGAAATGGTATAGAAATTTGATAATATTTGTATGGTTGGACTCATATCGGAATGGGTGTTCGGGTTTTGTGAAATTTGTCAGGTTCCGAGGTGCGGGCCCGGGGGTCGACTTTTGGATCGATTTTTAGATTTTGATAAAGATTGAGACTTTATGATCTGGAATAGTGTCTTATGAGTTTTATTTGTGCTTTGAAGTTATTTTTATTAGATTTGAGCCGTCCGGAGGTCATTTCACCCGAGAAGTTCATTTTAGAGTATTGGTTTGTCTTCTTTGAGGTAAATATCTTGCCTAACTTCATGTGGGGGAACTACCCCTTAGGATTTGACTCTTTATGCTAATTGTAGTCCGTGTACGCGTGGTGACGAGTTCGTGCTCGGACTTATTTGTGAAAAGTTGGCCTTTTAGGGTTCTTAGGTTTTTGTATTTACTGAATAAGCAGTTGTTTTGTTATGAATACATTTCTTAATTACTGATTTCACCTCTACCTGCTTTAATTAGAGTTAATTGCTTCATGATCCACTCTTGTTGTTTATTTGATTCATTTGTGCCTTAACTGAAATTGTTATCTCTTCTATTGTCATGTTATCTCTCCTCTAACTGCTTGTCTTTATTTGAAGTTATAATTATCTCTTCTGTAATTGTTCATCCTTAGTTGAGACTATGATTATCTTTCTGCTGCTTATCATTAATTGAATTTGTTGTGTCTCTTTCGAAATTACCAACCTTAAAAGAAGTTTAGATATCCAATATCTTAGTCGACTTATTTTATTTGGAATTATTTGACTCGTGTTAGCTTCCCTATTGTTGAAATGTATATTGTGAGATCGTTGCTACATATTAGTTTTCCCTTGTGGAGTTGATCTTTTTACGCCTAGCATTCTTTACTACGGTTATTCCTTGTGAATTGGTTCTACCATTTCATGTGATTTAAAGTTCTTGAGTTGATTTACTTGTCGTACTTTGTATTATTGCCATTGTTGCTGTTGTATTTGTTGTGGTGGTGCACGGGGTTTCTGCCGTGTGATTGTTATTATTGTGATGCACGAGGTTTCTGCCATGCGGTTATTGTTATAGGGTTGTACGAGGTTTCTGCTGTGCTATTGTTACTATTTATATTTGCACATGCCGCGTGATAAGGCAGGATATATATATATATATATATATATATATATATATATATATATATATATATATATATATATATATATATGTGTGTGTGTGTGTGGGGGGGGGGGAGGGGGTTGCGCATTTGGCGAGACAAGATGAGAACATTGTTATGCACGTGTGGCGAGACAAGGCGGGCACTTACTTTATTATTGCACACATGGCGAGACAAGGTGGGCTGTGTCAGGGATTGATTTGTGATGATTTATGGCCTGGGGGCATTGTTGTTGTTGATATTTGTGTAGTGGTCTACGTACTTGTGTGAGCTTTATCTTGTGAAAGCTGTGAGAAAATATTCTACGTGTTGTCCGTTCTTCTTTTTCCTTATGCTTATTTGCTGGTATGAACTATGTTAGGATACTTGCACAAGCGTACACGTAGTTAAGCACTCTTATCGGATAAGAGGTGTTCTTGATAATGTTGAGCATAGATGCTCGCCCTTGTTTACTTGCCTTCTATGTGAGAACAGCTCTATTGGCACATGAGTCGTCAGTGCGGTTATGAGATGTTATGAGGGCACAAGATGCCAAGTGTTAGGGTTTAGGTATTGAGCACCGTGAGTTGTGATTTGTCCAAGGTTCGGTACCTCGTGGAGTTGTTGAATAAAACCTGATGTAAAAGCGGTTGTAGTTGCTGAGTGATTACGTGTCATTACTGCATTTGTTATTCCGGATTTAGGTTGTGTTCCATTCACTTTTCTGTGTCATTTTCATGATATGCCGCTGATACTTGTTGTTTCCTTTCTTATTGCCATTACTGTATTGTGAGCCATATTAGATAGTCTTTATGTCGATATCATATTTCTGTTGTTCCCATACTCATACTTGTTGAGTTTATTAGACCAATGGGTGTCTTGACTGCTCCTCATCACTACTCCACCGAGATTAGTCTTGATACTTACTGGGCACCGTTGTGGTGTGCTCATTCTACACTTCTGCACATTGTTATGCAGATCCAAGTATTTGTTCGTTAGTCACTGTGCGGGTCGTTGCTATGGAGACTCAAGGTAAACCTGCTACTGCGTTCGCATGCTTCGGAGTCACCTTCAAACTTTCATATTGCACTGTTTATGCTTACTTCTTGATAGTTGTATTTTGAAGTTTTCTAGCAAACACTCAGTAGAGCTTATGACTTGTACTACCGGTTTTGGGAATTGAAAATTTTAAGATATTTCTATTTCAAATTGTTAGATGTTATTTAAATAATGTTGTTGTTTCAATTAATATTAGGCTTACCTAGTCCCTAAGACTAGGTGCCATCACGATACCCAAACAGAGGGGAATTTGGGTCGTGACAAACATACAACTCACACCATGTCTACGGAGCCTCTAACAGGTACAAAAGAGTACAAGGATAATGCTGGCAACTAGGCCCCGGTTATACCTCAAACACAATACATGAGAAAACAAAAGGTACATTACCCAGTATGAAATGGGGCTCACCAAGAAGCCGAGAGGAGGGTATACTGCTGTCACTGATCGATGCTGCCTGCTATAGAACCACCTGCATCCATTAAAAGATGCAGCTACCTCGGCAGAAGGGACGTGAGTACACGTGGAATTGTACTCGTATGTAAGGCAGACAGAACAACATATGAAAATATGGTAACTCAAATAAGAGGTAAATAAAGGACATCAAGGAACTACGAAACATCCCATAGATTAAAATTTCAAGTCTTATTATACTTACATCATTTTAAACCTCTTTTGGGATCAACTGAGCCATACGAACTATACATGGAATACATAATGTAATGTAATGTAAACAACATGTACAAACAACGCCAATGAAAGTGGCACCTATTGTGTGTATTAATAATGCGTCTCACTAGACCGTCCATATCCCTCTCTTATTTTACGCTCGTACATTTCATAGACCGTCCTTAGTGTTCACATATCATATTATACACCTATGCATTTCATAGAAAGTCCATGGGGTTTATTCATACCGTACACCTAACATTTCATACACAATACACCTATGCATTCATAGACCGTCAATAGGATTCCATATACAATGTACCTATGTGTTTCATAGACCGTCCACAGGATTTCATATCACAATATACCTATGCATTTCATAGACCGTACATAAGATTTTATAACACAATATACCTATACGTTTCATAAACCGTCCATAGGGTTCATAGC
The DNA here is from genome assembly GCF_000390325.3 of Nicotiana tomentosiformis. Taxonomy (NCBI): domain Eukaryota; kingdom Viridiplantae; phylum Streptophyta; class Magnoliopsida; order Solanales; family Solanaceae; genus Nicotiana; species Nicotiana tomentosiformis. The sequence goes on from NC_090813.1 coordinate 177,987,121, forward strand.
ACAATGTACCTATGTGTTTCATAGACCGTCCATAGGGTTCATAACACAATATACCTATGCATTTCATAGATTATCCATAGGTTTCATAACACTATGTACCTATGCATTTCATAGACCGTCCATAGCGTTTATAACACAATATACCTATGCATTTCATAGACCGTCCATAGGTTTCCATAACACATCACTATGAACATAATCATATATAAACTCAAGAGACATGACTAACGCTACTTTTAAGGTCGTAAGTTCCCAGATCATCGGAACACTTCATGTTCATGCTCATCATGGAGAAACATAGTTCTTTACATTAGCACATGCATGGAAAATCACTAAGTAGATTTCAATGGTACATGGACCCAATTTCTTTTCTTATGGTTCATCATCATTAGGCATAGGACGTCTCTTTTACACCTCATTATATACCTCTTTGTCATCTTGGGTCACTAGCTAAGTTCATGATTCTCGTTTTGGCAACGACCACAATTCATGTTCATACTACCACTTACGTGTACTAGTCATGGTTGATCATAGGACACTAATGGCATTAATATATATGGGACTTTTAGCTCATTTCATAGTCTTTTACGCATCCTTTAAGTTCATTGGCACTAGTGGCCACAAATGTAATATCATTCATGGCACGTCGGCCGTATTTCATATTTCATGTTCACCCCTTTCACTTCATACACCATCATGGATTATCAACAACAAAGCATCTCTAAATCATGACTTTTATTTCACATATGAGCAAATAAGGAATCTTAGGCACATTGAGCTTTCTTCAGCAATTTGGCATTATAGCTAGCAATTGAGACATAATTGAATTCACAATATTTTGACACATGGTCACATTTAAATACAATCTCGAAGGAAAACACAATAGGATAAGAGCATTCAGAACATATTTTGAACATATATCTTTTGACACAGAGTTTGTTCGGAATAGTCAAGCTTATAAAGAACAACTCGGAACATGAGATATAAGAGCTTGAGCCAATCATAATTGCAACTTATGAGGACATCAAGGATTCGATTCTACTAGAGGAGTTTAGCCAATATACCTTGCTTCGAGCCTTTTAATTTACTACAATATTCCGGAAATCTTGGCCACTTCGATCTATTTAGAAATATAGCAAAATTGAACACAAATTAGGAAGGAGTTCATAGTTCTAGCTCATTTGAGCATTTTATCAAACACTAGGTGTGCAAATTATACTACAAGGTTTATCCACAAGCTTTCCTTCACTCCACAACTAATTCAACACCAAAACCACCCAAGATTGTTCAACAACTTCCCCACAATCCCTACTAGCTCATGCATGTGATAAATAACAATTCCCATACCCAAATATCATACTCCCAAATTACCCATCTTATACCCAAACTCAAAATTGAAGACTAGGGTTTAAATCTTACCTCTTAGATGAAGATCTTGTGGTTGAATTCCTTGATTCTTGAAGATTGGGACAATAATGGATGATTAGAATTTTAGGTTTCCTCTTTCTCTCTCTAAAATGCTCTTATCTCTCTCTCAAATCATCAGATGGATGCCCAAAAATATGCCCCAAAGGCTATTTATCAAAATGGAGTCGGGTATAAAAATCAGAAAAATAAAGCCCTGAAACACAATTTGCGGTTGCATAGTGACCGCAGAATGGATATGCGGTCCGCAAATCGACCGCACAATTGGTGCCCCGAACTAAAACATACGAGTTGGATCTGCGGCAGTTTTGCAGCCCGCAGACCTGTTTTGCGGTCGCATAATGCACGCAGATCTGTTCTGCGATCGCATAATGCACTACAGACTTTCCTCTAAACTTGCCCAATTACTTCTTCACTCTGCGGCCATGGCTGCAGAGTGATTCTGCGGCCTGCAAAGTGATTCTGCGACCGCATAATGGGAAATGTCTTTTTTTGCCAAAATATTTTCCTTTACTCCCAGCGCATTATTCAACCCAAAAGGTCCGAGCCGCGAATTATTTCTACAATCCTCAAACACGTAAACCCACCTCGGCACCTCGAAACCTTAAATTCCTTTACGAAATTTTACGGGGCCTTACAGGATCCTGAGTTCATCAATCTTTCTTCTTTTATTTTCTAAATTCCTAATCTACTTTAAAAATAAAAAAATACTACCTGGTTCAAACTACACCCCATGAAAAAGAACCAATGCACAAAAAAAGCCAAGAGGGATTATTATCTAACTAAAACTAACTAGAAACAAAAATATATTTTTGATTTTTTTTTAATTGGACCTTAATCCATCAAGAAAGTTGTCCACAAAATCCATCCTCGTGAAAAGTCCAAACATTTTTGAAATTTTCATTGTTTTTCATTTTTTTAAGCAACTACTACTACACTACACTAAAAAAACAATTCTACACTAAGTTAGGATAGCACAGGAAATCTCCCAGACAATCTCCTCACCCCACACTTAATTTATGCAGTGTCCTCAATGCATATAAAAGAATAAAAAGAAGTGAGGTGAAAAAGAGACTCCCTGGTAGGCCAAAAGATGAAGCATTAGCAGTTCACGAGATACTTACACTTCTCCCATGTATGATTCCTTTGTGCGAGCACCCCACACTTAGTTCCAACCACCTGCTCGATTTTGCACATGCCCATTGGCTTGGACTCCATGCTCTTATTCCTACAAAACACAAAAATAACACTACAAAGATAACACAATAAAAAAAACAAAAATAAAAAAAATAGTAGAATTGGGTTGCCTCCCAACAAGCGCTTGATTTAACGTCGCGGCATGACTTGCACCACTTTTCCTTCCACTTTGACGATATGAATTGCGCCCCCAATTTTGCATCAATTTTTCTATCATGTCCATGGGTGGTGGTGGAAATACAACGGAACCAAGCAAACAATGTCACATCTTGCACTTCTTGGCCTTTAAGTGAGGGATGTCATTCTGTCTCCTTGGAATCGCAAATTTCAGAATCTATGCACTTTGTTCCTCATCCATTGACTCATCCATATGCTCGAATGGATGAATTCTCATGTCACCAACCAAACACAATATTGAAAAATGGTTTGAATGAGGTCCAATGCGCTCCAACTCTAGAATCGCTTCACTTTTAACATCCTTACTTTTGCACACATCATCAACGACATCATTAACAATATTTTGATCGAATAGTTGGAACTCCTCTTTCTACTCCACAAGTTGGCCAGTATCTATAACAATTGGTTGTTGGGCATTAGACGCCTCAACCTTTTTATTCAATTGAGCTTGCAGGTCATGGATATTTGAGCCAAATTGGTCTACAGCTTGCCTGAGCTCAGTTCTTCCTTCTATCAGCTGTTCTGCCATAATTGAAAGACCATTACGAAAAACCCATGGAATTTTACCAGTTGAGCTTGTTCCTCTAGACAAGATTAGCTCACGATATCTGTTTGTTCAAAGTCATCTTCTTATGCGAACTCACTCTCTTCATCAAGTTGAGGTTGCTCTTGAAAATTGGCCATTAATTCTTCAATTCTAGCATTCAGTCCTTTGATTGCTAAGACAGTCATTTTTTGAATTTCATCTTGTTGCTCGTCTACTTGCCTCAACATGTCCATAATACGAGCAACGCGTTCCATATCCTCCACTTCATTGCTCCTATCAAACTCATAAACATTATTAGAAATATCATAATAAGAGCTCGGTGAAGGATAATAAGAATTAGGACAACCATCCTAGTGGCCACCTTGACAACCACACACATTACAAAAATTCCACCCGTACGATTGAGATTCACAATTTTGCCACAAGTGTGGTCCTGCAAATATGGACAGGGATCACCAAAATAAGAATAACCATTATTCGACCAATTCATTCCAAGCTACCATGTCAACAAAGATAATAAAATATTAAACTAAGATAAAATAAAAAATAAAACTTAAATAGACAAAAAGTAAAAATCTAATCTAGTAGACTAGTTAATTTCTAAGTCCCCGGCAACGATGCCAAAAACTTGTTGCTCCCAAATGCACACACAAGTATACATAGTCGACAAGTAATATAGGATTGTAAGCCCAGATATTGTACCCACCAGGACTTGTGATTAACTATCAACTAAATTAAACCCAAACAATTAATCTATTCGAGCGATTTTCTAAAGTATGAATATTTAACTAAAACTAATCTAGAGTAGCAACTAAGCGATTACAGAAAATAAGTCGGCGAAAGTAGACACGAATTTAATGAGAGATTATATTCTAGAGTTATGGGTTAGCTAACAATCCCATTAAGTCTTCCCCTTAAATTATCTAATTAATTTATCTGGTTTATTGGTTAACAAGGTTAATATTACTCGTAGTATTCTCCCGAATTACTACTCGCTTATTCAAGCTAACCTAACACATATATTCCGATGGAATTAGGATTAACAAGAACGCATTAATAATTCCTGTATAGTAACCAAGTAAGACAATTAGGTATATCCCTATCCTAACCGCAAATCCATTTTCGATACTCAGGTTCAAGATCTCGCTCTACTCAATCTTATATACAATCTAGAATTCCCTCTCCCGAGTTCAATCCTAGATTGGTAGATAGTATTCAATTGGTGATCAAGCAATCAAATAATTAAGCGCAAGATTGAATAAATAAACCAATACGATAAAATAATAATAACAATTCAAGCTTCAAACTGCAACGTTCATGCAATACCCCACAACTCTAGAACTAATAAACTATGAAATTAAAAGAAGAGAACAAAAGAAAAACTAGTTGAAAGCCTCCTCCAAGTGTGGTTTGTGTTCCCTCCTCCAAAATATGTTTGATCCCCCCAAAAATAGGTTTAAAACCCCTTTTATACATGTTGGGGGCGTGTAGGGTTGAAATCACCAAGTCCTAGCCGAATTAGGACGAAATCTGTCTTTTGGCATCTCGTTTAGTGCCTGGCGCGAAGCTGGATAGTGACCATTTTAGCCTGCTGTCAACGGCGTTTTGGTTGGTGCCCGATGCGAACCTGGACACCAAACTCATACTTCCTCCAAATTATTTTGTTTTTACTTTATTTTGCATGCAAACTTTCCAAATCACTTCTAATTGAGTCATACACATAGAAATACCATTATTAAGCTCTAGTGACAAATATTCACACTAAAGTTAACAAGATCGAGACAAAATGCAAGGAAAATTACTTGCAAAAATATGGAATTTTACCCAAACATCAAAAGTCCCCTCTCCAAATTGCCTCCTACCAAAATAAGGTTCCAAAATATGAAAAAATGAGTCCAAATCCCATATTCCTAGCCCTTTTGTTCAGATGCAGAAGTCGCAATTGTGACCTTGGGTTCGCAAATTTGAAAGAGGACTCGCAATTGTGAACCTACCCAGCCTAGAATGTCGCAAATGTGATCCAGGTATCACAAATGCGATACCTGAGTCCCCTCTACTATGATCGCAATTGCGATGCTGGTGCTCGCAATTGCAATAACTGGAGCACTAGCACACCAGCAAACCTGAAACCAGCTCAAAACATTCTGAAACTCACCCGAGCCCTCGGGGCTCTATACCAAACATCCATACAAGTCTAAAAATATCATACGAACTCGTTCGCATGATCACAATATCAAAATAACATCCAAAACCACGGATCAGATATCAAAACGTATGAAATTCAAAAGGAAAACTCAAGAACCTCTAGAATCACAACCAAGCATCTAAATCCTGTCAAACCAACTCCAAATTACACTAAATTTTACGGACAAGTTCTAAATAGAAAAAAAGGATCTAATCTAGGTCCCAAAACCAAAATCTGACCCCGATAGATATGAAGTCAACCTACGGTCAAACTTAAAGAAACTTCTAAACCTCAAATTGCCAACTTTCAGTAAAATTAGTGATATGAACCTATCAGAGCTATCAAAACACCGTTCCGATATCGTTTTCACAAAAAGCCAAACATCGGTTAATATGTTTTACTTAAGCTTTTAAACTAAGAACCAAAGGGTCCAAATCATTCTAAAACCTTCCCAGAATAAAACTAACCATTCCCACAAGTCATAAAGCGACAAATTCACATACAAGAAGCTTAAAAAAGGGAAACGGGACTCAAACAAATAAAACAACAGGTTGGGTCATTACAGATATCACATTGCATCAATATGTCCATAGTATATAACCTTTAATGAGCAGCTAGATTTAGAATAAATATCCATTTTGGTGCTCCATAATTATTACACACCAGTTTCTTCCAAGATACATTAGATAACTGCCCCTTAGCTTCTTGTAGTATTCTCCGATGAAGAACTGCTGTATATGGATCAGAACCTGCATGCCCATCCCATCTTGAAGCACATACTTACTAGCTTTCATTATTTTCTTTAGAAGCCATGATGACTGATTACACCTAGCTTCCAAGATTAAAGTGTTTGTACCATAGTAAGCATGAACCTAGTGCACCCATAGATTGTCCTTCTTCTTGCATTTGTTCCATAGTTGTTTACAAATAGCATGTTTGTTTTCGTATTTCTACATCCACAAAGTTTACTCTCCCTACTGTCATGGGATAACACAAAGTTTTCCAAACAAGAAGTGCTTTGTAAGAACTTTTTGTACCTCCAGTATATAAGAATCTTCTACATGTTTCCCCTATCAAGTTGATTATATTCTTTGGTAAAACAAATACATGCGACCAATATGTTTGGATAGCAAACAAGACACTCTTAGTTAGCATTACCTTTCCAGCATAGGAGAGAAATTTTCTAGTCCAGCTTGTAATTTTACCCAACATTTTATCCATTAGTGGCTGACATTGTGTGATAGATAGCCTTTTGGAGCTTAGGGGCACCCCCAAGTATCTGATGGAAGCTTCCCTTTTGAAAGTACTAGCATAGCTAATATCTGTTATTGAAGTACTGGATTGACTCCTCCAATGTATATCGAGCTCTTTGTAAGATTGGAAGTAAGTTTAGAGGCCGGTAAAAACTCCTGAAATCAGTTGAATAGTAGTAGGTCATCAGCAAATAAGCTGAGTGATTTTTAGTTTGGCACACTTAGGATGGGACTTGAATACTAGATTTTTTATCATATTTTTGAGTAGTCTGCTCAAGTACTCCATCACAATCACAAATAAATAGGGGGACATTGGATCCCCCTGTCTACGTCCACTCTTTGCTGCAAAGGGTGTACTAGGTTTGCCATTAATGTTGATTGAATAAGACACTATTTTCAAACTGTTTTCAAACAGGTCATGGTCCAACTCACAAAATTTGTTGGAAAGTGCAGCCCTTGTAGTACCTGCTCAATAAAGACCCATTCTACAAAGGCATATGCCTTCTGCATATCAATTTTGAGCATGCATCTGGGAGATATCCCTTTCCTACCATAATCTTTGAAAAGTTCATGTCTCAAGATGATATAGTCTGTAATAACACTACCCAGCACAAATGCAGTTTGACTATTATCAACCAACTCAGGCATTATCACTTGCATACTCTTAGTGATCACCTTGGATATAATTTTGTATAGCACAGTACAATAGGATATAGGTCTAAACTCTTTCACACTAAGAGGGTTCTATACTTTAGGTATGAGCATCACGGAAGTGCAATTGATGGGCCTGTGCATGACTTATGTCTTGAAGAATTTATCAACAGCCTCATAGATTTCCTCCCAAATGATCTGCCAGCTTTTCTTAAAGAAGTGTGCATTAAAGTCATCACATCCGGGGGCTTTCTGATCATCAATGTCCATCAAAGCATTTATATTTCCTCAGGAGTCATAGGTGAGATTAGCTATAGTTGTTGATTTCTGTTCAATCTATTCCCTTCCTAAAAGATATCCAATTGAACATCAAGAAGGCATGCTGTAGCAGATCCTAGCAATCTTTGGTAGAATTTGGTGATTTCTGTCTCCACCTCTTTTTTTATGTGTGCAATGGTGCCATCCAGTGTATTTAATCGCCGTATAAGATTTTGGGCCACCATGTTCTTCATGCTACTAAAGAAGTATTCATTGTTGGAATCCCCAGGTGAAGCCATTTAACTCTTGATTTTGCTTGATAATGCTCTCATACATGGATATCCACTATTTAAACTGCATTTTAAGTTCATTTTTCATCTCATCTAGTACCACCTGCTCATTTGGATCTCTTGTTTGAACTTTGATTTCAGCCAAGAGTTTCCTGCATTCCTCTACATTTTCACCTACCTTTGAATACTCCTTAGTATTTTCCTTCCATTGTCCCATTCATTTCCCACCAGAGATAGGAAGTTCGGGTGTTGAACCAAATGGTTTAGAAATCTAAATGGTCCTTCACCCCTCATATGGATATCTGCAAACTCGACAGCTAGTGGTGTATGGTCTAAGAAGCCAGGATCAAGAGCAGTATCTTCCAAATGTGTCCATATGCTAATCCATTAACTATTACCCAATGCCTAGTTGATCTTGCTATGTGTATGATTATTACTCCAAGTATATCTCCTCCCAGATATCTTTATTTCTATCATATTAGTATCCACCAAGAATTATTGTAAATCAGCAACCTTAATCTCCTGGAGTGGGTTCCCATTTATTCTGTCATAAAGATGTCTTATGGCATTGAAGTCACCCATTGTAAGCCAAGCTCCTTGCTGCATACTTGCAATTGATCTCAGTTCAGTCCACACTACTTTCCTGTCACTAACCGTGTGTCACAATAGATCTTTACTACTTTTGAGAGTAAATAAAAAGCAAGGTTTTTTGGGTACTGGGCTCGCCTATTATGAAAAGCTCCTTCGTTTTTATGGGTCGCTGCCCTAGGAATTGAGCCGATATCCAATCAATTGCCACATATTTTTCTTTTATTTCCTTGAATTCATACTCCTCCGACCATCCCTTTTCTTCCATATACTTTCGTACCCTTTCTTTCTATTAGGGTTCCATACACAACTATCACATGAAACTCCACATTTAAAGAAAAAAATCTGATCTTCCCGTGGATAAATCTGTGTGTGGTTGATGATCTTAGTAAACTCAAAATCATTTGAACTCCACATTAGCCATATTATACCCTTCACATAAGTGCTATAGTTAGAGCACCAATGCCAACCAAGAGTGACTATCCTAATTATCCCAACAACATGTGTCTCTTGAACTCTACGCTCAAGTAAGGCAATTACACCTACATTATTCTTTCTAATAAACTTTACTAACTCTACTTGATTATATACATTATTAAAACCTCTAACATTCCATGTTATAAGCTATATTGAGAACAAATATCAGGAGGTCTTGTGCGAGTACCCATGTAACCACTGTTTCCCACCGAAGTCCCCCCGCCCCCCACTGAATGATCTTGTTGTTGCTAAGTATTTGCTACCTCCAATGAGCTGAATCCATTTGTAACAGCCAACTTGCCATCCTTGGGGTTAGTTTGAACATTCTTACTAGAAGATTTCCCCCTTACCTCTATCCAGTTATCCTTTTGATGTAGATTCTGCATATTAACTTCTGGTATGGTCTGTAAGATCTTGTTCTGCGTATTGTCCTTAGGTGCAATCGTCGTTTCATCTCTCTTTTGCTAGACAATCTTCTGTTTATTAGGTTTCCCCTAAGACATATTTGCAGGTTTCTTCTGAGGAGGATTCTGACAGTTGTGCCTAATTAATAGACAAGTATAGCAATACTCCAGCTTCCAATCATACACAACTTGTTGATCGAATATTTTCCCCATTGGATACCTGGCTTTGACCGAGTTTGGTAGAGGCTTAGTAACGCCCATTTCGATCAACATAAAAGCATAAGAGACCCTATCTACCTTTGAAGTACATTCATCTACATATAGGGGTCTCCCCAGCACACTGCAATTCGAATTAGAGAGTTCATACTCCAGCAATTAAGTGGGCAATTAGGGAATTTCACCCATAATGGAATCATCTGCAACACTTCTTTGTTGAAATCAAAGTCTATTCTCAAACCTTAATAATTATTGGCCGGTTATTCATAATGTGTGGCCCAAAATATAGAACCTCATATCTATCCCCAATACTAGCAAATTTTACCACAAAGTATCATTCATTATAATAGTATACCTTTGGTTTAGCGATGTAGTTCTAGTTGCTGGCAATAAATCTCTCAATTGCGCCAATGGAAGGTGAATTACCAACCATATACATAATCAAAGCATGCTTCCATTTCTCAATTTCTTTGTCCACCTCTTCTAATAATAGTTATGCAACCATCTCTCCCTCTATAATAATAGGTGCAATATAGCTCAATTCCATATTTCCTGCAACAAATTTGTTCTCAGAGAATAGGTGGGCCCATGATTTATTCCCTTCTTGTTCTTGATTTGGAACTTCTGCCTTCCGAGCTTCAATTGGCATATCTTTAAATTTGTGACTACATCTAGATGCACTACATGCTTCACACGTTGCTATTTTATTCATTGGAGTTCCTGTTGGGGTCATCTTCATCACACTTGACTGCCCAAGAAATTTAGGGCTAGCTACATTCCCGGGTATAATTGTAGTCGATGGTGCCGTGAAATTGGATGTAGCAGGACTCTTCATTGTCGCCAATTTCTCTCTAGTGGAACCCCCTGATTTTCCCCTTAGGGTTCCAGCAGTCATAGTTCATGGCTCGTGCCATATAATACATTAATATTATATGGTATATTACAACGTAGAATATCTTTAAAATTGTGCACCTGATGATATTTATACATCATTAATATTTGTTGTATAAATGATATTGCAAAATCTGCATTCATCATTCCCCTTTTTTTAATGAATGAACAAATTTTATTAATCACCACAAAGCCAGATATAATGCAAAGAAACAAGGAAACTTCTACCTCCTATATCTATACAGTTAGACCTTTCTATAACAACATCCCTATATAACAACACTTCACTATAAAAGCCAAGCTTTTCCGAAACCAATATTTATATTATGTTATGTTATAATATATGTTCTCTATAACAACACTTCGCTATAATATCTAAAAATATTCGGAACAAATGACGCTGTTATAGAGAGGTTTGATTGTATCTATTTCTCCTAGTTATTCATCTGTACAATATATCTTCTATAAGTATAAATCTATAATCCATCCCCTCCCTTTACTTCTATGCCCTTGGCCTAGTACTTTTGAGAATCTAAGCTTGTATTCCTCTTTTATTAGCTTACACACCTTCTCTGGCACTGGGATTCTCTGACTCCATAAAGCATCATTTCTAGCTTTCCATATGAAGTATATTAGAGCAGTTAGAGTCGCCACTATAATCATTCTGCTCCACTTCCTTTGCATAGTCTTGCACATTGTGCGACACATTCCATTCAATTCTCTGTTCTGTATTCCTATCTTCATCCATTTGAGTACACCTTCCACACACTTTTTTGAGAAATGGCACTTAAAGAAAAGGGGCTTGAAAGATTCCTCGTAGCTCCCATATATTGCACATAGGATGTCTAAGCTAATTCCCATTCTTTGCAACCTTGATTTAGTTTTTCTGTGCATACATAACCAGCTAATACAATTGTGCTTTGGTATATTCATCATGTTCCAAATCTATCTGCTCCAAGGCCTTTCTTCTATACTCCCTCTCAACCACCTATAACCACTACTCGGTGAGTATTTCCCTGATCTTGAGCCATCCCCTTGAGGATATCCTGCCCTCACCTTTTCTCTAATTGAACAGATTTTCTTCCAATACCAGCTACAATATAGAGGATGTTTGTACTTCCACCATATGTAACGACCCAACCAGTCATTTTGAGTATATTAGCCCCATTTTCCATATTTGATACTTTATATATGTATATTTATAGTTACGTGACCTGCCTGAGTGGTTGATTTAGTTTCGGGGATAGTTTGGGTTGAGTTAGGATACTTAGACCCTTAGTTGAAGAGTTAAGTTGTAGAAGTTGACTGGAGTTTGACTTATATATAGATGACTTCGGAATGATATTTTAATGGTTTTAATAGCTTTGTATGGTGATTTTGGACTTGGGCATATGTTCGGATTCAGATTTTGAGGTTCCTAGGTGATTTTGGCTTGAATTGGTGAATGTTGAAGGGTTAAAGGTTTGGAAAGTTGATAGGTTTGACCAAGCATTAAACTTTTAAATATCGGGTTTAGATTTTGGTTTCGGAAATTGGTTAAGGTCCATTGTATCATTTGGAACTTGCATGCAAAATTTGAAGTCATTTTAGTTGTTTAGGCATGTTCGGCGTATGTTTTGAATTTGAAAATTTGATTAGTTTCTTAGGTTTGAATTGAGGCGCGATGATTTTGATGCTATTTTATGTCATTTGAGGCCTCGATTAGGTTCGTATTATATTTTGGGATTAGTGGTTTGATTGAATGAGGTCTGCGAGGCCTCAAGTGTGTTTCAGATTGATTACGGATCAATTTGTATTAAGTTTGCATTGCTAAGATTTTTGAGTTCTGGTATTTTCGTATTTGGCCACAGATGTGAAGCCGCATATGCCGTCTGGGAGGCACAAATAAGTGATTTGGGCCTGGCTGGAATAGTCCTCAAATGCGGAACTAGAGGGCATATGCGCTTGCACAAGAGCGATGGTCTAGCCGCAAAAGCGGACTCACAGGTATGTGGGGAGGGTCCGTAGAAGCCGAAGGTCGGAAGGTTAGTGACTTCTACATCTGCGATGGATTTTCCCGCAGATGCGAAATTTTGGACAGCAAATACGGAAATTCTGGGCAGACTTTATAATTAGAAGGGTTTGGTCATTTTCTCATTTTTGGAGTTTTGGAGCTCGGCTAGGGACGATTGTTGGAGGGCTTTTCATCACAATTGAAGGGATAAGTAATTCTTACTTAATTTTGGTGTTAGATATTGATTACCCATAGATTATTATACCTAATTTGTATGAATTAAAGGTAAAATTTGGGGATTTTTAGACAATTTGGATAGTAAGAATTGATGATTTAAGGGTTGATTTGAGGCCGGATCTGGAGGAAACATATATATTTGGACATTTATAGGAATGTGTGTTCAGAATTTGTGAATTTTATCGGATTCCAATGTGCGGGCTCGGGGTTGAAATTTTTGGTTGACTTTGCATAATTAATTCAAGATCTTAGCTTTATTATTTGGAATTATTTTCTATGGATTTTATCGATGATATTAAGTTATTTTGGCTAGATTCCAGCCAGCCAAAGGTTGATTCGCGCGGGAAGGGCTTCTTAGAGTTCTGATTTGGCTTTCTTGAGGCAAGTATCTTAACTAAACTTGGTTAAGGCACTAGTTCCCTTATTTGTTTGTGATAGATACATCTTATGGGTGGCGCACATACATGTGGTTGAGCCCATGTACGTGCACTGAGGTATTATTCATGCTCGGGGTAGTGCTTAGGCTATGATATGCCTTAAAATTGTTGCTAAGCTTAATGTTGTGATGTTGTTTTATATTTGTATCCTTATTGTGATCTATTTGAACCATATTTGAGGTCACATAGAGGTTGATCTCCTGATTGGACCTGATAATTGCTACTTTTGTAATACAATTGCCTGATTGGAGCTATGATAGTATACTTTGCACATACATACAACTTAGCATGTCATTTATACAGTCTAGGAGTATGAAATTTGATGTTCATTAATCATGTACATATATTCCTGTATATCTGATTTATGTGTGATATGTATTGGACTGGCAGCATGTGATCACGCCATGCGGATGGTATTGATCTTGTGACCATGCCAGACGAATTGTTGTATTGAGCCTGTAACCATGCCGGGCAGATTGTGATATTGAGCTTATACCCTATCGGGCGGATTATGATTATTAGCATGTGACTACACCATGTAGTGTGTGGATATGGATTCATCCCCTTAGGTTCACTCTCTCATGTTCCTTCTTGATGGTATACACGCAGTTTGAGGAAAAGTTGATCCATGGTTTGGGTTGGTTATCAAAATTCTGAGGAAAAGCTGGCCAATGTTTAATTTGATTATTGCATTTCATCTTTACTAGCAACTTCCTTGGTTGTTTACCTAATACTTTTGCCTATCTTATTTATATGTTGGATTTTTGACTGACCAGAATACGTTTAGTAATTGTGTGCCCCAAGGTGGTTCTATCTGTGATTCATGGCTTGATCATATCCTTGTTTTGTACATGTTGGATTTATGAACTCTACAGGTAATTATCGAGTATCATTTATAGTTATTTCTTCTATTACCTCGCCGAGCTTAGCTATGATACTTGTTGAGTACATGTTCTCGGTTGTACTCATACTACACTCTACACTTAATTGTGCAGGTCCAGGTGTTGGATTGAGGAACCAGTAGCTAAGGTTTGTTGTTGAGTTATCTTTGGAGAGACGAGGTAGAGCTGCATCCCAATCACAGTCTTGGCGTCTCTTTTCATTTTGTAATGTTGTCTTTCATTCATATAGTATTGTTATTTCGTATTTCAGACTTATATTTATGTTTTAGTGCTCATGACTCTATATTTACCTGTTCTGGAGGAGTTATTATATATTGACGCTATTATGTTATGTTAATGGCTTTAGACTTGTAGTATTTTTGTCATTTCTAGTATTATGATTCGTTATTGTTATGTCCGGCTTGCCTAGCAAGTGCGTTAGGCAACATCAAAACCTGTTAGTGGTTTTGGGTCATGACACCATGTGTTCTCCTTTACGTAGATATGGTTTACCAACTTCATCCATAAATTATCTACTTTACTTGAAATATCCCAAACATATTTGGCAATAACAACTTAATTTCGTGTAATGCAATCTTTGATGCCAAGTCGTTCTTCTCCCTTTGGATCTGTACACCAGATCCCAAGCCACCAAAGTTACTTTATTAGTAGACTCTTTTACACCCCACAAGAAGCTCCTACAAATAGTTATGATGTCTTTAAGTACCTTTTTAGGCAGGATGAATATGGTTGCCCAGTAAGAATGTATATTGTAAGAACTGAGTTAACCAATTGAACTCTCCCTGCATAGGGCAAGTGTCTAGACCCCTAAGTTTTTATCTTGGTACTAAGTTTATCTATAAGCATTTCACAATTAACATAAGCTATTTTTCTGGATGTTCTAAGCACACCTAAATATCTAAAAGGCAGGCTCTCAATCTTATAACCAGTGAACTCACACAAATCCTCTACATTTTATGGTTCCATATTGGCACTGAACACATTTGATTTGGTGGAATTTGTTTCCAAAGTATTAGAAAAAGTTTGTACCCCTCTCAGCATCAACAAAAATGTCTGAACTCCCCTTGCAATATATGTATACATTATCTGCAAAGCGCAGATGATTTAACTTTACCCCTTTACACTTAGTGTGATATGCAAAACCTTCCATTGTAGATATCCATGGCATAATCCTGGTAAAGTAATCCATTCACATTAGATAGAGAAGAGGGAGTATGGGGTCACCCTGTCTCAATCCTTGTTCCCCTTTTATACATTGATAGGGTCCTTATTAATTGCTATTGTGTATTGAGTTGTAGAAATACAAGCTATTACCTATTTGATAAACTGTTGAGAAAAGTTCAAGGCATGCAGCATTTCTTCAACGAAGCCCCATTCCACTAGATCATATGCCTTCCTAAGGTTAATTTTAATCAGGTAGATTTTGTAGTGTATTTCATGTTGTATAGCCTCACCAAATCTTGACATATAAGTATGTTTTGCATTGTGGTTCTCCCAGCAACAAATGCACCTTGGTTCTCATAAATAATCTCAGGTAACACTCTTTTTATTCTGCTGTACAACATTTTAGAGATGACATTGTGCATTGTATTATAATATGCCTGTAGTATTCTACTCATTCTGCATGTTTATTCTTTGGTACAATGTAATTACCATGTTGTTCATTTCCCTTAGCATCCTTCTAGTAGAGAAGAACTCCATGAATGCTTTAGTCAGGTCTTCCCCCATGATAGACTAGGTGACTTTAAAGAATTGGCTTCCAATGTCATCTAGCTTAGGGGATTTGTCTCCTGCTATTTCCCATAATTCTACTTTAACTTCCTTTATGGTGAACCTTTCTCCCACTGCTTCCCTTTGCTTTATATAGACTATAGGTCCTCTCTCCTAACCAGCTCACTACATACAAGCTGCCTTCCTTTTTTGTGTGTGGTTAGAAGTTGGTGTAGAAGTCAGTGAAGGCTCTAACTATTCCCTCTATGCTCTTTTCACTGCAACCTCCTATATCTTTTACATTAAATATTCTATTTGATTTCCTCATGGCCTTCAAGATACTATGGAAGTTCTTTCTATTTTGGTCACCTTGCTTCAACCATTGAACCTTGCATTTTTTGGCTAAGGAACTAATCCCTAACCTTTTTCCAATATCTGTCTTTTTGTGCCAATTTACATTCATGCTCCCTTAGTGTGATGACCAGATCATTTATTTTGTATAATTACATCCCGTGTTCCTTTTTGATGCTTCACATATGCGTGTTTATGGCTTTATAACTTGAGGGGTTGGTTAATTTTGTTCTGGAAAGCTTTCAGATTAATTTGGATATTTTAATTCTTGACTTAGAAGCTTAAATTAGAAATGTTGACCAAATTTTGACTTTTGTAAAAACAAACCCAGAACAGTATTTTGATGGCTCTGATAGCTTCGTATCGTGATTTTGGACTTGGGCGTATTCTCGAAATTGAATTCGGAAGTCTGTAGGTTGATTTGTGTTGTTTTGCCAAAATTTGGCAATTTGAAGTTGAAATGTTTGACCGTAGGTTGACTTTTAGATATCAAGTTTGGAATTTGATTTTGTGACTTGGAATAGGTCCGTTATTCTATTTAGAACTTATCTGCAAAATTTAGTATTATTTGTACTTGAATAGATAGGATTCGGACATTTAGTTGCAATTCTAAAGATTCTCGAAATTTACTTTGAAATTTATGCGTTTTGGTATTTGATTGGTTGTTTTAGATGTTATTTTTGTATTTTTCTCGCGCGAGCGAGTTCGTATGATATTTTTAGACTTGTGTGATGATTAGTTTGGAGCCCTGAGGGCTCGGATGAGTTTTGGACATGTATTAGAGTGTTTTGGATCGAAATACAGAATCTGGTGTGCTGATGCTTCAGGTATCGCATTTGCGAACACCAGGTTCGCAATTGCGAGCTTAGCAGAGGGGCCTCAGGTATCGCAATTGTGATACCTGGTTCGCAATTGGGAAGTGGCTTAGGATTTTGGGTAGCTCGAATTTTGCGACTAAACTATCGCTTTTGCGAAGAGGGGCTTGTTAGAGGCCACATTTGCGATGAATTCTTCGCAATTGCGAGGGTTTGCAATTGTGGACCTATGTCGCAATTGCGACATCTACAGCTGATCCAAACGATTGAAAGTTCGGATTTAATCTCATATTCTCTCATTTTAGAACCCTAGACTCGGTAGGAGGTGATTTGGAGAAGGGATATTCATCTACAAACTTTGGGTAAGTGGTTCTAATCGCTTTCCAACTATATTTCATCAATATATCTTACATTTTAGCATCGAAATCATGTGAATCAAAGTAAAAATTTGTGAATCTTTGTCAAGTTTTTTAGAAATAAGAATTTGAGTTTTGAGGGTCGATTTGTACTCGAATTTCAAAACTAATCACATATATGAACTCGTGGGGTTATGGGTAGTCGGAACCTACCGTTGGACCCGAGTTTTGATCAGGCGGGCCCTGGGTTAACTTTTGTTGACTTTTTGAGAAAAGTGTAAAGATCATGGCTTTATCTATTGTAATTATTTTCCTTTGCATTGTTTGAAGATATTAAGTCAATTTTGGTTAGATCTGAGCCGTGATGAGGTAAATTTTAGCGAAAAAGCTATTTTTGAGGGTTGAATTGGCCTAGTTGAGGTAAGTATCTTATCTAACTTTGGGGGGGGGAGACTATACCTTAGGTTTTGGGATTGATTGTGTCATTTGTGCTATGTGAAAGTCGTATACGCAAGGTGACGAGTGTGTACACGGGTTGTATGTAGTATTTTACCGGTTTAGGCTACTTAGACTATTTCTATGCTTTAATTGAATTATTATATCATGTTCTAAATTCTCATAGTCAATCTATTCTTACTTGTGTTAGTCTATCCTTATATGCCTTAAATGACTTTGTTAACACTTGTTCTATATCTTACTTGATAATTTGCTCTCATGCTTTTGTTGAACTTGTTGCCTCTCTCATTGTTACATCTTATCTATTTCTTTCTTTATTTATCATTTTTTGAAGTTATTGTTACATGTTGTCTCTTTCATTGGTGATTATCATTATTTGAAGTCATTGTTACATGTTATCTCATTCATTATTGATTATCCTTATTTGAAGTCATTGTTACAATGTTATGTCTTTCATTGTTGATTATCCTTATTTGAAGTATTTTTGACAAGTTATCTCTTCTATTATGACTTATTCTTATTAGTATCGTGGTTAAACATTATCTGTCTCACTATTGAGTTATTGGTGTTGAAGTTGTGAAACCCGTTATCATGTCGAGGCGAAGTATTAATTGTTGAGACATCTTCCTTGTTTAGAAATTTACATTCATTGTTATTGTTAATATTCTTGTACACATTGTGTTTGAGCCATGGGCTATTGTTGTGGAAACATTGATGTTGTTGATTATTGGTAAGTTATGACATATGGACACTTGTAGTGCGAGTTGTTATTGTGATGTGACATGATGCGCATGTGGCGGTAAAACGATAAGGGTTAATGTGCAGGCGGCGGCATAATGTGTGACTTATGTGCGTGTTTATTATAAGGGAATTATGTGAAGCCACGTGACGTCATAAGGTAGGCTAAAGTGTGCGTAGCTATTTCGGAAAAAATATTTTCAAAACTATTTAAATTTAAGGCTCATGTGGATGTGTAAGGAAAGATTGTGATTAAAAATGAGAAATGTGAATACGAGGCGGTACCTCCGTTGTTATTCTTATTGTGCACGAGGCGGTACCTCGTTGTGATTCTTGTTCTTTATCTCATGTTGCAAAGGGTTTATGGTGGGAACACTTCTTGTTTTTTTGTTCATCCTTGTTCTATCAGTTATTGTCCGTATATGATCATTGTGATTCTCTTTAATTGATTACTTTATATTATCTCCATGCTTACAATTTCCGGTATTTTTTCATATTATTAACTTATTTCGTATAACTTATTTCTCTGCCCTCCATTATTTATCGTTATTATGTTTTCATACTGTTTATTATGTCCTATAGCTGTCTTGACTTGGCCACATCACTGCTCTACCGAGGTTAGGCTTGATACTTATTGGGTATCATTGTGCTGTACTCATACTATGCTTCTGCACATCTTCCGGAGACTTCATGGTATGTCTACTCGGCGTCTGCAGGCCCCATAATCATTTTCCTTTATATTTACTTCCTGCTGTATTTTCATTCAGACAGTGATGTAGTTGACATTCTAGATTACACTGAAGAGCTTATGACTCAGTTCCGCCAGTTTTGGGAAATGTGTTGTTGACACTCTATTTCGGAAGGTCATATGAGTTTATCAGTCTTCCTGTAGTATTTCTATTAAATATTTTATTCAATTTAATATTAAATGTTAGGATTACCTACTCTTAGAGACTGGGTGCTATCACGACATCCTAAGGAGGGAAATTGGGGTCGTGACAAGTTGATATCAGAGCTCTAGGTTCATAGGTGTTACGAGTCATAAGCAGGTTTAGTAGAGTCTTGCGGATCGGTACAAATACGTTTGTACTTATCTTTGAGAGGCTACAAAATTGTTAGGAAACTTCATTTCTTTGATTTCTTATCGTGTGAATTGTTGATTTTGAAATTCTGAATCTTTATCTTTCTGTTCTCTCACAGATGATGAGGACACACACTACTGGATTCCACGATCAGACACACGTGCCCCCTTGCTAGAGCCGCGAGAGGCTAGGGCCGGGGCAGAGGCCGAGGAAGGCCACGTGGTGCAGCCAGAGCACGCGCTCGAGTTGCGACAGAGGAGCCATCGGTTGCTCCAGTTGGGAGACATGCATCCCAGGCGCCTGTTGCCACCCTTGCACTTTAGGAGACCCTCGCACAGTTCTTGAGCATATTCGGTACCTTAGCTCAGGCTGAGTTGATTCCACTTGCATCAGCCACATATCAGGATGGGGAGGAGCTCAGACTCCCGTGGCCCATACCCCAGAGCAGCAGGTCCATGTGGATCAAGTCCCAGAGGTTATACCAATGCATCTTGTTATTCCGGTTCAGCTTGCGGTTATGGCAGCAACATCTGAGGAGGATGAGCTTAGACTTTAGAGGTTCAAGAAGTATCACCCTCTTACTTACAATGGTTTATCTTCAGAGGATGCACATGATTTTCTAGAGGAGTGCCACCATATTCTATGCACCATGGGTATTTTGGATACGAGCGGAGTTGCTTTTACTACATTCCAGTTATCAGGAGCAACGTATCAGTGGTGGCGAGTTTATGAGGAGGGTAGCCCAGCCGATGCAGCTTCACTTACATGGACTCAGTTTCTAGAGTAGTTCTTGAGAGAGTTTGTTCCCTAGACCCTCTGGGATGCACGGTGCATGGAGTTTGAGCAGCTGCGCCAGGGTACTATGACAATGTCAGAGTATCTCTTCCAATTCCGCGATTTGTCCTGACATGCACCTGCATTGGTTTCTACATTCAGAGAGCGAGTCCTTCAATTTATCGATGGGCTCAACTATGGTATTTGATTCAGGATGGCTCGAGAGCTAGAGACAGATAACCCATAGCAGCAGGTGGTGGAGATTGCACGGAGGTTGGAGGGTATGCATGGCCGTGAGAAAGAGGTTAGAGAGGCCGTGAGAGAGAAGTCAGGGGGCCACGTTGCAACTATAATCCGTCATGGTAGAGGCTATGTGAGCTGTCCAGTTCACTCAGCACTTCCAGCTTCTAGTGGTACTTTAGTTATTCCGAGGTCTTAGGTTGCACACTTTGCTCAACCATTTTCTAGCACACCTCTTGCATGGGGTGCCTTCAGCGATCTGTCCAACCAACCCGGACCTAGCTAGTCCCAATAGCCATGCCTATCGAGAGATTTCTTTGAGTGTGGTGATACCCGTCATATGGGTAGAGACTGCCCCAGACTGAGGAGGGGTGCACCTCCATAGACTACTCAGGCTCCATGGATTCAGTCGAGTCCACAAACTTGCAAGGCCATGGTTGCTGCCCTAGTTGCCGCTCCACCCGTACAGCAAGCTAGGGTTGGGGGACGGGCGGGTAGAGCTCACCCTAGAGGGGGAGGCCAAGCCAGATTCTATTCTTTTCCGAGTAGGACAGAGGCATTTGCTTCAGAAATAGTCATTACAAGTATGGTTCCAGTTTTCCAAAGAGATGCATCTGTATTATTTGACCCGGGATCCACTTATTCAAATGTTTCATCTTACTTTGCTCCATATTTTGATATATCTCGTGATTCTTTGATTTTTCCTATTTATGTGTCCACGTCCGTGGGAGATTCTATTATTGTGGACCGTGTGCATCAGTCGTGTTTAGTTGTTATTAGTAGTTTTCAGACCAGAGTGGATCTATTGTTACTTTGTATGATAGAATCATGCTATTCTGGATTATCACGCCAAGACTGTGACATTGGCTATGCTAGGTATGCCACCGTTAGAGTGAAGGGGTGTATTGGATTATGATCCTAGCAGGGTTATGTCATTTCTAAAGGCTCACCGGATGGTTGAGAAGGGGTACGATGCTTATCTAACCTTTGTGAGTGATGTCAGTACTGACACTCCTACTGTCGAGTCAGTTTCGGTAGTAAGAGACTTCCCAGATGTATTTCCAACAGATCTTCCGGGCATGCTGCCCGATAAGGATATCGATTTTGGTATTGAATAGTTGTCGAGCACTCAGCCCATTTCTATTCCACCATATCGTATGGCCACATCAAGCTGAAGGAGTTAAAGGAGCGGTTATCAGAGTTGCTTGATAAGGGTTTCATTCGGCCTAGTTTGTCGGCTTGATGTGCTCCGGTCTTTTTTGTGAAGAAAAAGGATGGTTCTATGCGCATGTGTATCTATTATCGGTAGTTGAACAAGGTTACAATGAAGAACAAGTATCCATTGCCGCGCATTAATGATTTATTTGATCAGTTACTGGGTGCCAGTGTGTTCTCGAAGATTGATTTACAGTCAGAGTATCATCAGTTGAAAATTCGGGAGACGAATATCCCGAAGACTGGTTTTAGGACTCAATATGGTCACTACGAGTTCCTTGTGATGTTATTTGGACTGACCAACGCCCCAACAACATTTGTGCAGTTGATGAACAGTGTATTCCAGCCATATCTTGATTCATTCATCATTGTGTTTATTGACGACATCTTGGTATACTCTCGCAGTCGAGAAGATCATGAGCGGCACTTGAGGATCATGCTCCAGACCTTGATGGAGAAGAATTAGTAAGCAAAATTCTCAAAGTGTAAATTCTGGCTTGATTCGGTGGCATTTTTGGTTCATGTAGAATCGAGTGAGGGGATCAAGGCAGATCTGAAGAAGATTAAAGTAGTGCAAAGTTAGTCCAGACCATCTTCAGCTACGAAGATTCAGAGTTTCCTTGGGTTGGCCGGGTATTATCGCCATTTCGTAGAGGGTTTCTCATCTATTGCTGCACATATGACCAGATTGACCCAGAACGGTACTCCTTTCAGATGGTCCAAGGAGTGTGAGGCGAGTTGTCAAAAGCTCAAGATTGCTTTGACTACATTCTCAGTGTTGGTGTTACCTATGGGTTTGGGGTCTTATATTGTGTATTGTGATGCGTCCCGTATTGGCCTTGGCGCGATGTTGATGCAAGACGGTAGGGTGAATACCTACATGTCTCGGCAGCTGAAGACTGATGAGAAGAATTATTCAGTCCACGACTTGGAATTGGCAGCTATTGTTCATGCCTTGAAGATTTTGCGGCACTATTTGTACGGTGTCCCTTATGAGGTCTTTGCCGACCAACGGAGTCTACAACATATGTTTAAATAGAAAGATCTTAACTTGCGGCAGCGGAGATGGTTAGAGTTGCTTAAGGACTATGATATCACTATTCTATATCATCCCAAGAAGGCCAATGTGGTGGTTGATGCCTTGAGTCGAAAGGCGAAGAGTTTAGGCAGTTTAGTATATCTACCGGCAACGGAGAGGCCATTAGCATTAGATGTTCAGGCCTTGGCCAACCAGTTTGTTAGAATGGATGTTTCGGAGCCCAGTTAAGTTCTTGCTTGCATGGTTTCTCGGTCTTCTTTCTATGATCGCATCAAAGAGCTTCAGTATGATGACCTCCATTTGCTTGTCCTTAAGGACACAGTACAACGCGGACATGCCAAGGAGGTTTCTATCGGAGATGACGGTGTATTGCGGATGCAGGGCTAATTATGTGTGCCCAATGTGGATGGGTTGCATGAGATAATCCTTTAGAAGGCCCACAGTTCGCGGTACTCCATTCATCTGGGAGCTGCTAAGATGTATCAGGATTTGAGTCAGCATTATTGGTGGAGGAGAATGAAGAAAGACACAGTGAAGTATGTATCTCGGTGCCTAAATTGTCAGCAGTGAAGTATGAGCATTAGAGGCCGGACGGTTTGCTTCAAAGACTTGAGATTCTCGAGTGAAAATAGGAGCGTGTCACCATGGATTTCGTTGTTGGGCTCCCACAGACTCAAAATAAATTTGACGATGTATCGGTGATTGTGGACAAGATGACCAAGTTAGCTCATATCATTCCAGTAGTGACTACCTATTCTTCAGAGTAGCTGGCACAAATCTATACCCACGAGATTGTCGTACTTCATGGTGTGCCAGTATCCATCATCTCTGATTAGGGCACGCCGTTCGCATCATATTTTTGGAGAGTTGTACAACGTTAGTTAGGCACGCGGGTTGTGTTGAGTACAACATTTCACCCCAGACAGACGGACAGTCCAAGCGCACCATTTAGATATTGGAGGATATAATTCGTGCCTGTGTTATGGATTTCGGGGGTTCTTGGGATGAGTTTTTTCTGTTTGCAGATTTTACCTACAACAACAGCTACCAATCGAGTTTTCAGATGGCTCCTTATAAGCCCCTATATGGGAGACAGTGTCGTACCCCAGTTGGCTGGTTTGAGCCGGGAGAGGCTAAGTTATTAGGCACGGATTTGGTTCGAGATGCCTTGGAGCAGGTCAAGTTGATCCAGGATTGGATTCATACAACCCAATCTAGACAGAAGAGTTATGTGGATCGAAAGGTATGTGATGTTGCATTCATGGTTGGAAAGCGAGTCTTGCTCAGGTTTCACCCATAAAGGGTGTGATGAATTTCGGGAAGAAGGGCAATTTGAGTCCTAGGTATATCAGACCTTTTAAGATCCATGAGAGGATTGATGAGGTGGCCTACAAGCTTGTATTGCCACCTAGTTTATCTGCGGTTCATCCGGTGTTTCGCATTTTTATGCTCCGGAAGTATTATGGTGATCCGTCTCATGTTTTAGACTTCAACACAGTCCAATTGGATAAGAATTTGACTTATCTTGAGGAGTTGGTGGCTATCTTGGACAGATAGGTCCAAAAGTTGAGATCAAAGAACATTGCTTCAGTGAAGGTCCAATGGAGGGTTTATCCGGTTGAAGAGGCGACCTAGGAGACCGAGCACGACATCTGGAGTCGTTATCCTCATCTATTCATCACTTCAGGTATGTCCTTATGCATGTTCGAGGACGAACGTTTGTTTTAAGATGGGGATAATGTGACTACCCGACCAGTTGTTTTGTGTAATTGCACCCCATTTCCCCTTTTGATGCTTCACACATGTATGTTTATGGTTTTATGACTTGCGAGGTTGGTTAGTTTCATTCCGGGAAGCTTTCAGGTTGATTTGGACCCTTTGATTCTTGATTTAGAAGCTTAAATTATAAATGTTGACCAAACTTTTAACTTTTGTGAAACTGACCCTAGAATGGTGTTTCGATGGCTCCAATAGCTTCGTATCATGATGTTGGTCTTGGGTTTATGCCCGGAATTGAATTCGGAAGTCCGTAGGTTGATTTATATTGTTTTGGCGAAATTTTGCAATTTGAAGTTGAAACGTTTGACCATAAGTTGACTTTTAGCTATTGAGTTTGGAATTTGATTTTGGGACTTATAATAGGTCTGTTATGCTATTTAGAAGTTGTCTGCAAAATTTGGTATCATTTGGAGTTGAATTGATAGGATTCGGATGTTTAGTTGCAATTCTATAGATTTACTTTGAAACTTAAGCGTTTTGGTCTTCGATTCGTAGTTTTAGCTGCTATTTTTGTGTTTTGGTCGTGCGAGCCAGTTCGTATGATGTTTTTATACTTATGTGGATATTTGGTTTGGAGGCCCCTAGGGCTCAGATGAGTTTCGGACATGTATCAGAGTGTTTTGGATTGAAATACAGAATCTGGTGTGTTGATGCTTCAGGTATCACATTTTCAAACACCAGATTCGCAATTGCGAGCTTAGTAGGGTGCCTCAAGTATCGCAATTGCAATATCTGGTTCGCAATTGCGAATTGGCTTAGGATTTTGGGTAGCTCGCATTTGCGACTAAACTGTCACTTTTGCGAAGGGACAGGGTTCGCATTTGCGAACCCATTTCTCGCAATTGAGAAGTCCATGTAGGCTGGTCAGAGGCCGTATTTGCGATGAATTCTTCGCAATTGTGCGTTCGCAATTACGAACCCATGTCGCAATTGCGACATCTGCAGCTAATCAAAAGGGTTGGAAGTCGGGATTTCATCTCATATATTCTCATTTTAGAACCCTAGACTCGGTAGGAGGCAATTTGGAGAGGAGAGTTTCATCTACAAACTTTGGGTAAGTGGTTCTAATCTATTTCCAACTATATTTCATCAATATATCTTAGATTTCAACATCAAAATCATGTGAATCAAAGTGAAAATTTGTAAAATTTTGTCAAGTTTTTGAGAAATAAGAATTTGAGTTTTGAGAGTCGATTTTTACTCAGATTTTGAAACTAATCACATATATGAACTCGTGGGGTTATAGGTAGCTGAATCTACCATTGGACCCGAGTTTTGACCGGATGGGCCTCGGGTTGACTTTTGTTGACTTTTTGGAAAAAGTGTAAAGATTATGGCTTTATCTATTGTAATTATTTTCATTTGTATTGTTTGATAATATTAGGTCAATTTTAGTTAGATTTGAGCCATGTGGAGGCGAAGTTTAGGGGAAAAGCTATTTTAAATGGCTGAATTGGCCTAGTTGAGGTGAGTGTCTTGCCTAACTTTGTATGGGGGAACTAACCCTTAGGATTTCGTATTGATTGTGTCATTTATGCTATGTGAAAGTCTTGTACGTAAGGTGACGAGTGGGACACGGGTTGTATGTGGTATTTCACCGGTTTAGTCTACTTAGACTCTTTCCACGCTTTAATTGAATTATCATATCATGTTATAAATTCTCATAGTCAGTCTTTTCTTACTTGTGTTAGTCTATCCTTACATGCCTTAAATAATTTTGTTAACACTTGTTCTATATCTTACTTGATAATTTGCTCTTATGCTTTAATTGAACTTGTTGCCTATCCCGTTGTTACATGTTATCTCTTTCTTTTTTTATGTATCATTTTTTGAAGTTATTGTTACAATGTTATCTCTTTCATTGTTGATTATCCTTATTTGAAGTCATCGGTATATGTTATCTCTTCTGTTGTGAGTTATTCTTATTAGTATCGTGGCTACACATTATCTTTCTCATTATTGAGTTATTGGTGTTAAAGTTGTGAAAGCCGTTATCACATTGAGGCGAAGTGTTAATTGTTGAGACATTTTCCGTGTTGAGAAATTTGCATTCATTGTTATTGTTGATATTCTTTTGCACATTGTGGTTGAGCCATGGGGTATTGTTGTGAAAATATTGATATTATTGACTATTGATAAGTAGTGACATATGGGCACTTGTGGTGCGATTTATTATTGTGATGTGATATTGATGCACATGCAGCGGTATAAGGATACGGGTTAATGTGCATGTGTCGGCGTAATGTGAGACTTGTGTGCGTGTTGCTTGTTAGGGAATTACGTGAAGCCATGCGGCGTCATAAGGTGCGCTAAAGTGCGGGTAGTTATTTCGGAAAAAATATTTTCGAAACTATTTAAATTTAAGGCTCACGCAGTGGTATACGGAAAGATTGTGATTGAAAATGAGAAATGTGAACACGAGGCGGTACCTCCGTTGTGATTCTTATTGTGCACGAGGCGGTACCTCGTTGTGATTCTTGTTCTTTATCTCATGTTGCAAAGAGTTTATGGTGGGAACACTTCTTGTTGTTTTGTTCTTCCTTGTTCTATCAGTTATTGTCTGTATATGATCATTGTTTTTCTCTTTAATTTGTTACTTTATATTATCTCCATGCTTATAATTTCCGGTATTTGTTCATATTATTAACTTGTTTCGTATCACTTATTTCTCCGCCCTCCATTATTTATCGTTATTATGTTTTCATACTATTTATTATATCCTAGTAGGTGTCTTGACCTAGCCTCGTCACTACTCTACCGAGGTTAGTCTTGATACTTACTGGGTACCGTTGTGGTGTATTCATACTACACTTTTGCACATCTTTTTGTGCAGATCCAGGTACGTCTGCTTGTGTCGGACGTTAGTGATCGACTGTTAGCTGTTTTCTGAAGACTTCAAGGTATACCTTCTCGGCATCCGCAAGCCTCAGAGTCACTTTCCTTTATCTTTACTTACTGTTGTATTTTCATTCAAATAGTGATGTAGTAGTCATTCTATTTCGGAAGGTTATATGAGTTTATCAGTCTTACTTTAGTATTTTTGTTAAATATTTTTGTCAAATTAATAATAAAATATTAGGCTTACCTAGTATTAGAGACTAGATGCAATCACGACATCCTAAGAAGGAAAATTAGGGTCGTTACACTTAACTTCATTTTTATAGGGTCCTGCTGTATTTCGTCCTGGC
Organism: Nicotiana tomentosiformis; assembly: GCF_000390325.3. Lineage (NCBI taxonomy): Eukaryota > Viridiplantae > Streptophyta > Magnoliopsida > Solanales > Solanaceae > Nicotiana > Nicotiana tomentosiformis. The sequence goes on from NC_090813.1 coordinate 178,014,992, forward strand.
ATTCTATCAGAGCCTCCATAGACATCAGTTTTTAGTTCTACATTACTTAATTTACTCATGTTAAGATCCTTAAAAACAATTTTCAATCTATTGAGTTTGCCAACCAATTGGTACATACTTGTCCCTCTGATTGGCTTCCTCCAGCTATCCTCTACCCTCTTTTTAAACTCAGGTGCTAGGCTCCATATGTTGTAGTACCTAAATTGTTTCCTTGTCCTCTGACCACCATCATCCCAATTGATAATTGCAGAGCAATAATCATAAATCCCTTCATTCATGAAATACACTTCTGATGTTGATAACAATGTCAACTAGTCATTGTTCACCAATATCTTATATCTCCTTCCCATCACTTTATATGCACTTGCTTGCTTGTAAGTCTACATAAAGTAAGACCCTGATGATCTTAGATCCTGCAGGCCACAATACCCCATACATCACCTGAAATCCATTATTTAAGTCATGGTTACTGGACTACCAATTTTTTTCTCCCTATTAAGTACACAATTGAAGTCACCTATGATAGCCCATGGCCCTTTTATTTGACTTGTTATCTGCTCTAGTTTCTCCATACACTCCTTCACGTTGTTTGATCATTAAAACCATATACTAGAGTTACTTCAAACTAGTCCCTTATACCTAAATGTTTCACCCCACAATGTATCACTTGTTTAGTTACCTCCCCGATAGTTACACCAAAAACCATAAGTTTCCATAGTTCCCATTTCCTACCTCATGGATGCCTTGCTAAGTTTGTTGTAAAAGATCAACTTTGACATAGATTACGAGAGGGTTTTTAATCCTTTCCCTTCTTAATCTTAGTTTTTAGGAGCACAAATAAGCCTACCCTAGTGTTATGCATAAACAGATTGACATCCCTCTGCTTATCCAACTTATTCAGGTCCCTAGTGTTCTTGAACCTACGTTATCTATCAGGAGATGGGTTTCCCCCTCCCTGTCTATGTCCTGGACCTATACCAGTAGAATCTCTCCCAGGGGTGAGAGAATCTACCTTACTATCCCCTTACCTTCCTAATTTTCCAACACAACAAATCCATTACTAGTTTCCACCTTCTTTTATGAGCATCCCATTTCTTTCATTATATCCTCCATTGTTAGACATCCAAGGTTTGTATGCCTAAGGTTTGTTTGGGGGGCCTCTTGCTTGTTGTGGTTCCTTCTAGGTTGCTCCCTCCTTCTGTTGTACCTTTTGATCTCCTTCCCCTTCTTTTTGTTGCTCAACTTTCCTCATTTCCTCTCTATCTGCTACCTCTTTTATTAGTTTTCTATATTTCCCAGTTCATGTCTAAAATTCTTACATTTGGTGCATAATACTGGTTTTCGTTCATACACTACTTCATGTTTCACAATTCTTTCATATTCATTTTTAAATTTAACTGTTGAAGGAGAAGCCTTATTTAGGGGTATATCTACCAATACTTTGGCATATGTCATATTTTTCTTTTGTGATGTAGCTTTATTAGTCTTTAAGGGATTGCCAACCATCCCTGCAATCTTTGTCAATGTATTCTTCCCCCAATACTTCAAATCCAACCTTGTTAGTCAAACCTGTACCAGAATTTTATCATCCATTTCCTTTTTACATTAAAATCTGATCTCCATGGCTTGATCACAACATGTTTCCTATCAAACATCTACACTCCATATTCTACTACCTTGATTTTATTCTCTTTATTGTAGAATCTCACTAGGAAGACTCGCTTTTGTACTTGAACAATTTTTTCAATTCCTATGCCTTCCATATTCTCCTAAAATAGCCCTCCATAATAGATTGAGGAGGATTGAAACCCATCATATAGCATATTACTGCATTCTGCCAGAATTTCATTTCTTCTTTTATGTCATCCATTGTTATTTTTTGCATTAGTATTATTAGGTTCCACTGGATTTAGGTTAAATCCCTCCTTCTCTAGTACCCTTCCCACTACCCACACCCACTCCAAGAGTTATTAGGAATATAATTTTGATCCATACCTTTGGTTACTGCTCCATTAGTTTCTTCTTCCATCAAATCTGCCCAGGACTTGCTTATAGTTTCCCTCAAAGTATCGTTCTACTCAGTTTAGCTACTCACCAGAGTATTAATTGGAGTCACTGACGATGTCGTTTGTGTCAAATCGAACGGTATTATCCCTTGAATTACATTGATATTTCGTAACTTCTTCGAATCCCCTATTTGCGGGATTCCTGGGTTGCCTACCGTGTTAATTTGCATAACCTCCTGCTGATTTTGCCCCTCCCTCTAGACTTTGATTTCCTGTTTATCTTCAGCGTTCACTGATAGGAGACCTCATTTTTGAGTGAGAAAGTTTTTTATCTCCATTATTTTTCATTACATTGTAGAGAACATTAATAGGTTCCTGACTAGTGCAAAACATAACATAAAATTAATGCTCGCTAGCCAAAGATAGTATAGTTAAATTATCGTCTCCACAGGGATTGATGTTAAATAATGTTCGAGTAATTTCTAGTTTAATTGCTATTTAGGAAGATCAACACTTGAGTTAAATGATTATGAACTATGTTTAACTACTAAAATAAAGCAATTGACAATTGACTGGAAAGAATTAGAGATTCGTAGAGTTGGTTTCTTATCAATGTGAGGAATAAGGGTTTTGGCATGATAGGTGCAAGGTTATTATTCTGGATATGATACTGTTATATTTCACTCTTGAGGTTCTATCGGTTCTCACAAATTCAATAGGTGATTAGATTATGCTTCCGATTCAGACTCCTCTCTCGATTAAATCTAAATCTTTCATATAAACTAATGTGAGGTGCGGTGAAACTTGCAAGAATCTATTGGTGAGAATGGTCTAAGAGAAACTTCTCTCGAATATTTCTAAATATTAATTTAAGAGGTAGATCACAAAGCTCTTTCGATTACTTTAAAGAAGTACCAAAAAAATTAAGTTATGTGTTGCAACAATATTCAATATTATGCTCCTCTTCTGATTAAACAAGATAATGGATAAAATCACAACTAGAGTAAAAGCTCTTCCAATAGATGCAAGTAATTAAGCAGTAATCAAATCCATAAACAACAACCAAATCACCAAATTATGTCAAACCCTAAGGTAAACTACTCCATAGATATGGAGAAAGTCATCACAAATAAGTTTAAGAACATAGAAAATATCAATCCAAAGATATAATCCAAACTCGCGTATTGAATTGATAGAAGGATGGTGAAATCTCGTGTCTTGTAGCCTCCAATGCTCTCCCAAGGTTTCCAAGGTCAAAAGCTCCTTCAAAATATCTTTTTGGTGTATTTATATCCTGTAGGAGTGGGCTCAGGCAAAATTACCTTTTCTAAATCGAAACAGGATAAATACTCTGAGAAAATTACACAGGTGCACCGCGCCATGCGCCGCCCCATGCGGGGCGCTAGTGGGGAAGTTCAGAGAGCAGATTCTGACTGACAACAGAAATTTCTACTGTCGCGCCGCCCCATGAAGCGCGGCAGTGCATATTGTACATAGTGATTTGTTTTGTCAATTTTTGATATCCAGACTTGTCTCCCAACCCCCTAACGCGATTCCGGTTTAATCCTTTGGACTTTTACTCAGACTTCAAAACTCCAACTTGTTCGCTTTAGCTCCTGAATATCCTTTTAACTCAAAATCACTTCTTGCAAGGTATAAAACATATAATAAGTGTAATCCACTCATATTTAAGCTCAAACCCAAGTAAAATACAGTAATTAGAGTGCAAACTATGATTAAAACACGTGATTCGAGCCTACCATCAGTTTCATTGCTAAAGTTTTACGATATTTTAGAATTTTATACCAGAATCACATCATCGGTTCCATTATGTATGTTTATATCTCTTTCGTTTAAGTTTATCTATTTTAATTAAAAGTTTCTAGACTAATGAATGATTGATTTGTTACAGAAATTCATGAGATTGTTTATTGGCAGAATCGTCATGTTCTTAGTCTTAAACTAAGCACATGTGCGTTACTTGATTACTTGCTCATGATCTTAGGCAACTTGCTCAAGATCTTGCTATGCTAAGTCATCCTAAAATACTATATTCAAGATTGCTAAGGGACTGATAGATAAGAAAGACAAGAGAAATTTATTAAAGAAAGCTTTTATATGTAGAGAACTTGAATTGTTTGCTTGATGAGTTACAAAATAAATGACCCTCCCCCTCCCCCCTCTCCCCCCTTATATACTAGTCTCCTGGGGTTAGCATGTAAATATTAATTATTACATGTTCTTAGAATCTACAAGATAAGGTCTCTATCTAAAATTCTCTTCAAGACTAGAAGATTTATCGTATGCTCTTTGTTATGTATGTGATGATCATGAATTGATGATATTGTTATTGTACAATATTAGTGTAGTCCTTTTATTGGTTTAATCTTAGCATTTTTTTAAACTAAGGTTCTTTCCTGAGGACGTTAATTTTTAGTTGAACTGGTACTTTTAGATAGATTTTTTAGAAAATTTAAATTTTTTAGACTTTTTCATATAACAGACTCACCGAAGTATTTAAAGTCTAACGAAAAGCAAAAAACTTCTTTTAGAACTAACAAGTAGAATAGAAAAACTTGTGTATCTGATCACTTTATTCATAAATTTTGGGATTATATACCTTGAGAATACGTGTGACTTTCTTTCAACACTTAGACTTATTTCTTGACCCATGTAAATACTTTCTATCTGTTTGAACTATATATTGATTGCACCTATTTGCTTTAACTTAGGAGTGGGGTTTGAACCATCTAGAATGATTCATATGTATTGAATGATATGGGATCTAGATTATATTTGGTATCGTCCTTTGTTAGTCTAGAACTTTTACCGTGTATGAGTCGAAGCAAAATAATTAAGTCTTGCGAGTATAGGAGACGATATAGGCAGTTCTTTGAGTAACCATTGAGCCTTATTGCATACCAATACTTATATTATCCTTAGTCAGCCCACTTGAGCCTATAAACCTTTTCTTTGGCACTCATATTATAAGTCGATACCCTTGTATTTTGTATAAACGTTATTGAACCTTTACCTTCGAAAGCACTTAATTTACTACAAAGGGTACCAAAGAAGATTAAGTAGATTTTGAGTGGAATAATAGAAAGGCCAAAAATTGCACTTGCGTTGTAAAAGAACCACTAGCTGGGAATGCCGAAATACAATGTGTGATAAAAATAAGAGGAAATAACGTATGCCGAAATACAAGGTCTGATGACCTTTGCTAACTTTTATTCCACAACTCGTTTGACATCAAAACATAACACAAGACAATCATACGCCTAAAGCAACTCATAACATAACCTCCTAATCATGTTGGGCACCCTAGTCTCACTCCAAAAGTACATGTTATAACATTCCCAACTTGTCGGCTTTCGATGAAACTTATTTTCTTCAATTCGTTTAGCTTCTAAGCCTTCCAACTCTCTTGGCACTTGCAGTTCATGATCTTAAGTATTTGTAACCTCCAAGTTAACATGATTAACTTACTTTATGTACTTTCAAAGTTGATCTCATTTTTTAGCTTACATCAATTGACTTGCGACGTACTTTTACACACGAAAACATGGGGGTAATATCAAAACAAAATGGAAACAGTACAATTGAAGTAACAAGATGACTCAAGGTCTGCAAATGGGATGCATCTCTACCTCGAATCACCTGCCCGGTATCTGCTAAGTACCTCTCGGGACACTGCTGGTACCGATATTCAAATCTACACAAGAAGTGCAGAAGTGTAATATAATACAAGCGATCCATTATACTCAGTAAGTATCAAGACTAACCCCAACGAGGTAGTGACGAGGCTAAAACAAGATACATATGACAAACATGTGTTGTTATATTTCAAAAGTAACGAAATAATCGGTAAAAAATCAAATATAACAACATGATAGAGACATGTGAAAGGGACAACAAATCGAAGCATAAAGTAATGAATCACCAAGTAAATCTCTTTCCAAAGTAACTAACGAAGCCACAAGCCAATTCCATATTTCAAATATCAAGTAAAGAGCAATGAGATCAAAATATTGTACGACATCACCGTTCGTGCTTTTAATCCTCACATGATAATATAAAATCAAGTAAACGACATCACCCTTCGTGCTTTTACTCTCTTTCTTACATAATAATATAAAAGCAATTGCACGGCATTACCCTTCGTGCTTTTATCCTCACATTCAATCAAGCAATAATATTAATACGTAAGTAAGGCACCCTTCGTGCATTTCATATGAGAATCACATACAACACGATGCCAATCAAGATGGTAAGCCAATTCAACATCAACATTAGTATTTGAACACAACTCGTCATATGAGAATCTCTCAATAAATAGCACCAAAATTCAATTAACAATTCAACAATCTCAGACCAATATCTCAATAATATCAACATAGAAAATAACATTAATACGAGAAATTAAAGAGTTAAACAATCTATTTAAAGCATAGAAGACATAATACACAAAATAACATGGTATAACTAAGGCTAATATCACCTGCACGCTTATCCCATGGCCATTGCATATACACATATCACCTTGCATATACGTCGCCCCCAACACATAGTTCACATAGCAAATAGAATCGATTCTATCCTATTTCCCTCAAATCAAGGTTAACCAAGACACTTACCTCCTTCTGGAATACAATCAATAATCCAACATGACTTTTCCTCTATAACAAGCCTCCAAACTAATCAAATCTAGTCAAATATAGTTTAAACAAGTCAAAACAAGCTTTAGAAACTACCCTCGAATGAAAAAGATTCGATCTTTAATATAATTGACAAAGTAAACAAAAAGTCAACCCTTGCCCACGTGGTCGAAATCCGAAATTAAGACCAAATTCTGATTAGCCATTCACCCCCGAGCCTCGATATGTGATTTATTTCAAAATTCAACCTCTACTCGATGTCTAAATCTCAATTTTATAAAATTCCTAAATTCTACCAAAACCCCCCCAAATTCTACATTGAAGTTCATAGATTTGATGAGCAAATTCATGAAAAAGTAATTGAAACTGACTAAAAATAAGTTAAAGTTAATAATCTATGAATTTTAGAAAGAAATTGCTCTTCAAAAATCTCCTCTATGGAGTCTAGAGTTCAAAAATTATGTAAAATGAGCTAAGACCCGAAATTCCCTCATTTTATCCAGCTGCAGATAACGCAATTGCGAAATCTTGTTCACGATTGCGATGCTCGCAAATGCGAACCACTAATCGCAAATGCGATAAGTGTCTGCACCTTCAATTGTCGCAAATCCAACTCTTCCTTCGCATTTGCGAAGGCCCTCCAGCTTGCAAATGCGGACTAAGCTTCATAAAAAGAGAAGTAGTTCCTAGCCTAGCAGTGTCGTAAATACGATACCAAAGTCACAATTGCGAAGCCCCTCCAGATCGTAAATGAGACATACGCTTCGCTAAATCGAAGGCTTCTGCTCCCAGTCCCACTTTGCAAATGTGAGTTTGGCATTGCAATTGTAAAGCTCGCATTTGTGAACAGGTCTTTGCAAATGTGACACCTGCAGAGTCATAACGACCTATCAGGTCGTCACATTCTCCATCTCTAAAAGAAATGTTTGTCCTCGAATGGACATAGAAATATACCTGGACTGGCAAAAAGGTGCAGGTATCTACTCCTCATATCGGACTAAGGACTCCCAAGCAGCCTCCTCAAACGGCTAACCTCTCTAATGTATTTCACAGAAGGATAAGTCTTAGATCTCAACTTTCGAACCTGTCGGTCTAGAATAGCCACCAGCTCTTCCTCATAGGTCAAATTCTCATCAAGTTGCACCATACTGAAGTCTAAAACATATGACCTATCCTCATGATATTTCTGAAGCATGGAGACGTGAAATACCAAATGTACCTATGCTAGGCTAGGATGCAAAGCAAGCCTATAAGCAACCTCTCCAACTCTCTCCAAGATCTCAAACGGGCCTAACCCTCAGGCTCATCATGCCTTTCTTCCCAAATCGTATCACGCCTTTCATAGGCGACACTCTAAGAAGAAACTTCTCACCTTCCATGTAAGCCACATCTCGAACCTTCCGATCCGCATAACATTTTTTCCTGGACTAAGTTGTACGAAGCTGCTCCTGAATCTCTTTCACCTTCTCCAAAGAATCATGAACCAAGTATGTGCCCAACAATCTAGCCTTATCGGGCTCAAACCAACCAATCGGAGAACGATATCACCTCCCACATATGGCCTCGTACGGAGCCATATGGATGCTCGACTAATAGTTGTTTTTGTAGGTAAACTCTGCTAGAGGTGGAAACTGATCCCACTGACCCCCAAAATCCATAGAGCATGCCCGCAACATATCCTCCAAAATCTGAATAGTAAGCTCAGATTGTCTGTCCCTATGAGGATGAAATACTGTACTCAGCTCGAGGCGTATACCCAGCTCACGCTGCACAACTCTCCAATAGTGTGATGTGAACTGTGTGCCCCGATCTGAAATGATAAAAATAGGCATGCCGTGCTGGCAGATAATCTCTCGGATGTAAATCTGAGCTAACCGCTCTGAAGAATAAAAAGTCATCACCTTAATGAATTGTGTGGACTTAGTCAACCAGTCCATAATGACCCAAATAACATCATACTTCCTCAAGGTTTGTGGTAAGCCTACCACAAAGTCCATAGTGATGCGCTCCCACCTCCACTCCAGTATCACCAATCTCTGAGTCAACCCACCCGATTTCTTATGTGCATACTTCACCTATTGACAATTCAAACACCGAAAGACATGTCCAACAATGTCTTTCTTTATCTTTTGCCACCAATAATGCTGCTTCAAGTCAGGATACATCTTCATAACATCTGGGTGAATGGAATACCGTAAACTGTGAGCCTCCTCAAGGATCAACTCTCTCAACCCATCAACATTCGGAACACAAATCTGGACCTGAATCTGCATAACACCATCATCCCCAATCTCAACCTCCTTGGCACCACCCCATTGCACCGTGTTTTTCAACACCAACAAGTGAGGATTATCAAACTGGCGAGCCTTGATGTGCTCCAACAATGATGATTGTACCACAACACAAGCAATAACACTGCTAGGCTCTGAAATATCTAAACTCACGAACCGGTTATCCAAAGCCTGAACATCCATGGCTAATAGCCTTTCTACTACCGGTAAAAATGCCAAACTGCCCATGCTCTCCACCTTCCTACTCAAGGCATCGACCACTATATTTGCCTTCCCGAATGATATAGTATGGTGATATCATAGTCTTTCAGTAACTCAAACCATATCTGTTGCCTCAAGTTATGATCCTTCTGCTTGAACAGATGTTGGAGACTCTGATGGTTGATATAGACCTCACATAGAACGTCGTAGAGATAGTGCCTCTAAATCTTGAGTTCATGAACAATGGTAGCTAGCTCCAAATCATACACAGAGTATTTCTTCTCATGGATCTTCACCTAACGAGATGCATATGTAATCACCCTGCCATCCTACATCAATATCGCGCCAAGTCCAATACGCGATGCATCACAATACAGTATAAGATCCCGAACATGTGGGCAAAACTAACACTTGGTCTGTAGTCAAGGAAGTCTTGAGATTCTGAAATCTCGCCTCACACTCATCGGACCATCTGAAAAGAGCACCCTTCTGGGTCAACTTGGTCAACGGGGCTGGGATAGATAAAAACTCCTCCATGAACCGGCGTTAATAACCCACCAAACCCAAGAAGCTCTGAATCTCTTTAGGTGAAGTAGGTCTAGGCTAGTTCTGAACTGTCTCAATCTTTTTAGGATCCACCTTGATACTCTCGGAAGACACAACATGACCCAAAAAGACAACTGATTCTAACTAGAACTCAAACTTTGAAAAAGTGGCATATAGTAGATGATCCTTCAAAGCCTGAAGTATAATCCATAAGTGCTGCTCATGCTCCTTTCTACTGCAAGAGTAACCAGAATATCATCAATAAAGACAATCATGAAGGAATCCAAATAAGTCTTGAACATTAGGTTCATCAAATCCATGAAGGATGTTGGAGCATTAGTCAAGCCAAATGACATTACTAAGAACTCGTAGTGACCATATCGAGTCCTAAAACATATTTTAGGGGCATTAAATGCCCTAATCTTCACTTGATGATAACCAGACCTCAAATCAATCTTGAAAATTACCTTGGCACCCTAAAGAGTGTCAAATAAATCATCAATCCTAGGTAACAGATATTTGTTCTTGATAGTGACCTTGTTCAACTGTCGGTAATCTATACACATCCTCATTGATCTATTATTTTTCTTAACAAACAGCATTGGCTCACCCCAAGGAAAAATACTAGGTCTAATGAATCCCTTGTCAAGCAAATCCTGCAACTGATCCTTCAAATCTTTCAACTCAGTTGGAGCCATATGGTGCGGTGGAATAGAAATAGGTTGAGTGCCCGGAACCAAATAAATGCAAAAGTTGATATCCATGTCGGGTAGCATACCTAACAAATCTATAGGAAACACCTCTAGAAACTCACTCATAACCGGTACTGAATCCATAGAATAAACATCCGCACTAGAATAACGGATGTAGGCCAATTACGCTAAACACCTCTTCTCAACCATATGTTGAGCCTTCAAAAATGAAACCACCCTACTAGTGGAGTGACCACGGTTCCCTCTCCACTCTAATCTAGGAAACTATGGCATGGCTAAAGTCACAGTCTTGGAATGAGAATCCACGATAACGTGATACGGTAACAACCAACCCATACCAAGAATGACCTCAAAATCTACCATATTCAACAATAAGAGATCAACTACAGTATCAAAACCATTAGTAGTGACAACACAAGATCGATATACCTGATCAACTACTATAGAATCTCTAGCCGATGTAGACATAGAAATAGAAACATCAAGAGAATCACGAAGCATACTCAAATACAAAGTAAAAAATGAAGACATGTAAGAATATGTAGAACCTAAATCAAACAACACAGAAGCATCTCAATGACAAACTAAGATAATACCTGTGATAACTGCATCATATGACTCCGCCTTACATCTAGCTGGAAATCCATAACAATGGGGCTGAGCTCCACCAACCTCCCCTCCACATCTAGGATGACCTCTCACTGACTGGCCTCCACCTCTAACTCACTGGCCCTCACCTCAGACTGCCTGAACCCTAAGCCCTTAGCTGACATGACTGCTGACTCTAGAACTGTCCCTGTGGACCTAAATAACCATCCTAGTAGCTTCGTATCGGTGGTGCACTAACCAGAGCTGGAGGTACACTGTATACTAGCTGCTCAAAATCCATAAGGACTGTGACTTCCTGAAGTACCATGGGTAACCTAAAGAGCTGACTAAACTGGCCTGATAAGATGGTCTCTACCAAAAGAACCCCTGCCTCCAAATGAGGTACTAATAAATCCTCCAAAATGACAGTGCCTCTTGTCAGATATTGTCTCCTTAACTTGGCCTCTAATGCGCTCGATCCTCCTACGATATACACTGCCAGAGTAAAAGAAATCTGATCCATGGTCTCTCTGTCCATCTGAAGTATGATGACATAAATAAGACCATATATTCCCCTCCACACCTTCTCCCTCTCAGTAAGGATCAGGATAGTTGCATGGCATGACAAATCCGCAAATCTAGTCTCATACTGAGTAAAGGTCATGCTACCCTACCGAAGGCGCTTAAACTAACTGTGGAATTACTCTCTTTGAGGGAAGAGAATGAACTTCTCCAAGGACAACTATGAGAACTGAGACCATGTGAGAAGAGGTGATCCCGCTAGCTTGCCCAGTACATACACCTTCCACAACCTCTTGGCAGAACTATGAACTTGAAATACTTGTGAAATCAACTCCGTTGGACTCTACTATACCCATGTTGTGCAAAATATCATGGAAATTGTCTAAGTCCTGGGGGTCCTCGGAAGGTATACCGCTAAATTGAGGGGACAACAACTTGGTGAACCTGTCCAACATCTCAGATCATCAACTGATATAACGGGTCTTTCCCTGGGCTGTGTAGCAACAATAAGTTAAACCGCCCACACTTCTTTGATCCGTCTTAGGACGGAGTGGAAGCCTCGATCCGAGCAAAAGTTTGATATGTCTGGAAACTCGAGGGCATTATTCCTCCCCACTAAAAAGAGAAATTGAGAATCTCGAGAACCTTTCCAAACGTCTGTCTTCGCGGGGCATTGATTCTAAACTTTGTTCGCGAAGGAACTAGACTTGTGACGGGCCAGCCCTTTTTTATGAGAGCCTCTTTACCCTGAAAGGAAAATGATCTTTGCTCCTCTGGGTGCTAGGCACTCCCGTGGTTCGCTAGAAGGAAAAAGGATTGACGGAGCGCTTGGCACAGATGAACAGAAAGGTTCTCGAGATTCTCAATCGCACTTTTTAGTGGGGAGGAATAGTGCGGGAAGGGAGCGAGAACAAAGTCTGGTATTTGACGAAGATCTTTCTATCAATAGATAGGAATGAGTGTTCGATATAGGGGATAGAATCCATCTGCCAATAAAATGAACGCGGAGCCCGTTCCGAATGCTTCTACGATCTGGAAGTTCTCGCAAAGAGAATAAGATGATGCTCCCCTTCCCTCTTTCTTTTCCCGCTTTGCTAATCTTCCCCTCTAATGCGGGTCGGGCGCCGACGGGCGCGGGAGGAAGAAACCTAAGAGAAGACGCTCGTATCTTAGGTTCTTTTTTCAACTGGTAGAACTACTGGGGTATGATACCCGTGAGCCATTTGCTCTGGAGTATGAGTAGCGGGAGTATGTGCTCCTCCCCCAGCCTGAGAAATGGTTGGTACCACAAGGAAAATACTGGCTTGAGCCATACTCTCCATCAAGACAACCATGCGGACTGAGGCGTCCTGAAGCACTGGGGTAGCAATGAACCCCTCTGGGACTTGAGCTACTCCTACTAGCGTTGTCGGTACAGGGATCTCCTCATCCTGCTCTATATTAGGCTCAACAACGGGTGTCGTTGCGCGTGCTCTAGGCTAAGTTTTGCCTCTACCTCTAGCTCCCTACCCCTGGTAGTGGATGCAATATGGGTCTCCGACTCCTGATCCGTTGCGGATGTCATATGCGTCCTAACCATTTGTAAGAGAATAAGAGAAGAATGATTCAAACTTAATGATAGAACAAAGTCGCATGATAGAGAAAGAAATTCCTAAAGCCTTATAGCTTCTAGATGATAAGTGCAGACGTCTCCGTACTGGTCCGCAAGACTCTACTAAGCTTGCTCATGACTCGTAAGACCTATGCAACTTAGGGCTATGATACCAACTCGTCACGACCCAAAATTCCAACCAATCGGGGTCACAATGGAGCCTAATGCCGCTTGCTAGGCAAGCCAACACATAAAATAAAATATTAAAGAACTGAAATAAATAGCTAATAACAGGGTAATAATATAGCATAAAAGAAGTTCTGAAAAAAACATGTTAAGTCTAAAGCTAATATCTAACGTGAACTATCCCAAGACTTGGAGTTACAAGAATGAGCTTCTAGAGTTTTCTACATACACTATTATAAAAGAAATAAAATACTGTCTGAAATAAAATAGAAACAGTACAATAGAAGTAAGATAATGACTCAAGGCCTGTGAACGGGATGCGGCTCTACCTCGAATCACCTGTCCAGTATCTGCTATTATCGCCCCTCCAGATCGCAAATGCGATGTATGCTTCGCAAAAGCAAAGCCTTCAACTCCCGGTCCAACTTCGCAAATCTGAGCTTGACATTGCAAATGTGAAGCTCGCATTTGCGAATAGGTCTTCACAAATGCGAGACCTGCATAGTCACAACACCAGCAATCCTGTTAAGCCAAATATCAGTCCGCAAAGCATCCGAAATTCACCCGAACACCTCGGGCTCCAATACTAACATTTGCACAGGTGTAATAATATCATACAGACTCTCTATCTAGCTCAAATCATCAAAATAACATCAAATATCAAGATTCGATCATTAAAACTCAAGATTTTCATCTTCAAAACTCATTTTTCCAACTTTTCACACAATGTGCTAAAACTGTCTCGAGTCACCTGGGACCCCAACCAAACATGCGTACAAGTCCAAAAACATCATACAAACTTACCGGAATCGTCAAAATACCGATCCAAGGTCGTTTACCAAGAAAGTTTACCAAGAATGTTTACCGTGGTCAACTCTAGCCACATATAAACTTTTCGAAAAATTACACGGACCGTGCACAGAAGTCATAAATCATCAAATAAAACTATGAGAGGTCTCGGAACACAGAAAAGGAAGCTAGTACTCAAAACAACCTATCGGGTCGTCACATAATTCTTTTTTTGGAATCGATCTTTTATGTTGTATTTTACCTTTCTATAACAGCTTTTAACTATAACAATAATATTTTTCTTTATAATAGTATATTTTTTGTAAAATTACCACTCTATAACAATTATCTTTATAAAATAGAATCTCTAGGATTACCAACAATAATCTAGAGAATTTGTCCAAATATTTTAAAACTCTAATAACACACTTCTGTCAAAGAACATTACGTGATTATATACTTCCATAATTAAAGATTTAAATTTCATTAAAATATTTGCATATAGTACAATAGATTTCTTCCATCAATCTTAAAAGAATTTAATTTTTAAGTAATTTTAAAATGTGTGCCTTAGAGTTTAAATCTTTAAATATTTACTTATGGATTTATCAATAATATATTAGGTTTTTTGACTTTTTAAGTTGTGAAATATGCATATCCTTTGAGATTTTAAATTTAAATATATCATTAAAACATAAAAAAATATCTTTTAGATAATTTTAATATATAAAAATAAAATAATATTTAAACGTTAAATGTTGTTATAGGTGTATAATAATTCATCGCTATAAAACCCAAAAAGATGTTGGAATAAACGTGACTATATCCCAAAATACAAATCTCTTTCACCCGAAAATTATTAAACAATATTCTATGTACTAATGCATAGTTAAATTAAATGTATTCTAAAATCATGTATAGCCTCTTCAAATAGAAAAGTGCCACGACTTAAACACGGATCGCAACCGATGCATAAAAAGGGTTTAATCATCCTGGCAAGCAATTCTTTTGATTGCATTCTTTTTATCGTCAGTATCGAGGAAAATTCGAAATAGATAAACAATTTGAATTGTAATTCTTGTTGAAGTCTAAGTAATAATAACAAGTAATTCAATGGAATTAGGAAAAAAAATAAGCACAATAAGCAAGAAAGATAAACAACAACATTGTTTTTTTCATAAGTAAAGTCATCGTTACCTCCAGAAAAAATAAAGTCATAATTACCTTATTTTTCTTTCAAATTATTCCCTTTCTTATTATTTCAAAATTCTATTTTACTTTTACCCTATTTTTTTTATTAACTCCAAATCTCCAACCATATAAAACCCTACTTTGTCTTCATTCTTAAGTCTCATCCAAACTTTTTGCTCTTGTTTCAAAACTACAGGTACTTAAAAACCCATCTTTTTTAGTTTTCCTATTGTGTTGCAACTATTTTGTTCAGGAGATTCTTCTTTGCATAACGTAAGTATTTGATAAGTGGTGGAGTATGTTTTTGCTAATGTGATTCGCTTCATGCATATATTTACTGCAAAGTTACTTCATGCATTTTTTTTTTAAATTGTAATACTCCCTTATTTTAATTTATGTGGCACTTTTATATATTAGCTAAATACTCTCGAGAAGTGAAAATTGTCACATAATATTGGAAGTGATGGAGTATATTTTATGTATAGTTTGAGTTGAAGTTAGTGCAATATGGATGGGATTGCTGTTCTTTCTTTAAGTTGATTTCTGTGATTAATTGTGCGCATATGTGTGTTGATATTATTTAGTTGAAAATTTAGAAGATTAGTATTCAATGGCCGCACCACCAGCAATGGCACGAGCAGATTATGATTACCTCGTAAAGCTCCTCTTGATCGGCGATAGCGGTAAGTGATTCTATATTCTCCTTTTGACCTATCACATATTCTTTTTAACAGGTTACTTACTATTTTCTTAAGACTATTAATTAATGCTATAAGTTACCTTTAATTTAAGTGACTTGATTGAGTAAATATTTTTTGCAACATCTGTTTTCAATAGGATTAACTTCGAAATTTTTTGACTATCGTGTTTTGATGATATTTCGCTGTATTAAGGATTAAAAATTGGCTTCTTCTTTGTAGAGTTTGTTGCATTCTCATGACCTTTTGTTTCATATTTGGCCCTTGGCATAACTTGGCTTTTGCAACAATCTTCTAAGATGTCGTTTGGTTCACAGACTAATTATGCATGGATTATTATGATGCAGGAATTTTAATATACTTAAATAGTGGTTTGGCTAATATCACTAGAATTTATTTCATGTTATATTCGTATGAAATAATGCTTAGATTAAGGTATAACTTTACTTTTAGGTGAAAGGGACTATTATCAACACTGTTCTTTATGTTAGCTCTTCCCCTTATGCAGAGGTGGGACAGAGATTTCAATTTTATGGATTCTAAATTTTAGAATTTTTAATTCGCAAAACTTGTTTCTTTGACGCAGGTGTTGGTAAGAGTTGCCTTATTTCGCGTTTTTCTGATGGTTCCTTTACCACAAATTATATCAGCACCATTGGGTAATTAAGTTCTCTCCTTTTGAGAGTTATATACTATGGTTTGTTATAGTTCTAGAGACTGCTTCTCAATTTTGAATAACTCTATTTTTGAATTGTCAGGATTGATTTTAAAACACGGACCATTGAGCTCGAGGGAAAAAGGATCAAACTTAAAGTCTGGGATACGGCTGGTCAGGAACGATTCAAATCAATCACTACTGGTAATTAAGTTTTATGTCTGTTCAGCAGAAAAAAAAAAGTATTCGTGTTTGGTCCTAAGAAATATTATTGTTTGTCATGTCATTGTCCCTGTTTTGTTCATCTTGTCATGATCCAAGTCTATGACATGTATTATCTGGTTTGGTCCCACAGATCTCACGGATCTGTCCTTTGTAATTACGCCATCATCGAGCCCGAAATTGCGCGCATACTATGTGAACTTGTATTATGCCTTATAAAGTTCTCCACTTTACTCTCACATTCTAATATATGATTCGTCTAAGGTGTCATGTACACCCCTTCTTCACAAACTTGCTAGTCCAGAAACCCGTCAGTCCTACTCGATCTTTGACTCACCGTCGTCGGTCCGCTCGGTCCGCTCTCCATCATGGGAATCACACATTCCTACATTTCAACATGACCCCTCATCCCCTAGCACCAATAAGAATAGTGTTGGTTATAATATACTATCTCATATATCATGTTATTAAAAGATTAGATGTAGTTTGGAGATATCTATGCATTCTTCTCCTCTTTATTGATACTTTTTCTTACAAAAAAAATTCATCTTAGATCCCTGCATTGTGGTTTTATTTGTGTACTTATTGACTCCTCCTCCTTTTCTGCTTACAAATGTCTCCAGCTTACTATCGTGGAGCCATGGGCATATTGTTGGTTTATGATGTTACCGATGAATCTTCATTTAACAGTAAGTTCTTTTCCCTAATTCTAGTCTTCTAAAATATAGCTCTGATTTGAGCTCAACTTTCTTTTGACGGTGAAGAATTTTGTGGACGAGTCCAGATAAATCTGCCATCACTTGCTTGTGCAGGAGATTGCCTTTAGTTTTCCTACATTTTCCTTTCTCCCCTATTGGATGAGTTGTAATTGTGTCTCTCTTATTTGCAGACATTAGGAACTGGATTCGTAGCATTGAGCAGCATGGTTCAGACAATGTCAATAAAATCCTTGTTGGAAACAAGGCTGACATGGATGAAAGTAAAAGGGTAGATTCTTGTTTGGTCCAACTTTATCAATCACTTTACCCCCTCCCCCCACACACACACCCAAAAGAAAAAAGAAACTACAAAATGCAAGACATAACCTTTTTTATAATTCTTATAAATGTGGTATTCGAGTCAGCTTGCGTTTAGCGTTATGTGTTTTAATGAACATTAAGCATGAGCCTCTCAAATCTAATATTCTATTGTATTAAACTTTTTGTAGGTTGTCCCGACTTCTACCGGCCAAGCACTTGCTGATGAGTATGGGATTAAATTTTTTGAAACTGTAAGTATGATATCATAACATGTTGAAAGAACTGCTGGTAGGTGGCATGTACTTAAAGATTGTTTCACTGCAGAGTGCAAAAACAACTCTTAACGTGGAACAAGTTTTCTTCTCAATAGCAAATGAAATAAAGCAAAGGCTTTCAGACACAGACTTCAGAGTAGAGGTATTCACTTAATCTTAGTTTGATTAAGATTATTAGAAATTACTTCCCTAAACGAAAAAGGAAAAAAATATATATTTTCTTTTTTGCAAATATTGGAGGCTAATAGTTGTGATGTTACAGTCTGTGGCGATCAATATTAATCAACCAGATGCAGGAGCTGGAGGTGGTCAACTTGGCCAAATATCATCTTGCTGTGGTTCATAAATGGATTGTTCATTACAGAAGCAGGTGCACTATACGGAGACAGAGTCAAGATTTGAATTTTACGGGTTTTTAATTCTAGGATAACAAATTATGTGTTAGTATTGAGTTTTGAATTTAATTTTTGTATATAATTAATGGATTCAGACTAAAACTGTTGGGTTTGACCAAACTCGCACGTGATCGTTTAGTTCCCACCCTTGTGCACTAAATTGATCTGAACCACCAAGAAAAACAAGCAAAAACTAATTTTGAAGGAAATATTGTGGGGGTTTGTTATATTTTTATTGCTTGCATTCTTTTGAAACTTGTCTTAGAGTGTGAAAAATAGGTTCATTACCATATGAGAAGTAAAATTGTTACTATAACACCTTTTATGTTCCTTTCTACTTCATTAGCCCAAGGGTGTGATAGCCTAACTCTTTCTCAAGTTTACATGTAAGAAATACTACTTCTATAATGAATATATGGAACTTTCTGCAGGATTTGTTCATTGGTAAGATTTTGGATTTAAGGATGGTGTGTACATAGAAAAAAAAATGAATTGATTCATCTGGTTTTTAAAAACAAGGCATAAGTATTTCATGAAAGAAAATATACTAGGGAGGACTGTCACTTGTGAGGCAGAGAATTACTCCTTCAATTTCAATTTATATGACATGGTTTGGCTTAGCACGGTGTTTAAGAAAGCATCGATGACTTTTGAAATTTATGATCTTAAACATATTATATAACATTTGTGTAGCTATCAAACTTTTAAAATTTATGGTCTTAAACACATTATAACATCTGTGTAGCTATCACAACTTTTGAAATTTATGATCTTAACCATATCATAACATTTGTTGCTATTAAAGGAAAAAACAAAAACTCCCGCCCCCCAAATCCCATGCTAAAAGGCATAAGAAAAAAGAAATTGAACAACTAAAGGGGAACTTCAAGAAATCTATATAGCACGAGAAACAATCATGATAAGGGCTTATCCTAGCTAATTCTAACCAATACCAACAAAAGATAAATACATAGATAAAGGAGAGGAATTTAATGAATTCCTCCTCGTCTTTATCTTTCCACTATTGATGCTATCCCATGCAATTTAAACTGGCCAAATGGCTGCTGCAGCTAAGATTAGATTATGCACATTCCCTTCTAAACATGGGATAATGCCCTCTTTTGTGTGTCTGTCTACTTTTAGTGCTAGCAGAAACTTATGTGACAAGACTCTTCCCGTCCGGTGCGCGGACTCTTGATAATACGAGCTTCTCGTCCCAGCCTATCTTTGTTTTGAATCAAGACCAACATATGACACGTAAAATATTGACCTTGGCCTCAATTTGAACGTGTTGTATGATCTATATATGGCCTCCGTAAAGAAAATAATAGCAAGAACACAAAATAATTTGAAGTCTTTCTTCTGTATATCATTTTTGCATGTTACAAGCCTATTTATACACTCCTTTTAGGAGTCTTCCAAGCCTATTGTATGTATAACAGATATATCAGATACACAGAGGCGGATCCAGGATTTGATGGCTACAGATGTCACTATTTTAATGCAAACTGACCACTAGTGCAGCAGCAATAATATGGCAGAGGCTCAAGCTGCTATGTTTGGCATTAATTTGTGTGTACAAAATGGGTTCTAAGACTTCACTATTGAATTGGACTCAATGCTGGTGATGAATATGCTCAATGAGGGTGATACCAACAATTATAGGTAGAAGAAGATCATAAAAGATACTTCACAAATAATGAACCATGCCAATATTAGCCTGGTTCTCAGCCATGCGCATTGCTTTAGGGAGGCAAATCAAGTAGCAGATTCTCTAGCAAAATTGGCGACTACTAACTCTGAAGTCAAAGTATACCTTTCTTTCTAACAACTCCCGTAAGGAACTAAAGGATCCTTTGTGCTTGACAAATACCATATGCCTACTGTTACGCTTAAGTATGACAAGGCAAATATCTTTGTTAACTAAGTAATAAATGTCTTGTACTTTAAGAGAGGCACATACTTCGGTAACAACCTCTATTGGGTGTATATCAATGCGTTGTAATCCTTGGAGATAAAGCTCACATCCCCTCCTATCTTTTGGAAATAAATACAACACCCCAGGATACTTGGAAAATTCTATTTAAAAAAAGACCGACCACTAGTGAAGAAAATTGAATTAGGGTGTACATTCACTCGATTTGATCCGTTTTAGATTAATTCGGTTCGATTCAATCCATTTAGAAGATTTTTTATGCATAAATGAATATGTGATATGCCCCTTCAATCTACATGTAGCTGATTAATATTATATTATCTCTTTGATGCATTACTCTAAAAAAAATTGAAATCAATAACATTAGATAGATAAAAAGAGAAAATAATTAAAATTACATCCAAATAAAATTTGAAGATCCAAAAAAGACAAAGGAAGCAAATATACAAGATAAATAATTAATAAAAATGGATTGTACGAAAAAAGTGAATAATAAAGATGAAGAAAATAAGAAAAATTAACAAAAGGAGCATAAAAAAAAAAGGAAATGGCAAAAAGCAACAAAGGAATAATTTGGACCACAATATTGGGCCTCGGTCCTAGGCCTTCTATCTAAACTTTGAGACTTCAACCATGGCAGCTACAGTCATTTCTAATTGGAGTGCCACTCGTTGTTTATGTAGTATCTTTCGAGGAAAATACTAGTATATATAAACTATTATATCTAAGCGATCGGGTGGCGTATCATCCCTAATTCTATACATAGATCCGCCCCCGGATACATTGCCAAAAGACTAGAGTTAATACTAACAAGCCATAAGATTAGGACTAATACTAAGGCATAAGATTAGGACTAATAAGTTACACAAAACTCTAGCAACCAACCAGATTGTCTTACACCCCCCCCCCCCCAAACCCCCAAAGTTGGAGTTGGAGTTGGGGTTTTTTTAACAAACCCTACCTTGGTCCGGAAACTGCGAAACTGAACTTTGGACAGTGGATTCGTAAAGACATCTACTATTTGTAGATCAAAAGGAATGAATTTAGTCACTATGACCCCTTGAATAACCTTTTCTCGCACAAAGTGATAGTCAAGCTCAACGTGTTTTATGCGAGCATGAAGTACAGGATTCAATGTTTTTTTCTTAATACAACACCACCTAGCATCCACTTGGACATCTTTATTTAAAAATATAATTACAGGATTCAAAGTGAGCTAAAGTGCACTGATATTTCTATGTACAGTAATAAGGACGACTAAGAGGAAGACCAATATCCTTATAGAAGGTAGGTAATCCATGTTAGTTCTGGACTTGGCTACTGCGTTTTATTTCTTTAAGGCCTAAATTATGCAATTCGAGCTAAGAAAAATGAAGAGACCCATAGTGGACCTTCGTGTCAACGAGCAGTCAGCCCAATCGGCTTCGAAAAAACCTTATATGAACTTGAATGCAAAGTTTGGTTGTAATCCGGAATGTCTAAGTATGATTCAGACGCAATCGGCGAAATTGAAAAGTTTGAAAGTTAAAAGATGCATATGATCTTCAATTCTACATTTTGTTGTTATTCTTTATGTTTGTGACAAGTTTATATGAAGTATATCAACTTATTGGAAGATTGAACGGGGTCCCACGGGGCTCGAGTATGTTTCGAGATGGCTTTGGGCCATCCCTTTGGGTTTTGTAGCAGTTGAACTGCTGCTGAGTTGTAGTGCTTCGCGATCACAAAGAAAGAAGGTGGCGGAGCTAGTTCTTCATCTCGATCGCAGAAGAGGGGTCAAGATAGTAGAGTGTTGGGCGTGTTGGGCATCGCATTCGCGAGCAAGGGTGTTGCTATCGCATAGGATGGCAGGCGCTTGGTCATCACGTTCGCAGGCTGGGTTTCGCATACGCAAAGTGTTGGCGGGGGTCAGACGGTAGGCTTTCACAATTGCTGAGGGGGAGCCTCGATCGTGTAGAAGCACTGGTCAAATGTGCTTCCCGTCGCAAGGGCTCAGACGCGATCGTGTAGAGGACCCTTGGGCAGTGTATTTAAGTGGAAATTTCGGGATTGTTTTGCCTCTTCTCTTATATTTTGAACCCTAGACTTGCAGCAGGGCGATGTTTAGATTTTCATACAATGCAACAAGGTAAGTAATTTTTACTCATTTGTGATTATATTTCAAATTGAGAATTTAAAGTGCAAAAATTGTGGTTTTTAGTATGAACTTAAGAGAGTTAATTTGGAAATTTTGAACATGAAATTGAAACCCAATTTGGAGTCAACTTATATATTTGGACTCGCAAAATTATGGATAGTCGGGAGGGTTGGAGGTAATTTCTAAAAGGAAGACGATTTTGGAGGGTTGATTTAGCTTGATAAGGTAAATATCTTGCCTAAACATGGTTTGAGGGAATAAACCTTAGGATATGACCTTATTTGCTTAATTGAAATATGTGAAATTGACGTATATGCGAGGTAATAAGCGTGTACACGGGTGCTATGTATTATTCATGACCGAGTTAGACTTTAGGATTTTCTTATGCCTTATTTGGTTGTGTGTCTTCCATGGTTTATATTTTAGTCAATTGTATGACTACGCGAGCTTATTCATTCATGCTAGTAATTATGCTTAATATTACTACCTCTTAATTGGTTAAGATGCACAGACGATTTGTGAAATTGTTGATATACTTGATTTAGCAATAGTCATGCTTATATCTTGAGCACACATCCGTACATTTATTTATTACATTTTTGTGCACCTTACTGATATTTTGTAAGCATATGCATCCTTAGAGATGAAATGTTATTTCATATTTGATATGATTATAGTACATTTGGACATGTTGTGCGTATTGTTTTGGATAAGGCACGAGGTTTTTACTGTGTGTTTATTGTGATATTGTTATTATGATGGCACAAGATTTCTATCATGCAGTTATATTGATATTGTTATTGTTATGGCACGAGGTCTTTGTAGTGCAACGTGTGGATATGGATTCATTACCCTAGGGTGTCTTTCTCATGTTTCTCTCTTGATGGCGTACACGCAAGTTGTAAGAAATCGGTATAATTCTGGTTGATTCTGATATGGTGAGTTTGAAGCACCAAGATAAAAGCTTTAACCATTCAAGTGAATCCTTTATGCCATATTATGCATAGTAGTTTTCTATTTTGTATTCTAACATGCTACTTGGTGCATTTGTTATGTGATTTGGACTTGTTAGACGAGATACAACTATTCATGTTGAGTTGATATCTCTTCTTATAATCTTTGGCAATATTGTATCTCCTTTTATAGTATTGTTGTGTATAATTATGAATTATACAGGTTTATTTGATTAGTAGGTATCACATGACTTGAACCTCATCACTACTTTACCGTGGTTAGTCTTGATACTTATTGAGTACACGTTGTCCCATACTTATATCATACTTCTGTATATTTTTGTGCAGACTCGAGGCATTGGCAGTAATGGACAACAATAAGGTGACTAGTAGCTGACAGCGGAGACTTGAGGCAGTGCTGCATAATCACCTGCACACCCTTGGAGTCCCCTTCCTTCTTTATCATAGTGTCATTTATATTTCAAACAATATTTATATTAATGAGAGATTATGTTGTGTTGTACCAGGTAAAGTTTGTTTTGATGATTGTCAAAGGAACTCAAGCATGAACAAGGTCCATACACAGTGTATATAGACACAGGCAGATTCGAGCATAAAGGATACACGTGAAGGAGATAAGCTTAAGTTGTTATATCTGATATCTCCTGATCGGAAAGGTTGCATAAATGATAAGGAGAAGGAATCCTAACTCGAAGAGGACTTTTCCAAGATAAGGGAGGAGTTAGAAGTTGAAGAAAACTAGAACTCTTCCACCAAGGAAGAATATAGAATTAGAATTATAGTTATATCTTATTCTTCTAACTCTATATGTTGCACGATGTTCTCATTCTACAAGGACACATAAACGATGAAGTTAAACGTAAGATAAGAGCAAAATGGCAAGGCATTTAGCAAACAATTCTTGTGTGATTCAAGTATGCAAACCTGAAGCTACATGAACCAGATAGAAGAATCAGTTCCAAGTGTCTGTCTTTTATTCTAGTTCAATTGTAGTAGGGCTTTTCAAATTGTACCTTCCAACTTTATCTAGAGGCAATTATATTAGGTGCTCTGAGTATTCAAGTTAGAGTTAACTTGAAGTTGTTGCAACAGTTAGAGGTTGGGTCCTACAACGAGTTTAGAGGTAATCCTTAGGTTTACAAAGAGTTTTGTAAATGTTATTTTGGCTCAGTGATTTAGTGAAGTGTTGGGGAAAATCCTACTGAGTAGTAGGTTATGGTTTCACCTTTTGAGCCGGGTGTTTTCCACGTAAAGACATTTGTGTTCTTTACTTTTCGCATTTACTATTTCTGCAACAGCAGTATAAGGAACACATAGAAGAACCAGGTCCTTCAATAATCAGCGCATGCCAAAATTGGACACCACACAAATAACCCCCCCCCTCTTGTGTGATATTTAAGTATAAAACATCAATTGGTATCAGAGCGGGTTATCCTTGAAGAGGCTAACACCTTAGGAGAAGATCAAGATGAGTGCACCACCTAAAAACTGGGAAGGGTAGTCCACTGCTAGGCCACCACTCTTTAATACCTAGTAGTACTCTTGGTGGAAAAACAGGATGAGAGATCACATTATAGGAGAGGTCTATGAGCTATGGGACATTGTCACCGATGGCCCACTAGCTACCTTGAAGATAAATGTTGAAGGAGTAGAGGTTCCAAAGACAAGAGCGGATTGCACTGCTGAGGACTTGAAGAAATGGGAGAAGAATACTAAAGCCAAGAAATGGCCTGTTTTGTGGACTTGGTCAGGATGAGTACTGCAAAATCCAAAGTTGTACTACTGCTAAACAAATTTGGGACACGTTGCAAGTGGCTCGTGAAGGAACACCTCAGGTGAAGAGATCCAGAGGAACTCTACTGTATTCTTAGTATGAGAACTTTTCTATGAAGGAAGGAGAAACCATTCAAGAGATGTACACAAAGTTCACTACACTGACAAATGAACTAAAATCTCTTGGAGGGATTATTCCTAAAGAAGATAGAGTCGAGAAGATACTGACTAGGGTTTTGCCTATCTCTTGGGAGAGCAAAATCACGGCCCAGGAATCAAAGAATATTGCCACTCTCCCACTGGATGAATTAATTGGAAATCTCACTGCCTATGAACATAGGAGACAAACCATGAAAATGGATGTACCTAAGAAAGAAAGGAGTTTGGCACTCAGAATCACTGAAGGTTCTGATCTAGAAGATGATGAAATGGCTATGATCACCAAGGACTTCAAGAAGTACCTGAGGAGAGGAAAATGTCCTTCAAGAAGTGGAAGCTATAGCAAGTCAAAAGCTCCTGAGAAGTAAACAAATGATGGCTGCCACAAGTGTGGAAAGACTGATCACCACATCAAGAACTGTCCTTTATGGGAAATTGAATGGAAGAAGGAAAGATCTGAACGAAGGAACATGAAGAAGGAACAGGGACAACCCAAGAAAAGCAACAATAAAGGATCAACCAAGGCTATGGTCGCTGCTTGGGGAGAAAGCTCAGATGATGATGATGAGGATGAAATAGCACTTATGTCCATTGGAGAATCTGATGAAGAAACTGAGGTAAGTGTAATTCATATCAAAGACAAGATTAAATTATTGTCTAAAGAAAGGTTATCTGAGTTACTTCTAGAACTAATTGACGAATCTGAGGATGTAAACCATGAAAAGGAATAGTTATCTAAAGAATGTGTGATTTTGAAAGCAAAGTGCAAAAGCCTGGAACTTAAGGTTAGTGAAACTGTAAGTGAAAATACAGTGTTGAAGAACCAGGTTCATGCACTTGACTCAACTATCCTAGAGCTTAGATCTGAAAATCTAAAACTGAAATTAGGAACAGGTAAAAAGATAGCTGACCACACACAACTCACTCTAGAAGAAAATGTATGAAAAATGAAAGATGAGTTGTATGAAAGGGATGAGCAGGTAAGAATCCTAAAGGAGGATCTAAGCAAGGTCAAGCATGAGCTAGACAGAACTTGTAAATGGAACAAGTCCTCCAATGCACTTTCATGGCTACAAGAACACCATAGTAGCAACAGAAGAGGATTTAGGTTTGGGAACCTGGCACCTAAGTGGGATCCTAAGATAAAGTACCTCACACTTTCTAAGAACAAGATTTGCACACACTGTGATAAAGCAGGTCACTATAAAAGTGAATGCACTGCAAAAGAAAAGTCAAGTCAAAAGAACAAAGAATTTGTTCAAGGGAAGAATATGCTACCAAGTTGGGCGAAGAAGAATTTGATTCATCCTTTTGCCTATAAAAAGGGACCCAAACTAGTTTGGCTTCCTAAGACTAACCCCTAATTTCCTTTTGCAGGTCTAAGTGAAGGGGAGTAGCCAAATATGGTACATGGATAGTGGCTTCTCAAAGCACATGACAGGAAACAAGAACCAGTTCCTTTCACTTGAGGACCTTAAAGGAGGTAATGTCTCCTTTGGAAATGGGAAGAAAGGTAAGATTATTGGGGTTGGAAAGATAGGTAAGACTGATTCTCACTCTATTGAGAACGTCTACTTGATAGATGGACTGAAGTATAGTCTAATAAGTGTATCACAATTGTGTGATAGATGTAACATGGTAGCATTCACCTCTACAAAATACTTTGTGATTAATCTTACTACTGACAAGATAGTTTTGCAGGGAAAAAGAGTGAACAACATATATGTTGTAGATCTATCCACACTTTCAGATAATGAACTCACATGATTAAGTGTGCTGGATAATGATCCCCTCCTTTGGCACAAGAGGCTTGGACATGCCAGTTTAAGTCAACTCAACAAACTAATCTCTAAGGACTTGGTGATAGGGTTGCCTAACATTAAGTTCATGGAAGATAAAGTTTGTGAGGCTTGTTCAAGGGAGAAGCAGGTAAGATACTCTTTCAAAAGCAAGAAAGTGGTAAGCACCACCAGGATGATGGAACTGGTCCATGTGGATCTTTGTGGACCAATGAAAATATTGAGCAGATGTGATAAGAGATATGTGATGGTGCTTGTTGATGATTACTCTATATTTACTTGGACATTGTTTTTAATATTTAAAGATGAAGCATTTTACATGTTCACCTCTTTTGTTAGAAAAAATCAGAAATAACTAGGTAATCAACTTGCATCAATTAGGTCTGATCATGGTACTAAATTTGATACTGCTAAATTTGCTGAATTTTGTGATGAGCATGGCATAGATCATAAGTTTTCTTCTCCTAGGACTTCACAACAAAATGAAGTAGTCAAAAGAAAGAATAAGACATTAGAAGAAATGGCTAGGACTATGCTTCTTTCTAGTAAGCTGCCCCATAGTTTCTGGGCAGAAGCTGTGAACACTGCATGTTACATCATAAATAGGTGCATGACTAGACCTCTTATTGAGAAGACTCTCTATGAGTTACTTAAAGGGAGAAATCCAAACATATCCCATCTTAGGGCATATGGATGCAAGTGCTTTGTGCATAATAATGGTAAATACTCCCTAGGTAAGTTTGATCCCAGAAGTGATAAGGGAGTATTCTTGGGATAGTATTCACATAGTAAAGCTTATAAGATTTATAAAAAAAGAACTATGTGTGTAGAAGAAAGTGTACATGTGGTTTTTGATGAAACTAACAATCTTTCTGAGAGGTAGGAACACGATGATGAAGCAATTGGGCTTTTAAGAAACTCAAATGAAACCACAGCCCAGACTGAAGCTGCACCAGAGGAAGGAACAGGGGATGGAACAGGTCCTTCCACCTAGGGCAACTTGACAGGGGGAACTGAACAAAGAGGAACTGATCCTCAAACCTTGAGGGAACCTGTCCATGAACATGTTCCCCAGCAACAAAACATTGGAGGAACATCTAGGGAAAATCAGCTAGTTGTGAAACCTTACAAGTATCAAAGTTCTCATCCCATAAAGAACATAATTAATGATCCAACCTATGGAATCAAACCAGATCTTCTTTGAAGAATCTTTGTGATTTTGATGCTTTTTTGTCTCTTATTGAACCTAAAAATGTTGCTGAGGCTTTGCAGGATGCAGACTGGGTGAATGCAATGCAAGATGAACTTAACCAATTTGAGAGAAGTCAAGTTTGGCATCTGGTACTAAGACCCAAGGATCAGTAATTGGCACAAAATGGGTCTTCAGAAACAAACTTGACGAAGATGGAACAGTTACAAGGAACAAGGAAAGATTGGTGGTTCAAGGATATAGTCAAGAGGAGGGCATAGACTATTATGAGACTTTTGCTCCAGTTACAAGATTAGAGGCAATTAGACTCCTTATAGCCTTTGCTGCTTATATGGAATTCACTCTCCATTAGATGGATGTCAAAAGTGCTTTCCTCAATGGCTATCTAAAGGAAGAAGTGTTTGTCAAACAACCTCCGGGCTTTGAAAGCAAGGAATGTCCTGATCATGTGTACATGCTTGACAAGGCACTTTATGGGCTCAAGCAAGCTCCAAGAGCATGGTATGCAAAATTATCAAAATTCTTACTTGAGCATGGCTACAAGAGAGGTAAAATTGACAATACTTTATTCTTAAAAGAAAGAGGTAAAGATCTCTTGGTAGTTCAGATATATGTCGATGATATTATTTTTGGAGCAACTACTGATAAGTTAAGTAAAGAATTTGCTAAACTAATAGGGAGTGAATTTGAAATGAGTATGATGGATGAGTTTAATTTCTTTTTAGGCTTACAAATTAAATAAAATTCAAATAGAACTATGATCCATAAGCAGAAGTGTGTAAAAGAGTTTCTTAAAAGGTTTAAAATGGAAGACTCCAAAGAAATTAACACTCCTATAGCAACAGGCACAAAATTGGATGTAGATGAACCTGGTTCATCTGTCGATCAGAAGTTGTATAGAGGAATGATTGGCTATTTTTTATATCTCACTGCTAGCAGACCTAGCATTGCTTTCAGTGTAGGCCTTTGTGCTGGATTTCAGGCAAATCCAAAAGAGTCTCACTTGACTGCTGTTAAAAGGACCTTAAGATACCTAAAAGTCACCACTGATATTTATCTATGGTATCCAAAAGATAGTAATTTCAACTTAGTGGGATATGCCAATGCTGATTATGCAGGTTTTATTGTGGATAGAAAGAGCACCTAAGGTATGGCACATTTCTTTGGCTCGTGTCTTGTGTCTTGGGCCACCAAAAAGTAAACTTTTATGGACTTATCCACTACTGAAACTGAGTATGTTGTTGCTACCTCATGTTGTGCTCAATTGTTATAGATCAAACAACAATTAATGAGCTTTAGAATTGATGTAGGTTGTATTCCCATATTTTGTGATAACACCAGTTCAATTAGTATGACTAAGAACCTAGTTCATAACAAAAGAACTAAACATATAGATGTTAGGCATCATTTTTTGAGGGACAACTATGAAAAGGGTTTGATCACTATGGAATTTTGTGCTACTGACAAGCAAATAGCTGACATCTTTACAAAATCTCTAAGTAGAGATCATTTTGAAAGGAACATGTTAGAATTAGGAATGGTTAAGATCACCTAAAAGGAACCAGTTCTAACTCAAAAATTTTGGTCAGAAAATCTGTGAATTTTTGTATATAATTAGATTAGATTTTACTCAGTCTCATACTTTCATCAGTATATTCGTGTGACATGTGCTAAAATGTCTCATTATTATCTAATGATATTATCTTTACTTTCTTGAAAAATTCAGACTTACACAAGAGACTTCAAAGTGAAGAACCTGGTCCATCAAGATTACATGATATGTACTCTCCACTCAGCATATTTTGAAATATTTATATTTGGATTATGATCAAATGGATAGTCCCATTTAATCCTAACCTCCTTGAGCTTATCCGTTACGAAATGAATCAGTTTCATTCAAAAGAGTCCCAAAAACGCAATAAGTGTCTATATTCTAGAGAGAGTCATAAACGTCTCTTCAAATTGACTCTCAATTTGATTAGACCTCTGAACTTATGAAAAAGAAGTTGTTATCCAATTAATCTCTTCCTCTTTATATTGATTAGGCCTTAGTTGTTTCTTCACTTCAAAGTTCTAAGCCGTTAAACAATTCTCTATATCTTCTCTCATCTTCCAAACACACACACACACACTCATCTTCTCTCATACCCAAACACAGCAATGGCAAACACTTCTGAGAATCCCTCATCACCACCCAAAGAATCCATACCCACTCCTTCCACTACACCCTCAACCACACCTACCTCCAAGAAAGGAAGATTCAAGATACTTGCTCGCAAAGCTGTCGCTGGAGGAGAACAAATCTAGAAAATCAATGAGCAACTGAAGGAAGGGTAGGCAGATGAACCACATAAATCTGATGAATCATTCAAGTCTGCTACTGAGGGGGAAGAAACTATTTCTTCTGAAACAAAGCAGGTAACTTCTGGTTCGAAAATTACTTCTGAAATCATTTCTGAGGTTCCTGCAAATCTGGAAAATAGGTTTGTTCTGGTAGGAACTGTGGCTGGGGTAGAGACCTTAAGCATACATTGATACAATTTAAAACCAAGAAATATAAACACAAACTCTACCAATGTGTGTGCCAAGACCTGGTGTCACAAGTGAATGAGCATCTAGTAGATTATACAAAACTCCAAATACTGTCTGAAATGAAATAGACAGAATGTAAATATATGAAGAGACACTGGTAGCTGCAGAACGGCTCAGAAAGGCAGCTCACCACTATGCCTCGGGATGACGTGGGTATGTAATGATAGGTCCTCCACTAGTACCTGTCTCAGATCCTGCACAAAAAGTACAGCAAGTATAGTATGAGTAGGTAAACAACGTATACCTAGTAAGTATCAAGCCTAATCTTGAAGTGGTAGAGACGAGATGGCCGATTTTGACACTCACTATGGGTCAATAATAATAACTGAAATAAAACTAGGATATTTAAATCAACATGAAATACAGAATTTACAATAATTTATTTAATTAGCAGAAATAATCAAATTCCTTCAAATGTAACAATTCTCAATATATTAATTAAATTCCTTCGATTCAAATAATTTCCAATTTATCAATTAAACCTCATTTACAGGAGTAACAATTAATTCCTTAACAAGCAAGAATAATAATTCATTAAATTCCAAAGATTTTTCCAATTTATGAATTAGCTTCACAAGCTGAAATAAATTATTAAAGTATCATGTAATTATTATTATTAAGCACGATTTTTGCTGAGGACGTACGGCCCGATCCAGAGTGTCGTGTACACTGCCGAGGGACGTGCGACGCGATCCATAGATGCATCTATCCTGCCGAGGCGTTCGGCCCGCTCCACAAGAAAGGAGGACATTTTCTCATGTTCCTCCGAAAGGAGAGTATATTTATTATAAGATAAATTCGGGAGGAGAACAATTTCTTTTAATAATTAATTGATTTAAACAAAAATTAAGCATATGAAAATTTCATATTTTTCTACTTTTCATAACAATTCACAATATATACATCAATTATTTTAATTAATAAAGAATACAATTCACACAAGTAATTCATGCTTTGAGTCTTAAACTACCCGGACTTTAGCATTAATAGTAGCTACGCACGGACTCTCGTTACCTCGTGCGTACGTAGCCCCCGCAATTAGCAACAATTATTCAATTTAATCCCTATGGGGTAATTTCCCCCACACAAGATTAGACAAGAGACTTACCTCGTTTTGCTCTAATTTAATCCACTATAAGGCCTTTTCCACGATTATCCAACTCTGTCTGGCTCGAATCTAGCCAAAATAGTTCGATACAATCACTAAATATTATAGGAATCAATTTTATAAGAAAATACTATATTTTTAATAAAAATCCCGAAACTAATTAAAAATTTGTCTGTGGGGCCCATGTCTCGGAATCCGGCAAAAGTTACGAAATCCGATAACCTATTCAATTACGAGTCCAACCATACCAGTTTCACTCAAATCCGACTCCGAATCGATACCGAAATCTCAAATATTCGTTTCTATGAGATTTCTAAATATTTCCCAAATTTAAGTCTCAAAACACTAATTTATGGTGAAAACAATGATATACTTGTATATGTAGATCAAATCCGAGTTAGAATCACTTACCCCTATATTTTTCCCTTGAAAATCTGTCAAAAGTCGCCTCTGCTCAAGCTCAAGTTCGTCAAAAATGGCAAATGGGACGAATGTCCTCTGTTTTTATAACTTATAGCTCTGTCCAGTTCGATCAAGGAGCTCGATCAGGGGAGCTCGATCTCGGGAGCTCGATCTCAAGGAGCTCGATCTTGGGAGCTCGATCAAGGAGCTCGATCTTGGGAGCTGGTCATGGCCTCGATCAAGTTTGATCTTGGGTCTTGATCGTGGCCCTCGAGCCTTGCCTTCGATCATAGCCCTCGAGCCTTGCCTTCGATCGTGGCATCGATAATGAGCCTCGTCCCTGGCTTTGACTCAGGCCTCGATCGTGGGCTCGATATCTGGGTTCGATCACAGCCCAGAATATACAGCAGAAAGAAAAATTGCAGCAGCTTTTTAAGTCCAACTTTGATCCGTTAACCATCCGAAACTCACCCGAGGCTCTTGGGACCTCAAAAAAATATACCAACAAGTCCTAAAACATCATTCGAACTTAGTCGAATCTCTAAATCACATCAAACAACGCTAAAACCATGAATCATACCCCAATTCAAGCTTAATGAAACTAAGAGTTTTCAACTTTTACATTCGATGTCAGAACCTATCAAATCAACTCCGATTGACTTCAAATTTTACACACAAGTCATAAATTATATAACGGGGCTAGGAAAATTTTCAGAACTGGATTCCGACTCCGGTATCAAAAAGTCAACTCATTGGTCAAACTTCCAAACTTAAATTCTTGTTTTTAGCCATTTCAAGCCTAATTTAACTACGGACTTCCAAATAAAATTCCGAACACGCTCCTAAGTCCAAAATCACCATACAGAGCTGTTGGAATCATCAAAATTCTATTCCGGGGTCGTTTTCTCAAAATGTTGACCGAAGTCAAACTTAGCACTTTAAGGCCAACTTAAGGAACCAAGTGTTCCGGTTTCACTCCAAACACTTCCAAATCCCGAGCCAACTATCCCCGCAAGTCATAAATCATTACAAGCACCTACGGGAAGTTTTATTTTAGGGAACGGGGTTCTAAAAGTTAAAATGACCGATTTGGTCATTACATCTATATTCTGCCATAAAATAATTTTATGAGCTACATGTATATTCATTTGAAAATTAAAAATTTTGTGAGTAATAAATAGTTACCACTAAAGTGGTTTGTATATTTGAACTCATGAAAAATTCTTAATAAATTTGTACATGTAAAATCATGTCTATTCATGGATTGAGCATTATGATTAATAAGTAGGATCCACAAAATGGTCTATTTATTTGAGTCATTAAAATCTACTTAATGTACCTTGTGAAAATTATCCTTGATAAATCTACATTAGTGGTGGAGGTTCTTAACTAGAAAAACAGTTTTATCTTTGGGTATTAGTGAGACCAACTCCACCCAAGATAAGAAATATTGGGGTTTTCGCCGAACGGGAGAAAATATAATATCTTAGGTTCTTGTGTATTTAATAAAAAGAATAATTTATTGCAAAAGGAGATATTATGTATCCTAAAAATAGGATGAACATAATATATGTCTTGATCTCATAGTATAATTATAAGGAGAATGAAAATCAATATCATATTTATTTTAATTCATGAAACTGCTTAAAAGCGGTTATTCTCCGAATTTGGTTACATGCTGGTGGTCATGAATTTGACGAACTCCGATTGACCTGAAACTAGGTAGGTTCATCGAAAACAATCTAGTGAGAAAACTCACTCCTATGCAGTGAATCATGCTGATTTTCGGCATTTTGAGGTCGTTTAGATGGGTTTTCAAGCAGTTTATTAAATTGAATTTATTATAAATATGAAAAATTATTCTTTATATATCAGCTATATTTGTGTTAAATCTGAAACATGGTGATTTAACTTGATATGATATATAGCAAGAATGCAAATCACATGGATTTAATCCTAAATACGCTAAAAATAATTTATTCGAATTTGGTCTAGTTTTTGGCGATCGTGAATTTCACGATCTCCGAATGACCTGAAATTCGGTAAGATCATCGAAAACGATCATTTAAGAAGAACTCACTGCTATGCAGGTAATCACATCGTATTTTTACGATTCAGGATCAATTAGATGAGTTTTTTGGAGGTTTGGCGGATTAAAATGTGATTTACATACGAAAAATCATTCTTTCTATCATTTTATTTATGTCTAATCTGGAACGTGATAACACATGTTGATTTGACATGAATTGGTATATGATAAGAATGTAGGTCATATTTTAAATTCTTAAAAAATGCTTAAAATAGTAATTTTCCAAATTTGGTCGCAATTTTTGGAGATTGTGATTTTAACGATCTCCGATTGATCTGAAATTTGGTAAGTTTATCAGAAACAACTCAGTGATCAATACTCAATGCTATGCAGTGTAAAACATTAATTTTAGCATTTTAAGACTGTTTAAATGGGGTTTTGAGCATTTTTTTTAATTCAGGAAATTAATCCTCAGAGAAACGTTCGTGGTTGTGATAAAGTGGTGATAGGAATTAACCCCTATGGTCTCCATTTTTATTTATAGTGAGATAATAAATTTACGCGTTGAAATTAGGTCTTCCTTCATATCGGATAAATTTATTATGAACTCACTGGGTATAGTTACTAGTTATTGATAAGGTGTATTAACTCTCTATATGAGTTTAAGGGTTGAATCAATTTTGTAACTAAAATACAATCATGATTAAGTGGCTATAGAAATATATTTTTATGTTCTTCCACTATTAATTTTTAGTGAGTAATAAATTTACGCGTTGACTTTAGGTCTTCCTCCATATCGGATAAATTTATTGTAAGCTCACTAGTTGGAATACTAGTAATTGATATCGTGTACTTACTCTCCATCTGAGTATACATGTTGGATCAATGGAACTAGAGCTGTTAATTATGATGTTCACTTGACTTAAATTAACAGTATACTCTCCATGTGAGCTGGGTCTGTTTTATTTATTGGAGTGAATAATCTGGCATTACATATGTATGTTGCATGAGTAGTTCTTTTCCCATCAAAATTGCTATTCGAGATGCATGAATACATATATGTGTAGTGTGTTTAAAATTTTAGATTAAAAGGTTATATACAATTGACTGAAAATAATAGTATACTCTCCATCTGAGTTGGTTCTATTTATTTTTGGATTGTATAATTCTTGCATTATATAATATACTTTGCATGAATGATTCTTTTTCCATCGAAATTTATTATTCGAGATGCATGCATGTATATAAATATTGAATGTAATCTGAATTTTATTATTTAGTGTTTTGACTTATTATGATCTATTTAATATTTTTATCTCAACTCCACAATGACTTTATGCAATTTGTCGTATTACTTGTTAAAACTTTCTTTTAGTGATAAGACATTAATTTAAAGGATGTAATATATGTACCTTTTTGTGAGAAGGAATTTAATTTCGGTTTCTGGGCAAAATAAGAGATGGATATTTGTCTTATTTTTCGAATAACTCTTGAGTTATTGATCTTGATAAATATTTTATCTCTTGTGGTACATGAATGCATGACCTTGTTATTGTATATTAATGTCTCTCCTCAACAGAATAATATTAGTCTACCTCATAAGAGAATATGTTCTTCAAAATTGAGTAAAACTTATATGTGCACTTTTGTCTAAGTCATATTAATCTGGATAGGATTTCAAGTTGGTCAAGGATGAACTTTAAGGTTAATTGAAAGTAGAGACACTACCAACTTGTGGATCCTGTCTAGAAGAAAAATGTCTAAAATATATTTCCCTTCAAAAGGAAATAAAGTTGGTGATATGTTAGAATGAATCCCTTCTGATTTGTATGGTTCAATGAATATACTAGTAAGAGATTGATTTGAGTATTTTTGTGACGTTCATAAATGTTACTCGAAACATTAATACATTTATTTGATGCACCGTAAGTTTAAATGATTTGAGTAATTCAAGACTTTTAAGACTTGAAACGGAGAATCACTAAGGAAATATATTAAGTTACTGCAATTTGATTGTAGTGGCGAGCACCTCTCTAAAGAGTTCTTTTATTACTTATCATAATAAGGGATAATATCTCAATTGTCTACTGTAAACTCCATAATAGAGTGGTGTGGTAGAAAGAAGAAATAAGCCTCTTTTGAACATGGATAGATTAATGAAGTGTTATTCAGATTTACCTTATTCATTTTTGGAATATTTCCTAGAAATTACAAATTACATTCTAAATTTAGTTCCTTCTAAGTTAGTACCTATGATATCTAGTTCCTTCTATGCTCAGTCTGCGGCATGTTCATATATAGGCTTGTCCAACATATGTGTTGAAAGGAAAAGCGGATATGTAAGTTGGAATTAAGAATGGATAGGTGCATGTTTATTGAATACCCAAGAAAACGAATGGAGTATTATTTTATTATCCTAAAGAAAATAAGGTAATTGTTAAAACAAATGTATTTTTCTAGATAAGGATTGTTCAATAAACCATGTTCCAAGAAGTAAACTATTTTTACAGGAACTAGGCAAAGAAATAACTAGATGTTCAAGAACATCAAAATCCACATGTCGGAATTGACGTTCCATTGCATTTAAGTAGTGGGAGAACGTTAATAGACAGAATATGCCTTTATCGAATGGGAGTGATGTTTGAACAGTGAACAAAAGTAGCTAATATTTCAATACCGTAAGGTAATGAAGGTAATATTAGTAGTACTTCATCGTAGTGGGAGAATACTAAGGAAAATTATAGTTCGGTGTACACTCTTGGGATAGTTTCGGTAACAGGATCCCAGAAGAGTTTAATACCAAACTAGATAGTGACGACAAAGAACTACTGGACAAAGATTGCATCAGAAATAACTTGGCAAGATTCTTTAACAAAACCTTATTTGGTGAAGACTTTTAATAGTCATGTAAAAGAATGCCAGAGAAAGTTGTATATGCATAGTTATGAGTCTAAGTGGGAGATTGTTGGGGCATATACTATTAACCATGCATTTGGATATAGTATATTCTAATAATTGTTATGGTTAAAAGTCTAAGTGGGAGATTGTTAGGATATATACTATTAACTATGGGTTTGGTTTAGATATAGTAGTTATTATGAAATAATTATTTATTCAGTTTTAATAAAATTTTAAATAGATCATATATTAGTTTGTGTCCTTTGCTTATATAGTAGATGATTTAGTGTATAGAGTTTAGTTTATACACGAAAGATTAAATCATCGGTTCTTATAAGTATAAAGTTTGAGTTCACAATCTAATGATGAAATTGGACAAATCATCATGGATGATTGTAGCACAAGATTAAATATAATTTATCTTGATTATGGGAATAGTTTAATTCCAACTTCTTGTGCTAGTACATTTTGTATGTATTCAACGGACCAAAATAAAGACATGTATTTTATACTGACTTAATAAAATAACTCTAGCAATTAAATGTACTTATACTCTAAATCTTGATATAATTATTATTAGTTGTGTATATTATTATTATTTTAATTTATTAAAAGGCGAGATTCTTTCGTGGGTCAATATGCCTGGTAAATTGGATAACGGAAAAGGTTCATATATGCTAGTGAACTACACGAAATTGTACACATTTACCCGTCGTTAAAAGGTGGGCTCACATATGCCCTTGCCGTATATAAGGTGGCTCACATATGCCCTTTTTTAGACGGACCTCACTAACAAAATGTTTAGCACCAGATTTTGACAGGTGTCACAATCTGATGCATTCCATCTATACCCTAATTTAAATAATAAATCAACCGGACCCATCACCCTTATTTTATTAAACCGACCCGACCCAGTACCCTACAATAAACCCCAATCCTATTATATTACTCCACGACTTGCTACCCTTCAACTATGTTGACCCAACATCCGAACCCTATTTTCGACCATCGGCGTCTTCAAGACCTTCATGACCTTCACAGTTCAACAGAATATCATCACCAGGCGCAGAATTTTGAGCCAACGTCACTTTAACGATAACAACCAACAACATGAAAGTAGAATCTAAGAGAAAACAGAATTTACTGCCTTCTGTCATTGATGCTATACACACCAATGGTAAAAATCACTGGAAAACAAAAAAATATTGCAAAGAAAATATCAATATCCTGTTGTTGACCTCCAATAGGATAGCTGGATTTTTTAAGTCCTGATAAACAATCAATCAGGGATTTAAACTATTTTGCAGCTAAAAACCAGTTGAAATGAGCACACTTTTCAAATAATGAGCTCACTTTGTATTGACCCATCAGCTATGGTGAGAGGGGAATTTGGGAGAAGAAAGCAGAGGTGAGAGAGTGAGTAATATAATAGGATTGGGGTTTATTGTAGGGTACTGGGTCGGGTCGGTTTAATAAAATAAGGGTGATGGGTCAGGTTGATTTATTATTTAAATTAGGGTATAGATGGAATGTACCAGATTTTGACACGTGTCAAAATCTGGTGCTAAACATTTTATTAGTGAGGTCCGTCTAAAAAAAGGCATATGTGAGTCACCTTATACACGGCAAGGGCATATGTGAGCCCACCTTTTAACGACGGGCAAATGTGTACAATTTCGTATAGTTCACAGGCATATATGGACCTTTTCTGATTGGATAATAATGTACATTGGTGAAGTAATAGTTAGTTGATGGAATCCATGTCTAGGTTTAGAGATTGATGATACACCTTTATAACAGCTTATAAGTTTTCATGTATAAACCAGGCCGGTGGATTTTGTATTCGACATATGAAATAAGTTAAGCGAAAGTCTAAAGAAAATAATCAATAAATTAAATAGTCAGTAATTTAATTTAATTGATTAGTATCTGAATATTAACATGGAGAGTTAAATAAGATTTAATGGATGAATTTCGAAATTGAATAAGGAGTGCAATTACGAATTTTTAGTGAAATAATTCGTAATTAATTATGGTGGATATTAATTTCGAAAATTAGAAATTAATTTCATAATTGAAAGCCTTGTTAATTAAATTATATGGTCTCTGTTGTGTCTAAATAATAGGAAATAAAGGAATCTTTTTTCTAGTGAAAAGGAAAACCTAACAGGTTTTGGAAAAGGGTTTTAACCCTTAAAACTTGTGCTATAAATGCATAAGGTTTTCTACCTAGAGGGAGAAGAAGAAGGTGACCGAAATTTTCAGCCTTTTTCCTAAAAAATTTCGCCCACACGAAATTACTATTTTCGGATATTATTTGGGTAACACAGTAGAAGATCGTGGAATATTCGCGAATCTTTATCATGCTGATGATGGAGATTTCATTGAGTTGTTGTGGAATTGGAGGCTCACGTGATAGAGGAACTTTATTCACGCTTCAAAAGGTAACCCGTGAAATCCCGTTTATACTAGTTGTCTAGATTACATGTAATTTTGATACTGGAATTGATTCCGCTGCTTATAATAATCCTTCCACATATAGTCATATATCACAACATGCTTCCTATCAATGCATACTATCATGGCCCTGTCCGTCTATCATACTCCATCCGTCCAATTTATGTGCCAATGTTCAAATTTAGAGTCAAATGATTTTTTTTAACTATAATTTTTATATACTTTTTAAATAGTTTAAATTATTAATTATTATGACTTAGAGTATCTTTTATGTAGTTTTTAAATTTATAAATTTTATTTAAATAATTTTAAAATTTTAAATCTAAATTGACGATCAAAAATTAAAAAGTTTGATTCTTGAAATCTAAACATGCCTCATAAATTTGGACATAAGGAGTAATAGATATTGAACATGCATGCTTTTAATTCTCTTCCAAAATCCCAATTTAAAAGCATGCTTTTAATGCTTTTAAAGTTCAATTACTCTTCCAAAATCCCAATTTAAAAATTTGTGGTTTGCGCTCTTACTTTTTGTGTTTAATTCTCGATTCAATTTTTGGTTTGAAATTTTTCTTAAATCAAATCAGTTTCTGCAAGCGTATCTCACAAAATTATTTCTTTAACAAGCTCAGAATTTCCAGAAAAACTTGTTCATTTACTAGCTTTAGTCTGTGATAGTTGATATAGTACTGCAAAAGATCGGAAATTCTTTAATTTTGAACTTTGGAAATGTAGAACCTTCTAAAAGGAAGTGTTTTGCCACTGAATAGGTCTGTCCAATGCAAGTTCAAAGTAATTGGGTTAATAAATTTGGATGACGAATGACTAAAACCGGAAAAAAAAAGTTTTTCTTCCCTTTTCGTCCATGATAAAAATCTTCATAGATTGACAATGCAAGGACTATTCGTGCTTATTGATAGCGTGTTAGCACTTACCATGAATGCTTTCAAACCGTTAGCTTAGTATCTATTTCTCCAATTAAGACATTACTGAATTCATGTTGGCCACTTATCCTTGTCTTTGCTCGGCCTGTAAAAAAATAAAATCTCCACGATTGATGAACGAAAATGACAAGCAATTTGGGTTTATTCAATTTGTTTTATTCTAAAATTTTCTGAAGTGGGTCATCATATGTGAAAGCAAAGTCAATAACTTTTACGATATCCAGAAGAAACTTGGTTTTAGCGTTGACATGAATACGTCGTAATGATGCAAAAGAATTAACAGTTCTTGTCTCCGTACCACATTTTCTTTGGAACCGGCTGGTTGAAATAGGTAAAACTTTACACGACTTTTTCGGTTATTATATTTAAGTTTTCTTTTTTAAAATAAAAGGTGATACTTTCTTGAATAATGAACCTAAATAGCCGTCCATCCAATCGCTTAAAATTTATATATATATATATATATATATATATATATATATATATATATATTAGCGCATAATTTATATATACCGACTAGAATAAAAAGAAATAAATCCGCCCGACTATTTGTATATAGATTTGACTTTCTTTTCGTAGCTAATTGAGGTCATATATGGTTCAAGCTTTATCACGATCCAAAATCTCACCAAAGATCATGATGACACCTAACCTCAATAGTAGGTAAGCCAACGTCCAAACATATATAGATCAAACTAAACTCAACAAGATATAATATAAGTAAGTTAGCATAACACGCAAAATAAGTATCCCAACAACAGTCAATGCAGAAATACTATGACAACAAATCCCAAAATCTGGGAGCATGGAGTCATCAACTCTAATATAAGATACAACATGTTTTATACTTCAATGCCACACAAGATTGGGGGAGGGGGAGGGGGAGGGGGGAAGGGGGGGAAGGGGGAGGTGAGGTGATTAGTGTGGTGTCCAAATTTTACGTGCACTGATTATTGAATGACCCGGTTCTTCTATGTGGTCCTTATACTGCTATTGCGGAAATAGTAAATGCAAAAAGTAAAGAACACAAGTATTTTTTTTACGTGGAAAATACCTGGCTCAAAAGGTTAAAAAATCACGACCCACTACTTAGTAGAATTTTTCCAATACTTCATTAAATCACTGAGCCAAAATAACATTTGCAAAACTCTTTGTAAACCTAAGGATTACCTCTAATCCCGTTGTAGCAACCGGCCTCTAACTGACGACAACTTTAAGTTAACTCTAACTTGAATACTCAGAGTACCTAATACAATTGCCTCTAGATAAAGCTGGAAGGAACAATTTGAAAAGCCCTACTACAATTGAACTAGAATAAAAGACAGACACTTGGAACTGGTTCTTTTATCTGGTTCATGTAGCTTCAGGTTCGCACACTTGAATCACACAAGAATTATTTGTAAAATGCCTTGCTATTTTGCTCTCAACTCACGTTTAACTTCGGCGTTTGTGCGCCCCTGTAGAATGAGAACATCGTGCAATATATAGAGTTAGTAGAATAAGAAATAACTAGAATTCTAATGCTATACTCTTCCTTGGTGGAAGAGTTCTAGTTACCTTCAACTTCTAACTCATCCCTTATCTTAGATAAAGTTCTCTTCGAGTAAGGAGTCCTTCTCCTTATCATTTATGCAACCTTTTCGATCAGGAGATATCAGATTTAATAACATAAACTTATCTCCTTCACGTGCATCCCTTATGCTCGAATGGCACGGCATCATCCTTCATCTTTTACTCTTATCCTCACCATATAATAATGATATGATAAATAAAATGACATAGAATCACCCTCTGTGCTTTAATCCTCACAATCTCTTAGATAAATGATAGTATATGTAAATAAGACACGACAACACCCTTCGTGCTTTTCACTCTTCCTTACAAAGAAATAACACTAATCCATAATAGCAGTGCAAGTTGGGAAAAAATATTTCACTTCAATTATAGTGTCATGATAGACAAACTCAACCTTCAATATCTCAAAAACTCCAAAATAAATAATAAATACGAAGGCAAATAATTAAGGAAATAGTAATCTAACTAAGGCATGGAAAAAATAGTCAATGGAATAGCATAGTACAATAAAATAATATTCACCCGCATGCTTTAACCCAATGATGATGTATATATACTCGTCACCTTATATATATATACGTTGTCCCTACCCATAAATCACGTAGCAAATAGACTAACAAGTCTTAATTACCTCAAGTCAAAGCTAACCACGACACTTACCTCACTTCACAATCAAGTCAATGCTCAACCACGACTTTTTCTTTAGAACTAGCTTCCAAACCAATTAAATCTAGCCTAATATAGTTCAAATAATTCAAAATAAGCTTTAGAAACAACCCACG
Organism: Nicotiana tomentosiformis; assembly: GCF_000390325.3. NCBI lineage: Eukaryota > Viridiplantae > Streptophyta > Magnoliopsida > Solanales > Solanaceae > Nicotiana > Nicotiana tomentosiformis. The sequence continues at coordinate 178,058,313 of NC_090813.1, forward strand.
AGTGAAAAAAATTCGATCTTTAATTAAATTGAAAAAAGTCAATAAAAGTCAACTCGGGGCATGCTTGGTCAAAATTCGAGATTCGGACCAAGACCCGATTGTCAATTCACCCGAGCCAGCTTATGTGATTTGTGTCGAAATCCGATCTCAATTTGAGGTCTAAATCTCAATTTTATAAAATCCCTAATTTATACCATGAAATTCATAGATTAAAGGTTAAAATCAACGGGTAATTATGAAAATACATCAAAACTAGTTTAAAATCACTAACCAATGAATTTAGGATGAAAATCTCCTCAAAATTGCCTCTAGACCGAGCTCTAACTTTCAAAAATGGTATTTTGTGAAATAATCCTGATTTCCAACTTTTAAAATAGATGGGTGTCAAGTGTTCTTCGCGTTCGCGAAGCACGTGATGCGTTCGCGAAGAACACTGGTCTTTTGGCCTTTGCATTCGCGAAGCCTTATTCCCCATCCCGCCTTTGCGTTCGCGTCCCATGGTACGCATACGCGATGAAAACCAACCCCTGCCTTCCCAGATCTCCCCAAAGCATCGCGTTCGTAAGAGGTGAGATGCCTTCGCGAAGGGTAATCCCCCTAATGTTTCTCTTTCGTGTCCTTCCTCTTGCGTTTGCGAAAAGTAACTATCCCCCAGCCCAAGTTTCCCTTTTGCAATCGCGAGAGAGCCTTCTCGGTCGCGAAACACTGCGCATTAGAAGAAAAACTAACAGTCTCCTAAGTCCAAAAATGGTCCTAAGCCTATCCGAAACTCACCCGAGGCCCTCGGGCTCCAAACCGAACATGTACACAAGTCTAAAAATATCATAAGAACTCGCTCGCGCGATAAAAATACCAAAATAACATCCGCAACCACGAATCAGACATCAATACAAATGAAATTTAAAAGCAAACTCAAGAGTAGCTAGAAACACAATCAAACATCTGATTCCTATCAAACAACACAGAATTACGCCAAATTTTGCAGACAAGTTTCAAATAGCAAAACAGACATATTCCATGTCTCAAAATCAAAATCTGAACCCGATAACAATAAAGTTAACCTATGGTCAAATCTAAGAAATTTCTAAACATTCGAATTGCCAACTTTCGGCAAAACAAGTCAAATCAACCTAAAGACCTCTGAATTCAATTTCAGGTATACGTCTAAGTTCAAAATCACAATATGAACCTACCGGAATTGTCAAAATACCAATATGGGGTCGTTTATCCAAAATGTTGGCTGGGGTAATCTCTAACCTTACTTTTAGTCAAAAAATTTATTTACTTCAAAATGTTACATAAAAGATTTTTGAAAAGCGACATGGACCACACACACAAACCAAAAATATCAAATGAAGATGTGGGAGGTCTTAGATCATGGAAGTTAAGGCTAGTACTCAAAACGAACTATTGGGTCGTCATATTCTCCACTTCTGAAAGAAACGTTCGTCCTCGAACGGACATAAAAAAGTACCTGGACTGGTGAAAAAGTGGGGGTATCTACTCCGCATATCGGACTCGGACTACCACGTAGCTTCCTTGATCGGTTAACCTCTCCGTTGCACTTTCACATAAGAAAAAATCTTAGATCTCAACTTTCGAACCTGCCGGGCTATATTAGCCACTGACTCCTCCTCACAAGCCAAATTATCATCAAGCTGAACCGTGCTGAAGTCTAGAACATGCGAGTTGTCCTCATGGTACTTCCAAAGCACGGAAACGTGAAATAGGATGTACCACTGCTAGGCTAGGAGGCAATGTAATCCTGTAAGTAACCACCCAAACTCTCTCTAAGATCTCAAATGGTCCAACAAACTTCGAGATCAAGTTTTTCTTCTTTCTAAATCGCATCACGCCCTTCATAGATGACACTCGAAGAAGAACCTTCTCACCTACCATATATGCCACATCTCAAACCTTCTGGTCCGCATAATTCTTCCGTCTAGACTGGGCTATGCGAAATCGCTCCTGAATTACCTTAACCTGCTCTATAGCATCACTGACCAAATTAGTCACCAACAACGTAGCCTCTTGGGGATCAAACCATCCAATCAACGAACGACATCGCCTCCCATATAAGGCCTCCTATGACACCATCTGAATACTCAGCTGGCAACTATTATTGTAGGCAAACTCCACTAGAGGTCAAAACTGATCCCATGAAACTCCGAAATCCATAACACAAGCACATAACATGTCCTCCAAGATCTGAATAGTACGCTCGGACTGTCCCTCCATCTGAGGATGAAATGATGCGCTCAACCTGACCTGCGTGCCCAACTCACGCTATACGACTCTCCAAAAATGCGATGCTAAATGCTTTCCTCGATTAGAATAATGGAAATGGGTATGCCGTGCATGCGGATAATCTCTTGTATGTAAATCTGATCTAACTGCTCTGAAGAATAGAAAGTCGCCACCGGAATAAAGTGTGCAGACTTAGTCAACCCGTCCATAATAACCCAGACTGTGTCATATTTCTTCAAGGTCCGTGGTAAGCCTACCACAAAATCCATAGTGATGCGCTCCCACTTTCAATCCGGTATCTCCAATCTCTGAATAAATCCACCCCATTTCTGATGTTATACTTCACCTGTTGACAATTCAAACACCGAGATACATAAGCAACAGTGTTTTTCTTAATTATTCGCCACCAATAGTGCTATTTCAAGTCACGGTTCATCTTCGTGACACTTGGGTGAATAGAATAGCGCGAACTATGAGCCTCCTCAAGGATCAACTCTCTCAACCCATCAATATTTGGAACACAAATCCGGCCCTGAAGCCGCATAACACCATCATCACCAATCACAACCTCCTTAGTACCACCACATCGTACCGTATCCTTCAACACTAACAAGTGAGGATTATCAAACTGGCGAGACTTGATACGCTCCAACAACGATGATTATGCTACAACACAAGCAAGAACACGGCCGTGCTCCAAAATATCCAATCTCACAAACTGATTGGCCAAAGCCTGAATATGCATGGCTAGTGGCCTCGCGGTTATCGGTAAATATGCCAAACTACCCATACTCTCAGCCTTTCTACTCAATGCATCGGTTACTACATTGGCCTTCCTCGGATGATATAATATGGTTATATCATAATATTTCAGCAATGCTAACTATCTCCGTTGCTGCAAATTAAGGTCCTTCTACTTGAACATGTGTTGGAGACTCTGATGGTTCGTATAGACCTCATAATGAACGTCGTACATATAATGCCTCCAAATCATCAGCACGTGAACAATGGCTGCCTACTTTAAATCATGAACAAGATAATTCTTCTCATGAACCTTCAACTTCCAAGATGCATAGGCAATCACCCTACCATCCTGCATCAATACCACGCCAAGCCCAATACGCGATGCATCACAATATATAGTTTAAGATCCCGAACCTGTAGGCAACACCAACACTGGAGCTGTAGCCAATGCAGTCTTAAGCTTCTGAAAGCTCAACTCACCATCATCGGACCATCTGAAAAGAGTACCATTTTGGGTAAACTTGGTCAATGGGGATGAGATAGATTAAAACCCCTCTACGAATCGGCGATAATAACCCGTCAAACCCAAAAAGTTCCGAATCTCCGTAGCTGAAGTAGGTCTAGGCCATTTTTGAACTACCGCATTCATCTTAGGATCCACTTTAATGCCCTCGAAATATACAACATGGCCCAAAAAGGCAACCGAGTCCAAACTATAACTCACACTTTGAAAACTTGGCATATAATTGTCGATCCCTCAAAGTCTGAAGTACGATTTGAAGATTCTGCTCATTCTCCTCTCGACTGCGGGAGTAGACCAAAATATCATCAATGAAGACGATCACAAAAGAATCCAGATTGGGCTTGAACACCTGGTTTATAAAATCCATAAAGGCTGTTGGAGCATTAGTCAAACCAAATGACATCACTAAGAACTCATGGTGACTATACTGAGTCCGAAAAGTTATCTTAGGGACATCCGATGCCCTAATCTTCAACTGATGGTAGATAGATCTCAAGTCAATCTTAGAAAACACCTTGGCTCCCTGAAGCTGATCAAATAAGTCATCAATCCTCGGCAACAGATACTTGTTCTTGATAGTGACTTTGTTCAACTGCCAATCATCAATACACATCCTAATTGTTCCATCCTTCTTCTTCACAAACAATACTAATGCACCCCAAGGTGAGACACTAGGTCTAATATATCCCTTATCAAGCAAATTCTGCAACTGCTCCTTCAATTCTTTCAACTCAACTTGGGCCATACAATATGGTGCGGTAGAAATGGGCTGACTTACAGAACCAAATCAATGCAGAAGTCGATATCTCTGTGGCATCCCCAGAAAATCTGTAGGAAACAACTATGGAAATGCGCGCACAACTAGTGTTGAATCCATAAAAAGAACCTCCGCACTAGCATCACGGATACATGCCAAATATGCCAGAAACTCCTTCTCGACCATGCGTCAAGCCTTCACATTTGAAATGACCCTGCTAGTGGAAAAGCTAGGAGTCCCTCTCCACTCCAATCGAGGCAACCCCGGCATGGCTAATGTCACAGTCTTGGCGTGCCAGTCCAAAATAGTATGATAAGGTGACAACCAATATATGCCTAAGCTCACATGAAAATCCACTATATCAAGAAGTATAAGGTCTACCCTAGTCTCATAGCTTCCGATAGAAACCATACATGCGATAAACATGATCTATTATAATAGAATCTTACATAGGCATAGACACATAAACATGAGCACTTAAAAAATCAAGAGGCATAACCAGATATGTAGCAAAATAGGATGACATATATGAATATGTGGAGCCCGAATCAAATAAAACTGAGGCATCTCTATTGTAAACCAGAACAATACCTATGATGACCGCATCAGATGACTCTACCTCAGATCTAGCTGGAAATGCATAAAAACGGAGTTGATCCCCGCCACCCTGACATTCGCCTTTCGGACGGCCCTTCCCTGGCTGACATCCACCTCTAATGGCGTAACCACCACCTCGGACTTCCTGACTGCCGCATCTAACTAGATGAGCGGGCGGTGGGGAAGCCGGTGCTGGAACCATGGCACGAGAACTCTGATATGGCATGCTGCCCTATGGCATAAGGCAAAACCACGCGACGTTCCTCGGATCTCCACAAGTATAACAAGTCCTCAACTGCTATGACTACAGACCCTGAAACTGACCCTCTCGACCTGAAGAATCACCCTGATAATTCTGAATCAGAGGTGCACTGATCGGAGCTAAAGGTATGTTGTAGGCTAGCTGCTAAGGATGAGACCCATAAGAACCCCGGCTACCCAAAGCATCGTGGGATCCCTGAAGTGCTGACTGAATCATCCTGGGAGGATGGCCTCTACCAAATGAACCCCTACCTCTAGATGAGGCACCACTGAAACCATCAAAATGTCGAGGCCTCTTCTAAAATATCGCCTCCCTACCCTGACCACGAATCATCTCAATCAATCTAGCAATATCTATCACCCACTGGAAAGTAATATCATCCCATTATCCTTGTCCAAGTGTAGGCTGATACCAAAAGTAAGGCCATCAATGAATCTCCTCACTCTCTCCCTCTCAATAGGAAGCAAGACAACTACATGGCAAGCTAAATTTACGAATCGTGTCTCGTAATGGGTAACAGTCATGCTACCCTATTGAAGGTGCTCAAACTGCCTGCGATACTCATCTCTCGGAGTAAAAGGAATGAATTTCTCCAAAAATAGCTATGAGAACATATCCCAAGTGAGTGGAGGTGATCCTACTGGTCTGGCTCGATCATAGACCTACCACCACCTCTTGGCAGAGCCATGTATCCAAAATACCGCGAAGTAAAATCCATTGGACTCCAATATACTGATGTTGCACAACACCTCATGGCAATAGCTAATGAAATCTTATGGGTCCTCAGAAGGCGTGCCACCAAATCGAATAGGAAATAACTTTGTGAACTTGTCCAATCTCATCAACCCCTTAAAATCATCTATGTGTAGAAATAATAGGTTGAACCACTCAAATTGGCGGAACTGTCGGAGTCTGATATCCATAGCCAATTGCTATGGTGTATGAGTAGCAGGAGTCTGGTATCCTCCCCATCCTGAGAGATATCTGGTGCCACAGGAAATGCACCGGTCTGGGCCACGCTCTCCATAAGGCGTACTAAGTGGACTAGAGAGTCCTGAAGTACCAAGGTAGAAATAAAACCCTCTGGGAACTAAGTTGGTCCAACTGGCATGGTCTAAACAAAACCCTCCTCCTCCTGCTCGATTTGAGGGTCTGCAATATGTGATGCAACACGTGCTCTAGGCTAAGTTCTGCCTCTACCTCTGGCTCGACCTCGGCCCTGACCTCTACCCCTGGTAATGGCAGCAACATGGGGCTCTGGCTCCTGACCTGTCGTGGATGTTGTACGTATCCTCACCATCTGCGAGAGAACAAGACTGGAATGATTCAAACTTCAGTGATTGAATAAAATCGCACGATAGAGAAATAAAGAAGTGAAATTTTCCTAAAGCTCTATAGCCTCTAGAAGATAAGTACAAACGTCTCCGTACCGATCCTCCAGACTCTACTAAGCTTGCTACTGACTCGTGAGACCTAAGCTACTTAGTGCTCTGATACCAACTTGTCACTACTCGGATTCCCAACCTTGGGACCGTGATGGCGCCAAACATCTACTTTCTAGGCAAGCCAACATTAGATAACCAATTAACCATTTTAAAAAATTAAAATCGAGTAATAATTATTATTAACGATTAATAAAGAAATACTACATAAGATAAACCCATAATATAACATGGTCTAGTCTAATCCTAGAAAATCTAGAGTCACCAGTGCATGAGCAACTAGAATACTACAAGTATGGTTTGAACGAAATACAACTGTTTGAACTGAAATTAACAGTAAACACAGAAATAGAAAGGTACTTCAGGGACCGCGAAAGCCAGCAGCTCTACCTCAAGTCACCACTATAGATATGATCCGAGCAAAAATACCACTAGACTCCATTGGGAAAAATGCCAGTATATGCACAAGAAGTGCAGAAGTGTAGTATGAGTATAACTGACCCAATGTAATCCGTAAATATCGAGCCTAACCCCGACGAGGTAGTGATGAGGCAATGACAAGACACCTACTAAGATCATGTGCAGATATATACATAAAGCAACACAAATAACAAATAGGGCATTTAACATGATAACGCGGGGGGAAAAGAAAAGTACAATAAAAATGGCAAGTACAAAATCACCAAGTAGCCTTTTCACGAAATAAACAATAATGCAACCGATTAAATCACCAATTCGGACATCAAATAAAGCAATCAAATCAACAATGGAACGGCATCACCCTGCACTTTTACTCTATTACCCTTCGTATTTTTACTCTCCTCCTCACCAAATAATAATTATATGATAAATGAAATGGCACGACATCACCCTTCGTGCTTTAATTCTCACAATCTCTCAAATAAATGGTAGTATATGCAAATAAGGCACGGCAACACTCTTCGTGCTTTTCACTCTTCGTACTTTTCACTCTTCCTCACCAAGCAACAACACTAATCCACAATAGTAATGCAAGGTGGGAAGCAAATTTAACTTCAATTATAATGTCATGATAGACAAACTCAACCTTCAATATACAACTCCAAGATAAACAATAAATACGAAGGCAAACAATTAAGGAAATAATAATCTAACTGAAGCATGGAAAGAATAGTCAATGGAACAACATAGTACAATAAAACAATCTTCACCTGCATGTTTTAACCCAATGACAACGCATATATACTTTATTCCCACACATAAATCACGTGAAAAATAGACTAACAAGTCCTAATTCCTTCAAGTCAAAGTTAAACATGACACTTACCTCAATCCTCAATCAAGTCAATGCTCAATCACATCTTTTCCTTTAGAATTAGCCTCCAAACAATCAAATCTAGCCAAATATAGTTTAAATAATTCAAAATAAGCTTTAGAAACTACCCACGAGTGAAATAAATTCAATCTTTGATGAAATTGGAAAAGGTCAATAAAAGTCAACCCCGATCTCGCTTGGTCAAAACCCGAGATTTGTACCATGACTTGATTACACATTCACTCCTGATCCCGATTATGTGATTTTTTTCAAAATTCGACCTCAATTTGAGATTTAAATCTAATTTTATAAAATTTCTATTCTACCCAAAACACCTAATTTCTACCATGAAACTTATATATTAAAGTTTAAAATCAATTGGTGATAGTTAAAATCACTAACCAATGAAGTTAGGATGAAAATCTCATCAAAGTTTCCTCTAGGCCAAGCTCTAGCTTTTAAAAATGGTGTTTTGTGAAATAATCCCGATTTTTAACTTTTAAAATAGCTGGGCGTCAAGTGTTCTTCACGTTCGTGAAGCACCTGACGCGTTCGCGAAGAACACGGGCCTTTTGGCCTTCGCGTTCGCGAAGACTTCATCCCAATGCTTCACGTTTGTGTGCTTCCTCTCGCGTTCGTGAAGAGTAACCAACCCCCATCCTAAGTTTCCCTTCGCGATTGCGAGACAACCTGTGCGATCGCAAAGCACTGCACACTGGAAGAAAAACCAGCAGTCTCCTAAGTCCAAAAATGGTCTGAAGCCTATCTGAAACTCACCCGAGGCCCTCGGGCTCCAACCCGAACATGTACATAAGTCTAAAAATATCATACGAACTCGCTCGCGCGATCAAAACACCAAAATAACATCCGGAACCACGAATCAAACATCAAAATACATGAAATATAAAGAAAACTCATAAGTAACTAGAAATACAACCAAGCATCCGATTCCTATCAAACCAACTCGAAATTACACCAAATTTTTGCGGATAAGTTTCAAATATCAAAACAGACTTATTCCAAATTCCAAAACCAAAATCCCAATCCGATAACCATAAAGTCAACATACGGCCAAGCCTTAGAATTTTCTAAACAATTAAATTGCCAACTTTCGGCCAAATAAGTCAAATTAACCTAGGGACCTCTGAATTCAATTTCGGGCATACGCCCAAATCCAAAATCACAATACGAATCTACTAGAATTGTCAAAATACCAATCTAGGGTGGTTTACCCAAAATGTTGATTGTGGTCAATTCTAACCTTATTTTTAGTAAAAAGTTTTATTTTCTTTAAAATTTCACATAAAAGCTTTTCGAAAAGTGATACGGACCACACACGCAAATCAAGAAATATCAAATAAAACTAAGGGATTCATCATGAAAATTATGGCTATCACTCAAAATGACATGTCGGTCGTCATAACTTGATTCGAGGCAATTCTGGTTATCAAATAAGATGAGCCAACCGCATCAATTCATGGTGGCATCTCGATTTTATCTTTCTGTATGCTTTGGTTTTGGGGTACGTCCCAAGACTTATGCATATAGAGTTCTTATAGATTTGTAACACCCTAGAAAATGCTGAGTGCATTTGAGCTTAGTCGTACTTAAGTTGGATGACAAACGAATAGTTAAGGTATTGAATAATAAAAGTGTGGTTGATAGGTGAATGACATGAAATGAAAGTGATTTAGAGTTTAAATGAATTCTAAAGAACAAGAAAAGTTTTAAACTATGTAAGAGGCCAAAAATTCAAGCAAGTGAGCACAATGCCAAAGACTTTCTCCACTCAATGTACAATAAATTTGGTTGTGATGTATGAGAACATTGTTACCCTTTAGGTCTAATTTTTAATGGTATAAACCATTTGACATTCTGATATTCCTACAAGGAGTTATGATCTTTTTTATTGAAGGGTAGCAGAGCCATAATCTTGTCCCGAGCCAACCGTTGCCACTGTTTAATCGTGGCAAATTCCAACAAGAAGTATAGGAGGAATGCCTAAACGTCAGGACAAACTGTGGTAACAGTTGCCTCCAGGCCTATATATATCCCAAACTTGGATATTGAGTTCTAAAGCAAGGTCAAGGAGCTAGGGCACGGCCCTAATATAGATTTTTTATCCCAACCTCTCCTCCATTATCCAAGGCGAGTTTGTAACACAATTCAAGTAAGATTACGTCCCTCAAACATAGAGTAGATTCTTGCAAGAATCCATCTGGAAATCACTAGATCGCCAACAAGAACTAAAGAATAAGATTTCTCCTCCAACCTAGAGTTTCACGATTCAAGATAAACTTTGCAACCCATTTTCAACTATGATTTCTAAGAAAGGTTTTGGTTAATGTTTTTCCTAGAGAATACAAAGAAAACTTGGTTAACTAAAACCCAGAAATTGAGAAGAATCAGACATGACAACAACAACGACAATAACAATAACAACAACAACAACAACCACAACCTAGTGTAATTTCACAAGTGAGGTCTGGGGAGGGTAGTGAGTCTGCTAACCTTATTCCTACCCCGATGGAGTAGAGAGGCTGTTTTCGAAAGACCCCCGGCTCAAGAAGGTGAACAGAGACAATAAATCAGTACCATCAACAGAAATCACAAAAATAATAGCAGCAACATAAGGACCAGAAAATAGATGAAAAACAATAACAATAACAAGTAAATAAGGCTCGATACTATGAAAAGCGGAAGAATAGTGTGAATACAATATTAACCACTAACAGTATAAGACAAAATCCTATCAGACTAGTCTCTCACCCGGAACGATGTAGAAAACTATTCAACTACCTCCTAACCTACAACCCTAATGCTCGACATCTACACCTTCCTATCAAGGGCCATGTCCTCGAATATCTGAAGCCATGTCATATCCTGCCTAATCACCTCTCTCCAATACTTCTTAGTCTGCCCTCTACCTTTTCTCGTACCAGCCAAAACCAACCGCTCACACCTCTGTACCGGGACTTCTAGGCTTCTCCTCCATACGTGCCCGAACCATCTGAACCTCTCTTCCGGCATCTTGTCATCCATATGAGTCATACCCATCTTCTCCCGAATATCTTCATTCCTAATCTTATTCATCCTAGTGTGCCCGCACATCCACCTCAACATCTTTATTTCTGCTACTTTTATTTTCTGGATATGTGAGTTCTTAACTAGCTAATACTCTACCCCATACAGCATGGTTGGTCTAATCACCGCTCTGTAAAACTTACCTTTGAGCATCAGTGGCACTTTCTTGTCACATAGGACTCCAGATGCTAACCTCCATTTCATCCACCCCACCCCTATACGGTGTGCGACATCCTCACCAATCTCTTTATCCCCCGGATAACCAACCCAAGGTACATGAAACTGCCTCTTCTGGGGATGACCTGTGATCCAAGCCTCATGTTCATGCCCGCTTCCCTCGACTCGGCGCTGAATGTGCACTCCAGGTATTCTATCTTCGTCCTGCTCAACTTGAAACCCTTAGACTCAAGGATTTATCTCCAAACTTCCAGTCTCTCGTTAACGCCGCTTCGCATCTCATCAAGCGGAACTATGTCATCAGCGAATAACATGTACCATGGCATCTCCCCTTGAATATGGTGTGCTAGTGCATCCATCACCAGGACAAATAAGAACGGGTTGAACGCAGATCCTTGGTGCAACCCCATAACAACCGAAAAATGCCTAGTATGGTCTTGTCTCAGTATTCTTTTATTCATCATGTTATAGAAGCTTGTAGACGTTGTGAATTTAGTTTTGTCACTTTTGTTGAAGTGTTACATGACATGTATGAATAACTATTTTTGAATATATGATGTTTTATGATATTCAAGAGTTCATGGAAATGTTTATGAAATGTTTCATGTTTTCTTCTCATGCATGGGTTATGCATGTTGGTTTGTTTGATGGTAAGTTCAACAAATCGCATGTCGATCCCATTACTCCAGATTAAAACTATACTTAAACCGAACCTTACTTTTTCTTTTATTCCCTCCCGCTCCCCACCTTGCTCTTGGGTGACTCGAACTTACAAACTATTAATTAGAAGTGGAGGGTGCTCACCACTAGAGCAACTCACTCTTGTCAACCGAACCTTACTTACCCATTCATCAACAACCACATAGTATTTCTCCGTGCACAAGAATATAGTCAACAATGAAAATGTAATATCAACAAAGTAATAGTCTTTCCTATGTGTACCATTCCTTGCCACTTAGCTTTATCGGTGAAGTTAAATCTACAATTTATTTTGCACTATCTACAGAGTTTAATATCTTATCACATCTACAGGATATATCTACTTCCTTCTCCAACACCCCCACCTTACTAATTTCTTTTGCAAGTCTGAAAGAATTTGCTGAGTTTATTATTGTCGTTTTGGACATTCATCCTTAATTATGTGCCATGTGGAATGGCGTAGGCTTCTTAAGGTCTCAAACATGCCAGCAGGTAATATTAGCATATGGCCACCCAACTTATCCAGATAAGATGATTTAGAAAATCATATCTTGTGGTTACAATCTATATAAAGAGCATATACTCTCTTTCCAAAGTATGTGTTATATTTTTCTTTTATTATATGCAAAAGAATATTAAATTTTCTTATCTAGAAATAATTTAACTTAAAATTATTACTTACTCTTGATGAGATAATTTACAGCTACATAAAAATTTGTGAATTATTTTAGATCACAAGTTTCACAAATTTTCTTTTTTTCTTCTTATATTTCATGATTAGTCAAATACAGCCATATAAATTTGGATGGAAGAAGTATTACTCGGAGAAAGGTGCTCTGAAATTTTCTTATTAAATAAAAAATTAAAAAGGCATGATGCACAAAGTATTCTGTATCCATGCAAGGTACGGGAAATAGCCGCATCTCGATGGCTGTTATATAAACAGTCTACACTAACGCAAGCGTAAGTGGCTACTTTCATAACTCAAACTCGTGACCTATAGATCACACAAAAATAATTTTAACATTGCTCCATGATTCTCCGTCAAATAAAAAATTTGAAAATTTCAAAAGAAATCCTACTTACAAGGGATTGGTCAAAATACATTGAGTAGATAATGATTAGTATAGTAAAATGCTTTGTCATATCTGAAATTCAGGAAGAGGCGACCATTCATGAAAAAACGTTTGCCCCATAATATATAAGTCTATTAAAAGATAAAAGCGATTAATATTTTTAAGTGGAGTAACATAAAAGTGGTGACATCCACGTCAATACGTGGTTCATCTTTCCTTGGGCCAAGTCTTTGGAAGAAACCCCAGCAGCCACCACTAATATTACCACTTAAAGAAGTCACCATTAATTTCAATTTTCACTATTATTTATGCTGCACTATTTGGACCCGTTCAATTCAATATTAAATTCTTTAATAAGTGTTCTTTATACTTTCTCTTGAGCTTTAAATCTTTAGCAAGAAAAAAAGATTTCCATTGAGCATTTATTAAACCTAATGTAAGTATTTTAACACTTGTATAGAATAAATAAACTTTAATTCCAACAATTTAGTATCATCGGCCTGTATATGTCTTTCTGTTTTATTTTATGTTTGCTCTAAATTATAACTTTTTCGAAACAACTTTTCCAACGTGATTTTAATTTTAACAAAATGGATCAAGTGATGCCATATTCCACTTTCAGATATCTTTTATATATCATTCTGTTTCTTAGTGGATTTTTAATATATGTCTAACGTAATCATGTTTGGTGTCTAACAAGTATATAATATATTAATATGTTGAGGCTGATAAATCACTTCCTCAAAGCTCAAACAGTTTTCTCAGTTAAAGAAATATTGGGACGTAAAAATAAAAAAAAAAAAAAAAAACCTAGTAGAAAATTACGCACGCAATGAAGTATTTTGCCGAAAATTTTATGTTCCGACTTCCGAGAACAAATTAGACTCAAGAAAGAACCGAAGGAAAGAGATTTTTTATTTCCAAAAATACATGAGGTCAATGTCAGCAAGAAATGATGTGAAACAAGAATTTACTTACATGATGACATTATACGTTCAAAAGTGGGGGAAGAATGACAAAAGTTCAAAGGAAAAAGACTGAGGAAATAAAAAGGAATAAAACAATGATCAATTGAATATTGTTTTTCTTTATTAAAATTAGTGCAAGTAGTATATATATAAGTTAATTTCTCTTAAACAAAGAAAAATGGATTTCTCTTGTATCTCTTGCAAAAATGAATAAGACTTCCATGTATGAAAATCTTTTAAGACATAAAACAATTCTTTTTCCTCGAAATTTTCTTCAATCAAGTTATATTTATGTAACGACCCGATCAGTCGTTTTGAGCAACTGTATTCATTCAGATCGGTAGCTTGAGGTCATGAGTAACTTCATATGGTGTATTATGACTCTCGTGTATATTCAGTTTTGGTTTTCAGATGCTTGAGGATTGATTTGGAAGAATGATTCTCAACTAGAAATCTTTAAGTTGGAAGAGTTGACCAAGTTTGACTGTTGTGTATTAGATCTTGAATCACAGTTTGATAGTTCCGTTAGGTCTGGATAGTGATTTTGAACTTGGGCATATGTCTGAATTTGCATTTGGATGTTTCTAGAAGGTTATAGCACTATTTTGCTAAAATTTGGCAATTTGAAGGTTTGGAAAGGTCATAGGTATGACTGGGAGTTGACTTCGATGTTATCAGGTTCGAATTGTTGTTCTGGGAGTTGGAGTAGGTTCGTTATATCATTGGGAGCTTCTGTACAAAAATTGAGGTGATTCCGAGTTGTTTAGACGTGTTCGCCGTAAGTTTGATATTTGAAAGTTTGAAATAGTTCATTAAGCTTGATTTGAAGTACGATTCGTGATTTTGATATTGTTATGGGTGATTTGAGGCTTCGACTAGGTCCGTATTAGATTTTGGGACTTGTTGGTATGTTCGGACGGGTCCCGAAGGGCTTAGATAAGTTTCGGAGTGGTTTCAGATCATTTCTGATGGGATTTATGTTGCTGGTTTGCTGGTGTCAGGTAATGCATCGCAATCGTGAGCATGAGAACGCGTTCGTGAAAAGTCAGGTGAGCTAGAGGAGATTTATTCTACGCGTTCTTGGTTAGGGGGACACGATCGCAAAGGGTCTGTGCATTAAGGTCTCTGCGTTTGTGAAGGTTGAGTCGCAGACATGAAAGGTGATTGGGAGCTCAGAGCCTTGCGTTTCGCGTTTGCAAGGCGCGTTCGCGTTCGCGATGTTTGGGTGCACCATTCAACGCGTTCACGAGCAGTGTATCGCGTTCGAGAGGAAAGTTTCTGGTCGGAGGCAGTTTTGTGTTTCGCGAGGCTTCTTCCGCATTTGCGAACGGTTTACCTGGGCAGTATTATAAAGTACTCTATTTTCGGACTTCGAGCTATTTTGAGTTGGGAAGCTCGGTTTTGGGCAATTTTGGATAGGATTTTCACCATTTGGATTGGGATAGGTATTTTTTACTCGGTTTTGATTATATTTCATGATTCCATCTTCGATTTTGGCATTTAATTGATAATTTTAAAAGAGAAATTGGGGGAATTTAGTCAAAACTTTTCTACATTGAATATTTGAGATTTGAACATTGATTTAGAGTCGGATTTGAGTAAAATTAGTATAGTTGGACTCGTATTCCAATAGATTGTTGGAATTTATGAGTTTTATCGGGTTTCGGGGCGCGGACCTGGGGTTGACTTTTGGGTTGAATTGGAATATTTGATTAAAGATTCAACCTTTATTGTTTAGGTTTGCTTCCTATGACATTAGTTTCGAGCCGTTCGGAGGTCGATTTGTGCGGGAAGGCATTTCTAGTGTATCAATTTGGCTTGTTTGAAGTAAGTATCATGCCTAGCTTTGTTGAAGAAATGTTTCCTACTAAACAATATTGTTTGCTACATGTGGGGGTGATGCATATACGAGGTGACGAGTGTATATGTATGTGCCGAGATTTTATATGCTCGGGAGGGGGAAATTATATGCTTTCTTTGTGCCTTGATGAACTTGGTGATTCTTTGACTTATGCTTTATTTAGTTCTATGACTATAAAATTCAATTATCTGTGTTTGAGATTATGTTAAAACATATGACATCTTAAAAAGGATTTAATGTGTTATTTTCGGACTGTTTACATACTTAATTGATCGTAGCATTATGAACACCCATTATACATGTTATTATCTTACTACCTGAGTTTCTTTATCAGTAATATGTGTGAGGATTGGGGCCTTGGGGCTATGTTGGGCATGAGAGTTATTTTCGTGCAGTAGATATGATGTTGGCATGATGAGTATTTTCGTGCGGTTTGAAAAGAGATTGGTTTGTTCGTTATTACCATGCGAGAGGAAGGGAAGTTGGATTTATGTTATGATTTGTCACGACCCAAAATTCCACCATAGGCGTCGTGATGGCACCTAGTCTCTAAGACTAGGTAAGCCGATTTCAATTACATTTTTGGAGCCATTTCTTTTTAATTAAATAAGTAACCAAAACTAACAGCGGAACAAATATGAATGTACAACCTCCCAAGACTGGTAGTACTGAGTCATGAACTCTAACTGAATACATGGAATGATCACGAGGACCGAATATACAATACTGTTTGATTAAAATTAACACTACAATGAAATAAAAAGACTCCAAGGGACTGCGACGACCAAGCAGCTCTACCTTGAATCCTTACAATCCCGCTTTAACTCTTCTCAAGTCCGATGTCTCCAATACCTGGCTCTGCACAAAAATGTGTAGAAGTGTAGTATGAGTACACCACAGTCGGTACCCAGTAAGTATCAAGACTAACCTCAATGGAGTAGAGACGAGGTACAGTCAAGACACTCACTAGTCTAATAACATGTGCAATATAATATACAAAATAATAGAAAACAAATAATAATAAGGGCAGGATAAAACAACCAGTGATATGCACAACAGATAACAAGAATACAATTAATATCACGCAATAATTAATAAATATAATTACACCCAATTAAATCAAGTCCTTCAAATAAATGTCTTTCACATATAATTCTTTCAGATAACTCTCTTTCAAATATAATTTTCTCAAATAATTATTTTTCAAATATAATTCTTTCAATAAATCTTTTCAAATATAATTTCCTCAAATAAATATCTTTCAAATATAATTCTTTTATATTTTACTTTCTAAGTAAAAATCCTTTCAAATAAATATTTTGAATATAATTCTTTCAATTAAAAAGTCACTATGTGATACCTCATTTCATAATCATAAAAATACGGGTCTCGGCCCTTTTTATATTTCCATGGCACCTCGTGCCCATAATTAAATCATCATATTTCTCCGGCACCTCGTGCCCTCATTTCATATCACAACTGCATGGACAATTCACGTGCCAATTATCATTATCATTTCATCACAGCACCTCGTGCCCACATTTCATATCACAACTGCACGGACAATTCACGTGCCAAATATCGTCATTATTTACTCACGGCACCTCGTGCCCGCATTTAATTTTATAAACCGCCTGGCAATAGCCACAGGCTCTCAATTTCAACATAAATCAGATTGTTATCAATTTACCAACAACAAAATAAATTGCACAAGATGTAAAAGTAAACACAAGAAAATTACAACATCACATGAAAATTATCAACATCACAACCCCACATCATCACATATCGTCCCTGACAATAGCCACCCTTATCGCTCCTATTGCCACCCTTATCACTCCTATAGCCACCTTTATCGCTCCGCCCAAACAATACCAATAGCCACCCTTATCGCTCCTATTGCCGCTCTTATCGCTCCTATAGCCACCCTTATCGCTCCGCCCAGACAATATTCCAACAAACACAACAATGAAATGCCACCCTTATAACCACATAATATCAACGGTGAAATGCCACCTTTATCTCCCCAAAATAACAACTCACACAACATAATAATTTACACGAAAAATTATCACAGCAACATAACAAAATCAATTCATATCACAATTTGCCCAATGGCCACAACCAAATTTCAAAGCTACAACCAAGTCAATTAATTTCACAAAAATAGCCAAAAGCTCCACACAATATGTACAACACCCAAAAATAATCAATAGAGATAGAAATTACTCAACATAAAGCAAAGTCTTCATTAAATTTAAATTTTCAATAATTATATAAACACCTCTTCTTAAGCTCATTTAATTAATTATTTGCAGAGGAAAAATTCATAATGAAATTAAATTCCAATAATTATCAAACCAACAAATTCACAGAATTACATAAATAATCAAGTAACAATCACATCAAATTGTCATATAAAAACAGATTCAACAACAACAAGGATTTAGGTACGACAATTAGATAATTAAATATATACCAACAATTACCCAATTTACCACACAATATGCTTAGGACTTTAACTCAATAAAATTTACACATATAAGCCGAGTACGTACTCGTCACCTCGCATACACGGCTTTTCACATTTCACAAATGGCACATAAGACTCGATGCCTAAGGGGTAATTCCCCCACTCGAGGTTAAGCAAGATATTTACCTTTTTGAAGTTAGGCCGATATTCCAAAATAGCCTTCTTGCTTGAATTGACCTCCGGACAGCTCAAATCTATCCAAATTAATTGTATAACTTCATTAAAATTCATCGAAATAATTCCAGATAATAATACGTCGACTTAAAAATTTATTTTAAAAATTCAACAAAAGTCAACGCGGGATCCGCCTCTCGGAACCCGACATAATTTTCATGAAATCCGAACACCCATTCCGATATGAGTACAACCATACCAATTTTATCGAATTCCAATAACAAATCGACCCCCAAATCTTAAATTTAAACCAAGAGGGTTTTCTAAATTTTTCAACCCAATTCACTAATTTAGTGATAAAAATAACAATAGATTCATGAAATTTAACCAAAATCAAGTTAGAAATTCTTACCCTAGTGTTTTTCTTGAAAAACTCTCGAAAAATCACCTCACCCGAGCTTCCTTGGTCCAAAAATGGAAGAATGACATGAATTTGGACTTTATTCGGCTGCCCTGGGGTTTGTTCTTTGCGTTCGCGAGACTCTCCTCACGTTCGCGATGAATAAATTCTTCAAAAGTCATTTCAAACTCTTCTCAGACAGCCTTTAGTATAATGGTCATAACATTTTGTACAAAACTCTAAATGATGAATGGTTTGACTTTATGAAAACTAGACTCCAAGGGCTATAACTTTAATTTGTTGCTTATCTCCCTATTCCTTATAGATTATGAGATATAAGCTTCCAAAGTCAGCCCTGTGCAACAGAGATTTCCAAACTCTTCCCGGATAGCCTATAGTGTATCCACCATAACCTTTGATACACAACTCCAAAAGAAAAATGTTTTACCTTTCTGAAAACTAGACACAAATAGCTACAACTTTTATTTTTAGATCATCTTCAAATTCCTTATAGATTGCGAGATATGAGCCTCTAAAGTCAGACGACGAACAATAAAATTTCCTTCTTCGCGAACGCGAGAACCTCTTCGCGAACGCGAAGAACAAAGTCCTAACAGCAAAATCCTTCTTCGCGAATGTGAGAGGCTCCTCGCGAACGCGAAGAACAACACCAGAACCAGAAACCAGCACCATCAAAACACCCAAACTTGCTCCCGAACCATCCCGAATCAAACCCGAGGCCCCCGGGACCCCGTCCAATCGTACCAACCAGTCCCAATACATAACACGAACCTGTTCGAGGCCTCAAATTACATCAAACAATATCAAAGCCACGAATCATACCCTAATTCAAGCCTATTGAACTTTGAAATTTCAAACTCTATATCTTGTACCGAAACACATCAAATCAAATAATTCCTCTACGGACCCTGGTAGCTTGAGGTCATGAGTAGTTTCATATGGTGTATTATGATTCACGTGTATCATCAGTTTTGGTTTTCAGATGCCTCGGGATTGATTTGGAAGAATAATTCTCAACTAGAAAGCTTTAAGTTAGAAGAATTGACCAAGTTTGACTTTTTTATATTAGACCTTGGATCAGAGTTTTGATGGTTCTGTTAGGTCTAGATATTGATTTTGGACTTGGGCGTATGTCCGAATTTGCATTTGGATATTTCTAAAAGGTTATAGAGCTATTGGGCGAATCCTGGTAATTTAAAGATTTGAAAAGTTCGTATGTTTGACCGAGAGTTGACTTCGATATTACCGGGTTCAGATTGTTGTTTCGGGAGTTGGAGTAGGATCGTTATGTCATTGAAAACATGTGTGTAAAATTTGAGGTGATTCCGAGTTGTTTAGACGTGTTTGGCGTAAGTTTGATATTTGGAAGTTTGAAATAGTTCATTAAACTTGATTTGAAGTACAATTCATGATTTTGATTTTGTTATGGGTGATTTAAGGCTTTGACTCGGTTCGTTTTATATTTTGGGACTTATTGGTATGTTCGGACGGGGTGCCAAGGGGCTCGGGTATGTTTCAGATCATTTTGGATGGGTTTTGTGTTGCTGGTTTACTGGTGTCAGGTAATGCATCGCGATCGCGAGCATGAGAATGCGTTCACGAAGAGTCAGGTGAACTGGAGGATATTTGTTCTACGCATTCGCGGTTAGGGGGATGCGATCACGAAGGGTCAGTCCATCAAGGTCTATGCGTTCGCGAAGGTTGAGTCGTATACGTGAAAGGTGATTGGGAGCTGGGAGCCTTGTGCTTCGCGTTCGCGAGGTGCATTTATGATGTTTGGGTGCGTTGGTCAACGCGTTCGCGAGTAGTGTATCACATCCACGAAAAAGGTTTCTGGTAAGAGGCAATTTTGTGTTTCATGAGGCTTCTTCCGTGTTCGCAAAGGGTTAACCTGGGCAATATTATAAAGTACTTTATTTTCGGACTTTGATCTCACGTTCGCGGAGGATTCAATTGGGCAGTGTTATAAAGTACTCTATTTTTGGACTTTGAATTCTTTATCACATTTTAAGTTGGAGATATCGGATTTGGGCGATTTTGGAGGGAATTTTTACCATTTGGATTGAGGTAAGTATTTTTTACTCGATTTTGATTATATTCCATGATTCCATCTTCGATTTTGGCATTAGAGTAATGATTCTAAAAGAGAAATTGGGGGGTTTTTGTCACAACTTTTCTAAATTAAATATTATAGATCTGAAAATCGATTTGAAGTCGGATTTGAGTGAAATTAGTCTGGTTGGACTCGTATTCGAATAGATTATCAGAATTTGTGAGTTTTGTCGGGTTCCGGGGTGTGGGATCGAGGTTGACTTTGAGTATTTGATTAAAGATTCGACCTTTATCGTTTGAGTTTGCTTCCTATGGCATTTTTTGATGATTTTGAGTTGCTTTTGGCTAGTTTCGAGCCGTTCAGAGGTCAATTTGTGTGGGATGACGCTTCTAGTGTATCGATTTGGCTTGTTTGAGTTAAGTGTCTTGCCTAGCTTTGTTGAGTGAATTTTTCTTACTAAATGATATTGTTTGCTACATGCAGGGATGATGCATATACAAGTTGACGAGCGTATATGCATATACCAGGGTTTTTCATGCTCGAGAGGGGAAAATTATATTAATTGTTTGTGACTTAATGAACTTGGTGATTATTTGACTTATGCTTTGTTTAATTCTATGACTAATAAACTCAATTAACTGTGTTAGAGATCATGTTAGAACATATGACATCTTAAAAGGGATTTAATGTATTATTTTTGGACTGTTTACATGCTTAATTGATCGTAGCATTATGAACACCCATTATACCTGTTATTATCTTGCTACCTGAGTCTCTTTATCCGTAATATGTGTGAGGATTAGGGCATTGGGGCTATGTTGGGCACGAGGGTTATTTTCGTGCGGTTGATATGATATTGGCACGATAAGTATTTTCGTGTGGTTTGAAAAGAGATTGGTTTGTTCGTTATTACCATGCGAGAGGAAGGGAAGTTGGATTTATGTTATGATTACTCATTCGATAAGTACTTACATGCCCTTTAATTTGGTTTCTATTAATGTTGGCTATTTTTGTATGATACCTTCCGTTTGAGTTCCTTATGTAGTTACCTCTATGATTTCCCTTTGGACTGTTACAGTTATAGCTATGTATTTACCTTCTCTGTTACTGTTACACCTACTTTTTTACTTGATTTACTTCTGTTACATGCCCTCTTCGAATTCATGTCTTGACTTGTTATTAGCCCATACATGTTACCTGCCTCTAATTGTCACGTGATTTACTCGTTAGATGCCTTAACATGTTACATGTTTTCACTCACTGTGCCTGCCCTCACTTACTAATTGTCTTCACTTACCATATATATTTTACTTACCATATGCTTTTACTTGTTGAATGCCTTCACTTGTTTCATGCTTATACTTGCTACATAATTTCATATGTATTGAATACCCTCATTTGATCCCTGTTCTTACTTGATAAATATCTTTAACCATTTCATGTTCTACTTCCCTTTATTAAACCGGATTGGGTGACTTTTAGATTGGTTATGGGTTTATGCTTTGTGGAAGCCTTGTCTTTATATGTGGGAGATTACCTATATGGTGATGTGCTGCTCGTCTTATTTTGTTAGGTTTGTATTCTTAGTTGATTTCCGTGTGTTAGGTTTTTTGATATTACATTATAAGTTTCTCGTGCTCGGTTGTGGTAGAATAGTTACATATAAATGTATATATATGCATATATGTGGATCGGATTGTGCACCGCAATTTAAAAGACATTATATGTGTGAGATCGGGTTGCACGCTGCAGCGATATTGATATGATATATGGGATCGGGTTGCATGTCACAATGATATTTATATATGTATTTGTGGATAGGCTTGCGTGCCGCATCGGAGAAGACATTTTCTTTATATATATTTATGGATTGGGCTGCACGTTATTTTATATATATATATATATATATATATATATATATATATATATATATATATATATGGGGATCGGGTTGCACGCCGCAACATAGAAGACGAATTATGGTTATTCATGTCCATTGTTTTCTGTTACCATATTGTGTTGTGAGACTCAGTCGCGATGTTATTCTAGGGCCCTCTATTATTTATGTTCTCGTTTCATTTGCTACGTAGTTATTTGTATCTCTTTCTCGTATCGCTCTTTCTGCTTATCATCTGCACAGGTAAAATATTGAGCGAGTATTTTTTGACTTAAAAACCTCGCCACTATTTCACCGAGATTAGTCAAGGTACTTATTGAGTACATGGGGTCAGTTGTACTCATGCTACACTTCTGCACCTTGTGTGCAGATCTTGGAGTTGCATAGCTGTGGAAGACGAAACCTGACATTGAAGACGTCCCCGCGATTCTAGACTCAAGCTACCTTTTGGTCATGGTAGTATAGAATTTTAAATTCTATTTATGTAAACTTCAAACAAATATTGTAATTATTCTTTGTATCAGTTTGTAAATCTAAATCATATTGGCTCATGACTTGTATTATCAGTCCTTGAGAAGTTGTATAAATTTCAGTTATTTCACTTATTGGTTTCATATTAATTCCTATAGAATTGTGTTGACTGTATTTAACTTACCTAGTGAATCGGATTAAGTACTATCACGGCTAGACGAATTTTGAGCAGGGACAATTTATATGCCAGAAATGACTGGAACATCTAAAAAGAATGCAGTTACGTATTCAAATTTAACACATGAAAAAGCAGCTCTCATCTTTTCCTTTTCTTTTTTTTTTTGTTTTTTCTTGGATGACTTAGTGGAGGTGCTGTAGATGAACCATTTATTTAAATGTGAATCAGAAGGAAAAACATAAATAAAAGGAAACGGCGAAAATATACTATACTGACAGAGAGGCTGAGCTGGATATATTTGAAACTTATGAGTTTGAAATTTTAATAATTTTAAGTTATTAGGTTTTGAATTAATAATTTATATGTTAAATAAATTTCTTAAGATATATACAAAACATAAACTAAAGTTATTGAGAGCATAATTATATATACGATCCCCAGTTAAAATTGTACTGTAAGCCTTGACTTATGCATAGTTTCCTACTATTGATTTCCCACTTCTGAAACCCTATTATTTTATTTGATCTCCTTTTTTACGTATTTGTTTGTATCCTATGCCTCATATCACCGGATGATCAATGGCCTTTGCTGAAGTCAAGGGACAAATAAGCTGGCAAGAGCTCATCAAAGTACTTGAGGAAGCAGATCTTGTAACTTCTCTCAAACTCTGACTTTTCCCATAATATCCGAACATGCATCGAATCCGAAATTAAAATGTGTTTCTTTTGGACTTAAAAAATTAAAATGGGTAAAAAATAAATATAGTGACCCAAATATATATATATAACGTCCTTATAAAGGGCGCTATACCTTAACGGTCATTTGCCCGTTAAGATATAGCGTCATTTTAAAAGGCACTATAGTTGAACTTGAAAAGAGCGGAAAGATATAACGTCTTTTATTAAGACGCTATAATATAGTATCTTAATAAAATGCGCTATACCCACATAAAAACCGGTCCCCTTCCCTTTTCCCCACCAAACCATAAACTAAACCCCCCCCCCCCCCTAAATAAAAAAAAACAGCGGTACCCCCATTGTCAACGAAAAAAGCTCGAGTGGAGCCCACCGGTCCCACACACAAGTATAGATTCCCGTTCTCACATCCTTGCTAAGGCGTATTCTAGTAGTGGGTTGCTCGTTTCGGGTCCAAATCACCAAATCTTCAATTTTCCAAAAACCTTAAATCGAGGTATTCCGACTTAGTTTTTGTTAAAACTCGTATAAAAAAATACATATTAGTTGTTTTTAATGTGCTCTACGTTATTTTGTGATTTTTTTGCGATTTAACTAATTTGTTATTTTTTATCCGGATTATAGTATTAGTGTGCTAAAAAACTTAGTAAAATAGAGAAATTGTTATTAGTTGTTAAAAATATATATTAATTAGTTACTTTTTACTGTGGTATATGTATTTTCGTGATTGTTTTTTTATTAAATTAATTTGTTGTTGTTATCCGCTTTAGATTATTTATTTGATAAAAGACTAGTAAAATAGATAAATTGTTAGTTTAGTTCCCTTTAGTGGTATCCTGTGGCCTAATGTAATGCTCGTATTTGTAATGTAGTGCCCTTTAGCGTAGTAAAATATAGTGCCCTTTAGCGTAGTATCCTTGTAGTTATTGAAATTAATCATTTAAAATAACAGATATATTGAGTGATAAATCGGAAAAATTTTCTCATTATGAACACAAGAATTCAGGATACCTTGGTGCTATTGGGCCTCAAATATCGAGTCCGGAACCCATATGTGAATATATAATAATTAAATTTTGTATAATTATAAAATTAATTATATAATTTTATTATAGTCAAAAATAAGTGAGTAACAAAAAAACATATAAAATAATAAAACTAACATATACAATATTAAACTAACATATAAATAATAAAACTAACATTTAAAATAACAGATCTATTGAGTGATAAATCAGAAAAAAATTTCTCATCATAAACACAAGAATTCACGATACCTTGGTACTACTGGGCCTCAAATATCGAGCCCGGAACCCATATATGAATATTTAATAATTAAATTTTGTATAATTTTAAAAATTAATTATATAATTTTATTATAGTAAAAAATAAGTGAGTCATAAACAAAAATATATAATAATAAATCTAACATATAAAATAATAAAACTAACATATAAATTAATAAAACTAACATATACAATATTAAACTAACATATAAATAATAAACTAATATTTAAAATAACAGACCTATTGAGTGATAAATCGAAAACAATTTTCCATCATGAACACAAGAATTCAGGATACCTTGGTGCTACTGGGCCTCAAATATCGAGCCCGGAACCCATATGTGAATATTTAATAATTAAATCTTGTATAATTATAAAAATTAATTATATAATTTTATTATAGTAAAAAATAAGTGAGTCATAAATAAAAATATATAATAATAAAACTAACATATAAAATAATAAAGCTAACATATTAAAGTAAAATAATATAATTAATATTGTTCAATTTACAGTAGCCGACATGGAGGTTCCGCCTTTGCATCCCGGACCTTTCACGCTAGAGCTATTGTTGCTATAGGGCGAGCAGAGGTCGTCCTACATATGGGAGGGACAGTTACTGGCCCAGACGTTCCGCGCCAGGAGAGTAGACGATATGTGGACTTTCTTAGGGCCCACTATCTCTATCCTCGTATAGTCAGATGCCTCCAGGATACGGATTTTTATAGGATTGTGGAGATAGGACGGCTGCAACTGAATTGGTCGTTGATCATGACCCTGATAGAGCGGTGGCGACCGGAGACGCACACATTCCATTTGTCCATTGGCAAGGCCAATATCACGCTTCAGGACGTGGAGGTCTTGTACGGGCTGCCAGTTGATGGACACCCTGTTACTTTGCCGAATGCCATTAGAGAGTATACGAGTTTGCAGTACCTGGAGATGCTGTAGCGGCTCACCGGTTTCCATCCACCGGATGAGACTGCATTGATTGGGGCCAGTTAGTTGACGCCCGTCCGGTAGTATTTGGAGGCGATGCACACTGACATCACAGATGATACACCGGAGCTTCATATTCACCGATACACGAGGTTGCTACTGTTGCTTATGTTTTGAGGGGTTTTGTTCCCGAACATTTCGGAGAACCTAGTTAGCTTGAGATTTCTTCATCATTTTGAGCGGCTAGACGATTTGAATCATTATAGCTGGGGTGCTACTTTTCTGGTATTCCCGGACTCCGCTCAAGCTTCCATTCAACAACAGTTCCGGGGTTAAAGTGTTGCAACGCAGCCATGTACCTGGGTAGAGAAGCAAAGGACTTATCCCAGTTACCATAAATAATTTCAAACGCACGTTTGTGCCCGAGAAATACCTTTCTTTTGGTAATGGTGCACCCATATTCCTGGTGGACGGATGTTATATACTCTTTGATCTTGTACCTTATGGATGCTTCAATGTGTGGAATCAAGACAAGAGAAATCAAGTCAGCATTCAAGTTAAAAATGATTCCCACTGAATGTGTCCATTTTACAATTATGGGTTCCAATGTATTTACTCACAACCCACATATTTGTTTTCTTCTTCCTCGCACGCAACATCCAATTACAACCCGTAAACTATCTACGACAGACTACCTTATATACATCTGGAGATGACTCGCATACCATAATCTCACGACACTATTTTACGTTATATATTAGCACCGCCCTGGTTAGGCGCGTTTTATCGGGGAAAAATATGCCCTTTGACAGTACTGTTGCTCTAGATTCATCCCACATTACAATCTGAATTTCGTCAATATACCTTGTGAGGGAATCCACATTCGGCATACTTGGATAATGATCAAAGTAGGGAATTTTCCTTGAATTAACGGCACGTGGGACTCGTACACTTGGTCTAACGGGGGTAGAGCATGCTCCCTCATCAAATCAGGTCCAACATTCTCTTCCTCCTCATTATCACCCTCATCAGGGAAGAGGGTGTCATCTCCAGACTCATCGACATTATTGTCATAATCATTATTCTCTTCCCGACTCTGTGCATTTACTAGATCCCGATTAAATTTGTCGTTTTCGGGCAATTGAGTAAGGACAGGACCTTCAGGATGCTCGTTTTCACTGCACAACCAACAAAATAATGAGTTACTCAAAATGATAAATACTTTACATATAGCTATATCACTTCACTTACAAATCGTAATGTGTTGATATCTCATGATGGACATTATCCTGTTGGTGATGACTCCCGAATGAACCACCATGATCCAACACACCAGAACTAGGCATATTTCAACTAGGCGTTGGTACATAACTTATAAAATTCATATCTGGCCGGTACCCCCTGTGGAATATATGAGTGTTAATACAAATTCAATACAGCAAAAATAAACATCGTAACACAAAGAAAAATTGAAGTTTACCACTCGTCTTGTGGACTTTACAGCAGAAATTATTTCCTCGCTCCTCCTTCGCCCGTGGAGATAAGTTTAGATCAGGCCAAACTCTTTCAGCCGGAACCTGTTCGGCTAAAACTGCTCCAAAATAACCACCCGATGACTGAGGGATATCCCTGCTTTGTGCAACCTCATTATTGCGAACGTCTTCAACTTTGACATACATTTTCAATATTTTTATCACAAAAAAATTCCCGGTATTTATCCGGAGTTCTCAAAAATCTCTCAGAGTTTCATCGTCCTCGATGTTAAACTCAGCATAACAAGCAACCCCTTGCGGAGTGACAGAATACAGATATCTTCTTGTTACTTTAAGGTTCACCAAACGTTTGCTCACACTCATATTTTTATATAACAACGATACCAATGTATCGTACTCCATTGTAAGTGGCAACTTAACATGACACTGTGGAGATAAACTATAGGTTACTGAGTTATTCGCCACCACAACCTCACCCCCAATATAATGAAACCCTTACTTTTCGCTCTTCAGACATTATGACAAAATGCAAAACAACTTAACGAAAAAATATTTCAGAAGACTTGAGAATATTTATGAATGGATTTTTAGAAAATTCTTAACCTTCTTAAATAGGGCAAAAACTAGTTCGGGGGTACAATTGTTTTACGTATAGCGCCTTAAAAAGGGCGCTATATCCATTTGAATTATTATTATGTCAATTAAGCCCAGAAGAATTATTGTTGGGCCCACAAAATATGTATAGCGCCTTAATAAATAACGCTATACCTCCCGTCCACGTATAACGCCCTTTTAAAAGGCGCTATACCTTAACGGGCAAACGACCGTTAAGGTATAGCGCTCTTTAAAAGGGCGTTATACATATTTTGGTTACCATTTTTTTTTCCACACATTTCGATCGTTTGAGTCCAAAAAAATCACATTTTGATTCCGGACTCCGATCTCTCTTTTCAAGTGTTGTGTTAGAGTGTTTAATTTGAGAAATCACAGCGATACAATGATTCTCTAGCAGTTATCTCAATTATCGTCAATTAAGAGATAAAGATTGTTTTAAAAGATTGGGGCGTAGGGAAATACGTTTTACCTAATACGAGGTAAGACGTAAGTTTCAAGACACCGGATATAAGTCTCAGATCTTTAACTTTTAACTTTTATATATTAATATAACAGAAATGAATATTAAAAAAGATAAATTTACATAAAATTTCAAGAAAATATAAAACAAGTGAAAAATATATAGAATTGCTTCAGCTTAAATCGCTAACTAAAATCAGGCTGATAAGTGACCGACTCAACCTTTTTTTTCCCTCCTTTCCCTGCATAAATAAGCACTAGATATATCATTAGCCGTTTTCAAGAAATTGAACATAAAGTTGGAATGAAGAAGAATTATATGCCGAGTATTTAGCAAATGAGAATTTCATTGCTAGCATTTCATTTAATACGGCACTAATTAGAAGGAGTTTATTACCATGAAGAGCGTTAATGATCCATCGGTAATGTCTTCGTCCAATATTTACCTTTATCTAAAGGTGGAAAAATTAACTCCTTTTATTTTTTATTTTTTTTTATTTTTATAATCCGCCCAATTCGTTCAAATTTAAATGGGTTATATTGTGATCCGTTTGTGACTAGAGATAACGGATCGGATTAAAAAAGTAACGCTTTCAATTTATAATGCATTCTCTCTCTATATATATTCATGCAAATTTGAAAATACTTAAGTTAATTATTCAAGAAAACTATGTATTCCGTTCATCCTAATTTATATGACGGTGTTGACCGAAATTTAAGTAAGAAAGAACGAAAGATTTTTGAAACATGTGATCTAAAATAAGATATATGACTAATCATCTCATTAATGAAAGATTAGAAGTTTAAGGTTTTTTCTAAATATAGAAGATTGTTATTTTTTGAACAAACTAAAACAAATTATCAAAAAGGGACAAAGGGAGTATTAGTTTTTATATTTTTTTTTCCAAACCACTAATTGAATCAATGGGAGTTGGCTCATGCCCGAGCGTAGGGGTGTATATAGACCGGATTGGTTCGATTTTTATCAAAATCAAACTAAACCAAACTAAATATTTCAGTTTGGATTGGTTCGGTTTTGTCGGATTTTTGGATTTTTTGCTACATGAATATTATTTCAATCTTACTTTGTTAAAATTATAGATAAAGTTTTGATAAGTGAATATATGTTTAGTAAAAATTAAAAAAATTGACAAACATATGATATATTAAAATATTCTTATGGGAGATTGTTTTAGTAACACATGAAAATTATTTTCTTAGTTATCTAACAATAATTTTTCGTTGATGTACGCTTTCAAGGTTAATCGAATTTAATAATTAAACATAAAAATCAATATTATATCTAAATAATGATATGTTTTGTTTAAATTTAAATTATCAAAATACTATTTCAAATTCGAAAAAGATATAAGAAATCATGACATATGAATATGAAAGAATAAAGAAATGATTGATGCATAAGAAAGTGATACAACGCATTATTTAAAGTAAATAAAAATGAATGCACTTCACAGTTATATTAAATATTTCATCTCATGAGAAGATCTCAAATATTTCTTGATATTTTTTTTTAAAGAAAATTCTATATAAAGTCTAAAAACTATATATAAAAATTATATATTTATATATCGGTTTTATTCAGATTTTTTTACTCAATACCAAATCAAATCAAACTTATACCTAGTCGGGTTTTTTAATCGGGTTAATTTAAATATTCGATTTGGTACGATTTTCGATTCAGTTTGAACAGCGCTACCGAGCGGGTTAGATAATGACTCGTTATTTGATCAATTTTGGCTCGATTCATTTTGAACATATTGAATCATAACCGTCTAATTTATTGATTTGACTTGTTTATCCCGCCAAAATTTGATGCAAGCCACTATTTTAATGGATTCGCATATTAAAAAAAATATATTCGAGTAGGCATAACTTGTGCATTCCACACGTCTATTTAATTGTTTAAGATTTCCTAGAGATATAAGTCAGTATAAAGACAAATTCCAACAAGGAATGCAATTAACAGTGAAATGGACAGCAGGTTATGAGAGTTGCATCAACATATCAACCTCTTATCTTCATTTATCATCACTTACGCTCTTTCCTCATAATGGCTTACATCATATGCAACATTGGTTTCTTCCACCGCAATGAGCACGCGCACGCCACTTATAAAGTGAAGATACACTTCTATTCTTTAATGGAGTAGTAATATTTGTTTTTAAAAAAAAATAGAAGAATGTGATGGAAATTAATTTCTACGACCTTAATCAGAAATAGATGAAGCATAATATTCATATACTTTTGATATCAAACATAAATATGTGCGAAAAAGCCCTAAATTTCAACAAATTATATTTAACTCTAATCCCGTAATTTTAATAGCACAAATAAATTTATTGCTAATAAAAATCTTAAATGTTGAATTAATCAAGATTAAATATTTGATCAGCCTCTCTTACGTGCATGAGCCTTGAATGAAGAACCTTTATGTAGAGAGTGTTTTATTTTGTTAGCTAGTGACTTACTCGGTACGAATCTGGATTAGCCGAGTCAATGGAGTTCGGATACAGAAAAAGAAAATCTTCTCTTAAAAGAAAAGAGAAACATAAAACCCCATCCTCACATCCCTTGGTTTCAAACATGTCAAGCCAATTATTTCAAGTATAAATATCACTCATTAGCACAATCCTATGCACCAAGTAATTAGGTGACTCAGAAAAAGGTAAAGCTAGGAAAAGTCCACAATACTTCGAAAGAGGGAGGAGCAAGCAGAAAAAGAGCAAAAAATGGCGCAAGAGGAAGCAAGAAAAGGTCCGTGGAGTGAACAAGAAGATCTTCAGCTAGCATTTTATGTGAACTTGTTTGGAGATCGACGATGGGATTTCTTGGCCAAAGTTTCAGGTTTTTAAAGGTTGGAGGGAGACTCATAGAATAGGTAATCTTGTTTAGGACATGAAATCCTTTTTTCTTGGTGCAATTTTTAACCCTTATATCTTTAATAGGTTTGAAAAGAACAGGAAAGAGTTGCAGGTTACGTTGGGTAAATTACTTGCATCCTGGTCTTAAACGTGGCAAGATGACTCCTCAAGAAGAACGCCTTATTCTTGAACTCCACTCCAAATGGGGAAATAGGTTTGACTCCTTTTCAACTTCTTTCCTAATATGATAATTTTAATACTGTGGATTCAGAACTTAAATGTTGTTGATTCCGAGTTAAATGAGCGAGTTTTAAAAAATATATTTGACTCAAACTACACTTATTTTTCAAACATTTAAATATGAATCGATTCGAACTATCAAGTTATGCTGAATCCGCGAACCCATGTGACTAGATCCGCCATCAGAGGCACAAATAGTGTAATAAAATATTCTTTTTTATACAAGTGAAATTTTAAACTTCTTTAACATTAGGGAAGCTTCTAATGTAACAGCAAAGGTAATTCAAAAATTGTATTTTTGAACCTTTTGAATTCCTTATTAGAATTTCTGGTTTTGTTCGTCACTAAATCATACTATTATACATTATTTTTTGAGTTACCATATAATTTTAATTTCTTCGTGTGTCAGATGGTCAAGAATTGCATGGAAATTACCAGGGAGAACCGACAATGAAATCAAGAATTACTGGAGAACTCACATGAGGAAGAAGGCTCAAGATGACAGGAAAAATAAGGCTTCTATTTCTCCATCTTCATCTTTCTCCAACTGTTCATCTTATTTCTCTTCCAACAGTCCTGATGTGGACTTTATGCCCATTACCGAAAACAACGAAAGAAACTTCTACGATACTGGTGGATTGTTGGGTGTGCATGAACAAAGTAGTCTGCAAAATGCAGGGAAAAAGAAAGTTGGTGATCAAGAGAAAGGGAAAAGCATGAAGGTGTACTCTATGGATGAAATTTGGAAAGATATTGAATTATTATCAGAAGAAAATGAGAAAAAAAATAAACCAATTTTGCCAATATCAACTATGTGGGAATATTGCCCAGATAGTACTCTATGGATGACTGATGAAGAAGAAACTAAGATGTTTCCTCAGTTTTATTGCTTGGACAACCAGGATAACTCATTTTTTACTGGCTAACAAGAGGTTATTCATTCGAGAATTTAAGTTAAATACGCTGACAGTGTAAAGAATTTGATATGAAATAGTCGTTACCATCATCTTATTGTAGGTTAAGTTGACCCGATACTTTAAAAAGAACATACACTGTCAGTACACCAAACTTAGACTCTTTATTAGAAGGTAATTTATTTTAAGTTGGTGTAGGATTTATGAGAAAAGTTTAGCTCTAACTTTGTAAATAGAAATATTGGTAAAAATCCTCAGTCCCTAAATAAGAAGGTAGTCTGTATTACGGTCGGCAGTGTTTGTAACTCGGATATTGTATCATCTGATGCTTAGTTATATATAATTAATGAGTCTCATATGTCTATTTCTGTGTAACTATTCTTTATTATGTAAGATACAACTACTTCTAAGTTATGTAGCTTTCTTTATTATTATGAAATTGCATTTCGGGTATCCTCCTATTATCCAAAGAGCAACATTTGACAAATCATTCTTGTTTCATGGCTTAGGTTTAGTTGTTAAGAAGTTCTTATCTTCAAAGAAAATGATCAAGCTACATAAAAAGGGAAAACTCACGAAGCCCACAAAACTATGAAAATTCAAAAGAGTCTTATGTACTCACAATATAAAAATATTTACATAATCAATTTACTTATAAGGTAATTAAATGTAAATTTCAATGACAAATATTACTTGATTACTTGGTGAAAATGATAACTAATATATCTACTATCACGATTATATTCAAATTATAATATAAACGTCAACTATTGGGCAAGCTTATTAGTTAGGAGCTTCGACGAGAAAAGTTTCATCTTCCAAATGTCTAAAATCATGGGCGGAGCGATAGAGCTTAGGTTAAGAGTTTATCCAAATTCAATAGCTTTAATATAGATATTGTATTTATTTTTAGAAATTTATTTAAAATGCATGTACAAATTATCAATTTAAAATATAGTAATATAAAAAAGAAACACTGAATCTATAAATTTGACCTTTTAAACGGCTAATATTGTTATATGCTAGATAACACAAGAGTTGCAACTTGAAAACGGCGATTGGATCATCAAAAAGAACCCCAGTCCCCAGAAAACGATCTCCACTAATGAAAAATATTCTCAACTCAAGATAAATACAAAATCATCTGCAGCACGCAAATATTTATTTCTCTATAATATAATGACTCGAAAAAGGGAATAGTTGCTAAAAGAACACGTAGCTGCCCTTACCGCACAATTATTCATAAAAAATCTGAAGTAAATTTTTTTGTTTGAGTTAGTGGATACTTGTCAACCTTTTTTAAATGATAGGTATATATGAAGGACTAGTGTCGCATTAAAAGTGATGGACCCAATATTTTAGGGGCATAAATAATACTCCATCCATTTCAATTTAAATGATATAGTTTGATTCGACACCAAATTTAAAAAAAATGAAGAAAACTTTTGATACTTGTGATATTAAAAACTTAAGAGATAAAAACTTTAGGAGACCATGACATTTATGTGGTTATAAAAATTTTTCATTAAAGGTAAAATAGATAAGATGAAGAGTTTAAAGTTGAATTATTTTTAAATTTAGAAATGTGTCATTTATTTTGGAACAGACTAAAAATGAAAGTACCTCATCTAATTTAAAACAGAGGGAGTAATACCTTAAACGTAGAGTTACTAATAATCATAGTGTTGTATTTAATTGTAAATATAATTCAGGAGACTTAGGGGTTTTAAAGTGGATGAGGATATATAAAGGAGCTACCGGTGCTAAATAGATTTAGCCAGTTTGCAATTTGTTTGTAGTGAATGTAACTTTGTCTAAAAAAATTATATAAAGGAACAATTTTGATTGTTTGCTACAGAAATCGTCATTGTTTTAACAATACCTTATGGAACTCGATATAGTTTGTTTCTTCATATACTTTCTACTTCCCTATTTTCAAAGGAATTTGTTATATGTCAATCAACCAAATGTCTAATGTCTGTCCTTTAGCAGCTGGTGTTGTGATACACCCTATTGTTAACTGTTCGTTTAAAAAAAGTTAACCAAAAGAAGATCTTACTAAAAGCTAGGGTGTAGTACATGCGTGGCAGTAGTTTATAACCAAAGTTAA
Source organism: Nicotiana tomentosiformis (assembly GCF_000390325.3). NCBI lineage: Eukaryota > Viridiplantae > Streptophyta > Magnoliopsida > Solanales > Solanaceae > Nicotiana > Nicotiana tomentosiformis. The sequence continues at coordinate 178,093,344 of NC_090813.1, forward strand.
AGATTTTCTGATTTCACTTTTCTTTTCAGGCCAAAGTAAAAAAAATAATAAAAGAAAAGGAGAAGAGGTCAATATTGAAAGGGGGAAGGAAAGAAGAGAAAACATATACCAGAGAATGAAAGCAAGAAAACCACATAGACCATGAAAAGACTACCATTAATTCTCCTCATTGTCATTAAGTTGTATTCTTCAAAGTAAAACTTTAAACAAGGAAAAAACATTAGTTTACAACAATAGCAATAACATACCCAGTAAAATACTGCAAGTGAGGTCTCGAAAGGGTAGTATGTGTGCAGACCTTACCCCTACTTTACGAAGATAGAGAGGTGGTTTCCAATATACCCTAAAAAAAGAAATCTTAGTTTGAGGGTACGAAATTCTTAGAGAGGTGGGGATATTTATAATATCTATGTAGTCACTTAAAAGAAAATTACAGGTAATGCACTATACAAACATTAATTAGTAACTTTAGAAAATGAAAACAATCTTCTATACTAGCTAGGTCACGATATACTTATAGTGTATGAAAATTCTTACTTAAAATTAAGGCAACGACAGGTGATGCTCTATACAAACATTAATCGGTAACTTTAGGAAAATGGGAAAACAAACTTTGTAATGGATCAAGATATACGGACAGTGTAAGAAAATACTTAGTGTACATAGCTTAGATCCTAAAACATATAGAGGCTTGAAGTTTAAGTTGTTTATTGATGACGAAGAGGTTTAGTTGTTAAATACTAGTAGTAGATCATGCATGGTCGAGTCAAATTATTGTTAATTAATAATATCATGTTGAACCTGATTAATTAGCGAAGAAATTCATCAATTAATCATCAAGAACCAATTAATTCACCACCTAATCCCCACCCTCAAGGTGGCTTGATTAAGGAAAAAAAAACCACCTTTTGCTCAATTTAAAAATTAAATGATTTTGGTTACTTATTTACATCACAAGAGTGTTGTTATATCTTAATATTCATCCGTGATGCATGCATAGCCAGAGAATGAAATAATCGGGTGTGTGGAAAAGCTTTACTCTTTGGTTGTGAACTTTCGGCAATGCGGAAGCCGTCAATTGTTAATATAGTTAGATGACCCATTACAAGAAGATCATTAGAAAATAAGGGACACTAATAGCAACGAATATGAAACGAATCCGTCAATTCCTGATTGCACGAGATTTGCCATCTTTACTTCAACCATTACAAATCAATAATGTAACGTATAATTAATACAATAAATGACAATGACATGAATGAGCTAATAAGGCAAACAGTTATGAATGAAAGTACTATTTAAATCCCCCTTCCATATCTTGTATCCCATCGAAAATTATTAGGTAATACTGTCAATTACATTGTTCTGTCATAGTTCTCTATTATTGAAAAATTATTGCTTTCATACAAAAGAAAGGCTACGATCATCAATAAAATTTCTATATTCTTTATTCTTTCAATTTATTTCCTTATTATTTGTTCCTTTTTTCATATTGTTTATATTTGAAAAAGTTAATCCAATCGATTGTTAGAAATTCGAAATATTCATTTAATTGCTTTTACCACAAAAACTATTTTTGGGGTTAAACAGTAACATACATATGTAATAACAAAATAACGATAATTATGCCTCAATCGAGTAAATTAGGATTGAATATACGAAGACTTCGTAAGCATGCTACTATATTTAGACTCATTTCAAACTAATATTATATAAACAAAAAATCAAAATGAAGTGTACCAGAATTTCTCGATACATGGGGAAAGACAAGGGTAGTGGATATGAATAAATTTTAAGAAGTACATTAATATAAAGAACACGATAAATAGGAATGTTAGAGAAGGTTTTTCGTGCGCTAAGAAAAACAAAACGACTTCCATATAATTTATTCCTCTTATGATTTTCATGACACGAATTTTATTTTAGGATTAAAATTAAAAGATCAGAGAAAGAGAGAGATGAGTACTTGCAAGAGAGCGTGATGCAGGTATAGCAACTTCAGTTGAAACCTTAGATGATTCAATCCGTGCATGGGGGCCTTTGAAATGTCTATCTTTTGAAAAACAACATGTTATAAATTGTATGATCAAGAATATAATATTTCTCATCCTTATAAGGAGATTCTACCCATAAAGGCTCATCAAGTATTAATGTTACGATCCGAAATCCCAATCATGGGGTCGTGATAACGTCTATCATCCACTTGGTAGGCAAGTCAACGTTAACTAAAATATCAACCAATTTTTAACAAATTATAACGGAATCATGAAAATTAACAATTAAATAAACTCTGAAATACATGAAATAAACACATAAGTAACGCTGTCTATGCTACTCCCAGAAATCCGGAGTCACAAGTACATGAGCAACTAGAATATTACAAATATGATCTGAAATGAAGTACAACTGCCTGAAACTAGATAAACAGTAAAAACAGGATAGAAGGGGACTTCAAGGACTGCGAATGCCATACAGCTCTACCTCGAGTCTCCTGTAGAAGTCGGATCCGAGCAGTCTCCTTTACGCTCCGCTAGGACCAACACCAAGATCTGCCAAGAAGTACAAAGTGTAGTATGAGTACAACTGATTCCATGTACTCTGTAAGTGTCGAGCCTAACCTAGACGAAGTAGTGACGAGGCTATGACAGGACACTCACTATAACCTGTATGAATAATAATAAAAGACAACAGAAATATAAAGAAAAGCAAGTAAACTCGTAAGAACAGACCCGAAGGTCTACTAACAGAGGGTCCCAGAATAATATCATCTCAAATTACTCGAATCGCAGTGCTGAGATAAATACTATAGCTACAAACAACTACAACACATCATACTCCGTTACGACGCGCAACCCGATCCCAATATTTTTTTATAGTATCTGTTGCGGCGTGCAATCCGATCCCAATATCATTTCACAATATATGTTACGGCATGCAAACCGATCGCAATATCATATCAATATCTATTGCGGCGTGCAACCCGTTCCCATTATCAATTTATTTCAATAATGTTGCATCGTGCAACCCGTTCCCAATATCAACTCATAAACATAAATAACTCAACACAACCATTAACGGAATCTCAACGCAAATACAACAAACCCTTTGCATTTGTGAAGGACACCCCCTTCGCATATGCAAAGCTGACCAACACTACACTTCATCGCAAATGCGATGCTATAGTCGCAAAAGCAAACACAGTGGACTTTGCAAAAGCGACTTATTCTTCGTAAATGCGAAGACCCAGCCCCCAGCCCATGCTTGCAAATGCGTTCACTTGACCGTAAAAGCGAGGTTCGCAAATATGAGCCAGACCTCGCAAATGCGAGACCAACAAATGAAATGCACCAGCAATTCTAAACTCTTCTGAAACACTTTTAAAACTCAACCGAGCACCTCGGACTACAAATAAAATATGCACACAAGTGTATTAACATCCTAGAAACTTGGTCGCTACCTCAAATCATCAAAATAACATCAAATAATACGAACATCAACACTCAAGCACTTCAACTTAAAACTCATTTTCATAATTTTTCACATAATGCACTGAAATGCGCTCGGTTCACCCTAGACCCCAACCAAACGTGCGTACAAGTCAAAAAATATCATAAGAACCTACCGAAATCATCAAAATACCGATCGGAGGTCGTTTATCAAGATTTTGACCGGGGTCAACTCGTCTCATTTTACGCCAAAAATCATATTTTCTTCAAAATTTTATGTAAAAACTTTCCGAAAAATTACACGGACCACGCACGCAGATCAAGAAATATCAAATAAATCTATGGGAGGTCTCAAAAATACTAAAATTAGGGCTAGTACTCAAAATGACCTATCAGGTCGTCACATTCTCCACCTCTAAAAGAAATGTTCCTCCTCGAACGGAGATAGAAAAGTACATGTACTTGTAAAAAGGTGGGGGTATCTACTCAGCATATTAGACTCGGACTCCCACGTAGCCTCCTCAATCGGCTGACCCTTCCATTGCACTTTCACAGAAGGAATACTCTTGGATCTCAACTTGCGAACCTGCCGGTCTAGAATAGCTACCACCTCTTCCTCATAGGTCAGATTTTCATCAAGTTGCACCGTACTAAAGTCCAACACATGCGATCTATCCTCATGGTACTTCCGAAGCATGAAAATATGAAATACCGGATGTACCCCTGCTAGGCTAGGAGGGAATGTAAGCCTATAAACAGCCTCCCCAACTCTCTCCAAGATCTCAAACGGGCCAATAAACCTCGGGCTCAAATAGCCCCTCTTCCCAAATAGCATCACGCCCTTTATAGGCGACACTCGGAGAAGAACCTTCTCACCCACCATGTAAGCCACATCTCGAACCTTCCGATCTGCATAACTCTTATGTCTGGACTAAATATTATGAAGTCGCTCCTGAATCACCTTGACCTTCTCCATAACACCACATACCAAATCAGAGCTAAAACCAACCAATCGGCGAACGATATCGCCTCCTATATAAGGCCTCGTATGGAGCCATCTAGATGCTCAACTGATAGCTGTTGTTGTAGGCGAACTCCGATAGAGGTAAAAACTGGTTCCATGAGCCTCATAAATCTATAACATAGGCACGTAATATGTCCTTCAAGATTTGAATAGTGCACTCATACTGTCCGTCCATCTGAAGATAAAACATGATACTCAACTTGACCCGCGTGCCAAACTCACACTGTACGACCCTAAAAAAATGCGATGTGAACTGCGTGCCTCTGTTAGAAATGATAGAAATGGGAACGTCGTGCAGACAGATAATTTCTTGGATGTAAATCTGAGCCAACCACTCTGAAGAATAGGAAGTCATCACCAGAATGAAGTGTTTAGACTTAGTGAACCGGTCCACAATACCCTAGACTGCATCATATTTCCTCAAGGTCCATGGTAAGCTTACCACAAAATCCATTATGATGCGCTCCCACTTCCACTATGTTATCTTCAATCTCTGAGTCAATTCATCTGGTTTCTAATGATCATACTTCACATGTTGACAATTCAAACACCGAGAGACATATGCATCAATATCTTTCTTCATTCTCCGCCACCAATAGTGCTGTTTCAAGTCACAGTACATCTTTGTGACACTTGGATGAATGGAATAGCGTGAACTGCGGGCCTCCTCAAAGATCAACTCTCTCAACCCATCAACATTTGGGACACAAATTCGTCCTTGAAGCCGCACAACACCATCATCTCCAATCACAACCTCCTTAGCACCACCCCGCTGCACTGTGTCCTTCAACACGAGCAAGTGAGGATCATCAAACTGGCAAGCCTTGATACGCTCTAACAATGATGATTGTGCCACAAAACAAGCAAGAGCCCGACTAGGCTCCAAAATATCCAATCTCACAAATCGGTTGGCCAAAGCCTGAACATTATAGCTGTCAAAATGGGCTAGGCCAGCCCAGTCCAATCCAGCCCAAGCCTCGCAGGCTTTTAAATTAGGTGGGCTAGGATGGCTCGGCCCGCCATCTAAATAGTCCTTAAAGTGGCTAGCCCAACCCAGCCCTAAGAGGGTCGCGGGCTAGGGCGGGCTGACCCTTAAATTTTGTTAGAAAATATTTCTTCAAATCTTTAAATATTTCTTCGTGACATAGTCTCTTAATCATATGAACGACTTTTGTTTGTTTAGGGCGTACAAATCTTGATATCTGACAAGGAATCTCGTAATTGAAATGCAAATTCGTTGTTTCTCTAGCTCTTATTTTTTAATGTTACATGAATATTTTTTTTTAATACTTTTCTTTCACTTTCCTCAGGTTGAGGGATTGCTTCAATAAGTTTCTATGTTGAGGGTTTTTTAATTTAGGTTTAACATCATTTGCTAAATTCCTCATTATAGTTCATAAAACTTTTTAAATTCATGAAATTTGCTAGTGTTGTCAATTTTCTTTGGGTATTAAAACTTGACCTTTTTCCTAGTTTGTTATTAATTAAGCAAAAGAAAAGCTAATCTTGTCATACTACATGTATATAGAAAATCTAAATTCTAGTTGATATGGAATGGTAGATGAGCAATCTAAGGTTGGTGGATGGAGATTATAGTTAATAGTTTTTTTAGTTTTTACTTTTTTTAAATATTAAATATTTAAATTGAATTTAATTAATTTTTGGCCCACGGGTCGGCCTAGGCCCAGCCTCAAGGGTCAGCGGGCTGACTGGGGCCGGGCTTATAAGCCTCAAATTTAAAATGGGCAAAAGAAATCCCAACCCAACCCTAACCCAGTAGCGGTCTGGGTTGGGTTGGCCTCACATGCCAAGCCCATTTTGGCGGCTCTACTGAACATCCATGGCTAGTGGCCTCTCTGCTATCGATAATATACCAAACTGCATATGCTCTCAGCCGTCCTACTCAATGCATCAACCACTATATTGGCCTTCCCCGGATGATATAATATGGTGATATTATAGTTTTTCAATAACTCTAACCATCTCCGCTACTACAAATTAAGGTCCTTCTGCTTGGACTGGTGTTGGAGACTCCGATGGTCGGTATAAACCTTGCATGGAATGCCATATAGATAGTGCCTCCAGATCTTTATCACATGAACAATAGCTACCAACTCTAAATCATGCATAGGGTTTCTTCTCATGAAACTTTAACTGTCGAGACACGTAGGCAATCACCCTACCATCCTGCATTAATACCGTGCCAAGCCCAATATGCGATGCATCATAATATACGGTGTAAGATCCTGAACTTGAAGGCAACACCAACACTGGGGCTGTAGTCAATGCAGTCTTGAGCTTGTGAAAGTTTAACTCACACTCGTCGGACCATCTGAAAAGAACACCCTTCTGGGTCAACTTGGTCAATGAGGCTGAGATAGATGAAAACCCCTCCACGAAATGGCGATAATAACCCGCCAAACCCAAGAAGCTTCGAATCTCTATAGCTGAAGTAGGTTGATGCCAGTTCTGAACCGCATCAATCTTCTTAGGATCCACATTAATGCCCTTGGAAGATACAACATAGCCCAAAAAGGCAACCGAGTCCAACCAGAACTCACACTTTGAAAACTTAGCGTATAACTGACGGTCCCTCAAAGTCTGAAGTACGATCCGAAGATGCTGCTCGTGATCTTCTCGACTGTGGGAATAAACCAAGATATCATCAATAAAGAAAATGACAAAAGAATCCAAATAGGGCTTGAACACCCAGTTCACCAAATCCATAAAGGCCGCTGGGGTGTTAGTCAATCCAAATGACATCACTAAGAACTCGTAGTAACCATCACGAGTCCAAAAAGTTGTCTTACGGACGTTCGATGTCCTAATCTTCAACTGATGGTAGCTAGATCTCAAGTCAATCTTGGAAAATATTTTGGCACCCTGAAACTGGTTAAATAAGTCATCAATCCTCGGCAACGGATACTTGTTCTTGATAGTGACCTTGTTCAACTGCCGATAATCTGTACACATCTTCAATGTGCTGTCCTTCTTCTTTACAAACAACATCGGTGCACCCCATCGGTGCAACATAAGGTGAAACACTAGGTCTAATGAATCCCTTATCAAGCAAATCCTGCAACTGCTCCTTCAATTCTTTCAACTCAACAAGGGCCATACAGTATGGTGGAAAAGAGATGGGCTGAGTGCTCGGAACCAAATCAATGCGGAAGTCGATATCTCCGTCGGGTGGCATGCCCGGCAAATCTATAGGAAATACCTCTGGGAACTCATGCAAAACTGCAACCGAATCCATGGAAAAAGCCTCCATACTAGGATCATGGATATAGGACAAATACGCCAGACACCCCTTCTCGACCATACACCGAGCCTTCACATATGAAATGAACCTGCTAGTAGAATGGCCAAGAGTCCCTATCTACTCCAATCAAGGCAACCCCGGCATGTCTAATGTCATAGTCTTGGCGTGATAATCCAAAATAGCATGATAAGGTGACAACAATTCCATGCCCAAGATCACGTCAAAATCTACCATATCAAGTAATAGAAGGTATATCCTAGTCTCATAGCTCCCGATAGTGACCAAACAAGCACGATATACCCGGTCTACCATGATAGAATCCCCAATAGGCGTAGACACATAAACAGGAGCACTCAAAGAATCACAAGACATATCCAAATATGAAGCCAAATAGGATGACAAATATGAATAAGTGGAACTTAGATCAAATTGAACTGATACATATTTATGGAAAACTGAAATAATACTTGTGATGACCGCATCCGATGACTCTATCTAGGGTCTAGCTAGGAATTCATAGAAACAGGGCTGAGCCCCACTACTCTAACCTTTGCCTCTCGGACTACCTCTAACTAGCTGGCCTCCACCTCTAATGGCCTGACCACTATCTCTAGCTGCTTGACCCCGCCTCTAGCTGGCTGAGCTGGCGGTGGAGCAACCGGTGCCAGAATCATAGCACGAGTACCCTGCCGTGGTCCGCTACTCCTCAATCTAGTACAATACCTCCTGATATGACCTGCGTTACCATACTCAAAGCAAACCCTAGGCTGGCGAATTTGCTGAGTCTGAGATGATCCCTGATGTCCCGAATGACCACTGTAGTAACTCTATAGCGCTGGTGCCCTAATAAGAGCTGAAGGTGTGCTGAATAATGGCTGCTTAAGATGAGACCCATAAGAACCACGACTGCCCGAAGCACCGTGTGCTACCTAATGCGCTGACTGACTCAGCTTGAGAGGATGGCCTCTACCAAATGAACCCCTTGCCTCCAGATGAGGCACTACCGAAACCACCGAAATGATGAGGCCTCTTCTTATATGGGCCTCTCTTTCCTAACCATGAATCCTTTCGATCCATCTAGCAATATCTACAAACTCGGTTGAAAGAAATATTATCCCTAGTCTCTCTGCCCATCTTCAACATGATACCATAAGTAAGGCCATCTATAAATCTCCTCCCCCTCTCCCCCTCAGTTGGTATCAAGACAACTATGTGGCGAGATAGGTCCACAAACCTAGTCTCGTACTGGGTAGCAGTTCTACTACCCTGCTGGAGGCGCTCAGACTGACTGTGAGAACTGATCCCAAGTGAGTGGAGGTGAACATGTTGGTTTGCCTCAAACATAGTCTTGTTACCACTGTTAAGTGTGGATTTTAATCACTTATTAGTACCTTATTGCTTTAGGTTTTAGTCCGAAAGTAGTGATTTTTGTTTTCGAATCTAATGAAAATGTGTGATTTGCAGGCATGCTGGAGGATGTGAATTCAAGGAACAAATCTAACTCAAAAAGGAGATGTCCCAGCTCAGATAGCCAAAGATGAGAAGTGCAAAGATATGTGCAGTCCTCAAAACTTATTGTGCGGCCGCAGATGTAGGTGCGGCCCGCAGAAAGAATAGTGCGGCCGCAGACTAAGCATTGAATATTCAGAGGCCCTTAGCAACTGTACGGTCCGCAGACCAAATTGTGCGGTCGCCGAAGCTGCTCGCACTGACAAGCTTGAAAAGATCATAGAAGATGCAAGAGTCCAAGCCTGAAGCCACCTTGAAGCGCGATCCGCATCAAAATTGTGCAGCCGCAGAAGTAGAATTACGGCCGCAAAACCCCTCCTACTGCAAGATCACCAGATGCAAGTGCAGACCACACCCATTTTGCGCGGGTGTAGAACCTCCCGAAGGGTATTTTTGTCATCAAATTTCAGAGCACTATAAATAGATAAGAAACATCTTTTTAGGGAAACTTTTGTATTGTAGCAGCTGGTAGCGGTTAGACTTAGCTATTTTAGGGAAATTGGTGACTAAAATTTGAGAAGACCCATTACTTTTACTCTTTAATTCTAGCTTTATGTCTTCAATTACTCATTCTTTTTCAATTTTTCATGACTTTGACTATGAGTAGCTACATTTTATCTAGGGTTGTGATCCAACCCTAGTGTGTAAAACTTTTGATTATTTAATATTAATGCTTGATATTGATTGGGTGTTTGTTATTTAGCCTTGTTTATACTTTATATCTAGAATTAATGGTTGTAAATACTAATTCATGCCTATTTGATTTAGTTCTTACTTGAGAAAGAGGAACCTAGTCTAGGAAAACTTGGCTAACAAGAAATTAAGCTAGTTGAAATTTTGATTAGTTAGATTAAAGGATTTGAACTAGAGATAGGGATAATCCCACTTTGTCACGACCCGGAATTCCTACCATGGGGACCGTGATGACGCCTAACATTTCACTTGCTAGGCAAGCCAACGTTAGAGTAGTATTTAGCCATTTTTAAACAATTCAAATTAAATGATAACCAAGAAACTGAATAAAACTGAAATAGAGTGAGTAAACCAAATAACAATGATGTCTAGATACAATCCCAAAACCGGTGTCATAAGTACATGAGCGACTAGCGTACTACAAATAAGAGTCTGAATGAAAGCATAACTGTCTGAAATAAACAAGTAGAGTAATGTAGAAGGGCACTTCAGGGCTGCAAATGCTGTGCAGTTGTTCCTCAAGTCTCCGTCAGGAAATCAATCCGAGAAATCTACTGACCGCCGCTAGGACCGACTCCAAAATCTGCACAAGAAGTGCAGAGTGTAGTATGAGTACAGCCGACCCCATGTGCTCTGTAAGTGTCGAGCCTAACCTCGATGAAGTAGTGATGAGGCTAAGGCGGGTCACTTACAATAACCTGTATACAGTATAATAATAATAATAATAGGAAAGGAAAATAGGAAATAACAACAAAGCAATTGACTAATGAATATAACTCAATCCCCGAAATAAGTGAATCCAGAAATATCATTTCTCAGAATATCATATGAGAATACTGGAAGCTACACAACACAACAATGAATACAACACACATAATCCGTTGCGGCGCGCAACCCAATCCTACCGTACAAACACAATCCTCCCTTATTTCACCATATCAATAACAAGAATAACATGTAAAATCCATTGCGGCGTGCAACCCGATCCCACCATATAATAAGAATAAATATCATAATCCTCCCTTATTTCACCATATCAAAATCACATATACAATCTGTTGTGGCGTGCAACTCAATCCCACCATATCAATATCAAATCATCCCTTATTCCACCATATCACAACTGTTGCGGCGTGCAACTCGATCTATAAACGAAATCAATAAATGTAATCAATTCAACAACTCAATTCACAAGAATCTCTACGATTAAAGAACATGAAAGCAAAGCAATAAGGAACCCCATGCCAAATCATGGAATGCTACAATTAATACAAAGCAACAAGACAAGCGAAATATATAACAGTTAAAGTGTACAAGTAAGACAATTAAGGCAAGTAGCAATTAATCATGGAATCATGGAAGAAACAAACATTTCAATACAAGAATAAATAAATGATAAGTAACAAGTTATAACATAGAAAGCAATTAAAGCATGTAATAGTTAAGACATGGAATAAGATAATTAATAAATTGCGGAAAAACATGGAAACAATTATTTTGACGGCGTATATACACTCGCCACCTAATATATACTCTGTTACACTTGTAATTTACATAATGTATAGTTCAAGGATTCCTAATTCCCTCAAATCAAGGTTAGACCCAACACCTACCTCGCTCCGCAAGCAAACCAAAGCTCAACCGGGGCCTTTCCTCTAAAATCCGCCTCCAAACCAATCGAATCTAACCAAAATTGACTTAATAACTTCAAACAATGCTAGGAAAATCAATAACAATACATGAAGCTAAGATATTTATACTTTTCCCAAAAAGTCAACAAAAGTCAACCCTGGGCTTGCTTGGTCAAAACCCGAGATTCGGACCAAAACCCAATTACCCATTAACCCCCAAGCCCGATTATGCCATTAGTTTCGAACTCCGACCTCAATATGAGGTCTAAATCTCAAATTTACAAAACCCCCCAATTCTACCCAAATCCCTAATTTCTACCATGAAACTCCTAGATTTAATGTTGAAAACACTTGGAAAGTAATGGGAAATTGAAAATAATTAGATTAAAGTTGCTTACCAATGATTTTGGGAAGAAAATCCTTTTAGAAAATCACCTCTAGGGTGTTTAGGGTTGAGAGTTTGTGAGAAATGAGCTAAAATATTGTTTTCCCCCTCTTTACCCAGCTGCGGAAGTCGCAATTGCGATAACTTATTCGCAATTGCGAACATCGCAAAAGCGAGAAAGAGGTCGCAAATGCGAACCCTTCTTAGAAGGTCAGTGATCGAAAAAGCGACGTTTTGGCCGCAAATGCAAACCCATACCCTCGCAAACGCGGACCATCCCTTCGCATATGTGAAGGTTGCCCAGGAACACATTGAGTTGCAAATGCAACTCTGCCTTCACAAAAGCGGTAGCTGCAAGTTCGCAAATGTGAACATTCACCTCACAAATGCGAGACTCCCCCAATCCAGCCCATGCTCGCAAATGCGAAGCCTTGTTCATAAAAGCGAGGGTCGTAAATGCGAGCCAGATCTCGTAAATGCGAGACCTGCAGCAGAGCACCAGCAACAGTGAAGGCATCAGCTGTTCTCCTAAGTCCAAAATCACTCCATAACCTATCCGAAATTCACCCGAGCTCCTCGGGCTCCAAACCAAACATGCACACAAGTATATAACATCATACGAACTTGCTCACGTAGTCAAATCTCAAAAATAATATCTAAATCTATGAATCAATTCTCAAAACGAATGAACTTTCAAAGTGAAACTCAAGAACACAAGAATCACGTTTAAGTGTCCGAATCATATCAAATCAATTCCGAATTGGACCAAATTTTGCAGACAAGTTTCAGATAGTAATGCGGAACTATTCCAAGTTTTAACATCAAAATCCGAATCCGTTAGCTAAGAAGTCAACTTTCAGTCAAACCTTGAAATACTTCAATTTTCGAAAATGCTAGCTTTCGGCAAAATGAGTCAAAATAAGTTAGGGACTTCTGATGATGTCCACAACACACCTCGATAAGAGATATGATATGGCGGTATGCAATATAAATTACCCAACTATGAGTCGGGGTAGAATCCACAGAGAGTTATAAGGGGTGTTAGGAGTATATATTTGAAGAAAGCGAATGGATTAACTAAATTTGCACTTCCACAAAGAGTTTTGATTTCTACGTCTACTATTACTCTAACAATTGTGAACTAAGGAAAATAAACTAGAAATGAATGTTTTTGGTGTTTTTCTAAATAGTTTAAAAGCCTAGGGATGTGACCATAACCTAGGTGTTCGTCTAATGGGATAGAGATGTTAATACTTGTTTTGTTGTTTGGGGTATATTATAGCTCTCAACTCTACATTACCCACTCAATACCTCCCGGTCAGAGAGTGATTTTGCCCAATTTGGTTTTCTCAAGCCCAAATGGGTATCAAATAAAATAGTTGATATGAGCTCTTGGTTGTTACTATCTCTAGTTTGAACCCTTTAATTAGGCTAATCGAACTCTCAATTAACCCAATTCCTTTTTAGCCAAGTTATCCTAGACTAGGTCCCTCTTTCTCAAGTAGTGACTAAGTCAAAAAGGCATGAATAAATGTTTGCAACCATTAATTCTAAAATTGAAGCATGAATTAAGCTAAATAATCAACACTCAATCATAAACAAGCATTAAATTAAATACCCATATGGTTTACACACTAGGGTTGGGTTACAACCCTAGTAAAACTCTAGCTACTCATAGTGGATATTAAAGAAAATAAAGAAGATATGCAAATAAAACCCATAATCAAAGATTAAATTAATGAAGTATAATGTTTAAACACTAAAATAATCAAACAATTCCTAAAAGGTCAAAAGGTAATGGCTACAATAGCTTTTTTCTTCAAAACTTCACCTAAAATTGTGAAACTCGTCTATTTATAATAGGCCAAAAATCGCTGATAAAAATGCCCCTCGGGAGGTTGTGCGACCGCACAATTCCATGTGCGGACCACAAATTTCTTCAGTTGGCAGGATATGGGATTCTACAATCGCACATTTCTGGATTACGACTGCGAAGCAACTTTTGCGGCCGCACAATTCTTGTGTGGTCCGCACTTCAGTAAGGCGTCAGGACTTGGTCTTCTGCACACTCTCTCAACTTGGAACTATTTGTCAGTACAGACCCAGTTCTGCAGCCGCACAATTCATGTGCGGTCCGCATATTTGTCAAAATCATGTTGGGTTCTTTAGATTGGGTTGCAGCTGCAGATGGAATTCTACAGTCCGCAATTTCTTCTGCGGCCGTAGAAATCCTTCTGCGGACCGCGCTTCTTTGCTTGTGCTCTTTATTGCCTTGTGCTTCGGAACATTCCTTTTTGAGTCAGATTTCATCATGGGAGACCAAACTTCCAACATTTTTGTAATTTGCACAATTTTATTAGTTTTGGGAACACAAATTAATACGTTCGGACTAAAACAAAAGCAAAAAGGTGCTAATAAGCAGTCAAAATCCCTACTTATCAATTTTCGGATTCAATTCTGTACATACGCCTAAGTCTCAAATCTCGATACGGACCCACCGGGACTGTCAAAATACTGATCTGTGTCCGTTTACACAAAATATTAACCGTAATCAGCTCAAGTCATTTTAAAGACAAAATTCGTATTTTCTGAGAAATTTGAAATAAAATTTTGTGGAATAAGACACGGACTGTGCACGCCAATCAAGACTCACTAAACGAAGCTAATCAATGTCTCGAAGCATAGAAATGAAGGTTGAAACTGTAAATGACCTATCGGGTCATCACACACTTGGACTCATATGAATTGTTTAGATTGCTACCCATCTGGTCTTGAGAAAGTCAATTTGGGCATAATCTCTCTTTGACCGAGTGGATACTTGAGAATTCAGAGTCATAACACACTCGATCTACCAAATAAGCATAGATTTACTCTACCCATTTAGTTTACACCTAGGTAACAATTACATCCCTAGGTTTTTTCCTTATATAAAAGCACCAAAAATATTTCATTCACTAGTTACTTACTAATTAGTTTAATTTCTTATAAGTCAACTTAGAAAACAATTTCTCACGGTTGTTTGAAAGATAAATCTAGTTATTTCAAATTCTTTTCTTAAGTGTTTACCTTAGCATTGATCTAAAATCCATGTGGATTCGACCCCGACTTGCGTTGGGGTTTTATAATTGCAACGACCATTTCATACTCGATAATTGGGTGTGAATTGGACGTGATCAATTTTTGGCTCCGTTGCTAGGGAGTTTTACGGTGTTAGCTATATACTTGATTTTGTTTCTTGAAAGATTTTCTTTTACTTTCGTGATTCTAATTTGTTGAAGTGATTGTAGGTTCCAAATGGAAAACAACAAACTTGAAAACTTTCCATTGGGAGAGGTGGATGGCGAAGAGGAGCAACTTGATGAATGCCTCAAGCTCCAAAACAAAATTGCGGAGGCCATGGTCAAGAAGACAATGCCTCTACCTCCCCCGCCTCCTTACCACCACAACCATAAGCGGCGCAACATCGGATTTAGCTCAATGAAGGTTATGCAAGTGCCATTGTCCCCCATCACATTAGGGCAGAAACTTTTAAATTACCAATGTGATGCTCACTTTGCTCGAGCAACGAGGTTATTTCACTGGGGTGCCGAGTCAAAATGCTTACAAGCATTTGAAAGGTTTTGTGGATATGTGTTGGGGGAGCAAACAAACAAATGTTTTGGAAGATTCTTTGCGGCTAAGGCTTTTTCCTTTCTCACTAAGGTATAAGACTTTGGATTGGTTGGAACGCCTACCTAATCATTCGATCCATACTTGAGATGAATTGGTGGCGAAGTTTATTTCAAATAGTTTCTCTCCCGAGCACATAGCTACTCCGCAGTATGAAATATTGACATGCAAACAAGAGCCCAATGAACCTTTGCATGAAATTTGGGAGCGATATCGGGCAATGGTGAAGGAGTGCCCAAACAATGATATGATTGACAACATAATCCAACAAACATTCTATCGTGGTATTAATACTACAAATAAATGTGTAGTCAATCAATTGTTTGGGGATAATGATTTGACAACACTTTATGCAGAGGCATGTGAGATTCTTGATGAAATGGCAAAAAGCTCTTCGGCTTGGCAATCCCGAGATATTGTTCCCCAAGGTGATCCCAACATGATTCATCTTCATATAGAGTTGCAAGACCATGGGCAAGATATTGCCGATTTGACCACAACCATGACTCAACTTACTAAGGCCCAACTTCATCAAACCAAAGCTCCTAAGGAAGTTCATTCTATGGAAGGAGTGAATGTCTTGGTCAACAAGAAGAGGACTAAAGGTCCACGATTTCAATCCCGAGTGGAGAATTATGCAAAAGATGATGGTAGCTTTGACCAAGATGATTCTAATCAAGAGCAAGAAGAAGATGTACAATTTGTGAACAATTACCAAGGGCAACAGAGCAATTTCCAAGGCTCCAATCAAAATCAATGGCGTTCTCAAAATAACTAGGGTAATTAGGGTTCTAAAAATCAAGGGAATTGGCATAACAATAACAATAACCAAGGGAATTAGGGAGGCAACAATCAAGGAAATTGGGGAAACAATAACAATCATGCAAATCGAGGATCGAGTTTTCAAAGGCCCCCAATGCACCAACAACCAAGCAACCCACCTCCTTATCCCTCCCATGGTTCAAGTTATTCAAACAATGAAATGGGTTATATTGAGAACATGTTCAAGCAAATGATGAAGAAGGATGCAGATTCGGATGCCCAACTTGCCTCACATACCACGGTAATCTGTAATCTTGAAGTTCAAATGGGAAAAATCTCTCAAGATCTTAATACTTGTCCTGAGGGTGCATTACCAAGTGACACGGTAGTAAACCCAAAGGGTGATAATAACACGGGGCATGCCATGGCGGTTATCATAAGAAGTGTAAGAGGCGGGAATAAACCCAGTTCAAATAAAAGGCAACTTGTGGATGATGACTAAGTGATACAAGAGGAGGAAATCCCACGTAATAATTTTTAAGTACATAATGAAGTTCTAATTGATATTGATGATAGTGTGGAGGAGACCCAAAAATAGGTGAACCCGTCTAGGGAACACATTATTGACATACCGGAACCGGTAGTGCGAAAGGCTAAGGAACCCTTGCCAAAGCCTACACCTCCTTACCCTCAACGGCTCGCTAAGCAAAATGGTGAAAATCAATTCAAGAGGTTTATTCAAATGATGAAAGGTCTCTCCATTAATGTGCCACTGGTAGAAGCTTTGGAATAAATGCCCGGTTATGCCAAGTTTATGAAAGATCTTGTGACCAAGAAGAGGTCGATGAATTTTGAAACTATCAAGGTCACTCATCAAGTGAGTGCAATTGTTGATTCTATGGCTCATAAGTTGGAGGATCCCGGTGCTTTCACGATTCCTTGTACTATTGAAAGTGTTGATTTTTCTAAATCGCTTTGTGATCTTGGGACGAGTATCAATTTGATGCCCTACTTGGTGTTCAAAACTATGGACATTGGGAAACTAAGACCCATATCTATGAGGTTGCAAGTGGCCGATCGTACCATGAAGAGGCCATTGGGAGTGATTGAAGATGTCTTTGTCCGAGTTGATAAATTCATTCTTCTGGCGGACGTTATGATCTTAGATTGTGAGGTTGACTATGAAATGCCTATCATTCTTGGGAGGCCTTTACTTGCCACGGGTAAGGCCCTTTGTGATGTGGAAGCCAGAGAACTCACTTTCCGAGTTGGTGATGAACAAATGGTATTCCATGTGTGCAAGTCTATGCGTCAACCAAACAGCAATGAAGTGTGTTCTTTTGTAGGTTTGGTGACCGATATCATTATTGATGACACAAGTGCTACAATCAATGTTGGCAATATGTTGGAAGCCGTTTTGCTCAACTTTGATGATAATGAGATGGATGTTTTCATGGAATGTGTAAACTCTTTGCAAGAAATGGTGTCCTACAACTACGCACCCCAGAAGTTATCTTTGGATCTTGAGAATAGGAAGACTCCTCCTACAAAACCTTCTATTGACGTGGCACCTACTTTAGAGTTAAAACCATAGTCACCTCACTTTCGGTATGAATTTCTTGCCTCTTGTTCTATTTTACCGGTTAATCTTTCCTCTTATTTGTCTAATGTGTAGGTTGATTTCACATTGGCGGTGTTGCAAAAGAGGTAGAAAGATATTGGGTGGACTTTGGCGGATATTCGGGGTATAAGCCATATTTCATGCATAAGATCATGTTGGAGGATGTGCCAAACTGTCCATTCAGTATCAAAGAAGACTCAATGAAGCTATGCAAGAGGTAGTCAAAAAGGAGATTATCAAGTGGTTGCATGCCGGGGTTGTCTAACCCATTTTCGATAGTTCATGGACTTCTCCGGTTCAATGTGTCCCAAAGAAGGAGGCATGACGGTTATTACCAATGATAAGAATGAATTGATTCCTCCAAGAACCGTCACCAGTTGGAGAGTTTGTATAGATTATCGTAAGCCCAACAAAGTCACAAGGAAAGATCATTTTCCTCTTCCTTTCATGGATCGAATGCTTGATAGATTGGTTGGCCGTGCTTTTTATTGTTTTCTTGATGGGTACTCGGGCTACAACCAAATTCTTATTGCTCCGAAAGATCAAGACAAAACCACTTTCACATGTCCATATGGTACTATTGCTTTTAGACAGATGCCTTTTGTTTTATGCAATGCACCAACGACTTTTCAACGGTGTATGATGGCTATTTTCACGGACATGGTGGAAGACTACCTTGAGGTCTTCATGGATGACTTTTCGGTAGTCGGAGATTCTTTTGATGATTGTCTGGAAAATTTGGGTAAAGTGTTGGCTAGATGTGAGGAAACAAATTTGGTACTCAATTTGGAGAAATGTCATTTTTTGGTTGAGGAAGGCATTGTCCTTGGCCATAAGATTTCAAAGAATGGTATTGAAGTGGACAAGGCGAAGATTGAATTTATTTCTAAGCTTCCACCCTTACCTCGGTGAAGGGTGTGCGGAGTTTCTTGGGCTATGTAGGTTTCTAATGACGATTTATCAAGGATTTCTCTAAAGTGGTAAACCTGTTGTGCAAGCTCCTTGAGAAGGATGCCAAGTTTTATTTCAATAATGATTGTATGAGAGCTTTTGAACAATTGAATCTCAAGTTGAAAACTTCTCCTATCATTACATCTCCAAACTGGAGTTTGCCATTCGAGCTCATGTGATGCAAGTAATATAGCAGTTGGGGCTGTTTTGGGGTAATGTATCAACAAAGTTTTTCATCCAGTTTACTATGCAAGTAAGACCATGAATAGTGCCCAAGTCAATTATACCGTTACAGAGAAAGTGCTCCTCGCTATTATATTTGCTATTGATAAGTTCCGCTCGTACTTGATGGGTGCCAAAGTTATTGTCCACACGGATAATGCGACACTTTGCTATCTTATGAGCAAAAAGGAATCTAATCCCCGGTTGATGAGATGGGTGCTTTTATTGCAAGAGTTTGATATTGACAACCAAGATAATAAGGGAAGTGAAAATCAAGTGGGGGACCACTTATCTCATTTGGAGGATGAGGGGAGACCACATGATGGACTTGAAATCAATGACTCTTTCCCCGGTGAACAACTTTTGGCTCTTTCAATGAAAGAGGTGCCGTGGTCCGCAGATTTGGCAAATTTCCTTGTGAGTGGTATCATTCCGGATGAGTTCTCTTCAAACCAAAGGAATAAGCTCAAGAGGGATTGTCAAGACTACTATTGGAATGAACCATACCTTTTCCTGATTTGCACAGATGGGGTGATTCAGAGGTGTGTGCCGGAGGAAGAGCAAGGTGATATTCTTGGGGCTTGTCATTCTTTGCCATATGGTGGTAATCACGGTAGAGCGAGAATAGCGGCTAAAGTCCTAATTTGTGGTTTATAGTGGCCTACACTTTACAAAGATGCAAATGAGTTGGTTAAAAGATATGATGAATGTCAACGAGCGGATGGAATTTAAAAAAAAACACGAGATGCCCCTTACAACCATCTTGGAGATTGATATTTTTGATGTTTGGAATATTGACTTCATGGGGCCTTTTGTGAGTTCTTGTTGAAACTCCTACATTTTGGTCGCAGTGGATTATGTGTCTAAATGGGTTAAGGCCATTGCCTTACCCAATAATGAGGCTATAAGTGTGGTGGCTTTCTTAGAGAGGAATATTTTTACAAGATTTGGTACTCCGCGAGAAATCATAAGTGATGGAGGGTCACATTTATGCAATAATACTTTCGACACTTTACTTGGCAAGTATGGTGTTACTCGTAAAGTGACAACTCCCTATCACCCACAAGCTAGTGGTGAAGTGAAGTTTCTAACCGGGAGACAAAGAGGATTTTGTCCAAGACGGTGAATGCAAATTGGACGGATTGGTCAAAGAATCTTAATAATGCTCTATGGGCATATAGGATGGCTTACAAAACACATATCATAATGTCCCCATACCGGTTGGTGTTGAGGAAGGCTTGTCATCTTCCAATGGAACTAGAGCACAAGGCAATATGGACCTTGAAGAAATTGAATCTTGATTAGGATGTAGCCACTAACTTGCAGGTTGCACACTTGAATGAGTTGGATGAGTTCCGGTACCATGCATATGAAAGTTCGTCCTTGTACAAATAAAAGATGAAATATCTTCATGACAAGTATATTTCGAATAAGGAGTTCAAGGCCGGTGATCTAGGGCTATTGTTCAACTCAAGGCTGAGAATGTTTCTCGGGAAGCTCAAGTCAAAATGGAGTGGCCCTTTTGAAATTGTGGCTGTGACATCTTTTGGTTCCTTGGACTTAAAGAACAAGAACAATGAAATATTTCGAGTCAATGGCCACCGGGTGAAGCACTATTTGGGAAAAGTTAGAGAGAGCCATGTGGTGGCGTTCATTTACTTCTCTTGAGGATGCTATAATATTGCATCGTGCCATGACGTTAAATAAGGCGCTTCTTGGGAGGAAACCCAAGTTCTTTTCTTTTTTCTCTTTTAGTTAGATATTATTTGTTGCTTTTAACTTTATTTGAAGTGTGTTGTAGGGATTAGTGTTATATTTGAAATGGTAGGTGAGGTTTTATCATCAAGGCCAGAAATTAGGAATGCAATTTATCTTAGTTCAGCTACAAAAAGAAATGCTGACTGCACAAGACCTTGTGCGGCCGCAGATTTCATCTGCGGACCACACTTGCAAGAATCATTCCCAGGTGCTAAATGGAAGGTCCTCTGAACTTTTCTCCCAACATTGCGGAGTAAATCTGCGGACCATCACAAATTATGCGGTCGCAAAAGCACACTATCAGAGAAGTGGTTGACTTAAAGTGTCAGAAGTGCGACATCACTTGAAAAAGTGCGGACCGCACAACTCTATGCTTCAGTGATGCCTAGGTAACAGAGTGCAGACTGCACCTGTAAAGGTGTGGTCACACTCGCTTCTTTGACCCCCCACCTTCTCTGAGTATAAATAGAACAGTATCCCCCCCTTTTACACTTTTCACCCTCCTCACTCTCATACCGTCACTCTGAGAAGTTACTCAAAGTACCTGCACTTTCAATTACAAACAACCCTTCACACTCACTTGGATCGTGGTACACTAGCACGATCTGGTGTGCAGCACTTCAATCTTGTTGATTTTATTTTATTAATTCATTTTGACTTTTTAACTTCTTTTTAGGCCATCTGTTATTGTATTCTTTAATGTGTCCATGTGGGGTAGTTTAATACTAGGTAATTGTCAAAGCATATTTTGATTAGGTTGGGTTGATTCTTTATCATGTCTATACCATGTCTCCTAGTGGGATTGAACACAAGTTTTGCATAATCTAGATTAAGAGACCTATAGCCGTTACTGTTCTAGATTGTACGGACCGCACTTGAAATTATACGGTCCGCAAACTGCTATTTTGAGTAACTTGGATGGCTTGCTATTTGTGTGGCTGCACATTAATTGTGCGGACCACGAATTTTATAATGCAGATGCAGAATAGGTCTGCACTGATAATCAAAGACTTACTCTCTGATCATCTCAAGTGCAGACTGCAAACATATTTGTGGACCATAAAGGATTTTTGCGGCCACAGATTGCAGTCGCACTGTCTATCAGTGGAATGATCCTAAGAACTGAGCACACCTATGCTGAAGTGGGGCCTGCATTTGGAATTGTGAAGTCCGCACTTATACTTTGCGGACCGCACTCCAATATTTGCGGACCACACTCTAATATTTGCGGACCGCACTTAGTCCTTCTCTACTACATGCTGCAATCCTGAAACCTCACTGCTTCTATGATGTCCTCACATGTTTATATGTCTCTTAACTATTTACAACATGGATATCAACTGATAAATCTCTTTGTGCATATGAAGAAAATGGTGCGATCAAGAGGTTGAGGTGAATCTTCATAGGAAAGGGTAGAATCTTCAAGGGGCAGGGGTAGAGTTGCCATGCACCAAAGTGTGCAACGAGCAATTACAAAGAAGACAACTGTAGGGGAGAGGTAGAAGCCTCCCTAAGTCGAGTTCTTATGCCCCATCTAGGGAGGCCTCATAGGGAAATTCTGTGTCTTTACCTGAGGAACACAATAAAGAGCAATTTAGGTCACATGGGCAGTTTAAGCCTCTAGATGTGCCTTCTACATCTCACAGTACCTCCCAGGGTTCAGATAGTGACAGTCATGAGTCCAACATAGCTGCTTCGGCCTCTGATTCTGATGATGCCCCGGATAATGGGAGAGGGAGAGCAAGTGCATTGGCAAACTTGGCTCGGACAAAGAATAAGGTCGTCTGGGAATATCGTTTCTTGAGTTTGCAAGCATATACAGACTTTTGGATGCGGTGGAAGGAAAGATCTCTAACTCATGATTGGCAATTTCTCCTCAAAGACTTAGACAAATACATCCGCGCAGTCTTAGAACAGTTTACCAAGAGAAAGGGGTGGATGCAGTTTACTGAGAAGCTGGTCGATGTGTAAGAGCATCTTATCCGGGAATTCTATGCCGACATAATGCATATTCTCAAAGGGACAAATATCCAAGGTGTGCAACCTGAAAGTAAAGCTTGATCAGCACACTTTGAATGCATACTTAGGATTTGATATTTGGAGCCAAAGGAGTATTTGGAAAAGGTGGCTTTGAAGGAGGAGGCTAGACTATGGCTTGCTGAGATTCTTGCACCTGGATTTACTCCCCCTTGGATAGGTGTTGGGGTGCCAATCCTCCAGAACACTCCGAGCTTTTAGGAAAAATGGTGGCAGACCTTTCTGTGCAGCAGACTTGACCCGTGCTTGAATGAGAACAACCTGCCCCTTCCACAGGCTATATTGGTGGCCTCTATCATGGCCGAGTACCCGATTAATGTGGGTGCCCTGATGTCGGCCAATATCTCACTTGTGGCACAGTAGGGTAACGCATCTTACCACTACCCCAACACTACTACTGAGTATCTGACTGATTCCAAGCTAGAGTCCAGACCATTTGAAACCAAGTTCAAGTCGACCGAGCCATTTGAGTGGTACGAGCTACAAGATCCAAGGAACCCAAAGAAGAGCATTCAACCTTCTATTACTACTGGCCAGTCTGATGAGCCAGTAGTTGTAGCCCCTGGTCTAGGTGATATTCCATCTACTTCGGCTGAGCCTTCTACCAATGCCATAGCTGCCATCATTGAGCCACCACCCTCAGCCCCTACTACAATGCCTACTCCAGCTTCGAGGCTGGTGCCTATGCCTACAGGTCCGTTGTCTGCTTCGCGGGTCTCTTAGACCCTTGCGAGCCTCAACAACTGGATGTAGGCAGCTATTTCAAAGCTGTCCGAGATCTCCAGGGCAGTCATCTTCACATACACAATTGGATCCCTCTGACATAGATAAAAAGCTCACCACAGTCTTGGACAACTAGAAGGTGATTATGGATATACTGGTACAGCATGGTGCATTGATAGAGCGGTTGACCAGGCAAGTAAAGATGATAAGGAATACACATGCCAACAAGAAGTCATTTGATGCACTTCGAGCTGAGGTGACCCTGTAGCTGAGGCCGAATATTTACCCTTTGACATGCTACTAGACCCCGCCCAGCCTCACCCAGCTCTATATTCTCATGAGGATCCCGCTGCTCAGCCTGAGGAGACATGCCTTGCATCTTACACTATCGAGGTGGTGCGTGATATGTTCAGCTCTCAGGAGGCTCCCACACACGATGATGACATTCAGTTAGCTGAGCCGACTAAGGCTAATGCTGCTGGTAACACTTTGATGACTAAGGACACTTAGGGAATTTCTTCGCCCTCTCTTTCCTTTGATCTTATTTTGCTAAGAATTGGGGACAATGCTTCTTTTTATTCGGGGGGTGGGGGGTTGAGAATTCTATATTTGATGATGATTTGATACATTTGATAACATTAGGATGTAATAATCGAATGATTCTAATTTATGTTTATCTTTAGTAGTTGTTATATTTATTAGCATCTTCAGTGCGGGCAGCCCTGATCCGTTTAATAATAAAGCCAATAAGGCCTGCTGCTGGCTGGCAGCCCCGATCTATAAAATAGTAAAGCCAATAAGGCCTGCTGCAGGCGGGCAGCCCCGATCCAGAACAATAATAATGTATAAAGTCATTCTGGCCTACTGCAGGTGGGCAGTCCTGATCCATTTAATAATAACATATATAAAGCCAAATGACCTGCTGCATTGCAGCTCAATCCCATAAATATCCTCACAATAGACAATTATTACTGAGTGTAAAATGTATTTTTAGAACAATTAATTCAACAGCATCACGACCCCATGGGTCCTAAAATATCGGCACATAGCCTACACATGATCTTTATTACTAGCCTCACCTTAATTCTTCTAACACGCGCCACATGTTCAGATAATAACATGATTCTTTAATTTTTCTACTTCACGGGATTTATTCAAGACACACTTTCTGTGGTGCACATCTACATTTTCGTCACCTATCGTGTGTGTCACCTCTTTAATTGTGTTTATTTTGGTAGCTTTTATGTTTTTCTTATTAGTGTTGATAATAAACCTTTGATTTTCTTAATGCCACAGTTCTTTCCAAAGGTGGTCTTGTATGTGAACCGAGTGACTCTTCCCGAGGATGGATAGTGTGATAACTTTCTTAAGGGAATGAGTCAGTTTCATATTTAGGCAATAGTAGTTGTAATGAATAAAAGCCCTAACTAAGTCATTTTCTAAAAAAAGTTATTTATGCTTCATGTGGAACCAACATACTTTACTGCATGCATATGGTGTAAAACAAGGTTTTTGGAATAAAATAGCTCTAGTTTAGTGACTTTGAGGTTCTTAAGTTGACTTTGATAATCATTAGGTGGTTGAATGGACCATAGTGATCTTTAACTTGACTGTGATCGTTGTGGATTTTAGAGTCTATCCTATTTTACAGTCTATTTGCATGAGAGGTGAGATGAATTCTTGTTGCTAGTCCAAGTACTTGAGTGAATAGTCTAGAACTTTGCACGAATGTATTTCAAGGCGAAATTCTAAGCATGCTTGGTTTCAAAAAATGATTGTAGGCTTTCCTTTGATCTTTTGAGCTTTCTGTTGCCACCCTATGATTGTTATCCCTAGTCAACCCCTTTGAACCTTTTAGCCCTTCTCTGTTGGTAACCATGCTACAAGTAATCCTTTCTTAGCATCCAAACCTACCTTACATGTTTTCATTTATTCATGCCTTTATTTATTGTCTGCCTTTTATTGTTATATGCTCTCACGTGTATTAGATAGATGCTTTTACTATTTCATGTCTTTACTTTCTTTATTTCCTTTACTTGTTTCCTGTTTTACTCTACTATATTACATCAGATTGCTTTGAAAAATTATGCATTTTAGTTCCCTTTTTATGTTATTATGCGAGATCGTCATATTTTATTGTTACTGATATACAGGATAGGGTTGCACACCGCAATAATATTATTATATATGTGTGGATCGGGTTGCATGAGACAACATTATTATTATATATGTGGATCGGGTCGCATGCCGCAATAGTATTATTATATATATTGATCGGATTGTACGTCGCAACGATATTGGTGTTGGTATGTGGATCGGGTTGCATGTCATAATAGAAAGGATGAATTGCAGTTATTATTGGTTGTTATATCGCCCTACTGTGTTGTATTATAAGACTGTGATGTGATGACATTCTGCGGCCCTTTGTCATTTAATTTCTTATCCTGTTTGTTATGTAGTTATTCATTTCACTTTCTCATTATTGCTTCTCTGCTTATTACTCTTACAGGTTTGTAGTGAGTGTCTTGTTATATCCTTATCACTACTTTGTCGAGGTTAGCCTCGATACTTACTGAGTACATGGGGCTGGTTGTACTCATACTACATTTCTGTACTTCTTGTATATGTCCCGATGTTGGTCCTAGCGGCGGTCAGAGGTGATTTCTTAGATTTACTTTTTCCAGGAGACTTGAGGTAGTGCTGCTTGGCAATTGCAGACCCTGGAGTGCCCTTCCAAACTTTATCTACGATTTAGTGCTCTACATAGTTTTATATTTTTATTTTAGACTTGTATTTAGCACTATTAGTGGCTCATGTACTTGTGACACCAGTTTATGGGGATAGTCTTGGATAATGTTAGTTGTACCCCTATTATTCGTTTATGCTATTTCACTCTTTTATTATTTTAAGTGCCTCTTTATTGTTAAACTGCTTTAGTTGTTGTGCTAATATTGGCTTGCTTAGATATCAGATGTTAAGCGCCATCACAACCCTATGGTTGGGATTTTGTGTAACGACCCGATCAATCATTTTATATATTTGAGCCTCATTATCCCTTTTGAAGCTTCCAGTATGTGTATTTGTGGTTTTATAAGTTTTCGGGATGGTTGGTTTCGTTTCTGTGAGGTTTTGGATTGATTTTGGAACAATGGGTCACCTAGTTTGGATGCTTAAGTTGGAAATATTAACCGAGGTTTAAATTTTGTGAAAATGACCCTAAAATGGTGTGAAAACCTAGAACAAAAGGTTCGTATGGCGATTTTGAACGTAGGAGTATGTTGGGAATTGGATTTCGACGTTCCTAAGTTGATTCGGCTTTTTGCCGAAAGTTGAAAATTTAAAGGTGTCGAAATTTCCTAAGTTTAATCATGGGTTGACTTTATTGTTATCGTGTTTGGATTTTGGTTTCGAGACTTGGATTAGGTCCGTTTTTTCATCTGGAACTTATACGCAAAGTTTGGTGTCATTCCGAGTTGGTTTGGTGGGAATCAGATGCTTGGTTGTGATTTTAGCGATTGTTGAGTTTCATTTTGAATTCTATGTGTTTTGGTGTCCGATTCATGATTTTCGGATTATCTATTGGTGTTTTAAGTTTGAGAGCAAGTCCGTATGATATGTTTAAACTTACATGGATGTTCGGTGTGGATCCCCTAGGGCTCGGGTGAGTTTCAGACGTATTTCAGAATGGTTTGCACTTGATTCATATCTGCTGGTGTGCTGATGATGTGGTTATCGCAAATACGAGCACTAGTTCGCATTTCCCAATAGCTCATTTATGAAGGGGGCAATGGATGGCAGGCTTCGCAAATGGCAAATACGAAGTGGGATTGGGCTGAACAAATATTGGGATTTCGGGACTTAGTCTCATTTTACCACGTTTTTGAGCCCTAAACTCGGTGGGAGGCGATTTTCATACAAAGCTGTTTGGTAAGTGATATTGACTAGATTTTGATTATATAACATGATTTTTATGAAATTTAACATCTAATTCATGATATTTGAATAGAAAGTTTGGGGTTTTTTTTTACTATGTTTTAAAAAAATAAAATTTGAGATTTGAGAGTCGAATTAGACTCGAATTTGAAAACCAAACACATATATGGACTCATGGAATTATGGGTAGTTGAGATCTATCCTTCGGCTAGATTTTTGATCGGGCGGGCTCGGGGTTGACTTTTGAAAAATTGTGTAAAGATCTTAATTTTATTAATTAAAATTAGTTTCTCTTGCGTTGTTTGATATTATTAAGTCGCTTCTGGCTAGATTTGAGTCGAGCAGAGGTGAATTTTAAAGGAAAAGCTTTTTTATATTATTGAATTGGCCTAATTGAGATAAGTATCTTGCCTAACTTTGTGTGGGGAAATTACCCCTTAGGATTTGGTATTATTCGAGATGTTTATGCTATGTGAAATGACATATACATAAGGTGACGAGTGTGTACACGGGAGTATGTGTGGTAATTGAATGGATTAGACCATATGATATTAATATGCCTTGAATTTGAGTTGTATGTTATATGAAGCATGTTTTATTATTGATTCACACCTCGCACCCTTGTGTTATTGCTATGATTCTTGTATATATTGTTGTTGAACCGTGGGCTATATATTGTTGTGGCTTTGGTATTATTGTTTGGGCAATATTATGGCATATGTGCATGTGTGGTGCGGGTTGATTGTTGTGTTGTGAATGAGATCCGCATGTGGCAGCATAAGGGTGGTGTGTATTGATGCGCATATGGCAAGATAAGGGGGCTTATGCGCGTGTTGCAAGTAAGGGGAATACTTCATTGTGATGCGCACACAACGAGATATGGGGGCTTATATGCGTGTAGCTATGTAAGGGGAAATATTTCATTGTGAAGCTCACGCGGTGACATAAGGGTGATTTTTTCATTATGTTGTGTGGTATTTCAGGGTGATTCTCGATGTTACTTATGTGATAGAACAGATGTCTTGAATATATCCTTGTTTTCCTTAATTGATTCCACTTTGTGATTTATGTGTTATTGGTTAATTTACCGTGTTATCACATGCCCTATTCATTGTTGATATTTATTATATTATGCTTTTCTGTTATCTATTTTATATTGATATTCTGCTTATGTCATTTGTCTAGTGAGTGTTTTGACTTGAGCCTCGTCACTACTCCACCGAGGTTACTCTTAATACTTACTGGGTATCAATTGTGGTGTATTCATATTATGCTTTTGCATAATTTTGTGCAGATCCAGGTACCTTGGATCGTGCTGGTTGCTAGAGAGTCGAGCCAGAGTTGTGGAGACTTCAAGGTATGCATGTTGTTCTGTTTGCATGCCTCAGCCTCACCTTTTATTGTTTCTTTATTATTGTTTATGTATTCCAAATAGTGATGCACACTTTGAGACTTATTATGTACTTTTTGCAGAGCTTATGACTCTGTATTACCGTGTTTTGGGATGTATGGTTGTTGAATTTAGCATTTTCAAGTTTTATTTGATAGTTAAGTTGTCTTATTCTATTGATCTCATAATGTGATTGGCTTAATTTGTCTTAGAGACTAGGTGCCATCACAATCCTTAAGGATGATTTTGGGTCGTGACAAGTTGGTATCAAAGTCTAGGTTCATAGGTTATATGAGTCATAATCATGTTTAGTAGAGTCTTGCGGATCGGCAAGGAGACGTCAGTAATCTTTTTCGAGAAGATATGGAACTATTAGAAAATTCCACTTCTTTCATTCCTTATCGTGCAGATTTATTGATTTCGGAATTTGAGCCTTTGTCTTTCTATTCACTCACAGATGGTGAGGACAGGAGCATCGGTTACTGATGATGCTATCCCTAGGGCCGGTGTTGCTAGGGGCCGTTGTAGAGGCAGAGGCAGAGGCCGAAGTGGTGCACGTGCTATAGCCAGAGCATCTGCGAGAGCAGCAGCTGAGAAGGCACCAGTAGATCTAGATGGGGAGTAGGCACTTGAAGCGCCTGTTGCTACACCTGGACTTTAGGAGACTTTAGCGCACTTCCTGAGCATGTTTTGTACCTTTCCTCAGGCAGGGTTGATCCCGGTTGCACCAACCACTTCTCAGGCTGGGGGAGGAGCTTAGACTCATGCTGTTTGTATTCTAGAGCAACGAGCTCACGTTGATCAGGCTCAGGGTGTTATGCTGGTGCAACCCATGATTGCGGTTCAGCCTGAGGTTAGGCTAGTGGCATTAGAGGAAGAGAAGAAGAGGTTACAGAAGTTTAAGAAGTATCATCCTCCTACTTTTTGTGGCACAACTTTTGAGGATTCATAGGGTTTCCTAGACCACTGTCACCATATTTTGCGCACTATGGGCATAGTGGAGTTGAGCGGGGTCGACCTTATTACTTTCCAGCTGACGGGGCAGGCATACAGATAGTGGAAGACTCATGAAGAGAGTAGGACAGCTGACGTAGCACCACTTAGTGAGGCTTAGTTCACTAATCTCTTTTTGAGGATTTCATTCCACAGACCCTCAAGGATTCGTTACGCATCGAGTTCGAGCAGTTGCGACATGTGACTATGACTATGTCTGAGTATGCTATGAGGTGTACTTAGTTATCTTGTCTTGAACCTGCTTTGGTTTCCACTGTTAGAGAGTCCGCAAATTTATCGAGGGACTTAGTTATGGTCTCAGATTTAGGATAGCACGGGAGGTGGAGACTGATACTCCATTTTAGCAGGTTGGGGTGATCGCTAGGAGGTTGGAGAGTATCTGTGGCCAGGAGAGGGAGGCCAAGAGGCCTCGAGATTTTGAAGGATTTATTGGTTCCCGCTCTGTAGTTTCATCTCGTCATGGAAGAGGTTATATCAGTCGACTAGTTCAGTCTACACTTTAGATTACGCACAGTGCTCCAGCTATTCAGGGACCTCAGAGTGCTCATTTTGGATAGCCATCTTCTCGTGCACCACCTGCGCGGGGTTCATACAACGGTTATTCTAGTCGCCCGAGTTAGACTCAGTACCAGCAGCCACGCCCACAGAGAGGTTGTTTTGAGTGTGGTGATACTAGGCACATGGTGAGGGATTGTCTCAGGCTTCATAGGGGTGGACCTTTGCATGTTACTCAGGCTATGGTTTCTTGTCCAGTTGCTACTCTACTTGCACAGCTAGCTACGCGTAGAGGACATGTGGATAGAGGATATCTTAGAGAGGGAGGCGAGGCCCGTTGTTATGCTTTTCCTGGTAGGACTAAGACTGTTACATTAGATGCTGTCATCACAGGTATCATTCATGTCTATAAAAAGGAGGCATCAGTTTTATTTTATCCGGGCGCCACTTAGTCGTATGTGTCATCCTATTTTGCTTCATATTTGGATATGTCTTGTGATTCTTTGAGTACCCCTATTTATGTGTCTACGTCTGTCGGGGATTCTATTATGGTAGACTGTGTCTATCGTTGTTGTTTGGTAATTATCGGGAGTTATGAGACTAGGGTTAACCTTTTGTTACTTAATATGGTGGATTTTGATATTATATTGGATTGGTAGTCACCCTATCATGCTATTCTTGATTATCATGCTAATACCGTGATGTTGGCTATGCTGGGTTGCTGAGATTGGAGTGAAGAGGTTAATTGGGTGTTGTTGCTAGTAGGGTGGTATCTTTTCTTAAGTCACAACGGATGGTTGAGAAGGGGTGTTTGGTATACTTGTCCTTTGTGAGGGATGTTAGCGCTGATACTCCTATCGTTGAGCCAGTTCTGGTAGTGAGATTGTTTCCAAATGTGTTTTCATTAGACCTAGCGGACATGCAACCCAATAGGGATATTGATTTTGATATTGACTTGGTGCCGGACACTCAACCCATATTTATTCCACCATATCGCATGGCAATAGTTGAGTTAAAAGAATTAAAGGAGCAGCTTCAGGAGTTGCTTGATAAGGGTTTTATCAAACAGTGTGTCTCACCTTGGGGTGCTCCAGTTTTATTTGTGAAGAAGAAAGACGGCTCTATGAGGATATGTATTAACTATAGGCACCTGAACAAGGTTACTGTCAAGTACAAGTACACACTACCGCATATTGATGATTTATTTGATCAACATCAGGGTTCTAGGGGATTCTTGATGATTGATTTGAGATCGGGTTTCCATCAATTGAAGATCTGGGCTTCATATATTCTGAAGACGGCTTTCAAGACCTGCTATGGTCACTATAAGTTCTTGATGATGTCTTTTGGGTTGATCAATGCCATAACAACCTTTATGCATATGATGATATATTGGTGTATTCTCATAGCCAAGAGAAGTATGAGCAGCACTTGGGGATCGTGCTCCAGACTTTGAGGGAGAAGAAGCTTTCTGCTAAATTCTGCAAGTGCGGGTTTTGGATTGATTCAATGGCATTCTTGGGCTACGTGGTGTACAATAAGTGGATTAAGGTGGATCCGAAGAAGATTGAGGTAGTTTAGAGTTGGCCCAAACCGTCTACTACTACTGAGATCCGAATATTTCTAAGCTTGTTTGTGTGTTATCACCATTTTGTGGAGAGTTTTTCATCCTTTGACTAGATTGACTCAGAAGGGTGATCCATTCAGGTGGTCCAACAAGTGTGAGGAGAGTTTTCAGAAGCTCAAGACTTCCTTTCCTATACCTCCAGTTATGGTTTTGCCTTCAGTATCGTGTTCTTATATAGTTTACTGTGATGCTTCATGGATTGACATTGGGTGTATGCTGATGTAGGAGGGTAGAGTGACTGCTTATGCTTCACGTCAGTTAAAGCCCCATGAAAAGAACTATCAGCACACGATTTGGAGTTGGTATCCATTGTTCACATGCTTAAGATTCTGAGGCACTACCTCTACGGCATGTCGTGTGAGGTGTTCACGGATCATATGAGTCTATAGCACTTATTCAAACAAAAGTATCCGAACTTGAGGCAACATAGGTGGTTAGAGCAACTGAAGGACTATGATATCACCATTCTTTGTCATCAGGGGAAGGCCAGTGTGGTGGCTGATGCTTTGAGTAGGAAGGCTAAGAGCATCAAAAGTCTTGCTTTTATTCCAGTTGGGAGAGGCGGTTATGTTTGGATGTTCACGCTTTGACCAATAGGTTCGTGAGGTTGGATGTTTCAGAGCCTAGTCGGGTTCTTGCTTGTGTGGTTTCACGGTCTTCTTTGTTTGAGCTCATCAAGGCGCGTCAGTATGATGATCCCCACTCTTTTGGCCTTAAGACACGGTGCAACACGGTGATGCCAAGGAGGTGACTATTGATGATGATGGGGTATTAAGGCTTCAAGGGCAGATTTGTGTGTCCAATGTGGATGGGTTGTAGGTGTTGATACTTGAGGACTACCTACTCTTCAGAGCAACTAGCTTGATTTATCTTGGTGAGATTGTTCCCCTTCATGGTGTACCGGTGTCTATTATCTCGTATCAAGGAACGCAATTCACATTACATTTTTAGTGAGCCGTGAAAGGCAGTCCGAGCGAGCTATTCAGATCTTGGAGGACATGTTTCATGCATGTGTCATTGATTTCGGGATCTCATGGTATCAGTTTCTACCGTTAAGAGAGTTCGCCTACAACAACAACTATCAGTCGAGCATTTAGATGGCTCCTTATGAGGCCTTATATGTGAGGCAATGTCTTTATCTAGTTGGTTGGTTTGGGCCGAGGAATGCTAGGTTGTTGGGCACTGATCTGGCTCGAGATGCCTTGGAGAAGGTGAAGTTGATTCAGGACCGGCTTCATACAACATAGTTAAGGCAGAAGAGTTATATGGATAGGAGGGCTCATGATGTGGAATTCATGGTGGGGTGAGAGGTTTCTACTCAGAGTTTTACCCATGAAGGGTGTGATGTGGTTCGAGAAGAAGGGCAAGTTGAGCCCTCGGTATATTGGTACTCTTGAGGTTCTTGAGACAGTGGGTGAAGTGGCCTACAAACTTTCATTGCCACCCAACTTATCGGGAGTGCACCCGGTGTTCCATGTTTCCGTGCTCTGGAGGTATTATGGTGATATGTCACATGTGTTAGATTTTAGCTCGATGTAATTGGACAAGGATTTGATCTATGTTGGGGAGCCGATGGCTATTTTGGACAAGCAGGTCCAAAAGTTGAGGTCGAAGAACATTGCATTGGTGAACATTCAATGGAGTGGTCAATCGGTCGAGAAGGCGACTTAGGACACTGAGCATGATATGCGGAGCCGATATCCTCACCTTTTTGGCACTTCAGGTATGTCTCTACACTCGTTCGAGGATGAACGTTTGTTTAAAAGGGGAGAATGTAACGACACGATCAATCGTTTTGTGTATTTGAGACAAGTTTTCCCTTTTGAAGTTTTCCACATGTGTATTAGTGGTTTTATGACTTGCAGGGATAGTTGGTTTCGTTTCGGGGAGGTTTTGGATTGTGTTGGAACAATTGGTTCCTAGTTTGGAAGCTTAAGTCGAAAAATTTGATCAACATTTGACTTTGTGAAAATGGACCTGGAACGGTATTTTTATGATTTCAATATGTTCATATGATGATTTTGGACTTAGGCGTATGCTCGGAATTGAATTCGGAGGTTCCTAGGTTGATTCGGTGCTTTTCACCGAATGTTGGCAATTTGAAAGTTTAGAAATTTCTTAAGTTTGACATGGGTTGACTTTATGGTTATCGGGTTCAAATTTTGGTTTCGGTACTTGGATATGTCTGTTTTGTCATCTGGAACTTGTACGCAAAGTTTGGTGTCGTTCTGAGTTGGTTTGGTAGGAATCAGATGTTTGGTTGTGATTTTAGCGATTGTTGAGTTTCATTGTGAATTCTATATGTTTTGGTGTCCGATTCATGATTTCTAAAACTTATCTTGGTGTTTTGGGTTTGCGAACGAGTTCGTATAATGTTTTTAGACCTACGTGATGGTCGGTGTGGAGCCCCTAGGCCTCGGGTGAGTTTCAGACGTGTTTCAGAATGATTTGCACTTGATTCTTATCTGCTGGTGTGCTGGTGCAGCAGTTATCGCAAATGCAAGCACTAATTCACATTTGCTAATAGTGCATTTTCAAAAGAAATACCGCATTTGTGAAGGGGTCATTGGATGGAAGGCTTCGTATTTGCGAAGCCTGCCTCACAAATGCGAAGTGGGATTGGGCTGAGGGCAGGTCGCTTTTGCAACCACTCGGCTGATTTTGCGAAGGGGACTGACTTGGCAAAGGCAAAGTCAGGGTCGATTTTGTGACATTTCCTGAGATTAGCAGGCGTCACTTTTGCGATCAAATGCTCTCATTCGCGACATCCACAGCTGAACAAATATTGGTATTTCGGGACTCGGTCTCATTTTATCACATTTATTTATCCCTAAACTTGGTGGGAGGCAATTTTAGGAGAAGATTTTCATACAAAGCTATTGTGTAAATGATTTTTATTCAATTTTGATTATATAACATGATTGTTTAAGCATTTTAACATCTAATTCATGAGATTTGAAGAGAAACTTTGGGGATTTTAGACTATGTTATGAAAAATGAACATTTGAGATTTTAGAGTCGTATTGGACTCGAATTTGAAAACCAAACACATATATGGATTTGTTTGATTATGGGTAGTCGAGATCTACCCTTCGACTCAGGTTTTGACGAGGCGAGCCCGGGGTTAACTTTTGTTGACGTTTTGGAAAATTGTGTAAAGATCTTAACTTTATTAATCAAAATTAGTTTCTCTTGCATTGTTTACTATTATTAAGTCATTTTTTGCTAGATTTGAGCCGAGTGGAGGTGATTTTTAAAGGAAAAGAATTTTTAGAGTATTTAATTGGCCTAATTGAGGTAAGTATCTTGCCTAATTTAGATGTTTGTGCTATGTGAAACAACGTGTACATATAGTGACAAGTGTGTACATGGGCGTATGTGTGCTAATTGGCCGGATTAGACCTTAGGCTATTCAAATGCCTTAAATTGGAGTTGTTTTGTTATATGAATCACGTTGTATTGTTGATTCACTCCCCGCACCCTTGTGTTATTATTGTGATTCTTGTACATAATGTTGTTGAGCCATGTACTATATATTGTTGTTGCTTTGGTATTGTTGTTTGGGCAACGTTGTGGCACATATGCACGTGTGGTGCGGGTTGATTATAGTGTTGTGAATAAGATGCGGATGCAACGATATAAGGGTGGTGTGTATTTATGCGCATGCGGAGAGATAGGGGGCTTATGCGCGTGTTGCAAGTATGGGGAATACTTCATTATGATGCGCGCGCAACGAGATAAGGGGGCTTATGTTTGTGTAGCTATATAAGGGGAAATATTTCATTGTGAAGCTCACGCGACAACATAAGAGTGATTTGTTGATTATGTTGTGTGGTATTTCAGGGCCATTCTCGTTGGTACTTATGTGTTGGAATGATTTGAGGTTTTTGACATATCCTTGTTTTCCTTAATTGATTCCACTTTGTGATTTACAAGTTCTTAGTTAATTTACCGTGTTATCACATTCCCTATTCTATGTTGATATTTTTTCTATTATGCTTTCTCGTTATCGATTTTATATTGGTATTCTACATAGGTTATTTGTCTAGTGAGTGTTTTGACTTGAGCCTCGTCACAACTTCACCGAGGTTAGACTTGATACTTAGTGGGTACCGATTGTGATGTACTCACACTATGCTTCAGCACATTTTTGCGTAGATCCAGGTACGTCGGATCATGTTGGTCGCTAGAGAGTCTAGCCATAGTTGTGGAGACTTCAAGGTACACCTGTTGTTCCGCTTGTAGGCCTCGAAGTCACCTTTGTTTGTTTATTTTTTAGTGTTTATGTATTCCAAACAGTGATGTACACTTTGAGACTTATTATGTACTTCTTGTAGAGCTTATGACTAGGTATTATTGGGTCATTCTCGATGTTAATTATGTGTTGGAATGATTTGATGTTTTGAACATATCCTTTTTTTCCTTAATTGATTCCACTTTGTGATTTACGAGTTGTTAGTTACTTTACCGTGTTATCACATGCCCTATTCTTTGTTAATTTTTCTATTATGCTTTCTCGTTATCGATTTTATATTGGTATTCTCTATAGGTTATTTGTCTAGTGAGTGTCTTGACTTGAGCCTCGTCACAAATTCACCAAGGTTAGTCTTGATACTTAGTGGGTACCGATTGTGGTGTACTCACACTATGCTTCTGTACATTTTTATGTAGATCCAGGTACGTCGGATCATGTTGTTCGCTAGAGAGTCAAGCCAAAGTTGTGGAGACTTCAAGGTATACCTGTTGTTCCGCTCGTATGCCTCAAAGTCACCTTCTATTGTTTATTTTTTAGTGTTTATGTATCCAAACAGTGATGTACACTTTGAGACTTATTATGTACTTCTTGGAGAGCTTATGACTATTTATTATTGGGTCATTCTTGATGTTACTTATGTGTTGGAATGATTTGATGTTTTGAACATATCCTTGTTTTCCTTAATTGATTCCACTTTGTGATTTACGAGTTGTTAGTTAATTTACCGTGTTATCACATGCCCTATTCTTTGTTGATAATTTTTCTATTATGCTTTCTCGTTATCGATTTTATACTGGTATTCTCCATTGGTTATTTGTCTAGTGAGTGTCTTGACTTGAGCCTCGTCACTACTTCACTGAGGTTAGTCTTGATACTTACTGGGTACCGATTATGGTGTACTCACACTATGCTTTTGCATATTTTTACGTAGATCCAGGTACCTCGGATCATGTTGGTTGCTAGAGAGTCGAGCCAGAGTTGTGGAGACTTCAAGGTATACCTGTTGTTCCGCTCGTAGTCCTCAAAGTCACCTTTTATTTTTCGTTTTTAGTGTTTATGTATTCCAAACAGTGATGTACACTTTGAGACTTATTATGTACTTCTTGTAGAGCTTATGACTATGTATTACTGGGTTTTGGTATGTTTGACTATTGAATTCACTTTACGGCTATGTTATGGCATTTTCCAGTTTTATTTGTTAGTTAAGTTGTCTTATTCTATTGATCTCATCATTTGATAGGCTTACTAAGTCTTAGAGACTAGGTGCCATCATGATCCTAAAGGTGGGATTTTGGGTCGTGATATTTTTTGTCGTGACAAGTTGGTATCAGAGTCATAGGTTGCATAGTTCTCACGAGTCATTAGCAACTTTAGTAGAGTCTTGAGGATCGGTACAGAGACCTCTGTACTTATCTTCTAGAGGCTATAAGGCTTTAGGAAACTTCACATTCTTTCTTTATCTATCGTGCGACTTTGTTTTATCATGAAGTTTGAATCTTTCTTCTCTTATTCTCTCACAGATTGTGAGGACACGTGCTTCCTCCGCTGCTGATCTGGAGCCGGAGCCCTATGTTGCAGTCACTACCAGGGGTAGGGGCTGGGGCGAGGTCAGGGGAAGAGGTAGAGGTAGAGCTCAGTCCAGAGCACGCGCAGTAGCACATGTTTTCGAGCCTAGGATAGAGCAGGTTAAGATTCCAAATTAGGTGAGCTAGAAGGAACGACTCAGGTTTCACAGGGGTTTATTACTACCCCAGCACTCGCATGGTTGGTCTTATAGAGAGTATGGCTCAGGCTGGTGTGTTTATTGTGGTACCAACCATTTCTTATGCCGGGGAAGGAGTTCAAACTCCCGCTATTCATACAATAGAGTAGAGGGCTCATGGTTATCATACCATAGTAGTTGTAGTAGTTGGGGTTGTTTGACCTATAGTTGCTTCACGGCCCGGGGAGAGACCCGCTATGTCGGTTGATGAGCTAAAGAGGCTGGACGGGATCAGCGAGTTATTTCCCCCTCACTTTAGCAGTGCACCTTCAGAGCACCCCAAGACTTCTTGGACCGTTGCAATGAGATTTGCGCAACATAGGAATAGTGGAGTCCAATGGAGTTGATTTCTCCGTCTTTTATATTCATGGTTCTGCTAAGCGGTGGTGGCAGGTGTACGAGTAGGGCAAGCCAGTACGATCACCTCCTCTCATATGGGCTCAGTGTTTGCAGTTGTTCTTCGAGAAGTTTATTCCCTTCACTCGGAGAGAGGAGTTCTGCGGTCAGTTTGATTGCCTTCAGTAGAGTAGCATGACTGTTACTCAGTATGAGACTTGATTTGTGTATTTATCATGCCATGCAACTATCATGATCCCTACTGAGAGGGAGAAGGTGCAGCGGTTCATAGATAATTTTACCTGTGGCATCAGACTTCAGATGGCTAGAGAGATCGAGGCTGAGATTTCTTTTGCTCAGGTAGTGGATATTACCAGGATAAAGTGCATCATAGGGCCAGGTAAGGGAGACGACCTATGACAAGAGGCCCCATCATTTTGGAGGATTCAGTGGTGCCTCGTCTGGAGGTGAGGATCCTTTGGTAGAGGCCATCCTATCAGGATGGTAGAGTTGGCCTTACAAGTCACACATGGTTCTTTAGGCAGCCACAATGCTTATGGGCCTCGTTCCAATAAGCTAGCATTCAGTGCTCCTCCAGCTCCCATTAGTGCACCACCGATTCAAAGCTATTACAATGTAGTTATTACACATATTATCTCAGTCTGTCATAGAGATGATTCCGTGTTGTTTGATATGGTTTCTACATATTCCTATGTATCTTCACATTTTGCTTCACATTTGAGTATGCCTCATGATTCTCTTGATGTTCCTATTTCTGTGTCTATACCTGTTGTAGATTCCATAGTAGTTGACTGAGTGTACCGGTCTTTTGTTGTTACTATTAATTATTATGATACCATAGTTGATCTTTTGTTGCTAAGTATGGTGGATTTTGAGGTCATTCTTGTAATGAATTGGTTGTCCCCATATCACGCTATCTTGGATTGTCATGCCAAGAGTATGACCTTAGCTGTACCGGGGTTGGCTATATTAGAGAGGAAAGGGACCCTCGGTCATGCCTTGCTGAAGGCTCATCGTATGGTTGAGAAGGGGTGTTTAGCATATTTGGCATATATTGGAGATT
Source organism: Nicotiana tomentosiformis (assembly GCF_000390325.3). Lineage (NCBI taxonomy): Eukaryota > Viridiplantae > Streptophyta > Magnoliopsida > Solanales > Solanaceae > Nicotiana > Nicotiana tomentosiformis. The sequence continues at coordinate 178,132,933 of NC_090813.1, forward strand.
CTGCCGTGGAGGTTCCTTCTATGAATTCGGTACCGGTTGTGAGTGTGTTTCCATAGATTTTCCGGGTATTCCACCCCACAAGGATATCAACTTTTTCATTGATTTGGCTCCGGGAACTCAACCTATTTCTATTTAATCGTACCGTGTGGCTCCTACTAAGTTGAAAGAATTGAAGGATCAATTGTAGGACTTGCTTGACAAAGGGTTCATTAGACCAAGTGTTTCACCTTGGGGTGCACCGGTGTTATTTGTTAGGAAAAAGGACGGATTAATGAGGATGCGCATTGACTATTGGCAGTTGAACAAGGTGACTACAAAGAACAAGTATATGTTACCTAGGATTGATGATTTGTTTGACATGCTTCTGGGTGCCAAGGTGTTTTACAAGATATTTGAGGTCTAGATACCATCAGGTAAAGATTAGGGCATCGGATGTCCTAAAGACAACTTGTAGGATTCGTTATGGTCATTACAAGTTCTTAGTGATGTCATTTGGCTTGACTAATGCTCTAGCGGCCTTCATGGATTTGATGAACCGAGTGTTCAAGACTTGTTTGGATTCCTTCATGATTGTATTCATTGATGATATTCTGGTTTACTCTCGTAGTACAAAGGAGCATGAGCAGCACCTATGGATTGTGCTTCAGACTTTGAAGGATCATCAACTATATGCCATGTTTTCAAAGTGTGAGTTCTGGTTGGACTGAGTTGCCCTCTTGGGTCATGTTATGTCTTCTGAGGGTATCAAGGTGGATCCTAAAAAGAGAGAGGCAGTTCAGAATTGGCCTAAACCTATTTCAGGTACATAGATTCAGAGCTTCTTGGGTTTGGCAAGGTATTATCGCCATTTCGTGGAGGGGTTTTCATCTATCTCAGCCCATTAACCAAGTTGACCTAGAAAGGCGCTCATTTCAGATGGTATGATCAATGTGAGGAGAGCTTTAAGAAGCTTAAGACTAACTTGACTATTGCCCCAGTGTTGGTGTTGCCCACATCTTCGGGATCTTACACTGTATATTGTAATGCATCGCTTACTGGACTTGGGCTGGTATGGATGCAGGATGGTGTAACGACCCAGCCGGTCATTTTGAGTATTTTAACCTTGTTCCCCTATTTATTGCCTTATATATGTTATATTGTGGTTATGTGACTTGCCGGGGTGTTTGGCTTTGGGTTCGGGTGAGTTTCTGAGTGAAATGGGACACTTAGTCCCAAAGTTGGAAGTTTAAATTGAAATAGTTGACCGGAGTTTGACTTTTGTGTAGATGACTCTAGAATGGAGTTTTGACGGTTCCAATAGCTCTGTATGGTGATTTTGTACTTAGGAGCGTGTCCGGTTATTGATTTGGAGGTCCGTAGATCGTTTCTGCTTGAATTGGTGAAAGTTAGAAAGTCGAAGGTTTGACAGGTTGAGAAGTTTGACCAGGAGATGACTTTATTGGTATCAGGTCTGGATTTCGGTTCTAAAAGTTGGTATTGGTACGTTGTGTCAATTATGACTTGTATTCAAAATTTGAGGTCAACTGGAGTTGGTTTGGTATGTTTCTACATTAGTTTTAGAAGTTAGAAGTTCATTAGGCTTGAATCGATGTGTGATTCATGGTTTAATGTTGTTTGATGTGATTTGAGGCTTCTAGCAAGGCCGTATCACATTTTGGGACTTGTTGGTATGTTCGTACAGGGTCCAGGAGGCCCCGGGTATGTTTCGGATTGAGTTCGGACCATTTGTTCTTGAAAGAAGACTGCTGGTTTTTCCTGTTCTCGTTTCCTTCTGTGAGTTCGCAAAGATTCTCCCGCGATCGCGTAGATTCTTTAAGGACCAATTGAATTTTAATCGTTGTGTTTGTGAAGTCATGGACGCGATTTCAATGTTTGAGAAGTTTGTGAATCCCGAACGCGAACGTGGGATAGCGTTCGCGTATAAGGAAGGTGAGGCTGAGCTCAGGCACACGATATTCTTTGCGTTTGCGTGGCCTAGAATGCGATCCCATAGACTTGAGTGGGCTGTTCTCTGCATTCGCGAAGAAGGTTTAATGAGCTGGGAAGATTTTTTCTCAGCGATCGCGAGAGCATGTCCGCGATCGCGAAAGGCAATGACAGGGCAGCAGTATTTAATTTCAAAATTGAGGGTTTTGTTCCAATTTTTATCTTTTGAGTTAAAGACCTCAGTTTTCGGTGATTTTTGAAGAGATTTTCAAGGAGTTGATTGGGGTAAGTGATTCTAACTCGGATTTGATTATTTTACATGAACACGTAAGTTTCTTTACCATTTAATTAGTGTTCTGGGTTAGAAAGGTTGGGAAAAATTGTGAAAAACGTCATAGACTATATTTTGAGGATTTGAAGGTTGATTTGAGATCGGAAATGTGTAATTTTTGTATGGTTGAACTCGTTATCGAATGTGTGTTCAGATTTTGTAAGTTTGTTCGGGTTCCGAGATGCGGGCCCAGGGTTGACTTTTTGAGTTAATTTTTTATTTTTCTTTAAATATTGCAACTTTATTATTCGGAATAGTTTTCTATGGTTTGTATTTATGGTATAATGTTATTTGGCTAGATTCGAGCTATTTAGAGTTGGATACTCGCGTAAAAGGCTTAGTTAGCGTGTTTTGAGATAAGTGTCTTGTCTAACATTATGTCGGGTATTACCCCTTAGGGTTTGGTGCTATTTTGTGTTAATTATGGTACGTGAAGGCCGTGTACACAAGGTGACGAATGGGTACACGGGATAAATGTGGTAATTGACCGGTTAAAGTTATGTAGATCTTTTTTATGCCTTTAATTAAATTTTCATAACATGTTATCTTCATCATCATTAATCTATCCTTACGTGATTTACGACATTGTAAATACTTGTCTCATCTCTTACTTGCCATTTTCCTTTATGTGCTTAGTTGAAGTTATTGTTCTCTCATTTCCTTTTTAAATATTTAACTGTTGATTTACCTTACTTGAAGTTGTCATTTCTTAGAATACATTATTGTTGAATTTTTGTGTGAAGTTATAAAGGCCGTGATTCACATTGAGGCAAAGTTGTATATTGTTTAATTACCATTCTTGTTGAGATATTCACTTTCAGTGGCTATTGTTGAGACTTTTGTACATATTGTGGTTGAGCCATGGGCTAATTATTGTGGAAATATAATTGCTGTTGACTTTAGCAAGTTGTGGTTTTGGGCACTTGAGATGGGATTTGTGATATGTTATGATATTGATACGCATATGGTGGTATAAGGATTGGGGTTGATATGCATGCAGTGAGATAAGGTAGACTTGATACGCGCGTCGCTAGTAGGAGAACTACTTGTAGCCGCGCGATGTGATAAGGTGGGCTAAAACATGGGTAGTTATTTCGGGAAAGTGATTTTCAAAATTAAATGCAAGGCTCCCGCAGTGGTACAAGAAAAGGATGTGATTTGATTTGTGAAATGAAACTACGAGGCGGTACCTCGGTAGTGATTCTTGTTGATACCCATTAATTTACATCACTTGTGTTTTTTTTTTTGCATAGTTTCCTTGGCATTCTTTTTATGTGTTTTCTTCCGTGATGTCTTAATTGCCTTAATTTCAGTATAGCTATTCTTGTTATATTTCTTTGTTGTATCATTTTCATTGTTTTCATCATTATACTGTACTATACATGTTCAATTTCTTTATTTATTCCAGTATGTATCTTGACCTGACATTGTCACTACTCTTCCGAGGTTAGGCTTGATACTTACTGGGTACCGTTGTGGTGTACTCATACTACGCTTCTGCACATCTTTTTGTGCAAATCCAGGTGCTTCATACTAGGCTAGCCATCCGTGAGTTGAGCTTGGAATCGAGACTTCAAGGTATACCTACCGGTATTTTGCAGGCCTCGGAGTCACCCTCTATCTAGTGTCTATTTCGTTCTCCTTTTATAGATACTGTTGTATAGGGATGCTTCAGTATACTCATGTAGAGCTTGTGACTCGGTATCACCAGACCTTGGGAGTTATGTTCAGTTGTATTGCAGAGTCCTTTTTATGATAACTATTGGTTTAAATTGGAAGTTTTATTACTATTTCCATTAAATTCTTCATGTATGTTAGGCTTACCAAGTCTTATAGACTAGGTGCCATCACGACATCCTACGGAGGGATATTAGGGTCGTGGCAGATGGTAGGGTGATTTACTACGCGTCAGTTGAAGGTACATGAGAAGAATTACCCCATGCATGATTTTGAGTTAGCAACCATTGTTCACGCGCTTAACATATGGAGGCATTACTTATATGGCATGTCATGCGAGGTCTACACTGGTCATCAGAGTCTCCAACACCTATTGAAGAAAAATGATATTAATTTGAGGCAGTGGAGATGGTTAGAGTTACTAAAACTATTATATCACCATATTATATCATCCGGGGAAGGCCAATATGGTGGTTGATGCCTTGAGTAGGAAGGCGGAGAGCATGAGCAGCTTGGCATTTATACCTGTGGTGGAGAGGCCATTAGCCATGGATTTTCAGGCTTTGGCTAACAAGTTCATGAGGTTGGATGTTTTGGAGCCTAGTAGGGTTTTCTCTTGTGTTATGGTACATTCATCATTGTTGGAGCGCACCAAGGCTCGCCAGTTTGATGATCCTCACTTGTTGGTGCTGAAATACACGGTGCATCGAGGTGGTGCTAAGAAGGTTGTGATTGGGGATGATGGTGTTATGCAGGTTCAAGGCCGTATTTGTGTTTCGAATGTTGATGGGTTGAGAGAGTTGATCCTTGAGGAGGCCCACAGTTCACAGTATTCAATTTGCTCAGGTGTCATGAAGATGTATCATGACTTGAAGAAATACTATTTGTGGCAGAAGATGAAGAAAGACATTGTTAGACATATCTCTCGGTGTTTGAATTTTCAACAGGTAAAGTATGAACATCAGAAACCAGGTGGGTTGACTCAGAAGTTAGTACCAGAGTGGAAATAGGGGCGCATCACTATGGACTTTACGGCAGGCTTACCACGGATCTTGAGGAAGTATGATGTTGTTTGGATCATTGCGAACCGGTTGAATAAGTCTGCATATTTCATTCCGGTGATAACATCCTACTCTTCAGAGTGGCTGGCTAATATTTACATAGGGAGATTATCCGCCTATATGGTGTGCCCATTTATATATTTTCAAATCGTGGCACGTAGTTCATTCACTTTTGGAGAGCCGAGCAGTGTGATTTGGGCACACGAGCTGAGTTGAGCACCGTGTTTCACCCTCAGATAGACGGGCAGTCTGAGCGGACCATTCAGCATTTGGAAGATATATTGAGGGCATGCTCTATTGATTTTGGGGGTCAGTGGGACAAATTTCTACCTTTAACGGAGTTTACCTACAACAACAGCCACTTGTCGAGCATCCAGATGGCTCTGCATGAGGCCTTATATTGGAGGTGATGTCGTTTGGAACTTGGTTGGTTTGAGCCCGGTAAGGCTAGATTTGTTGGAATAGACTTGGTTCGTGATGCTTTGGAAAAGGTGAAATTGATTCAGGAGAGGCTTCGTACAACACAATGTAGGAAAATGAATTATGCTGATAGGAAGGTTTGTGATGTGGCTTACATGAAGGGTGAGAAGGTTCTTCTCCGAGTGTCGCCTATGAAGAGCGTGATGCGATTTGGGAAGAAGGGCAAGTTGAGAGTGATGTCATGGCCCGCCACATCATCATACCACGTAGGTTTCACTAGGCATATATTGTTGACATATGGAAAGCTAACACAGGAAAGATGCTAGCACTAGTAAGAAGGTTCTAGAGAAATATAGAGGTTTCCCTAGGAAGACCCTAGAACCCTATGGAATTTCTAGGAATGTCCTTAGAAGATTCTAGTTGTGTAGAGTATTCTAGAGAAGGGACTTACTTGTAAATAATAAGGGACAACACCGAGAGAGGTGGGGGAGATCATGACAAGGACAACGGGAAAGGCATAGCCGAGGTATACATGGGTTGTGGCTAGTGCCATCCCATAACGGACAGGGGTCCAGGATAAATGGCAAGGGGCCGAAAAATGATAGCGAGTACGTACCTAAGGGAGGGTGCTACTTCTATAAAGGATCACATCGAGCAAGTGAATTCCCAAAGTTGGGAAAGCTTGAAGCAATGATTGGGAACTTTGCTCAGGCACACAAGGGTGACACAGGAGGGACCGCCTGCATTGGGGTGGTGCGCTTGGAATCTAAGCCAAAAGTTGGGGATTCCAAAGCCTATCTTGGTGCCATACAAATGGAGCATGGCAGAAACAAGAAAATCTGGGTGTTCATAGTTGAAGAGGATGGCGAGTTACAAAGTGATGGAATGCTATCGGACTTAGACGATGCACCAAGCAAAGGGGTAAAGTTTGCTAGCAAGGCTGGGACCATGGAGGGCAGCCAAATAGGGAGTGGAAGCATGGACCCGATGCTTGAGAAGATGCTAGACTTGGTCGAGTCATAGGGAGATTCAGGCCAAGAGCAAGAAGGGGCATCTGATGGGCGGAGGATCAAAGCCATCATTGCTAGCCGTTCAAAGTACAAACGGGGCAAGAAGAAAGATCTCCGGCGGCGCCAAGGCGAGGTGGGCGCGTACGTGTTGATGCTTTGTGTCGAGTACGGCACAAAATTGGGTGGGGGAGAGTGTCATGTCCCGCCGCATCATCATGCCACGTAGGTGCCACTTGGCATATATTTTTGACATATGAAAAACTTACATAGGAAAGATGCTAGCACTTGTAGGAAGGTTCTAGAAAAATATTGAGGTTTCTCTATGAAGACCCTAGAACCCTATGAAATTGCTAGGAAAATCCTTAGAAGATTCTAGCTATGTAGAATAATCTAGAGAAGGGATTTACTTGTAAATAATAAGGGACTTGTGTAATAATTTTTATTTACTCACTAGCCCCTAGGAGACTAGTATATAAAGCGGGCCATTCATTTGTAAATTCACCAAGCAAAACAATCAAGTTCTCTCTAATACAAAAACTTCCTTTGGCAATTCTCCTATGTTCTAACATTCCTTAGTGATCTTTAGAGTAGTAAGGCTGACTTGGCATAACAAGATCGTGAGCGAGTTGCGCAAGATCGTGAGCGAGTTGCGCAAGATCGTGAGCGAGTTGCGCAAGATCGTGAGCAAGTTGTCAAGTGCCACACGTGTACTTAGTTAACGACTAAGGATGTGTCACTGAGGTTCATTGGCCCATTTGAGATCTTAGAGAGAGTTGGGGAGGTTTCTTATAGGCTTTCATTGCCTCCTAGCCTAGCGAGGGTACATACATTATTTCTTGTTTACATGCTTTGGAAGTACCATGAGGATATATCGCATGTTTTGGACTTCAACGTGGTGCAGCTTGATGAGAAGTTGACTTATGAGGAAGATCCGATGGCTATTCTAGTTCGGCAAGTTTGAAAGTTGAGATCTAAGACTATTCCTTTTGTGAAAATACGTTGTAGAGGTCAGCCGATTAAGGAGGCTACTTGGGAGTCTGAGTCTGACCTGAGGAGTAGATATCTGCATCCTTTTACCAGTCCAGGTACATTTCTATGTCCGTTCAAGGACGAACGTTTCTTTTAGAGATGGAGAATATAATGACTCGATAGGTCGTTTTGAGTACTAGCTACCCTTTTTTGTATTTTGAGATGTTTCATAGCTTAATTTGACAATTTATGATTTGCGTGCATGGTCCGTGTCGATTTTCGGAAAGTTTAAATGTGAATTTTGAAGAAAATGTGATTTTTTTGATTTTAAAAATGGCTAGAGTTGACCACAGTCAACATTCTTGGTACATGACCTCGAATCGGTGTTTTGATGATTCTGGTAGGTTCGTATGATTAGTTTGGACTTGTACGCATGTTTGGTTGGGTTTCCGGGTGGCCCAAGGCCGTTTTGGCACTTTATGTGTAAAGTTAGATACTTGAGTTTAAACTTTGAAATATATTGAGTTTTAATGGTCAATTCTTGATTTTAGATATTATTTTGATGATTTGAGAGTGTGAGCGAGTTTGTATGATGTTATAACAGTTGTGTGAATGTTCGGATTGGAGCCCGAGGGGATTAGATGAATTTTGGATGGGTTGCGCACTGATTTTGGCATAATAGGTATTTGTTGGTGTAGCTGCAATGCAGATCTCAAATTTGCGAGATTTTGTTCGCAAATGTAAGTCGCACATTTGTGAAGTGCTAGTTCATATTTTCGAACTGGGATTAGGATGGGAAGCTTCGCATTTGCGAGGATTTGCTCGCATTTGCGATTGGGGATTCTTTCGCGATTGCGAGAAATGTGTCGCATTTGCCACATTGGGGAGTTTGAGGCAGCTTCACAATTGCGAAGCTTGAATCGGTTTTGCAGAAGGGGGCCTTCGCATTTGCAATTTCTTTGTCGCATTTGCAACATTGGTGACTCAGAGGATGGATCGCAATTGCGATCAACTATTCGAATTTGCGGACATTGCAATTACAAATAAGAGTTTGCAATTGCAATACCTATAGTTGGGTAAAATATAGGAATTCCCGGACTTACTTCATTTTACAGCATTTTTGAGACCAAGACTCCATAGAGATAATTTTTGGAGAGCGATTTCTCCCAACTTCATAGGTTAGTAACTCAAACTCGTTTCTATTCAATTTCCATTACTTTTTCTTGAATTTCTTTATCAAATCAAAGATTTCACAGACTAGAAATTGGGGTTTTGGGTAGAATTTAAGAATTTTATAAAATTGAGATTTAGACCTCAAATTGAGGTCAGATTTCAAAATAAATCACATTTTCGGGCTCGGAGGTGAATAAATAATCGGGATTTTGTCTTAATTTCGGATTTCGACCACATGGGCCCCGGTTCACTTTTTAAATTATGATAAAGATCAAACTTCTTTCATTCCAGGGTAGTTTCTAGTGCTTGTTTTGACTTGTTTGAACAATAATTGACTAGATTCAGGTGGTATGGAGGCTTGTTCCAAAGGAAAAACCATGTTGGATTGTTGATTTTGTTCCGTAAAGTGGTAAGTATCGTCGATAACCTTGATTGGAATTACGACATAATTGGTCTATTTGCTACATGATTTATATGAGAGGACATCGTATATGCAAGGTGACCGGTGTATATGCGTTATCATGTGCTCTTACTCGTTACATGTTGTTACTTATTATATATCAACCTTCACTTGTTACATGTCCTTATTTGCTACATGCTTCCATTTATTCATGCCTTTATTTATTATCTGCCTTTACTTGTTATATGCTCTCACTTGTATTAGATAGATGCTTTTATGATTTCATGCATTTACTTGCTTTACAACCTTTACTTGTTTCCTATTTCACTCTACTGTATTTCATTAGTTTGCTTTGGAGAATTATGCATTTTAGTTCCCTTTTTATGTGTGAAGCGAGATTCGTCGTATTTGGTTGTTACTGATATATTAGATCCGATTGCACGCTGCAACAATATTATTATATATGTGAATATATATATATATATATATATATATATATATATATATATATATATATATATATATATATATAGAGAGAGAGAGAGAGAGAGAGAGAGAGAGAGAGAGAGAGAGAGAGAGAGAGAGAGAGAGAGAGAGAGAGAGAGAGAGAGAAAGATAGATAGATCGAGTTGCGCGGCGCAAGGAAAAGGATGAATGGTGGTTATTCTTGGTTGCTATATTCCGCAACCGTGTTGTGTTATAAGACTGTGATGTGATGATATTCTGGGACCCTCTGTCAATTGCCTTCTTGTTCTGTTTGTTATATAGTTATTAGCTTCTCTTTCTCGTTATTGTTTCTTTGCTTATTACTCATACAGGTTTGTAGTGAATGTCTTGTTACAGCCTCATCACTATTTCGTCGAGGTTAGGCTTGATACTTACCGAGTATATGGAGTCGGTAGTACTCATACTATACTTATGCACTTCTAGTACAGATCTCGGTATTGGTCCCAACGGTGTTCAGAGGTGAATGCTTGGAGCTACTTCTTCTAGGAGACTCGAGGTGGTGTTGGTTGGCGATCGCATACCCTGGAGTCCATTTCCTACCTTTATCTACTATTTATTGTTCCTGAAAGTATTGTATTTTTTTTTTGGACATGTATTTAGAACTATTAGTGGCTCACATACTTGTGACACCAGTTTCCAGGATATCATATGCAGCGTTAGTTGTTCCCTATTATTCGTTTATGCTATTTTACCATTTTATTATTATAATTGTCTTTTTATTGTTAAAATTCTTTAGTTATTGTGCTAATCTTGGCTTGTCGAACAAGAAGATATTAGGCGCCATCACGATCCCATAATTGGAATTTTGGGTCGTGACTTCTTTACCCCAGTTGTGCACCTTTATTATCGATATCTCTTATTCTGTGGATGTCTTATCAGTTGCTTCTATGTATTATAAATGTTATTGAGCTGCACAAGTTATGCAAAGTGAGTAAATAGGGTCGGTTAGTCAAAACCCTCGTCACTACTTCACTGAGGTTAGTCAAGATACTCACTAAGTAAATAGAGTCAGTTGTAATCATATTATAGTTCTGCACCTTGCGGGCAGATTTCGAAGCTAAGCTACCGTGGAGACGAAAGCTAGCATAGGTGTAATGACCCGGCCTGTCGTTTTGAGTATTTTAGTTCCGTTTCCCTATTTATTGCCTCCTCTATGTTATATTGTGGTTATGCAACTTGACAGAGTGGTTGGCTTGGGTTTCAGATGAGTTTCGGAGTGAATTGGGACACTTAGTCCTAAAGTTGGAAGCTTAAGTTGAAAGAGATGACCGGAGTTTGACGTTTTTGTAGACGATTCTGGAATGGAGTTTTGATAGTTTCGTATGGTGATTTTGGACTAAGGAGCATGTTAGGATATTGGTTTAGAGGTCCGTAGGTCGTTTTCGCTTGGCTTGGCGAAAGTTAGAAAGTTGAAGGCTTGGAAGATTGAGAAGTTTGACTGAGAGTTGACTATATTGATATCGGGGTCGGATTCCGATTCCGAGAGTTGGAATAGATCCGTTGTGTCATTTATGACTTGTGTGCAAAATTTGAGGTCAACTGGAGTTGGTTTGGTATGAATCGATGTTAGTTTTGGAAGATGGATGTTCATGGTTTCAATAGGTTTGAATTAGGTTGCGATTCCTAGAATCGATGTTGTTTGATGTAATTTTTAGGCCTCGAGTAGGTTCATTATGTATTTTGGAACTTGACGGTATGCTTGAACGGGGTCCCAGGGGCCCCCGATGTGATTCAGAATGAATCCGGAACCATTTGAGACTTGGTAGGAAATCTGCCCAGCTGAAGATTTGGTGCAATTGCACCTACGCATTTTGGGCTGCAAATGTGTCCTGTGAGCCGCAGAAGCAGTTTTGGGCCAAGTGGGCTAGGACTGCACGTGCGATTCTTCCTCCGCATAAGCGGGCTCGCAGAAACGAGCCATGGTCCGAAGAAGCGAAACCATAGAAGCGGATAGTGACCGCAGAAGCGGAAGGTCCTAGCTTAAGTGAAAGTCACACCTGCGATGGAATTTCCGCAAGCGGAGCCATAGATGCGGCTATTGGTCCGCATAAGCGGAACCACTGGGCAAAAAAGGGGCAGATCGAGGGTTTGTTCCCATTTTTAATATTTTGAGTTTGAAAGCTCGGTTTTGGGTGATTTTGAGAGAGCTTTTCAAGGAGTTGTTCGGGGTAAGTAATTTTAACTCAGATATGACTATTATACATGAATCCATCATTGTTTTCACCATTAATTAGTGTTTTGAGTTGGAAAAATTGGGTAAATTTTTGAAAACTACATAAGCTATATTTTGTGGATTTGAAGGTCGATTTAAGATCAGAATTGAATAATTTTAGTATGGTTGGACTCATTATTGAATGGGTGTTCGGATTTTGTAAGTATGGCCGGGTTCCAAGATGCGAGCCCAGGTTTGACTTTTTGGGTTGACTTTTAAATTTGTTTCAAGGATTGCAACTTTATTATCCGGAATAGTTTTCTATGGCTTGTGTTGCACCCTATTTTACACTTGTCAAAATAAGATTCAACTTGTGGTTTCTCTGTTGTTGATGAAAGAGAGTTTCTACCTAATATTTAAAGGTATACTAGGGTACCTATTTAATTGCTAAGTCAAATTCATTATTTGTAACACCCCAGAAAATTCCAAAGTATTTAAGTGTAAAGCCCCGTAAAATCGCAAATTGTCGACCACATCTATAATGAGGAGGCTACATGGACATTTAGGAATTTCACACTTCTTTGGTATTCCAAGATCATACGATAGAGCCCAATGTAGGGAGCTAATTTCCTCGTTATGTCTCATTTTGTTTTTTCAGACGAGTAATCCATGAGTTCAAAACAACGGGGAGGGAATGACCGCGCCATTGAATCTGGGGGAGATTACACAAGAGTTCGTTGGGAGAATGCGTCGAGCCGTGGAGGAATTGGAGGAACTTGTTGCTAAGGGAAGTGTCCTTGTTCCTACCAATGTCACCACACCACCGGATCGTATGGTGAGAGAATCTAAGAAATGAAAGAGGGTTGTTGGTGCTAATGAACCAGATTATGTGATTTGCAGCAGGCAACACTTGGGAACATGTTGGATGACCCTTGAAATATGTTATGGCTGTGGAAAGAGGGGGCACAAGATGAACAAATGCCCTAGGTTGAGTACACGCGTCCCGTTCTGTCCGACATGCAGGAAGGAATATTTAGAGTCGTGTTGTGAGTATGCTCAGCAACACGTTAGGGGTGGTAGCTTGGGCAATTCCAAAGGCCCACACAACAATCCGGTGTTGGAATTGTTAATCCCGCATTGGAAGCTTGGATGAAGGATAAGGGGGTTGCTTATGATATATGCAAAAAGGGTAAATATCAAGTCAGTAGGACGAGTGAGTTTAGCAGACCTCATCCCCGTTGTGTGAAGTGTGGGAGATGTCATCCAGGATTATGTCACTATAGTACCTATGTATGTTACAAGTGTGGTATGAGGGGTCACATTCAGAGGGATTGTCATTCATCTCACCAGAGCATGGGCGGCGGTGCGACACAACCATCCATTTTTATAGCTACTACATCCACAACGCCTCCCCCCAGCTAGAGGCACTATACCGCCCGTAGGGCGTGGAACAACTAGGGGTGGTATTTAGAGCTCGAGAGGGACCAACAAGTTTTAAGCTATGAGGAGGCGTCAAAGGTTTGAGGCTTCTCCAGATGTGGTTACAAGTATATTCCCTTTCAAATCTCATGATGTGTATGTTCATATTGATTCCGGTTCCACTTTGTCATATGTCACTCCTTATGATACTATGGAAGTTGGAATAGAATCAGAACAACTTTATGAGTCGTTCTCTATATCTACTCCTTGAACGAGACACAATATTCGTGAAGCCACTCTATTACAAATTCTCTCATTTACAACATCTTGAGGAATTGAGCTGTATAAATATGTCCTTAAATTGAGTTATAACTCTAGGATTAATACTTCCCACTTGCTTTCCTAACTTCTCAACAAGGGAATATACCTGATGAATTTCTTACGTTACCTTTTGATTCAAATGAATAACATCTGCTCATCTGTGCCTATGCATGCACCATCGTAATAATTACCTACGTGGTATCATATCTAATGTAAGGCAGCCTAGTGTTGAGATCCTTCTTAAGCAACTCTTTTTCTCTCCGGTGTACGTAGCTCCTATGATTAGAACAATCATTTTACCCCTTTATGAATAGTATCATGAACAATTTTCACTGTCTAGTAACATGAGAGCATATCTCAGCACCTATCAAGTGCGTACATGTCAATTGAAAGGGGCCACTTATCCGCATAAAGTTTCTGAGCAATTTGAGATTTATCACAAATTCGTCACAGGGAGATCTTGTTCTTTACCCATCTCAGTATGACTTTCATGTCCACCTAGATCATGTCTCAGTAAGTAACTCACTTTGTACCTAGCATTGTAGTTGTACATGAAGTGGCCTAGTATTGCAGCTCGAGAGTTGTTATGGCAAAAACATGTCTAGCTGACAACAAAGTGTACATTCTCTCTAACCAATACATGATTTCATCCAAATATTAAGATGTCCTATCTACATGATTTCACTTGTGTGTGGTTGAAAGTTAAACATCTTTATGATGAGCATATTGATTTGAAAGACAAGTTTGTTGTATCTCCAGTCCTCTCATATAGGATCAACTATTGCGAAGGGTTAAGCTGTAAGAATGATAATAATACCATAAGTGTTCAGCTTCTTTTTCATCCTCGAAGGCTTGTGGCATAGATTCCTTTTGCTAGTTAATGTTAAGAGCATAATGCAACTTCATGTATTTTGAAACCCATATCACATTCAGGGTGCTAGAATATTATCATTTCGAGTTAAACTGATTTTCCATACACTCCAGGAGGCGACTGGTGTCACATAAGTGTTATCTCTCTTTAAGGCCTACTATTGCCAAATAAGGCACGAATGGAATGAAACAATTGTTGATATCCTTTTTGTGACTCATTTCTTTTAAACCTCAAAATCATGAACATTTTTCCTACGTTATCAATGACTACTAGGCAACTCTATGACTCGTTTGTTGAACCAATGATGTCACCACAACGAATCACCATGTCAGCGCTATTGGTAGTGACCTTCATGTCTCTTAGGATATAACCTCCTGAAATGCTGTGCTCAGCACATTGATGGATTCTTGAATAATTCCAGCCCAATCTCGAACCTCGTTGTTCCTATTTTTAGTAAACCTATAGGGGTTAAAGGTTCAAACATGTCAAAGAAGAAGCATCATTCCATGATCAAATATATTGGATAGAAAAGTTTATGGTCATATTCATGCTAGCACATCTTAGAGGAATTATTGGATGTTGCCAAAGGTTTAGTTTGGGTGTTCGGCGTGGAGATTTAGAGTTGAAGAAAATGAATGGGTTATTCTCAATATTTTTTCCATGAGGATGCTATGTGAATTGTTAATAATGGTAAAGTAGGTGTGGTCACATTAGGCCTTTTGAAATCTTGAAGGAAATAGGCCAAACTATGAGTATGATATTTTCCTATTACTTTTCTCCGTGTACCCGGAGTTTTATGTGTCCACGTCTAATAAGGTGAAGTTAATGGATAATGGGATTGTAAGGAGAAACTATTTGCTATCCTTGTTAGAAAAGTATAGGAGTTTAGATTGTCTCTGTTAATGTGTTATGGTGAAGCCTGTAAGTCGAGGAGGCCACATTGAGGGCCAAAAGTGTTAAGGAAATAAAATGTTCTCACTTGAGTGTATAGTTAAATGATTCTAGATCGAAAGGCACTCTCTTTATGTTACAATTTATATATGTGTGATTCTTGTCCAGTTGCTGCTTGAGATAATGTAATGCATGTAATGTTGAGATTAGTGATGTTGATATACATAGAGATGCTTTGTTGAGTTGTGGATGTGTTGTTTGGAGTTGTTTTGGTGTTACTCTGACAGGTGGATAGGCCCAGTTAGAGGGAAGACTTTGGCAAAAATTTTGGAAATTTAGGGAGTTAGTCAAATTTCGAAACTACTGGTGAGTGTGAAGTAACAGTTGGGCCACATTTGAAGCTAATGATGGATTTTGACCCTCATTCGAGGATGAATGATCCTAAGCGGGGGAGAATGTAACACCCCGGAAAATTCCAAAGTATTTAAGTGTAAAGCCCCATAAAATTTCGCAAATGAATTTAAGGTTTTGTGGTGCCAGAGTAGGTATACGTGTTTGAGGACCTTTTGGGTTGAACAATGCATCGGAAAGTAAAGAAAAATGTTTGGCGGAAAAACGCATTTCCTCGGTCCATTATGCGATCAGAACCACTCTGTAGGCCGCATAATGGCCGCAGAAGTGAGGAAGGAGAGGGTCAGTCTGGAAGCAATTATGCGGTCGACTATGTGACCGCATAACTGTTCTGCGGTGCATTATGCGACCGCATAACAGTTATGCGGACCGCATACACCGACAAATTTTTGGTTGTTTTTGTCAGCAATTATGCGACCGATATACGGTCCGCATATTGATTATGCAATCGCAGAACCTATTTCGGAGCTTCATTTTTGGGTTTTTACAACCCGACCCAACGTCGTTAAATACACACAAAGGGTCATTTTTGAGCAAAAATTCTGATGTTTTAGAGAGAAGGGGGAGTGCTTTAGAGAGATAGGAAACCCTAGGCTAATTATTCATCAAGTCTTGCTCAAATCTTGGAAGATTAACTAGGAAATCTCACAAGTTCTTCATCTAAGAGGTAAGGTTCCGTATCCTAGTTTTCAATTTCGAATTTGGGAAGAAGATGGTTGATTAGGAGTATGATTCTTGGGTATAAGAGTATTATTTATACATGCATGCATCAATAAGATTTATGGAAAGATTGTTGAGTTTAAATAAGTAAGGATTGGGTTGTGAGGTGAAGGAAATCTTGTAGAAGAACCTTGTGGTTAAATTTGCACACCTAGTGTTTGATAAAATGCTCAAATGAGCTGAGACCATGAATATTTTCCTAATTATGGTTCAATTTTGTTATGTCTCAAACTAGATTAGGATTGCTAGAATTTCCGGAATGTTGTAGTAATTTAAGGAAAGCTCAATTGAGGTATGTTGGATAAACTTTCTCTCTTAGAATAAATATCCATAATGTTTCCGTAAGATCAAGTATGATTGGCTCAAGATTCCTAACTTCTATATTCCGGGTTACTCCCTATAAACTTGTTTATTCCGAATGAGCCTTATGTCGAAAGATAGATGTTCAAAGTATGGTTTGCGTATTAAAATGGTGTGGCTTTGAGTCGTGTTTTTAAATGAAAATTAGTATACTAATTGGGTGAGAAAAACTCGATGTTCTTATGACTCTTAATTTATCATATGTGTATCTAAAGTCTTGATTGGAAATGTCTTATTGTTGATAACTTATAAAGATGGTTGGAAATGAAATAATTGAATTGGGGATATAGTGTGTGGCTAACGTACCAAGAACCTAAGTTATGATTGTGGCTAGTAGTGCAAATGATTTGAGAGGATGCGATAAAGAATATGAAATAATCCTCAACTCCACTGTTTTAAAAGTGATTTGGAAAATAGAATTTGCTTAAGAGTTTTTGTACTCAATTCATGCCCATTAGTGGCTGCTTTAACAAATGCTTTGCTTTATAAATATATCCCGTGTGATTCGAGTTCTATATACTCATGTGTTGAAATTGTACATTGTCATTTCTGGGGAAGAGTATTGCAAGAGTAACTGTTGTATTGATTGTTTATGTTTTTTCATGTGTGTTTCTATTGTTGGTTAGTATGCCTCATTCTTTGGGAAGAAACCATTTATGTTTGAAGTTCCCCTTCCAAATGGATTTGAAGTATATGATTTTCGGAATATTCTATATGTTGATATTTGATGGTGATCTTTGAAATTGAAAGAGGTGAAAGTGTGGAATATGAAATACGGCCATCGTGCCAGGAATAAAGAATCTTGTGAATGGCCTAATGAGTCAAGGAAATATTGTTGTTGTGAATGACTGGAAATACTAATGAGAATTTATACAATGTGAAAGATGTTGAGGTGAGTACAATTGTATTTATGATATTTTAGTTTGCCAATCAAATCAAAAATGTTTTTGGGAGCATCATTAGCAAAACCGAGTAAGGGTGGGTCATAAGGCCCACACCTGAAACTACACGTGCCGGTATAGAAGTGGATTGTGATTATTCCCCTTATTTGGGATGAAATTGAAATATTGGAGAAATTGTGATATTATTCCCCTTAATTAGGATGAAACTAGAATCTTTGTGGATTAGAAAAGTCAACCCACACGGCATATGTGGGAAGGCGGCCTAGTTGATCGGGTGGAGATCGGATGCCATATTGCGCACATGGTGGTACTACTCTTGGTAACAACTTGTCGCGCCCCTTTTTTCTTGCGAAATCGGGCTTCGACACGTGACAACTCTTTTAAAGGAAGGGTGTTAAAAGAGAGAGTCGCCACCTAATGGGTTTGAGGTGCATTAGGGCACCTATTTACAAATAACTCTGGTTTAACCAGTTGCGTCACCAAAGATCGAGTAAGGGCTCAAATTAACTCAAAGAGAAGGTTTTACGCACTCTTCGAGGTCCATAACTGTGGGTCCCTGTCGAACTTGAATTATATGAATTAGTCAAATAGTTAGAGAGAAAAACAAGATGTTTATAAAAATCATTATTAGAAAGTCCTTGAGAAAAGACAGATAATTGGTTTAAAGACAATATAGGGGTCCTAAGTTTTTTAGCCTAAAGGATCACCCCGTGCAACATAAATAATACTTTGTAACTCCCTCGAGGTGGGGTGTTACTTGTATTATTCAGCGGGCACAGACTATCATCTCCTGCTATCCGATTACTATCTTTAACCTAAAGCGCACTAGTTGATTCTAAACTGTGCCCTATGTGTGCACTACCCGTCCCATGCCTATGGTCCAGGAGGCATTTGGATCTCTATTTTGGATGGTTTCTAGACTTAGCTTAGGCTGTTCAAAAATGATAAAACTAGGTGACATACAAAACAAGTTGGACCTCATGTAAAAGCAAATAAGGGCATAAGTTAGACTCCACACTTAGACAACAAATGCACGCGAACAATGTTTTTCACATTAATCGTTAGACAATTTCAGGATTGAGGCAAATTAAAGCCATTAGGCCCTATAGACATGGTTTCTATGTGACCTTAGGATTCGAACACGCATGCAGTTTCAGATGCAAGATGCTACCTTAGATACAATTTCTAAGTGACTACACAGTTGCCTACTAATTACGTGTTATAAGCGATTAAACCTATAGACATGTTATCTAGGTGATTTTCGTAGTAGTTGGCAGTGATAACCATGGAAGATATTCAGAATTACTTAGTTTGATCCTATAGGAATGCTTTCTAATAGCGGCAACGAAACAGTGTTAAAAGTTCAACATTAGTACTTGAAAGAAACGAGCAGGATAATAATTAAGACTGGTTTTAGACCCTATAGGCAGGATTTCTATAGTCATAACTGAGACTGATTTTAGATCCTATTGGCATGGTATCTAAATTGGTGATTAGGTAGCATGTAAATTAACAAGATCCTATACAGCCTAATGCATGTGCACATTGAGATATTGGTCATTTTATATCCTATAGGCATGGTTTCTAACGGGTAAAAAAAGAACACATTTAAGCAAAGTAGAGAACCTATAGGCAGGATTTCTAACGTATAATAACTGAACATATTTGAGCATAATAACACATTTGAGCACAGAGAATAGGTAGTAGAACATGCTTAGGTTTTGAGAACAAACTTAACAAAGTTTCAGAAAAACAAGTTCAACACATAATGCATATACTAACAAGACAAGTTTACAAGATTGATGTACACAGACTCATAGTAAGAAAAAGGTTTAGATTATGCTAAGTATAGATGCTAGTGTCCCAAGAAGGGATCATATCAATTGGCAACAGAACTTAACAGAATGAGAACAAATTAAGGCGGCTATTGGGAAGTCAAGACATGGTAGAAGCATACAGGATCAAACATGCTACATGTCAACACATCAAGTTCAGAAACAGACTTATGCTAGACACTTAGTGAATACATTCATGCTTAGTCATCTAATCCATAAAAGGGGATATGAAAGCATGTTCAAGTAACAGGGTTAATAGCAAATTTAAACACTAAAGAGATGGCTAAAGTGCAAAGGTTCTAAACATCAGTAACACATAGACTAGGCAGACTTAAAAAGAACTTAATTTGCTCAAATCAAGTCTAAGCATGTCTCAAACTACAAACGTAATGGAACTAAGATTAGAAATCCCTAAAATTGAAGTAAGACAGTCAGAATTGCACACGAGAACAACCCAAAAGCGCATTAAACCACAATCTTCAGAAGTGAAAACATATGCTGATAACAGGTAAATAGGAATGAAATGAAAAAGGTTTGGTAACTCACCAGTTAAGCGAAGAACAAGAAAGAACGGAAGTCCACAGTGTTATGAATATCAACAAAGAGCAAGAACCCAGAATTTCTGGCCTTGGCTTTCAGCCGGCCAGGAACCAGAATATAGAGCAAGAGTATTAGAGAACAAAGAGCACGCAACTTTAATTTTTTTTAGTAAATTTCTTAATGATTCCCGTCTTCTCCCAAAGGGGAATGGGAAGGGTTTTATATAGCAGTATAAATCGAACACCCAAACAAGAAAAATCATCAATCAAACACTAGAAAGGAAATAACATCATATGCAATCGAAATCAGTAAGAAAAAGAGAGAAATTTCAAAACCCTAATTTTAGGGAAAGTACAAAAATAGGTAGAGTCTAAAAATAAAAAATCAAACATTGCACAGAATAAGATGAATATAGACAGAAACATCACTTAAAATCAAAGAATCGAACCAATTTTGGTTCGATCTAAAGAGATCTGAAACCCTAATTTTTAGCGTAAGTAAGAATCAACAGAGATACACAGAGATTCATACCCATAATAGAACAAGAATGAACATAGACGGTATAGAGAAGGATTTAATACCAGGTAAGAGTCGTATATGGCAAGAAATGGCCTTATAATCCCATGTCTGGTTGGATTAGTTGAGGGATTTGGGGGAGAAGACGGCTAGGGTTTGACGGGGGAGGGGGGGGGGATTGAGAGAGTTCAAAGGCGGCGGGTGGTGAAAGTGATTTAGGGTTAGGGAGTGTTAGGGTAATTAAAAGGGAAGGGGTAATATGGCCCGTTGATCTCAGAGATCAACGGCCACGAGATCAACAGCCACGATTGGCTGGGGGTCTTGGGCCGGGTTGGTTTAATTGGTTGGGTTGGTTTAATTGGTTGGGTTGGAGGTTATTTGGTTTGGGCTTAGATGTTATTGGGTTGGGATTGGGTGGTCTAGGTCCGAAAATAGGTAAGGTTTGGGCCAAAATTTAAATACCCAATGTTTAGTAAATAAATAATTTATAAAAGTAATTAATAAATATGAAAAATATCATTTGTGCACTAAAGTAATTAAAAATAACTACTTAACATTATAAAAATATAAAAAGTCATTTTCTGCATAAATAATGTAATTATATATGCATGTGGGCTATTAATGCAAAATGTGCAATTTAGCCTTAAAAATGCAAATGTAGTTATAAGAAATGCACTGAAAAATATTTAAAACCTCATGCTGGTATTAATGATAAGTTTAGATGATTAAAGCATCATAAAATAATTTGGAGAATAATTATTGGATATTTATACAATAAAGATGCAAAAATAAATTGGTTTAAAGTCTTTAAAAATCATGGACAATTATGAAAAATACTTGTGTATGCTTATAAATCAAATGATGATGCATATGCACTATTTTGAAAGTAATATATATATATATATATATATATATATATATATATATATATATATATATATATATATATATATATATATATATAATTGGGTATCAACAACTGTCCCTGTTTACCCGGGAATGATGAAAGAGTTGTCGGGTAAAGAAATGATGACTGATTTTGACAGAATGGGGTGATTTTGAACAATACAGGCCAAACCTTGATTTCTGAGTTGCCTACATATCCCTGGTTTTACAGGAATCAGGCCATGTATAGTTCTGGATCCAACGGTGGAATAAACCGATGGAGTTGTTGTAGGAACAGACAAGCTTTTATGGACAGGATGATATCGGGATTGTAAATGGATGTATCTGGGGGGTGTATATGGATATTTGAAAGGTTATCAGATGGAAATGGGTAACGGACAGTGGTTGGTTACGTTTGAAATAATTGCAAGATATGAACGTTAAATGGAAACCGGAGCAAAGATTGCTCCCGTTAGGAGAATGGTTACTTCCTGGATTACCTGCAAAACTTAAAACACAATGCATGTGAGTATATATGGATTATTGCGAGAATTTAAGCATGATGCAAATTCCCTTTGGACCATGAAAGCTGTCTTAGGACGATAGGGATGGTGTCCTTAGACCATGATGTCCCAAGCCATGAATCGTGAGATAGAGGATTCTCACGCCATGAAATGATGTTCTCGGGCCATGAGGATAATGCCTCTAAACTATGACGCCTTTGAATAATGATGTGTAATATTGAGAGATCCTTAGGCCATGGTATGGTGTCTTCCGGCTATGAGAATGGTGCCTTCGGACTATGACGCCTTTGGACAGAATGGCGATATTTCAGCCCATGAGATGCAAAGACATGATGCAAAACAAAACAAGACAGAGCTTGGTCTCGTGTAAGATCGGGGGCCAAACTTAGCCCCGAGGTAGAGAATAGTGCAAGGTTTCGAATAACATAGCATTTGTGGTTATGCAAGGAGAGACAATGTTTAGTCTTATGCATTCATGGAGACAATGCTTAGTCTCGTGCAAAGGGAAGGCAGTGCTTAGCCTTATGCAATTAAGGAGGCAGGGCTGAGCCTCATGCAAAGACTGGAGACAGTGCTTAGTCTCATGCAATGGAAGACAATGCTTAGCCTTATGCAATTAAGGAGGCAGGGCTTAGCCTCATGCAATGGAAGGCAGTGCTTAGCCTTATGTAATTGAAGAGGCAGGGCTTAGCCTCCTGCAAAGATTGGAGATAGTGCTTAGTCTCATGCAATGGAAGTCAGTGCTTAGCCTTATGCAATTAAAGAGGCAGGGCTTAGCCTCATGCAATGGAAGGCAGTGCTTAGCCTTATGCAATTGATGAGGAAGGGCTTAACCTCATGCAAAGGTGGAGACAATGCTTAGTCTCATGCAGGGGAAGGCATTTCTTAGCCTTATGTAATTAAGGAGGCAGGACTTAGCCTCATGCAAGATGGAGACAATTCTTAGTCTCATGCAGGGGAAGGCAATGCTTAGCCTTATGCAATTGAGGAGGCAGGGCTTAGTCTCATGCAAAATAAAGACAATGCTTAGTCTCATGCAGGGGAAGGTAGTGCTTAGCCTAAGCAATTGAGGAGGCAGGGCTTAGCCTTATGCAAAATAGAGACAATGCTTAATCTCATGTAGGGGAAGACAGTGCTTAGCCTTATGCAATTGAGGAGGCGGGGCTTAGCCTCATGCAAGATGGAGACAATTCTTAGTCTCATGCAATGAACAGATAGTAAGTAGTAGCAGAGTATTTCTTAGCTGGAAATGTGTTTGCGTTTTGCAGCTTTGTCGTTATGAAGATAGTGATCCTGAGGTGTGCACGTATTTGCGAATATTCCTTGTTCTTGCATCCAAAGGAAAATCGTGAGTTCTACAGGGAAGGTTGGTTCGTGCCTTCGCCCGCTTACTTTGCCTTGCTCTGCATAGAAATCCTGCTCGAGTTACCATGGGTAGCATCTGACTGTTTCATAAAATAAATTTTTTGAAAAATGTGCGTGCATATGATGAATGTAGTTATTTAAAATACATTAGTATGCAATATCGGATAAATTAGATGAACCAATGACTGTGACACTTCAGAGACATTGCGACTTCCTTAGAATTTTGAGGGTCCTCCTCAAACTTCTGCCCCAGTTTACTTAGGCAATTCTCTGACCGTTCTGCATATGATGACGTCGGCTGGACTTGCTTAAGATTTTTGAGGGTCCTCCTCAAAATTCTGCCCCAGTTTTTGGTTGTCGGGAAAATAAATTTTTTATTGAATTGTGACCGAACCCACAGGGTTGACTACGTATCCCCTCTTAAATGGGAATCAGGTCAAGTGTAGTTCAGTTACATCAGATGAAGAAATGCAAACATTCTAAACATAATATCTTTTGACTGCATGTGAGTTGATAGGCTTTGGCCAAACCTCTCCGTCCATTTCTACGAGTATGAGTGCTCCTCTTGTTAGTACTCTGTGAACCATGTAGGGCCCTTGCCAATTGGTCAAAAATTTCCCTTTGGCTTCATCTTGATGTAGGAAGATCCGCTTCAGTACCAGCTGCCCCGGTGGGAACTGTCTTGGTGTGACCCTTTCGTTGAAAGCTCTGGACATCCTATTCTGATAGAGTTTACCATGACACACTGCATTCATTCTTTTCCCGTCAATAAGAGCTAATTGTTCGTAGCGGCTTCTTATCCATTCTGCATAACTGAGTTCAGCTTCTTGTATAATTCTTAAAGAAGGAATTTCAACCTCGGCAGGAATGACAGCTTCGGTACCGTAGACCAGCAAATAGGAAGTTTCCCCGGTTGATGTGCGGACTGTGGTACGGTACCCAATAAGGCAAATGGTAACTTCTCGTGCCATTGCTTGTGGTTGTTTACCATCTTCCTCAGTATTTCCTTGATATTCTTGTTTGCGGCCTCCACGGCTCCATTCATTTGAGGCCTGCATGCTATGGAATTCTTGTGCTTGATTTTGAAGGTCTCTCACATAGCTTTCATTAGGTAACAGTTGAGATTGGCGGCATTGTCGGTGATGATGGACTCTGGAACCCCGAATCGGCAAACAATATGATCTCTGACAAAATCTGCGATGACTTTCTTGGTTATAACTTTGTAGGATGCAGCTTCGACCCATTTTGTGAAGTAGTCTATGGCCACTAAAATGAACCTGTGCCCGTTTGAAGCGGCAGGCTCGATTGGTCCAATGATGTCCATTCCCCAAGGGGCAAAAGGCCAAGGTGCACTCGTTGCATTGAGCTCATTTGGCGGCGCACGTATCCTATCTGCGTGTATTTGGCACTGATGACATTTCTAGACATACCTGATGCAGTCTGTTTCCATAGTCATCCAAAAATAACATGCTTTCAGTATATTCTTGGCTAAAACAAAACCATTTATGTGTGGTTCATAAGTTCCAGAGTATATCTCTTTGAGCAGTTTGGAATCTTCCTTGGCGTCAACACACTGTAATAACCCTAAGTCTGGAGTCCTTCTGTATAGAATTCCTCCACTTTGGAAGAAATGGTTGGACAATCTTCGGAGCGTGCGTTTTTTAGTATGATTTGCATGCTCCAGGTACTCTCTTTTTGTCAAGTACTCCTTGATATCATGGAACCATGGATTCCCGTCTGCTTCTTCTTTAATGTGAATGCAGTAAGCTGGCTGATTATGAATCCTTACCAGAATGGGGTCGATGAAATTTTTGTCTGGATGCTATATCATGGAGGACAAAGTGGCCAATGCATCTGCGAACTCATTCTGGATTCTCGGGACATGTCTAAACTCTATCTTCGTGAACCTCTTCATCATTTCTTGCACATGATATAGATATGGTAATATCTTGGTATTCTTTGTAGCCCATTCTCCCTGCACCTGATGTACCAGAAGATCTGAATCACCAATTACTAGTAATTCCTGGATATTCATGTCAACGGCCAAATTGAGCCCCAATATGCAAGCCTCATATTCTGCAATATTATTGGTGTACGGAAATCTGAGTTTCATGGATACCAGATATTGTTGACCTATTTCTAACACCAAAACGGCTCTATTACCCACTCCTTTGAAGTTTGCGACTCCATCGAAAAACATTCTCTATCCGTC
The DNA here is from genome assembly GCF_000390325.3 of Nicotiana tomentosiformis. Taxonomy (NCBI): domain Eukaryota; kingdom Viridiplantae; phylum Streptophyta; class Magnoliopsida; order Solanales; family Solanaceae; genus Nicotiana; species Nicotiana tomentosiformis. The sequence goes on from NC_090813.1 coordinate 178,158,331, forward strand.
GTAGGCTTCGGCGATATCTTCTCCTACGAATGATACTTCTTCATCAGGAAAATATGTTTTTAGTGGTTCGTATTCTCCTCCTATAGGATTTTCAGCAAGATGGTCTGCTAATGCTTGTCCCTTAACCGCCTTCTGAGTCACATAGACGATGTTAAATTCACTCAATAATATCTGTCATTTTGCTAGCTTCCCTGTAAGCATGGGTTTCTAGAAGATGTACTTCAAAGGATCCATCCTTGATATGAGATACGTGGTATAGGCAGAGAAGTAGTGCCTCCGTTTCTGGGCTATCCAGGCCAAAGCACAACATGTGCATTCCACCAAAGAATACCGTGCTTCGTAGGGTGTAAACTTCTTACTCAGATAATATATGGCATGTTCTTTCCTTCCCGTTTCATCTTGTTGTCTCGTGACACAACCAAAAGCCCCATCTAATACGGAGAGATAGAGTAGCAGTGGTCTACCAGGTGCTGGGACCAGGACTGGCGATGTGGACAAATATTCTTTGATTTTGTCAAAAAGCTTTCTGACAGTCTTCAGTCCAACTGGTTGCGGCATCCTTCTTTGACATTTTGAAAATCGGCTCACAGATCACGGTTGATTGTGCTATGAAGCAGCTGATGTAATTAAGACGTCCCAAGAAGCTCATCACGTCTTTCTTGTTATTTGGAAGTGGCAAATCCTGGATAGCCTTGACCTTTGATGGGTCTAGCTCAATTCCTCGGCGGCTGACGATGAATACTAATAACTTTCCTACGGGGACCCCGAAGGCATATTTTGCGGGATTCAATTTCAAATTGTACCTCCGAAGCCGATCAAAGAATTTCCTCAAGTCTGCTATGTGATCTGTACTCTTCTTGGATTTGATGATGAGGTCATCCACATATACCTTTATCTCCTTATGTATCATGTCGTGGAAAATAGTTTTCATGGCCCCCATATAAGTAGCCCCAGCATTCTTCAGACCAAACAACTTCATTTTATAGTAGTACACCCCCTACGGTGCAATAAAAGCTGTCTTTTCGGCATCCTCTTCATCTATCCAAATCTGATGATATCCCGCGAAGCAATCCACAAAGGATTGGAGTTCATGCTTGGCGCACTTGTCGATTAGTATGTATATGTTGGTTAACAGGAAATCATCTCTGGGACTTGCTTTGTTTAGGTCCCGATAATCGACGCATAATCTTAGTTTTCCATCCTTCTTCGGAACTGGCACGATGTTAGCCAACCAAGTTGGATATTCAACCACTCTTAGAACCTTATCTTTGATCTGCTTGGTGATTTCTTCTTTGATTTTGAAACAAATATCTTGCTTGAACTTTCTGAGCTTCTGCTTTACCGGCGGACATATTGGGTTGGTAGGTAGTTTATGAGCCACTATGGACGTGCTCAAACTGGTCATATCATCATAGGACCATGCAAAGATATCCTCATACTCCTTCAAGAACCAGTCGTACTCTGCCTTCTCTGATGGTGATAGGTGGATGCTTACACGTCTTTCCTTGACTGTTTCGGAGTCTCCTAGATTAACTGTTTCAGTCTTATCCAAATTGGACTTAGGCATATTTTCAAATTTTTCCACATCTCTGACAATTTCCCCGGGTATTATATCCTCTTCTTCTATTTCCTCTGAGTCACTATCCTTATGTTACATTGTCTCATTACATGTCACAGTTGTTGGTTCATCATGATAAGAAATAGTAATGCTGTAGAGAGAAAAATGTAGAGAATAGTAATAAATAATAAAATAGCAAACCATTGATAATTATCAAGATGTCAAACAAAAGCGATTTTTAATGATTCAAACAAATGTTTCAAAAAAAAATACTGAAAATGTTTTAAAAATGCTCATAAGAATTGTTTTCAAAATAAATGACACTAGCAGCCACGCTACCCCGGAACTCGGCGGGCCCTTGATGATGTGGCAGTCCAGTTCCTGAGAACAACTCCCTTCTCCACTGTCTGGATGACGAGGCCTTCTTCCTCCTCCTCCTCAACTATTACACCACAGTCTATGTCTTCATCTTCCAAGAATAGATTCCTTAAACCAGCTAGAATTTCATCTTCTTCAGATCTCCATATCATATCGGCCTGATTGAAGGATTGGCTCAAATGTGGTATTGGCTACTCAAGAGGGTAATAAGGACCATGCCATGACGGCGACCAATTCTAATTCTCGTGCCAGGTGTACTGATATCCCAGTCCAAAGGTAGTGCCGTGACGTTTGTATTGTATTGGTTTGGTGATCCCTTGGAGATTCTTGCCAAGACCTCTGCCGGGTTCATACCCTATCCATGCCAATATGCTTTCTATTTTGCTACTACACCATTTGTCCTACTCGATCGCGTTAACTCGCTCAATGCGATGGTAAGTCTCTCCTCCTAACTTCCTTCTATTCTCCACAACCGGGACAGTCTGGTTGGTGTAAATAGGGTTACTCTCGTCTCCATGAATGATCACCTCCTGATGATTCCATTCGAACTTCACATCCTGATGTAGAGTAGACGCTACAGCCCCAGCGGCGTGTATCCAAGGTTGTCCAAATAGCAGATTGTATGAGGCAGATATGTCGAGCACATGGAATTCAACATCAAACCGAGTTGGACCCATTTGTAAGTAGAGGTTGGTTTCTCTGATTGTGTCCCTTTGAGACCCATCGAACGCTTTTACGTTCATAGTTCCTGCTCGTATCTCATGCAAACTTTTACCTAACCTCTTCAAAGTAGTCAACGGGCAGATGTTGAGACTTGAACCCCCATCTATCAAGACCCTGACAATGAATTTGTCTTCGCACTGCACTGTGATATGCAGTGCCCTGTTGTGACTCAACCCTTCCGGCGGCAGTTCATCTTCATGGAAAGTGATCTTATGGCTTTCCAATACTTATCCTAACATATTTTCCATCTCTCCACTGATAATGTTGTTGGGTACATAAGCCTCATTTAGCACTTTTATCAACGCATTCCTATGTGTCTCAGAATTTTGCAGTAGTGATAAAATGGATATCTGAGCAGTGGTTTGTTAAAATGATCAACCACAGAATACTCCCTTGCTTGCTCCTTTCTCCAAAGATCATCCGGGCCAGTTTCAATGATAGGTTGCCTGGAAGCGGCTTCTTTACTTATTTCCCCCAAATGCTCGGGCGTGTAAACCCTACCAATTCTGGTCATACCTTGTGCTGCATCAGTTTTTTCCATTTCCTTTCCTTTCCTTCTCGCTTCTACAGTATAGTCCCAGGGCACAACATTGGAATTAAAGGATGGTGTGGGTGCTACCGTTACGGTGAATGGTGTGGTCACTTCTACTTCGAATGGAGTTGACGTGGCTGAGGGCATTGTTACTTCAACCTTGAACGAAGTCAGTACGGCTACCTCATTTTCAATTGGTGACTGTATCTGTACCACAATAGGTGTGAGAGTGACTGGAGACATTTTGGGATCATCCTCTCCTCGAATGAGCCCAATTGACCCCTCCGGGTCCTATTCTTCATCAGTTTCTACCACATTTACCCCCTCGCCCATGTGATCCGGGAGGGGATTGTTGCGGACATTAGGTGCAGTCTCCTTTGCTTGTATAACTTTTCTATCAATCAGCGTCTGAATCTTATCCTTCAGAGTGCGGCATTCTCAATAGTGTGACCCTTCATGCCGAATGGTAGGCACATGTCTTATTCGGATTGACCCATTGAGAGGAATTTTCCATGGTGAGAGTGGGAATGCGAGTGACATAACCGGCATCTTTCAATCTTTCATAGAACTGGTCAATAGGTTCAGCAATAGGAGTGTATTATCGGGGCGGCCTACGATCAATATTTGGCCTAAGTTTACTTAATTTTGGCGGGCTGGTGGTGAGTGGTAATATGCTGGTTGAGTGTGTAAGTGTGGTAGGCGGTAAAGGGTTGTTGATATCTAGGAGGTGAAGGCTTATATGTGGGTGGAGGTGTTTGGTATGTGAGAGGAGATTTCGGACCTTGGGCTACCATCACGTCCCCTACTTCTTTCTTTTTAGATATACCCCCTAATTGCAAGGCTTTGTTCGTAGCCTGGGGTGCCTCGAAATTTGTTACCATCCCACTTTTGATTCCCTTTTCTATTTTTTCTCCCAATTTGATGATGTCGGAGAATTTATGATTTTTATAACCATCAACCTCTCATTATATTTCGGATCCTGGGCCCGAACAAAGAATTTGTTCATTTGTTCTTCTTCCAATGCTGGCCTTACTTTTGCAGCCTCTGATCTCCACCCAGTAGCATACTCGCGGAAAGTTTCTGTCAGCTTCTTCTTAAGATTCTGGATATAGAAGAAGTATGGTGCATTCTCTGTGTTGAATCTGAACCGATCCATAAAATCTGATGCCATGCTTATCCAATTAATTCACTTCTTTGGATTTTGACTGATGTACCAGGATAGGGCGTCTTCAGTGAGGCTCATCATGAACAGCTTCATACAGATTCTTTCATCTTTATCAACCCCTACGAGCTTGTCGCAATACGTCCTTAGATGTACCTTTGGATCACCTGTTCTATCGAACATTTCAAACTTAGGAGGTTTGTAACCCTCTGGCAGTTCTACGTCCGGTTGAATACATAAATCCTCATAGTTCAAACCTTTGATGCCTTTACCACCTTCGACACCTTGGACTCGACTTGTAAGCTTCTTAAGTTCCTCTGCCATGTTCTTGATGAGAAGGTCCTTTTCGGCAGATTCTGGTGTGTACGGGGTTTGTTGTGAAATGTGGGGTAAGGTTTCTATGTATATGGGGTTACTTTGGTGGACTCCAGGGATTTGGGTATAGTGGTGATCATTGGTTGAGTTTTGGGGATCAGAGGTAGGCTGTGGTGTGTTTTGAGGAGTTGGTACTTGTCATGACCCAATTTCACCTATAGGTCGTGATGGCGCCCAACACTACAGCTAGGCAAGCCAACAAATAAATTAAACATATATCAATGATTTTCAGAATAATTTTCTAAGAAATTTTATTATTTTACTAGTAATATTAAGAAATTAGAAAAGATATCGATTAACTTAAATCCAAGAAAAAACAATAATACGATTCAAAATTCTCCAATGTGTGTGCCAAGACCTGGAGTCACAAGTGTTTGAGCATCTAGTAGATTATACAAAACCTCAAATACTGTCTGAAATAAAAATAGACAAAATGAAAAATACAAGGAGAGACACTGGTAGCTGCAGAACAGCTCAGAAAGGCAGCTCACCACTATGCCCCTAGATAACGTGGGTGTAAGACGATAGGTCCCTTACTAGTACTTGCCTAAGGTCCTGCACAAAAAGTGCAACAAGTGTAGTATGAGTATGTAAACAACGTGTACCCAGTAAGTATCAAGCCTAATACACATGGTATCAGAGCACTAGGTTCACGTAGGTCTCACAAGTTATGAGCAGACCTAATAGAGTCTTGCGGATCGGTACGGAGACATCTGTACTTATCTTCGAGAGGCTATAGGGTGTTAGGAAACTACCTTTCTTCATATTCTATCGTGCAACTAATGTAGTACTAAATATCCTTATTTTATTCTCAGTTTACTTCACATTTTTGGAGAGCAGTACAAAGTGAGTTGGGGACCCGTGTAGAGCTCAGCACAGCCTTTCATCCGCAGACCGATGGGCAGTCAGAGCGGACAATTCAGATTTTGGAGGATATTCTAAGGGCATGTGTGATTGATTTTGGAGGTCAGTGGGATCGTTTCTTGCCTTTGGCCGAGTTTGCTTATAATAACAGTGACCAATCCAGCACCGAGATGGCTCCATTTGAGGCTTTATATGGTCGGCGATGTCGTTCGCCCATCGGGTGGTTTGAGCCCGGCGAGGTTAAGTTATATAGTACTGATTTGGTGAAGGATGCCTTGGAAAAGGTAAAGTTGATTCAGGAGCGACTTCATACAGCACAGTCTAGACAGAAGAGCTACGCAGATCAGAAAGCGCGTGATTTATCATTTAATTGGTGAATTAAGTTGGAAAAGTTTGAAAACTCTCTTGGATAGATTTGAGGGCCGAATTACTACTGGAATTTAGAAATTTTGGTATGGGTAGACTCGTGGTTGAATGGGCGTTCATATTTCGTAACTTTCACCGGATTCCGAGACGTGGGCCCCACGAGCTATTTTTGAGTTAATTTTGGATTTTTATGAAAAAATATAGTATTTTTTTATGGAATTGATTCTTATAATTTTTAGTGATTGTATCGAATTATTCTTGGCTAGATTCGAGTGAGACAGAGTTGGATAATCGTGAAAAAGGCCTTCTAGTGGATTAAATTGGAGAAAATTGAGGTAAGTCTCTTGTCTAATCTTGTGAGGGGCAAATTACCTCATAGGTAATTAAATTAAATAATTATTGCTAATTGTGGGGGCTACGTACGTACGAGGTGATGAGAGTCCGTGCATAGCTACTATTAATGCTAAAGTCCAGGCAATTTAGGAATCAAAGCATGAATTACTTGTGTAAATTGTATTCTTTGTTTAATTAATATTAATTGATATATATGAATATATTGTGAATTATTTTTGATAAAAATATTAAAGGATGGAAATCTCATATGCTTGATTTTCTGTTTAAATTAATTAATTGTTAAGAGAAATTGTTCTTCCTCCCGAATTTATCTTATAATAAATATACTCTCCTTCCGGAGGTACATAAGAAAATGTCCTCCTTTCTTGTGGAGCGGGCCGAACGCCTCGGCAGGATAGATGCATCTATGGATTATGCCGCACGTCCCTCAGCAGTGTACACGAAACTCCGGACCGGGCCGTACGACCTCGGCAGAAATCATGCTTAATAATAATAATTACACGATACTTTGATAGTTTATTTCAGCTTGCGAAGCTAATTGATAAATTGGAGAATCTTTGGAATTTAAAGAATTATTATTTCTGCTTGCTAAGGAATTATTGGTTATTCCTGTAAATGAGATTAATTGATAAATTGGAAATTATTTAAATTAAAGGAATTTAATTAATATATTGAGAATTGTTGCATTTGAAGGAATTTGATTATTTCTGCTGGTTAAATAAATTATTGAAAATTCTATGAATCAGCTGATTTAGATATTCTAGTTTTATTTCAATTATTATTATTGACCCATAGTGAGTGTCAAAGTTGGCCATCTCGTCTCTACCACTTCAAGATTAGGCTTGATACTTACTGGGTACACGTTTTTATGTACTCATACTACACTTGCTGCACTTTTTGTGCAGGACCTGAGGCAAGTACTAGTGGGGGATCTATCATCTTACACCCACGTTATCCAGGGGCATAGTGTTGAGCTGCCTTTCTGAGACGTTCTGCAGCTACCAGTGTCTCTCCTTGTATTTTTTATTCTGTCTATTTTTATTTCAGACAGTAGTAGAGGTTTTATATAATCTACTAGATGCTCATACACTTGTGACACCAGGTCTTGGCACACACATTGGTAGGATTTGGTGTCTTATATTTTTTCTTGGATACAACTTTTAACGATATATGTCTAATTTATTAGTTGGCTTGCCTAGCTATGGTGTTGGGCCTCATAACGAACTATAGGTGAAATTGGGTCATGACAGTACTGGTGGAGGATTAGGATTTTGAGGAGGCATTGCGTATTGATGGGGTGCGGGAGGATTTTGGGGGTGCTGGTTTTGTGTGTTTTGAGGAGGTGTTGGGTTTTGGGCATTTTGTTGGTTGATGTCGGGGACGTTCAGGGTGAGGGAAAGGTTTGCCAAGTTACGGACCTGCTTAAGTTCCCCTTGTAACTCCAGTATCTTTTGCTTTAATCGCAAAACCAAGTCGTTCTATGCCGGAGTACTCCGACCATCTGAAGTCTCAACATTCTCTGCATGTGTGGCGTTTTCTTTCCTGATACCACTCAGATCATCCATCTTAGCCTTTCCTTTGTTCATAGGATCACTTGGAGGAGGTAGAGGTGGAGGACCTCTAGATCTGGTATGATATGCTGATGATGCCAGTATGCACGAACCAACCTTTGGGAATGGGAATAAACGAAAGAAAAGAAAAAGAAAAAGGTAAACAAGTCAGTAAGGAGTATCAAAAGGATATTTACGATATTTAAACACATATTGCGGACCTCATCGTGCCCGAGGTAGGCCTAGCGACATATAGCTTTGGAGAAAACTCAATGCCAATAACTGCGTCATTTCATTTATATGATGAATAGACCAAATCTCTACTAAAACGACAATAATTATAAAGAGTCACTAGTGGCATTTGCCTTATTACAATCAAATTCTACAACGAATCTAGAAAATATCATTCCTAATCTACTCAGTCCCAAAGGGACCTTCTCCGAGCTTGGCCTTTTTAGCTCCATCAATTAGATTCCCCAGGTCGTGCATGTCCAACAACAGATATGCCCTTGTTAGATTTCCTCCTTCATTGCCCTCTGCGTTCTGACAATCTGAGACCCTTTTCCTCATCTTTCTCTCAAGTTCCATCAAACCCTGCTCCAAATACTCTAACCTTTCTGTTGATTTAGTTGCGATTCCTCTCCATTCATTTATTGCTTCCATGTCCACTTTATGTTGTTCCAAAAGCTCGGCCTCATATTCAAAGTCCCTTTTGTGCAACCTCCTATATTTGACTTGTGCTTCAGCAGCGTCGTCTATGACCCTATTTCTCAAATCAACCCCTGGCTTGACCTCTCATGCTATGTCATCGACCAACCATGATGGGTAGAAGTACACATGGACGGCATGATACCTGTTTGGCTCGATGGTATCTTTCTCCATAATAATCTTTTGATGCCACATGTGTTGTGCCTCGAACTTGAATGTAATGGCATTCCCTTGGAAGTCTAATTTGTAATGAACTATTTTGGAAACTCGTGGTATAACCTGTTTTCTCCCAGCTTGCCTCATGACTCTGATAGGAGCATAAGGATAGATTCCCCTTAATCCATTAGCACTAGGGAACCACTCGAACATCCAATGTATCTTGTCATCAGTCAAATTGCTAAAGAAATGTACCCAACTCACAGCGTTTCCCGGTTGTGCAAACCTGTCTGGGATAAAAGTCATTCTCTTCGGACGGTGATAAGCTATGTGGTCATTCCATGTTCGTCGTGGAAATTCTTGATGGTATTGTCCTCTCTGAAGGTGTTTTAACAACCATATTTGGAGCAACATATTGCAACCCTCGAAATGCATGTATCCCCTTTTGTAACGGTCTAAGGCTCGATACATCTCAGCCATGATCATTGGGACAATAGTGTAAGTTTGCCCCTCAATTCCTTCCATTAGGATCTTCGTGATCATTGCTAGTTGAGTGTTGATCCTTTCTTCTTGTATCGGGAATATCAGTATCTCGAGAAAATAGACAATGAATACAAAACCCGGCGGTGAGTCCAACCCAAAGAAGTGATGGTAAATTCATCATGGTAAAGACGATATGACTTGCTGTGACCATAACACTCGTAAAGGAAGTCGAATGGTATATAAGATTTCTTCAGACAGACTAACTCATCATTTTTCCTGAAACCTATCATTTTTAGGAAACCTCGAGAAGTACGGTTTTCCGGTACCAACAAACCAGGGCTATCCCATGGGAGCCCAGCGAAGCCTCCTATTTCATCTAGAAGGGGAGTCATTTCTATATCACCAAAACGGAAGACGACCCTCTTCTCATCCCAGAACATGGTGGCAGCTTCAATTAACACATTGTTCGGCTGAATATCTAACAAATAAGGTAAATTCCTGAGAACTCTTTTCACATAGTTTTTATCACTTGGCGAGAGATTTTCCCACCAATCTAGCAACAAAGGTGGGATACTTCGAACCATGCCGAACCTGGGGACTTCGTGCCTCATTTTTGCAAAACAAATAAAGTTAGCCCTTTCCCTCTCCGGATTCGACTATTTACACATTAATGATTAGCATATCGGCACGTTTTCTCCAAATAATGCACATATCATGATTGTGCCGATTGGGATTTAAGGAAATCCCGGCGGGCTTTGGACAAGGCTTGCCTTAGAGAGTTATTATGCGGACAATGTTCTAACCCATACTAGGTTTAGACATGATGCATGCACAGTTAATATTAGAGTGGGAGTTTCTAGAAGAGTCTAGACCGGTACCCTCAAGTGAACAACTTGAGAGGGGAAGGCACAGAACCGTCGATTGCACCGTTGATCGACTAGTTTTACCGCAAATAAGCCTTTCCAAATTTTAAAATGGTGATTTAGGAAGAGCGCAGATACTCATCAAGCGCCTCTATGGTATTAATTATGCACGAGTGGAATATGATGTGGAGCATACTTTATGTAAAGATAAAACAACACGTTGTCAAGTATTTTGCATGATGAAGACAATAAACGCAGTATTAAATGGAGCACAAAGACATAAAAAGAAAGGAAAACAAGGAAGAAGTTAGTTCGCACAATATGAAAGAATTGCAATAAAGCAAGCAAGGGGGTAGGGGTAGGGAGAGACATGATGTAGCAAATTTAAAAAAAATTTAGAGCAAGTGAACATGACTAGAAAATAAAGGAAAACGCACATTGTAACCAAATTAAGCAAAGAATTGCATATTAATACAAATTCAAAATAGAGGGAGATAGGGGAAAGGGTGTGCATGTAGCCATAAAAAGGGAAAATGGAAGCGGGATGTTCATGTAACGATAAAGAACAAGGAAACACATTCATCAAATAAGACTAATTCATATAGACCAAGTTCGCTATGGTTAGAGCCTAAAAATATCCCCAGCAGAGTCGCCATGCTGTCGCGCCCCTTTTTTCTTGCGAAATCGGGCTTCGACACATGACAACTCTTTTAAAGGAAGGGTGTTAAAAGAGATAGTCTCCACCTAACGGGTTTGAGGTGCGTTAGGGAACCAATTTGCAAATAACTCTGGTTTAACCAGTTTGCATCACCACTGATCGAGTAAGGGCTCAAATTAACTCAAAGAGAAGGTGTTACGCACTCTTCGAGGTCCATAACTGTGGGTCCCTGTCGAACTTGAATTATATGAATTAGTCAAATAGTTAGAGAGAAAAACAAGATGTTTATAAAAATCATTATTAGAAAGTCCTTGAGAAAAGACAGATAATTGGTTTAAAGACAATATAGGGGTCCTAAGTTTTTTAGCCTAAAGGATCACCCCGTGCAACATAAATAATACTTTGTAACTCCCTCGAGGTGGGGTGTTACTTGTATTATTCAGCGGGCACAGACTATCATCTCCTGCTATCCGATTACTATCTTTAACCTAAAGCGCACTAGTTGATTCTAAACTGTGCCCTATGTGTGCACTACCCGTCCCATGCCTATGGTCCAGGAGGCATTTGGATCTCTATTTTGGATGGTTTCTAGACTTAGCTTAGGCTGTTCAAAAATGATAAAACTAGGTGACATACAAAACAAGTTGGACCTCATGTAAAAGCAAATAAGGGCATAAGTTAGACTCCACACTTAGACAACAAATGCACGCGAACAATGTTTTTCACATTAATCGTTAGACAATTTCAGGATTGAGGCAAATTAAAGCCATTAGGCCCTATAGACATGGTTTCTATGTGACCTTAGGATTCGAACACGCATGCAGTTTCAGATGCAAGATGCTACCTTAGATACAATTTCTAAGTGACTACACAGTTGCCTACTAATTACATGTTATAAGCGATTAAACCTATAGACATGTTATCTAGGTGATTTTCGTAGTAGTTGGCAGTGATAACCATGGAAGATATTCAGAATTACTTAGTTTGATCCTATAGGAATGCTTTCTAATAGCGGCAACGAAACAGTGTTAAAAGTTCAACATTAGCACTTGAAAGAAACGAGCAGGATAATAATTAAGACTGGTTTTAGACCCTATAGGCAGGATTTCTATAGTCATAACTGAGACTGATTTTAAATCCTATTGGCATGGTATCTAAATTGGTGATTAGGTAGCATGTAAATTAACAAGATCCTATACAGCCTAATGCATGTGCACATTGAGATATTGGTCATTTTATATCCTATAGGCATGGTTTCTAACGGGTAAAAAAAGAACACATTTAAGCAAAGTAGAGAACCTATAGGCAGGATTTCTAACGCATAATAACTGAACACATTTGAGCATAATAACACATTTGAGCAAAGTAGAGAACCTATAGGCAAGATCTCTACCCATTTCACTGCAAGTATTAAGATAAACCCCCTTTTCCCAGTTTTACTAATACCCCCAATTTTTATTACAACATTATTACAGACCCAATGAATGGCATAAATTACAGAATAAAATAACTATAGTGAGCCTAAATCAGGCCCAATGATATACTCAGCCAGGCTAGGCCTTCATTCCCATGGTTCACAACAGCCCATAAATTACATCTTCATTTACATAAGGCATCCAGAAACCAATTGATTCATCCAGTAGGTAGAAAACAGAGTTGAGAAAATAGAACCAAGACCCTAGTGTGTCAGAGTTCCCGAGGGCTTCAAGAACCCAGGGCAGTGCTCACACTAGGGAGGTTGATAGGGGAAATTCAGAGAAAGACTAAGGACAAAATCCTAGTGTGTCAGAGTTCACAAGGGTCTCAATTGGACCCCGAGCAGTGCTCACACTAAGGAGGTCAAATAATAAAACCTAAGTAGTCTTGGCTTTCAACCGGCTAAGAATAAGAACTCAAAAGAGACCAGGCAGTAAGGGAATAGACTAAGGTTAAGCGACAGCACTAAGGGATACAAGCAGATTCAAGTTGAGCACATAGAACAGGTAGTAGAACATGCTTAGGTTTTGAGAACAGACTTAACAAAGTTTCAGAAAAACAAGTTCAACACATAATGCATATACTAACAAGACGGGTTTGTAAGATTGATGTACACAGACTCATAGTAAGAAAAAAGGTCCATATTATGCTAAGTGTTGATGCTAGTGTCCCAAGAAGGGATCATATCAATTGGCAATAAAACTTAACAGAATGAGAACAAATTAAGGTGGCTATTGGGAAGTCAAGACATGGTAGAAGCATACAAGATCAAACATGCTACATGTCATCACCGCAAGTTCAGAAACAGACTTATGCTAGACACTTAGTGAACACATTCATGCTTAGTCATCTAATCCATAAAAGGGGATATGAAAGCATGTTCAAGTAACAGGGTTAATAGCAAATTTAAACACTAAAGAGATGGCTAAAGTGCAAAGGTTCTAAACATCGGTAACACATAGACTAGGCAGACATAAAAAGAAATTAATTATCTCAAATCAGGTCTAAGCATGTCTCAAACTACAAACGTAATGGAATTAAGATTAGAAAGAAATTGAAGTAAGACAGTCAGAATTGCACACGAGAACAGCCCAGAAACGCATTAAACCACAATCTTCAGAAGTGAAAACATATACTGATGACAAGTAAATAGGAATGAAATGACAAAGGTTTGGTAACTCACCAATTAAGCTAAGAACAAGAAAGAACGGAAGTCCACAGTGTTATGAATATCAACAAAGAGCAAGAACCCAGAATTTCTGGCCTTGGCTTTCAGCCGGCTAGGAACCAGAATACAGAGCGAGAGTATTAGAGATCAAAGAGCATGCAACTTTAATTTTTTTAGTAAATTTCTTAATGATTCCCGTCTTCTCCCAAAGGGAAATAGGGAGAGGTTTATATAGTAGTAGAAATCGAACACCCAAATAAGAAAAATCATCAATCAAACACTAGAAAGGAAAGAACAGCACATGCAATCGAAATCAGTAAGAAAAAGAGAGAAATTTCAAAACCTTAATTTTAGGGAAAGTACAAAAATCGACAGAGTCTAACAATAAAAAATCAAACGTTGCACAAAATAAGATGAATATAGACAGAAAAATCGCTTAGAATCGAACCAATTTTGGTTCGATCTAAAGAGATATGAAACCCTAATTTTTAGGGTAAGTAAGAATCAACAGAGATACACAGATATTCATACCCATAATAGTACAAGAATGAACACAGACGGAATAGTAGAAAGGTCAAGAAGTTGAACCGACTTTAGTTCGATTCTGATGAGATCCGGTCTTGCCATGTATAGGCATGAGGTATAGAGAAGGATCCAGTACCAGTGAAGAGTCGTATATGACAAGAAATGGCCGTATAGTCCCATGTCTGGTGGGATTAGGAGAGCGATTTGGGAGAGAAGACGGCTAGGGTTTGACAGAGAGAAGGGGGGTTTGAGAGAGTTCAAAGGCGGCGGGTGGTGAAAGTGATTTAGGTTTAGGGGAGTGGTAGGGTAATTAAAAGGGAAGGGGTAATATGGGCCGTTGATCTTAGAGATCAACGGCCACGATTGGCTGGGAGTCTTGGGCCGGGTTGGTTTAATTGGTTGGGTTGGGGGTTATTTGGTTTGGGCTTAAATGTTATTGGGCTGGGATTGGGTGGTCTAGGTCCGAAAATAGGTTAGGTTTGGGCCAAATGTTTTATACCCAATGTTTAATAAATAAATAATTTATAAAGGTAATTAATAAATATCAAAAATATCATTTGTACACTAAAGTGATTAAAAATAACTACTTAACATTATAAAAATATAAAAAGTTATTTTTCGCATTAATAATGTAATTATATATGCATGTGTGCTATTATTGTAAAATGTGCAATTTAGCCTTAAAAATGCAAATGTAGTTATAAGAAATGCACTGAAAAATATTTAAAACCTTATGCTGGTATAAATGATAAGTTAAGATGATTAAATCATCATAAAATAATTTGGAGGATAATTGTTGGATATTTATACAATAAAAATGCAGAAATAAATTGGTTTAAAGTCTTTAAAAATCATGAAAAATTATGAAAAATACTTGTGTATGCTTATAAATCAAATGATAATGCATATGCACTATATATATATATATATATATATATATATATATATATATATATATATATATATATATATATGGGGGAAGCATTGGCTATCAACACAGCTTTCTTTCGCATCACATGTCAAACAACATTGTTCGTGGGGAGATGGCCTAGCCGATCGGGTCTGATCGGACTCCGTGCAAACAAAGACGGTGGTATATCGGTGCTAATAATCTCCCAACCAAAATTGTATATGAAGTTCTTATTTTGAAAATTATTATATTTTAACTGGACATTTGGATATTGTTGATTGTGACTTGTTGTTTCTACGTGTTGTCTTTTCTTATATGGGCATTCTATTTTGAAAGATGACTTTTAGCTATACATACTAGTGCTATTCGACAGTACTAACTTCCCTTTTGCTGGGGGCGCTGCATCTTTAATGGATGCAGGTGGTTCTACAGCAGGCAGCATTGATCAGTGATAGCAGTACACTCTTTTCAGCTGATTTGGTGAGCCCCACTTCATTTCGGGGTCATGCATCTTTTTCTTCTCATGTACTGTGTTTTGAGGTATAGCCGGGGGCTTGTTGCCGGTATTTCTATATTACTCTTCTATTGTAGTTAGAGGCTCCGTAGACAGGTTGTGGGTTGTGGTTAATGTTGGGAATCAAACTAGAAATGTTGGTATTTGGAAATCATGTTTTTCATTAATTCTAAAAACTCGTAATATTTTAGAAATTATGAATGGAGCTGCTAATGGAAATGAAATGGAAGTTATTAATGAAATCTTTTCAATGTTTGATTAATGGAGAACATCTTCTCTTTATTCATGGATGAGTTTGGGTAGAAGAAAGTCTAACAGGCTCGATCGGCCGGGTTCTCTCGGTTAAGAGCCGATCGCGCTCCCCGAGTTTGGGGCGTGACATTATTGGTCTACTAAGAGGTGAGATTATGGGTAAGGGTTCTTGTTCTTCTAAGGAGACGGTGTTAGGCAACCCTTAAAAATCTACCTGAGGTAGCTCCATAGGGCTTAGACTAATTTTAAGGGATCAGTTATTTGTACTATGCTTAATTAATATTAAAGAGTACGACTTACTGTATATACTTTAGGGAGAGTATAAAATAGCGTGAGACCATTAGAAAGATGTGAATTGATAAAGGAGTCTAGATATATATTGAAAGATTTTTTGAAATATGTATGTGAAGGGTTTATATCTATAAAGTTTGTAGAAAGAGGTCAAGTCATGAAAATACTTTGTTTAGGGGATGGGTGTAATTCTAAGAGGTGTTTGTAAAAAAGTGAGCCTAAGATATACCTTGATTTGAAGATTTAAAGAATGATCATTTTTGTTGAAAATCCTTTAAGGCGACAGTACTTCATTTTTTGCGAAAATTCTGATTTGCTTCTTGATAGTAAAGCTTGCTATTCAGATATGATTTCTTCTTCGAAAATGAGGCTGCTATTTTTTTCTTTTACCAAATTCTTTGCCTTAAAATCTTTTAAGAAAAGGAAAGTGAGCGAGAACATAGTAACGGTATGAGTGGATTATAATTAGCGGGACGCGGTTTAATTACTTAACTAATTCTTTTAGTCCTATATTCTTTAGGGTCTGCCTAAGTTTTATATGACATTAAAGCATAAATAAAATATCTGATCTAATATATGAGTATTATATACATGACGATAAAGATGTGACAAAGCAATAAGGTAGTAGATAAAAGGTAATGAAGCAGTAAACTAGATTAACAAAGCAATAGATAATAACAAAGGAATCTAGGGAAAGAGGACAGGACTCTGGTAGTTGGGCCTCAAGAAGGCAGGCCCGGAATGTACGAAATGTATAAACAAATGACTGGAATAAAATATATTAAAACATCAACACTCAAATACTATGAGAAATTATACTAACGTGGTAGTTATACATGGTAAATAATTTACATTAAAAATCTTTCGTTGTCATTAAATACTAAACCCCTAAAGAACCAAAAGCGTCAATGAATTAAGGGCTAAGGAAGGAGTTCTACTCAAGGTCGATGCCCCCTTTGAATTCCCCGACATTTCAAAGTTCCCAAGGGACTCAAGGCCCAGGGAAATGCCTGTGCCGGGGAGAGCAGCCCAACCTAGAGATAAACTCCACTCCCAAATATCCCCTAACCACTAACGACTTATTTTTCCCTATGGGTTTAAATGTCAATGAGGCCCTTTCAATGTAAACTATATGCTATAGTAACTCCTGCCACAAAAGTATACTTTCCCTTCTAACAGAATAACATAAGGGCACACAAACAATTCTACATTTTTTCTAACACATGATAAAAGCCATGGGAAACAATTTCAGATAATAAAGCTTCGATCTTTAATAAAAACCAAAAGTCAACCCCTGATTCGCACCTCGGAACCAGACAAAACTCACAAAATCCGAACACCCATTTCGATATGAGTCCAACCATGCTAAAATCATTCAATTCCGACCTTAAATCGGCCTTCAAATCATCAGTTTATATTTCTCCAATTCAAATCATCAATTAAATGATAAAAATAAAGATATAATCATGAAATCTAACCAAATCCGGGTCAAGAATACTTATCCCAATCTAAATCATGCAAATCCCCTCCAAAATCACCCAAATTCGAGCTCTCTATATCAAAAAGTGATAAAATAACAAAAGCCCTCGAAATAGAGTACAATATCGGTCTGCCCAGCGGTTTTCTTCGCGATCACGGGACAAGCTTCGCGATCGCAAAGCACAACATCACTGCCTAGAGAAAATACGCTTCGCGCTCGCTGCACATACCTCACGAACGCGGTGATCAATGAGGTCAACCATCGCAAATGCATCTCAGACATCGCGATGGCAATGAGTAATTCCACTAGCCCCTTGCTTCCTTATGCAAATACGGAACCGAAGGTGAGAACGTGGACAACAACCAGCTCAAACCTTCGCGAAAGTGTAACACCTGTCATGTTCGCGATGAACAAAATCACCCAGCTCAATGAATCACTACGCGATCGCGGCTTCATCTTCGCGTTTACGAAGAACACCTGAAACACCAGAAAACCAGCACTTCCAAACATGGGCGAAATGGCCCGAAACTCATCTGAAACACACCCGAGTGCCCCAGGGACCCAGTCCAATTACACCAACCAATCCTAAAATATAATGCGGACCAACTCGAGGTCTCAAATCGCACCAAACAACATCAAAACTACTAATCACACCTCATTTCAAGCCTAATGAACTAATGTACTTCCAACTTCTAAAACGCACGCCGAACCATACCAAATCATCTCGGAATGACCTTAAATTTCGCATGCAAGTCCCAAATGACACAAAGAACCTATGCCAACTTTCAAAATCAAAATTCGAACCCGATATCAACAAAGTCAACCCTCGATCAAACGTACCAACCTTCCAAACCTCCAACTTTTCAAACTTTCGCCAAAAAGCACCGAATCAACCTACGGACCTCCAAATCCAAATCCGGACATACTCAAAAGTCAAAAATCACCACACGAATCTATTGAAACTATAAAAATGCCATTCCGTAGTCGTCTACACAAGAGTCAAACTCCGATAAGCTCTTACAATTTAATCTTCTAATATAAGAATCATTCTTCAAAATCAACCCCGAATCGCTCGAAAATCGAAACCGACCATACATGTAAGTCATAATGCATAGTACGAAGCTACTCAAGACCTTAAACAACCGAATGGAATATAAAAGCTCAAAATAATCGGTCGGGTCATTATAGTAGCATAAGTTTTCGTGAACGCGACTCTAGGACCGCGAACATGGAGGGTAGGGGTCAGGTAACATCGCGAACGCGAGTATGATTTTTGGGAAGCTGCACTCTTGGCCTTCGCAATCGCGAGGAGGTTTTCGTGATCATGAAGAGGAAAGACCTGGGCAGAATATATTTTATTTCAGGACTTAGGCTCATTTTCCCCATTTTTCATTTGTCTTGGGCGATTTTGGAGCTATTTGGAGTGTAATTTTCATAAAGCATCATAAGGTGAGTGATTTATACCTATTATGAGTTAACTACATAGATTCTGGGTAGAGTTTAACATAGAAATTAGTGGAATTACGGTATATTATTAAAAACCTAGGGTTTAGTAAAAATGCGATTTGAGCACAAAATTGATTGTGAAATTTTGTATCAGTTATACATTTGAGTTCCTAAGGTCATAGGTAACATTTATATTTGAAAATTTCTATAATCCGAGTACGTGGGCTCCAGGTTGACTTTTGTTGACTTTCTGAGTTGGGTTGGAATATTACTCTAATAGATAAATTAGTAACTTTTGAGTATATATTGATTGCTTTATATGACATTGGTAAGTTTCGGGTTGCCCACCATTGTTTTGAGGTGACTAACGAGGTTTGAGAGCTGAGTAGAGGGCTTGGAAGCAAGGTAAGTCTCTTGGAAAATTATCCCCGTAGGTATTCTAATTGTTGTGTACTTTTTATAATGGGGCTACGTACGTACGAGGTGACGAGAGTCCATGCGTAGC
This sequence comes from Nicotiana tomentosiformis, assembly GCF_000390325.3. Lineage (NCBI taxonomy): Eukaryota > Viridiplantae > Streptophyta > Magnoliopsida > Solanales > Solanaceae > Nicotiana > Nicotiana tomentosiformis. The sequence goes on from NC_090813.1 coordinate 178,177,628, forward strand.
TAAAATCATGTATGTCCGGGTAGACAGAACTTTACCATGCCTTATGTTTACTACTTGAACTAAACTTGTTAGTTTAGTTACTTCAATTTATAACTGATATTGGATTAGAATTTATGTTAGACCGAGCCTCTTTACCTTGAGTTTTGGGGGGATACTTGATTGTCGGTAAAAATCATGTTTTCTTTTTATTCTTATCCCTATGTTATGTTTATGTGACTCGTAGTTCGGAAAGTTCCTCTATTCCTGTGGATTGGGTAGCACGCCTCGGCAATGCTATGAAATCGCATTATGGTTCGGGTCGTACGACCTTGGCAGTATATTTGAGATGCATCTATGGATCGGGCCATGCAACCTCGGCACTTTACACTATTATTATGGATCAGGCCGTACGACCTCGATAGAATTCATGCGTAATATTCGATAGGAATCAAAATTCACATGAGACTTACTTCTTGACTTGAGACTTGATACTACTTGATTTTCCTTGTTATTTTGAGATAGCATATAGTATTTGAGGATTTCATATTATTATTATTATGTTCGAGGATCATGTAAGTTACATTACTTATTTCATCGCTACTTGTTGTATTTCATGCCTGTTTACTTTCAAGTACTTTAATTATTAGACCACTAGTAAGTGTCGTTGTCAACCCCTGATAAGTGTGGATTTTGACCAACTTTTGTTTTCATCCAAAAGTATTGATTTATGTTTCCAAAACTAATAAAAGTGTGCAAATTGTAGGAATGTTGGAAATTTGGGCTCCTATGAAGAAGGGGCGCAACACACAAGAAATGCGGTCCGCAGAGGTATTTCTGCGGCCGCAAAAGCAAGTACAGACCGCAGAATTTCCTCTACGGCCGCAGAACTGGTGAAGAAGCCGAGCAGTACTTTAAGTAGAAGTGCGGACTGCACATGAATTGTGCGGCCACATAACATGGTTCGGACTGACAAAAATTTAAAAAGTTCAGAGAGCAGGAAAGAATTATCAAAATACTAATTTTGTGACTCCAATTACCCTCCGTAGAATATCGTGATGGCACATATTTTCTACAACTAGGTAAGCGTAACATATAATAATAACATGGCGGAAACAATTATCAAAATACTAAGACAAAGTTGAATAACTGATAAAACCTTCAGAAACAAAACATAATCCATCAATACACTCCACCAAAACCAATGGAACTGAGTCACAATCTGTTAGAATATCTAATACATCACTGTCCGAAGGAAAAGAAATACAACAGTAGTAAAAGCAATGAAGGTGACTCTGAGGCATGCGAACACCGAGCAGACATACCTTGAAGTCTCCGTAAGGCAGCTATAATTGATCTCTAACAGCCGCAAGCACATCAACCCTAAGCCTTATACCGCCACATGCGCGTCAATATCACATTAAAATAACAACTCTCACCACAAGTGCCCATATATCATAATTTAACAACAATCCACAATATCAATGTTTCCACAATAATATCCCACGACTCATCCACAATAGGTACAAGAGTATCAACAACAACAAAGAATGTAAAATGCTCAAAAGAAAGATGTTTCAATAATAACAATTTCGCCTCAACATGATAATGACTTTCACAATTTCAACACCAATAACTCAATAATGAGAGACAATATATAACTACGGTATTAAATAAGAATAACTCAATAATGAGATACAATGTATGACCATGAAGTTAAATAAGAATAACTCATGATGGAAGAGATAACGTGTAGCGATGACTTCAAATAATGGTAATCAACAATAAAAGAGGTAATATGAAACAATGACTTCAATTGATGATAATCAACAATAAAAGAGATAACATGTATAATGACTTTAAATGATGGTAATCAACAATAAAGAGATAGCTTGTAACAATAAAAGAGGCAATAAATTCAACTAAAGTATGAGAGCAAAGTATCAATTAGGACGTAGAACAAGTGTTAACGAAATCATTCAAGGAATATAATGATAAACTAACACAAGTAAGAAGATATTGATTAAAAGAATTTAGAACATGATATGGCATTTCAATTGAAGTATGAAATTAGTCTAAGTAGCCTAAATCGGTCAAATACCACATACAACCCGTGTACCCACTCGTCACCTTGCGTACACGGATTTCACTTAGCACAATTGAGTCAAACAATACCAATCCTATGGGGTAGTTCCCCCATACGAAGTTAGACAAAACACTTACCTCAACTAGTCCAATTCAACACTCGAAAATAGCTTTTCCCTTGAAATCCGCCTCCACACGGCTCAAATCTAACCAAAAGCGACTTAATATCATTAAACAATACTAGGGAATTCAATTGCAATAGATAAAGCTAAGATCTTTACATTTTTCCCCAAAAGTCAACAAAAGTCAACCCAGGGCTCGCCCGGTCAAAACCCGGGTCCAATGGTACATTCCGTCTACCCATGACCCCACGAGTTTATATACGTGATTAGTTTTAAAATCCGAGTCCAAATCGACTCTCAAAACTCAATTTCTTATTTTTCAAAAACTTTACAAAGTTTCACAAATTTTCATTTTGATTCACATGATTTTAATATTAAAATGTAAGATATGTTAATGAAATATGATTAGAATCACTTACCCGAGGTTTATAGGTGAAAATCCTTTCTCCAAATCGCCCCCTACCGATTCTAGGGTTCAAAAACGAAAGAATGAGTTCAAAAATCCCGTCTCCCGTCCCTTCAACCAGCTGTAGATGTCGCATTTGCGACACAGTATTCGCATTTGCGAAGCCACACAATTGCGGACCAGGGCTCGCATTTGCGAACCCTGACAGCCTTATACATCATCGCATTTTTAGAAAGGCTTCGCAACTGTGAAGCTGGAAACATTGCAAAAGCGAACAAATGTTCGCAATTGCGAACTCTAACAAAATTTTGCTTCATTCCCAAATGCGAAGGGGGGTCGCATTTGTGACATCTTCACCCTTACTGTTACCTTCGCATTTTCAAGCTTGGTGTTCACAATTGTGACACCAAAGCATCAGACACCAGATTTCTTCAAATGTATTCCAACACCAGACACTCCGAAACATGCCCGAAACTCATCCGAGCCCTTGGGGCTCCCAACCAAACATCCACACAAGTCTAAAAACAACTCGCTCGCGTGATCAAAACACAAAAAAAATAACATCTAGAACTACTAATTAAACTCAAAAATGCATGAATTTCAAAGAAATTTTTAAGAACTTCTAGATTTACAACTAAATGTCTGAATCCTACCAAATCAACTCCAAATGACACTAAATTTTGCAGACAAGTTCTAAATACCATAACGGACCTATTCGAAGAACCAAAAATTAAATTCCAGGCTCGATAGCTGAAAGTCAACCTACTATCAAATTTTTCAACTTCAAATTGCCAAATTTTGGCAAATCAACATAAATCATCCTACGGACTTCCAAAATAAATTTTGGGCATACGCCTAAGTCCAAAATTATGATACGAAGCTATCAGAGTCGTAAAAACACACTGACGGGGTTGTTTTCACAAAAGTCAAAGTTTGGTCAATATTTTCAAATTTAAACCTCAAAGTCAAGAATCAAGGGTCCAAATCGACCCGAAAGATTTTTGGAACGAAACTAACCAACCCTACAAGTCATAAAATCATAAAGACACATGTGTGAAGCAAATAAAGGGGTAACGAGGCACAATTACACCAAATGACCATTCGGGTCGTTACATTCTCCCCCTTTTAAAAGAAAACGTTCGTCCTCGAACGTGCATAAGGACATAACTGAAGTGGTGAATAGATGAGGATAAAATGAATATAAAATGTTCAAAGGAAAGATGTTTCAATAAAAACAATTTTGCCTCAATGTGATAACGACTTTCACAACTTCAACACCAATAACTCAACAGTGAGAGACACCGTATAACCAAGATTTTAAATAAAAATAATTCAAAAATGAGAGACAATGTATAACCACGATGTTAAATAAGAAGAACTCACAATGGAAGAGATAACGTGTAGGAATCACTTCAAATAATAATCAACAATGAAAGAGGTAATATGAAACAATGACTTCAATTGATGATAATCGACAATAAAAGATATAACATGTATAATGATTTCAAATGATAATAATCAACAATGAAGAGATAGCCTGTAACAATAAAAGAGACAACAAGTTCAACTAAAGCATGAGAGCAAATTATCAATTAGGTAGTAGAACAAGTGTTAACGAAATCATTCAAGGCATATAAGGATAGACTAACATAAGTAAGAATAGATTGACTAAGAGAATTTAGAACATGATATGGCACTTCAATTAAAGCATGTAATTAGTCTAAGTAGCCTAAATCATTCAAATACCACGCACAACTCGTGTACCCACTCGTCACCTTGCGTACACGGATTTCACTTAGCACAATTAAATCAAACAATACCAATCCTAAGGTGTAGTGCCCCCACACGAAGTTAGGCAAGACACTTACCTCAACTAGGCCAATTCATCACTCGAAAATAACTTTTCCCTTAAAATCCGCATCCACACGGCTCAAATCTAACCAAAATCGACTTAATATCATCAAACAATGCTAGGGAATTCAATTGCAATTGATAAAGCTAAGATCTTTACACTTTTTCCAAAAAACAATAAAAGTCAACCCGGGGCTTGCCCCGTCAAAACCCAGGTCCAATGGTATATTCGTCTACCCATGACCCCACGAGTTCATATATGTGATTATTTTCAAAATCCGAGTCCAAATCTACTCTCGAAACTCAATTTTTTATTTTTCAATAAATTGACAAAGTTTCACAAATTTTCACTTTGATTCACATGATTTTGATGTTAAAATATAAGATATGTTGATGGAATTTGATTAGAAATAGATTAGAATCACTTATCCAAGGTTTGTAGGTGAAAATACTCTCCCCAAATTGCCTCCTACCGAGTCTAGGGTTCAAAATGAGAGAATGAGTTCAAAAATCCCGTCTCCCGGCCCTTTAACCAGCGGCAGATGCCGCATTTGCGACACAACATTCGCATTTGCGAAGCCTCACAATTGCGGACCAAAACTCGCATTTGCGTTCCCTGACAGCCTTATACATCATCACATTTGCGAGAAAGGCTTTGCAATTGCGAAGCTGAAAACATCGCAAAAGCGAACAAATGTTCGCAATTGGGAACTCTGCCCAAATTTTGCTTCCTTCGCAAATGCGAAGGGGAGGTTGCATTTGCAACATCCGCCACCTTACTTTCACATTTTCATTTGCGAGCCTAGTGTTCACAATTGCGACACCAGATCACTAGACACCAGAGTTTTGCCAATTTCAGTCCAAACTACTCCGGAACATGTCCGAAATGCATCCGAGCCCTCGGGACTACAAAAGAACATCCACACAAGTCTAAAAAGATCATACGAACTTTCTCACGTGATCAAAACACAAAAAAATAACATCTAAAATTACGAATTGAACTCTAAAATACATGAATTACAAAGAAATTTTTGAGAACTTCTAGAATTATAACTAAACGTCCTAATCCTATCAAATCAACTCCAAACGGCACCAAATTTTGCAGACAAGTTCTAAATACCATAACGTACCTATTCCAAGTCTCAAAAATTAAATTTCGAGTTCGATCGCTAAAAGTCAACCTACGATCAATCTTTTCAACTTCAAATAGCCCAATTTCAACAAATCAACATAAATTAACCTACGGACTTCCAAAATCAATTCTGGGCATACGCTCATGTCCGAAATCACGATACAAAGCTATCGGAGTCATAAAAATACAGTTTCGGGGTCATTTTCACAAAAGTGAAAGTTTGGTCAATATTTTCTACTTTAAACTTCTAAGTCAAGAATCAAGGGTCCAAATCTACATGAAAGCTTCCCGGAACGAAACTAACCAACCACGCAAGTCATAGAAATGACCGTTCGGGTCATTTTATAAGATGTCCATGATCGACTATAAGTCATGATTCTCTGAGTTATTTCGTCATGCTTCTATCATACTCCCCACAGATGCGGAGAGAGTGCGAAGGTTTATTTCAGGATTGCATTATGGGATAAGGGTTTCTATCTCCCGAGAGGGAGATATGGGGACTTCTTACAATCAAGTTGGAGAGATATCAGAGGATCGAGGGTATCGGCAACTAGGGAAGAGAGTTCACATCAAGGGATAAGCAGCTTCACCATTTTGGTGGATTCAACGGTGCCCTATCTTGTGCAGAGGTCGTTTCATGAGGGGCCAGCCTAGTAGGCCCATTTATTTAGCACCATAGCCTACTCGTGGTTCTCTAGTGCGGCCCTACTTCAGAGCCATTCCAGAGAACCTACCGTCCACCTGCTATTCAGGGTTCCTCTAGTGGGTATTTAGGTCAGACCCATAGTCAACATTCTTCTGCATCATGAGGTTGCTTCGAGTGCGGTGAGATTGTTCATGTGAGGAGGTTTTGACCCAGGCTTCGGGGACATGCAGTACAATAGGTCCATCAGCCCATAATTATCACACCAGCTGCTGCACTGCCTATTCAGATGGCCTGAGGCGGAGGGCAGGTGGGTAGGGGTCTCCCTAGAGGTGGAGGCCAGTCAGGTGGAGCTCCGACTAGATTATATGCCTTCCCATCTAAACTAGATGTAGAAGCCTCCGACGTCGTGATCACAAGTATTATTTCTGTATGCAGTAGGGATGCTTGGTATTATTTGATCCAAGGTTTACCTATTCCTATGTCTTCTCTCTATTTTCTCCTTGTCTGGATGTATCTTTTGAGTCCTTGGGTGTTCCTGTATATGTGTCCACACTAGTGGGTAATTCTGTTATTGTGGATCAGGTTTATCGATCCTGCGTAGTGACTTTCTAGGGATATGAGACTAGAGCAGATCTTCTGTTGCTCGATATGATTGACTTCGAGGTTATCCTAAGCATATATTGGTTGTCTCTGTACCATGCCATTCTTGATTGCCATGCCAAGACCTTTGCCTTGGTGATGTCAGAGTTGCCTAGGTTAGAGTTAAGGGGCTCATTTATTAGTACATCCAATCGGGTTATCTCATTCTTGATGGCTCGAGATATGGTCGAGAAGGGTTGTTTGGCCTATCTATCCTTTATTCAAGATACTATTGTGGAGACTCCCATGATAGATTAAGTGCCTGTGGTGCGAGAGTTTTATGATGTATTTCTTACTGATCTACCAGGCATGCCACTGGATTGTTTATAAATTTGGGCGCTGATTTGGCGCCAGGCACCCAGCCTATATCTATTCCGCCTTATCGTATGGCTCTGGTGAAGTTGAGAGAGTTGACGAAGCAACTTCAAGAGCTGCTTGAGTAGGGATTAATCAGGCCAAGTGTGTCGCCTTGGGGTGCACCGGTATTATATATGAAGAACAAGGAAAGGAGTATGCGGATATACATTGAGTACCGCTAGATGAACAAAGTCACCGTCAAGAATAAGTATATGTTGCTTCTCATCGATGATTTATTTCATTAGCTTCAGGGTGCTAGAGTATTTTCGTAGATCGACTTGAGATCTGGGTAGCATCAGCAGAGATTTCGTGCTTCAGATATTTCGAAGACGACTTTCCATACTAGATATGGGCACTATGAGTTTCTAGTGATCTCCTTCAGCTTGACTAATGCCCCGACGACATTTATGGATTTGATGAATCGGGTGTTTATGCTGTATCTTGATTAATTTGTCATCGTCTAAATGAATGACATATTGATCTACTCGCGTAGCATGGAGGAGCACGAGCAGCATTTAAGGACAATGCTTTAGACTCTTAGGGAACAAAAACAATATGTTAAGTTCTCAAAGACCGAGTTCTGGTTAGATTCTATGGCTTTCATGGGACATGTTTTATCAGGTGAGCATATTAAGGTGGATCTCGGGAAGAACGAGGCAGTTTAGATTTTGCCTCGTCATGCAGCTCTCACACTACGTATAGATGCAGAGAGGGTGTAGAGGTTTATTACAAGGCTGCACCCTGAGATCCAGGTTTCTATAGCCCGAGAGGCAGAGATGGGGAATCAATTCTTCCAGGTTGTGGAGATAGCTCGGAGGATCAAGCGTATCCGCAACCAGAGTATAGAGGTTACATCGAGGGATAAGCGACCTCATAGGTGGATACAGTGGCACCCCATATGGGGGCAGAGGTCAGTTTATGAGGGGCCATCATAGTAGGCCCATGTATTCAGCACCACAGCCTACTCGAGGTACTCCAGTGCGAGCCTACTTCAGTGCCATTCAAGAGAGTACTTACCATTTGCTAGCTATTCAGGGTTCCTCCAGCGGGCATTCCGGATATCAGGGTCAAACTCAGAGTTAGCAGTTCTCCACTCAGAGAGGTTGTTTTGAGTGCGGGAAGCTGGGCCACGTGAAAAGGTTTTGTCCCAGACTTCAAGGCAAGGCAGTGCAGCAAGACCACCGACTAATAATTACTGCACCAGCTTCCACACTGCCGTTCGGCCGGCCAGTGTTGAAAGGCGTATTGGTAGGGGTCTCCCTAGAGGAGGAGGCCAGTGAGGTGGCGCTCCAGCTAGATTCTATGCCTTCCCAGCTAGGCCAGAGGTAGTTTCCTCCAATGCAGTGATCACATGTACTATTTCCGTTTGTCGTAGAGATGCTTTGGTACTATTTTATCCATGGTCTACTTATTCATATATATCTTCTCTGTTTTCTCCTTATCTATATGTATCTTATGAGTCCTTGGGTATTCATATATATGTGTCCATGCCTTTGGGTGATTCTATTCTTGTGGACCGGGTTTATCAATCTTGTGTAGTGACTTTCTGTGGTTATGAGACCAGAGCGGAACTTTTATTGCTCAATATGATTGAGTTCGAGGTTATCCTGATCATGGACTAGTTGTCTCCGTACCATGCCATTCTCGATTACCATGCCAAGACTGTTACCTTGGCAATGCCAAAGTTTCCTAGGTTGGAGTGGAGAGGTTTATCTATTGGCACATTCAGTCAGGTTATTTCTTTCTTGAAGGCTCGACATATGGCCGATAAGGTTGTTTGTCCTATCTGGCCTTTGTTGGAGATACTACTATGGAGACTCCCACGATAGATTCAGTGCATGTGGTGCAGGAGTTTTCCGCTGTATTTCATGCTGATCTACCAAGTATCCTACCAGATCGTGATATCGATTTCAACATGGATTTGGCACCAGGCACCCAACCTATCTATATTCAAGAGTTGCTCGAGAAGGGATTCATCATTCCGAGTGTGTCACTTTGGGGTGCACAATATTATTTTTGAAGAATAATGATGGGAGTATGCAGATGTTCATTGATTACCTCTAGCTGAACAAAGTCACCATTAAGAATAAGTACCCATTGTCCTGCATTAATGATTTGTTTGATCAGCTACAGGGTGCTAGAATGTTCTTGAAGAACGTGTTGAGATCTTGGTATCATCAGCTGAGGATTTGTGCTTTGGATATTCCAAAGACGGCTTTTCGGACTAGATATGGGCACTATGAGTTTCTAGTGATGTACTTCGGATTGACTAATGCCCTGACGGCTTTAAAGGATTTGATGAATCAGGTGTTCAGGCCATATCTTGACTCATTTGTCATTGTCTTCATTAATGACATATTGATCTAATCGCGTAGTATGGAGGAGCACGAGCAACATTTAAGGATAGTGCTTCACACCTTGTGGTAACAAAAGCTATATATTGGGTCCAAATCCACACGCAAGTATACACGGTCGACAAGTAATAAAGTGATGAGAAAGTATTGTTCCCATAAGGATTTATGATCAGCTATTGTCCAATTTAAACTATTTATGAATTTATTGATCAAGTGGTTTAGAAGAAGATGATTGTGATTTTTATGACTAAACATTACTACGAAATTACTAAAAAAATAAGAAAATAAGATCGCAAGTAAAACAAACAAACACTTAGAAGAATTCAATGAGAAGGGAATATTTCGGGGTTATGGGATTAATGTCTCTCATATTGCATTCTTCCGGTTGATTTACTCACGTGATTTATTTAATTTGTCAATTATTAGGGTTTATTATGATCGCAAAGTTTTTTCGACGTTTCGCTCCCTTATCCAAGCCAACCTAAGATTATATGTCTACATAATCAGAATTAACAAGAACGCATGTATATTTCCTGCAAAAATAACCAAGTTAGGCAACTTGAATATGTCTATCCTAATCGCGAATCTATTTTCCGATGCCCGTATTCAAGAACTTACTCTATTCAATCTTATATGCAATCTATAGTTCCTACTTTCGAGTTCAACTATAAATTCGTAGATAGTACTCTATTGTTAGCTACGCAATAGAATAATTAAGTTAAAGATTGAACAAATAAATATGATAATTCAAGAAGAACAAACAACCATCAAATTACAATAGTCAATAACGACCCCTAGCCAAGAATAATGAGGTTCATATCCAGTCATATTCATGACAATAATCAAAATATTATTTTTAAACATAAAAGATATGAATATTGGGTGAAAGATGGAACGATGATGGATTCCGTGCTCCGTTTGTGTTTCTTTGCCTTTTCTTGTCTCCAAAATTTGCCAACCCTTCACTAATCACGTTTAAGGGGTATTTATAGGTTAGGGTCGGACTCCCCAAGCCTAAATCCAAGTATAAATATTTATTGCACGGACTAGGAAAGAAACATGCATTAGAGCTCGCGAGGCCTGGTGTGCAGCGTACCTTAGAGGATGTGTCGCCCACTCCAACGCCCTGTGCACCTCGACCTGGACCATACGTCGCCCACTCTGGTGCTTGATCCAATATTTCTGCCTTTTCGTGCTCTCTTTGTGTATCTTTGATGTCCATGTTTGCAACCTTCATGCACTTTAGTCCTTCAACAATCCTACACATAAAAGGACACAATTAGGCTCAAATTTTGCACATTTAATCATTAACACATTAAAATGTATGGTAAGCAATGCACTAAAAATATATATTTATAGCCAAACATAACTACCCCACACTTAAACCTTACAAGTCCTTGAGCCAACCAACATATTACACTATTCTTGAGCACTTTACATTTACACCATCGGAGCACACTACACCCATGACCACGGTTGATAGCAAGAATTAAGCTAGAGCTTATGCAACCATATACACTTCCCCTTTACTTATGCTATTCTTCAAAAGAAATATTCACAACTAAAACAACATGTTCATAACAATCCTAGCCTCAAAAATCGACTTAATAGCACAATGCACTCATGGCTTGAACACCCAACATCACAGAGCAGTCTAATAACATTATCTATCCCTCGTGAAACCATGTGCCCTCACAACAAGAACAAAAGAGTAAGTTGAATCCACACATTCGAATCTCATGATCAAAATATAATTCAAGGACTCACATATATCGAAGAAAATTTCTCACTCTCACAATGAAGTCACAAGCATGCAATTGGTACTATAAGCTTATCCAAAATGTAAATCTGTACTAATGTAGGCTAACTCGATCTAAAATCAATTAAGACTTTTTATGATTGTAATGTAGGCTAAGCGGCGGGTAGGATATATTTAGGAATATTGGTTCACCCTCCTAAGCACTTTAATACATCACATAATCAACTTTAGCGCAAATTCTTCAATCCACTTTAATTTCATAAACGAGGTCACTCCCCAAAATATATGCCCTCTTTATTTAAGCAAAACATTAATTTATACCCCACTAGCAAGAATAAGACACCAATTTATTCATCTTCCTATTTTTTTACCTTTTTTTTTCTTTGTCTTTTTTTTCCCACTCTTATTTTTTCCTGTTGCAATTTTTGCTAGAAGTGTATTATTCTACAAAACAAGTGCACATTTTCTCCTTTAAGTGGTTCCACTCTAAGCCACCCAAATTTTCTCCTTACTTCTTCTAGCGCTCATTTTGTAATTAAAGCGCTTTAAGAGATAAAAAGATTCAAATAATATCAATTAAGAACAAAAGGGTATAGGCTTTTAATGTGGGTGTCAAATAAAAGTCTATAGGCTCAAAAGGACTAATTAGCGATAATTTGTTTTTTGTGATAAGCAACAAAGCTCAAAAAGATAAAAGAATGCCCAAAATTATTTTTCAAACCGAGCAATACCTAGGATTTCTCTTCAGCTCATATACCGGGCAAGTTCTAGATTCAATTATAATGATATGGACTACACTAAATCTCACCACACACGGCACATTACTAACTAATGATGGTCTCATTCGACTCTCAAACAATGCAAGTATTCATGGAGCCGCAAGATATTAAGAATTTAGCACAACGTGAACAATAGTCAAGTAGATGAGACGTAGGGGTCACAAGCCATGCTATCCAATCAAGCGAGGCATCATAACAATTTTAACACATAGGGAAGATACTACACATGCCAAAGCCGAAATTTGCTACTATCAAACAAGTCAAGGGCGCCTAGGAATCTCATCTTTCTTCCATTTATTCTCTAAAGTCCTACTCTTAAGAATAAAATAAAAAACTACTACGTGGTTCAAACTACATCCCAAGGAAAAGAATCGAGACACAAAAAAAAATCACGGGGGATTATTACTAGCTAAAAGAAAATAAAAGACATGTTTTTGGATTTTTCTGTTTTTCAAATTTTTGTTTTTGTATTTTTGGTTAGGCTTTAATCTTAAGAAAAATGTCTAGGAGATCCATCATCCGCAAAAATCCAAATTTACTTTTAAAAAAAATCTATATTTGTGGGGTCCAAACACACATGCAAGTATACGTGGTAGACAAATAATAAAGTGGTGGGAGAGTATCGTTCCCACGAGGATTTATTATCAACTATTGTCCAATTTAAACTATTTATGAATCTATTGCTCAAGTGGATGTGAAGAAAATGATTGCGATTTTTATTAACTAAATTACAATGAAACTAATAAGCAAATAAGAAAATGAGACCGTAAGTAGAGCAAACAAACACTTAGAAAGAATTCAATGAAATGGGAATATTCCAGGTTTATGGGATTAATGGCTCTCCTATTGCGTCCTTCTGATTGATTTAATCTCCTGACTTATCTAAGTACTTGATTAACAGGGTTTACAATGTTCGCAAAGTTCTTTCAAAGTTTCGCTCGCCTATCCAAGCCAACCTAAGACTATATGTCTATAGAGTCAGAATTAACAAGAATGCATGTATATTTCCCTCAAAAATAACCAAGTAAGGCAACTAGAATATGTCTATCCTAATCGTGAATCTATTCTCCGATGCCCGGATTCTTGAACTTACTCTATTCAATCTTATATGCAATCTATAGTTCCCACTTTTGAGTCCAACTATAAATTCGTAGATAGTACTCTATTGTTAGCTACGCAATAGAATAATTATGTGCAAGATTGAATAAACAAAGTAACATGGTAATTCAAGCAAAACAATCAACTGTCAAACTACAGTAGTCAATAACAACCCATAACCCAAGAATAATGAGGTTCTTAGCCACTCATATTCATGACAATAATCAAAATATTATTTTTAAATATAAAATCTATGAATACTAGATAAAAGATGGAAGAATGATGAATTTTGTGCTCCGTTTGTGTTTCTTTGCCTCTTCTTGCCTCCAAAATTGACCAACCCTCCACTAATCACGATTAGGTGGAATTTATAGGTTATGGTCGAAGCCCTCAAGCCCAAATCCAAGTTAGAAAATGTTAAATGCATGGACTAAGAAAGGACCAAGCCTTAGAGCTCGCGAGGCCTGGTGTGCAGCGCGCCTTAGAGCAGTCGTCGCCCACTCCACCGCCCGGTGGACCTCGCTTAGGACGAAGCGTCGCCCACTCTGGCACTTGGTCTAATTTTTCTTCCTTTTTGTGCTCTTTTTGCATATCTTTGATGTCCATGTGTGCAACCTTCATGCAGTTTCATCCTTCAATAAACGTACACATAAAATGACACAATTAGGCTCAAACACCGCATATTTAATCATTAACGCATTCAAATGTAAGGCATGCAATGCACTAAAGATATACATTTATAGCCAACCATAAATACCCCACACTTAAATGTTGCTCATCCTCTAGTCAACCAACATATTACACTATTCTTGAGAACTTTAAATTTACACCATTGGAGCACACTACACCCATGACCACGGTTGATAGCAACAATTAAGCTAGAGCATATGCAACCACATACACTTCCCCTTTACTTATGTCATTCTTCAAGAGAAATATTCAGAAAAAAAATAAATTGTTCTTAATAATCCTAGCCTAAAAAACAGACTCAGTATCACAATGCACTCATGGCTTGAACACCCAACATCACATAGAAGTCTAATAACATTACCTGTCCCTCGTGATACCACGTGCTCTCACAACAAGAATAAGAGAGTAAGTAGAATCCACACATTCCAATCTCATGACCAAATATAATTTAAGGACTCACATTTATCGAAGCAAATTTCTCACTCTCACAAAGAAGTCACATGCATGCAATTGGTACCATAGGCTTGCCCATGATGTAAATTTCTACTAATGTAGGCTCACTCAATCTAAAATCAATTAAGACTTTATATGATTGTATTGTGAGCTAAGGGATGGGTAGGATATATTTAGGAATAGTGGTTCACCCTCCTAAGAACTTTGACACGTCACATAATCAACTTTAGCACAAATTCTTCAATCCACTTTAATTTCACAAACGAGATCACTCCCCAGAAATATGCCCTCTTTCTTTAAGCATCACTTTAATTTATACCCCACTAGCAAGAACAAGACAACAATTTATTCATCTATATATTTTTTTCATTACATTAAGCTATGCTAAAGTGGAAAACAAGAAGCTAAATAAAAATAAAAAGCTAACAGATACTAATATACTAATGTACAATCCACATAGAATTTCCTACCCCACACTTAAAGTCTACAATGTTCTCAGTGCATATAAAAATAACTAAAATCAAGAAGAGTGGTAAGAAAACTCCCTTGTCATACTTCGTGATCCTCCACATTAGCTCAACATGTGGTCGTAATGACCCCATACTTAAGATCTTAACACATGGTCCTTCAAATAAATCAAGGTTACTCAGACTTCACCTTGCACAATTTATGCATGTTTGCATCATACAATCAACTCATTCACATATTTAAGCACAACGAATTCACCACACTTTTAAAAATATACCTCCGGCTCCGGTGAGCCACCCCATACTTAAAATTTCATGTTAATTTAGCTCACAAGCTACTAGTGCATCTATCTCGGAGACTCAAGCTCCTATTGGGACAAAAGTTGCCTTTGAGTTATTTTAATAGATACTTGGCAAACACTAAGTGAGTGTAAGCTCTTGAATAGGTGAGGGATTTCCGCATCATCCCAAATCATCTTTATATTTTGAGTGTAACAACTCATATACTCAACAATCACATTCTTATGGGGTTCATGGCGGTATGTGTGCTCGTGTGGGAATGGGTGACATAAGGACAAAAGAAGAGAGAGAAGAAAAAACTTATCTGGGAGCTGCGAGAAAGAATGCAAGGTCCAGCACGCGGCAGAGTGGGCGACGCCCAGTGTGGGATGGGATACACTCCTAGCGAAGCCAGATGTAACGCGAGCTTGACTAGGCGATGGGCTGGGCAGCACCTAGCCTGCTGCGAGGTTCTTGCCTTCTTATGCATCCAATTGATTTTCACTATGTTTTTGGACTCCCTCATGTGTTTTGACCACCCTATTTCACATCCGTACCTATTCAAACATCAAAACCCAAATCGTTAGTACATAAAATTAAAAATAAAATGATAATTAAGCTAAACCACACTACGAATTCGGTTGCCTCCCAACAAGTGCCTTAGTTAATGTCATGGCCTGACTTTTACAACATCACCATCGGTTGCCTCCCATGAAGCGCCTGATTTAATATTTCGGCACGACATGAAACACTTGCTCAAACTGGACGCTTTCGCTTCCTCCTCTTTCCATGGAGTTTTGCCTTCTTGCATGCTCTAGGAGGTTCTCTTATTTCCTCTCTGACCCTTTTCTCTTTTACCTTTACACATTCAGATCGCCACACCACTTCTTCCAACTCGGTTTTCTTTTCAATGCTACTAGGCTTCATATAAGGACCTTTGCTCTATCAACTTTGACTATACCACAGAGATCATGCCCATATCCTCATATGCTTAGGAAGGTTAAGCGCCTTATAGACATTAAATATGACTTCTTCATAATGCACTCGCATCTTTAGATTGCCCTCCCTCATATCAATAAGTTCTCTTCCAGTGGACAAGAATGGTCGCCCTAAAATAATTGGAACTTCCTCATCGGCCATATAGTCAAGAATAATAAAATCAGCGGGAATGATGAACTTTCCTACTCGCACCAGCTCATCTTCAATAATTCTTTTAGGCACTGCTAATGACCTATCAGCTAGCTACAGAGTTATAGTAGTAGGCTTAGGTGCACCCAATTTGAGTTGCACGAAAACAAATAAAGGCATCGAATTAATATTCGCTACCAAATCGGACAAGGCTCTACCAACCTCGTGTTTTCCAATCACCAAGGGAATTGTGAAACAACCCAGATCCTTCAACTTAGGTGGGATCATACTCTGTACTCTATCACTGCACTCCTCAGTAAGTGCAACTATTTCAAACTCTGTTAACCTTCTTTTGTTAGCCACAATGTCTCTCAGGTACTTGGCATATTTAGGAACTTCTTGCAGCACTTCTATCAGAGGTAGATTCACCCACACCTGGATCAAGATATCTAAGAAATTTTTGTACTTGGACTCATCTTTAAAATTTTGTAACCTTTGAGGAAAAGGCGGTGGTGGCCTTACCTCTGTCTTCTACCTGTGTTCATCATCTTTCTTTTTAGCTTCTACCTCAGGTTGAGGTACCAATCTTTCAAAAACTTCTTTAGGACCATACTTTTTAGGTGGCACCTCCTACAATGCTTTCCCACTTCTTAGATTAATTTCTTGTACCTGTTCAATGGAATTTTTCTCATTATCACCTGGGAGTGCCCCATTAGGTCTAACATTCTGAGTGGAGGCGACTTGCCCAACTTGCCTTTCCAAATTCTTGAATTCTATCCGAAATTGTTGATTATCAAGATAGAGTTATTGATTATCAAGCAAGATCTTCTTTAACAATTCATTCATAGTATCCCCTTCTTGTTGTGGTGGAGTTTGTGGTACGTTGAAATTTCCTTGAGGTCTGTTATCATTCTGATTATCGCCCTAAGATAAATTAGGATGTTTTCTCTAGTTTGGACTGTAGGTATTCCCATACTGAGGATTTAGGTTCATCGAACCCCTATTGTGATGTCCCACATAATAAATGGATTCCAGATTCACTGAACAATGGTTACTGGTGTGGCCTTCTCCATATATCTCACAACATGTGGACATCTGTTGCACATGATGCATTTGTTGCACTTGTTGCATTGTCATTTTATTAACCTGATTGGCTAACTTTGCTATATCTTCTCTTGTGGATGAGAAATCATCAAGCTCAGTAACACATGCTGCCTTATGTTTAAGTGCTCTTTGTAGTTCCCATTCTCCTTGCCAATTGTTATCGTTGGCCGTGAAATTATTTAGCAGGATCTGGATTTCAGTATATGCCCTAGCCATGCAACTACCTCCATATGCTTAATCAAGATTCATCTTGGATGCTTGTCTAACCCAGCAACAAAAGTATGACCAAGGACTTTATCAGTCTTACAGTTATGCGGGCAATTTCTGAGTAGCTTTTTATATCTCTCTGAGGCTTGACGTAGAGTCTTGCCGTCTTTTTGTTGAAACCATAAATTTTGGCTTCTCAATGAATTTGTTTTCTTTGTGGGAAATAATTTGATAAGTAATTTTCATGCTAGATCATCCCATGTGAGGATTGAGTTTGTTGGCTCTTTGTTCAACCATTCCTTTGCTTCCCCCATCAGAGAAAAGGGAAATAAAGTCAGTTTGATATAGTTTTAGGGGACATTCGGATAGTTGTATGTATCCGTAATCTCCAAAGAATTATGTATGTGCCTCTGCGGATCTTCACTAGACAAACCCACAAATTGTCCTGTGGATTGAATCAGTTGTACCATGTACTGTTTTAGCTCAAAGTGCCCAGTTATATCAAGCTTCACAATAGCCTGAGTCATGTTCGCGAGACTAGGCCTTGTGGCCTCAATCATCGGTCTCTCATCATTCTTTGCCATGTAGATCGGTTGTGGTTGGACTACAATGCCAGCTGTGCAATTCTTGCTCTTGCTTCCGCCTCCCTTCTTAACCTGTGGAGGACTCTTTCGGGTTCAGGATCAAAAGGCAGAAGATCGTTCAAACTGTTACTTCTTTTTAGCATGCAATATGAAAACCTGTAAAGTTAGAACAACAAAATAAATTAACTCTCAAACAAAAACAAATAAAAGCTTATTTACTACAAGTAGCTAATTTCTAAATTCCCGGCAACGGTGCCAAAATACACGGTCGACAAGTAATAAAGTGATGAGAAAGTATCAGTCCCATGAGGATTTATGATCAACTATTGTCCAATTTAAACTATTTATGAATTTATTGCTCAAGTGGTTGTAAAGAAAATGATTCTGATTTTTATGACTAAAAATTACTACAAAATTACTTCACAAATAAGAAATTAAGATCGCAAGTAGAGCAAACAAATACTTAAAAAGAATTCAATTAGATGGGAATATTCCGAGGTTATGGGATTAATATCTCTCCCATTGCATTCTTCATTTGATTTACTCACATGATGTATCTAATATGAAGATTAGCAGGGTTTATTATGCTCGCAAAATTCTTTCGACTTCGCTCGCATATTCAAGCCAACCTAAAACTCTATGTCTATAGAATTAGAATTAAGAAGAATGCATGTGTATTTTCAGCAAAATAAATAGTAAGGCAACTAGAATATGTGTATCCTAATCGCGAATATATTCTCCGACGCCCAGATTCAAGAACTTACTCTATTCAATCTTATATGCAATCTATAATTCTCACTTTCAGGTTCAACTATAAATTCATAGAGAGTACTCTATTGTTAGCTACAGAATAGAATAATTAAATGCATAATTGAATAAACAAATCAATATGATAATTCAAGAAAAACAATCAACCATTAAACTACAATAGTCAATAACAACTCATAACCCTAGAATAATGAGGTTCTTAGCCACTCATGTTCATGACAATAATCAAAATATTATTTTTAAATATAAAAGCTATGAATACTAGATGAAAGATGGAAGAAGGATGAATTCTGTGCACCGTTTGTGTTTCATTGCCTTTTCTTGCCTCCAATATTGACCAACCCTTCACTAATCACGTTTATCGGGTATTTATAGGTTAGGGTCGGAGTCCCCAAGCCCAAATCCAAGTAGAAAACGTTTAATGCACGGAGTAGGAAAGGACCAGGCATCCAAGCTCGCGAGGCCTTCTGTGCAGCATGCCTTAGAGCATGCGTCGCCCACTCCAGCACCCAGTGGACCTCACCCAAGACCAGGCGTCGCCCACTCTAGCGCCTAGTCCAATTTGTTTGCCTTTTTGTGCTCTTTTTGTGTATCTTTGATGTCCATCTGTGCAACCTTCATGTATTTTTATCCTTCAATAATCCAAAACATAAAACGACACAATTACGCTCAAACGTCACACATTTAATCATTAACACATTAAAATATAAGGTAAGCAATGCACTAAAAATATACATTTATAGCCAAACATCACTATATGCTAAGTTCTCCAAGTGCGAGTTCTAGTTAGATTCTGTTGCTTTTTTGGGGTATGTTGTATCAGGTAAGGGTATTAAGGTGGATCCCAGGAAGATCGAGGTAGTTCAGAATTGGCCTCGTGCCACCACAGCGACCGAGATCAGGAGTTTCTTGGGGCTTGCGGGTTATTATTGCTAGTTTCTGAAGGGTTGCTCATCTATTGTAGCTCCTTTAACTTCATTGATCCAGAAGGGTGCTCAGCTCAGATGGTTCGATGATTTCGAGGTGAGATTTCAGTATCTCAAGACCGCATTAACTACAACAATAGTGTTGGTTTTTTCCTCCAGTTCAAGGATGCATACGGTGTATTGCAATGCTTTACGCTTTTGTTTGGGTTGTGTATTGATGCAGGATGGGCGAGTTATTGCATATGCTTCATTCCAATTGAATCCCCACGAGAAGAATTACCCTGTATAAGATTTGGAGTTGGCTACAATAGTTCATGCTCTCAAGATCTGGAGACATTATCTTTATGGAGTGTCGTGCGAGGTATACAACGACCACCACAGTTTGCAGCATTTGCTTAAGCAGAAAGATCTATCATCCGGGAAAGACGAATGTGGTTACGGATGCCTTGAGCAAAAAGGACAAAATATGGGTAGTTTGGCATTCATTTCACCATAGGAGAGGCCATTGGCTTTTGACTTTCAGTCCTTAGCTAACAAACTTGTGAGATTAGATATTTCAGAGCCTAGTCGAGTTCTTACATGTATTGTGGCTCAGTCTTCTTTATTTGAGCGGATCTAGGCTTGTTAGTATGATGATCCACACTTGATGGTTCTTTGAGAGACAGTTCTATGGGGTGGTGCCAAGGAGGTTACTATCGGAGATGGTGGTGTTCTGTGACTCAAGGGTCGCTTATGTGTTCCTAATGTTGATGGCCAGATTGAGGCGATTCTAGAGAAGGTACACAATTCGTGTAATTCCATTCATCCAAGTGCTATGAAGATGTATCGTGACTTGAGGCAGCCTAATTGGTGGTGGCGGATGAAGAAGGAAATTGTTGAGTATGTGACGAAATGTTTAAATTGCCAGTAGGTTAAGTACGAGCACCAGAGGCCAGATGGCTTACTTCAACAGATGGTTATATTGGAGTGGAAGTGGCAGTGAATCACTATGTATTTTGTGGTTGGTTAGCCGCGGACATTGAGGGAATTTGATATTGTTTGGGTCATTGTCGATAGACTGACCAAGTATGAACACTTTATTCCAGTGATGGCTACATACACTTCAGAGAGGTTGGCCCGGATTTATATTCAGGAGATCGTCTAGTTGCATGGCGTGCCCATTTCTATTATTTCAGATAAAGGCACTTAATTCACTTCACATTATAGAGAACAGTACAGAGTGAGTTGGATACCTGGGTATAGCTCAACATGGCCTTTCATCTGCAGACTGACGGGCAGTCAGAGCGGACAATTCAAATTCTGGAGGATATGCTTTGCGCATGTGTGATTGACTTCGGAGGAAAGTGGAATCAATTATTACCATTGGCCGAGTTTTCTTATAACAATAGTTATAAGTCAAATATCAAGATGGATCCATTTGGGGCCTTGTATGATCGGCGATGTCGTTCCCTTATCAGTTGGTTTGAGCCATGCGAGGATAGGTTGTATGGTAAAGGATTCCTTGGATATAATAAAGTTGATACAAGAGCGACTTCGCACAGCACAGTCCAGGAATAAGGGTTATGCGGATCAAAAGGCACGTGATTTATCATTTATGGTGGGCGAGAAGCTTCTCTTGAAAGTCTCTCCGATGAATGGGATCATGAGGCTCAGAATGAGGGGCAATCTGAGCCCGGCTTCATCAATTCATTCGAGGTGTTGGAGCGAGTGGGAGAGGTTGCATACAGGCTTGATTTGCCTCCTAGTCTATTGGGAGTTCATCCGGTATTCTACGTGTCTATGCTCCGGAGGTACCATGCCGACAGTCACATGTTCTGGATTACAGTACAATTCAGCTAGATGAGAGCTTGAGTTATGAGGAGGAGCCAATTACCATTGTTGACAGGCATGTCTGCAAGTTGTGGTCAAAGAAGATTTTAGTAATGAAGGTCTAATGGAGGGGTCAACCAATCGATGAGGCAACTTGGGAGACCGAGGAGGACATGCAGAGCAGATATCCACACTTATTCGACACTTTAGGTATGATTCTAAACCCGTTCGAGGACAAATGTTTGTTTAAGAGGTGGAGAATGTAATGACCCGACCAGTTGTTTTGCTTTCAAAATCCTCATTCCCTTATTTAAGACTTCCTCTATGTGATTTTACTATTTTATAACTTGCAGGGATGGTTGGTTTGGCTTCGGAAGGGTTCGGGTTGAATTCGGAACACTTAGCTCCATAATGGTGGCCTAAGGTAGCCAAGTTTGACTTGAGTCAACACTTTGAGTGAACGATCTCGGAATTAGGATTTAAAGGCTCAAATAGGTTTGTATGATGATTTTGGACTTGAGCGTATATTCGGATCGAGTTTCGGATAGACCGGGAGCGTCTCGGCGCTTATTGTTGAAAGTTAGCATCTTGAAGGTTTTAGAGTTTTCTAAACTTAATTTGAAGTAAACTTTGGTGCTATCAATGTCCGTTTGGGATTCCAAGCCTTGGAATAGGTTTGTATTGTGATATGTGACTTGTGCGTAAAACTTGGAGTCATTTCGAGTTGTCTACATATGGTTCGTCACGTTCATAGTTTGTTGAAATAAATTTGAAGTTTAGAAGTTGATTAATTTGGTTTTGAGTTATGATTCTTGTTTCTGATGTTATTTTACGTGTTTTGAGACTTCGCATAGGTCCGTAGTATGTTTATGGACTTGTTGTTACATTTAGACGGGGTACCGGGTGGCTCGAGTGAGTTTCTAACCACCCGGAGCAAAGTTGAAGTTCGCTGAAATTACTGGTTTCCTGTTGTGCTAGTGTGCTTCGCGATCGTGTTCGCGAAGGTAGTCCCGGGAATGCAAAGAAGGTTGGAGAGGGAGCCTGAGGTTTTGCTCTTCGCGAACGCTAGGAGGTCCCCGCAAATGCGACGGAGGACATGGCTCCCCGCCGCAAACGCGGAGCCAGCCTCGCGAACGCGATGAAGGTTGAGGCGTTTGGGGATAGAAAGTTGTTAGCCTCCGCGAACGCGGCTGGGAGATTGTGAACGGTAATGGATGAGGGTAATTTCCATTGCGAACCCGACCAGGCTGTCTTGAACACGTAGAGGAAGGAGTTGGGCTGAGCCAACTTGGCCTTCGCGATTGCGGAGAAGGATCACCTGGGCTAATTGTATTTTTATTTCGGGAATTAGCTCATTTCTCTTACTTTTCACTTGGGTTTGGACGAATTTGAGATCTCTTTTGAGAAGGCTTTCATCAAACATCACAAGGTAAGTGATTTATACAAATTATGAGTTAAATACAAGGATTATGGATAGATTTTAACATAAAAAGTAGTAAAATTGGAGGATTTTGTTGGAAAACCTAGTGTTTAGTAAAATGGGACTTAACCATGAAATTGATTATAGAATTGAAATGAATTATATATTTGAGTCTGTAATGTCATGAGTAACGTTTATCTTTGAATATTTTCGGAATCCGGGCATGTGGGCCCAGGGTTATCTTTGTTGACTTTCCGAGCGGAGTTGGGAAATTGCTCTAAGAGTTAAATTATGAATATTTGATCACATATTGATTTGTTTGCACGGCCTTTGGCTAGTTTCGGATTGCTCGACACCGATTTGAGTCAATGGGTAAGGTTGAAGAGCCAATTAGTGAACTTGGAAGCAAGGTAACTCTCTTGCCTAATCTTGTAAGAAGGAATTAACCCTATAGGTGCATTTATTTTTGTTTGCTACTTTTTGTGGGTGCTACGTATGCACGAGGTGACGAGAGTTCGTATGTAGCAAGATTCATGCTTATGTCCAGGTAGAATTAGATACACATTATGCTTTAAATTCTTTATTTTAAGTAATCTTGTTTGTTTGGTCTCTTAAAATTATGACAGAGATTGAGACTAGAATAAGAATATTGACCGAGTCTCTTTGGAAATTGTGAAATATCAATGTATGATAGTTCCATGTCTTCTCGACTAGCATGTATTTATGCGAGTGAGAGAGCCTCTTTATTCTTATGGAATCAGGTCATTCACCTCGGAAATATTGTAAATTATTCTTATGGGATCGGGCAGTTTGTCTCAGTAGTGTTGTAAATTACGCTTATGGGATCGGGCTGTTCGCTTCGATAGTATTGTGAGTTATTCTTATGGGATCGGGATGTTCACCTTGGTAATATTATGTAACACTACTATGGGATCGGGTCATTTGCCTCAACAGACTCATGTGTATTATTTGAGATTTGATTTGGTATTGGTATCAGTTAGTTTTGTGCATGCGAAGCCGGTTATGGGATTTTAGTGATTCTCTAATAATCCATGTTAGCAAATTTATTATTAAAGCTTATCTTTTGATCATTGTTACTTGTTGTGTTTCATACCTATCTACTTTATGTATTTTATTATTTTGACCACTAGTAAGTGTCAAGTCGACCCCTGTTACACCCTATTTTGCACTAGTCAAGACATGATTCAACTTGTGGTTTCTCTGTTGTTGATGAGAGAGAGTCGCCACCTAATATTTAAAGGTATACTAGGGTACCTATTTAATTACTAAGTCATATTCCTTGTGGGTCTGCAAACCGGCGAGATTATGGGTAAGGGTTCTTGTTCTTCTAAGGGGAAGGTGTTAGGCATCCCTTAAAATCTACCTGAGGTAGCTCCCAAGGACTTAGACTAATTTTTAGGAATTAGTTATCTATACTACACTTAATTACTACTAAGGCATGGCTTACTATATATTAAAGGGAGTGTATATAAAGGATGTAAGACTTAAGGGGGATGTGAGTTTATAGAAGAATTATAGAAGGTTAAAAGAGTTCTTAAAGTAGTCCATATCTTAAGGCTTGTAATTGTTAAGTTATGGAAGTAATTAATTTAAAGAATAGATGCTAATATAATTTTAAAAGATATTTGTAGGAAATTGATTCTAAGTGTACCTTGGTTTAAAATTTGGGTGGCCGTACCGTTTTTATGAAAAATCTGGTTTCATTCCATGTTAGTAAAAAAAAAAAAACCAACGATTCTTTCCTAATTTCCTTTGAAAATGGGCTGTTGTTTTTGGTTAGAGCCTAAGCTTCAAAAAATCTTTAAGAGAGGTGAGTGTACAAGATGAACAAATTATTATTAGCGGAGCAAAGATTAATTACTAACTAATTCTCCTTAAATCCTATATTAGTTAAGGTTTGCCTATGTTTCAGTTGATATTAAAGCATGAAGGTAAAGCACATACTCTAATATATGAGTGTTAAATACATAACAATAAAATATGATAAAATGACAAAGGCAGTAGGTGAAAGTAATAAAGCAGTAAACTAGGCTATGGAAGCAATGAATAGTAACGAAAGAAGTAAGGGAGAGAGGACTGGATTCTGATTGTTGGGCCTCAAGAAGGTAGGCCCAGCAATTAAAAAGCGTGGCTAAAGCTGATTGGATCCTTCAGAAAATGCAGCAAAACTAGTTTGGGCTTGTGTTCCTTAAGAACTCAGCAAGCCCAAATATATACATGCCCAAAATGAAAGAAGGTCATTAGAAGCATGCCCCCACATACTTAACATATTCAAAACATGTATGAAATATATATCTACAAATAATTGGAATAAGAAAACAATTAATAATTTGAATATTGTGGGAAATTATATCAATGTAGTAGTTCTACTCGGCAAATAGTTCATATTGAAAATATTTCGTTGTCATTAAGCATTAAACCCTTAAAGAACTAAATGCGTCAATAAATTAAGGGCTAAGGTGGAAGTTTCACTCAAGGTTAATGCTCCCTTTGAAACCCCCGACACTTCAAAGTTCCCAAGGGACTCAAGGCTCAGGGCAATGCTTGTGCCGGGGAAGGCACCCTAACCAGAGTTAAACTCCACTCCGAAATACCCTCAAATACTAACAACATATTTTTCTTACAGGTTTAAATGCCAATGAGGCCCTTTCAATGTAAGCTAGATGCTATAGCATTACTTACCACAAAAATATAATTTCTCTCCTAATATAAGAATATATAGTCTACCAAATAAACATATATCAAGTGAATTTAAAGGTCTGACTTTCAAACACACCTAGGTGAGGAGCAGAAACCTCACAAGTATGATATAAAGGTCTGAATCTTAAAGAATAACATATTCTAAGGAAAGGCAAGCTATACATAGTCATATATGCAACAACTTAATAGATACAGATGTTCTTGTTTTTGGCAAACCAAATGTGAAATAAATGGTTTGCTTCTAGTACATACATAGGTTGATAATACTACTTTAACACTATTAAAGTCATCAATGGAGATTCAGATAACACAGTCATGACTAACCATTTATAGAGGTTATTAAAGATATCTAGAACAAGATCAACTCTCTCAATAGGTCTGCAAGTTGACAGATTAAAACATGAAATCCCTAAAGACTTCAACAAAGTCATACTCCTAATAGTGTTCAATTCAAATAAATTATCATGTTTAGATAGCATCAACAAAGGTCCTTATAAGATTTAAGGATCAGATTTGGTTTCAAATTCACAGAAGGGAAAGGACTGCGGTGCTTCTGGACAAGACATGAAATCAAGAATCAAACAGGAACATGCAATACTTAGTTAGTTACATGAACACTTCAAGTGAAGCAACAACTTCATATAGACAGGAAAGCTTTACACATTTATAAAATCAGGTTAAGCATGACATGAGGAGAAGGAGTTACAGATAAAGGAAAGGCATTGCATTAAAACAGGTTTAACTCAAACCTAAGTCTAGATTAGTATCTAAGTATGAAATGATCATGCTGCTTTCACAAATTATCACTTGGTTATACCAGAGAAATTAGGTCATGTTTTTAGGGAAGACAATCTTAAAAAATAAAATGCTTGTCATCTTTTCAAAGACCAATGATAACCTAAAAGGATTAGAGGCAGGAGGTATTATACCAAGTAAGTTTTGGATTGAACATGCAGCTAAAGATGTTAAGTAATCAAGAAAACAACCAATTTTAGCTTAACAAGTTATCAGCCATTTATAACAAAGAAAAGAAACATGATCATGATTGTGTTATAAGGGAAAGATAACTTAGTTTTTAACAAATGTGTACAATAGAACTACTGGGATTCATGAAGAGAATAAAATTTGATTCAAACAAACCAAGTTAACAGATGCAACATCTAGATGAGAATGAAAATATCATAATGACAAACTAAAAATGGTCTTCACAGTTTAACAGACATAAGTATGGAAAAGAGGAACATATAAACACTTAGAGCTTTAAATTAAAAGGTAGATGATATAAACTTAAACACATTAAGATTCATCTCGGTCATGGTTACCAAACAATAATATTACACACGGGACAAATTACACTCTAATTTACTATACTTTATTCGTGTTGAGATTTAATTGATAGTGTTTTGCACTAATTGTGTATTTTATACCTTGTAGGAGTGACTCCGAGCTATGTAGATACTATGGAATGAATTCAAGCTATTTGGAGCTTTGAAGTCTGAGTAAAAGCCCAATAGATTAAGCCGGGATCGCGTTTGATGGTCGAAAACCACGTCTGGATATCAAAAAGTGAAGAAAATTATGTACTCTGAGAAAACCCCACAGCCGCGGCGCGTGGGGCGCCACACATGTACAAATTCCTGTTGCCTAACAGATTTCAACTCTTTGGAAATCCCTACTAATGCCATGCATGGTGCGTCGTCCCATGCGGCGCGCCTTTGCAAATTTTACATTGTAATTGTCCTATTTCGAGTAGGAAAAGGTATTTTCATCTGGGCCCGACTATACTTGGTATATATACATAGAAAAATGTTATTTTATGGAATTTTGACACATGTAAGACCTAAGGAGGAGTTGGAGAAGCAAAAGCACAAGGGGTTCATCATTCAATCCTCACTCAAGATATGAGTTTGGATCATTTTATGTTTTTTTTTACTTTAAACATATTTGTAATAAATTTTTCCATATCTATGGAGTAGTTCTCTTTAGTGTTTGATGGATTTGGTGTATTGATATTTGTTTGTGGATTATAACTCTAGCTTTATGTATTGAATCATTTTGGATGATTTAATTATTGCATCTATATTCACATGTTCATGTCATCGAGAGAGGCATAAATTTTGATATCTTTGCATTATCTTGTTGGTTGAATTCATTAATTCTTCTTTGTAATCGAAGGAGGCTAGTTGAATTATTGATTAAACCTAGTTAGGAGGATAATCGAGAGAGGTTCTTTTAAAGATCAATCCACTGCGCATTCTTGCATATCTTCACATGCTTAAATTGGTTCATCTCATGAGGTTAAAACTTAATCGAGAGAGAGGAGTTTTTGTTGAACGTTTGAATTTGCAATTGAGTGAATTCGAGAGACTCACTTGAACATTAGAAGTAAATTATCTAGAGTTAAATCCCAGACAATTATCTTTCACCTATCCAATCAACTCCTATTTTCTCCCATTGATATCTTCATTTGCTTAGTCCTTGCTTCGATTGTCATTAGTCAATTAGATCTAGATTCTTAGTTAATTGTAGTTTTAATCACATAAATCTAAATTATTGATCATCTTGGATAGCAATCTAGATACAAACTATGATAATAGTGTTCAACTACAATCCATGTGGATACGATATTATACTATACTATCTTTTACTAGCGAGCATAATTAAACTAGTGTTTTGCGCTCGTCAAATTTTGACGTCATTGCCGGGGAATGTTTTGTTTTATTTTATTTTATTTTGCCCTATTTACGGTTGGTATTGTGCAGGTTGCAGGTATGACGGTGCATGACTCGATCTTATGGGAAAGAATTGCTACCATACGAACCAGAAATAGAAAAACAACTGCGACAGCTAAGGAAGGAAAGAAATCTCCCTGAGAATATAGAGATAGTTGGGAAATCCTCAACCAAAGAAACTATGGCTGGAGATGATGATATTATGGATTTGGCTGCAAGAGAGGCAGCCCAACAATGAGAAAAAGCTACACGGGATGCAGAGGAAGCAGCTATTCGAGATGCACAGATTATCTACGAAGAATAGACGGCTCAGAGAATTGCCCAAAATCAACCTTTAGTTGTAGCCCAATTCGGAAACACAACTCCCGGTGTTGGGTGACCACTTGGTGATTATAATAGATCGGTTTACAACGAAGGATTGTCAAGTATTAGACCACCTCCAGTTGCAGCGAACAATTTTGAGTTAAAGCAAGGGTTTCTCCAAACCCTTCAAAATTGATGTGTCTTCAGAGGAAAGATGAACGAAGATCCAAACAACCATCTAATGGACTTCGAGGAGATTATGAACACATTTCAATATAATAGTGTGTCACAACATGCAGTTTACTTAAGGGCATTCCTCTTCACACTCAAAGATGATGCAAAGAAGTGGCTTCGAAGCTTGCCCCAGTGATCAATTAGAACATGGGAGGAGATGACCATAAAATTTCTTGATAAATATTTCTCCTCAGCTAAAATGGAAAAGTTTAGAAGAGAGATCCATAACATCTGCCAGAAAGATACCGAGACTGTGTTTGAAGCTTAGGATAGTCACTATTCTAGATGAGTTATATGAAGATGCAAATCAATGGCTCTCTGAGAGTGCTGAAAGAAGAAGATAAACTTGTGTTCACCAGGTTGATGCTAACACATCTGTGCAGGTACAGCTTGTTGCTATGGCCAAAGAGATAAGGAAGCTGACCTTAGCCTCGATACAGAGTAAACCTCATATAGCTTGTGATATATATAGAAGAGGACACCCTACTCATGAGTGTCAGGCCTCAACTGACGAAATGAATGTTATGGGGAATTATAACTTTAATGCAATAGGTCAGAGACACCCCAGTTTTTTGTGGAGTTCACCTGGGGTACAGTGAATGCATGGCAACAAAATAACTCTAGACCCCAAGGACAAGGAGCTCCAGCATACCAAAATCAGTAGAGGCAGCAATTTCAAGCTCAACAGCCCATTCATTCTAGCATAGAAGATCTCATGAAGGCCTTCATTCAGAAAACTGATGAGAAGCTTGAAACTCATAGCGCAGCTATAAGGGAACATGGAGCAGCTATCAAAGAAATAGGTACTAGTTTTCAAAACTTGGAATGATAGGTTGGGCAGCTAGCCACTATTTTGTCTGAAAGGATTCCAGATACTCTGCCAGCTGATAATAAAAGAAATCCCAAAGAAACAGTGAATGTTATGACCTTGAGAAGTGGGAAAGTGTTGAAAGATCCCACTCCGATCCAAAAAGATGAGATACCTGAAAAAGAAAGTGGGGAGCAGCTAAAAATTAAAGTTGATAAGAAGAAAAAAGGCAAAAAGGCAACAGAGAAAAAGAAGAAGGAAGAGAGTTCGAGAAAGGAGGGACATGAAGAGAGCGAGCACATGCCTGCTTTACCTTTTCCCCAAAAGCTGTATAGAGAAAAGCTGGACAAACAATTTGAGAGATTTCTGGATATGCTGAAACAGGTTAATATAAATTTGCCATTCACAAAAGTGCTCTCCCAAATGCCAGGTTATGCCAAATATTTGAAGGAGATCCGGACAAAGAAGAGGAAGATAAAAGAGACCTCATTGGTGAAGCTAACAGAGCATTGCAGTGCTATATTGCAAAACAAACTCCCATAAAAGTGTGGAGATCCCGGGAGTTTTACTATACCTTCCTCTTTAGGTTCTATAAATTTTGATAAGTCTTTATGTGATTCTCGTGCCTCAATTAATCTAATGCCTCTATCTATTTACAGGAAACTGGAGAAGGATATTGGAGAGATAAGGTCAGTGCCAATATCTTTGCAGCTGGCAGACCAAACGACACTAATACCCGAGGGGATAGTGGAAGATGTGTTAGTTCGGGTAGATAAGTTCGTATTTCCTATAGATTTTATAGTAGTGAATATGGAGGAGAACAAAGAGGTCCCCCTCATATTAGGAAGACCATTCTTAGTAACGGGTAAAGAAATCTTAGATATACACAAGAGATGACTCATGCTTAGAGTGGGTGAGGAGACTGTGACTTTTGAGATGAATGTAGAAACGGGGGTTAACAAAGAGAAGCCAGCTGCAAGTGTTGAGTGGAAAGTGAAAAGCTCAAAAGAGAAGGCTGTCAAGAGTGAGGAAGATAAGTGTGGGGTACACCCCAAGAAGGCTGAGAAGAAGCTATCGGCGTGGATGTGCGCATTGGTTCGAAGGCGAGGAATGGATCCCGACTTTGACTCAGACCCCGACTAGATGATCAGGGAAGTTTCCTTTACCTTGTGCTTTTTAATTATGGGGACATGCCAAAACTTAAAGTGTGGGTGGGGGATAGTTGTTAGTTTTATGTATATGTGTTAGTTTGTTTTTGTTTTGTTATTTGTAGTTAGAGATAGAAAAAAATGAAAAAACCATAAAAATTTGAAAAGAATGTTCAATTTTTCCCAAAGATGGATATCATTCGACGGGTTTCTTGAGGGATTAAAGTTTAAAGAAAAAGAAAAAAAAGATTTCCTTTGTGTTAGGTAGTGTAATAATTCCCCCTTGGTTTTTTTTTGTGCCGCGGTTATTTTCTAAGGGTCTTGTTTGAACCGGGTGTAGTTAGTTTTTATTTTTTTTAGGAGTAGAAAACCTTGTGCTATGGTTTGAAAGGAAGGCAATATCTCTTAACTTTATTATGCCTTGAGAATAGTGAGTGCTTCAGTTGTGACGTTTAGGCTCAGGTTTTGACTCTTGTATAAGTGCCTTAAATGGTTTGATCTTAACCTTGCTTTACTATTTTGACTAGAGTGTCTTGATAGTCCAATCTTGAGTTATTTATGTGCCATGTGTGTGTGAGGTGCACTGTTTTAGAAAAAGTAAGAGCCACTTGAATTGAAAAAGAAAAAAAAATAATATTATGATTGTCAAAAAAATTTCCTTAATAGCGGTAACTCTTGATGTAATTGTGCTTAAAGAAGTTGGGAGTTAATGTATATTAATGTGAAGGTGGAGTTATGGTTTGACATAAGTGTGGGGTTTTGAACAATGAAATGTATGTATTAAAGTGCTTAGGGAGGTGTAGTCACTCTTATAACTTAGTGTATCCTACCCGTCCTGCAGCCTACATTACAACCAATTAAAGTCCTACTTGATCCTTGACTGAATGAGCTCGATTAGTTGAGTGGTACACTACGGGCAAGCCTATGGTACGTCTTTTGTGGCATATATGAATGTTGTTTCTGAGAGTGAGTGAATTCTTTCTATCTTGAGTTCCTAATTGTTCTTAATTTCTATTGTGTGTGGAACTACTCTATATTGTTGTGAGGGCACTTGATTCATGACGTAAAGGTAATGTCGTTGACCTCTATGTTAGAATAAGTGAGCGGGTTATAAATAATGCGTGGTGTTTTTGAGTCAAATCTTGAGGCTAGGATGTTACGGTATTGTGCTTCATCTGTTTTAGATATTCTTGGTATGATGAGTTATGAGAGTTGTTTAAAAAGGTCGTGTCTATATGAAGTGTAGTTTGATAGCTCGAGGATGAGCAATGGTTTAAGTGTGGGGTATTGATGGTAGGCTATAATCTCGTGTTTTAGTCGCTTATTACACTCTAATTTAATGTACTTTATTCGTGTTGAGCTTTAATTGATAGTGTTTTGCACTAATTGTGTGTTTTATGCCTTGTATGAGTGATTCCGAGCTATGTAGATGTTATGGAATGAATTCGAGCTATGTAGAGCTTTAAGGTCTAAGTAAAAGCCCAAGGGATTAAGCCAGGATCGCGTTCGGGGGTCGAAAACCACGTCTGGATATCAAAAAGTGAAGAAAATTATGTACTCTGAGAAAACCCCAATGCATATACAAATTCCTGCTACCTGACAGATTTCAACTCTCTGGAAATCCCCAATAATGCCCCGCGTGGCACGTCGCCCCATGCGGCGCGCCTATGCAAATTATACAAAGTAATTGTCCTATTTCGCGTAGGAAAAGGTGTTTTCATCTAGGCCCGACCCTACTTGGTATATATACATAGAAAAATGTTATTTTCTGGACTTTTGACACATCTAAGACCTAAGGAGGCTTAGGAGGAGTTAGAGAAGCAAAAACACAAGGGGTTCATCATTCAATCCTCACTCAAGGCACGAGTTTGGATCGTTTTATGTTTTTCTTTATTTTAAACATAATTGTGATGAATTGCTCCATATCTATGGAGTAGTTCTCTTTAGTGTTTGATGGATTTGGTGTATTGATATTTGTATGTGGATTATAACTCTAATTTTATGTGTTGAATCATTTTGGATGATTTAATTGTTGCATCTATATTCACATATTCATGTAATCGAGAGAGGCACAACTTGTGATGTCTTTCATTATCTTATTGATTGAATTCATTAATTCTTCTCATTAATCGAAGGAGGCTAGTGGAATTGTTGATTAAACCTACTTAGGAGGATAATCGAGAGAGGTTCTCCTAAAGACCAATCTACTACGCATTCTTGCATATCTTTACGTGCCTAAATTGGTTCATCTCGTGAGGCTAAAACTTAATGGAGAGAAAGGAGTTTTTGCTGAACATTTGAACTAACAATTGAGTGAATTCGAGAGACTCACTTGAACATTAGAAGTGAATTATCAAGAGTTAAATCCCATACAATTACCTTGCACCTATTCAATTAACCCCTATTTCTTCCCATTGATATCTTCCTTTGCTTAGTCCTTGCTTCGATTGTCATTAGTCAATTAGCTCTAGATTCTTAGTTAATTATAGTTTTAATCACATAAATCTAAATTATTGATCATCTTGGATAGCAATCTAGCTACAAACTACGAGAATACTATTTAACTCTAATCCATGTGGATACGATATTATACTATACTATCTTTGACTAGCGAGCATAATTAAAGTGGTGTTTTGTGCTCGTCACATAATACAGAGAAGTAACATATAGGGGTGAAGGTTGATGCAAAATCATCAGTGAAAGACTGTAGGGTTTAGGCAAGTATGCATAATCACTTAAGACACATTTCAACTCAAATATGTAGGCTATTAGAAACTCAGAAACAAAAAATTAAGGAATCATTTAATGACTTAATCAGTCATTGATTAAAGACTTAAAAGTAGGAGAAATAATCACAAGCGGATATAAGACTAATTAGAACATAAGCACTAACAAGCTGATCACAAATACCATAAAACAACTGTAATCCGCAGAATATAACTAACATGCTCATAGCATTCAAAGGAGACGAACAAAAGAGAGAGATGAGGGATGTGTTGACCTTTTTTAAGGGCAGCATACCAAACGAAAGCTTTCTCAGGTGCTGAGGACTCCAAGAACCTCAAATTTGAACCAGCGACAGTACTCAGAAAACGAAAAGAAAATAACAGTAAGAAAACCTAGGGTTTTGAACTCTAAATTTTCTTTGATGCTATCAGTGTTAGGTTGATAGTGCTCATGTCTATGTTTGTTGAGTGAGAGAATTGAAGACCCCTTTTATAGTGCCATTTAAGGCTTTAGGGTTTCAAAGGATTCAAATCAGATAGTGGAAGATGACGATAGTCAAATAATGATAGCAAAGTAGAGGTAAAATCAGAGAACGCAGAGGGAAAATAATGTTGAGTTTACCTGAGAGGAGGGTAATCGATTGTTGAAAACTTCGAACTAATGGACAACCCTTAAAATCCAGAGGTCACTGCATTTGACCTCTGGATATTAAATTTCATGATGATTCTCTAAAGAAAGTTCTATGCATGCTCTGATTTGACGGAGTATTAGAGAATTTGAAGGATTTGAAATTTCACGTTTTGGTCAGTGATTTCATAATTGGGGCTTTTTAAATTTCATCGGTGAACGGAAAGAAAATAATAGGCTTCATAGACCAGGGACAAGATGAGTGTTATTTATGTTTGATTTGATAGAACAAGGAAGAAATCTGATTGAAAGAGGAAAATAGCAGCGGGATTCGCGGATAAGGAGGCAGATTGAGCGTTTGGGGATTGATTTGTGTGACATTGCACAAATTTGTGCAAGGATTTGGGATTGATTGCTAGAGACGAATGAGAGAAAAGAGAGAGAGTTTAGGGAAATGAGGGCGGCTGAGTCATTGAGTGAATGATTAGCGTTTGGGGGGAATATGGGTCGTGTCTGAATTAAGATAGAGAGATGGAATGGGAGTCATTGGATATGTTAATCAACGTCTCCGATCATTCTCATAATTAGGAATTTAGAAATGATTTAAATGGGGAAAATCGATGGCCGTTGGATTAGTTTGATCGGGGATCCCTCGTTACTGCCCAGAGGAGAAGAATAGGTAGGGATGACAGGATTTGAACCCGTGACATTTTTTACCCAAAACAAAGGCGCTACCAAACTCAAGGCTCGCGTGGTAGCCAAAGGCTACAACCAGCAATAGGGTATAGACTATGATGAGACATTCAGTCCAGTTATCAAGATGGCATCGGATGATCCTATAATTCTAGTAGTAGTAGAACTGGACGAATCCGTTTCTCCACTTGAGGAAGGGGAGTCAAAAAAATGCGAAAAAAAGATAGTTCCGCTTCTTGCTCTTCCAATTCAGAAAGACTTGTCGGAAATCGCCGGTTGGGTTGGTCCGACCAAGAAAGGCATGGGACTGCTCGGGTTCTTTGACATCGACTCGGTTGCTAGGAAGAATGCGGGCTTAGAGCCAATAGAACTAGAATCCGGTCCTTCTGACATATCTGCATCCCCATGGTTGTAATTAAATCTCTGGGTGATTGAAATTTAAAGAGGAAATAGGCTTAAAACATGGGCCATTTTATTTAAGAGATGGATAGCCCAGATGGTTTGTGTTTGTTTTGTGTGTGCTGGAGACGGGTGACGTGGCGAGCATTGATTGGTTGAGAAGTGATGGGAAGGATTGCCAACATGGATGAGATGGGGTTGTTAGGGTTGGGTATATTTCGGACTGGGCTTGTCATTTGGGCCAAAATAATTTAAAAGATGGCCATTTTACGTTTGATTCAAGAATTGCAATTGTGGCCTTTTGGTCTTTTAACCCCTTTTGAATTTAATTTAAATAAACTTAATAGTTTTCAATAAATGTGGTAAACATTACAATTATTATTATATACTATTAATTATTTGAAATCAATAATTTATAAAATACTTTATTTTCTACATTCTAACACTAATTTTTGAATATTCACATAATAATCTAATTGACTAGAAATTAAAGAATAATTTATCAGATAAATTACGGAACCTATATAACATTGTATAAAAATTATTTTAATAATCTTAAAAATAGTAAATATGTTTGTAACATAATGTTAAAACTATGTGATTAATTTTAAAACTAATGCGTGATTAATTTGAGAAAAATACATATTTATTACTAAAATATAATTTAAAAATAAATATTATAAATTATTAAGTATAAATAAATTAATTTAAAAGGGGAGGGTCAAAATTGGCCGTCAACAACTGCCTCTCTTTGACCGGAGATGATGAAAAAGTTTTCGGGCAAAGAAATTGAACCAAAGCCAATTTCGTCTCTGCTTTTAGGCAAGTATTGCAGGAAGTAGAGATAGTGAATTACAGGATTGAGTTGAGGAATAATCTAGAAAGGTTTGGGAATATTTGTAACACCCTAAAAAATTTCGAAGTACTTAAGCGCTATTAAGAAAGTCGATGTGCGCTAATTATATTATTTTGTGTGAAGACGAGGACTATTAATGGATGGATATCAATTAGATATGATAATAAGTGTACGATTCATATATAAGTGATGTGGGGTCTAGGGAGAGCCCTAAGTCCAAGTCAAGTTGGATATTGCATAATAGACTAAAATTCCAAATGAGTATGAACTAGACCAAACTTTGAACGGTCATATATATATATATATATATATATATATATATATATATATATATATATATATATATATATATATATATAAGGAGTTAGGTAATGTATGACCTATAAAATTAAAGGCCTTTTAATCTAGTTTCTAACGCTTCAAACCATTTGTCACTTGGACATTCTTACAAGAAGTTATGACCAAATTACCAAAGGCTGGCGGAGGAGCCTGCGGATGCGAAGCATCCGAGGCCGCGTCCGAAAGAGACGCTGGCAGTGAAGTGCTGCCACGTCCAGGTCCGCATCCGAGCTTCAAAGAGGAGTGAAGTGGGGATGCAAAGCATCCAGGGCCACATCCGAAACCCAGAAATCTGGGCCTATAAATACAAGGTCGGGTAAAGAGGGTATTTTGTGTATTTGGGGGTTATGCTTCTTGAAGTGAAGGGGTGATTTTGAGCTCAAATCAAGTCCAATCGACCAAGGTAAGTTGTTAATGATGTTTTGGGTTGATTATTACTCAATATACATGAGTTCTAACATCATTCTTGCATCCAAATACAAGATTTCATCATCAAATCCTCAAGAACACAAAAATCACCAAAGTTGTGATTTTTCACGATTGATCTACTAAAGGTAATTCCAATGCTTCAAACTCGTTTATTATGAGTATTTAGAAGTATTTGAAGCATTTGTTACAAGTTTTAATGGTTGAAAGATTGTATTATAAAACTTTAGTTCATGGCATGAATAGTACTTTTGAGAAAATAAGAGAAAAGGTGAATGGTAATCTTGGCGATGAAATTTATGAATACAATGAACCTATGGGATTTGTTACTAATATTGGTATCATTGGATGTTGTTATTGTAGATTGAAGTTGATTAGTGTAGTGCATCATTTTAGTATCATTACGGGAAGAATTTGAGGTATGTTGGCTAAACTTTCTCTCTTGGAATTGAATTCCATAATGTTCCCGTAAGTTTTAACGTATGGGTTGCGTATTAAAATGTTGTGGTTTTGAGTCGTGTTTTAAATAAGAACTAGTATACCAATTGGGTGAGAAAAACTCAATATGCTTAAGACTCAAAATTGCTCATACGTGTGCCTAAAGTCTTGATTGGAAATTATGAATGAAGCTGCCAATGAGAATGAAAAAGAAAGTTGTTAATAAAATCGTTGCAGTGTTTGATTAATGGAGTACATCTCCTCTTTATTCATGGATGAGTTTGGGTAGAAGGAAATCTAACGGGCTTGCTCGGTCGGGTTCTCTCGGTTGAGCGCCGGTCGCGCTCCCCGAGTTTGAGGCGTGACAAACTTGGTATCAGAGCCTAAGGTTTTAAAGTGTCCTATGATATCTCAGAGCCGTGTCTAGTAGAGTCCTTCTTATCGGTGTGTTGTCGACCATATCTATAATGAGGAGGCTACATGGGCATTTAGGAATAATACCCTTATTTGATATTCTGAATCGTGTGATGAAACTGGTTGTGAAATTGTTCTTCCTCCAACTCGTGCGTTGAGGTTCAAGGTAAGTTTAAATGCTCTTTTGGTTTATTCCAAGTAATGTTGTCGTGTGACATGACGAAAGGGTAAAGGCCTGAATATTAAACAGATGGCACATATATCATGTTGAATGAATAGTATGACCATATGAGACAAGTATATAGTACCATGAGCATACTTTATATGAGGCATTGACGTGATAAATGAGACCTAAGCTTAACTAGTACATGTGGATAGTGTGGGAACCATGTGTTTGATTTAAAGATGTAAATTTGTTACATAGGCACGTGATATATGAAAGGCATGGCCTGGAGAGTAATGATAAATGTGTAGGTCTCGCACATGAGACAAGAAGTTATGAAAGGAGAGTCAATTGAACTCACAATGAGAAGACCCTAGCACTAGGAATGTTATAAAAAATCCCAGGAATGTGCGAAGTTGTGTTACACTCCAAAAAGGATATTGACACGAGGGATTTGGATCCCAGATCTGTGTGGCTGAATAAGAGTAGAGAACGTATGAGGTTAATACCATGGGGACTTAAATCTCCCTAATAGTCAATCATATACAGGAGGACTAGAGATGCAAAACATATGTCCTTCAAATTGCTAAATTCAAGACTTGTGTCGAAATGTGAAACATTCACCCCAAGTGGGGAGGGAAGGATCATGTTGAGGCTACTTAAGTGCAATAAAACGAGAGTAGGGCCATGTAGCTATGATGTTTGGATATTGTTTTGAAGACATGTGTAGTCTAGAAAAGTGGTAATGGATAACGTGATTCTCTGAAAGGAAATGCAAAAGATAAACCACTAGTACAAAAATAATGTGGAAGGTTAAGAAATGCAAATTCTTCGTACATGGCAATATACATGACAAGGTCAACGATACTAGAAACTAAGAGTAAGGTTTGCAAAAGGGTTTTATACTTGTTAGAGAGTCAGGGACAATGGAACCCAAGGAAGTACTACAGATCAAATGTGAAAGGCTTGCGAGTTCTTAGAATAAGTTAATCACGGATTTGCGATTTAGCTAAAGTTCCAAGGCTTTAGGAAAGATAGAACGAGTTGGAGAGATAAATGTGTTGTTATAATAACTCAAGAGTACATCGGGACTTGATGGAGAATCTCTTAAGAATCTTACAAGAAAGAAAGTTTTAAGTGATACACGGATGAACACACTTTCCCACAGATATCCCAACAAGTGTCGAGAGGCAAGCAGGATGAATTCCCAACTAAGGGAAACGACCACGTAACATATGGAAGAACGCATGGATATTCACTAATTAGGAAGAATGAGGCGACAAAAATTGGAAGAGAAATCTGATATAGATGTTCCACTAATGATGAAATATGGAAGATGATCATTTATGCCTCTAGGCAACTCAAGAATCATGAGAAAAACAATCTAACACATGACTTAGGACTTGCGGCTGTGATTTTTACATTAAAGGTTTGGCATCATTAATTGTATGGTGTCCAGGTGAACATATTCATGGACCAAAAGATCCTTCAATATATTTGTAAATAGAAGAAATTGAATCTAAGGTAGACAAGATGGCATGCATTACGTAAGGATTACGATATCAATATTCTATATCCTCCGGGGAAGCCAATGTTGTGGTGGATGCTCTTACCCAGAAATCTATGGGTAGTTTGGCTCACTTGGAGGCATGTCAAAGGCCGTTGGCCAAGGAAGTTCATCGATTGGCTATTTTGGGAGTTCGTATTGCGGACACTAATGAAGAAGGGGTAATTGTACAAAATAGGGCTGAATCATCGCCTGTTGTGGAAGTCAAAGAGAAGCAATACAACGATCCATTTTTGGTGCAATTGAAGGAGAGGATTCAAAACATAAAACTATATTTTTTTTTATTTGCATGGATGATGGTACCCTAAGGTACCAAGGGCAACTATGTGTTCCTAACGTGGGTGGTCTCCGTGAAAGAATTATGACTGAAGCTCACACTTCTAGGTATTCCGTGCACCCAGGTTCTACGAAAATGTAACATGACCTTAAGGAAGTCTACTGGTGGAATGATATGAAGATGAATGTACCAGAGTTTGTGGTGAAGTGTCCAAATTAGCAGCAAGTGAAAGCCGAACACCAACGGACCGGTGGGTTGGCACAGAACATAGAAATTCCAATGTGGAAATGGGAAATGATTAATATATATTTTGTGGTAGGATTACCACGCACTCCATGCAAGTTTGACTCAATTTGGCTGATTGTAGATCGACTCACGAAATCATCACACTTCTTGCCGGTTAAGGCTAACAATACATCGAAATAATATGCTCAGTTGTATATCAAAGAAATAGTCAGGTTGCATGGCACCCCAGTTTACAACATTTCTGATCGGGGAGCACAAATCACTGCTAATTTTTAGAAGAAATTTTAGCAAGGTTTGGGTACTCATGTGAATCTTAGTACAGCCTTTCACCCACAGACTGACGGGCAGGCAGAGCGGACTATTCAAACGCTTGAGGATATATTGCGCGCTTGTGTTCTAGACTTCAAAGGTATTTGGGATGATCATTTGCCACTCATAGAATTTGCCTACAAAAATAGTTATCATGCTAGCATTCAAATGGCACTTTTCGAGGCTTTATATGGTAGGAGATGTAGATCTCCCATTAGATGGTTCGAAATTGGGGAATCAGAGTAGATAGGGCCAGACCTCATGCAGCGGGCTATGGAAAAAGTTAAAATCATTAAGGAGCTGTTGAAGACTGCTCAGAATCGTCAGAAATCTTATTTGGATGTTCGTCATAGGGATTTGGAGTTCAAAGAAGATGATTGGGTATTCTTAAAGGTTTCCCCCATGAAGGGTATAATGCGATTTGGTAAGAAACGGAAATTAAATCCGAGGTATGTCGGACTGTACAAAATCATTCATAGGATTGGTAAGGTGGCGTACAATCTTGAGCTACCACCTGAAATGTCATTAGTGCACCTGGTGTTTCATGTGTCTATGTTGAAGAAAGTAGTTGGAGATCCGACACTCACTGTTCCGGTTGAGGCTATTGAGGTAAATGAGAAATTTACTTACGAAGAGATTCTGGTTTCTACTATTGATCGTCAATTCTGAAAGTTGAGAAATAAAGAAATTGCCTCCATGAAAGTGTTATGGAAAAACCAGCAGGTTGAAGAGGCAACCTGTGAGGCCGAGGAAAAAATAAAGAAGAAGTATCCTGATTTGTTTGAATAGCCATGTATTTATAAAGTTGTGCTCTATGAAAATGCTAAGAGTTACCTTGTATGAATTATGTATCATTTGTACCGTGATATTAAGGGTGTTCCTTTTCTGGTAATATATTACTTATGAGGCCACGGTTGGTGTTGTTTTTATATTATATACTTCATTGGATTATGTATATGTTGTTAGGATTGGTTTCTGGGATTCTCTGGAAGGTGGACAGGCCCAGTTACAGGGGAAACTCAGCCGAACGTTTTACGAATTTGTAAAGATAGCCAAATTTTAAGAGCCATAAATAAGTTGAAATTTTGGAAAGGAAGTATGAGATCGATGTAGTCATGAGTTTCTATGTATAATGGTTGGAGGTATAAGGATAACTCTATTCTTAGAAGTGACTTGTGAAACATTCGAGGATGAATGTTCTTAAGTGGGGGAGAATGTAACACCCCAAAAAATTTCAAAGTACTTAAGCGCTATTAAGAAAGTCGATTATCCTCCTACAAGTAGTTATGACTAAATTACCAAAGGCTGGCGGAGGAGCCTGCAGATGCAAAGCATCCGAGGCCGCGTCCGAAAGAGATGATGGCACTGAAGTGCTACCATAGTGTCCAGGTCCGCATTCGAGATTGAAAGAGGAGTGAAGTGGGGATGCGAAGCATCCAGGGCCGCATCCAAAACCCAGAAATTTGGGCCTATAAATACAAGGTCGGGTAAAGAGGGTATTTTGTGTATTTGACGGTTAGGGCTCTTGAAGTAAATGAGCAATTTTGAGCTCAAATCAAGTCCAATCGACCAAGATAAGTTGTTAATGATGTTTTGGGTTGATTATTACTCAATATACATGAGTTTTAACATCATTCTTACATCCAAATACACGATTTCATCATTAAATCGTCTAGAACACAAAAATCACCAAAGTTGTGATTTTTCAAGATTGATCTACTAGAGGTAATTCCAATGCTTCAAACTCGTTTATTATGAGTAGTTAGAAGTATTTGAAACATTTGTTACAAGTTTTAATGGTTGAAATATTTGATTATAAAACTCTAGTTCATGGCATGAATAGTACTTTTGAGAAAATTAGAGAGAAGGTGAATGGTAATCTTGGCGATAAAATTTATGAATACATTGAACCTATGGGATTTGTTACTAATATTGGTCTCATTGGATGTTGTTATTTTATATTGAAGTTGATTAGTGTAGTGCATCATTGTAGTATCATTAAGGGAAGAATTTGAGGTATGTTGGCTAAACTTTCTCTGTTGGAATTGAATTCCGTAATATTCCCATAAGTTTTAAAGTATGGGTTGTATGTTAAAATGTTGTGGCTTT
Organism: Nicotiana tomentosiformis; assembly: GCF_000390325.3. Taxonomy (NCBI): domain Eukaryota; kingdom Viridiplantae; phylum Streptophyta; class Magnoliopsida; order Solanales; family Solanaceae; genus Nicotiana; species Nicotiana tomentosiformis. The sequence goes on from NC_090813.1 coordinate 178,220,203, forward strand.
GAGCCATGTTTTAAATGAGAAATAGTATACCAATTGGTTGAGAAAAACTCGATATGCTTAAGACTCAAAATTGCTCATATGTGCGCCTAAAGTCTTGATTGGAAATTATGAATGAAGCTGCTAATGAGAATGAAAAAAGAAGTTGTTAATAAAATCTTTTCAGTGTTTGATTAATGGAGTACATCTCCTCTTTATTCATGGATGAGTTTGGATAGAAGGAAATCTAACAGGCTTGCTCGGTTGGGTTCTCTCGGTTGAGCGCCGGTCGCGCTCCCCGAGTTTGGGGCGTGACAATATTGGGCCGAATTCTGGCTTTGAATTTCTTACATACCTCGGGCTTAATGAGGATCAGGCCTCATGTAGTTCTGGAGTAGGGACTTTGGGGAAGCGGCACTCGCAGGAATTGCCCTTGTATTGTATTGTGATGATACAACGAGACGGAAGATTGGTCACTTATGGTAACTTGAATTTTGCAGCCTGATTTGAATGATTCGAAATTTGAGTTTCTCTTATCGTCTTGAGCTGGGTTCTTAGGCCGGCTACTGGGTTGGCTGTCCCTATAGCGTTGTAGTTTGGTATGCTGATAAGAAATATTCCACGTTGCGGTGTTTGTTCCTACAAAACGAGTGAAATACATGCATACCAATATATTAAGATGTGATATAATGATGCATGAATGATGATTCATGGCTGCCGGTGAGCCGTTATTTGGGATTGGGATGATGTTATATTTGATCCTGAATCGATTTGTTAGCCGGGCTATATACCTGTAAGGCTCCACTAAAAATTTTCTAATGAATTAAGATTTTATAGTGCACTAGCGGTATTTGAGAATAACGTATTTGAGTATTAAAGGAGACCTATGGGATAGAGCCACATCATTTTGAAATGATAATGTATGTTTAAGGTGTGTTCGAACACACTAAGGAGTTTTGTGAATGACAAGAACTTGTGTGGAACAAGTTGGATACATTAAGTGGAAAGGATGTTTCAATTGGCACAAGACTCGACTTCAAATAAATAGAACTCCCTCAATATAAAGACTTAGGTGGTGATATACCTATCAAATTAAATCCCTTTGAGTCTAGTTTCCAGTCATTTGGATATTTCTACAGAAAGGTATGGCCATTTTACAGGACCTATGCCATATGCGCGGCCGCGCATATTAGAGGGTATTCTGCCTCAGGTGCGCAGTCACTTGCCCAGGTGCGCGATCGCGCACGTAGGAGCTCATTAAATAACTCCAAGTACGGGTACAGAGAGGGGCTAAGTCATTTCTTCAAGACTAGGGCTTTCTCTCCATCACCCATCCGGCCAAGGATTCCAATACACACCTAAGGTGAGTTTTTAAGTGTGTTTTTATTATGATTTCACTTCTCAATCACTAGTTACAACAAGGTTTTGATTGGATTCCGTAGGATTTCTTCAAAATCTCAAGAACACTCCAAAAGTTGTCTTTCAAGATTTGGTCTACAAGAAGTATGTCCACTATCTCTAACTAATCTATGGTGATTATTTATATATGAAATATGTGTTATGAGTTATGGGGTGGTGATTTGAAGCCATAAGTGCCTAGCTTAGGTTGTGTTGGTGTTGTAGAGATTATAAAATGGTTTAATTGATGAGATTGATGGTTTGGGATTAAATTATTGGGCATGCATGTGCTAATGGATGTTGTGGATGGCCTAGAGGTGATTATGAGGTGAATCATTGGTGTGGAAGGTGGTTGTTAGGTGAAGAAATTCCATTGGAGGGAGTTGTAGAAAGTTATGCACACTAGATGTTTGATAAAAAGTCTAAATGACTTTAAGTATAGAAATCTTGCTAATATTGGTGCAATTGTGTTCCATTGTTGTAGATTGAAGTTGTTTAGTGTGGTGCAACGTCGTAGTATTATTAAGGGGAGAATTCCAGGTATGTTGGCTAAACTACTCTTTTACAAATGAATTCCATGACCTTCCCGTAAGTTTCTAGTATTGTTGGCTCAAGTTCCTAATTCCCATGTTCCGAGTTGTTCCTTATAAATTTGATTATCCAGAGTAAGCAAAGTGTCGAAAGATGTATGTATTCAAAATGTGTTCCGAATGTTCCTATCACATTATGTTATCCTTCGGGAATGTGTTCAAGAATGATATGTGTATTAAAATGTTATGGCTTTGAGTCGTGTTTCAAATGAAAGATAGTATGCCAACTTGTGTGAGAAAAACTCGATATGCTTAAGACTCTTAATTACTCATATGTGTACCTGAAGTCTTGATTGGAAATGCCTTGTTGTTGATAATCTATAAAGATGCTCGAAAGTGAAAGAAGTGAGTTGAAGATATAAATTGTGGCCACTGTTCCAAAAATGAAAGCTATACTTGTGGCTAGAGGTGCCAATGATGTGAGAAACATTATGAAATGAGCCTTGATTCAACTGTTCCAAAATTACTTAAAAAGTATATTTGTCTAGAAGCGTATGTCCTCAAGTCATGCCCCAATGTGGCTGTTTTAACTAATGCTATGTTTTATGAGTATTTTCAATATGTTTTGCTTTCTTACATATTCGTGGGTGGAAATTGTGTATTGCCCTTTTTGGGGAAAAGTAATTCAAGAATAAATGGTTTGTTACTTGTTTATGATTTTAACGTTGCTTCGATTGCCAATCAATTTACTCCATTTCTTGGAAAGAAATCTATTGTGCTTAAATTCTTCATTTTCAATCAACTTAAAGTTGTGATTTCCGGAATATTATATATGTTGATATTTATGATGATGATCAATTAAAGGAAAGGAATGAAAGTGTGGAATATGAAATACGGCCACTGTGCCATGAATGATGAATCATATGTATGGCCAAGAGAGCCAATGAAATAATGATGTTGTAAGTTGGTTGAAAGTACCAAAGAGGATATATATGGTATGCAAGGTTATGAGGTAAATGCATTTGTATTGTTGTTTCCTTTGTATGCAAATCAAAAATATTTTTGGGAATATCGATAATCACCGAGGAAGGGTAGGTTGAAATAGCCTAACCCCGAAACTACACGTGCCGGTGTAAGATTGGATTGTGATTATTCCCCTTTTTTGGGATGAGATTGATGTGATAAAATTATTCCCCTTATTTGGGATGCGATTGATGTGATAAAATTATCCCCCTTAATTGGGATGAGATGATTGATAGAAAAGGATGATGTCGATCCACACGGCATTGTGGTGAGATGGCCTAGCCGATCAGGTCGTGATCGGACGCCATGCCGCACACATGGTGGTGATTGTGCTGGAAATTGTAATTGAAATTGTGATTGTGGTTGATGTCTCAGATGAGATGTCCTAGCCTATAGGGTCGTGATCGGACTCCGTGCTAAAAGTAAGGTGGTATTGGTATTGTGAACTACGGTATTGTGAACAGTGGTATATCGGTGATAAAGATCTCCCAACCAAAAATATATATTATTTTCGTATTTTAAAACTTGTTAGGTTTTAACTGGACATTTGGACATGGTTGATTGTGACTTGCTATTTCTATGGTTTTCCCTTTCTTATATTGGCATTCTATTTTGAAAGTGGACAGTTAGCTTTACATACTAGTACTGTTCCATATGTACTAACGTCCCTTTTGCCGGGGGCGCTGCATCTTCAACGGATGCAGGTGGTTCATCAGCGGGCAGCTTTGGTCCTCGTTAGTAGTCACTCTCTATTTAGAAGGTTTTGTTGAGCCCTACTCTATTCCGGGCCTGATGTCATTTGAGTTGTACATTGTGTTTTAAGGTATAGATGAGGTCTTGCTGCCGGCACTTCCATACTACTCTTCTGCTGTACTTAGAGGCTCCGTAGACAGATTGTGGGTGGTGTTTGATGTTGGTTATTGAACTAGATGTGTTGGTATTTTTGGCAAACATGTTTTTCATTATATCTATAAATTTGTAATAATTTGAAAATTATAAATGAAACTGCTAATGGAAATGAAATGGGAGTTGTTAATGAAATCTTTTCAGTGTTTGATTAATGAAGTACATCTCCTCTTTATTCATGGTTGAGTTTGGGTAGAAGGATATCTAATAGGCTTGCTCGGTCGGGTTATCTCGCTTGAGTGCCGGTCTCTCTCCCCGTGTTTGGGGCGTGCTTGGTATCAGAGCCTAAGGTTTTAAAATGTCCTAGGATGTTTCGGAGTCGTGTCTAGTAGAGTCCTTCTTATCGGTGTATTGTCGACCACATCTATAATGAGGAGGCTACTTGGGCATTTATGAATTTCATCCTTCTTTGATACTCCAGATTGTGCGACAGAGCTCAAGATAGGAAGCTAATTTCCTCGTCATGTCTCATTTTCATATGAGTAACCCACGGGTTCGAGGCAGCGAGGAGGTATTGAAAGAACCAGTTGCTAGAGGAAGTGCCGTTGTTCCTATTAATGTTACCGAAATGTTTGATATGAAAGAAGAGCCACTAGGGTTTATGTTGGATGATTCTTGAAATATGTTATGGTTGTGGAAAGAAGGGGCACAAGAAGAACAAATGCCCTTAGGTTGGGTACACCCATCCCGGTCTTATCGATATGCGGGCAGGAACATTTTTCATCGTGTTGTGAGTATGCTCATGAGCGTGATAGGGGTGGTAGATTTGGACAATTCTAAAAGTCCATACATCGAGCTGGTGCAGAGGTTGGTAATCCTGTCATGTGGTGCTGGATGAAGGATAGGAAAAATGTTTATGATGTATGCAAAAAGGGTAAAAATCAGGTCGGTGAGGCGAGTTAGTTTGACAGACATCATCCTCGTTGTGTGAAATGTAGGAAATGTCATTCAGGGATATGTCACTATGGTACCAATGTATGTTACGGATTTGGAGTCGAGGGGCATCAATTAAGGCACTGCCCCGTCAATCTAAAGTTACCAAGTAAGTCACTCCTTAGTATATCATTTGGATCACCATATGATTTTCCTTGTTGTATGTGTACATCTATATCGAGAGCCTATATAAATATGGTCTTAACCAAAACGTTGAATCACAAAACATTGCATGTACCTACTCTTTGAATGAGACATAATATTCGTGAAGCTTCTTGATCACAATTCAATTATTTACGACCTCTTGAAGAATTGAGTTCTATAATTATGTCCTTGAATTGAGTTATAACTCTAGGATTAATACTTACCACTTGCTTTCCTAAATTCTCAACAATGGACTATACATGATGAATTTCTTACAAAACCTTTTGATTCAAGTGGATAACATCTTCTCACTTGTGCTTATGCATGCACAGTCATAAAGTTTACCTATGTGGTATCAAATCCAATGTATAGCGGCCTAGTGTTGAGATCCTTCTTGAGCCACTCTTTTTCTCTCTGGTGTATGTGGCTCCTATGGTTTGAGCAATCACTTCATTCTTTTATGAATATTGTCATGAATCTTTTTCACTGTCTAGTAACATGAGAGCATATCTCAGCACCTATCATCTTTTTGTTTGCCCATCTCAGTATGACATTCATGTCCACTTAGATCATTTCGCAGTAAGTAGCTCACTTTGTTCCTAGTATTGTAGTTGCACATGAAGTGGCCTGGTATTGCCGCTTGATAGTTATTATGGCAGAGACATGTCTAGCTCATAGCAAAGTGTACATTCTCTCTAACCAAACATGATTTCATCCAAACATTAAGATTTCCTAGCTACATGGTTTCACTCGTGTGTGGTTGAAAGTTAAGCAGCCTTATAACGACTTTTCCTCCCCACTTCAGGTGGATGTTTCAGATTCTGGCACATATGATGAGCATATTAATTTGAAAGACGAGTTTGTTGAATCTCTAGTCCTCTCATATAGGATCAACTATTGTGAAGGGTTAAGGTGTCAGAATGATAATAATCTCACAAGTGTTCAACTTCTTTTTTTATCCTCATGGGCTTGTGGCATATCTATTCCTTGTGTTAGTTAATGTTAAGAGCGTAATGCAACTACATATATTTTGAAACCCATATCACATTCAGGGTGCCAGAATATTCCCATTTCGAGTTAAATTGATTTTTCCTACATTCCAAGAGGCGACTGGTGTCACGTACTTGGCTATTTCCCTTTGAGGCCTACTATTGTCGAACAAGGCACATATGGAATGAAACAATTGTTGCTGCCCTTTTCATGACTCATAGTCTTCCAATAATAACTTACGCTAATGTCTTTATCCTCCCGACCATGCCTCACATATGTCACATGTCTAAAATAACTCATTTCTTCTAAATATCAAAATCATGAACATGGTCCCTACATTATCAATGCCTACTAGGCAACTCTATGCCTCATTGGTCGAATCAATGATGTCATCACAATGATTAACCATGTCAGCACTATTGGTAGTAACCTACATGTCTCTTAGGATATAACCTCCTGAAATGCCCTTCTCAGCACATTGTTGGATTCTTGAAAAATTCCAGCCCAATCTCGGACCTCGTTGTTCCTATTTATAGTAACCTATGGGGGTTGAAGGTTCAAACATGTCAAAGAAGAAGTATCATCCCATGATCAAATATATTGGATAGGAAGTTATATGGTAATATTAAAGCTAGCACATCTTAGAGTAATTGTTGGAGGTCGCCAAAGGTTTAGTTTGGGTGTTCGGCATTGGGATTTAGAGTTGAAGAAAGTGAACGGGTTATTCTCAAGATTTTCTCTATGAATATATTTGGTGAATTGTTAAGGAAGGTAAAGTATGTGTAGTCGCATTAGGCCTTATGGAATATTGAAAGAAATAGGCCAAACTATGAGTATGATATTTTCCCATTGTTGTCCTCCATGCACCCGATGCATCATGTATCTAGGTTCCCGAAGGTTGCTGGAAATCCTTTCCCTATCGTTCCGGTGGAAACTATTAAAGGTGAAGTTAATGGGTAATTGGTTAATAAGAGGTACCTAGTTGTCATCCCTGTTAGATAAGTCCTATAATTGAGATCTGCCTCCGTCAAAGTAAAGGAAGTATTCTCACTTGCCAGTATAACCAAATGGTTGTGGTTCAAAAGGGTACTTGTTATGTGTTATGATTTAAATATGTGAAACTCATGTCTAGATACCACCTCTTTTAATGTAATGCCCTTAATTATGAGATAAGTGTTATTGATATATAATGTGATGCTTTGTTGAGTTATGGATATGTTGTTAGGGTGGTTTTGGTGATTCTCTGGCAGGTGGTTAGGCCCAATTGCAGAGAAGACTCTGCCGAAATTTTTGAAAAATTTGGGAGTCAGTCAAATTTGGGAGCTTAAGATGTGTGGAAGAAGAAATGAGTTATGTTAAGTGTTTGGGGACGGACTCTACTCCTCATTCGAGGACGAATGATCCTAAGCGGTGGAGAATGTAAGGACGCGTTAAAAATTTCCTAATGAATTAAGATTTTATAGTGCGCCAGCGATATTTGGGAATAACGTATTTGAGTATTAAAGGAGGCCTATGGGATAGAGCCACATCATTTTGAATGATAATGTATGTTTAAGGTGTGTTGGAACATACTAAGGAGTTTTGTGAATGGTAAGAACTTGTGTGGAACAAGTTGGATACATAAAGTGGAAAGGATGTTTCATTTGGCACAAGACCCGACTTCAAATGAATAGAACTCCGTCAAAATAAAGATTTTGGTAGTGGTATACCTATCAAATTAAATCCCTTTGAGTCTAGTTTCCAACGCATCAAACCGTCTGTTATTTGGATATTTATACAGAGAGTTATGGCCATTTTACTGAACCTATGCCATATGCACACCCAGATACGCGGCCACGCATATTAGAGGGTATTCTGCCTCAGGTGTGCGACCAGATGTGCGGTCATTTGCCTCAGCTGCGCGGCCAGATGCGCGGTCACTTGCCACATGTGCGCGGCCAGATGCGCGGTCACTTGCCCATGTGCGCGACCGCGCATGTAAGAGCTCATTAACTAACCCCAAGGACAGGTAGACAGGGGGGCTAAGTCATTTCTTCAAAACTAGGGTTTTCTCTCCATCATCCATATGGCCAAGGCTTCCAATACACACCTAAGGTGCATTTTTAAGTGTGTTGTTATGATGATTTCACTTCTCGATCACTAGTTACAACAAGGTTTTATTGGATTCGATAGGATTTCTTCAAAATCTCAAGAACACCCCAAAAGTTGTCTTTCAAGATTTGGTCTACATGAGGTATGTCCACCATCTCTAACTAATCTATGGTGATTATTTATGTATGAAATATGTGTTATGACTTATGGGGTGGTGATTGGAAGCCATAAGTGCTTAACTTAGGTTGTGTTGGTGTTGTAGAGATTGTAAAATGGTTTAATTTATGAGATTGATGATTTGGGATTAAATTGTTGGGCATGCATGTGCTAGTGGAAGTTGTGGATAGCCTAGAGGCGATTGTGAGATGAATCATTGGGGTGTAAGGTGGTTTTTAGGTGAAGAAATCCCATTGGAGGGGCTTGTAGAAAGATATGCACGCTAGATGTTTGATAAAAAGTCTAAATGACTTAAAGTATAGAAATTTTGCTAATATTAGTGCAATTGTGTTGCATTGTTATAGATTGAAGTTGTTTAGTGTGGTGCAACATCGTAGTATTATTAAGGGGCGAAATCCAGGTATGTTGGCTAAACTACTCTTTTAGAAATGAATTCCATGATCTTCCCGTTAGTTTCAAGTATTGTTGGCTCAAGTTCCTAATTCCCATGTTCTATATTGTTCCTAATAAATTCGATTATCCCGAGTAAGCAAAGTGTCAAAAGATGTATGTATTCAAAATGTGTTCCAAATGTTCCTATCACATTATGTTATCCTTTGGTAATGTGTTCAAGAATGATATGTGCATTAAAATGTTATGGCTTTGAGTCGTGTTTCAAATGAAAGCTAGTATGCCAGCTTGTGTGAGAAAAACTCGATATGCTTAAGACTCTTAATTACTCATATGTGTACCTGAAGTTTTGATTGGAAATTCCTTGTTGTTGATAATCTATAAAGATGCTTGAAAGTGAAAGAAGTTAGTTGAAGATATAAAGTGTGGCCATTGTGCCAAGAATGAAAGCTATACTTGTGGCTAGAGAAGACAATGATATGAGAAAGATTATGAAATGAGCCTTGATTCAACTGTTCCAAAATCACTTCAAAAGTAGATTTGTCTAAAAGCTTATGTCGTCAAGTCATGCCCAATGTGGCTGTTTTATCTAATGTTATGCTTTATGAGTATTTTCAATATGTTTTGCTTTCTTACATATTCGTGAGTGGAAATTGTGTATTGCCCTTTTTGGGGAAAAACAATTCAAGAATAAATGGTGTGTACTTGTTTATGATTTTAACTTGTGCTTCGATTGCCAATCATTTTACTCCATTTGTTGAAAAGAAATCTATTGTGCTTAAATTCTTCATTTTTAATGAACTTAAAGTTGTGATTTTTGGAATATTATATATGTTGATATTTATGATGACGATCTATGAAAGGAAAGAAATGAAAGTGTGGAATATGAAATATGGCCACCGTGCCATGAATGATGAATCATATGTATGGCCAAGAGAGCAAATGAAATAATTATGTCAATCCGCATGGCATTGTGGTGAGATGGCCTAGCCGATCGGGTCGTGATCGGACGCCATGCTAAAAGTATGGTGGTATTGGTATTGTGAAAAGTGATATATCGGTGATAAAGATCTCCCAACCAAAAATATATATTATTTTCGTATTTTAAAAATTGTTATGTGTTAACTGGACATTTGGATATGGTTGATTGTGACTTGTTGTTTCTATGGTTTTCCCTTTCTTATATTGGCATTCTATTTTGAAAGTGGACAGTTAGCTTTACATACTAGTACTCTTCCATATGTACTAATGTCCCTTCTGCAGGGGGTGCTGCATCTTCAATGGATGCAGGTGGTTCATCAGCGGGCAGCTTTGGTCCTCGTTAGCAGTCACTCTCTATTTAGTAGGTTTTGGTGAGCCCTACTCTATTCCGGGCCTAATGTCATTTGAGTTGTACATTTTGTTTTAAGGTATAGCCGGGACCTTGTCGCCGGCACTTCCATACTACTCTTCTGTTATACTTAGAGGCTCCGTAGATAGGTTGTGGGTGGTGTTTGATGTTGGGAATTGAACTAGATGTGTTGGTATTTTTGGCAAACATGTTTTTCATTATATCTATAAACTTGTAATAATTTGACAATTATAAATGAAGCTTCTAATAGAAATGAAATGGGAGTTGTAAATGAAATATTTTCAGTGTTTGATTAATGGAGTACATCTCCGCTTTATTCGTGGATGAGTTTGGGTAGAAGAAAATCTAATAGGCTTGCTTGGCATGGTTATCTCAGTTGAGCTCCGATCTCGCTCCCCGAGTTTGGGGCGTGACAATACCGTTTCGCAGCTGTCAGAGCATTTGAAAATTGTCTTTGCTTGTTGGGAGAGTTTGATTGGTAGAGTGCGTCTCCGCTTGTCGGGAGAGATTTGCACTGAAAAATGTCTCCTCTTGTTGGGAGAGCTTGATTTGTAAAGTGTGTCTCCGCTTGTTAGGAGAGCTTTGCACTGAAATGTAAAGTAATCTTTGCTTGGGAGTGATTGGCTAAACTGTAATCATGCCTGAAGCTGCATGTGCAAAATGTTAAAACATTAAAAAATAACAACAAACAAAATGAAAGCATGCCCAAGAGATATTCTTGACTGTGAAGATAAGTTGCAACCATCGATTGGCGGAACATTAGTGATGAGGTTTGTGACTGTCTATTCTGGCATCCGTTGCGACGAAGCGGTGATGCGAATTCCTTTGTTGGAGGAGTTTTGTAGTTTGCTATATGCAAGGCTCCGATTGGCGAAGCCGACTTTTAGTTTGTACAGGGCGCTCCGCTCGATTAAGCTGACGGTTTGCTATATACAAGACTTCAATTGGTGAAGTAGATGGCTCGCTTTGTACAATATGCTCCTATTAGTTGAGTAGATAGTTTGCTATATACAAGACTTCAATTGGTAAAGTTGACGGCTCACTTTGTATAAGATGCTCCGATTAGTTGAGCGGACGATTTTCTATATACGGGACTTCCGTATCAGCTGTCTGATTCAGAGGTACCTGTAAGGGATTAAAAAGTTAGCTTTAGCTGTACGAGAAAAATTCAAGTAAAGGAGGAGGAGAGATAGTCTTACGCAAGTGGTGGGTCCGTCATTGTGACTGCCCCAACTCTGACTCCTTTGAAGTTTGCTGCTACATCGAAAAACATACTCCACCCAGCAAATCGGAATCTCTTTTGACCAAAAGTTCTTTGATGTTCATGTCGACTGTCATTCTTATCCCAAGAATGCACGCTTCGTATTCAGCCATATTATTGGAAAAAGGGAATCTTATCTTTGCCGATGCTGGATAGTGTTGTCCAGATTCCGAAATCAGGACCGTGCCAATTCTGACTCCTTTGAAGTTTGTTGCTCCATCGAAAAACATTCTCTACCCAGGGTATGATTCTGCAATATCTTCTCCGGCAAATACTACTTCTTCATCGAGGAAATACGTGGTAAGCAGTTCACAATCCCCATTCACTGGATTCTCGGCGAGGTGGTCAGCTGAAGCTTGTCCTTTGATAGCCTTCTGCGTTATGTACACAATGTCAAATTCACTGAGGAGAATTTTTAATTTAGCTAGCTTTCCGGTAGGATTGGCTTCTAAAAAATATACTTGAGCTGGTCGAGCCGAGATATCATATGCGTGGTGTATGCTGACATGTAATGCCTTAGCTTCTAAGCAATCCAAGTCATAGCACAACAAGTGCCTTCTATTAGGGTGTACTTGGTCTCGCATGGTGTGAACTTCTTACTCAAGTAGTAAATGGCCTGTTCCTTTCTCCCATTTTCATCGTGCTACCCCAACACGCTACCGAAGCCGCTTTCCAAGACTGACAAATAGAGCAATAATGGTTTCCCTAGTTCGGGGGAAAGGGAACCAACACTGGCAGGTTTGAAAGATACTCTTTGATTCTGTCGAAGGCTTTCTGGCACTCTTTTGTCCATTTTGTGGCAGCATCCTTCTTCAGCAGCTTGAAAATGGGTTCACAGATTACCGTGGACTAGGCTATAAAACGACTGATGTAATTCAATCTGCCCAGGAAACACATGACATCTTTCTTGCTCTTTGGTGGTGGCAATTTCTAGATGGACTTGATTTTTGATGGGTCCAGTTCTATCCCCTTCCTGCTTAAAATGAAACTTAATAGTTTTCCAGCGGGGACTCCGAACGCACACTTTGCTGGGTTGAACTTCAAACTGTACCTTCGCAGGCGTTCGAAAAATTTCCTCAAGTCGTCCAAGTGCTCCGAGCTCTTTCGAGAATTTATGATGATGTCATCCACATACACTTCAATCTCCTTTTCAATCATGTTGTGAAAGAGGGTCGTCATGGAACTCATGTAGGTGGCGCTGGCGTTCTTGAGACCGAACGGCATAACTCTATAATAGTAGACTCTCCAAGGCATGGTGAAAGCGGTCTTCTCTGTATCTTCCTCGTGCTTTAAGATTTGGCTACTGGGACGATGTTTTCCAACCAGCTTGGATAGTTGGTGACCCTTACCTCATTTTCTTCTATCTATTTGGTCACTTTTTCTTTTATCCTCAAACTTAAATAAGGTTTGAACTTTCTGGATTTCCATTTGACCGGCGGTCTGGTAGGATCGGTGGGTAGTAGATACGAAACAATGTTGGTGCTTAATCCCGGCATGTCATCATAGGACCATGCAAACACATCGACATATTGTCGGAGGAGCTCAATCATTTTTTTCCTTCTGCTCGACTTCTAGGTGAATGCTGATCGTGGTTTCTTTTACATCTTCTTCACTTCCAAGATTAACCACTTATGTTTCTTCGAGGTTGGGCTTCTTCTGACTCTCCTACTGCTCAATCTCCTGCGGGAGATTGTCGGGCATCATGCTCTCGTCATACTCCTCATAATCTGGGTTGTTGCACTCAACAATTTCGTTACATGTCATAATTGTGGAAAGTGGTTTTTTATCGGTTTGATTACTGAAAAGAAAAACCTAAGTATAAATAAAGTGATAAATAAAGTTGCAATATTTGAGAAAAATGATTCTTTTTATTTAATCAAAAGGGGGAACGTCTTAAGCATTCATAAGAGGCAAATGACAAAAAGGTACAGACACGGTACATGCCTCAATTGACCGTGCTCTTTTTCAAAAGAAAACTTTTGCAGTTCCATATTACCGAGACTCCCGGCGAACTAAAGATGGACTGGTGGTCCAATTCTGCAGCTCTTCCTCTAGTTCGGCATCCCTGATAGTCGGTGTCTTGATGTTGGTTCCTTCACAGCATTCTTCAATCATATTCACAAACAGCTTTCCCATCCGGTCGATGATATCATCTTCGTGTACTAAACTTTGTCCAGGACTGCAACATGCTCTGGCACAAAAACCTTTTTCTTGGAGCTAACGGTGCGAGCTTTCTCTTCCAGAAGCTGATACCTATATTAGCCCTTCCTTTCTACCCATTATGTTCAATTGGCTAAGTGATTCCATCTAACTTGGCTCCCAACCCTGTTTCTGGCTTATATCCATATTTCATCATCTCCTTCATGTCCATGTTGGATCTATACGACGACTTCATTCCCAAGTTTTGTTTAGTTTTTTTCATCTCGGTAGTCTGCATGATTTCCATAGCATGGAAGACAGCTCCGTCCACCCCTTCAATGAATGGACCAGTATACTCCAAACAGGCAGAGTGACCCCACTCGCCATGAACCATGATCTCCTGACATCCCCATTCAAATTTTATGCATTATTGCAAAGTGGATGGCACGGCCCCTGCCATATGTATCCAGGGCCTGCCCAGTAGCAAGTTGTTGGAAGAAGATATGTCCATTACTTGAAACAACACCAGAAAATCGACCGGCCCAATTTGTAGGGCTAGATAAATTTCTCTGATAATATCTTTTTTATGAACCATCAAAGGCTCTCACCCTTATGTGGCTTTCTTTGACTTCCCTCAAATAAATTCCCAACTCCCGTAGGGTGGAGAGAGGACAAATGTTGACCCCTATTCCACCATCGACCAACACTCAGGACACTAATTTGTCTCTGTATTTGACAGTGATGTGAAGAGCCTTGTGGTGACTTGCGCTTACGATATGGAGTTCGTCTCTTCTGAAAGTGATCATGTTTGATTTGACCATTTTGCCAATTGTCGTGGACAATGCCTCACTAGTGGTATTACTTGGTACACTTACCCCGCTTAGTACTTTTAACATGGCGTCCTTATGACTTTAGGAGCTCATTAATAGATCCATGATTGATGTCTGTGCTGGAGTTTTCTTCAGCTGCTCCTCCACGGAATACTCTTTGCTTGACATTCTCTTCAAAAACTTGGCAGCTTCTGGGTCTGTTATGTTCCTTCTTGGAATTTGTTCTCTCCCTAGGTTTCCTCGATTGACATCTTCAGGAGTGTAGCATCTCCCAGATCTAGTCATACCATGGGCTGCGGCAAAGTCTATCATTTTGGCCTTTCCCTTTTGCTAGTACGTCCATGGGACGATTTTGTACACCCAACCTTCTTCAACTCCTATAACAATGTCACGTTACTGCGTATAAGTCCGAACCATCACTATAGGCCTCAATTTACTGCAATGATCGGAGACTTTTGAGGAGGGATCCTTGCGGCTTCTGCATTTCCTATAGTGACAATTGTTCCCTTCAGGTCATACTCTTCATCTAATGTGATCATGTTGGCTCCCTGGTTTCGATGATTTGGTAGTGGATTGCGATTCATATTGAGTGGTACCATAGTGCACTGAATGGCTCTACTCTTTATCAGGGTTTCAATTTCATTTTTCAACTTAAAATAATCTTCAGTATCATGCCCAGGTACTTTGGAATGATACACACATCTTTTTAATGGCATCAAAATACTATGAGGGATGTTCAGGAACCCTTCCATCAATCGGGTATATCAATCCTACTCTTCTCAATCTTTCGAACAACTGGGCCAGAGGCTCAGTAATCGGGGTATAAGTTTTAGGACCCTTCTCTTCAATGTTGGGACGAGGGTGTGGTGCATAGGCAGGTCTGTTCTGGTAAGTAGTGGTTTAGACAGGAGCATATGGTCGTTGTGGGTTTTGGTTTTTGTTGGCTCTAGAAGGGTTGTATTATGGTTGAGGGTGGTAATATGGCTGGGTATTATAGACTGGAGCATAAGTGGGTGGGGTGAGTGGTTGTTTTGGGAATAAGAGGTGCTCCCATGATGTGGGTTGGGTTCGTAGTAAGGGACGACTGCTGAGACCTCATCTTTCTTCTTCTTTCAGCTACCGATTCACCCTGACTGGATGGCCTTGCTGGCCGCTTGCAATGCTACCATGGATTGTACTTTACCAGATTTTATGCCCTCTTCTAAGAAATCTCCCATCTTGACCAACTCAGGGAACTTCTGTCCCATCATTCTCATCATCTTTTCAAAGTATATTCCCTCATGGGCTCTGATGAAATACTTGGTCAGTTCATTGTCATCCAGCGGAGGTTGTGCCCTAGCAGCCTCCGACCTCCACCGTCGTGCATATTCTGTGAATGACTCGGATGGTTTTTTCTACAGGTCACTAGTGCGAACTGATTAGGAGTGATCTCAGTGTTGCACCGAAAATGATTCATGAAGTCCTCCGGTATATCTTGCCAAGTTCTCCAATTTTGCGGATCCTATCGAGTATACTAGGTGAGTGTTTGTCCGATCAAACTTCTTATAAATAACTTCATACTTAGCTTCTCGTTCCTCCCCACTCTGACTAACTTGTCACAATATGCCCTCAAATGCGCGTGAGGGTCCCCGTCCTATCGAAGATATCAAACTTTGGGAGTTTGTACCCTGCTAGCATATCCACATCTGGATGAATACACAGATCCTCATAGTCCAAACTTTCACTTCCCCGGGCATCTGAGCGGTACATCCCCGCTCATGTGTGGCAGCATGTGCCACAAGTATGTGCTGGTTAGTGGTGAATGTGACTCCGTAACGAGGAGGGGTAGTTGCATTAGTGGTAATAGGCGGGTTCTGTGATGTCTGAGTATATTGTGGTACGTAAGGAGTGTGGATAGAGGGATTTGGTTGGTTAGTGTGGGTTACTAGAGGTATGACTTGAGTAGTGGGAGTTCAAGTTGGGGTGTGGTTATTTTGGCGTGATGTGGAAGGAAAGTGGTCCGGAAGTGAATCCACAGAAGGAAGTCTAGGTGGTTGAGAAAGTGTTGTCACGGCCAGGTGCGCCACTTCTCTGATATGTTGTACCTCCTCCCTTAAGGATTCCATTTCTTGGGCCATCATGTCCACGTGTTCATCATTCCTAGTATTGTCTTTTTCCCCCGATCACCTTGGGTTGTCGGCTATGACCAAAGCATGTTCAGTTGGGTCTTCTGTGGCTAATATCTTTTCCCTTCACCTCAGATTGTATGGTGGCTCCGCCAGTTTTGGTCGACACAAACCAACTTCCTTTCTTTTTAAGGGTAATAATAAAGCAAAGAAAATTAAGAAGAAAGAAAAAAAAAGGAACAAGAGTCAGTTTCTTCATTTATACGAGCAAGAAATCACACAGAGCAGATAATTTGTGCATTACAACTAGCGCGTTCCTAGAATTTGCGGGGACCTCTCATTGCTGGAGGTAGGCCTAATTCACAAATATTTAACAAAAGGAATTTCTGTTCATTGATAATTTGGACTGATACAAGCAGGAACAAGGGTTACATCACTGTTTCATAGAACTACATGGGCCTGGGCAACTTGCACTTTTGAAAAGTAAAAGTGAGAAACTAAGGAATAAAGGTACAAAGCGGGAAAAAGGGGAAATCAACCAATTCTAATAACCATCCCCTGAGTCGTTTCCCATATCCTTCTCTTCTTCTGGCTCCCCTTCTGGTTCCTCCCCCGGGTCTTCCTCAAACTCATCATCATCATCATTGAATTTAGACTCCTCCCCTGGATCTTCTTCTGGCTTTGTGCTTGATTCTATCTGGATGCACTTCACTACCTGATTATCGTCTTCAACAAGTGGCAACATGTGGTCAATGGATCCTGGGACCACCTGACGATGTATTGACATGGTCATAAGATAATGTGGCAAGATCTCATGATAAATCTACAAACCACCCACCGCATCCTCTAACCAGGCTCTACCCTCTCTGCTGGACCGGGCCAGTTCTTCTTCTTCGCTAATCCAGACGTAATACTCAGGCGTACACAACGATTTTTGACCCATAAGCATTGTTATCAGGTCATCCCACTCTTCTTGCAGCCTTCTTATCCTGGGAATTAGGATCTGTCCATTATACTCATCCCTGTATAGTATTGTCCTTATCCACAAGGGCACATCTTGGATCATCCTGAACTATCAGAGGACTCGCATGGGTGAGTATGGTTGAATGCCTTCACGTCCAATCTATTCAATAAATTATTTATGAGGAGTCCTCAAGATTGCCCTTCCACCTAACCAAGAGAGTTTCCAGTTGATCCATTCTTCTATCAGATTGGTCAGCATTTCCCTCCATTCTTGTTGCCCATGTGGGGAGATCCAGTATTTCAATCTTTCATTGTGGTTGTAGATCATATTGCTGACGCCCACAAAGTAATCGATGGTGGCCTCTCGCTGTAAGAAATCTTTAGTAGCCCAGATATGAAGCAGCAAGTTACAACCTATAAAGAAATCATACCCCCGTTCATATGCGGACAAAGCTCTCAGCATCTTAGCTAACACCATCGGCACCAAAGTAGCTTGAAGATTGCCACAGAAGGTTGCTAGGACCACTGGTAACAGGTTGATGTTGTCGCGCCCCTCTTTCTCATGAAATCGGGTTTCGACATTGACAACTCTTTTAAAAAAAGGGAGGAAGCGTTATTAAAACAGAGAGTCGCCACCTAACAGATTAAGGTGCGTTAGGGCACTTAGCTGCAAATGACTCAGGTTTACTAATTTGCGTCACCAAAGATCGGGTAAGGACTCAAATTACCTCGAGGAGAAGGTGTTAGGCACTCCTCGAGGTCCACAACGGTGAGTCCCGGCCGAACTTAAATCATGTGAATTAGTCTAAGAGAATAGAAACATAAAGAAAGAATTATTTTAATAGGAGTGGGGAGTCCTAAGATTTTTAGCCTAAAGGATCACCTCGTGCAACATAAATAATACTTCGTAACTCCCCCAAGACGAGGGTGTTACTCATATTATTCAGCAGGCACAGACTATCATCTCCTGCTACCCGATTACTATCTTTAAGTTATTTACCTAAAGAGCTCTAATCAATTCTAAATCGTACCCTATACGTGCACTACCCGTCCCTTGCCTATGGCCCAGGAGGCATTTGGACCTCTATTTTCGGATGGTTCTAGACTTAACTTAGGTTGTTCAAAAATGATAAAAACTAGGCGACATACAAAACAAATTGGACTTTCATGTAAAAGAAAATAAGGGCTCAGGTTAGCCTCCACACTTAGGCAGCAAATGCACGCAAACGAATTAGGCGTTTTGACAGTTTCAACAATTGAAGTGGTTAGGCCCTATAAACATGATTACTATATGATTCTGCACTTTAATCATGCAGAAGTTATGCAAAGTAATTTCTAAGTGATTGCGCAGTTGTCTACTGCTTATAAGTATAAGTGGTTGAAACCTATAAACATGCTATCTAGGTGATTCACGCAGTAACTAACAATGGTAATCACATGAATATGTTCAGAATTGCTTAATTGAGTCCTATAGGCATGGTTTCTAGAATGGTAATTAGCACAATGTTGAAAACTCTTAAAGAAACGAGCAGGGCGATAATTAAAGCGAATTCAGACTCTATAGGCATGATTTCTAGAATTAAAACTAATTTTATATCATATAGGCATGATTTCTATAATTAAAAACTGATTTTAGATCCTATAGGCATGGCATCTAATATGTAGATTAGATCGTAGGTAAACAGAATCCTATGCACACATTGAGATATTAATCATTCAATATCCTATAAGCATGGTTTCTAACAGGTAAAAGCATAACACATTTGAACCAAATAAAGAACCTATAGGCAGGATTTGTAATGCATATTTGAGCAAAGTAATGAACCTATAAGCAGGATTTCTACCCATTTCAATACAAGTGTAAGATAAAACCCCTTTCCTAATTTCATTAATACCCCAAAATGTTATTACAAGAATTATTACAGATCAGAATGAATGGAATAAATTACAAAGTAGAATAACTACAGGGAGCCTACAGCAGGCCCAAAGATATACCTAGCCAAGCCAAGTCTTCATTCTCATGGCTCATAACAGCCCAAAATTACATCTTCATGGACATAAGGCAGCCAGGAATTAAGTGATTCACCCAGTGGACATAAAACAGAGTTGAGCATATCGAACCAAGACCCTAGTGTGCCAGAGTTCCCAAGGGCTTCAAGAACCCAGGGCAGTGCTCACACTAGCGAGGTTAACAGAGATAATTCAGAGGAGAGACTAGGGACCAAGTCCTAGTGTGAGGGTCTCAAATGAACCCTGAGCAGTGCTCACACTAGGGAGGTCAAAGGATAGAACCTATGTAACCCTGGCTTTCAGCCGGCTAAGAATGGGATTCAAAGAGCTTAGGTGACAAGTGAAAGAAGGGACCAAAGTTGAGAAACATGAATTGGGGGATTTAAACAGACACGACCAAATTGAGCAAACAAAGAAAACAGTTAAATAAATCACAGAACTTTAAAAAAGCAAGCTGAATGTAAATTGAGAAATAGGTCCCACACTTAGCGCAGAAGCAGTCATATGCTGAAAAGAAGTTGATAAAAGAAAATGTTTGCAGGATTGACAAAGATTGTTGTACACAGGTGCAAAACAGGTTGAAACATGGTTGAATTATGCTAAGTACACAACCTTGTATTATTACCAAGAAAACAGGACAGCATTGTGATGGGTCAAATAATCATAGAAATAGCAGGGCATTATGTTAGCACAGGGGTGAGATTACAATCACAAATTAAGACACATATGAAAAACTATTACTACGAAGTGGAAGGTAAAATCATGTCAAATAGCAGATATAGGCATTCAAGCTGTGTCATACTGGTCTAATTAGCTAAAGATGATCCGATTATAACAAATGTTTAGCCTAACATTGCAAAGTAACAATTCAAACATGATGAGACAATTGTTCCAAATCACAAGCAAACACCAGAGGTGTATGGGGTCTAGTGATCATGTTGAGTGACACAATAGCGGAGAGGCAGATTATGACTAACAATGAAGGTCTTAACACATGCTAACACAAATGTGATGCATCCACTACAGGGATTCAGGACAAAGTAAGTAAACATGTTCATGAGCATTCAGGAGTCAATTCACTAACTGAATAAACCTTAAGAAGTTCATATTAATCAGGTTAGGAGTAGATAACTTCAGAACTGGTAGCATTAAGAGCAGTTAAATGCTAAGGAGACTAAAAGCATATAAAGTTGACAGAACGATGCCTAAACATAACTCAGAAGCATATTGAACCATGGATTCAGAAGTAAGAACACATACAAGTCAGAGACACGTAAGGATGAAATTGCAAAAGTCAAGTGACTTACCAGTTAAGCAAAAATGCATAAAATAACAGAAGTCCACAATATTCTGAATAGCAAGATCTCATAACTAAATGGCCTTGGCTTTCAGCCGGCCAAAATCAGAGTATAGAATGCAATATCAGAGTAAAGCTTTAGATCTAGTGAGGCTACTGTGAAAAAAAAAGTGTCCTCTAAAGGGAATGGGGGAAGGGTTTATATAGTGTAGAAATCGAACACATAGACATGGAAAACAAATTATTCAAATGCAAACAAGATAGAAAGAAAATATTTCGGAATCAATTAGAAGCGATTTTAGAGCATAAATTAGAGAATCGGTAAATCAACAGGGAAACACACAAATAATACCAAAAATACAAAAATCGTTCAGAGTCATATTTAAGGTAAAGAATAAAGTAAAAAATAGGGAAAGATAAGGAAAAAGAGTAGTCAAACACATAAAAGGAAAAATATCAAGTAAGAATCGGTAAGAAACAAAGGGGAATTCAAACCCTAATTGGCAGAAGTCGAAGATTGGCTGAAATCTCGGCTAATCGGACCCATATAGCCATGGTTGTGAAGTATATGGACGAGATACATGTCCATATTCAAGTAGTAAAGAGGAAATGATCAAAATCTGAGGTGTAGTACTTGCCATGTTTAGGCAAGTACTAAGAGGTAACATAGAATCGTAGGTGATGGTGGTATAATACACAAAAGGTAAGAAAATCATGGAAAAATCCATGATTGAGGCAGATTCGGAGTGGTTTTTTGAGAGGTGGTGTGTTAGGGTTTTTAGAGAGGAGAGAATAGAGAGGCGGCGGGTTTGGAGGGAATGGAGTTAGGGTTTAGGGTTGAGTGATATAAGGAAAGGAGGGAGTCGTTTGTGAGCCGTTGATCATTTTTAATCAACGGCTGGGATTTGAGAAGGGGTCGGGTTGGGTTTGGACTGGGTTGGGCCATTTAGGATTGGGCTGGGGTTATTGGGCCAAGGTCTGGGTAGTCAGGTCCGAAATTAGGAGGAATTTAGGGCTAGATTTTAAATATCCAATTTTAATCAAATAAATAATTTATAAAAGTAATAAATAAATAACAAAAATATCATTTATGCATAAAAATGATTAAAAACAATTATTTAACATTATAAAAATATAAAAAGTTATTTTTTGTATAAATAATGTAATTATATGTAAATATGGGCTATTATTGCAAAATGTGCAATTTAGCCCTAAAAATGTGAATGTAATTATACGAAATGCAATGAAAATATTTAAAACCTCATATTGGTATAAATGATAAGTTTTGATGATTAAATCATCATAAAAATAATTTGGTGGGTAATTATTGGATATTTATATAATAAAATATAGAAATAAATTGATTTAAAGTCTTTAAAAATCATGAAAGGTTATGAAAAATACTTGTGTATGCTTGTAAATCGAATGATGATACATATGCACTATTTTGTGTGTGTATATATATATATATATATATATATATATATATATATATATATATATATATATATATATATATATATATATATATATATATATATATTTGGAAAAATATGAGGGAAAAATTGGGCATCAACAGCTGCCCCTCTTTACCCTGGAAGGATGAAAGAGTTGTCGGGTAAAGAAATGATGACTGATTTTGACCAAATGGGGTGATTTGAAAAAATGTAGGCCGCACTCTGGTCTCTGATCTTCCTACATATCCCTGGTTTTACAAGAATCAGGCCACGTATAGTTCTGGATCCAACGGTGGAACGAACCGATTAAGTTATTGTAAGAACGGACAAAATATTCTAGATAGGACAAATCCGGATTGAGAATGGTTATAGATACTTGAGTAGGTATCAGATGAGAATGGGTAACGGACGATGATCGGTTACGTTTGAAATAATTGTAGGGTATGGACGTTGAATGGAAACTGGAGCGAAGATTGCTCCCGTTAGGATAACGGTTACTTCCTGGATCACCTGCAAATTCAAAACACGATGTATGCACATATATATATATATATATATATATATATATATATATATATATATATATATATATATATATTGATTATTGCAAGAATTTAAACATGATGCAAATTCCCTCTGAACCATGGAGATCGTCTTTGGACGGTGAGGATGATGTCCTTAGACCATGGCGTCCCGGGCCATGAGTTGTGAGATAGGGGATTCGCATGCGATGAAATGATGTTCTCGGGCTATGAAAATGGTGCCTCTGAACCATGAAGCCTTTGAATAATGATGTGCAATATTAAGAGATCCTCAAGCCATGGCATGGCGTCTTCCGGCTATGAAGATGATGCCTTCGGACTATGACGCCCTCGAAAAATTTGGCTATGTATCAGCCCATAAGATGCAAAGACATGATGCTTGAGATAAGACAAGACAGAGCTTAGTCTTGTGTAAGGTCGGAGGCAGAGCTCAGCCTCGAGAGAAGAGAATGATGTAAGGTTTTTGGAATAGAGCAACATTTGTGGTCATGCAAGGAGAGAGACAATGCTTAGTCTCGTTGGGGGGGGAAGGCAGAGCTTAGCCTTGTGCAGTTGAGAGGCAGGGCTAAGCCTCGTGCAAGATTTGAGACAATGTTTAGTCTCATGCAATGGGAAGGCAGAGCTTAGCCTTATGCAATTAAGGAGGCATGGCCTAGCATCATGCAAAGATTTGAGACAATGCTTAGTCTCATGCAATAGGAAGGCAGAGCTTAGCCTTGTGCAATTAAGGAGGCAGGGCTTAGCCTCATGCAAAGATTTGAGACAATGCTTTGTCTGATGCAATGGGAAGGTAGAGCTTAGACTTATGCAATTAAGGAGGCACGGCTTAGCCTCATGCAAGGTTGAGATAGTGCTTAGTCTCATGCAATGGAAGGCAATGCTTGGCCTTATGCAGTTGAGGAGGCAGGGCTTAGCCTCATGCAGGATGGAGACAATGCTTAGTCTCATGCAAATGGAAGGCAATGCTTAGCCTTATGCAGTTGAGGAGGTAGGGCTTAGCCTCATGCAAGATGGAGACAGTGCTTGGTCTCATGCAAGGGGAAGGCAATGCTTAGCCTTATGCAGTTGAGGAGGCAGGGCTTATCCTCATGCAAGATTTGAGACAATGCTTAGTCTCATGCAAATGGAAGGCAATGCTTAGCCTTATACAGTTGAGGAGGCATGGCTTTGCCTCATGCAGGATGGAGACATTTCTTAGTCTCATGTAGCGAATAAATAATAAGTGATAGCGGAGTATTTATTAGCTGTGGATGAATTCGGTAGCCTTGTTGTTGTGAAGACAGTTATTCTAAGGTGCGCACATACTGGCGACTATCTCTTGTTCCTGCATTCAAAGAAAAATTGTGAGTTTTGCGGGGGAGGTTGGTTCGTGCCTTTGTCTGCTTGCTTTGCTCTGTTCCGCATTGAAATCCTGTCCGAGTTACCATGGGTAGCATATGGCTAAGAATAAAGTTTTCGAAAAAAAATATGCATGCATAGTTATTGAAAACATAGTAATGTGCAATTTAAAAATTGATTAGATGAACCAATAACTGCGACATTGTTAGAGACATTGCGACCTTCCTGCCATAGAATTTTGAGGGTCCTCCTCAAAATTCTATCCCAGTTACCTAGACAAATCTCTGGTTGTTCCGCATATAGTGCCATTGGCTGAACTTGCTTCGGAATTTTGAGGGTCCTCCTCAAAATTCTGCCCCAGTTTCCGATTATAGGGAAAATGGAAATTTTATTGTATTGTGACTGAACCCACAAGGTTATCTACGTATCCCCTCTTAAACGGGAATCAGGTCAAGTGTAGTTCAATTACATCATATGAAGAAATGCAAAAAGTTTAGACATAGTATCTTTTGACTGCATCTGAATTAATAGGCTTTGGCCAAATTTCTCCATCCATTTCTACGAGTATGAGTGCTCCTCATGTTAGTACCCTGTGAACCATATAAGGCCCTTGCCATTTGGGTGAGAATTTTTCTTTGGCTTCATCTTGATGTGGAAAGATCCGTTTCAGCACCAGCTGCCCCGGTGTGAACTGTCGAGGTTTGACCCTTTTGTTGAAAGCTCTAGACATTCTTTTCTGATAAAGCTGACAATGACACACTACATTCATTCTTTTCCAATCTATGAGGGCTAATTGCTCATAGCGGCTCCTTATCTATTCTGCATCACTGAGTTCAGCTTCTTGTATGATTCTCAAAGAAAGAATTTCTACCTCGGCGGGGATGACGGCTTCAGTACCGTAGACCAATAGATAAGGAGTTGCCCCGGTTGACGTGCAGACTGTGGTGCGGTATCCCAATCAGGCAAATTGTAACTTCTCGTGCCATTGCTTGTGATTCTCTACCATCTTCCTTAGTATTTTCTTAATGTTCTTGTTGGCGGCCTTAACGACTCCATTCATTTGGGGTCGGTATGTTGTGGAGTTTTTATGCTTGATTTTGAAGGTTTCACACATGGCTTTCATTAGATCACTGTTGAGATTGGCGGAATTGTCACTGATAATGGATTCTTGAACCCCGAATCGACAAACAATACGGTCCCTAACAAAATCTGCGATGACTTTCTTGGTTACAGCTTTGTACGATGCAGCTTCAACCCACTTTGTGAATTAGTCGATGGTAACTAGAATGAACATGTGCCCGTTTGAAGCGGTGGGCTCGATCGGTCCAATGACATCCATTCCCCAGGCAGCAAAAGGCCAAGGTGCGCTTGTTGCATTAAGTTCATTTGGAGGTACTTGTATCATATCTGCGTGTATCTGGCACTGATGACATTTCTGAACATACCGGATGCAGTCTGTTTCCATAGTCATCCAAAAGTATCTGGCTCTGAGTATCTTCTTGGCTAGGACGAAACCATTCATATGTGGGCCGTAGGTTTCGGCATGTATCTCTTCAAGCAGTTTGGAGGCTTCTTTGGCGTCAACACACCGTAATAGCCCCAGATCATGAGTTCTTCTATACATAATTCCTCCGCTCTGGAAGAAATGGTTGGATAACCTCTGAAGTGTGCATTTCTGAGTGTGGTTTGCATGCTCTGGATATTCTCCTTTTGCCAAATATTCCCTGATATCATGGAACCATGGATTCCCATCTGTTTCTTCTTCAATATGAGCGCAGTAAACTGGCCGATTATGGATTCTTACCGGAATGGGATCGATGAAGTTCTTGTCTGGGTGTTGTATCATAGATGACAAAGTGGCCAGTGCATCTGCGAATTCATTCTGGATTCTAGGGATATGTCGGAATTCTATCTACGTGAACCTCTTCATCATCTCTTGTACATGATGCAGATATGGTAGTATCTTGGTGTTCTTTGTAGCCCATTATCCTTGTACCTGGTGCACCAGCAGGTCTGAATCACCAATCACTAGCAATTCCTGGATATTCATGTCGACAGCCAAATTGAAACCTAATATACAGGCTTCATATTCCGACATATTATTGGTGCATGGAAACATGAGTTTTGCGGACACCGGATAATGTTGACCGGTTTCTGACACCAAAACTGCTCCGATACCGTCTCCTTAGAAATTTGCAGCTCCGTCAAAAAACATTCTCCAACCGTCGTAAGATTCAGCAATATCTCCTCCTACGAAAGACACTTCTTCATCAGGAAAATTCGTTTTCAGTGGTTCGTATTCTCCTCCTATAGGATTTTTTGCAAGATGATCTGCGAATGCCTGTCCCTTGACTGCCTTCTGAGTTACATAGATGATGTCAAACTCACTCAACAATATTTGCCATTTGGCCAGCTTTCCTGTAGGCATAGGCTTATGAAAGATGTACTTCAGTAGATCCATTCTCGATATGAGATATGTGGTATAAGAACAAAAGTAATGCCTCAATTTCTAGGCTATCCATGTCATAGCACAGCAAATGCATTCTAGCAAAGAATACCGTGCTTCATAGGGTGTGAACTTCTTACTCAGGTAATATATGGCCTGCTCTTTTCTCTCTGTCTCGTCATGTTGTCCCAAGACACAACCGAAAGCCCCATCTAGTACGGAAAGATAGAGTAGTAGTGGTCTACCAGGTTCTGGCTGGACTAGGACTGGTGGTGTGGACAGGTATTCCTTGATTTTGTCAAAAGCCTTCTGACAGTCTTCAGTCCAGCTAGTGGCGGCATCCTTCTTCAGCATTTTGAAAATTGGTTCACATATTACAGTTGATTGTGCTATGAAGCGGCTGATGTAGTTGAGACGTCCCAAGAAACTCATCACGTCCTTCTTGTTCTTTGGTGGTGTTAAATCCTGGATAGCTTTGACCTTGGACTAGTCTAACTCAATTCCTCGGTGGCTGACAATGAACCTTAATAATATTCCGACAGGAACTCCGAAGGCACATTTTGAGGGGTTCAATTTCAGATTGTACTTCCGCAGCCAGTCAAAGAACTTTCTCAGATCTGCTATGTGATCTGTGACCCTCTTGGATTTGATGATGACGTCATCTACATATACTTCTATCTCCTTGTGTATCATGTCATGGAAAATGGTCGTTATGGCCCTCATGTAGGTGGACCCAGCATTTTTTAAACCAAACGACATCATTTTGTAATAGTACACTCCCCACGGCATGATGAAAGCTGTTTTCTCCGCGTCTTTTTCATCCATCCAAATATGATGATAACCCACGAAGCAATCAACAAAGGATTGGAGTTCATGCTTGGCACAATTGTCGATTAGTATATGTATATTTGGTAGTGGGAAATCATCTTTGGGACTTGCTCTTTTTAAATTCTGATAGTCGACACACACCCTGACCTTCCCGTCTTTCTTTAGAACCAGCACGATGTTGGCCAACCAAGTTGGATACTCAACCACCCTGAGGACCTTAGCTTTGATTTGCTTGGTGATTTCTTCCTTGATTTTTAGACTCATGTCTGGCTTGAACTTCCTGAGCTTCTGCTTTACTGGTGGACACATCGGATTGGTAGGCAGCTTATGAGATACTATCGATGTGCTCAATCCGGTCATATCGTCATACGACCATGCGAAAATGTCTTCATACTCTTTCAGGAAATAAGTGTATTCTTCCTTCTCTGATGGTGACAAGTGAATGCTTATGCGAGTTTCTTTGACTATTTCGGAATCTCCCAAGTTGATTATCTCAGTTTCGTCCAGATTGGACTTGGGCTTGTTCTCAAAATTCTCGACCTCTCTGACAATTTACTCAGGTATCACATCTTCTTCTTCTATCTCTTTCGAGTCACTATCATTATATTGCATTGTCTTATTACATGTCACAATCGTTGGTTCATAAAGGTAAGAAATAGTAATGTTGTCGAGAGAAGATATGAAAGATAATAATAATAAAACATCAAGCCGTTGATAAGTATTGAAACGTCAAACAAAGAAAATTTTAATGACTTCAAACAATGTTTTCTAAAGCAAAATACTAAAAGGAAAGAAAAAATGTTTTAAACAAAAATGCTCAAAAGGAATTATTTTCAAAATGAATGACAATAGCAGCCATGCTACCCCGGGACTCGTCGGGCCCTGGATGGTGTGGCAGTCCAATTCCTGATAACAGCTCCCTTCTGCACTGTCTGGATGATGAGGCCTTCTTCCTCCTCCTCAACTATCACACTGCAATCCATGTCTTCATTTTCTAAGAACAGATTCCTTAAGCCAGCTAAAACTTCATCTTCTTCAGATCCCCACATCATGTCGGCCTGATGAAAGGATTGGCTCAAATGTGGTACCGGCTGCTCAAGAGTGTAATAAGGACCACGCCATGGTGGTGACCAATCGTCATACTCCTACCAGATGTACTGATATCCAAGTCCAAAGGTCGTGCCATGACGTTTTAGCTGTATCGGTTTGGTAATACCTTGAAGGTTCTTCCGAGCCCTTTACCGGGTTCATACCTTGCCCACGCTAGTACGCTTTCTATTTTGCTGCTCCACCACTTGTCTTTCTCAATTGCATTGACGCGCTCGATGCGATGATAAATCTCCCCACCTAACTTCCTTTTATTTTCCACGACCGGAACAGTTTGGTTGGTATAAATGGGATTACTCCCATCTCCATGAATGATCACCTCCTTATGATTCCATTCAAACTTTACAGCCTGGTGCAAAGTAGAAGCCACGGCTCCGATGGCATGTATCCAAGGTCTTCCCAATAGCAGATTGTATGAGGCGGATATGTCTAGCACTTGAAATTCAACATCAAACCAAGTCGGGTCCATCTGCAAGCATAGATTGGTTTCCCCAATTGTGGCCCTTTGAGACCCATCGAGCGCCTTCACATTCATAGTCCCTGCTCGTATTTCATGCAAACCTTTACCCAACCTTTTCAGAGTAGTCAACGGATAGATGTTAAGACTGGACCCTCCATCTATCAAAACCCTGGCAATGAATTTATCCTCGCATTGTACCGTGATGTGCAGCGCCCTGTTATGGCTTAATCCCTCTGGTGGCAGTTCGTCTTCATAAAAGGTGATCTTGTGGCTCTCCAGTACTTGCCCTACCATGTTAGCCATCTCCCCACTTGTGATATTTTTAGGTACGTAAGCTTCATTCAATATCTTCATCAAGGCATTCCTATGTGCCTCAAAATTCTGCAGTAATGATAGGATGGATATCTGAGTATGAGTTTTGTTCAGATGGTCTAACACAGAATATTCTCTCCTTTGCACCTTTCTCTAAAGATCATCCGGGCTAGTTTCGATGATGGGTTGCTTGGAAGCAGCTTCTCTACTTGTTCCTCCTAAATTCTCAGGTGTATAAATTCTACCAGTCCTGGTCATCCCTTGTGCTGCACCAGATTCTTCCATTTTTGCTTTTCCTTTCCTCCTGGCTTCTGCAACATAGTCCCAGGGTACGACATTGGATTTAAAGGGCAGTGTGGATGCTACCGTCACAGTGAAGGTTGTGGTTATTTCTACTTCGAATGGAGCAGGTGCAGCTGCAGGTGTTGTTTCCACCTCGAAATGGGTTGGTGCGGCTACTTCAACTTCAACTGGTGGTTGTATCTGCACCACAATAGGAGTAAGCTGACCGCAGGTATTTTTGGGTCATCCCCTTCTCGAATAAGCCCAATCGACTCTTCTGGGTCCCATTCTTCATCAGTCTCTATCACATTTACTCCCTCGCCCCTATGATCCAGGAGGGGATTGTTGTGGACATTAGGTTCAGCCTCCTTTTCTTGTATAACCTTGGTATCGATTAGTGTCTGGATCTTGTCTTTTAGGGTGCGACATTCATCAATGGTATGACCTTTCTTGCCGGAGTGGTAGGCACATGTTTTGTTTGGATTGACCCATTGAGAGAGTTTTCCATGGCAACAGTGGGAATAAGGGTGACATATCCAAAAGCTTTCAGTCTCTCGTATAAGTGATCGATGGGTTCAGCAATAGGGGTGTATTGTCTGGGTGGCCTGTGGTCGAAATTTGGTCTGGGTTTCTGATAGTTTTGGCAGGCTGGCGGTGAGTGATAATAAGTTGGCTGGGTATTATAAGTGTGGTAGGTAGTGGCGGGTTGTGGATATCTAGGAGGTGAAGGCTGATATGTGGGTGGAGGTGTTTGGTATGTAAGAGGAGATTTTGGACATTGGGCTACCATCACGGCCCTTACTTCTTTCATCTTGGATATACCCCCTGACTACAATGCTTTGTTTGTAGCCTATAATGCCTTAAAATTATTTACCATTCCGCTCTTGATCCCTTCTTCAATTATTTCCCCTAGCTTTATGATGTCGGAGAATTTGTGGTTCTCCAAAACCATCAACCTTTCATAGTATTGTAGATCCTGGGCCCGGACGAAGAACTTGTTCATCTGCTCTTCCTCAAATGTCGGCCTTACTTTCGCGGCTTCTGATCTCCATCGAGTAGCATACTCGCAGAAAGTCTCCGTTGGCTTCTTCTTGAGATTCTGTATGTAGAATACGTCTGGTGCATTCTCCGTATTAAACCTGAATCGATCCATGAATTCTGATGCCATGCTTACCCAACTAACCCACTTTTTGGGATTTTGACTGATGTACCAAGATAGGGCGTCCCCAGTGAGACTTCTCATCAACAGCTTCATGGGAATCCTCTCATCCTTTCAAACTCCTACGAGCTTGTCACAGTATGTCCTTAGACGCACCTTTGGGTCACCTGTTCCATGAAACATCTCTAACTTAGGAGGTTTGTAACCCTCCGGCAGTTCTACATCTGGCTGAATACACAGATCTTCATAATTCAAACCCTCAATGACTTTACCCCTTTCGACACCCTGGACTCGGCTTGTGAGCTTCTTAAGTTCCTCTTCCATATCCTTGATGAACAGGTCCTTCTCGGTGGATTCCGGTGTGTATAGAGTTTGTTGAGTGGGGTGAGGTAGGGTTTCTACATATATGGGGTTACTTTGGTAGATACTGGGGGTTTGGGTGTAGTGATGATCATTGGTTGAGTTCTGCATATCGGGGGTAGGTTGCGGTGTATTTTGAGTAGTATGGTAGGTAGTAGTTTGTGGATACTGAGTCGGAAGATGTTGGTGTTGAGGAGGAGTTGGCACTGGTGGAGGGTTAGGATTTTGAGGAGGTATGGCGTATTGATGAGGTGCGGGAGGGTTTTGTGGATGTTGGTTTGGTGTGTTTTGAGGAGATGCTGGGTTTTGGTCATTCTGTTGGTTAATATCTGGGACGTTTAAAGTGAGGGAGAGGTTTGCCAAGTTGCGGACCTGCTCTAGTTCCCCTTGCAATTCCAGTATTTTCTGCTCCAACTATAGAACCAAATCATTCTGTGCCAGAGTACTCCGACCATTTGAAGTTTCAACATTTTCTACATGCGCAGCGTTATATTTCCTGATACCACTCATGTTGTCCATCTTAGCCTTTCCCTTACTTTTAGGATCACTTGGAGGAGGAGGAGGTGGAGGGCCTCTAGATCTGGTATGATACGCTGATGATGCCAGTATGCAAGAACCAACCTTAGGGGATGGGAATAATCAAAACAAAGAAAAGTAAAAAGGTAAACAAGTCAGTAGGGGATTTTGGAAGGATATTTGCAGTATTTAAACATGTATTGCGGAATTATAAATTTGCGTCCTAATTTTAGGGACCTTATTGTGCCTGAGGTAGGCCTAGCGACACATAGATTTGGAGAAACTTGATGCCGATAACTGCCTCATTTCATTAATGTAATAAATAGATCAAACCTCTAAAATGACAATAATTAAAAGAGTTGCTAGTGGCATTTTCCTTATAACAATCACTTTCTAAAACGACTCTAGAAAATAAAATAAACAACAATTCTATTTTATTTTGTCCCGGAGGGACCCTCTCCAAGCTTGG
The DNA here is from genome assembly GCF_000390325.3 of Nicotiana tomentosiformis. Taxonomy (NCBI): domain Eukaryota; kingdom Viridiplantae; phylum Streptophyta; class Magnoliopsida; order Solanales; family Solanaceae; genus Nicotiana; species Nicotiana tomentosiformis. Next base: position 178,251,993 of record NC_090813.1, read on the forward strand.
CCTTCTTGGCCCCATCGATCAGATTCCCAAGGTCGCGCATGTCCAGTAGCAGATACGCCCTTGCTAGGTGTCCTCCTTAGTTGCCCTCTACATTCTGACAATCCACGATCCTTTTCCTCATCTTCCCTTCAAGTTCCATCAGACCCTGCTCTAAGTACTCCAACCTTTCTGTTGATGTTGTAGCAACCTCCCTCTATTCATTGATTGATTCCAGGTCTATTTTGTGTTGTTCCAAATGTCTGGCTTCAGACTCAAGGATTCTCTTGCGCAACCTCTTATATTTTACTTGTGATTCAGTAGCATCGTCTATGACCCTGTTTCCTCGATCGATCCCTGACTCGACTTCTCCTGGTATGTCATCACCCAACCATGATAGGTAGAAATACACATGACCGGCGTGGTACCGATCTGGTTCGATGGTATCCTTTTCCACAATAATCTTCAGATGCCACATGTGTTGGGCCTCACACTTAAATGGAATGGCACCACCCTGAAAGTCTGCTTTGCAGTGAACCATCTTAGAAACTCGCGATATGACTTGTTTTCTCCCAGCCTGTCTCATGACCCTGATAGAAGCATAAGGATAGATACCCCTCAACTCGATCATCACTAAGTGAGGAACATCCCTGGACCTGATGATGAACTCATTAGTAGGGAACCACTTGAACATCTAATGGACCTTGTCATCAGTCAAATTGCTAAAGAAGTATACCCAATCCATGGCGTTTTCCGGTTGTGCAAACCTGTCTGGGGTGAAAGTCATTCTTTTTAGATGGTGAAAGATTATGTGGTCATTCCATGGTCGCCGCAGAAATTCCTGACGGTACTGTCCTCTTTGAAGATGCTCCAATAACCATATTTGCAGTAACAAATTACAACCCTCAAAATGTCTGAATCCCTTCTTACAACGGTTCAAAGCTCGGTATATCTCTGCCACGATCATTGGGACAATAGTTCAAGTCTGTCCCTCAATCCCTTCCATTAAGGTCTTGGTAACCATAGCCAAACGAGTGTGAATCCTGTCTCCTTGAATTGGAAATACTATCATACCCAGAAAATAGACGATGAACACAAAAATCCGACGATGAGTCCAGCCCAGGGAAGTGATGGCAAACTCATCATGATAGATACGGTAGGATGTGTTGTGCCCATAATGCTCGTAGAGGAAGTCGAAAGGTATGTAGGACTTTTTCAGGCAGACTAACTCGTCATTCTTTCTAAGACCCATCATTTTCAGAAATCCCCTAAAAGTACGATTTTCCGGTACCAGCAGACCAGGGCTATGCTAGGGTAGCCCGGCAAAACCTCCTATTTCCTCAAGAAGGGAAGTCATCTCTATGTTACCAAAACGGAAAACAACCTTCTTTTCATCCCAGAACATAGTAGCGGCCTCGATCAGCACTACAAGAAAAATGGCTTTTAAGGACGAGAAAAATGGTCCCTAAAGGTCTGGTTCTGGTCCTTAAATGTCATTAATGACCGTAAATATCTAGTCGCTGCCCGCCGCTATAGGCTCCGCCGCTAAAGCTTAATAACGACGAGGTTACATTTCTGGTCCCTAAAATATTTTGTGATCAGTTAAATTCTGGTCCTTAAAGTGCTTTTGGGGAAGAGATTTTTAGTCCCTAAACATCGATAAATTTGTGCCTAAAAACTTTTAGCGACTAATTTTACTGGTCCATATATTTATACATGCTCTTTAATTGTCCTAATTTTAAAATATTATACAATTTTTAATACAGATAATGAAATGCATATAGCAAATTCTCCACAATTAATAGGCTACTTTCATATATATATAAACCATGATACATATGTCATAATATTGTTTACACAATCGCTTAGCGCAAAACACTAACATCCCTATAATACACTTTATTGACCAATAGTCCTAGCAAAATGATAGTCAACTCGTGAACATGTTATGTCTTCATAATTGCATCTCTTCAAAGTCTTCAAACCCTGTAAAACTTACAGAATAATTTGTCTTTAGAAGAACTATAAAGCTCGACTACAAAAATTGGTTACACAATTTTACCGTTAATACAATTCTAACAATGGCTTAACCACTCACCACAATAAAGTTCATATTCATCAAGTGTAAGTATATATACTTCAAAAATCAAACATCAACGTGCAAAGGGGCTGCAATAATACAACAATAATGATCAGGAATCTCACACACACACACACACAAACACACACACACACACACACACACACATATATATATATATATATATATATATATATATATAAGTGGCTTGTATATATAATTCTAGAGCAATAACTCATTTGAGTAATCAAAATCAATACGATAATCAAAACTAAACAGATTCTAATAGAGTTTGATATGAGAAATTACCACATTCTATTTGCAGAGAATACTTGAGATGAATGATACACAACGTTATTTGAGCTTTTCTTTAGTTTGGAGAAAACTCAACAGAACATTCATTCTTTTAGTATTGTATGGGAGTATATTTTATGTCTGCTTCATTCTTCCTATCCTTGGAATCTTCTCTAAGCCACTTTGTTCATAAATCCAGAATTCTTCTCCCAAGGCAAATGAACAACATAAAAGATAAAATAGCATAACATAAGCAACTAAATATACTTATATAAATATCACCTTCATCAGATGGTTTAACAACATCACTTATGCTCTTAAGCGTTTCAAATAGACAATAGGAAGCAACATTTCAACCAAATATTTGTACCTCAATCCTAGCCCAAAGCTCATAAGATGAATAATGATCCTATCATTGTAGTACCATCAAATGCCGCACTGAAAGAACTTAGTGATTTGTTAGCATCCATAATCTGAAGGTACATGACTTTTCGAACCCTATAAACAGGATACAAGGCATATAAGAAAAAAAATTATATTCAATAATGTTAGGTTGCTCACAAACGGTTACAGAATTGGCCGGAGAAGTGTTAAGGCATATATATAATTCTTAAGGGAAACTCTCCATAAATGTATTCTCATAATCTTTTTGTAGTTGTTTTAAGTGCTCCAAAATGCTGTAATAAAGAGTGATGTATCGACGTGCTACATCTTATTAGCACCATATAATACAGTATCATCCATCAGATGACTAGTTGTATTGTACATAATATACATAGAGTGTTAACAAGGATTATTCTCTTACTATATTTTGTATTAACCAGACATAGAATAAACTTCCGATCTAAGTCATCATTAAAGCTTAGAATCATTACCTAATCAATGTTAGAAGAGAAAACTCAGATAGGAAAGAACCTAAGTGTTGTTGTTTATACATGTCCAAAAATTCAAGAAAAGATTCTAATTAAGAGCCTTTATCAAAAATCATTTATACCTTATCATTCATGACAACCTTTCTTATTCTGGTTTCAGTACCAAGTTTCATAGCATCACCCAACCCACCACTCTAGAGGAGGGGTCCTAACTTTTTACAACCTTACTCATTATTTGTCTATCACAAATATAAAGATTTCTTCTATGGTTTCTTAAATAGATAAATGTGAATCATAAAAACATTTGGGTATCCCTTCACAAATCTAATACCATATCATCCTGCCTCTGTTTTCTTAAGATTCTTAGAGGCTTAACAACTACATTTAATGGTATACGCTATTCATTTTCCTAATGCTAAATAAATAGCCTCTTTCTCATTTGGCAGTTGAGAAATCGAGTTCATTTGAAGCGTACAAAAAAATAAAGCTATGTGAATATTATGTTTACTTCAAATGTGCAAGAAAACATATCTTTCAACATACAATTGAAGTTCTTAACATGAGTAGTATGACAAGACTTAATTTGAACTAGATTCGATACTTTTCGCCCTGATCCGGTAGATCCAGTAGGTGTTGCTCTATTCTTTCATCCTTTTAAGGTTTGTTTCTCTACACCCAGAGTGAAAACACCAACATTTAACATGAAATATAGCTTTACATAATGCTCCAAGGAATATATTCAATTATCCCCCAAAAAATTTAAAAAATAAAAATGCTTCAAGAAAAGGAGTAATCTAGCCGAACAAAATTGACAAATCTATGTAGACCAAACGAGAAATAAACTATAATTCTGAATACAAGATATAAAAAGCACTAAAAGCAAACGTACTAACCAATAAGAAAAGCTCTGCACCCATGAGAAGCCGTGAACAAAATAGTCAACTAACGACAGAAATCAGTGGTGGGTGAACTAAATCATCTCTTTGATTGAGGAAATCAGCAAGAAAATGGCACTGGAAAACCAGAAAAAGAAAGAAATCGCCACTTTGATAGCAAATGGCGATGGCCTAAGGTTTTGAAAAGGGTGACAAAAAAACTTGTGCTTTTATTTCTTTAATGTTATTCATTCAGAATATTGGCACCATTATTCCCGTTCAACTTAGAGAATTAATGACCGGCTTTTCATGGTTTTGACGACCAGATTAATTCCTATCGCTAACTAAACAAACAAAACCGACAATTAAGGACCAATAAAAAAACTCGTCCTTGTAAGTTACTTTCAGGGACCAGATTCTTAGCTGGTCGTTAAATGTTGGTCGCTAATAAGCTATTTTCTTGTGGTGCAGTACATTGTTTTGCTGAATGTCCAGCAAAGAAGATAAATTTTCAAGAATTATTTTCATATAGTTCTTGTCGCTTGGCGAGAGATTTTTCCACCAGTCTAGCAATAGAGGTGAGATACTTCGGACCATACCGAACCTGGGGACTTCGTGCCTCATTTCTGCAAAACAAATAAAGTTAGCCCTTTCCCCCTCCGGGTTTGATTACTTGCACATTAATGATTAGCGTATCGGCACGTTTTTTTCAAATAATGCACATATCATGATCGTGCCCGTTGGGGTTATGGAAATCCCGATAGACTTTGGACAAGGCTTTCCTTAGAGAGTTATTATGCGGACAAAATTCTAACCCATGCTAGGTTTGGACATGATGCATGCATAGTTAACATCAGAGTAGGGTTTTCTATAGAAGTCTAGACCGGTACCCTCAAGCGGACAACTTGAGAGGGAAAGGCACGGAACCGTCGACTGCACCACTGATCGACTAGTTTTACCGCAAATAAGCCTTTCCAAATTTAAAAAGGGTAATATAGGAAGAGTGCGGACACTCATCAAGTGCCGCTATGGTATTAATTGCGCACGAGTGGAATATGATGCAGAGCATGTAATTATGCAAACAATAAAACAACACCTTGTCAAGTATTTTGCATGATGAAAGCGATAAATGCGATATTTAATAAATGTAAAGACAGGAAAGAAAGAAAAACAAAGGAGGAGTAAGTTCGCATAATGGAAAAATTATAATAAAGCTGTAAAAGGTGTAGGGATTGGGAAAGACATAAATATTGAAGCCAGCAAACAAGGTTAAACGAAAAGTTGCATGTAAATTCATGTAAAAGGAAAAATAGGGAAGGGGGTGTACATGTAGCAAATAAACGGTGAATTTGAGCATAAAATAATAAAGACACGCTTATCTAGGGAGACTAATTCACATAGACCAAGTTCATTATGGTAAGAGCCTAAGGATATCCCCAGCAGAGTCGCCATGCTATCGCGCCCCTCTTTCTCGCGAAATCGGGTTTCGACATTGACAACTCTTTTAAAAAAAGGGAGGAAGGGTTATTAAAAGAGAGAGTCGCCACCTAACGGATTAAGGTGCGTTAGGGCACCTATCTGCAAATGACTCAGGTTTACTAGTTTGCATCACCAAAGACCGGGTAAGGGGTCAAATTACCTCGAGAAGAAGGTATTAGGCACTCCTCGAAGTCTACAATGGTGGGTCCCGGCCGAACTTAAATCATGTGAATTAGTCTAAGAGAAGAGAAACATAAAGAAAGAATTATTCTAATAGGAGTGGGGGTCCTAAGTTTTTTAGCCTAAAGGATCACCCCGTGCAACATAAATAATACATCATAACTCCCCCAAGACGGGGGTGTTACTCATATTATTCAGCGGGCACAGACTATCATCTCATATTACCCGATTACTATCTTTAATTTATTTACCTAAAGCGCTCTAATCAATTCTAAATCGTATACTATGCATGTACTACCCGTCCCTTGCCTATGGCCCAGGAGGCATTTGGACTTCTATTTTCGGATGGTTCTAGACTTAACTTAGGTTGCTAAAAAATGATAAAATCTAGGCAACATACAAAACAAATTGGACTTTCATGTGAAAGAAAATAAGGGCTCAGGTTAGCCTCCACACTTGGGCAGCAAATGCACGCAAACAAATTAGGCGTTTTGACAGTTTCAACAATTGAAGTCGTTAGGTCCTATAGACATGATTTCTATATGATTCTGGATTTTAATCATGCGAGCAGTTATGCAAAGTAATTTCTAAGTGACTGTGCAGTTGTCTACTGATTATAAGTATAAGCGGTTGAAACCAATAAATATGTTATCTAGGTGATTCACGCAATAAATAACAATGGTAATCACATGAATATGTTCAAAATTGCTTAATCGAGTCCTATAGGCATGGTTTCTAGAATGGTAATTAGTACAGTGTTGAAAACTCTTAAAGAAACGAGCAAGGCGATAATTAAAGTGGATTCAGACTCTATAGGCATGATTTCTAGAATTAAAACTCATTTTATATCCTATAGGCATGATTTCTATAGTTAAAACTGATTTTAGATCCTATAGGCATGGCATCTAATTTGTAGATTAAACCGTAGGTAAACAGAATCTCATGCACACATTGAGATGTTAATCATTCAATATCCTATAAGCATGGTTTCTAACAGGTAAAAGCAGAACATATTTAAACCAAATAAAGAACCTATAGGCAGGATTTCTAATGCATATTTGAGCAAAGTAATGAACCTATAGGAAGGATTTCTACCCATTTCAATACAAATGTAAGATAAAATCCCTTTCCCAATTTCACTAATACTCCAAAATTTTGTTACAGACCAGAATGAATGGAATAAATTACAAAGTAGAATAACTATAGGGAGCCTACAGCAGGCCCAAAGATATACCCAGCCAAGCCAAGCCTTCATACTCATGGCTCATAACAGCCCAAAATTACATCTTTATGGACATAAGTCAGCCAAGAATTAAGTGATTCACCCAGTGGGCATAAAACAGAGTTGAGCATATAGAACCAAGACCCTAGTGTGTCAGAGTTCCCAAGGGTTTCAAGAACCCAGGGCAGTGCTCACACTAGGGAGGTTAATAGAGATAATTCAGAGGAGAGAATAAGGACCAAGTCCTAGTGTATCAGAGTTCGCAAGGGTCTCAAATGAACCCTGAGCAGCGCTCACACTAGGGAGGTCAAAGGACAGAACCTACGTAGCCTTGGCTTTCAGCCGGCTAAGAATGGGATTCAAAGAGCTTAGGTGACAAGTGAAAGAAGGGACCAGAGTTGAGAAATAGGAATTGAGGGATTTAAACAGACACGACCAAATTGAGCAAACAAAGCAAACAGTTGAATAAATCACAGAACTTTAAAAAAAGCAAGCTGAATGTAAACTGAGAAATAGGTCCCACACTTAGCGCAGAAGTAGTCGTATGCTAAAAATAAGTTGAGAAAAGAACATGTTTGCAGGATTGACAAAGATTGTTGTACACAGGTGCAAAACAGGTTGAAACATGGTTGAATTATGCTAAGTACACAACCTTGTATTATTACCAAGAAAACAGGACAGCATTGTGATGAGTCAAATAATCATAGAAAGAGCAGGGCATTATGTTAGCACAGGGGTGAGATTACAATCACAAATTAAGACACATATGCAAAACTATTACTACAGAGTGGAAGGTAAAATCATGTCAAGTAGCAGATATAGGCATTCAAGCTTTGTCGTAGTGGTCTAATTAGCTAAAGATGATCCGATTATAACAAAGGTTTAGCCTAACATTGCAAAGTAACAATTCAAACATGATGAGACAATTATTCCAAATCACAAGTAAACACCAGAGGGGTATGGGGTCAAGTGATCATGTTAAGTGACACAATAGCAGAGAGGCAGATTATGACTAACAATGAAGGTCTTAACACAGGCTAACACAAATGTGAGGCATCCACTACAGGGATTCAGGACAAAGTAAGTAAACATATTCATGAGCATTCAGGAGTCAATTTACTAACTGAATAAATCTTAAGAAGGTTCAGATTAATCAGGCTAGGAGTAGATAACTTTAGAACTGGTAGCATTAAGAGCAGTTAAATTCTAAGGAGACTAAAAGCATATAAAGTTGACAGAACGATGCCTAAACATAACTCAGAAACATATTGAACCATGGATTCAGAAGTAAGAACACATACAAGTCAGAGACACATAAGGATGAAATTGCAAAAGTCAAGTGACTTACCAGTTAAGCAAAAATGCATAAAATAACAGAAGTCCAAAATATTCTAAATAGCAAGATCTCATAACTAAATGGGCTTGGCTTTCAGCCGGCCAAAATCAGAGTATAGAATGCAATATCAGAGTAAAGCTTTAGATCTAGTGAGGCTATAGTGAAAAAACGTGTCCTCTAAAAGAAATGGGGGAAGAGTTTATATAGTGTAGAAATCGAACACATAGACATGGAAAACAAATTATTCAGATGCAAACAAGATAGAAAGAAAATATTCCGAAATCAATTAGAAGCGATTTTAGAGCATAAATTAGAGATTCGGTAAATCAACAGGGAAACACACAAATAATACCTAAAATACCAAAATCGTTGAGAGTCATATTTAAGGAAAAGAATAAAGTAAAAAAAATAGGGAAAGATAAGGAAAAAAAGTAGTCAAACATAGAAAAGGAAAAATATCAAGTAAGAATCGGTAAGAAACAAAGGGGAATTCAAACCATAGTTGGCAGAAGTCAAAGATTGGCCGAAACTCGGCTAATCGGACCCATATAGCCATGGTTATGAAGTATATGGATGAGATACATGTCCAAATTCAAGTAGTCAAGAGGAAATAGTCAAAATCTGAGGTGTAGGACTTGTCATGTTTAGGAAAGTACTAAGAGGTAACATAGAACCGTAGGAGATGGTGGTATAATACACAAAAGGTAAGAAACTTATGGAAAAATCCATGATTGAGGCAGATTCTGAGAGATTTTTTTAGAGGCGGCGGGCTTGGAGGGAATGGGGTTAGGGTTTAGGGTTGAGTGATATAAGGAAATGAGGGAGTCGTTTGTGAGCCGTTGATCATTTTTGATCAACGGCTGCGATTTGAGAAGGGGTTGGGTCGAGTTTGGACTGGGTTGGGTCATTTAGGATTGGGTTGGGCTGGGGTTATTGGGCCAAGGTCTGGGTAGTGAGGTCCGAAATTAGGAGGAATTTAGGGCTGGATTTTAAATACCAAATTTTAATCAAATAAATAATTTATAAAAGTAATAAATAAATAAAAAAAAATATCATTTATGCATGAAAATGATTAAAAACAATTATTTAACATTATAAAAATATAAAAAGTTATTTTTATATAAATAATATAATTATATGTACATATGGGCTATTATTGCAAAATACGCAATTTAGTTCTAAAAAATGCAAATGTAATTATACGAAATGCATTGAAAATATTTAAAACCTCATATTGTTATAAATGATAAGTTTGGATGATTAAATCATCATAACAATAATTAGGTGGGTAATTATTGGATAATTAAGTCTTTAAAAATCATAGAAGATTATGAAAAATACTTGTGTATGCTTTTAAATTGAATGATGATGCATATGTACTATTTTGAAAGTGTATATATATATATATATATATATATATATATATATATATATATATATATATATATATATTTGGAAAAATATGAGGGAGATATTGGGTATCAACATATGTTGATACGACTCTTTCGCTGCGGGAAGACCAACAATCCCAACAGTGCCATTGCAAAAGTGATAGGCCTGAGACTCTCCCACGTTGGTTGGTCATATTGAAACTCCCCTGAATACCATTCGTAGCTTTCACGGTGCCCAGATCTATCGAATATCTGGTCGGGGCTCACCCATCCATCCTCGATACTTCTGAGACTTCTACTATTGGCAATGCCTAAGGCATCCAAGAACCGGTAACCAGGCATATCAACTGGCAATACTAGCTTTCTTTCGTTAAACGGCAGCTTCATGAAACTTGTGACTTCTTTCAATGTCGGTATTAACTCACAGTCAGCAAATTTGAACACCACTTTTGTTGGATCCCAAAATTCTATTAATAGGCGAGCGAGCACCCTGTCTGCTCGGATGTTCATCATTGCAATTAATGCGCCCAAGTGCGCCCGAACCTCATATTCGTGTTCCCGACGAATATTCTTCCGCCACTATTTTAACTTATGTGGTGTTCCCATCACCATGCTGATTTCAGGGATATTTTGGTTGATTTTCATTTTCTGAGGTGAGTAAAAGAAAGATATTTGGGTAAGTGTTTGCTTCGGATCTTTAAGTGTCTTGTCATGTTTGTTTGTCTTTCCACAGAAGTTATGTCGTTGGGTGCACGCTCCGTTGACATTACGGTGGCTTTCCTAATTGTGTGTCAGTGCCAAGAATCGACTCACCTAATTGGACTAAAGGCTGCGAGAAGTTATGTCAGTTGACCTGACAAAGACATTCTCATAAACTAGAGAGTTTTGAAAAGAAGGTTCGGAGGGGTGTAAAAGACAATCCCCGCGTGCCATTGTGTTTGATAGTGTACGGCCAAGACTCGATTGGAAGAATTGTGATGACAGTGTTTCAAGCAGTAATAGGCAAAGGCGTAGCAACAATAAGCATAATAATCATATAGAGCAAATAATTTTTCCTTTGAAAACAGGCTGCTATTTTTGGTTAGAGAATGGGCTTCATAAAATCTTTAAGAGAGGTGATTGTACCAGGTGAACAAATTATAATTAGCGAAGCGATGATTAATTATTAACTAATTCTCTTTAAATCCTATATTAGTTAAGATTTTCCTATGTTTCAGTTGATATTAAAAGCATGAAGGTAAAGCACATAATCTAATATATGAGTGTTAAATACATGAATTAAAATATGATAAAACGACCAAGGCAGTAGGCGAAAGTAATAAAGCAGTAAACTAGGCTATGGAAGAAATGAATAGTAATGACAGAAGGGAGAGAGGACTGGACTCTGGTGGTTGGGACTCAAGAAGGTAGGCCCATCAATTAAAAGGCGCGGCTATAGCTGACTGGATCCTTTAGAAAATACAGCAAAGCTGCTTTGGGCCTGAGTTAGGAACCCAGCAGGCCCAAATGTATACATCCCCAAAAAGAAAGAAGGTCATTAGAAGCATGCCCCGCATACTTAGCATATTCAAAACATGTATGAAACGTATATTGTCAAACAATTGGAATAATAAAATAATTAATAATTTGAATACCGTGGGAAATTATACACTCGACAAATAGTTCACATTGAAAACCTTTTGTTGTCATTAAGCATTAAACCCCTAAAGAACTAAATGCGTCAATGAATTAATGTCTAAGGAGGAAGTTCCACTCAATGTCAATACTCCCTTTGAAACCCCCGACACTTTAAAGTTCCCAAAGGACTCAAGGCCTAGGGCAATGCTTGTGCCGGGGAGGGCAGCCCAACCTAGAGTTAAACACCACTTCCAAATACCCTCAAACACTAACAACAAGTTTTCCTTACAAGTTTAAATACCAATGAGGTCCTTTTAATGTAAACTAGATGTTATAGCATTACCGCACTCGACTTTTAGGAGGTCATGGGCCGTATGCTGTGGTTCAAGGATTCTATGACACAAGCTGGCTATTTCCAACAGATCCAGCCACATATCATGCGGGAAGGGGAGCACATAATCCTACCGCGCATGCTTCATGGCATGTTGCTGCCATTTATCAGACTGTAGATGCACTACATGCGGGTGGGGCTCAGTCGTTTACAGCAGTTAGACCGGAGACAAGACCAGCCATGACCGTTGAGGAGCAGAAGTGGCTAGACAGATAGACTAGGCTTCATCCTCCTGTCATTAGCAGTTAGTGACTAGAGCCACAAGTGTTCAATGACCATTGCAGGGAGAGGCTGCATAATATGGGAGTGTGTAGTCCAATGGGGTGGACATCACCACATTTCAGCAAGAGGCCAAGGCCCGTAGATGGTGGCAGTCTTATCTCCAGAGCAGGTCAGCAGGTTCACCTCCCTTGACTTGGGATCAGTTTCACACCTTTTCTTGGAGAAGCATATTCCGCCTTCAGAGAGAGAGGATCTTTGTGGTCAGTTTGAGTAGCTCCGACATGTCCAGATATCTGTGACCGACTATGAGACAAGATTCGCTAACTTGCCTCATCAGGAAGCTCTCATACTCCCCACTGATGCAAAAAGAGTGCGCAGGTTTATTGCAGTGTTACACCATGAGATCGAGGTTGCTATGGCCCGAGAGACAGAGAAAGGGACTCTATTTTTTCATGTTGTTGAGATAGCTCAGAGGATAGAGCATATCCGCAACCAGAGCAGATAGGTTGCTTTGAGGGACAAACGACCTTGTCATTTTGATGGATTTAGTGGCGCCCCGTCAGGGGCAGGGGTCAGTTTATGAGGGGCCATCCAAGCAGGCCCATGTATTCAGCACCACAACCTATTCAGGGTGCTCCAGTGCGACCATACATTAGTGTCATCCTAGAGAGTACTTACCGTCTACAAGCTATTTAAGGCTCCTCTAGCGAGCATTCTAGATATCGGGGTCAGACTCAGAGTTAGCGAGCGGATACCTTTCTTATATACTATATGCAATTTTCTATTTTCGGATTAACTTAACTTTAAGAAAAGATTCTATAAAAGAATAAAGATCATATCTTCTTCTTTCTTTCCAAATCCAAATACAATAGGATGGGCATCTTTCTATTTCTGCTACTATGCCTCTTGTTTACTGGATTTTCCAAACTTTCTATATATTAAACTTAGAAAGAGCTTTGGACTTCTCTCTAAGTGAAGAAAGCCAGATCCTCTCATCCCATACTTAATTCTGACTTCAATCATCGTCTCCCATCTATGCAAGATGGATTTGGCTTCGGTGATTCACCATTTGAAAGATGAGAGAGTCATGTGGTTCCTCTGCCGCCACATTTTTCGGTCCTTTCTCTTAGTGATTCGACCTGAAGCGATAGCTTCTAGCTAGTTCAGTGGATAAGATGGTTGCACTCCAGCTCACTCAGTTCTACACTCAGAGAGGTATTTTTGAGTGCGGGGAGTTGGGCCACGTGAAGAGGTTTTGTCCTAGTCTTCGGGGCAAGGCCGTACAATAGGACCATCGGCCCAAATTTACTACATCAGCTACCGAACTTCCCATCCGTCCGGCCAGAGGCAGAGGGCAGGTGGAGGGGTATCCCTAGAGGTAGAGGCCAGTCATGTGGTGCTCTAGCTAGATTTTACGCCTTCCCAGCCAGGCTAGAGGCACTCACTTCCGATGCAGTGATCACATGTAGTATTTCTTTCTGTCGTAGAGATGTTTCGGTAATATTATATCCAGGGTCTACTTATTCCTATGTCTCTTCTCTATTTGCATATTATTTGGATGTATCTCATGAGTCCTTGGGTGTTCTTTTATATGTGTGAATGCCCGAGGGTGAGTGTTTTGTTATGAATTGGGTTTTTCGGTTCTGTGTAGTGACTTTCTTTGGTTATGAGACCAGAGCAGAACTTCTATTGCTCGATATGATTGACTTCAAGGTTATCCTAGGCATAGACCAATTGTCTCCGTACCATGCCATTCTCGATTACCATGCCAAGACTATTACCTTGGTGATGCCGAGGTTGCCTTGGAGTGGAGAGATTCATCTATTAGCACATACAGTTGAGTTATTTCTTTCTTGAAGACTCTACATATGGTCGAGAAGGGTTGTTGGGCCTATCTGGACTTTGTTTGAGATACTATTGTGGAGACTCCCATGATAGATTCAGTGCCTGTGGTGCAGGAGTTTTCTAATGTATTTCTTGCAGATCTACTAGGTATGCCACCAGACCGTGATAATGATTTTCGCATTGATTTGGCACCAGGCACCCATCCTATCTTTATTCTGCCTTATCGCATGGCTCCAGTGGAGTCAAAAGAGTTGAAAGAGCATCTTCAAGAGTTTCTCGAGAAGGGATTCATCAGGTCGAGTGTGTCGCCTTGGGGGGCACTTGTGAAATATCAATGAACGGAAGATCCATGTCTTCTCAACTCGTATATATTTTATTCTTATGGGATTGGGACATTCGCCTCGGCGGTGTTGTAAGCTATGCTTATAGGATCAGGTCTTTCGCCTTAATAGTGTTGTAAACTACTCTTATAGGATCCATTCGTTCGTCTCGGTAGTGTTGTAAATTACTCTTATGGGATCGAGTCATTCGCCTCGGCAGTATTATAAGTTATTCTTATGGGATCGGTAAGTTTGCCTTGGTGGTAGTGTGTAATACTATTCCTATGTGATCAGGTCATTCGCCTCGGCAGACTCGTGCGTATTATTTGAGATTTGATTTGGTATCGGTATCAGTTGATTTTGTGCATGCGATGCCGGTTATGGCACTTTAGTGATTCCGTAATAATCCATGCTTGGGAATTTATTATTAAAACTTATATGTTTGTTGTTACTTGTTGTGTTTCATACATGTGTACTTTATGTATTATATTATTATTGGATCACTAGTATGTGTCAAGTCGACCCCTCGTTACTACTTCTTCGAGGTTTAACAAGATACTTATTGGGTACGCGTTGATTTACTTACTCATACTATACTTTTGCACTGATTGTACAGGTACTGAGACAGGTACTTCTGATGGTCATACGAGCGCGTAGATGCATTACATGGAGAATTAGTGGTGTGATGCCTTCCATGTTACGATCTATGGCACCCGTAGTCTCCATCTTATCATATTTGTTGTTTCTTTCTATTTTATTTCAGACAGTAGCCAAAGTGGTTTTGTAAATTCTCTAAATTGCGCATGCACTTGTGACACCGAGTTTTGGGGGTTTCTAGTGGATATTCACAGTTGTATTTATTATTATTATCACTTTGCTTTATATATTATTCGTACTCGATATTTAGGCAAAGAAGTACGTATGTTTCCATGAGTTCTTCATTTAATTAGGTGTATTTGATGAAATTTCTGATTTTAAAGAATAAAATGGATAATTAAGTTGTAGGTTCACGTGTTGGCTTGCCTAACAACATCGTTGGGCGCCATCATGACCTATTATGGAATTTGGGCCGTGAGAGTTAAATACATGGATTATGGGTTGATTTTAACATAGAAAGTAGTGAAATTGGGGGATTTTGTTGAAAACCCCTAGGGTTTAGTAATAATGGGATTTGACCATGAAATTGATTATGAACTTGGGTATAAGTTAAACATTTGAGTTAGTAAGGTCACGGGTAACATTTATCTTCAAAAAATTTTAGAATCGGGCATGTGGGCCCGAGGTTAACTTTTGTTGACTTTCCAAGTTGGGTTGAGAAATTACTCTAATAGATAAATTAGGAACATTTGAGTATATATTGATTGATTTATACATTATTTGATTAGTTTCGGGTCGCTCGGCATTGTTTTGAGAGCGGAGTAGAGGGCTTGGAAGCAAGGTATGTATCTTTCCTAATCTTATAAGAGAAAACTTATCCCTGTAGGTATTCTAATTGTTGTGTGCTACTTATTGTGGGGGCTACATACGTATAAGGTGATCAAAGTCCGTGCGTAGCTAAAATCATGTTTATGTCTTGTTAGACTTAGAACTTTACCATGCCTTATCTGTACTACTTGAACTAAAGTTGTTAGTTTAATTACTTAAATTTATAATTGAGATTGGATTCGAATTTATGTTAGACCGAGCCTCTTTATCTTGAGTTTTGGCGAGATACTAGATTGTCGATAAAAATCATGTTTTCTTTATATTCCTATTATTGTGTTGTGTTTATGTGACCCGTAGTTTGGAAAGTTACTCTATTCATGTGGATCAGGTCGTACGCCTCGGGAGTGCTATGAAATAGCATTATTGATTGGGTCGTACGACCACGGCAGTATATTTGAAATGCATCTATGGATCGTATCGTACGACCTCAACAATGTACACTATTATTATGAATCGGGTTGTACGACCTTGGCAATATTCGTGTGTAATACTCGATAGGAGTCAGAATTCACATGAGATTTGCTTCTTGACTTGAGACTTGATATCTACTTGATTATCCTTGTTCGTTTGAGATAGCATATAGTACTTGAGGATTTGATATTATTATTACGTTGTAGGATCATGTTAGTTACAGTACTTATTTCATTGCTACTTGTTGTATTTCATGCATGTTCACTTTCCTATACTTTTATTATTGGATCACTAGTAAGTGTCATTGTCGACCCCTCGTCACTACTTCCTTGGGGTTAGACAAGATACTTATTGAATACGCATTGATTTACGTACTCATACTACACTTTTGCACTAATTGTGCAGGTACCGAGGCAGATACTTCTGGCGGTCATTCGGGCACGCATATGCACTATTCAAAGACTTAGTGGTGAGCTGCTCTCCATGCTTCGATCTGCAATACCCGAAGTCTCTTTCTTGTTATTATTTATATCTATTTTATTTCTGACATTAGCTATACTTGTTTTTATATTATACTAGATTGCTCGTGCACTTGCGATACCGGATTTTGGGAGTTTCTAGTATATGATTATGGTTGTACCTAATATTATCATCATTTCGCTTTATGTTTCACTCATACCTTATGGCTTAGTAATAACGTAAGTATGTCTCCATGGTTTCTACACATAATTTTATTTATTTAATAAAATTCATGATTTCAAAGGTCTAAGAATGAATAATTAAGTTGATGTTTCATCGTTGGCTTGCCTAACGGTGGCGCTGGGCGCCATCACGGCATATGGTGGGAATTTGGGTCATGACAATAACATCTATTTCAATAACAATATTTCACTATAATGGTCAAATTTATTTTCAAAACCGATTCATGTTATGCTATATTATGTGTTCTCTATAACATCACTTGTTATAGCAGCTAAAATATATCCGGATAAACTATACCATCATAAAGAGGTTTTGACTGTATACTGTAATGACCCGATCAGTCGTTTTGAGCTTTAGCTTTACATCGGTCGTTTAAGGTCTTGAGTAGCTTCATATTATGTATTATGACTTACATGTATGGTTGATTTTGGTTTTTGAGCGGTTCGGGATTGATTTCGAAGAATTATTCTATATAAATTATGGGTAATATTTATTTGTAAGAGAAAATTTATCTCGTAGGTGCTATATTTGTTGTGTGCTATATTTTATGGGAGCTACGCATGTATGAGGTGACGAGTGTCCATGTGTATGCTAGATTCTTGATCATGTCTGGGTAGACTTGGACTCACACCACTTTTTAACTGTGTTACTTGAGTTATCCTTGCATGTTTAAATGCCTTAATTTACATTTTAGCCGGAGACTAGACTTGCGTAGAGCACTGGACTTGCTATTTTAGATACTTGAAGATCTACTTAATTGTTCGTGGAAGTTATACTTACTTTTGCCGATTTCTTCCACGTTGTGCGTATTTGTCTGAAAGTTTTATTTGATTTCATCACTCACACATGTATTCATTAGGGCGAGTGACTTGTCAAAGTTTAATATTCTTATGAGATCGGGATGAACGTCTCAGCAGTACTCTTATAGGATCGGGTTGCTCGCCTCAGCAGTATTATTTAATCACTCTTATGTGATCGGGTCATTTGACAGTAGTATAATATAACACACTCTTATGGGATCGGGCCGGTTGCCTCGGCAATATCATGTAACATATTCTTATTGGATTGGGTCGTTTGCCTCGGAATTATCATGTAATATATTCTTATGGGATCGGGCCATACGCCACGGTAGGAAATTGTACCATCATTCTTATAGGATCGGGTCATTCACCTCGGCAGAATCATGCGTAATATTCTATAAAGATTCAGCATACCTATGAGTCTTTGTGACTTGAGATGTCATATTTTATTTGGTATTGATCATTATGTATTCCATTCATGGTAGTATCCGGTATTTGAGGACTTAGTATTTAATCTTTTATTGATGATCATGATACACACATACATATGCTTTGTTGCTTTAATTTTCCATACTTCATACTTGTCTACCTTTATTGTACTTTGTTTATTGGACCACTAGTAAGTGTCGATGTCGACTCCTAGTCAGTACTTCTACAAGGTTAGGCTAAATACTATTGGGTATGCGTTGATTTACATACTCATACTACACTTCTGCACTAATTGTGCATGTATTGAGATAGGTACTTCTGGTGGTCACGCAAGCGCATAGGTGATGTCACGCCCCGAGCCTGGGGGCGAGACCGGCACCCGGTGCCTCATCTATCCTTGCGTACCAACTTGCGACTCAGGAATTCTGGACATATAATATCATACTTTGGCCAGGTGCCATATTGCAAGACAATTTGCGAAGCAAAATATAAAACTGAATAGAGACTAACGCTGACTAAATGTCAACATAAAGCTAGGCCGGCAAGGCCGTCATAACCACTATAGCTGACATGCCAACAAAATATGCGTACAAGGCCTACAAGCCCAACATACTGCACTGACTGACAGGATATGTCTATAAGTCTCTACTGATGGATGTACTGTGATCGAAACAGGGCCCCGACCTACCCATAACCTATCTACATACATACACAAGATGTACACAAAATGTCTAGACCTGGAAACTCCGAAGGACGGGGATCTTACCGATAAAGCTGAACTCAGGCAACACCTACTGAGGAGGTCTACCCGCCTGTCTGTCTGAACCTGCATGCATGAACTGCAGCGCCCCCAGAAAGGGATGTCAGTACGAAATAATGTACCGAGTATGTAAGGCAATATACTGAAAGCTCAAACTGAACTGATAATATAATAACTGAAAGTAACTGGGAGTCAAAGAAAATCTGAAGATATGCTCACCTACTGATACTGACTCAACTCTCTCAATATAGTGAGTAAAATAGTTGTCCGGCCTTATAAGGCTCGGTAATAGGCTCGCTCATAGGCGCTCGGCCATACTAGGCTATGTGTCTCGGCAATGCTGGGCTCGCTCATAGGCGCTCTGCCACAGTAGGCTCGGTATATAACTTACCATCTGATCAAAGGTTGCCCAATAGGGGCCTACCCATCGATTATAGCTCGATGGTAATGAAAATAATGTAATACTGTATATATAGACTTTCTGCTCTCTTGAATGGAAAAATAAAATACTCAATTGACTATGAAGTCCCGATAAGGAGAATATTGTAACTTACAAGACTAGGAAAATATACGTAAATTCCGGGACATGAAGTTTTTCTTTATACCTCGTTATCAAACTTGTGTAATTACGAGATCATTGAAAATGAAGGAAGAGCTTAGCCTTAACATACCTGAGCCGGTTCTCCGGACAATCCCTCTAACACACGACAATGGCGACAAAACACGTGACGGCAAGACCGGAGTAGGAAATATCCGTATGATGTTCTTCAGAAAGATTGCACCGTACTCCTATATTATCGCAAAATCTCATTGCTAATTTTTCTAAGAAGTTTTGTATGAACTTAAGTAACTTACGTTACTATCAAGTATCATCTTGGAGGAAACCTTCTTGCTGAACCTTTTCATTAATTTCAGAGACACCAAAACAAATTGAAAATGGGTTTTAAGTGTTTTTGGAATGAAATGTTGTTTTGTATCCCAATTCCTAGAAATGAAGTGTCTTTCCATTATCATTTAGGTTTCCACCTTTCCATTCCATTGTAAGAGTCATGAATATGGACAAGGCCTTGCTGCCACGTGGGGGTGGGGTGGGGAAATTTTAATC
Source organism: Nicotiana tomentosiformis (assembly GCF_000390325.3). Classification (NCBI taxonomy): domain Eukaryota; kingdom Viridiplantae; phylum Streptophyta; class Magnoliopsida; order Solanales; family Solanaceae; genus Nicotiana; species Nicotiana tomentosiformis. Next base: position 178,271,785 of record NC_090813.1, read on the forward strand.
TTATCCTATAATCAATTAATTAATTAGGTAATATCCCGCTACCCGGTAATTAACCAATTACCCGCATAATTAAGAATTACCTCAAATTACTTAAAATTCTACTTATTTTTAATACACTTTATACATCTTACTATCATGGCCATGTGGTACTTTGTATGGTACTAGTCCATAAATACCGGGTATTTTAGCTTGGGTCGTATTTTATCCCAAAATGACAAATTTCGGCGAAACTCATTTTATTCGATTTGCTTACCCTCTTACCTTCACGAATTTACTTATCCCTTGTTTGAAATAGCATAATACTTGTAACCTCAAAATAATCTCATTCCCGAGCTTGCATCAATTTACTTATGACTTACTTTCACGTATGAAAACATGGGGTGTAATAGGTGATGTCGCCCTTTCTTGTCCTTACTCCTGTCCTCTTAAAAACCTTGTCGCTTTACCGTACTTTATCTTGCGACCCATACATGTCTATTTATACTATTCGTAACCTTCCTTCAACTTGCTTGTGCCATAGATTTCCTTATGTTGTTTTGGAACATCAAGCGAGACATCACATTGTCTCTACCTCTTCTTTACTCTCTCTTAACTAAATCTCTCGATACCTAGAAACCATAGGCTAGAAGATATGCCACTAACGATGCCGCTATCATTCCTGTATACTGAATCCCAGCACTTCTAGCCTTTTATCTGAAGTATGGGTTATTCACAATCTTCTGCAATTGAGTATCTCGTACGTTGTTCATCTTTACCTTACTTACCTTAAAATCTCACATCACATCTTCTATCCCTTTTATGACCTCTATTCCACATAGGTATAATTCACATCCCCAACTTGAACTTTAATTATAATATATGCACCTCTTTACACAATCTCGTGAGAGCTTCATACTTACTTATTATGAGGTTGGGACACTTCTAACTGGCTTTATCGTAGAGCCATTATAGAATATGGATACTTTACTATTTCTCTTGTACCTCTGATATTAAGAGTGATTCTACAATGTTCTGAGTCATGATGTCTGTAACTTTCGGGGTCCAATAAGCAGACTCCTAATTTACTTAGTTGATGTAACTCTATAGTTTCCTCTTCCTTCTAATTAGCCTTTATGTAGGCTTAAGCTATCTTCCGATCTGTGGCTCATGGTATTTAGTTATTACTTTAGCCTTTTATGGATGCTATGGAAAACCATGATATAATCTTCTAATGATTCAATCCTTTGTCTATGACCTGGATCCAATTCCTTCTTTTAACTTATACCGGAGTCTTCTATGGCTGATCATTAATCGAATAATTCCTTTCGTTCCATTTTAGCTTTCTCCAAACGTAAGCAATTGCTTTTCCTGGGTTTTTTGCCCCATTTTGCGTGCATACTTAGCTTATATGAGTTTTCACGCATGCCAAAGTTTTTGTGCAACTCATATGGTCTCGAATATTACTTTTGGTTTTACTCCCCGCTCATTAGCCATGGTAGGTGCAACTTTCTTTTGGAGTGCATACAATTTTGTAGTTAGACTGTTATTACACAACCATTTCCTCTTTAGGTCACTGTGCTTTGGTTGAAGCCTTCTTCCTTATTTCCTCAACTAGTCTTTCATTGTAGTACTTGGGGGGGAGGGGATCCTCTGACTCTTGTAAGGCTACGAGTTTATCATATCATATGCCTGACGGAATTTTTCATGTTCTTCCTCGCCTATAATTACCCGTAGTTACTTATCTCCATGCCCTTGTGCTTGTAGGGTTGCCTCTGAACTAATATTTTGACTGTCTTCCCAGTGGCACTCTCTTTTATTCCCTTAACATTCATACGGTACCTTTAACTACCCTGACTCCTATCTGAATATATCTCAAGTATTACAATGACATTACTGCGAGGCTGAATTCACTATATTGTGTTTTACTATGCTTATCTTGCACGATCTGCTGATTCGTCTATAACCTCCTGTCTAGCCATAATTAGGCTCTTCCTTTACCATTCCATAATTACTAGAACCATTTAATTCTTGCTTAATGCCACATCATTCCATATTCCCCCCTTTAGGGGAGTACTAATATTTAGCGCTACAACGATCTACCTATAGATGTTTTACCTCTTTATCTTTGGCCTCTTCTCATATCATTGATGACCCTTACTTGCCTTGCGGTGATCCTTCTGTATCAAGGATAGCAACTTTCCTTACTCATGAGGGTGACACTTAGTATAACTGGCACGGACAGTCCCTTAAGATTAACTTTGCTCACATTGCTTGCTTTAGGGAAGCGTCTTCTTGAATGACCTTTCTCTGAATTTCTTATGAATCTTTTTCTGTTGTCCATTCTATTATTGCTGGAACGCAATCTGAAATTCTCATGATGCCGATCATTATCAAATTACTCAGTCCCTAATTCATGTTTAGCTTACCTTGTTCACCAGCCCCTACTGATTTCTATTACTTTGGGTCTAACTTTTCCTTCTGGTAGTCGCGTTGGAGTCACGAACTTATTTCTCAAAATAAGGATACAACCTTATGGCCTATACTCTTTTGTTGTCTCAAGGCCTGGAATTCTCATCTTTCCCTTCCCTCGATTATAGACTATGTAACACTGTCATTTCATTTTTTATTTCCACCGTTGTCATCCATGTATCACATCTCAATCATAATGTTTCATTAACTCTCTTCTTATTTTCCGCTAACGTTTATGTCTATCACTTTATTCTGAAAACACGAACAAGATATTCCTTTGCTCTTAGCTCCCTTTGCTACATCCATTGGCTCTTCGAGTTGCCTAACATTCTCTCTCTACTAGGGACGGGAGCCATACTAAGATAATATTTATCCCTTTCAAGGCTTCCAGTGCCTACCTTTATGGTACTCATATCTAGCCGTACTATTTTAGAGTGCACCATCTGGGTGCCTCACAAGAAGATCTATTAGCATATTTTCACTATCCTTCGGAAATGTCAACTAACGCAAACATTCCATCCCCCATTTTGGGTCACTCTAACCCCATCCAGATCGTGATATCCGTCCTTCTATTATACTTCTTTTGTTAACTTCCATAGGATATAAATGAGATGGGTGTGGCCATTTGTACATACCTCTGCTACCCTTGAAGGTAACTCAAAATGCTTATATCTCCCGTCCTGAATGGTAAATAATGACAGTCTTCATTAACTGGGTGCCTCGTACCCTTTTTCACCTTACTTCTTTTACTTGTTGAGACTTGTACTATCTTCTGCATCTCTCATTGCCTTTCACCATAGGGGTGTATAGATATCCTTGCCTTAAGGCTCCATATCAAGAGGCTTACACGTCTTAGTACACACATGATCTACTGAAGACCTTACATTTTCTCATCATAAGCATCATGAAAAATCGAGTTCCTCTAATTCAACTCTTCCACATATGCATTCAATCTCTTACCAACTGGAGGTATCGTCATATTATGGATAAAATAAAAGCTAGGAGTTTGAATTCTTATAAATGAGCTCTACCACATGATCTACAGTAAGAAGAAAGAGTGACAGTCCTAAATGCCCTGTAGCTTCCTACTTATAAGTGTGGTGCACGACACACCCATAAACAAGACTCTACTAGACACGGCTTGTAGACTCCCTAGAATATAACTACTCTGATACCACTTTTGTCACGCCCCGAGCCTAGGGGCGAGACCGGCACCCGGTGCCTTATCTATCCTTGCGTACCGACTTGCGACTCAGGAATTCTGGACATATAATGTCATACTTTGGCCAGGGGCCACATTGCAAGACAATTTGCAAATTAAAATATAAAACTGAATAGAGACTAACGCTGACTAAATATCAACATAAAGTTGGGCCGGCAAGGCCGTCATAACCACTATAGTTGACAAGCCAACAAAATATACGTACAGGGCCTACAAGCCCAACATACTGCACTAACTGACAGGATATGTCTATAAGCCTCTACTGATGGATGTACTGTGATCGAAACAGGGCCCTGACCTACCCATAACCTATCTACATACATATACAAGATGTACACAAAATTTCTAGACCCGGCAACTCCGAAGAACGGGGAGCTTACCGATAAAGCTGAACTCGGGCAACACCTACTAAGGAGGTCTACCCGTCTGTCTGTCTGAACCTGCACGCATGAAATGCAGCACCCCAGGAAGGGACGTCAGTACGAAATAATGTACCGAGAATGTAAGGCAATATACTGAAAGCTCAAACTGAACTGATAATATAATTACTGAAAATAACTGGGAGTCCAAGAAAATCTGAAAATATGCTCACCTGCTAATACTGACTCAACTCTCTCAATATAGTGAGTAAAATAGTTGTTCAGCCTTATAAGGCTCGGTATATATATATATATCTGCTCTGCCATAGTAGGCTCGCTCATAGGCGCTCAGCCATACTAGGCTCTATGTCACGGCTATGTTGGGCTCGTTCATAAGCGCTCGGCCACAATAGGCTCGGTATATAACTTACCATCTGATCAGAGATTGCCCAATAGGGGTCTGCCCATCGATTATAGCTCGATGGTAATGAAAATACTGTAATACTGTATATATAGACTTTCTGATCTCTTGACTAGAAAAAGGAAATACTCAATTGAATATGAAGTCCCGATAAGGAGAATATTGTAACTTACAAGACTAGGAAAATATAGGTAAATTCCGGGACATGATTTCTTTTCTTTATACCTCGTTATCAAACTTGTGTAATGACGAGATCATGCAAAATGAAGGAAGAGCTTAGCCTTAACATACCTGAGCCGTTTCTCCGAAAAATCCCTCTAACTCACGACAATCGCGACAAAACACGTGACGGCAAGACCAGAGTAAAAACAGTCCGTATGATATTCTTGAGAAAGATTGCACCGTAGTCCAATAGAATTGCAAAATCGCGTTGCTAATTTTTCTAAGAAGTTTCGTATGAACTTAAGTAACTTACATTACTAACAAGTATCATCTTGGAGGAAACCTTCTTGCTGAACCATTTCATTAATTTCAGAGACATCAAAACGAATTGAAAATGGGTTTTAAGTCTTTTTGGAATGAAATGTTGTTTTGTATACCAATTCCTAGAAATGAAGTGTCTTGCCATTATCATTTAGGTTGCCACCTTTCCATACCATTGTAAGAGTCATAAATATGGACAAGGCCTTGCTTCCACATAGGGGTGGGGTGGGGAAATTTTAAACTCATCCTATAATCAATTAATTAATTAGGTAATATCCCGCTACCCGGTAATTAACCAATTATCCGCATAATTAAGAATTATCTCAAATTACATAAAATTCTACTTATTTTTAATACACTTTATACACCTTACTATCATGTCCATGTGGTACATTGTACGGTACTAGTCCATAAATACCGGGTATTTTAGCTCGGGCCGTATTTTATTTCAAAATGACAAATTTCGACGAAACTCATTTTCTTCGATTTTCTTACCCTCTTACCTTCACGAATTTACCTATCCCTTGTTTGAAATAGCATAATACTTGTAACCTCAAAATAATCTCATTCCGAGCTTGCATCAATTTACTTATGGCATATTTTCACGTACGAAAACATGGGGTGTAATAGGTGATGTCGCTGAGGAGACTTTGTGGTGAGCTGCATTCCATGTTACGATCAATTTATTGTATTCTATCTATATCCGTATTTCCAGACAGTTGATGCAGTAGCATTGTATATTCTAGTAGATGCTCATGCACATGTGACACCGGATTTTGGGAATTTAGTCTATTAATCTTGGATGTATTTCTGTTACGTCATTCGATATTGAATTTTGGATGATATTCTAATTTTAAAGATAATATTAGTATTTTATATTAAAACAATACAGAGCTAATCTCGCTTAATTATATCATTGTTCTATAATATATTATGAACCATCGATTATCGTGTTGATTAAATTATAGGCTTGCCTTACGGCAACGTTGGGTGTGATCACGGCCTATGGTGGGAATTTGGTCGTGACAGCTTGGTATCAGAGCACTAGGTTCACTTAGGTCTCAGGAGTCATGAGCAAGTCTAGTAGAGTCTTGCGGATCGGTATAGAGACGTCTATACTTATCTTCGAGAGGCTACACTGCTGATAGGAGAACTTCCCTCCCATGATTCCTTGTGCGAATTGATTTCAGTCATTTTAGTTTAATTTGGTGTTGCCCACATATTCAGAGCTATAAATGGTGTATTGTGATATTTCTGACGTTGTTGTGAATGGTAGGGTATTTACTTATGTGTTGCGCCAGTTAATACTTCAGGAGGAGGATTATTCGATTCGTGAAAGGAAGATTCAGTATTTAATCCCAGCACAAGAGACACAATTGGGCTATAGATATTCATGCTTCGGTTGACGAAGTAGCGAGATTTGAAATCTCCATACTTGGTGGAATTCTTGTTTGAGTTGTGGTGTCGTCGTCCTTGTTTGAACTAATTAAGGCTTATTGGTATGATGTTCTTAATTTGTTTGTCTTTGGGGGTACGGTGTTGCGAAATGGTACCTAAGAAGCAATTATAGAAGATGGCGATGTGTTGCAACTTTAGGGTTGAATCAGTGTTTTCAGAGATGATCCTTGAGGTGGCTTCTATAATTAGGAAGTTTGAATGTGACGAAAAGAGTTTGCTTGGAATATAGAGGAACATGAATGCTTGATTATCGATTTGCGATGCAATATGGCTTCGAGTTTTAAACATATTATTAGACCTTTAGTTGATGTTAATGGAATGACCGGACACTTACATCTGGTGGATGAGTGTGGACTCGAGAAGATCAACTGATTTTGTAGTGGTTATCACCATGGCAATGATGTTGGATGATGTAGATATAAGGTTACACAAGTGGGCTATCTCCTATGAGGAAGTTAGAGGTTGTATGGTTTATGATGATATTCCCATGAAATGTTTTACCTTCTATCCAACGGGAGGCATGTACTGCGATGTGGGTCTGGACCACCTGAGGAGAATGGCGTGACCGTCATGAAGTTTAGTGTGCATTAGGGCTAATAATTTGGGATGTGCCATGATTTATGCAACATGAACTTACGAGAATTCAGCTAGGCAATAGTGGGGGATCGTGATAACTGAGAAGGAGAAGTTAATGTGGGTTCTTGGGTTATGTGATTGTGGCTTAAAGCCAAGTGGGGGAAGCTACCATTGATGATTGGGTCACGCGGTCACATGTTTTTAAAGTTTTTGGGTTTCAAAACATTGGCGGATTAGTTATGACTTGAAGAGGAGGACATCAAGGGTAACTCGAGCAAGGAACTTGATGGAGGTGTGTTACATTTCGCCTTATTGATTTATGGATGTTATAAGACGACTCAAATTTGATATTCCTTGTAGATGTAGTGTTCTAAGGAAATTATTCACTCGATTGCTTCCTCTATAGTATTTATGTACTAATAGAGTAGTAGTCCTTCGGCACGTTTGGTTATGTATTCGAGACTAGGTCAGAATGGGTGACACTTGGGAATGGTTCTAGTGGGTTAAAGATCTAAGATGGGATACCTAAGGATTTTCGGATTCGTGTGTGACTAAGGATTCAAGTTTTCATCGGATTGTGAGAGAGACTCGTAGTATTTCTACATCGTTATTGGTTATGAGAAGTAACGTTAGAGAGATAGAAGTGACAACTTCAGATTCGCAGAAGGTCTCTTTAGAATGGGCATATTAGTTGGAGGTACTATTGAGTGCATGAGAGGGTATAAATGGATTATGTATATTGAGACAATTTGGTCTTGTGATTTGGGTTCACTTGGGACGAGTGTTGATTGAGATCCATTATGTGCTCGTAAAGAGATGTGTAATTTTGAAGGCACATCAAGAGGAAACCTGGAGAAATGGGGTCAGTATAGCAGTGGCTTGGATCAGTATGGTAAGGGAAATCATCGGTTCCTTTACTATGATAAGGCCATACATGCATTTTGTGGCAATATTTGCGGTCTTGGCAGTTGATAAGCTGGGATTTTGACCGCTTATTTGCACTCTTTTACTTGCGTTTTAGCTCAAAAATGCTTAAAAGTATTCCCGGGAACTAATAAAATGTGCTTTCGTGCAGGAATATTGGGAGACGAGCCAAAGAAGTCAAAATAAACTCATAAAGGAGTCAAAAATGGACAAGGACCAAAACAAGGCAAAAAGGCCCACAGTGCCGACCGCACAATACTGTGTTTTGCCGCAGAACAATGAAACATCAAAGTCAGAAGATACGCCGCAGAAGAGGAGATTCAGAGAGTTAGTTTTGGGCAGGCTAAAGATATGCCGACCGCACCATAATTGTGCAGTCGTAGGATCACAAGTGCGGCCACACTCATAATTGTGTGGTCCGCAGAAGAAAAGAATCATAGAGACATGTTCCAGTCCAAGTTCAAGTGTGCGGCCGCACTCAGAATTATGCGGTTCGCACAATCAAATGAAGTTCGGACGCATCCCACTTTTATGCGACCGCAGAAGGCCCAGTTAACCAGTCAAGCTCAGAGTGCGGACCGTACACAGAATTGTGTGGCCGCACAACCTCCGCAGGGGCATTTGTGTTAGATATTTTCAGCCTAGTATAAATAGAACCTTTTGTCATTTTTAGGGTAGGTTTTGTTTTGGGAGAGCACCTGAGCCGTTTTTCTTTATTGTTTTGAGTAATATTGTACTAGATTAGCTTCTAAATATTAGATTTTATTTCCCTAATCAATTATTATGCATTCTATCTTAATTTCTTCTTGTATTTCTTCATTTTTTATGAGTAGCTAAATTTCTAGCTAGGGTTGTGGCCCAACCCTAGTGTGGGTACTTAATGGGTATTTGATTTAGGACTTGTTTGTGATTGGGTTAGTGATATTTAGCCTAGTTCTTACTTGAATTCAAGAATTAATGGTTGCAAATATTGATTCATGCCTAATTGACTTAGTCTCTACTTGAGAAAGAGAGATTAAGTCTAGGAAAACATGGATAACAAGAAATTGGGGTGAACTCAAGAATTTAATAGCCCCAATTATAGGGTTGATTCTAGAGATAGTAAGACCCTACTTGAGAATTTATCACTTGTTTTGTGCAATATGCATTTGGACTTAAGAAAGGCAAATTGGGCAAAATCACTCAAACTACCGAGAGGTATAGAGTGGGTAATTGTGTGTGATTGCTATATTACAACCCCGACCAATCAAACTTTCCCTACAGTTTACAACCCATTAAGTAACCACCTAGGTGGAAGTCACGACCCTGGATCTTTTATCATTTGGAAAACAACCAAAACCAAAAAATATTGTCTTCTAGTTTTATAATTGCAATCAATAGCTTAAAGTAGAAGTAGAAACAACAAATAAGAATCTGAAAGTGTAATCTAAGGCATATCGTACAATTACACTAAATATATACCTAATCCCAATTCTAACTCCCTGAGGATTCGACCCCGACTTGCGTTGGGTTTTATTATTGCTTCGACCGCCTCACTACCTATATTTGTGGTATGAGTTTGAGTGACATCAATTTTTGGCGTTGTTGCCGGGGAGTTAAACGGATTTAGCTATATATCTAGGTTTTTGTGTGATTTTTCTTCTTTTCCTTCCGAGTCACTAATTTTGTTTTTGAATTGCTTATAGGTACGGGAATGACTCTCAACAACGAGCCCATTGGTAATTTACCATTGGGGAAGGAAGTGGATGATGATCAAGGAGATGCGATTCTTCCCGAACCTCAAGCAAATAGGCAAGGCTGACCGCCTAATGATAATGTTCCCGTCCATCCCCCACCTCCACCAAGAGCAGCAGCACACCGGGTTTGACGAACAAGGGTTATGCAAGTGCTATAGTCCTACCCCGCATTAGGGCGGGCAACTTCCAAATCACCAACGTGATGCTTACACCACTTGTGCAACGGGGATTCTTCACTGGGGCTCCAAATCAAAAAGCTTACAAGCATCTCAAGGGGTTTGTCGATACTTGTTGGGGGAGAGAGAAAACCGATATTTCTGAGGACGCCCTGAGGTTGAGGCTATTTCCCTTTTATTTATGGGAAAAAGCATTGGACTGGCTAGAGAGATTTCCCAATCACTCCATCCATACATGGGATGAGTTGGCCGAAACATTCATTGCCAAATTTGTTTCTCCGGTGCACATGGCTACACTACGGGATGAAATTCTAGCGTTCAAGCAAGAGCCCAATGAGCCATTTCACGAGATTTGGGAAAGATACCGTACCATGGTTAAAGAGTGCCCGAATAATGATATGACCGAGGCCATGATCCAACAAACCTTCTAAAGGGGGATTAATACAACAAATCAATGTGTGCTAAATCAACTCGCCGGCGGGAACTTCATGAACTCACCTTATGCCGAAGCTTGTGAAATTTTAGATGAGATGGCGGATACCTCATCGGCATGGAAAAGTAGGGCCAATGTTCCGCAAGGTGACCCCAATGCCATTCACCTACACAAGGAACTACATGATCATGGGCAAGCTATCACAGAGTTAACAACCACAATGAACCAATTGGCCAAAGCTCAGCTTCAGGAAAGTTCAAGGGACGAAACAAGCGAATGCGATGGAAGGTGTAAATATGATGATGAACAAGATATGGCAACAAGGTCAACATGGGCAAAGTCGTACGGAACAATTCATGCAAGATGATAGTGGGTATGACCAAGGTGATTCGTATAATGAGCAAGAAGAAGAAGTGCAATTCGTCAATAATTATCAAGGTCAAAGAAACAATGCTCAAAATCAACAACAATGGAGATCACAAGGAAATCAAAAAAATTGGAACAACCAAGGCCACCAAGGCAATTGGAGTGGTGGCAACAACAATCAAGGTAATTGGGGAAATAACAATAATCAAGACAATTGGAAAAATCAAGTAAACCAAGGCAATTGGGGTGGCAATAATCAAAGTAATTGGGGAGTTAATCAAGGAGAGTGGAACAACAACAACAACCGGGGGTTGGGTTTTCAAAGGCCCCCGATGTTCCAAAAATCGAGAAATCCACCTCCCTATACTTCTCAAAGCCTAAGCTCTTGTAACAATGAGATGGGACGGATTGAAAATATGTTCAAACAAATGATGGAGAAAAATGTTGACTCTGATGCTCAATTAGCCTCCCACAACACTTCAATCTGCAATTTGGAGGTTCAACTTGGCCAAATCTCACAAGCATTGAACACTCGTCCTAAGGGGCACTACCAAGTGATACGATGGTGAACCCAAAGGGTGGGAATAATACGGGACATGCTATGGCCGTGACTACGAGAAGTGGAAAAGATGGAGATGCAACAACCTCAAATCAAAGAAGAATTATGGTTCAAGAAGATGAAATTCCAAGCAATGTGGTTCAAGCTAATGACGAAGTGAGAATTGATATTGATGAAAATGTGGAGGAGACTCAAGAAGAGGTGAACCCGTGTAGGGAGTACGTGATTGACATACCGTAACCGGTAGTGCCAAAGGCTAAGGCACCAATGCCAAGGCCTCCTCCTCCATACCCTCAAAGGCTTGCAAAGCAAAAATAGTGAGAACCAATTAAAAATGTTTATTGACATGATGAAGAGTTTATCTATCAATGTACCATTGGTTGAGGCGTTGGAACAAATGTCGGGTTATGCAAAGTTCATGAAGGACTTGGTCACCAAGAAGAGGTCAATGAATTGTGATACTATCAAGATGACACATCAAGTGAGTGCTATTGTGCACTCAATGGCTCCGAAATTGGAAGATCCGGGTGCTTTCACAATCGCTTGCACTATTGGGAGCACCGACTTTGCCAAAGCTTTATGTGATTTGGGGCAATTATCAACTTGATGCCCTACTCTGTATTCAAAGATTTGGGAATTGGGCAACCAAGACCCACATCTATGAGGCTGCAAATAGCGGATCGGACTATGAAAAGGCCATTAGGAACTATTGATGATGTGTTAGTCCGGGTTGATAAGTTCATCCTTCCAGCGGACTTTGTGATCCCTGATTGTGAGGTTGACTATGAAGTGCCTATTATCTTGGGTAGAGCTTTCCTTGCTACGGGGAAGGCTCTTGTTGATGTGGAAGCCAGTGAGCTCACTTTCCGGGTGGGTGATGAAAAGGTAGTTTTCCATGTGTGCAAATCGATGAGGCAACCAAATAGCAACGAAGTTTGTTCATTCATGGATTTAGCGACCGAAGTAATTGTTGATGATGCTAGTGCCACAATGAATGTTGAGGATAATTTGGAAGGCATATTGCTCAACCTGGATGATGATTAGGAGACAGAAGTCTATGTGGAGCATATGAATGCATTGCAAGGGATGGGGTCATACATTTATGAGCCCCGCAAGCTATCTTTGGATCTTAAAAACCGGAAGACTCCTCCAACAAAGCCCTCAATCGAGGAGCCTCCCACTTTTGAGTTAAAGCCAATGCCTCCGCATCTCACGTATGAATTCCTTGGCCCTTCTTCTACTTTACCGGTTATCCTTTCTTCTTGTTTGACTAACATGCAAGTAGAGTCCGCATTGGAGGTGCTACAAAGGAGGAAAAGAGCAATCGGATGGACCTTGGCGGATATCCGAGGCATAAGCCCCGCCTTTTGCATGCATAAGATTATATTGGAGGAGGGTGCCAAACCTCTGTTGAACATCAAAGGAGGCTAAATGAATCAATGCAAGAGGTGGTCAAGAAGGAGATCATAAAGTGGTTGGATTCCGGGGTTGTTTACCCCATTTCCGATAGCTCATGGACTTCTCCGGTGCAATGTGTCCCAAAGAATGGGGGCATGAGTGTGATAACTAATGACAAGAATGAATTGATCCTCACAAGAACTGTCACCGGGTGGAGAGTGTGCATGGACTATAGGAAGATCAACAAAGTAACTCGGAAAGATCATTTTCCGCTTCCATTTCTTGATCAAATGTTGGATAGGTTGGCCAGACGTGCTTTTTATTGCTTCCTGGATGGATACTCCTGCTACAATCAGATTCTTATTTCTCCTGAGGACCAAGAGAAGACCACTATCACATGTCCATATGGTACCGTTGCATTCTCGAGGATGCCATTTGGGTTATGTAATGCACCGACGACTTTTCAACGGTGTATGATGGCTATTTTCACTGATATGGTGGAAGATATTCTTGAGGTCTTCATGGATGATTTCTCCATCATTGGGAATTCTTTTGATGATTGGTTGAACAACTTGGACAAGTTATTAGCAAGATGTGAGGAAACTAACTTGGTTTTGAATTGGGAGAAATGTCACTTCATGGTCGAGGAAGGCATTGTCCTCGGTCACAAGATTTCAAAGTATGGTATTGAGGTTGATAAAGCCAAAATTGAAGTGATCTCCAAACTCCCTCACCCTACATCCGTGAAGGGAGTGAGGAGCTTCTTGGGTCATGCGGGGTTCTATCGCCGATTCATCAAAGATTTTTCAAAGTGGTGAACCTTTTGTGTAAACATTTGGATAAGGATGCCAAGTTCCATTTCAATGGAGATTGCATGAAGGCATTCGAGCTGCTTAAGTTCAAGTTGACCACTACTCGTATTATTACCGCACCGGATTGGAGCTTTCCTTTTGAGCTCATGTGTGACGCAAGGGATGTGGCGGTTGGAGCGGTGTTAGGGAAACGTATCAACAAAATCTTCCACTCGGTTTATTACGCAAGCAAGACCATGAATGATGCCCAAGTCAACTACGCAGTGACCAAAAACGAGCTCCTTGCTATTGTATTTGCTATGGAGAAGTTCCTCCCATACTTGATGGGTACAAAGGTGATTGTTCACACCGACCATGCGTTGCTTCGGTATTTGATGAGAAATAAAGATTCTAAGGCAAGGTTAATGCGGTGGTTGCTTCTATTGCAAGAGTTTGAATCTAGAGTTAGTAAGACCCGACTTGAGAATTTATCACTAGTTTTGTGCAATACCCATTTGGACTTGAGAAAGCCAAATTGGGCAAAATGACTCAAACTACCGAGAGGTATAGAGTGGCTAATTGCTTGTGATTGCTATATTAAAACCCATACCAATCAAACTTGCCCTAGAGTTTACAACCCATTAGGTAACCACCTTAGTGGAAGTCACGATCCTAGATCTTTTATCATTTGGAAAAAAACCAAAACCAAAACATATTGCCTTCTAGTTTTATAATTGCAATCAATAGCTTAAAGTAGAAGTAGAAACAACAAACAAGAATGTGGTAGTGTAATCTAAGGCATATCGTACAATTACACTAAATATATACCTAATCCCAATTCTAACTCCCTGAGGATTCGACTCCGACTTGCATTGGGTTCTATTATTGCTTCGACCGCCTCACTACCTATATTTGTGCTGTGAGTTTGGGTTACATCAATTTTTGACGCCGTTGCCGGGGAGTTAAACGGATTTTTGTGTGATTTGTCTTCTTTTCCTTCTGAGTCATTAATTTTGTTTTTGAATTGCTTATAGGTACGAGAATGGCTCTCAACAACGAGCCCATTGGTAATTTGCCATTGGGGGAGGAAGTGGACAATGATCAAGGAGATGAGGTTCTTCCTGAACCTCAAGAAAATAGGCGAGGCCGACCGCCTATTGATGTACCGATGGTGTGATCCGACGATGTGTATCGGAGGAAGAACAAATGGGTATTCTTGAGGCTTGCCACTCTTCATAGTATGGTGGTCACCATGGTGGAGCAAGAACGGCGGCAAAAGTTTTGAGTTGTGAATTTTATTGGCCTACTCTCTACAAGGAAGCTAGTGAGCTTGTCAAGCGGTGTGATGAATGCTAAAGGGCCGGTGGGATCTCAAAGAAGAATGAAATGCCTCTTACCACCATTTTAGAGATAGATATCTTCGATGTGTGGGGTATTGATTTTATGGGTCTATTTGTTAGCTCTTGTGGGAACACCAACATTCTAGTTGCGGTGGATTATGTATCTAAATGGGTTGAGGCCATTGCTTTGCCCAACAATGAAGTAAGGAGTGTGGTGGTATTCTTGAAAAAGAACATCTTCACGAGGATTGGTACCCCAAAAGTCATTATTAGTGATGGGGGTTGGCATTTTTGCAATAACTCTTTTGATACCTTACTCACAAAGTATGGTGTCACTCACGAAGTATTTTGTCAAAGACAGTCAATGCCAATCGGACGGATTGGTGAAGAAAACTTGATGATGCTCTTTGGGCTTATAGAACGGCCTACAAAATACCGATCGGGATGTCTCCATACCGGTTAGTGTTCGAGAAGGCATTCCATCTTCCGGTAGAACTTGAGCATAAGGCCATGTGGGATTTGAAGAAGTTGAACCTTGAATGGGATGCCGCGGCAAATCTAAGGATGTCACAATTGAATGAGCTTGATGAATTCCAGTATCATGCCTACACAAGCTCGTCTCTTTACAAGGAGAGGATGAAGTACCTCCATGACAAGTACATCCACAATAATAAATTTAAAGAGGGTGATCTTGTGCTATTGTTCAATTCCAGGTTATGGATGTTTCCGGGCAAGTTGAAGTCAAAATGGAGTGGCCCCTTTGAAGTAGTGAATGTAACCCCCTTTTGTGCTCTAGATTTGAAAAATAAGAATGATGAGGTGTTTAGAGTCAATGGGCACCGAGTTAAACATTATCTTGGCAAGGTTGATGATGGCCACATTGTGGCGGTTCTTCATTTCAAATGATTGGTAATCTGCGTCGTGCCGCGATGTTCAATCAGGCGCTTCTTGGGAGGCAACCCATGTACCTTTTTCCTTTTCTTGTTTTTCTTCTTTGTTAGATATCTTGGTTTTGTGCTAACTAGTTTTGAAGTGTATGTAGGAATGGGTGTGCACTGCAGGGACTGTGCAAGAAAAATTGGCAAAGTGTAACAAAAGTGCGGACCATACCAAATTTATGCGAACCGCACAATCACTCTGCGGCCGCACAATTCTGTGTGCTGTAGCACAAATGGAAGATAAAAAATTCATGGTCTCTGAAGTTTGGCCTGTCAAATTTCCTTAACAATTTGCGGTCGCACACAAAATTGTGCGGTCTGCACAAATTGTGCGACCGCACTCACTCTTGTGCGGACTGCAGAAATTCTTCCAAGGTACAGGTAAGAAGTGCGGACCGCACTCAAAATTGTGCGGCCACACTCAAGTAATTTCTGGGCCCGAAGGGTCAACCTATAAATAGGGCTTTTCATAACTTTTCACACTTTACACTCTCTGAAATCTCAAGCCCTAAGCAAGCACGGTGCACACCCCATTAGCTCTAAACTTTCCCTCGTTTCATCAAGTTAGATTCTCACCTGCATCATTCACTACTGGTATGTTCAATCCATGTTAGATTTTTGTGCTTTCTTCATAATTTGTGTTCTTGTTTTCTTTGATTAGTTTAGTTATTTTTAAGCCTATAAATGTCTAATGTGCTTAATATGTGCATCTAAATCATGTGGGTAGCCTTGTATGTGTTAATTAGGGACTGGGTAGACCACTAAGCTTGTCAATTTGTACAAACCCTATCTAAATTGTGAAAAATACATGAACCCTAGTTTACTGCCCGAGAAATTCAAATTGTGCGGCCGCACACATTTTTGTGCGGTCCACAGTCCTTTAACCTAGGGCTTCTGTGTGCTTGAATTGTGCGGACCGCACTCAAAAAATATGCGGTCCGCAATGAAATTATGCGGTCTGCAGAAAAATTGTGTGGTCTGCATTGATTAATGATCAGAGAACCCAGTATTCTGAACCTGGGGTTGTGCGGCCGCACTCAAAATTATGCGGTCCGCACTTTTGGTTGTGCAGCCGCACTCACTTTTGTGTAGTCCGCACTGCCTCTTCTATTTTTCCACAACTGGCCTGCAACTGTCATGCATATATCTGTGTCCTTTGAACCTGAACTCTAACTGATTCTTGTTGTTATGAATTGCAGACGATGATTAGATCACGTGGTAGAGGAGATACATCAAAAGGAAGGGCAGAACCCTTCTGAGGCCGAGGCAAGAGTAACCTACCACTTGCTATTCAGAGGACCATAGGAAAGAAACAAACCGCCAACAGAGTTCCTGAAGTCTCTGAGACCAGTGAGTATCTCCCATCTGGGGAAGCTTCTGAGGGTAACTCCGTGCAAGCACAGTCGGAAGCCCAATCACAACAATTCCCAGGTAGATTCCACTTGGTAGATGAGTCATCTTCTGCTGCTAGTTCTTCTGAAGGTTCGGAAGAGGGTAGCCCAGATTCCGAGCCCTCTTCCTCACATGCCCCGGCTGCACCAATCAATGTTGATGATGATGATGATGGTATAGGGGGTGATGCTACAATGGGGGGGTTTAGAGAGGTCGAAGAAAAGGGAGATGTGGGAAGACAGATTTTTCAGCTTGACTGCCTTCAAAAGATTTAGAGAGTGGTGGCCCTAGAGATCGCTCACTCTTGAGCGACATTTCTTGATGAAGGATTTGGACAAACACAATCCAAATGTTCTTAGAAAGTTCCAGGAGTGAAAGGGATGAAAATGGTTCACCCAAAGCGTCCTCGATGCAAATGAGCACTTGGTTATAGAATTTTATGCCAATGTGGCTCACATTAATAAGGGTACCAAGGTGACAAAAGTGCAAAATCTGAAAACACGATTCGACTCCTGTGCTTTGAACTCTTATGTGGGATTTAAAGAAGTGGAGGCTGTCCAATACTTGGAAAAGCTGGCTATGGGTGAGGTAGCTCGCCCATCGCTAGCTGAGATTTTAACTATTCGAGAATCAACACCTCCATGGCTTACATCAGGGGTTCCCATATTTTGGTCCACCCTAACTTTTGAAGCAAAAGTGTGGCAAACATTTGTGTGTAACCGCATTGATCAGTGCCTAAATGAGAACAACCTCTCACTTTCCCGTACAGTCCTAGTGGCTTCGATTATGGCTGGGTATTCGATTAATCTTGGTGCCATCATGTCCACCAACATCACATTAGGTGTCCAGAAAGATGAGAGATCATACCCGTACCCGAACTTCCTCACAAAATACTTTAAAGATCAAAAGGTGGAGCCGAGGCAATATGATACAGAAGTAATGGTCAAGAAGCCTTTCTCATGGTACCACTGCAGGGTGATGACAACCCAAAGTTCAAGGGTAAGGCAACTACCTTCGCTAGCCAGTCTGAGGAGCCAGTGGTAGTAGTTACTGATTCAGCGGCTGAGCCTTCCACAGCAGTCGGTCCTTCCACCGGGACAACAGCCATGTTACCACTGTCGACTTCTAGACCACCAGCTTCATTATCAGTGCCATTATTTGTGCCAGCTTCATCCATTTATCCATAGACTGCGCTGCGAGTCTCCCAAACATTGGCGAGTCTCAACAACTGGATGCAGGCAGCTACTTCAAAGCTGTCTGACATATCCAGTGTTGTTGCAGTACAGTCAGCAGCCCCAGTAACACCATAGGTACCTCCGTTAGTGGAGGAAACAATGAAGAAGATTCTAGATAACCAGAAGACCATTATGGAGACTCTAGTGGCACATGGGGAGGTCTTTGAGGAGTTGGGAAAGTAAATAAAGAAGATGGGCAAGTCTTAGACATCGAAGAGGTCAATGGACAAGTTGAGAAAAGTGGTTGCCAAAATTGCATCTGCTGGAGATCTACCACTGGACTTACTTATGAAGGGAGCAGCTTCAGACCTAGCAGCACAGGCAGCACCAGCAGTACCAGAGGCATCACATATAGAAGCCGGCCAGTCCGAGGAGCCGGTTACGACTGCCCACACCGCTGAGGAGATGATCCAGATGCTCAACAACCCTGTTATCCCTCAGCCAGGTGATGATGAGATGCAACTAGAGGAGACAGAGGGTGCTGTGGATCCCATGCAGACTGAGACCACATAGGGAGTTATCTTAACTCTCTACCCTTCCCTGTTCTTATTTTTATTAAGCATTGGGGACAATGCATATTTTTATTTGGGGGATGGTATATTTTGATTGATTGACATTGACATGTGGCCTGTAATAACTCTTATACTATTTTTTTTCCTTTATCTTTATTTTCTCTTTGGTATATATATATTCTCCCCCTTCGTTTGATGTATATATTTAGTCTCACTTATGTATATATTCATTTTACTTCAATTTGTATATTTATTTATCTTGGTTTCCGTAGTTTATTTTGTAGCTTCTTTACTTTGTCTTTCTTAGTAGTATAACTTCTTATTTACTTTAGTAGTTTCTTTTTTTTTTGTTAGCTTCTTTTTACGTTTGAGTGATCAATAAGCATTTGATTTTCTTAATGCCACGGTTCTTTCCAAAAGTAGATATTGTGTGAACCGTGTAGCTCTTCCCAATGATGGATGACCTGACAACCTTCTTAAGGGATTGAGTCCGTTTTATTTTATGTTTAGGAAAATATAGTAGTAATGAATAAAAGGATCTCAATCATGCTTTACTTGGTACCAACACATTTACCTCCGACCTTATGGTTAAAAACAAAGTAGTTGGCATAAAATAGCTCTAGTTGTGACCTTTTGACTCTTGTGTTGACTTAAACAGTCATCAAATGGTTCAGTCGAGCCATTTGTGATTCTCAATATTAACTAGGGTTGTTGTGGGCCCTCTACTCCGTTCTCTTTAGCAATCCATTAGCGTGAAAGGGGAGGCATTAAATTGCAAGTCCAAGTTCCCGTGCTAATAGTCAAGAACTTCCCCCGAATGTTTTTCTAGGCGAAATTCTAAGTGTAGCTTAGCTTGAGAAGTGATTGTAGGCTCTCCTTGATCCGATTTGAAGTTTGAAATCTTCCATAGCCTACCAATGTGATATCCCTAGTCAACTCATTTGAGCCTAAGCCTTTTTTTCTCAATAACCATGTTACAAGCCTTTATCTATTTTGTAATGACCCTCTCTTGGCACCCAATCTCTTCTTAGCATTCTTGAGAAAGAATCGACAAAAACATAAGTTTGGGGGAGAGACGAGAAGTTTGAAAGTGATAAAAGGTACAAAGAAGAGAAAGAAAGGAAGAAAAGGGAAGGCAAAGAAAAGAAAGAAAGAACAAAAAGAAAAATGCCAAAAAGAAAGTGAATAAGGTAGAGAGTTGAAGGGATTGAAAGAAAACAATGATGAAAGGCATGGAGTAAATAGAAAAGGAGAAAAATGAATGTCATGACCAAGAAAGAGTGACACTACGTCTCTCTAGTTCCCCTGAGGAAAAAGTAATTGACTCAAAGAGTCAACATAGTATGAAGAAAATGGAGTGCTTAAGGAGAAATGAAATCATTCTATTCCAACAAGTCCTACCTTAGTCCAAAAGCCTTCATTACATCTCGCAAATGCGGACCGTACCATAATTGTGCGGTCGCAGGATGACAAGTGCGGCCGCACTCATAATTGTGCGGTCCACAGAAGAGAAGAATCAGAGAGTCATGTTCCAGTCCAAGTTCC
The DNA here is from genome assembly GCF_000390325.3 of Nicotiana tomentosiformis. Lineage (NCBI taxonomy): Eukaryota > Viridiplantae > Streptophyta > Magnoliopsida > Solanales > Solanaceae > Nicotiana > Nicotiana tomentosiformis. The sequence goes on from NC_090813.1 coordinate 178,292,097, forward strand.
AGTGTGCGGCCGCACTCAGAATTGTGCGGTCCACACAATCAAATGAAGTGCGGCCGCATCACACTTTTAGGCAACCGTAGAAGGACCAGTTGATTAGTCAAGCTCAGAGTGCGGACCGCACACAGAATTTTACGGCCATACAACCTCTGTTGGGGTATTTTTATCAAATATTTTCAGCCTAGTATAAATAGAACTTTTTGTCATTTTTAGGGTAAGTTTTGTTTTGGGAGAGCACCTGAGCCATTTTTCTTTATTGTTTTGAGTAATATTGTACTAGATTAGCTTCTAAACATTAGATTTTCTTTCCCTAATCAATTATTATGCATTCTATCTTAATTTCTTCTTGTATTTCTTCATTTTTTATGAGTAGCTAAATTTCTAGCTAGGGTTGTGGCCCAACCCTAGTGTGGGTACTTAATAGGCATTTGATTTAGGACTTGTTTGTGATTGGGTTAGTGATATTTAGCCTAGTTCTTGATTGAATTCAAGAATTAATGATTGCAAACATTTATTCCTGCCTAATTGACTTAGTCTCTACTTCCGAAAGAGAGACTAAGTCTAGGAAAACTTGGCTAACAAGAAATTGGGGTGAACTCAAGAATTTGATAGCCCCAATTAAAGTGTTAAATCTAGAGATAGTAAGACCCGACTTGAGCATTTATCACTTATTTCGTGCAATACCCATTTGGACCTGAGAAAGCCAAATTGGGTAAAATCACTCAAACTACTGAGAGGTATAGAGCGGGTAATTGCGTGTGATTGCTATATTACAACCCCGACCAATCAAACTTGCCCTAGAGTTTACAATCCATTAGGTAACCACCTAGGCGGAAGTCACGACCCAAGATCTTTTATCATTTGGAAAATAACCAAAACCAAAAAATATTGTCTTTTAGTTTTATAATTGTAATCAATATCTTAAAGTAGAAGTAGAAACAACAAACAAGGATGTGGAAGTGTAATGTAAGGCATATTGTACAATTACACTAAATATATACCTAATCCCAATTCTAACTCCCTGAGGATTCGACCCCGACTTGCGTTGGATTTTATTATTGCTTCGACCGCCTCACTACCTATATTTGTGGTGTAAGTTAGGGTGACATCAATTTTTGCCTCCGTGATTTGGTTGATTTAGAGGGATTAAATTCTGATGGCTTGATTGTGTACAGATAGGTCTTGACCATGACTTGAGATTGGTATCTTCTATGGTTATGGAAAGTTGGTTGCATGTTACGATTTTCTTTTCCTGAGATGAGTTAATTGAAAAAATTCTAATTGATGGAGTGCTTATTCTACTTGTGATTCAGATTTTACAACGGGATTCTCGTATTTCCATATGATTGCATGGTGGATGCAGTGAGGTATGGAATTAGGATTTGAGGGGTCAAGGTTGTGGTTCAGTTTTGATAGGAATGTCATGAGTTGGAGGCAGCAGGGAAGATTTCAGATGTTTAGAGTATGCTAGCACTATTTTTGGTGTCGCCTGAGAATGGTTTGTTTTGTGAAAGAAGTATTGTGTATTGATTTACGGATGCTTGACTAGCACTACAGAAATAGCATGGCCGGTGGCTATTGATGTTCAGATTTTGTTACTTGGTGCGGAAGATTGTGGGAGTATCTCCCATGGGATGATTGTGTAGGTGTGTCATGTTAGTCATTAAAGTGGGAAAGATTGAGATCAGGTATAGATATTCTAGTACTGTCGCAGATTTGAGAATTTAATTTTGAAAGGTGGGCTATTTCTCTGGTTGCGGACTCTAGAAGCTTGCTCATGGTTTGACAAAAAATTGTATGAGTCATATATTGGGTCATTGTGGATCTTAGGATGGCTATTTACCTATTTTGGGGTGTTCGGAATCGGTTTAGAGGTCCATTGATAGGCCTAATGTGAATGTATATTCTATACTAGATCAGATAAGTTTATTTAGGACAGCATTTATCTATAGATGAGTCTTCGTACATGGAGGATGTCATTCCTATCATCATCAATTTCCTGTATTACTTTTTATGCTATGTGAGTTATGAGGCGACTTGATTATTCACCCACATGTTGTGGTCATCTTTACACTTGTGGTGTTATATGGGCGAGAAGGCTATCGAGATGCTAGGTGTTTATTACACCTTAGTTGTCCTTGGCCTCTTTCATAACGCTATTATGCTATCCATCTCACTAGGGTTATTTTTATGCACTTGGCGTGCTTGTTGTTAATATACGTGTGTCTAGTGAGTATGAGTTTCTTGACTTGATGGGTATTCCCATGCATATTATTATGTGTGGATCGGATGACACGCCGCCATGGGTACAATATTTGGATTGTTTTGCACGCTGCAACAGTATCATGTGTGGATCGTGTTGCACACCGCAACAATGAGAGGTTGGATACAACTCCTTACACTTATTTTGTGAGTTTTGCTTCTTTTCTATGGGATAGATTCATTCCGTATTGTTTGGTTGTTATATCTGTTATGCCTGTTGGGTAGTTCTGGTACTTGGTTTCCCTTTCCTTATTGATCATATTCGAGTTGTATCTTGTTGGTGCATGTATCGCGTCGTATGGGATCTTAGATGGATTTTGATATGGCTTGTCAGCCGAGCAGCTTATACTGGGTGAGACTATATTATTGGACCTAGAATCAGTATAATCGGATTTGTATAATGTATGTTTGGAAAGGGAATAACGCTAATCAGTTCAAAATGCAGTAATGGTTCTTGTCTCGCGGAGAAACTCCATGAAATATTGGTTTGACGGGTGGTTATGAGTTTCTGGACATCTCTTTCATCGTTGCAGTATTGTAAGGGTTGGCACGGGGCTTTTATGTGTCCGAAGGTATATACCAGCACCGGGTTCGGAAATTTATAGCTATTACGGTTGGATGATATTACTCTGGACATATGAACGATACGGTACATTGTGTGGTTACAACTTGGGTGTATATGTATGTTTTGGTACAACTTGTGGAGAATGATGCAGTGTATGTATTCAAGAATCGGACCTTATAGGAAATTCGGAATGTTGGAATTTGGTTCTAAGGCTTATGGAATAACGTAGCAGGAAGGATCTTCAGCCTAGGTTCAGCTAATGAGCTCATATGGATTGAGGTGGCACGAGTATGTGCACAGGGAGTTATATAGTGATTTGGCAGCATGGGAGCGACCATGGCACGTTCGAGGACGAATATATGTGTAAGTAAGAAAGAATGTAATAACCCGATCAGTCGCATCGATCTCTAGTATGTCGTTCGGCGGTTTGAGACCTTGAGTAGCTTCACTATATGTATTATGACTTGCACGTGTAGTCGGTTTTGATTTTTGGGAAGTTTGGAGTTGATTTGGAAGAATAATTCTCAATTCGAAATCTTTAGGTTAGAAGAGTTAACCAAGGTTTGACTTTTGAGTAAGCAACCTCGGAATTGGTATTTGAAGGTTTCTATAGGTTCGTAAGGTGATTTCGGACTAGGCCGTATGTTTGGGTTGAGTATTGCTTGGTTCGGGAGCGATTTGGCGCATGTTGTCGAAAGTTTGCATTTTGAAGGTTTTTAAACTTGCTAAGATGACTTGGAGTGCAGTTTGATGTTATCGGACTCCGGGTGGTGTTCTGGAACCTTGAATAGGTACATTTAGTTGATTGGGGCTTGTGTGTAAAGTTTGGTAATGATCCGGAATGTTTAAGAGTGATTCACACACTTAAGTTGCATACTAGTTAAGTTTAAGAAAATGAGTTTACCACGGTCAAACAGAGGACTTAAAGAGCTCAGATTCATGATTTAGAACTCTCAACAAGTTTTTATGATGATTTTGGACTTGTCCGCAAGTTTTGGTTAGATTCCGATGAGTTTCGGATGGGTTTGGATTATGTCGCACTCTTATTTGATGTTTTGACGTTGTTTGTTTTGGCATAAAGGGTACCATATTGAGAAAATGACCTTTTTATTTGTGATTCGATTGAGCCATTAGATTTGTATCATAATTACGGAACCATAGCAACAAGAATCGTCGAATTCCGGAATCGTATGAGAAAGTTATGTCCATTTCTGTGTCGGAAAAGATTGTTGGTTTCTGATGCGAACTTTTGTACTTCGCGAACGTAAAGAAGGAAATTTAGGTTGACCGTCAATGAGAAAAATTACTCTTTATAAATGCGATGGTGTCCCGCGATGGCAATAAACAAAAATCACCTAGGCAGTGGTTTAAATTGGCAAACCGAGCATTTTAGTATTTTGAGCATATCGTGAGTTCTAGAGCTCTGTTTGAGGTAATGTTTACGGCGTTGTTCTCGTCTCAACAAGGGGTAAATATCTAACCTTTTTTTCCCAAAAATATTTTCGTTGGCTATCATTTTTATTCGTATGTGGATTGTAGATATTAGGATTTTTAGCCCCAAAGTTGAGAAACAGTAAATCCTTGATTTGAGGGTCAATTCATGGACGAAGTGTGATTATTTTCTGGATATAAACTATATAAGTTATGGATAATATTTATTTTTGATAATTTTTGAAATCCGGGCGAGCGAACCCAGAGTTGACTTTGTTGACTTTTCGTGGGGAGTTTGGAATTTATTTCTAATTATTAAATTATGAGTCTTTGGGTATATTTTAATTGGTTAGCACTATATTTTACTAGCTTTGGATCGGTTGGCATTGGTTTGAGGGCATTGGCGTCGGTTATCGGATTTCAGAGCAAGGCATGTCTCATGTCGAACCTTGTAATAGGGAATTTACCCCGTTATTACTATATTTGTTGTGTGCTACGTTATGACGTGACTAGTGTCAGTGCGTATGCTAGATTCTTGATCAGTTCCAAGTAGACTTAGACTCACATCATGTTTTAACTGTATTACTTGAGTTATCCTTGCTTGTTTAAATACCTTAATTTAATTTTTAGCCTGAGACTTGACTTGTGTAGAGTATCGGACTTGCTATTTTAGATACTTGGCGAGCTACTTGATTAGTCGTGAAAATTATACTTCCTTTTACGAATTTCTTTCGCGTTGTGCGTATTCGTCCGAAAGTTTTCTTGAATTTCATAACTCACATGTATATTTGTGAGTGGGGCCAGTGACCTGCCAAAGTTTCATATTCTTATGGGATTGGGTTGAATGCCTCAGCAGTACTCTTGTGGGATCGGGCCCTTTCGCCTCGGTAGTATTATGTAAAAAAACCTCTGATGGGATAGGGTCATTCGCCTCGGCAGTATCATGTAACATATTCTTATGGGATCGAGTTGTACGCCACGATAGGATATTGTACTATCACTCTTATGGGATCGGGTTGTTCATCTCGACAGAATCGTACGTAATATTCAATAAGGAGTCAGTGTACCTATGAGTCTTTCTGTCTTGAGATGTGACATTTTATTTGGTATTGATCATTATGTATTTCATTCATGGTAGTATTAGGTATTTGAGGACTTAGTATTTACTCTTCTGTTGAGGATCATGATACACACACACATCTGCTTTGTTGCTTTTATCTGCCATGCTTCATACCTGCCTACCTTTATTGTACTTTATTTATTGGACCACTAGTAAGTGTCAATGTGGACAATTTGTTACTACTTCATTGAGGTTAGGCTCGATACTTACTGGGTGCACGTTGATTTACGTACCCATACTACACTTCTGCACTAATTGTGCAGGTATTGAGACAGGTACTTCTAGTGGTCACGCGGGCGCGTAGGCACTGCCGCTAAGGAAACTTTGTGGTAAGCTGCATTCCATGTTATGACCTGTAGCACAAAGAGCCCCCATCCTATCCATTTATTGTATTCTGTCTATTTCTTTATTTCCACACAGTTGATGTAGTAGCATTGTCTATTCTAGTAGATGCTAATGCACTTGTAACACCGGGTTTTGGGAATTTAGTCTATTAATCTTGCATGTAATTCTATTACAGCATTCAGTATTGTATTTTGATCATATTCTAATTTTGAAGATAATGTTAGTATTTTCTATAAAAACAGAGCAAATATCTCTTAATTATTTCACCATTGTTCTAATATGTATTATGAAACGCCAATTATCGTGTTGATTAAATTGTAGGCTTGTATAACGATAGTGTTAGGTGTCATCATGGCCTATGGTGGGAATTGGGTCATGATACAAATATGATTGCACTCCAATTTAATTAAAGAAATGGAAAACAAAGTGATATGGTTGTTAATATCATTATAACGACCCTACCAGTTGTTTTGAGCTTTATCATTTTGTTTAGTGGTTTGAGGTCTTGAGTAGCTTCATATGATATATCACGACTTGTGTGTATGGTTATTTTCAAAGTTCGAGAGGTTCGCAATTTGATTAGGAAGAGAATTTTTCATATTTGAAAGCTTTAAGTTGAAGATTTGACCAAGGTTTGGCTTTTATGTAAATAGTCTCGGATTCGTGTTTTAATGATTCCAATAGGTTTATATGGTGATTATGGACTTAGGAGTATGTCTAGATTTTAATTTGGAGGTTCCTAGGTTAATTTTGTGTCACGCCCCGAACTCGAGGAGCGTGACCGGCGCTCAACCGAGTGAACCCAGTCGAGTAAGCCTACGTTACATCAACCTCTCATCATAACTCATGCATGATTTATCAAAGCATAATTAAATCATGACTTTCATATTTGAATACACTTGGCTCAATGGCCCGTAAATATTTTTTTTTTCTCGTGATGGGTACATAGCTTCATAAATATTTGTGAACATAAATACATGACAAAACTCAAAAACTTAAGTACATGACCCACAGTGTACATGGAGCTTCTATGACAATAGATACCTAAGTACACAAAACCAACTAGACTTGAATGCCCACTGAAATTGTAGCGGGCTCACCAAATCAGCGGAAAAGAATGTACTGCTATCACTTATCAATGCCACCTGCTGTAGAACTACCTGCATCCATTAAAGATGAAGTGCTCCTGGCAAAAGGGACGTTAGTACAGTCGAATAGCACTAGTATGTATAGCTAGAAATCCTCTTTCAAAATAGAATGCCCATATGATTTATATGTGGAACACATAATATAATATAATTGAAATAGCCTATACAAACAAGGACAACGAAAGTGGCACCTATTGTCTGCATTAATAATGTGTCTTATTAGACCGTCCATATCCCTCTATTATCTTACACCTATACATTTCATAGACCGACCTTAATGTTCACATGTCATATTAAACACTTATGTCTTTCATAGACCGTTCATAAGATTCCATAGACAATACACCTATGCATCTCATGGACCGTTCATAGGATTCACAGGATTTCATAACATAATATACCTATGCGTTTCATAGACCGTCCACATGATTTTATAACACAATATACCTATGCGTTTCATAGACCGTCCACAGGATTTCACAACATAATATACCTATGCGTTTCATAGACCATCCACAGGATTTCATAACACAATATACTTATGCGTTTCATAGTCCATCCACAGGATTTTATATCATAATATACCTATGCGTTTCATAGACCGTCCACAGAATTTCATAACACAATATACCTATGCATTTCATAGACCGTCTATAGGGTTTCATAACACAATATACCTATGTGTTTCATAGACTGTCCACATGATTTCATAACATAATATACCCATGTGTTTCATAGACCGTCCACAGGATTTCATAACACAATATACCTATGCATTTCATAGACCGTCCATAGGGTTTGATAACACAATATACTTATGCGTTTTATAGACCGTCCACAGGATTACATAACATAATATACCTATGCGTTTCATAGACCGTCCACATGATTTCATAACATTTAACGTCGTAATTACTCACATCATTGGAATACTTCATGTTCATGCTTATCATGGAGAAACACAACTCATTACATTAGCGCATGCATGGTAAATCAATAAGTCGATTTCAATGGCACATGGGCCCAATTCCTTTTCTTAAGGTTCATCATCATTTAACAAAGGACATCTCATAATTCACTCCATAAACATACAACTATAGTTGAAACCATTGGGACATACAACACTTCATAATTCTCATTTAGGCAACAACCACATTTCATGTTCATACTATCACTTTCTTGTACTTGCCATGGGTTATCATAGAACATTAAGAGCATTTAGAAAATTTAGGAACATCATAGTCTTTACTCACAAGAGCATAAGGTCTTATAACACATTGGAAACAAAAGTACAAATACGTACATCTCATAACCTTTCACACCATACAACAACAACAACAACAACAATCCAGTATAATCCCACAAGTGGGGTCTGGGAGGGTAGGATGTACACAGCCTTACCCCTACCCTGGACGGGCAACGAATATGTACATCTCATAACCTTTCACATCATATATCACTTAAATAGTACTTTCAACCACTTACAACATTATTATTTCATTGGCTCTATTGGCCATACATATGATTATTCATTCATGGCATAATGGCCGTATTTCATATTCCACACTTTAATATATTTTCTTTCATGGATCATCATCATAAATATCAACATATACAATATTTCGGAAATCACAACTTTAGGTTCATTAGTAATGAAGACTTTAAACACAATGGATTTCTTTCCAAGAAATTGAGTAAAATGATTGGCAGTCGAAGCACAAGTTATAATCATAAACAAGTAACACATCATTTATTCTTGAAATACTTTTTCTCAAAAAGCATACACAATTTCCACTCACGAATGTGTAAGAACACAAAACACATTGAAAAATACTTACAAAGCATAGCATTAGCTAAAACAACCATATTTGGGCATCACTTGAGTTCATAAGCTTTTAGCCAATTATATTATCAAAGTCAATTTTGGAATAGTTGAGTCAAAGCTCATTTCATAATCTTTCTTACATCATCTCATTTCATGGGCACCATTGGCCACAAGTATAACTTTCATTCTTGGCACGTTGGCCACACTTTATATCCCCAATTCACTTGTTTCACTTCCAATCATCTTTATAGGTTATCAACAATAAGACATTTCAAATCAATACTTTAGGTACACATATGAGCAATTAAGAGTCTTAAAAATATTGAGATTATCTCACACAATTTGGCATACTATCTTTCACTGAAACACGACTCAAAGCCATAGTATTTTAATACGCAACACATACTTTGAAACTTACGGGAACATTATGGAATTCAATTTCAAGAGAGAAAGTTTAGCCAACATACCTTGATGGAGCTCTTTAGTGATACTAAAACCTCCCACTACTCTTACAACTTCAATCTACATCAACATAATTCAATTGGACAAATATTAGTAAACATTTCCAGGTTTTTTGTCGTTTTGGCATTTTATCAAACACCTAGAGTGCATAACACTCAACTACCTCTAGTAATGGTGTTTCTTCATCCAACAATCCCCCATTTCTACCAACATGAGATACTACAACATCCTTTTTCCACTAACTACATTCTTAGCACCATTTTAATCATCAATGAACTCACATCCACCAAATTTTACTAATTAACTCATTACAAAATCTCTACAATATTCAATAATCTAGGTTAAGCACTAGTGGCTTCCAATCACCATCCCATAACTTTCAATACTTAATTCATACTCATATTCCCATAATATATCCATACATGTAAGTCTAAGGGTGTAGGATTACCTTTTGGAAGAAATCTTGCAAAACCCTCCTTTCAGTTCTTGAAGAACGTTCTTGACGATCTATGTATTTTATGGAGGATTGAGTTAGTCTTAGGGTGGAATTGATGGAATGCAACTTAAAATTAGTAGGGATTACTCACCTTGAAGATGGGGGGGAGTTGGAGCTCTTGAGAGAGTGGAGGAAAACCCCAAAGTTCTGCCAAGAAAAATGGGGTAAAATGAACCCCGAAATGAGTATATAACGTTTCGGGCACCACAGGTGGTGCCGGGGGCTGCCTGTGGCGCTGGTTCCAGTAGCTGAAAGAAATCCCCAATGCCAGGGACAGCGCCCCGCGCTACCCTGGGCGCTGGCGACCGGAAATGATTTTTTTCTGACACGGGAATGGGCATAACTCTCTCATACGATGTCCGCATTCAACGATTCTTTTTGCTATAACTCCGAAATTTCAATACGGATCTAATGCTTTAATCAAAACTGAATTTGGAGATCATTTGCTTAATATGATACCACATATACTCGAAGAAATGACATCGTTGAAACACTTTTGATGTCAAAATAATGTTGTTCCACCCCATAGGTCTCCTTTGGTACTGGAATATGTTATTCCTGAATATTGTTTTCGTACTTTAAAATCTTAAATAATTAGGAAATTCTAACGGGGCCTTACATTTTGCTCTATTTGGTGAAAGTTGGCAATTTGAAGGTTTAGAAATTTATAAGTTTAACCATGAGTTGCCTTTGATGATAATGAGTTCGGATTGTTATTTCAAAAGTTAGAATAGGTTCATTACATCATTTGGAACTTGTGTGCAAAGTTTGGTTGCATTCCGAGTTGGTTTGACAGGAATCAGACACTTGGTTGTGATTTTAGCAGTTCTTGGGTTTCATTGTGATTTGATGTGTTTTGGTGTTAGATTCGTGTTTCTATATATTATTTTAATGATCCGATCATGCAAGGATGTTCTTATAAGGTTTATGTACTTGTTTTTATGATTAGATGGGGTCTCGAGGAGCTCGGGAGAGTTTCGGATTGGTTTCGAATTTTCTTTTGCTAAGTTGAGTTGTGTTGGGTCTGGTTTTCTCGCATTTGCGATGAGGAGGTCTCAAATGTGACCATCACAATTGCGACTCATAGCGACTGGGAAGGGACCTAGCATTTCCGAGGATTATGTCGTATTTGCGACTGTTAGGGCGTCTGCTTTTACAAGTTGTGTGTCGCTTTTACAACTGGTCGCAGAGGGAGGAAATTCACATTTGCGAAGTATACAGTGGCAAATGTGACATTTACTGGGTTTGTCAGCATTCATTTTTGCAAGACTTTGTTTGCATTTGCGGTGGTCGCATTCGCGAAGCCCTGAACGCAAATACGACATCCGCAGCTGGTTATATGCTGTGTATTTTGGGACTTAGTCTCATTTTATCATATTTTGAATCCGAGACTCAATGGGAGGCAATTGTTGGAGGGGATATTTATACATGGCTATTGGGTTAGTGATTTTGACTCAATTTTGATATTATAACATGATTTCTTATGGATTTTAACATCAAAATCATGAAAGTTGAAAGGAATTTTTGGGGATTTTTTTACTATATTTTGAAAAACAAAAATTTAATATTTGGGAATCGATTTGGATTCAATTTTGAAAACTAATCATATATTTGGACTCGTGGGGTTATGGGTAGTCGGTATCTACCCCTCCACGCAGTGTTTGACCAGATGGGACTGGGGTTGACTTTTGTGGACTTTTAAGAATTAGGTAAAGATTTTAACTTTATTAATTTAAATTGGTTCCTTTTGTATTGTTTGATGTTATCGAGTCGTTTTTGGGTAGATCTGAGCCAAGAGGGGGTGATTTCTAAGGAAAGGCTATTTTTAAGTATTGATTTGGCTTGTTTGAGGTAAATGTCTTGTCTAACTTTAGTTGAGGGAATTTTTCCTACTAATTGTTATTATTTGTTACATGGAATGGTTAATATCCTAAGTTCTAATCTGGTCAATTACCATATATACGCTCGTGTATACACCCGTCACCTTATTTGAAGGTCATTTCACATAGCACACACATTTCAAATTAGACCAAGTCCAAAGGGGTAATTCCCCCACACAAAGTTTGGCAAGATAATTACCTCAATTAGGCCAATTTAATACTCTAAAAATGCTTTTCTTTTATAATTCACCTTCGCTCGGCTCAAATATATTCAAAAATAATTTAATAATATCAAACAATTCAAGAGAACCCAATTTTGATTAATAAAGTTAAGATCTTTACACAATTCCCAAAAGTCAACAAAAGTTAACCCCCAGCTCGCCCTGTAACGACCTGATCGGTTGTTTTGAGCATTTGCATTTAGTTCGGTAGTTTGAGGTCATGAGTAGCTTTATAGGATGTGTTATGACTTGCGTGTATGGTCGATTTTTATTTTCGAGTGGTTCGGGTGATTTGGAAGAATGATTCTCAACTAGGGAACTTTAAGTTGGAATAGTTGTATGAGCTTGACCTTTGTGTATTTGAGATGTGTTGGGAGTGACGCATGTGCTAGGTGACGGGCGTGTGTGCATTTTGGTATTGTATTCATGATCCGGGTAGTTCTTTGATATCATATTTTCTCCGTTTGTATGACTAGGTGAGTTATTATTCACGCTAGAAATCATGTCTAGGCTATCTGCTTAATTGTTTAAGACATGATATGGCTATTTTGCCATGTTGAGCTATTTACTTTAGCTGTAGTCATACTGTTCAATCATGATAGTTATATTTTCATGTTATCACTGTCTCTTTACACTTTTGATATGCTATCTTACATGTTATTGGTGTCATTGCACGTGACACGAGTTTGGGGTGTAATTGTGATACTCTGTGTTGTATAATTGGATTATGTTTCTGTAAGATGTGAGCCATTTATACTTGAGCGAATTGATGATTGACGTGGGCCATAGAGACATGTTGTGAGTTATGTTGGATCGGGTTGCACACAGTAACTAATTGTAATTTGAATTCTATTGCAGCTCGCAACGAATTGATATTTGGATCGGGTTGCATGCCGCAATGATTATATTGATTACTGATTAGCTCTTGGGCTAGGATCCGCCCCTACGGAGTGTGTTTATATATATATATATATATATATATATATATATATATATATATATATATGTGTGTGTACTTGATTATTCGTAATGAGAGAGAGAGTGCGCGCGCTTTGGTGAGGGGCATTTATGCTAGGCACTCGTATAGTGCGGAGTGTTGATGTGTGTGTGATGGTGAGGGGCATTTGTTCCAGGAACCATGAATGTGCTGAGAGTGAGTGTACTTGATGATTTCACTATAATATTATTGACTTGACATGTATATTTGATATGTGGGCATAGAGATGTATTTTTTCATACTAAATGGTAAACAGATATTATTGACTTGACATGTATATCTGGCATGTAGACATAGATATGAATTTTCCTCATGCTAGATGGTAATTAAAATATTTTACTTGTTGTTGTTAAGTTGGAAATCACAATCCTCTTCATAAATTCATTAATTAGTGATTTCGGTGGTAAGATTGAGGCTTTAACTGTTATACTTGAAAAGCATGCCTTATTTTCCGTATTTGTGAACGAGTTGAATAGGATATCTCTTGAGTTGTTTTCTTTTGTTGCCATCATTATATCTGTGTTGCCACTGATTATTGGTATTGGACACTGACCTTCTTCCGGGCTTGTCACTGATTTCAACTTGAGGATAGGTTTGTTACTTATTCAGTACATGGGGGCGGTTGTACTCATACTATACTTTCGCACCTTGCGTGCATATCTTGGAGTTGATGCTCTTGTATATGGCGGGAGCTGGCATTGAAGATTTGCCTACTTTTCTGGATATAGCTACCAATCATTTTTGGTAGCTTTAGATTTATAATCTGTGTATGCATATTCCGAACATGTGTTGTATTTATTTTCAAACCAGCTTTGTAAATCTAAGTCTTAGTGGCTCGTGACTTGTACTACCAATCCTTGGGATAATGTATGGAAATTGAGTTACTTCACTTATTGATTTCATATTAATTTTATTATAATTGTGTTGACTATTATTGGGCTTACCTAACGGGTTGGGTTAGGTTCCGTCACGACTAGGCGGATTTTGGGTCGTGACACGTTCGGTCAAAATCCAAGTCAAGGGATAGATCTCGACAACCCATAACCCCACAAGTTCATATATGTATTTTGTTTTCAAATTCAAGTCTAATTCAACTCTCAAATTTTCATTTTTTATAATATAGTCAAAATTCCCAAAATTTCTCTTCAAATCCCACGGATTAGATGTTAAAAATTTATAAACAATCATGTTATATAATCAAAATTGAGTCAACATCACTTACCCAATAGCTTTGTATGAAAATCTCCTCCTGAAATCGCATCCCACCGAGTCTAGGGCTTAAAAAAGTGATAAAATGAAACTAAATCCCAAATTTCTACTATTTTTTCAGCCGTAGAAGTCGCAAATGCAAACACTCACAAATGCTATACAAGGATGGCAAAAGCGAACCTTGTCAACCAAAGGAGATATCGCAATTGCGACATGGGCATCGCAATTGCGATACCATCCTTATCCGCAAAAGCGACCAAGTGGTCGCAAAAGTGACACGCCCAAGCCCAGTACCACCTTCGCAAAACCGATAAAGACATCGCATTTGCAACACCTGACACCCCCTGCCTACTTCGTAATTGCAAATTATTTCTCGCAATTGCGATAACCGCAGCACCAACACACCAGCAACATGAAACTAAATTCCAAATGGTCTGAAACATGTCCGAAACTCACTCGAGCCCCCGGGGCTCCACACCAAATATCCACAAAAGTTTATAAACATCATCCAAACTCACTCGCTAGCTAAAAATACCAAGACAACATTCGGAATCACAAATTAAACACCAAAACACATAGAATTCATAATGAAGCTCAAGAATTGCTAAAATCTTAACCAAGCATCCGATTCCTACCAAACCAACTCGGAATGACACCAAACTTTGCGTACAAGTTCTAAATGAAAAAATGGACCTAATCCAAGTCCCGAAACCAAAATTCGAACCCGATAACCATAAAGTCAACCCATGGTCAAACTTAGGAAATTTCTAAACCTTAAATTGCTAACTTTCGGCAAAAGAGCCGAATCAATCTAGAAACCTCCAAATTTAATTACGAGCATACGCCTAAGTCCAAAATTACCATTCGAACCTATTGAAATCATCAAAATACCATTCTAAGGTCATTTTGACAAAAGTCAAACCTCGGTTAATATTTCCAACTTAAGCTTCCAAACTAAGAACCAACAGTTCCAAATCAATCCAAAAACTCCCTGAAAAAAAACCAACCATCCCGCCATGTCATAAAACAAAAAATGCACATACAGGAAGCTTCAAAAGGGGAAACGGGGCTCAAATACACAAAACAACCGGTTGAGTCATTACGTTCCCCTTCTCTTAAACAAACGTTCATCCTCAAACGACTACAGAGGCATACCTAAAGTGCCAAAAATATGAGGATAATGGCTCTGCATATCACGATAGGTCTCCCAAGTCACCTCCTAGGACAATTGACCTCTCTATTGAACCTTCACCGATGCAATGTTCTCTGACCTTAACTTCCAAACCTACCAATCCAAAATAGCCACCGGCTCCTCAACATAGGTCATATCCTTGTCCAATTGCATAGAGCTGAAATCTAACACATGTGACGGATAACCATAGTACTTCTAGAGCGTGGAAACATGGAACACCAAGTGAACTCCCAATAAGTTGTGTGGATATGCAAGATTGTAGGCCACCTCACCAATTCCCTCAAGAATCTCAAAATGGCCAATATACCGAGGGCTCAACTTTCCCTTCTTCCCAAACCTCATCACACCCTTCATGGGAGAAACTCTAAGTAGGAACCTCTCTCTCGCCATAAATGCAACATCATGAGCCATCCTATCCGTATAAATCTTCTGCCCGGACTGCACTGTACGAAGCCGATCCTGAATCAACTTTACCTTCTCCAAGGAATTTCGAATCAAATCAGTGCCCAATAACCTAGCCCCCCATGCTCAAAACAACTAACCAAAGAACGACATTGATTCCCATATAAGTCCTCGTATGGAGCCATCTGGATGTTCGATTCATAGTTCTTGTTGTAGGCAAACTCTTGTAGCGGTGGAAACTGATCCCATAAGCCCCCGAAATTAATAACACAGGCACGTAACATGTCCATCAGAACCTAAATAGTGCACTCGGATTGTCCGTCCACCTGGGAATAAATTGTCGTACTCAGCTCAACTTGTGTGCCTAACTCACGTTGCACACCCCTCCAAAAATACAATGTGAACTGCATGCCTCGATCAGAGATAATAGACACCGGCACACCATGAAGGAGAATAATCTCACAAAGATAAATCCGAGTCAACTGCTCTGAAGAGTAGGTAGTCATGACTGGAATGAAGCGTTCAGACTTGGTCAGTCGGTCCACAATGACCCACACAATGATAAATCTCCTCAAGGCTCCTAGAAGTACAACTACAAAATCCATAGTTATACGCTCCCACTTCCACTCCAGAATATCAAGCCTCTAAAGCAAACCACCTGGTCTATGATGCTCGTACTTAACCTGTTGATAGTTCAAACATTGAGCCACAAACTCCACAATATCTTTCTTCATTGTTCTCCACCGGTAATGCTATTTCAAATCATGGTACATATTCATGGCGCCCGGATGAATAGAATACTGCAAAATATGGGCATGCTCAAGCATCAGTTCCCGTACCCCATCAACAATGGGCATACAAATCTGACCCTGAAGCTTCAATACCCCATCATCACTAATAGTCACCTCCTTAGCATGACTGTGTTGCACTGTGTCCTTAAGGACAAGTAATTGGGGATCATTATATTGACGTGCCTTGATGCGGTCAAACAAATACGACCATAAAACCATGCAAGCAAGAACCCGGCTAGGATCCAAAACATCCAAATGCACAAACTAGTTGGCTAAAGCCTGAACATCCAAAGCTAATGGTCTCTCCCCAGTTGTGATAAAAGCAAGACTACCCGTGCTCTCACCCTTCCTACTCAAATCGTCGGTCACCACATTGGCCTTCCCAAGATGATAAATAATGGTGATATCTTAGCCCTTCAATAGCTCTAACCACCTCTGTTGTATCAAGTTCAAATCCTTTTTCTTGAATAAGTATTGTAGACTCTTATGATCTGTGAACACCTCACAAGACCCGCCGTAGAGGTAGTGCCTCCAAATCTTAAGAGCGTGAACAATGACTGCCAACTCTAAATCATATACTATGTAGTTCTACTCATGGGGCTTCAACTAACGTCGAGCATAAGAGAATCACTCTATCCCCCTACATCAACACACATCCAGTGCCAATCTATGAAGCATCACAATACACTGTATAAGAACCCCATGCTGAAGGCAAAACCAGAACTGGAGTTATAGTCAAGGCATTCTTGAGCTTCTGAAAGCTCTTCTCGCACTCGTCATACCACCTAAATAGGGCACCTTTCTGAGTCAATCTAGTCAAATGAGCTACGATGGATGAAAAATCCTCCATGAAACAGTGATAATACCTAACCAAGCCTAGAAAACTCCAGATCTCAGTAGCGGTAGAAGGCCGGGGTCAACTCTAAATTTCCCCAATCATCTTCGAATCCACTATAATCCCCTCACAAGACACCACGTATCCCAAAAATGCCACTAAATCAAGTCAAAACTAAAACTTGGAGAATTTAGCATATAGTTTCTTCTCCCTCAAAGTATGGATCATGATCCTCAAGTGCTGCTCATGCTCCTCTCGGCTGTGAAAATACACCAACATGTCATCAATAAACACGACGATGAAGGAATCAAGATACGACTGGAACATGTTATTCATCAAGTGCATAAAGGCTGTTGGGGCATTAGTCAACCCAAAAGACATCACCAAAAACTCATAGTGGCATAGCGAGTCCTGAAAGCTTTCTTTGGAATATCCGAAGCCCGGATCTTCAACTGATGATACCCCGATCTTAAGTTAATCTTCGAGAATACCCTAACACCCTTAATCTGATCAAACAAATTGTCAATACGCGATAGTAGGTACTTGTTCTTAACGGTAACCTTGTTCAGCTGCCTGTAGTTAATAAATATCCTCATAGAGCAGTCGTTCTTCTTCACAAATAGAACTAGAGCACCCCAAGGCGAGACACTCGGTCTGATGAAGCAACTCCTAAACTTGTTCCTTTAATTCCTTCAACTCCACAGGTGCCATGCGATATGGTTAAATAGATATGGCTTAATGCCCGGCACCAAGTCAATACCAAAATAAATATCTCTATCGAGTGGCATGCCCGGTAGGTCTTCTGGAAACTCACTCATTATCGGAAGCTACTCAACGGTAGGAGTATCAGCACTAACATTCCTCACAAAATCTAAGTGTGCCAAGCACCACTTCTCAACCATCTGTTATGCCTTCAAGAAGGACACCACTCTACTAGGAGCATGACCCAATAAACCTCTCCACTCCAACCTCGGCAACCCCAGCATCGCCAACGTCATTATCTTAGCATGAAAATCAAGAATAGTGTGATATGGTGACAACTAATCCATGCCTAAAATCACATAAAAATCTACCATATTGAGTAACAGAAGGTCAGCCTAGTCTCATAGCCCCCAATAGTAACCAAACATGAAAGATAGACACGGTCTACCACAATAGAATCCCCAACGGGTGTAGACATATAAACAGAAGTACTTAAAAACACATATCCAAATATGAAGCAAAGTAAGATGACACATACGAATAAGTGGAACCCGGAACAAATAAAACTGATGCATCTCTATGACATACCATAACAATACATGTGATGATAGCATCCGATGCAATAGCCTCAGTCCTACCAGGGAAAGCATAACAACATGCCTAGCATCCCCCTCTAGGACGTCCTCTACCCGCCTGTTCTCCACCCCTAGTTAGATGTGCATGTGGAGTAGCAACTAGAGCAAAAATCATAGTCTGAGTACCCTACGGAGGTCCACTCCTACAAAGCATGGGACATTCGCTCACCATGTGCCTAGTATCATCATAGTCGAAACAACCCATCTTCGGGTGTGGCTGTTGGTACTAAGTCTGACCCAAACGACTAGAATAATCGTTGTAGGAACCCCGTGCAGAAGGTGCACTAGAAGATGGTTTTCCAAAATGGGTACTTTGAGGTCCCTGAATAGCTGGAACATTGTGTGTAACCTGAAGTGTAAACTGAATTGGTCGACTGATATAACTTTTGCCATGACGAGCTGAAACTGTAGAGCGGGAACTACTAAACCCTCCAAAATCTCAAGGCCTCTTGGACTCCCTATCCCCCCCCCCCTCTCCTAGTCACAGATACGCTCCAATCTCCTAGCGATCTCCATAATCTGTTGGAATGGAGTATCAGTCTCCAACTCCCGTGCCATCCCAAATCTTAGACCATAATCGAGTCCCTCAATAAATCTGTGGAATCTCTCACTAATAGTGGAAACCAAAGCAAGTGTATGACGGGATAACTCAGTAAACCTCATAGAACACTCGGGAACAGTTATAGTCCCCAAGCGCAACTGCTCAAACTCGGTGCGAAATGCATCTTTGAGGATTTGTGGAATGAACTCATCTCAAAAAGAGATCAACGAACTGAGCCCAGGTAAGTGGCGGTGAGATAGCTAGCCTACTCTCTTCTTAAGTCTGCTACCATCTGTATGCCAGTCCCATCAGCTGGAAAGTAGTAAGGTCGACCCCGCTCAAATCCACTGTGCTTATAGTGTACAGAATACGGTGACACCAGTTTAGGAAACCTAGTGCATCCTCAGAAGTTGCGCCATTGAAAGTAGAAGGATGATGTTTATTCAACCTCTCGAACCCCTTCTACTCCTCCTCTAACACCATTGGCTGACCTCGGGTTAAACCGCAATCACGGGTTACACCACATAACACCCGGAGCCTGATCAACATGATCTTGCTGCTCTGGAGTACGGGCGGTGGGAGTGTATGCTCCTCTCGCTTCCTGAGAAGTAGTTGGTGCAACTGGATCAACCCCGCATGAGCCAAGGTACCAAACATGCTCATAAAATGTGCTAAAGTTACCTGAAGTCCAGGGGTAGAAATAGGCGACTCAGGTTCCTGCTCCCCAACCGGAGCTACTGGTGGCTCCTCAGTCGCGGCCCTAGCACGGCCCCTTGCTGTAGAATTTTCTCCGCCTCTACCTCGACCTATGCCCCCGACCTCTAGCAACACCAGCATCGAGGGCAGCATCGTCAGTCACTGAAGCTCATGTCCTTACCATCTGTGAAAGACTAGAAAGACAAAGGCTCAAACTTCGAAATCCATAAATCCGCATAATAAGGAATGAAAGAAGTGAAATTACCAAATAGTTCTGTAGACTCTCAAAGATAAGTATAGAAGTCTCCATTCCGATCCTCAAGACTCTACTAAACTTGCTTATGACTCGTAGAACCTATAAACCTAGAGGTCTAATACCAACTTGTCACGTCCCAAAACTCCACCTTGAGGAGCGTGATGGCACCTAGTCTCTAAGATTAGGTACACATGATGAGATCAACATAATAAAATAACTTAACTATAAAATAAAAACTGAAAAATGCCATAATATAGCTGTAAAGTGAATTCAATAGCCATACATCCCAAAACTCGGTAATACGGAGTCATAAGCTCTACAAAAAATACATAATAAGTCTCAAAGTGTACATCACTATTTGGGATACATAAACAGTAATAAAGAAACAATATAAGGTGACTTCGAGGCTTGCGAGCGTAACAACAGGTATACCTTGAAGTCTCCACAACTTTGGCTCGACTCTCTAGCAACCAACACGATCTGAGGTACCTAGATCTGTACAAAAATGTGCAGAAGTGTAGTATGAGTACATCACAATCGGTACACAATAAGTATCAAGACTAATCTTGGCAGAGTAGTGATGAGGTTCAAGTCAAGACACTCACTACACAAATAACATGTGCAGAATATCGATATAAAACTAATAATGGAAATCATGACAAAATGAATAGCAACAAGGAATAGGGCATGTAATAACACAAAATATTAACCAACAACTCGTAAAACAAAAAAGTGAAATCATTTAAGGAAAACAATGATATGTTCAAATCATGAACCCGTTTCGACACAAGAATAACGACAAGAATCACCCCGAGATACAATATATCATAATCAATAAGCCACCTTTATGATGATGCGTGAGCTTCACATTGAAATATTTCCCCCTATATAGCTACACGTGCATAAGCCCCCTTATCTCGCCGCGTGTGCATCACAATGAAGATTTTCCCTTACTTAAAACACTTGCATAAGCCTACTTAACTCCCCGCATACATATCAATACACCAACCTTGTGTCGCCGTATGTGCATCTCATTTACAACTGTCACGACCCGAAATTCCCACCTTCGGGACCGTGATGATGCCTAACATTTCACTTGCTAGGCAAGCCAACATTAGAATAATATTAGCCATTTAAAAAAAATTAAATTAATTAAAAACAAAGAAACAAATGTGGAAGTAAAGTTTGAAATGTAGTAAATAATCCATAATAATAGCGATGTCTAAATACCATCCAAGAACTGGAGTCACAAGTGCACGAGCTTCTAGAATAATACAATTAAAGGTCTGAATAAAATTCAAGTTGTTTGAAATATAATACACAGATGAGATAAGATAGAAGGGGACTTTAGAACTGCGAACGCTGTGCAGTTATACCTCAAGTCTCCATTGATAGCTGTATCCGGGCAAATCTAATGTACGCCACTGGGACCAACTCCTAAATGTGCACAAGAAGTGCAGAGTGCAGTATCAGTACAACCGACCCCATATACTGGTAAGTGCCTAGCCTAGCCTCGACGAAGTAGTGACGAGGCTATGACAAGACACGTGCATAAACAACCTGTACAAGTTTATACAAATATGAAATAACAATAATACAATAAATAATAATTTATATATTGGGAGGGAACATGCGAAAGGGGAAAGATATAATAATTTCAGCAGGAGATGTATCAATTAGCAGTCAATTAATTCATCAACAATAAAATGAGCAAATGATAATATGAAAATGGCACGGCACCACCCTTCATGCTTTTACTCTTATTTGACACGGCATCACCCTTTGTGCTTTTACACTCTCTGAAAATGACACGGCATCACCCTTCGTGCTTTTACACTTACAAATGGCACGATAACACCCTTCGTCCTTTTACACTCACAAATGGCACGGCAACACCCTTCATGCTTTTATACTAACAAATGGCACGACAACACCCTTCATGATTTTACACTCTTCCTTACCATAAAAATAATAATATAAATTCGGAAGAGTATTTAAATGTGGGGATATACACTTATCAATCAATTCAATACCAAAATACCAACTTCACCTTTCAAAATATTCAACAATAATTAAATGAATAATAATTTCTTGAATAATGATCAAATAATCAATAATAAACTTAAGCAGGAATATCTTAATTAAATAGACAATTATTCACAATAAACAAATTCCACTTGCATGCTTTGACTCAACCACATCGCATAAGTACTCGTCACCTCACATATACATTGTACCCGAATATTAAATCATGTAGAAATACACAAATAAGTCTTACTCCCTCAAGTCAAGGTTAACCACGACACTTACCTCCCTTGCAACCAAATTCAAGAATCCAATAAACCTTTGCCTCGCGAATTCATGTCCGAAATCTACAAATCTAGTCAAAAATAATTCACTATACTCAATATAAATTGTAGAAATTAATTCCATATGAATTTACTAATTTTTCAGATTAAAATCCGAAATTCATCTCAAAAATCATCAGTGGGGCCCACGTCACTGTGAGCACCTAATTTTTGCCCTAATGCAAATCACTCCTAAAAATATTCCAAAATAGTTTAGAGTTGTTCATGCATATTTAGAGTGTTTTAAATCATAAAAAAATCCATACACATAAACTTGGCCCAATTGCCTTATTGCCTTATTACCCTCCCAAACCCGTCCAAGCCCACACCTGCCAGGCCCAACCGTTCCCCCTCCCCTTTAATAAAAATCCATATACCCATTCTCAATACTAGAAAAACGGACCCCCCCCCCCCCCCTCCAAAAGAGGGACTCCTCTTCTACACTCAAAAAACCTGAGCCGTCCCCTTAATCTCATCCCTCACCTCGCGATTCACAGACCTCACTCCCACACTCTCCTCTCCTCTCATACACAGAAACCCACAATCAAAAATAGCTGAAAACTTTTGGTTTCAAACTTTGGATTTCAGATCTGGAAAAATACAAAAAAGAAAAAAGGAAACAGATTAGAAAGGGAAATTATGAAGCTCTTGTTTCTATCAAACTTCAGTTCATCTACTTGTTAGTTTTGGGGTTCTTGAGTTTAAGCTGTTGAAGGTTGATTTTGCCGTGGACTACTTCTGTTGCTGTTGTTGTCTTGTTGATCTTCATTTGGCCCTTTTGTCTAGCCTTTATTTGGCGTTTCTAGCCAATTCCTAAGCGATTAGGTACACATCTCCAACTTGTACTTTTTCCTTGATTTGCAATGAAATTTTGGCTTTCTTCTCCTAAATTCTCTTGTACACATTTCAAATATGTATTAAATCAGATAATTAGGCCAATTATTAATAGTTGAGCGACCGTGCTAAAATCACGGAACTCGGGAGTGTCTCACACCTTCTCCCGGATTAACAGAATTCTTTACCCGGTCTTTTGTGTCCGCGGACCATAAATAAGAGTCAATTTTCTCGATTTGGGATTTACAATAAACCGGTGACTTGGGACACCATAATTATTTCAAGTGGCGACTCTGAAATAAATAAATAATCTCATTTCGAATAATGTCACTTTAATTGAAAAAACTCTCTTATCCCTATCCCCTCGGGAAAAAAGGAGGTGTGACAGTCACGAATCTCGGAAAACCTTATGAAATCCGAACATCTGTTCCGAGACGAGTCCAACCATACAAAATTACCAAATTCCGATGTCAAATGGACTTTCAAATCTTAATTTTTTATTTTTGGAAAGTATTACAAAAATTCCAATTTCTTCCATCTAAATCTGAAATAAATGATGAATATAGACATGGGTTTATGAAATACAATCACTTTTGGTTATAGAATACTTACCCAATTCAGAGTCGTGAAAAATCCCCTTGGAATCGCCTAAATCCGAGACTCAAAACTCAAAAATGAGTAAAAATGGCTAACTTCGATTTTATGGGTTCTATCCAGTCCTTTCCGCATCTGCGGACGCTTGACCGCATTTGTGGTTTCCGCTTTTGCGGAAATGGGGCTGCTTCTGTGGGATGGGGCGCTTCTGCGGACAAGAAGCCACTTTTGCGGCTTCGCAGATGCGGCAGAAGTTCTGCACTTGCGCACATTGCCCAACCCCTTCCCTTTCGCATCTGCGAGGCATAACTCGCTTCTGCGAGCTTGCATCTGCAGTCTAAAATCCGCAGGTGCGATTACACCAGAAGGCCAAAATTTCATAATCCAAATTTTGATCCGTTAATCATCCGTAATCCACCCGAAGCTCCCGGGACCTCAACCAAATATACCAAGAAGTTTTAAAACAAAACACGGACTTACTCGGGGTCTCAAATTACATCAAACAGCATCGAAATTACAATTCACACCTCAAAATTTTAATTTACAAATCTTGTGCCGAAACATGCTAAATGAATCCAGAATAACTTCAGATTTGGCACACAAGTCATAAATAACATAACGGAGCTATTCAAATTTCAAGAATCGGATTCCGGCCTCGATATCAAAAAGTCAACTCCGTGGTCAAACTTGAAAATCTTTAGCCTTTAAATTTCTAATTTCCGTTAAATGGTCATAACTTGAGCTAGGGACCTCCAAATTAAATTACGGGCATACGCCCAAGTCCCAAATCATGATACGGACCTACCGGAACTGTCAAAACACTGATCCAGATCCGTTTGCTCAAAATATTAACCAAAGTCAACTCAATTGAATCTTAAAGCTCTATTTCATATTTTAATTAATTTTTCATATAAAAACTTTCCGAAAAATTATACGGACTACGCACGCAAGTCGAGGAATGATAAATAGTACTTTTCGAGATCTTAGAACATAGAATTAATTATTAAATTTAAAGATGATCTTTTGGGTCATCACATTCTTCACCTCTAAAATAACTGTTCGTCCTCTAACGAAATTAGAAAAAGTACCTGAGCTAGTGAAAAGGTGTGGATATTTACTCTGCATGTCCGACTCGGACTCCCAGGTAGATGCTTCTACCGGTTGACCTCTCCATTGTACCCGAACTGAAGGATAACTTTTAGACCTCAACTGTCGGACCTGCCGTGCTAGAATAGCTACCGGCTCCTCCTCATAAGTCAAATCCTTGTCCAATTGGGCTGAGCTGAAATCTAACACATGAGACGGATCACCATGATATATCCGGAGCATAGACACATGGAACACCGGATGAACTGCTGATAAACTAGGTGGTAGTGCAAGCATATAGGCTACTTCACCCACCCTTTCAAGAATTTCAAAGGGTCCAATATACCTAGGGCTCAACTTGCCCTCATTACACCTTACATAGGTGAAACCCGGAGCAATATTCTTTCTCCAATTATGAATGAAATATCACAAACTTTATGGTCGGCATATACCAAATCGGTACCCAACAACCGAGCCTCCCCTGATTCAAAACAGCCAACTGGCGATCGACATCATCTTCCGTATAATGCCTCATATGGAGCCATCCGAATGCTCGACTGGTAGCTATTATTATAAGCAAACTCTGCTAGTGGCAAGAACTTAACCCAAGAACCTCCAAAGTCTATAACACAAGCGTGAAGCATATCTTCCAATATCTGAATAGTGCGCTCTGACTGTCCGTCTATCTGTGGATGAAATGTTGTACTCAACTCAACCCGCGTGCCTAACTCACACTGTACAGCCCTCCAGAAATGTGAGGTAAACTGAGTACCTCAATTTGAAATAATGGACTCGGGCACACCGTGAAGGCGGACAATATCCCGAATGTGAATTTCAACTAACCGCTCTGAAGATTAGGTAACTGCCACCGGAATGAAATGTACTGACTTGGTCAACCTGTCCACAATGACCCAAACTACGTCAAATTTTCTCTGAGTCCGTGGAAGCCCAACAACAAAATTCATGGTGATACTCTCCCACATCCACTCGGGAATTTCTAACTTCTGAAGCAAACCACCAGATCTCTGATGCTCGTACTTAACTTGCTGACAATGCAGCACCGAGCTACAAATGCAACTATATCATTCTTTATTTTCCTCCACCAATAATGTTGCTGAAAATCTTGATACATTTTGGTGGTACCTGGATGAATAGATTACCTGGAACTGTGGGCCTCTTCATGAATTAATTCATGATGCCCATCCACATTAGGCACACAAATACGACCCTGCATTCGCAAAACTCCATCTTCCCCCATAACAACCTATTTGGCATCATCGTGCCACACCGTGTCCTTAAGGACAAGTAAATGAGGATCATCATACTGCCGCTCTCTGATGCGCTCATATAAAGAAGACCAAGCGACTGTGCAAGCTAGAACCCGACTAGGTTCTGAAACATCTAACCGTACGAACTGATTAGCCAAAGTCCGAACATCTGCAGCTAACAATCTCTCACCAAGCAGAATATACGCAAGACTGCCCATACTCATAGCCTTTCTACTCAAAGCATCAGCCACCACATTGGTCTTTTCGGGGTGATACAAAATAGTGATATCATAATCTTTCAACAACTCCAACCATCTTCTCTGCCTCAAATTGAGATTTTTTTGCCTGAACAGATACTGCAGGCTACGATGATCGTTAAATACCTCACACGACCCAGGACGAGACACTGGGTCTAATGAATCCCTGATCAAGCAAGTCTTATAACTGCTCCTTCAATTCTTTCAACTCGGGTGGGGCCATATGGTATGGTGGGATAGAAATGGGCTGAGTGCCCGGAGCTAAATCAATACAGAAGTCAATATCTATATCGGATGGCATTCTCGGAAAATCTACAGGAAATACTTCTGGAAATTCACGAACAACAGGTACTGTGTCCATAGAAGGATTATCCGTACTGGAATCGCGAATATAAGCCAGATAGGCCAGACACCCTTTCTCAACCATACACTAAGCCTTCATATAAGAAATAACCCTGCTGGTAGAATGACCAAGAGTTCATTTCCACTCTAATCGAGGTAACCCCGGCATGGCTAGGGTCATCGTCTTGGCATGACAATCCAATATAGCATGATAAGGTAACAGTCAATCCATACCCAAGATGACATCAAAATCTACCATATCAAAAAGTAGAAGATCCACACCAGTCTCAAGACTCCCAATAGTAACCACACACGAATGATAGACATGATCTACCACGATAGAATCTCCCACCGGAGTGGACACACACACAGGAGCACTTAGAGAGTCACGAGGAATCACCAGATATGAAGCAAAATAAGAGGAAACATAGCAATAAGTAGATCATGGATCAAATAGAACTGGAGCATCTCTATGGAAAACTGGAACAATACTTGTAATCACGACATCGGATGATTCGGCCTTAGGCCTAGCTGGAAAAGCATAAATGAATCCGGAATGACTTCAGATTTGGCACACAAGTCATAAATGACATAACGGAGCTATTCAAATTTCCAGAATCGAATTCCGGCCCCGATATCAAAATGTCAACTCCGTGGTTAAATTTGGTAATCTTTAGCCTTTAAATTTCTAGTTTCCGTTAAATGGTCATAACTTGAGCTAGGGACCTCCAAATTAAATTATAGGCATACACCCAAGTCCCAAATCACGATACGGACCTACCTAAACTGTCAAAACACTGATCCGGATCCGTTTGCTCAAAATATTAACCAAAATCAACTCAGTTGAGCTTTAAGGCTCTATTTCATATTTTAATCAATTGTTTATATAAAAACTTTTCGAAAAATTATACAGACTGCGCACGTAAGTCGAGAAATGATAAATAGTATTTTTTGAGATCTTAGAACACAAAATTAATTATTAAATTTAAAGATGACATTTTGGGTCATCACAACAACGCAACCATCAACCTGCACCACACATGTACATGTACCACAACATTTCCCAAATAACAATACCAAAGCCCCAACAATATAGCCCACGGCTCAACAACAATATGTACAAAATCACAACTATAACATAACAGTGCAGGGAGTGAACAACAACAAAACGTGCTTCATATAACAAACAACTCCAATTCACGGCATATTAATAGCCTAAGGTCTAATCCGGTCAATTACAATACATACGCTTGTGTACACACTCGTCACCTTATGTACATGTCTAGCACAAATATTTCAAATTAGACCAAATTCTAAAGGGTAATTTCCACACACAAAGTGGCGAAGATACTTACCTCAGCTGCAGAAGTTGCAAATGTGACCAGGGGTTTACAAATACGAACACTCGAAGATGCAACACAGGGATCTCAAAAGAGAACCCTGTCAGTCTAAGAAGATGTTGCAATTGCGACATGGATTTCGCAATTGCGATGCCAGCCTTATTCGCAAAAGCGTCCAACTGGTCGCAAAAGCGACCTGCCCAAGCCCAGTACCAACTTCGCAAATGCGAGAAAGGTGTCACATTTGCGAAACCTGACACTCCTTGCCCACTTCGCAATTGGGAACTGGTGCTCACAATTGCGATAATCGCAGCACCAGAACACCAGCAACCTGAAACTAAATTCCAAATAGTCTGAAACACGTCTGAAACTCACCCGAGCCCCCGAGACTTCACACCAAATATCCACACAAGTCTAAGTATATCATATGAACTCGCTTACGAGCTCAAAAAACTAAGATAATATCTGGAACCACGAATCGATCACCAAAACACATAGAATTCACAATGAAACTAAAGAATCACTAAAATCACAACCAAGCGTCAGATTCCTACCAAACCAACTCGGAATGACATCAAACTTTGCGTACAAGTTTCAAATAATAAAACGAACCTAATCCAAGTCCCGAAACTAAAATCCAAATTCAATTACCATAAAGTCAACCCATGGTCAAACTTAGAAAATTTTTAAACCTTCAAATTGCCAACTTTCCACAAAAGAGCAGAATCAACCTAGGAACCTCCGAATATAATTTTGAGCACACACCTAAGTCCGAAATCATCATACAAATCTATTGAAACCATCAAAATATCGTTCCATGGTCTCTTTTACAAAATTCAAATCTCGATCAACATTTCCAACTTAATCTTCTAAACTAAGAACCAATTGTTCCAAATCAATCCAAAACCTCCTCGAAACAAAACCAACAATCCCCACTAGTCATAAAACTACAAATGCATATACGGAAAGCTTCAAAAGAGTAAATGGGGCTCAAATACACAAAATGACTAGTCGGGTCGTTACAGCCACACCATGCATTTCTTGTGTAGATCCACTTTTTGATGTTAGAGGTGGTTGGTAAAAGTAGCTTTTGTCATCAGCAAACTAAAAGAGAGAGAATTTGAACAAGATACAGTTCTTAAATACATAATACCCTGCTTATTATTATTCGCATAAGCATCAATATATATATCAGCTAATGTGCAATTTCAAGTCCCTTCTGCAATGCAGCCAGTTCAGTTAAGGTGTTAGAAGTTGTTGGCATTTCTTTGGGAAGGATCCAATGTGATGTAACAGAAGGCAAATTTTGAGTTTTCTTTGCTTGTGAGTAATTTGTATTCAGTGGATGTGATATAAAATTATGTTGTTAGGAATTAGAGATGATTTATATTTAATATTTATTCTATATTTTGTGCGTTTTCACGTAAAAATCTATACCTTCATCAAAAATATGTTGGATTTGAATGAACCTGTTTCTGATTCTTATTTTTTCTACTTATGTGTGCTAGAAACTGCCGAAAAATGAAAAAATTGGATAATAACTATGCATGATAATAGCTTGGTTTCACAAAGGTGCATGAGAATCAAATATGAAAAACGTTTGTACTATTGAACGTGATAATTGACTATTTTGTTGAAACTAAAGGCTTAGAATGTTGGTCCCTAGTTTTAATTCATCATTCATTTTGTTTAGTCGTAATACTATTGGTAAGAATTAATATCTTTATTTTTATTGGTTTATTAAAGCCTTAAGTTTCAAATACAAGATACTTTTTTTGTATAATTTAATTTTTCATACGTTTAGATAACTACAGGTTGATTACATGAAAATATTATAAACGAAAGTAAGGTACGAGAAACATAATAGCAAATAAATCTGAAAATGAGTATTGCATACCACTTTTCTTTTATAACCAAAAGAAATTACAATAGGAGGGGACATAAACCTTATTGCTATAACACTAGAATTTCAAGATAGTTGTTCCTTCATAGAGAGCTACAACTATTTTATTTCTGAATAAAATAATAATAATTTTATTTTAGGAATACTCAATTTTTCCCCTTTGCTGCTGAAGCAATCTTACTGAAAGATTCCAGAGTAATTTGACAGCTCATCCAAAATAAACTCATCAAGTAATTTATCCATAAAGCTGATCAAACTTAACAGCTTTTCGTACTGCAAAAGAAAAAAAACAGATAAAATCAATAATAGATATAACATTTCAAAATTGGATTTTAGATGAGATGAAAATTAAAGTTGAAAACCGACCTCCTCCATTGTTTCAAGATGTCCCTTTTGTCCTTCACTACAAGTACAGCATGTTGGATTCTTCAAACATTCACAAAGCAATTTGTGTTCCAAAAGGAGCATTTTGTATTCGAGCTTAAGTAGCTTGTTTTCATTCTTTGCTCTAACATTAAAAAGCACCATATAAAACTTCATGAAAATAGTAAAATAAATAACAAGCAAGAAAAAAAAAAGGAAACTGAAAGAAACTCACTTGATAAGTTCTTGTTCAAAACTAGAACACCGATTCCCAGAAGCCATTCGTTATGAAACTAGAGCAAATTAAGACAAACCTTTTTTTTGCGATATGACTTGATTCTCAAAAGAGGAGAAAGCCCTTTAAATAGATTGTTTTCATAAAGTTCTTACCAACTGTAACTATGAAAGTACATATTATTGTAATATGAAATCAAGGAATCCTGAAAATTTAGAATATCTTGAGAACATGGTAAGAAATTGATTTTGTTATTCAATTTCAAGAAATTAATTGAACGCAACCTAAGAAGGCTTAAATCGGGACACTAGATCTTGTAATATAGGTTTTCAGAAACAAATTTAAAACTGACAACTACTTTCCAAATTGAGGAAACTAAAGACGGCAAGTGCCAAATTTGAGTTCACAACAAGATATTGATTACGAAAAACTCTACGTACGCAACTAAAATTGGACATGCTCAACTCGAAATAGATATATTTAATAATGGTGTGTGTCATGTATTTATCGATGAATTTACATATTAATAGAGGGGATTCCTCTGGTTAACATGTGATAAACATCCAAACAAAATAACATATGTGCAATGGTATACATATGTTTCATATAACAAAAGTATTTTTAATTTGTCTGATTATTTTGAAATTTAGAACCTGATGCCTCTCCGATCCAGAAGCATTTCCACTTGGGTTTTAATGCATAACAGGAAATTTTTTGCAGGCTCAGCCTATCATGTCATGAGTAATATAATTACTAACAAAGATTTCAAGTGGATGGAAACTCAACACACAGAGTAAATAAAACAATTTTTATGGCTATGTTTATCGTAAGTAGACTTTAAGTAACTATAGGTGTGACCTAATGGTCAAAAAGAATAATAGAACCATAAGCTCTCGAGTTCAAATCTTAGATGAAGCAATAAAATAATGTGTGATTTCTTTCCATCTGTCTAAGCTATGATAGGCTAGCAGATGTTCGCTGAAATAGTCCATCGAGATGCATGCAAATTGACCCATATTCCATTATCATTAAAACAAAAAATAAAAACTTCCAACACTTGATGATCTAAATTCGATATATTTAATAATATGTCATCTTTGAACCAATAGAAAAAAGAAACTACTAAAGTTTCCAAATTATCGTGAACCACAATTTGAAAATTTCATTCCTTGTATTGATCGACTATACTCACTCATGTATATTAGTATATTTTAACTTGTAAAGTTTCAGTGAAAAGGTTACAAATTGTAACGATCCAGTCGGTCGTTTCGAGGTCTAGCATATCGTTCGCCGATTTGAGACATTGAGTAGCTTCATTATATGTATAATGACTTGCACATGTAGTCGATTTTGATTTTTGAAAAGTTCAGAGTTGATTTGGAAGAATAATTCTCAATTCGGAGTTAGAAAAGTTGACCAAGGTTTGACTTTTGAGTAAATAACCTTAGAATCGGAATTTGAAGGTTCGTATAGGTTCGTAAGGTGATTTTGAACTAGGACGTATGTTCGGGTTGAGTATCGGGTAGTCCGGGAGCAATTTGGCGCTTATTGTCGGAAGTTTGCATTTTAAAAGTTTTTAAATTTGCTAAGTTGACTTGGAGTGGACTTCGGTGTTATCGGACTCCGAGTGGTATTCTGGGACCTTGGATAGGTTTATATAGTTGATTGGGACTTGTATCTGAAGTTTGGTCGTGATCTAGAATGTTTAAGAGTGATTCAGACACTTAAGTTGCATACTAGTTAAGTTTAAGAAAAAGAGTTGACCATGGTCAAATAGTGGACTTAACGAACTCGGATTCATGATATAGAAGTCTAAACAGGTTTATATGATGATTTTGAACTTGTCCGCAAGCTTCGTTTAGATTCCGATGAGTTTGGATTGAGTCGCGCTTTTATTTCATGTTTCGGCATCATTTCGTTTGGAATAAAGGATACCCTACTGAGCGAATGACCTTTGATTTTTTATTCGATTAAACCATTAGATTTGTATCATAATTATGGAACCATAACAATAAGAATCGTCGATTTATGAGGTTATATGAGAGAGTTATGCCAATTTCTGTGTTGGAAAAGATTGTTCGTTTCTTGTGCGAACTTTTATTTTTCACGAATGCGAAAAAGAAATTTTGGGTTTACTGGTCAACATGAAAAATTACTCTTCGCGAACGCGAAGGTGTCCCGCAAAGGCGATGAACAAAAATTACCTGGGCAGTATTTTAAATTAGCAAACGGAATATTTTAGTATTTTGAGCATATCTTGAGTTCTAGAGCTACGTTTGAGGTGATTTTTTCGGTTTTGTCATCGTCTCAACAAGTGGTTAAATATCTAACCTTTATTTTGACCGACCGCCTAATAATGTACCAATGGTGTGATCCGACGATGTGTGCCGGAGTGAGAACAAATGGGTATTCTTGAGGCTTGCCACTCTTCACCATATGGTGGTCACCATGGTGGAGCAAGAATGACGGCAAAAGTTTTGAGTTGTGAATTCTATTGTCTTAGTCTCTACAAGGATTCTAGTAAGCTTGTCAAGCGGTGTGATGAATGCCAAAGGGCTGGTGGGATCTCAAAAAAGAATGAAATGCCTCTCACCACCATTTTGGAGATAGATATCTTCGATGTGTGAGGTATTGATTTTATGGGTCCGTTTGTTAGCTCTTGTGGAAACACCTACATTCTAGTTGCAGTGGATTATGTATCTAAATGGGTTGAGGCCATTTCTTTGCCCAACAATGAATCAAGGAGTGTGGTGGCATTCTTAAAAAATAATATCTTCACGAGGTTTGGTACCCCAAGAGCCATTATTAGTGATGGGGGTTCGCATTTTTGTAACAAAGCTTTTGATACCTTACTCACAAAGTATGGTGTCACTCACAAAGTATCAAACCCCTACCATCCTCAAGCAAGCGGACAATTTAAAGTCTCCAACCGGGAGATAAAGATTATTTTGTCAAAGACAGTCAATGCCAACCGGACGGATTGGTCAAGAAAACTTGATGATACTCTTTGGGCTTATAGAACGGCCTACAAACACCGATCGGTATGTCTCCATACCGGTTAGTGTTCGGGAAGGCATGCCATCTTCCGGTAGAACTTGATCATAAGGCCATGTGGGTTGTGAAGAAGTTGAACCCCGAATGGTATGTCGCGGCAAATCTAAGAATATAACAATTGAATGAGCTTGATGAATTCCGGTATCATGCCTACACAAGCTCATCTTTTTACAAGGATAAGATGAAGTACCTCCATGACAAGTACATCCACAGCAAGGAATTTAAAGAGGGTGATCTTGTGCTATTGTTCAATTCTCGGTTACGGATGTTTCCGGGCAAGTTGAAGTCAAAATGGAGTGGCCCCTTTGAAGTTGAATGTAACCCCCTTTGGTGCTCTAGATTTGAAAAATAAGAATGATGAGGTGTTTAGAGTCAATGGGCACTGGGTTAAACATTATCTTGGAAAAGTTGATGATGGCCACATTGTGGCAGTTCTTCATTTCAAATGATTGGTAATTTGCGTCGTGCCGCGACGTTAAATCAGGCGCTTCTTGGGAGGCAACCCATGTACCTTTTTCTTTTTCTTATTTTTCTTCTTTGTTAGATAGCTTTGTTTTGTGCTAACTAATTTTGAAGTGTATGCAAAAATGGGTGTGCATTGCAGGGACTGTGCAAGAAAAATTGGCTAAGTGTAACAAAAGTGCAGACCGCACCAAAATTATGTGGACCGCACAATCACTCTGCGGTTGCACAATTCTATGTGTGGTCGCACAACTGGAAGATCAAAAATGCATGGTCTCTGAAGTTTGGCCTGTCAAATTTCCTTAACAATTTGCGGACGCACACAAAATTGTGCATTCCGCATAAATTTTGCGGCAGCACTCACTCTTGTGCGGACCGCAGAAATTCTTCCAAGGTACAGGTAAGAAGTGCGGACCGCACTCAAAATTGTGCGGCCGCACTCAGGTAAGTTCTGGGCCCGACGGGTCAACCTAAAATAGGGCTTTTCATAACTTTTCACACTTTACACTCTCTGAAATCTCAACCCCTAAGCAAGCACAGCGCATACCCCATTAGCTCTAAATCTTCTCTCATTTCATCAAGTTGAATTTTAACCTGCATCATTCACTACTGGTATGTTCAATCCATGTTAGATTTTTGTGCTTTCTTCATAATTTGTGTTCTTGTTTTCTTTGATTAGTTTAGTTATTTTTAAGCCTATAAATGTCTAATGTGCTTAATATGTGCTTCAAAATCATGTGGGTAGCCTTGTATGTGTTAATTAGGGACTGCGTAGACCACTAAGCTTGTCAATTTGTGCAAACCCTGTCTAAATTGTGAAAAATGCATGAACCCTAGTTTACTACCCGTGAAATTCAAATTGTGCGGCCGCACACATTTTTGTGTGGTCCACAGTCCTTTAACCTAGGGCTTCTGTGTGCTTGAATTGTGCAGACCGCACTCAAAACATATGCGGTCTACAATGAAATTATGCGGTCCGCAGCAAAATTGTGCAGTCCGCATTGATGAATGATCAGAGAACCCAGTATTCTGAACCTGGGGTTGTGCGGCCGCACTCAAAATTGTGCGGTCCGCACTTTTGGTTGTGCAGTCCGCACTGCCTCTTCTGTTTTTCCACAACTGGCCTGCAACTGTCATGCATATATATGTGTCCTATGAACCTGAACTCTAACTGATTCTTATTGTTATGAATTGCAGATGATGGTTAGCTCACATGGTAGAGGAGATACATCAAAAGGGAGGGCAGAACCCTCCCGAGGCCGAGGCCGAGGCAAGAGTAACCTACCACTTTCCATTCAGAAGACCATAGGCAAGAAACCAACTGCCAACAGAGTTCCTGACCCTCCGAGACCAGTGAGTATCTCCCATTTGGGGAAGCTTCTGAGGGTAACTCCGTGCAAGCACAGCCGGAAGCCCAATCACAACAAGTCCCGGGTAGATTCCATTTGGTAGATGAGTCATCTTCCGCTGCAAGTTCTTCTGAAGGTTCGGAAGAGGGAAGCCAAGATTCTGAGCCCTCTTCCTCACATGCCCCGGCTGCACTAATCAATGTTGATGATGATGATGGTAGATGGGGTGATGCTACAGTGGGGGGTTTAGAGAGGTCGAAGAAAAGGAAGATCTGGGAAGATAGATTTATCAGCTCGACTGCCTTCAACATATTTAAAGAGTGGTGGCCCCAGAGATCGCTCACTCTTGAGCGACAATTCTTGATGAAGGATTTGGACAAGCACAACCCAAATGCCCTCAGACAGTTCCAGGAGAGAAAATGATGGAAATGGTTCACCCAAAGCATCCTCGATGCAAATGAGCACTTGGTTAAAGAATTTTATGTCAATGTGGCTCACATTAAGAAGGGTACCAAGGTGACAAAAGTGCGAAATCTGAAAATCCGATACGACTCATGTGCTTTGAACTCTTATGTGGGATTTGAAGAAGGGGAGGCAGTCCAATACTTGGAAAAGCTGGCTATGGGTGATGCAGCTCGCCTGTGGCTAGCTGAGATTTTGGCTATTCAAGGATCAACACCTCCGTGGCTTACAGCAGGGGTTCCCATAGTTTGGGCCACCCTAAATTTTGAAGCAAAAGGGTGGAAAACATTTGTGTGCAGCCGCATTGATCCGTGCCTAAATGAGAACAACCTCCCACTTCTCCGTGTAGTCCTGGTGGCTTCGATTATGGCTGAGTATTCGATTAATGTTGGTGCCATCATGTCCACCATCATCACATTAGCTGTCCATAAAGATGAGAGATCATACACGTACCCGAACTTCCTCACAGAATACTTCAAAGATCAAAAGGTGGAGCCGAGGCAATATGATACAGAAATAAAGGCCAAGAAGCCTTTCTCATGGTACAACCTGCAGGGTTCTGACAACCCAAAATTGAAGGGTAAGGCAACTACCTCCGCTGTCCAGATTGAGGAGCCAGCGGTAGTAGTTATTGATTCAGCGGCTAAGCCTTCCACAACAGCCGGTCCTTCCACCGGGACAGCAGCTATGTCACCACTGTCTTCTTCTAGACCACCAGCTTCATTATCAGTGCCATTATCAGTGCCAGCTTCATCCACTTATCTACAGACTACGTTGTGAGTCTCCCATACATTGGCGAGTCTCAACAACTGGATGCAGGCAGCTACTTCAAAGCTATCTGACATATCTAGTGTTGTTGCAGCACAGTCAGCAGCCCGAGCAGCACCACAGGTACCTCCGTCAGTGGAGGAAACATTGAAGAAGATTCTGGACAACCAGAAGACCATTATGGAGACTCTAGTGGCGCATGGGGAGGTCATTGAAGAGTTGGGAAAGCAAATAAAGAAGATGCAGAAGTCTCAGGCATCGAAAAGGTTAGTGGACAAGTTGAGAAAAGTGGTTTCCAAAATTACATCTGCCAGAGATCTACCATTGGACTTACTTATGGAGGGAGCACCTTCAGACCCAGAAACACAGGCATCACCAGCAGTACCAGAGGCATCACATATAGCACCCTGCCAATCTAAGGAGCCGGTTGTGACTGCCCACACCGCTGAGGAGATGATCCAGATGCTCAACAACCCTGTTGTCCCTCAGCCAGGTGATGATAAGATACAGCTAGAGAAGATGATGGATGGCGTGACAACCTTCTTAAGGGATTAAGTCTGTTTTCTTTTATGTTTAGGCAAATATAGTAGTAATGAATAAAAGTGTCCCAAGCATGATTCACTTGGTACCAACACATTTACCTTCGACCTTATGGTTAAAAACAAAGTTGTTGAAATAAAATAGCTCTAGTTGTGACCTTTTGACTCTTGTGTTGACTTAAACAATCATCGAGTGGTTCAATCGAGCCATGTTTTATTCCCAATCTTAACTAGGGTTGTTGTGGGCCCCGACTCCGTTCTCTTTAGCAATCCTGCAACGTGAAAGGAGAGGTATTGAATTGCAAGTCCAAGTTCCCGTGCTAATACTCTAGAACTTGCCACGAATGTTTTTCTAGGCGAAATGCTAAGTGTAGCTTGGATTGAGAAATGATTGTAGGCTCTCCTTGATCCGATTTGAAGTTTGAAATATTCCATAGCCTACCAATGTGATATCCCTAGTCAACCCGTTTGAGCCTAAGCCGTTTTTTGTTCAATAACCACGTTACAAGTCTTTATCCATTTTGTAATGACCCTCTCTTGGCACCCAATATTTTCTTATCATTCTTGAGAAACAATTTGCAAAACCATAAGTTTGGGGGAGAGACGAGGAGTTTGAAAGTGATAAAAGGTACAAAGAAGAGAAAGAAAGGAAGAAAAGGGAAGGCAAAGAAAAGAAAGAAAGAACAAAAAGAAAAATGCCAAAAAGAAAGTGAATAAGGTAGAAAGTTGAAGGGATTCAAAGAAAACAATGATGAAAGGCATGGAGTAAACAGAAAAGGAGAAAAATGAATGCCATGGCCAAGAAAGAGTGATGTTTCGTCTCTCTAGTTCCCCCGAGGAAAAAGGAATTGACTCAAAGAGTCGACAAAGTATGAAGAAAATGGAGTGCGATGAAACCATTCTATTCCAACAAGTCCTACCTTAGTCTAAAAGCCTTTATTACATCCTGCAAAAGCCCTACATGATTTCAAGTTGAGTGAGCTTACATTAATGGTGATTTACATAAGGGGCAAGCTTATGGTACTTAGAGCTGAACTTGTGACATTCTTTTGAGAGAGATGAGCGAACTTTTCACAATCCTTGCATCGAGCCTTACATTCTAAAGTGAGATATGATAATGGAGAGTAGAGGAAGAGGAGTTTGGGATCCACAATGACCTACATGAAAGAGCGAGCTTCCTTGATGAATAAAGTCAATTCTTGATTCTCTAGTGTCACATTAGAACTATTGAACTCAAAAGGCCAAGTCATTGCATTGTTGATAATTCATATGTGTTGTGGGTGATTGTTGGTCCCAATTGATGTGTGATTGATTCATCTTAGACCAGTTGAAATATATTTTTTTTCTAGTGGAGGTGAAAATTGCCTTAATTGCTTGAGGACAAGCAAAAGCTTAAGTTTGGGGGAGTTGATGAGTAGGGATTTTGGCCGCTTATTTGCTCTATTTTACTTGCGTTTTAGCTCAAAAATGCTTAAAGGTAATCCTGGGAACTAATAAAATGTGCTTTCGTGCAGGAATATTGGGAGACGAACCAAAGAAGTCAAAATCAACTCATAAAGGAGTCAAAATGGATAAGGACCAAAACAAGGCAAAAGTCCCACAGTGCGGACCGCATAATACAGTGTGCGGCCACAGAACAATGAAACATCATTGTCAGATGTCCTTCAGAGTATGCAGACCGCACAATTATTGTGCGGCCGCAGAAGAGGAGATTCAGAGAGTTAAGTTTTGGGCAGGCTGAAAATATGCGGACCATACCATAATTGTGCGGCCGCGGAATGACAAGTGTGGCCACACTCATAATTGTGCGGTCCGCAGAAGAGAAGAATCAGAGAGCCACGTTCCAGTCCAAGTTCAAGTGTGCGGCCGCACTCAGAATTGTGCGGTCCGCACAATCAAATGAAGTGCAGTCGTATCCCACTTTTATGCGACCGCAGAAGGTCTAGTTGACCAGTCAAGCTCGAAGTGCGGACCGCACATAGAATTGTGCGGCAGCACAACCTCCGCATGGGCATTTTGGTCAGATATTTTCAGCATAGTATAAAAAACAATTGTCATTTTTAGGGTAAGTTTTGTTTTGGGAGAGCACCTGGGCCATTTTTCTTTACTGTTTTGAGTAATATTGTACTAGATTAGCTTCTAAACATTAGATTTTTTTTCCTAATTAATTATTATGCATTCTATCTTAATTCCTTCTTGTATTTCTTCATTTTTTATGAGTAGCTAAATTTTTAGCTAGGATTGTGGCCCAACCCTAGTGTGGGTACTTAATGGGTGTTTGATCTAGGACTTGTTTGTGATTAGATTAGTTATATTTAGCCTAGTTCTTTCTTGAATTCTAGAATTAATGGTTGAAAACATTGATTCATGCCTAATTGACTTAGTCTCTACATGAGAAAGAGAGACTAAGTCTAGGAAAACTTGGCTAACAAGAAATTGGGGTGAACTCAAGAATTTGATAGCCCCAATTAAAGGGTTGAATCTAGAGATAGTAAGACCCGACTTGAGCATTTATCACTTGTTTTGTTCAATACCCATTTGGACTTGAGAAAGCTAAATTCGGTAAAATCACTCAAACTACCGAGAGGTATTGAGTGGGTAATTGCGTGTGATTGATATATTACAACCCCGACAAATCAAACTTGCCCTAGAGTTTACAACCCATTAGGTAACCACCTAGGTGGAAGTCACGACCCATCATTTGGAAAACAACCAAAACCAAAAATATATTGTCTTCTAGTTTTATAATTGCAATCAATAGCTTAAAGTAGAAGTAGAAATAACAAACAAGAATGTGCAAGTGTAATCTAAGGTATATCGTACAATTACACTAAATATATACCTAATCCCAATTCTAACTCCCTTAGGATTTGACCCCGACTTGCGATAGGTTTTATTATTGCTTCGACCGCCTCACTACCTATATTTGTGGTGTGAGTTTGGGTGACATCAATTTTTGCCTCCGTGATTTGGTTGATTTAGAGGGATTCAATTTTGATGGCTTGATTGCGTACAGATGGGTCCTGACCATGACTTGAGATTGGTATCTTCTATGGTTATGGAAAGTTGGTTGCATGTTACGATTTTCTTTTACTGAGATGAGCTAATTAAAAAAATGCTAACTGATGGAGTGCTTATTCTACTTGTGATTCAGATTTTATAACGGGATTCTCATATTTCCATATGATTGCATGGTGGATGCAGTGAGATGTGTGGAATTAGGATTTGAGGGGTCAAGGTTGTGGTTCAGTTTTGACAGGAATGTTGCGAGTTGGAGGCATCGGGGAAGATTTCAGAT
The DNA here is from genome assembly GCF_000390325.3 of Nicotiana tomentosiformis. Taxonomy (NCBI): domain Eukaryota; kingdom Viridiplantae; phylum Streptophyta; class Magnoliopsida; order Solanales; family Solanaceae; genus Nicotiana; species Nicotiana tomentosiformis. Next base: position 178,332,607 of record NC_090813.1, read on the forward strand.
GTTCAGAGTATGCTAGCACTATTTTTGGTGTCGCCTGAGAATGGTTTGTTTTTTCAAAGAAGCATTGTGTATTGATTTACAAATGCTTGACTAGCACTACAGAAATAGCATGGTCGGTGACTATTGATATTCAGATTTTGTTACTTGGTGCGGAAGATTGTGGGAGTATCTCCCATGGGATGATTGTGTAGGTGTGTAATGTTAGTCATTTAAGTAGGAGAGATTGAGATCAGGTATAGAGATTCTAGTACTGTCGCAGATTGGAGAATTTAATTTTGAAAGGTGTATTATTTCTCTGGTTGTGGACTCTAGAAGCTTGTTCATGGTTTGACAATTGATTGTATGATTCATGGATAGGGTCATCGTGGATCTTAGGAAGGTTATTTACCTATTTTAGGGTGTTCGGAATTGGTTTAGAGGTCCATTGATAGTTATAATGTGAATGTATATTCTACACTAGATCGAATATGTTTATTCAGGACAACATTTGTCTATGGATGAGTCTTCGTACATGGAGGATGTCATTCCTATCATCATCAATTTCGTGTATTACTTTTTATACTATGTGAGTTATGAGGCGACTTGATTATTCACCCGCATGTTGTGGTCATCTTTACACTTGTGGTGTTATATGGGCGAGATGGCTCTCGAGATGCTAGGTGTTTATTACACCTTAGTTTTTCTTGGCCTCTTTCATAACACATTATGCTATCCGTCTCCCTAGGGTTATTTTTATGCACTTGGTGTGCTTGTTGTTGATATACATGTGTCTAGTGAGTATGAGTATCTTGGCTTGATGGGTATTCCCATGCATATTATTATGTGTGGATCGGGTGGCACGCCGCCAAGGGTACAATGTTTGGATCGGTTTGCACGCTGCAACGGTATCATGTGTGGATCGTGTTTCACACAGCAACGATGAGAGGTTGGATACAACTCCTTGCACTTATTTTGTGATTTTTGCTTATCCTATATGGGATAGATTCATTCCATATTTTTTGGTTGTTATATCTGTTATGTGTGTTGGGTAGTTTTGGTACTTGGTTTCCCTTTCCTTATTGATCGTATTCGAGTTGTATTTTGTTGGTGCATGTATCGCATCGTATGGTATCTTAGATGGATTTTGATATCGCTTGTTAGTCGAGCAGCTTATACTGGGTGAGACTAGATTTTTCGACCTAGAATCAGTGCAATCGGATTTGTATAATGTATGTTTGGAAGGGGAATGTCGCTAATCAGTTCAGAATGCGGTAATGGTTCTGGTCTGGCGGAGGAACTCCATGAAATATTGGTTTGACGGGTGGTTATGAGTTTTTGGACATCTTTTACATCGCTGCAGTATTGTAAGGGTTGGCACGGGGCTTTTATGTGTTCGAAGGTATATACCAGCATCGGGTTTGGAAATTTACAGCTATTGCGGTTGGATGATATTTCTATGGACATATGAGTGATATGATACATTGTGTGGTTACAACTTGGGTGTGTATGTATATTTTGGTACAACTTGTGGAGAATAATACAGTGTATGTATGCAAGAATCAGACCTTACAGGAAATTCTTAATGTTGGAATTTGGTTCTAAGGCTTGTGGAATAACGTAGCAGGAAGGATCTTTAGCCTAGGTTCATCTAATGAGCTCATATGGATTGAGGTGGCACGAGTATATGCACAGGGAGTTATACAGTGATTTGGAAGCATGGGAACAACCCTGGTACGTTCGAGGACGAATATATGTGTAAGTAGGGAAGAATGTAATAACCCGATCAGTCGTATCGAGCTCTAGCATGTCGTTCGGCGGTTTGAGATCTTGAGTAGCTTTACTATATGTATTATGACTTGCACGTGTAGTCGGTTTTGATTTTTGGGAAGTTCGGAGTTGATTTGAAAAATTAATTCTCAATTCGAAATCTTTAGGTTAGAAGAGTTGACCAAGGTTTGACTTTTGAGTAAGCAACCTCGGAATCGGGGTTTGAAGGTTTCTATAGATTCGTAAAGTGATTTCGGACTAGGGCGTATGTTTGGGTTGAGTATTACGTGGTTCGGGAGCGATTTGGCGCATGTTGTCAAAAGTTTGCATTTTGAAGGTTTTTAAACTTGCTAAGTTGACTTGGAGTGCACTTTGATGTTATCTCACTTTGGGTGGTATTCCGGGACCTTGTATATCTACATTTAGTTGATTTGGGCTTGTGTGTGAAGTTTGGTAATGATCCGGAATGTTTAAGAGTGATTCAAATACTTTAAGTTGGATACTAGTTAAGTTTAAGAAAATAAGTTGACCACGGTCAAATAGTGGACTTAAAGAGCTCGGATTCATGATTTAGAACTCTCAACAAGTTTGTATGATGACTTTGGACTTGTCCGCAAGTTTTGGTTAGATTCTGGTGAGTTTCGGATGGGTTTGGATTGTGTCGCGCTCTTATTTGATGTTTTGACATTATTTCTTTTGGAATAAAGGGTACCATATTGAGAAAATTACCTTTTATTTGTGATTCGATTGCACCATTAGATTTGTATCATAATTACGGAACCATAGCAATAAGAATCGTCGAATTCCGAGATCGTATGAGAGAGTTATGCTCATTTCTGTATCGGGGAAGATTGTTGGTTTCTGATGCGAACTTTTGTACTTCGCGAACGTAAAAAAGGAAATTTGGGTTGACCGTCAATGAGAAAAATTACTCTTCGTAAATGTGATGGTGTCCCGCGAAGGCGATGAACAAAAATCACCTAGGCGGTGTTTTAAATTGGCGAACCAAGCATTTTAGTATTTTGACCATATCGTGAGTTCTAGAGCTCCGTTTGAGGTAATGTTTGCGGCGTTTGTCGTCTCAACAAGGGGTAAATATCTAACCTTTTTTATTTTTCCCATAATTATTTCTGTTGGCTATCATTTTTATTCGTACTTGGATTGTAGATATTGGGGTTTTTAGCCCCAAAGTTGAGAAACGGTAAACCCTTGATTGGAGGGTCAATTCATGGACGAAATGTGATTATTTTCTGGATATAAACTATATAAGTTATGGATAATATTTATTTTTGATAATTTTTAAAATTCGGGCGAGCGAACCCGGAGTTGACTTTGTTGACTTTTTGTGGGGAGTTTGGAATTTATTTCTAATTGTTAGATTATGAGTCTTTCAATATATTTTAATTGGTTAGCACTATATTTTACTAGCTTTGGATCGGTTGGCATTGGTTTGAGGTGTTAGAGAGGCGTTGGAGTCGGTTTCAGATTTCAGAGCAAGGTATGTCTCATGTCGAACCTTGTAATAGGGAATTTACCCCGTTATTACTATATTTGTTATGTGCTATGTTTTACGCACGTATGACGTGACTAGTGGCCGTGCGTATGCTAGATTCTTGATCACTTCTAAGTAGACTTAGACTCACATCACGTTTTAACTGTATTACTTGAGTTATCCTTGCTTGTTTAAATGCCTTAATTTAATTTTTAGCCTTAAACTTGACTTGCGTAGATTATCAGACTTGTTATTTTAGATACATGGCGAGCTACTTGATTAGTCATGAAAATTATACTTACGAATTTCTTCCACGTTGTGCGTATTCGTGCGAAAGTTTTCTTGAATTTCATAACTCACACGTATATTTGTGAGTCGGGCTAATGACCTGTCAAAGTTTCATATTCTTATGGGATTGGGTTGAATGCCTCAGCAGTACTCTTGTGGGATCGGGCCATTCGCCTCGGTAGTATTATGTAAAAAAAACCTCTGATGCGATAGGGTCATTCGCCTCGGCAGTATCATGTAACATATTCTTATGAGATCGGGTCGTACGCCACGATAGGATATTGTACTATAACTCTTTGAGTTTCATTGTGATTTTGATGTGTTTTAGTGTTCGATTCGTGTTTCTATATATTATTTTAATGATCCGATCATGCAAGGATGTTCTTATAAGGTTTATGTACTTGTTGTTATGATTAGATGGGGTCCCGAGGAGCTCGGGAGAGTTTCGGATTGGTTTCAAATTTTTTTTGCTAAGTTGAGTTGTATTGGTTCTGATTTTCTCGCATTTGCGATGAGGAGGTCTCAAATACAACCATCACAATTGCGACTCATAGTGACTGGGAAGGGACCTAGCATTTGCGAGGATTATGTCGTATTTGCGACTGTTAGGGCGTCTGCTTTTGCAAGTTGTGTATCGCTTTTACAACTGGTCGCGGGGGGAGGAACTTTACATTTTTGAAGTATAAAGTGGCAAATGTGACATTTACTGGGTTTGTCAGTGTTCGTTTTAGCAAGCCTTTGTTTGCTTTTGTGGTGGTCGCATTCGCGAACCCCTGAACGCAAATACGACATCTGCAGCTGGTTATATGCTGTGTATTTTGGGACTTAGTCTCATTTTATCATATTCTGAATCCTAGACTAGATGGGAGGCAATTATTGGAGGGGATATTTATACATGGCAATTGGGTTAGTGATTTTGACTCAATTTTACCATGTTGAGATATTTACTTTAGTTGTAGTCATATTGTTCAATCCTGATAGTTATATTTGCATGTTATCACTGTCTCTTTATGCTTTTGATATGCTATCTTACATGTTATTGGTGTCATTGCACGTGACACGAGTCTGAGCTGTAATTGTGATACTCCGTGTTGTATAATTGAATTATGTTTCTGTGAGATGTGAGCCATTGAGACTTGAGCGAATTGATGACTGATGTGGGCCATAGATCCATGTTGTGAGTTATGTTGGATCGGGTTGCATACAGCAACGAATTGTAATTTGAATTCGATTGTAGGCCGCAACGAATTGATATTTGGATCAGGCTTCATGCGGCAACGATTATATTGATTATTGATTAGCTCTTGGGCTAGGATCCGCCCCTCCGGAGTAGATATTACAGTAAGCGCAGGCACATAGATATATATATATATATATATATATATATATATATATATATATATATATATATATATATATATATGTGCTTTTGGTGAGGGGCATTTGTGCTAGGCACTCGTACAGTGCGAAGTGTTGATGTGTGTGTGATGGTAGGGGCATTTGTGTCAGGAACCATGAGTGTGATGAGAGTGAGTGTACTTGATGATTTCACTATAATATTATTGACTTGACATGTATATTTGATAAACATAGAGATGTAATTTTTTCATGTTAAATGCTAAACAGATGTTATTGACTTGACATGTATATCTGGCATGTAGGTATAGAGATGTATTTTCCTCATGCTAGATGGTAATTAAAATATTTTACTTGTTATTGTTAAGTTGGAAATCACAATCCTCTTGATAAATTCATTATTTAGTGATTTCGGTGGTAAGATTGAGGCTTTAACTGTTATACTTGAAAAGCATGCCTTATTTTCCGTATTTGTGGACGAGTTGAATAGGATATCTCTTGAGTTATTTTCTTTTGTTGTCATCATTATATCTTGTGTTGCCACTGATTATTGGTATTGGACACTGACCTTCTTCCGGGCTTGTCACTGGTTTCAACTTGAGGTTAGGTTTGTTACTTATTGAGTACATGGGGTCAGTTGTACTCATACTATACTTTCGCATCGTGCGTGCATATCTTGGAGTTGATGCTGCTATATATGGCGGGAGCTGGCATTGAAGATTTGCCTACTTTACCGGATATAGCTACCACTTTATTTTGGTAGCTTTAGATTTGTAATCTTTGTATGCATATTCCAAACATGTGTTGTATTTATTTTCAAACCAGCTTTGTAAATCTAAATCTTAGTGGCTCGTGACTTGTACTACCAATCCTTGGGTTAATGTGTGGAAATTCATTTACTTCACTTATTGATTTCAAATTAATTTTATTATAATTGTATTGACTATTATTTGGCTTACCTAACGGGTTAGGTTAGGTTCCGTCACAACTAGGCGGATTTTGGGTCGTGACACGTCCGGTCAAAACCCAAGTCAAAGGGTAGATCTCGACAACCCATAACTCCACAAGTCCATATATGTATTTTGTTTTCAAATTCGAGTCTAATTCAACTCTCAAATTTTCATTTTTTATAATATAGTCAAAATCCCCAAAATTTCTCTTCAAATTCCACATATTAGATGTTAAACATTTATAAATAATCATGTTATATAATCAAAATTGAGTCAGCATCACTTACCCAATAGCTTTGTATGAAAATCTCCTCTTGAAATCGCATCCCACCGAGTCTAGGGCTCAAAAAGTGATAAAATGAGACTAAGTCCCGAAATTCTACTATTTGTTCAGTCGTAGAAGTCGCAAAGGCAAACACTCACAAATGCGACACAGGGATGGCAAAAGCCAACCCTGTCAACCAAAGGAGATATCGCAATTGCTATATGGGCATCGCAAATGCGATACCATCCCTATTCGCAAAAGCGACCAAGTGGTCGCAAAAGTGACATGCCCAAGCCCAGTACCACCTTCGCAAAACCGATAAAGACGTCGCGTTTGCAACACCTAACACCCCCTGCCTACTTCACAATTACAAATTGTTGCTTGCAATTGCGATAACCGCAGCACCAACACACCAGCAACCTGAAACTAAATTTCAAATGGTCTGAAACACGTCTGAAACTCACTCGAGCCCCCGGGGCTCCACACCAAATATCCAAAGAAGTTTATAAACATCATATGAACTCACTCTCTAGCTAAAAATACAAAGAAAACATCCGGAATCACAAATCGAACACCAAAACACATAGAATTCATAATGAAGCTCAAGAATTGCTAAAATCTCAACCAAGCATCTGATTCCTACCAAACCAACTCGGAATGACACCAAACTTTGCGTACAAGTTCTAAATGACAATATGGACCTAATCCAAGTCCCGAAACCAAAATTTGAACCTGATAACCATAAAGTCAACCCATGGTCAAACTTAGGAAATTTCTAAACCTTCAATTGCTAACTTTCGGCAAAAGAGCTGAATCAATATAAAAACCTCCGAATTTAATTACGAGCATATGCCTAAGTCCAAAATTACCATTCAAAAATATTGAAATCATCAAAATACCGTTTCGAGGTTGTTTTGACAAAAGTCAAACCTCGGTTAATATTTCCAACTTAAGCTTCCAAACTAAGAACCAACAGTTCCAAATCAATCCAAAACCTCCCTGAAACGAAACCAACCATCCCGCCAAGTCATAAAAACAAAAATGCACATATAGGAAGCTTCAAAAGGGGAAACGGGGCTCAAATACCCAAAACAACCAGTTGAGTCATTACGTTCTCCCTCTCTTAAATAAACATTCATCCTCGAACGATTATAGAGACATACCTGATGTGCCAAAAATATGAGGATAAAGGCTCTGGATATCATGATCGGTCTCCCAAGTTGCCTCCTCGGCCGATTGACCTCTCAATTGAACCTTCACCGATGCAGTTTTCTCCGACCACAACTTCCAAACCTACCTATCCAAAATAGCCACTGGCTCCTCAACACAGTTCATATCCTTGTCCAATTGCATAGAGCTAAAATCTAACACATGTGACGGATCAACATAGTACTTCTAGAGCGTGGAAACATGGAACACCGAGTGAACTCCCAATAAGTTGTGTGGCAATGCAAGTTTGTAGGACACCTCACCAATTCCCTCAAGAATTTCAAAAGGACCAATATACCGAGGGCTCAATTTGCCCTTCTTCCTGAACCTCATCACACCCTTCATGGGAGAAACTCTGACTAGGAACCTCTTACTCGCCATAAATGCAACATCACGAGCCATCCTATCCGTATAAATCTTCTGCCCGGACTGCACTATACGAAGCCGATCCTGAATCAACTTTACCTTCTCTGAGGCATTTCAAACCAAATCAGTGCCCAACAACCTAGCCTCCCCAAGCTCAAAACAACCAACTAAAGAACGACATCGCATCCCATATATGGCCTCGTATGGAGCCATCTAGATGTTCGATTGATAGTTCTTGTTATAGGCGAACTCTTGTAGCGGTAGAAACTAATCCCATAAGCCCTCGAAATTAATAACAAAGGCACGTAACATGTCCACCAGAACCTAAATAGTGCACTCGGATTGTCCGTCCACCCGGGAATAAAATGTCGTACCCAGCTCAACTTGTGTGCCTAACTCACGTTGCACACCCCTCCAAAAATGCAATGTGAACTGCATTCCTCGATCGGAGATAATAGACACCGGCACACCATGAAGGAGAACAATCTCACAAAGATAAATCCGAGTCAGCTGCTCTGAAGAGTAAGTAGTTATGACTGGAATGAAGTGTTCAGACTTGGTCAGTCGGTCCACAATAACCCACACAGCATTAAATCTCCTCTAGGTTCCTAGAAGTACAACTACAAAATCCATAGTGATACGCTCCCAGTTCCACTCCAGAATATCAAGCCTCTAAAGCAAACCACTTGGTCTATGATGCTCGTACTTAACCTGTTGACAGTTCAAACACCGAGCCACATACTCCACAATATCTTTCTTCATTGTTATCCACCGGTAGTGCCGTTTCAAATCATGGTACATATTTGCGGCGCCCAGATGAATAGAAAACTGCAAAATATGGGCATGCTCAAGGATCAGCTCCCGTACCCCATCAACAATGGGCACACAAATCTGACCCTGAAGCCTCAATACCCCATCATCACTAATAGTCACCTCCTTAGCATGACTGTGTTGCACTGTGTCCTTAAGGACAAGTAACTGGGGATCATCATATTGACATGCCTTGATGCGCTCAAACAAAGACGACCATAAAATCATGTAAGCAAGAACCCGGCTAGGATCTGAAACATCCAAATGCACAAACTAGTTGGCTAAAGCCTAAACATCCAAAGCTAATGGTCTCTCCCCAGTTGGGATAAAAGCAAGACTACCCGTGCTCTCAGCCTTCCAACTCAAATCGTCGATCACCACATTGGCCTTCCCAACATGATAAAGAATGGTGATATCATAATCCTTCAATAGCTCTAACCACCTCCGTTGTATCAAGTTCTAATCCTTTTGCTTGAATAAGTGTTGTAGACTCTTATGATTCGTGAACACCTCACAAGACCCGTCGTAGAGGTAGTGCCTCTAAATCTTAAGTGCGTGAACTAAGACTGCCAACTCTAAATCATATACTGGGTAGTTGTACTCATGGGTCTTCAACTAACGTGAAGCATAAGAGAATCACTCTATCCCCCTACATCAACACACATCCAGTGCCCATCATAATAGACTGTATAAGAACCCCATGCTGAAGACAAAACCAGAACTAGAGTTGTAGTCAAGGCAGTCTTGAGCTTCTGAAAGCTCTTCTCGCACTCGTCATACCACCTGAATAGGAGCTACGATGGATGGAAAATCCTCAACGAAACAGCGATAATACCTAGCTGAGCCTAGAAAATTCCGGATGTCAGTAGCAGTAGAAGGCATGGGTCAACTCTAAATTACCCCAATCTTCTTCAAATCCACCATAATCCCCTCACTAGACACCACGTAGCCCAAAAATTCCACTGAATCAAGTCAGAACTCAAACTTGGAGAATTTAGCATATAGTTTCTTCTCCCTCAAAGTCTGGAGCACGATCCTCAAGTGCTGCTCATGCTCCTCTCGGCTGTGAGAATACACCAGTATGTTATCAATGAACACGACGATGAAGGAATCAAGGTACGGCTAGAACATGTTATTCATTAAGTGCATAAAGGCTGCTGGGGCATTAGTCAACCCAAAAGACATCAACAAAAACTCATAGTTGAATAGCGGGTCCTGAAAGCCTTCTTTGGAATATCCGATGCCCAGATTTTCAACTGATGATACCCCGATCTTAAGTTAATCTTCGAGAATAACCTAACACCCTGAATTTGATCAAACAAATTATCAATACGCGGTAGTGGGTACTTGTTCTTAACGGTAACCTTATTCGGTTGCCTGTAATTAATACATATCCTCATAGAGCAGTCTTTATTCTTCACAAATAGAACTATAGCACCCCCAAGGCGAGACACTCGGTATAAAGCAACTCCTAAACTTGTTCCTTTAATTCCTTCAACTCCACAGGTGCCATGCGATATGGTGGAAGAGATAAGGCTCAATGCCCGGCACCAAGTCAATACCAAAATAAATATCTGTATCGAGTGGCATGCCCGGTATGTCTTCTGGAAACTCACTCATTACCGGAAGCTACTCAACGGTAGGAGTATCAGCACTAACATTTCTCACAAAATCTAAGTATGCCAAGCACCACTTCTCAACCATCTATTATTCCTTCAAGAAAGACACTACCTTACTAGGAGCATGACCCAATGAACCTCTCCACTCCAACCTCGCCAACCCCCGCATCGCCAGCATCACGGTCTTAGCATGATAATCAAGAATAGTGTGATATGGTGACAACCAATCCATGCCCAAAATCACATAAAAATCTACCATATTGAGTAACAGAAGGTCAATCTAGTCTCATAGCCCCCAATAGTAACCAAACACGAAAGATAGACACAGTCTACCATAATAGAATCCCCAACGGGTGTAGACATATAAATAGAAGTACTCAAAAAACACATATCCAAATATGAAGCAAAGTAAGATGATACATACGAATAAGTGGAACCCGGATCAAATAAAACGGATGCATCTCTAAGACATACCAGAACAATACATGTGATGACAGCATCTGATGCAATAGCCTCAGTCCTACCAGGGAAAGCATAACAACAGGCCTAGCCTCCCCCTCTAGACGTCCTCTACTCGCATATTCTCCACCCCTAGCTAGATGTGCTTGTGAAGTAGTAACTAGAGCAGAAATCATAGCTTGAGTACCCTACGGAGGTCCACTCCTATGAAGCCTGGGACAATCTCTCACCATGTTCCTAGTATCATCATACTCGAAACAACCCATTTGCGGGTGTGGTTGTTGGTACTAAGTCTTACCCGAACGGCTAGAATAACCGTTGTAGGAACCCCGTGCAGAAGGTGCACTAGAAGACGGCTGTCCAAAATGAGTACTTTGAGGTCCCTGAATAGCTGGAGCATTGTGCGTAACCTGAAGTGTAGACTGAATTGGTCGACTGATATAACTTCTGCCATGACGAGCTGAAACTGCATAGCGGGAACCACTAAACCCTCCAAAATCTCAAGGCCTCTTGGACTCCCTATCCCCCCTCTCCTGGTCGTAGATACGCTCCAACCTCCTAGCAATCTCCACAATCTGCTGGAATAGAGTATCAGTCTCCAACTCCCGTGCCATCCCAAATCTTAGACCATAATCGAGTCCCTCAATAAATCTACGAACTCTCTCACTAATAGTGGAAACCAAAGCAAGTGTATGATAAGATAACTCAGTAAACCTCATAGAACACTCGGGAATAGTCATAGTCCCCTAGCGCAATTGCTCAAACTCGGTGCGAAATGCATCTTTGAGGATCTGTGGAATGAACTCACCTCAAAAAGAGATCAACGAACTGAGCCCAAGTAAGTGGGGGTGAGATAGCTAGCCTACTCTCCTCTTAAGTCTACCACCATCTGTATGTCAGTCCCGTCAGCTGGAAAGTAGTAAGGTAGACCCTGCTCAACTCCATTATGCTTATAGTGTTCAGAATACGGTGACACTAGTCTAGGAAACCCAGTGCATCCTCAAAAGTTGTGCCATTAAAAGTAGAAGGATGATGTTTATTCAACCTATATAACATCTTCTGCTCCTCCTCTGATACTATTGGCTGACCTCTGGCTGAACCGCAATCACGAGTTACACCGCATAACACCCGGAGCCTGATCAACATGATCTTGCTGCTCTGGAGTACGGGCGGCGAGAGTGTATGCTCCTCCTGCTGCCTGAGAAGTAGTTGGTGCAACTGGATCAATCCCACATGATCCAAGGTACCAAACATGCTCATAAAATGCGCCAAAGTTACCTGAAGTCCAGGGGTAGAAACAGGTGCCTCAGGTTCCTGCTCCCCAACCGAAACTACTGGTGGCTCCTCAGTCGCGGCCCTAACACAGCCCCTCGCTGTAGAATTTTCTCCGCCTCTGCCTCGACCTATGCCCCGGCCTCTAGCAACACCAGCATCGAGGGCAGCATTATCAGTAACTGAAGCTCAAGTCCTTACCATCTGTGAGAGACTAGAAAGACAAAGGCTCAAACTTCAAAATTCATAAATCCGCACGATAAGGAATGAAAGAAGTGAAATTACCTAATAGTTCTGTAGCCTCTCGAAGATAAGTACAGACGTCTCCATACCGATCCTCAAGACTCTACTAAACTTGCTTATGACTCGTAGAACCTATGAACCTAAAGGTCTAATACCAACTTGTCACGACCCAAAATTCTACCTTGAGGAGCGTGATGGCACTTAGTCTCTAAGACTAGGTACAACATGATGAGATTAACAGAATAAAACAACTTAACTATAAAATAAAAACTGAAAAATGCCATAATATAGCTGTAAAGTGAATTCAACAGCAATACATCCCAAAACCCGGTAATACGGAGTCATAAGCTCTACAAAAAATACATAATAAGGCTCAAAGTGTATATCACTATTTGGGATACATAAACAGTAATAAAGAAACAATATAAGGTGACTTCGAGGCTTGCGAACGGAACAACAGGTATACTTTGAAGTCTCCACAACTTTGGCTCGACTCTCTAGCAACCAACACGATCTGAGGTACCTAGATCTGTACAAAAATATGCAGAAGTGTAGTATGAGTACATCACAATCGGTACACAATAAGTATCAAGACTAATCTTGGTAGAGTAGCGACGAGGTTCAAGTCAAGACACTCACTACACAAATAACATGTGCAGAATATCGATATAAAAATAACAATGGAAAGTATGACAAAATGAATAGCAACAAGGAATAGGGCATGTAATAACACGAAAAATTAACCAACAACTCGTAAAACACAAAAATGAAATCATTTAAGGAAAAGAATGATATGTTCAAATCATCAACCCGTTTCGACACAAGAATAACGACAAGAATCGCCCCGAGATACCATATATCATAATCAACAAGCCACCTTTATGATAACGCGTGAGCTTCATATTGAAATATTTCCCCCTATATAGCTACACGTGCATAAGCCCCCTTATCTCGCCACGTGTGCATCACAATGAAGATTTTCCCTTACTTACAACACGCGCATAAGCCCACTTATCTCGCTGTATGCTCATCAATACACCACCCTTATGTCGCCACATGTGCATCTCATTCACAACACAACCATTAACCTGCACTACACATGCACATGTGCCACAATATTTCCCAAATAACAATACCAAAGCCACAACAATATAGCCCATGGCTCAACAACAATATGTACAAAAATCACAACAATAACACAAGGGTGCGGGGAGTGAACAACAACAAAACGTGCTTCATATAACAAACAACTCCAATTTACGGCATATTAATAGCCTAAGGTCTAACCGGTCAATTATAATACATACGCATGTGTACACACTCGTCACCTTATGTACATGTCTAGCACAAATATTTCAAATTAGACCAAATCCTAAAGGGTAATTTTCACACACAAAGTAGGCAAGATACTTACCTCAGCTGCAAAAGTTGCAAATGCGACCAGGGGTTTACAAATATAAACACTCGCAGATGCGACACATAGGATCTCAAAAGAGAACCATGTCAGTCTAAGAAGATGTTGCAATTGCGACATGGGCTTCGCAATTGCGATGCCAACCTTATTCGTAAAGCGTCCAAGTGGTCGCAAAAGCGACCTGCCCAAGCCTAGTACCAACTTCGCAAATGCGACAAAGGTGTCACATTTGCGAAACCTGACACCCCTTGCCCACTTCGCACTTGGGAACTGGTGCTCACAATTGAGATAACTGCAGCACCAGAACACCAGCAACCTGAAACTAAATTCCAAATAGTCTGAAACTCACCCAAGCCCTCGGGGCTTCACACCAAATATCCACACAAGTCTAAATATATCATATGAACTCGCTTACGAGCTCAAAAACTAAGATAATATCTGGAACCACGAATCGAACACCAAAACACATAGAATTCACAATGAAACTGAAGAATCACTAAAATCATAACCAAGCGTCGGATTCCTACTAAACCAACTCGGAATGACACCAAACTTTGCGTACAAGTTCCAAATGATAAAACGGACCTAATCCAAGTCCCGAAACTAAATTCCAAATCCAATTACCATAAAGTCAACCCATGGTCAAACTTAGAAAATTTTTAAACCTTCAAATTGCCAACTTTCCACAAAAGAGCAGAATCAACCTAGGAACTTCCGAATTTAATTCCGAGCACACGCCTAAGTCCGAAATCATCATACAAATCTATTAAAACCATCAAAATACCGTTCCATGGTTGCTTTTACAAAAGTCAAATCTCGGTCAATATTTCCAACTTAAGTTTCCAAACTAAGAACTAATTGTTCCAAATCAATCCAAAACCTCCCCGAAACAAAACCAACCATCCCCACAAGTCATAAAACTAGAAATGCACTTACGAAAAACTTCAAAAGAGTAAACGGGACTCAAATACACAAAACGACCAGTCGGGTCGTTACAGCCACACTATGCATTTCATGTGTAGATCCAGTTTTTGATGTTAGAGGTGGTTGCTAGTGAGTTGTTTATTCGAATTTGCTTTAAGATTTCAATGTATCAATGTTATTCTGTTTTCAAGCCTTGAAGTTCCCTCCTTTATCTTATATTATTACTATTTCTAACAGTATTGTATTTTGTTCAGATTTTGTATTTAGTACTCTATAAAACTCATGCACTCGATGACACCAGATTTTGGGTGGCTTAAGTTGTATTGTCATTATAACTTCGGTTATTTATGTTATTCCGCTATTTGAGATTGTTTCTTGTCATTGTTCAAGTTTAAAGTTTGCATATTTATTGTTGGCTTGCCTAGCAAGCGATGTTAGGCTCCATAACGGCTCCGGTGGGATTTTGGATCGTGATATTAGGCTATTCTTTAACTAAGTATCTTAAAACGACTATTCATGCCCTTCTTAGTGATATATTGTGTATTCTTCCATTTTTTTATCTATGTTATTTGAATGAACATGCTATTTAAGAGGGAAAAAAGAATAATTTTAAAATTTATGATCTTAAATATGTCATGCATATTCTTGTGATTGTAAAAAACTAATCATTATGAATAAAATGAGAAGTTTAAAGTTAAATTGTTCCAATATAGAAAGGCATCTTTCTTTTCAAAACATATTAATAAAAGAAAGGGTGCAACATAAAGTAAAATACAGGAATATTTATTTTTACATGCGTTAAATGCTTGAGCGCCCACCGGTTACTAGATGTGGATCCCTCAATTTAAATATACAATGAGTTCAGTGCAATACTCTTAAAGAATGAATTCGTTGAGTTTAAATCGTAGATCCACCTATAAATAAGTAGGGGTTACTTATTCTAGATTATCTTCGTAATTTATAATCATAAACCATACCAAACTTTTACTAATGAATTATTATAATAATCCAAAATTATATTCTAGTTATATGTAATTTGTATTGATTTATTAGGGTTGTATTACAAAGAATTTGGTGAGTCTTTGTTTGGTATAGATACTTCAAAGGAGGAAAATTCTTATTTCTTTGCATTATCTCCCACTTAGACTTTTAACCATGATATTTGTTAGAATATACTATATCTAAATTCATGGTTAATGGTATATGCCCCAACAATTTTCCACTTATACTCATAACATGCATCAACAACTTTCACAGCCATTCTTTTGCACGACTATTAAAAGTCTCCGCCAATAAACTTTTGTTAAAGAATCTTGCCAAGTTATTTCATGATGCAATCTTTGTCCATTAGTGCTTTGTCGTAACTAACTAGTTTGGTATTAAGCTTTTCAGAGATCTTGTTATGAAACTCGTCCAAGAGTATATACCGAACTATTAAGTTCCCTTACTATTCTCCTACTATGACAAAATACTACTAATATTACCTTTATTACCTTACAGTATTTAAATATTAATGACTTCTTACTGCAATGTTTACTGTTCAAACGTCACTCTCACTACTTTAAATGCAATGGAGCATCAGTTCCGACATGTGAATTTTGATGTTCTTGAACATCTAGTTATTTATTTGCCTAGTTCATGTAAAACTAGTTTACTTCTAGGAACATAGTTTATTAAATGGTCCTTATCTAGAAATCAGGCATTTGTGTTAACAATTGCCTTATTTTCTATTCAATAAACATGCACCTATCCATTCTTAATTTCAACTTATCCGTTTCCAATAACGTACCTACATTGATAGTGTAAAAACAATTACTACTAATATAACTTAATATGTTATTTACTACTTTATTTTTAACCATTATCATATAAAATTTGAAAAGTTAGTTTGGCTTGACAACTGAGAATTAGACCATCATGTTGGTATTACTGTGTTCAAAATCAGAAAATCAGAGAAGCAAATAAACATTAGTTTAATAAACAAATCGTAAAATAATTCCGAACCCACTGAATTCACAGTGTGTCCTTAAATAATTTAATCTCTCACTGTTGCCCAAGGTTATGGATTAATTCCTCCCAGGATAGAACGGAATAACTATTCTGTGATAGCGGCACTACAAATCACAGAACTTCAACAAACTCAACAAACGGAGCAAACCACACTTGACACTTATATTTATTTGGAAAATAATGCAACAATGTAGAAAAGAGGGAAGAAGTTTTCAGATTTTCCATCTCTGAAAAATTAGGCCAAGCTTCTAAATTTATAGACAAAGGAAATGTGAGATAATGAGGTGCAATCCAAAAGGTGTCTCTTTCATTTTCCATTCACACCCTTTAAAAAAAAACTCGAACACATCATAGTTTGGGAATAATTATTGGACACACACAAATTCCATATAACCAGTTAATGTTGAAAAAGTCACCACAATATAACTCTGCGGTCATCTCCAGCCAAATGTGCACTACCACAGATGTTGGTACATAATCTCAGCTTATTTTTTATCAACGGAAATGATAACAGAGACAATAAAAACTTCACTATCTCCAAGTGGCATATGATACATTGACTAGAAGCAATAATGATTTGACAAAATAAGAAGAAAAAAATGTCATCTTTTCGTTATTATATAAGAGAAATAAATAAGAGAGATGGAGCACATCTTGCAAAATAAACAAGGGAGAAAGATGGCTATTTCTAGTACTGGTGGGTCAACTTCCTCATTGTAATTCTGCTCTACTATTATTAATTTATCAATTCCTATAATGGGTAAAGGTCCAATTTTGCGCATGTGCTATTTATTCGAAATAATTCAATTTTTCTCGCAACTCCTCTCATACATTCATACGCTTATTGTTATTAAATCATTTTTTATTTGCTCTTGTCATTAAAGAAGCTTCAACATGAAATTGGTAGATTCCACTCGGTGTTTTAAAAGGATCTTTCGGGACTCGCCCCGAGACTCGTCCGGGGGCGAGGCACTATCAAAATGCCCTGAGACTCACGCGTGGGGCTTAGTTCTGTGAGGCTTACGCCTTAAGTGCCCGATTGTGCACCTTAAACACACATAACGCCCAACACTCGGGGTTCGTCCAACAGTTATTACTCAAATCATGGGTCAAATATCCTAATTAGCACTATTGACCATCAAAACTCTTTAACAAATGAATGATTAAAGTTTTATTCACATATAGGAATATGAAGATTGAGAGTAACTTAAATAACGAGTCATAATATTGCAGATTTACTAATTGAGAAAACGTGAGCGAATATCTAAAATAGATAGCCAAAATTTATTTCTTCACTTGCTATTGGAGGAAATGAGCCTTCATGGCTATTTACAATACTGAAATTAAGAAAGTATCATTTTTAGATCTCTTATGTGTAAAAGATAGATTGATCTTGTGTGTAAAAGTTTGATAATAGCAAAAGGATTAATATTCTAAATTACAACATTGGTGAAGTTTAATAATTATTTACTTTTAGGAAGGTAATAAATTTTGTTTAATAATATTTATTAAGAAATTTTGATTTTTTTATATTTAAAAGTTAAGACGTTATTATTGATTTGTATTTCATAGTAACATTATTATTATTGATTGTTTATGCCGATAAAAACATTCTAGAAATTTTATTTTTATGAGCTTTTTTAGTTATTTGTATTTTTCTTAAACTTGTAATGTACTTCCTATATTATTATGCTATTATGTTATTTTATTAATTTATAAATTAATAAATTTAAAGATCCATAGGGTTCATGCCTCGAAACTTGCGCCTCGTCTCATAGTAGGTAAAACGTTAAAACACTATTTCCACTTACCCAAATTCTTCAATTTTAATCCTAAACTTTGATATGGTTTTAAATTATATTCTAAGGTTTGGAGGGTCATCGTTGTTGTTGAAAGATACTGACATCTATAAGTTGATAAGGTACGACGTATGTATCAAAACTGACCACAAAGAAAGTATTATCAAATTAAGGAGGAGCACATCATCCATACAATTAACAAGCTGGAAACATGACCATTACTACTGGGCATTAATTTATCAAATGCTACTGGTGCATTGTTTGACAGATCATTGCGCTACAAAAGGTACTTTGAGTGTCGTTTGATTACCAAGAAATTCGGGAAGTTGAGTCCACTATTGCAGCACAAGGCAGAGGGTCAAAGTTTTCTGAATCAGAGCGTCCTGTTAGTGATGGCGGCATTCGGACCAACTTGTTCGCACCGAATACCGGTTACCTCTCACCAACACAAGTATCGAATAACTCTGTTCACCAAGGATAGGCTTGGAGCAAACTGGAAGAAATCGCCTAGTATATGTTGCTTCCATTGAGATTTGAACTAGAGACCTCACGGTTCTCTTCTCACTTTATTGACCACTAGGTCACACCTTTGAATACTTTGACGAGTCAAATTGTGCGGCTAAATTGTTGAATTCTATCATACTACTAGCAAACCATAGTCTAAAATCTTCTCACTGTGCAGAAGTTTTTCCTTTAACCAATCCCAAGAAATACAATCCAAACAAACGTTAATACTTTTCAACAACCAGCTTCAGTACAACTTTCTTCAAGCCAGAAGACGTATCTATTCTCAAGTCATTTAAGGATCTTTCAGTTTGAACTTTGACCAATAAACAGAAATGACAATAATTGGTTTTTCAGATTATTTTATCTGCATGTGAGTATCAATAACTACGACTTAATGATGAGGGATCTTCTCATTTAATTTTCATTAGCAAACCAATATCACAATCAGAAGAAAGTATAGGGCAATCTTAGATGATCTGAACTTTACAACTTTCTGCTATAATGAACATCAAACAAACAATACAACAAGCAGAAAATAAAGAAACACACATGGCAAGATCAGATTTGACATCCTTCATGCATATATCCTTTGAGTGCATAACAGACACGAATGTTTCTCTCATCCAATAACTATGAAAGCACAATTAGTAAAAATCTTAAAACAATATAAGTGTGTAACGGATACTTTTAACATATAGACGTACCTGACCATCCATTTCCTTCAAAGCCTCGCTGGCAGCTGTCTCAGAAGTGAAAGACACGAATCCACATCCTTTTGATTTTCCACTTACATGATGGCATTTACTTTCGCTGAGAACTTGACAAGATTTTATTTCATGCAGAATTAAGTCAGGAACAGATAGAATTAGTCATTTAGTGCATTACCTTCAATTATTTCACAATGCTGCTCAAATGCATGTTTCATGATAAGTTATGAGAATATGGTTTTGATGATGTGTCAAACTTCATGTGGAACCAGATAGAAATCTGGTACAATCAGTTTTCTTTCGCTATTATAACTACTCAGATGTCTGCTTTAATTCTCAAGTAAATCAAATAAGGGAACAGATAGGATATGTTCTCCATGTCATCGTACAAGTCAACTCTACAACTGTTAAAGTCGTTGCACTGTACTCGCAACAGTACAGCAACATTGTTGAAGCTTGCTAGAGATTAGATATTCACTTACATCTTTTCTCATGACCTCACACATATATAATCAACATGATGCAAGGTTTTGACCTAACACTTGCAAACCTAAATATTTATTCTCTCAAGTGTGCAGCCGCCTCTGTTTCCCTCCAGGCCATTGAAGAACAAAGGTGCTACAAAACAAAGGACCAGATCTCAGCATTAAATACGTCTTGTGTCCTTTAGTTTGTTGTATCTTTGTCTTTTTTTATTTACTTGTATCCTACACAGCTTTTTAGAAGCATCAAGTAGGACATCATTTAACCATTATTATTTTTGGTTGTTGACTAGAGTTAGTCAAGAGGATGACTTTGTAATTACAAAGAGCTTACAATAGAGTTATTGTAAGAGGTGAGGGATTAAGAGTATAATTCCTAGATTGCAATAGTTTGTAATATAAAGTTTGCTCAGTTAGTGAAGTTGAAATTCTACCAGGGTAGGTCATGGTTTATAATCCCGTGAGCTGGGAGTTTTTCACATAAATATTGTGTGTTCTTTATTTACTAATGTTTATTGTGGGAACTGATAGAGAACCTGATTCTATACTGTTTGGTGGACTCTTAGTTTCTATTAGTTGGTATCAGAGTAGGTTCTTTCTAAAAGGTTAACACCTAAAAGGAACTTCACGACTGCTCCACCAAACGTCGAGGAAGGACAATCAACCTATAGACCACCAAGATTCAACGACCAATACTATGGTTGGTGAAAAATAAAAATGCTTGACTTCATCATGGATGAGGACTCAGAGTTGTGGAATGTGATTTGTGATGGTCCTTTAGTTCCCATGAAAACCATTGGAGAGGGAATAGTCACAGTCCCAAAAATAAGAAAAGAATACAATGATGTTGATAGAAAGGCTATTGAGAAGAACTTCAAAGCAAAGAAGATTCTTGTTTGTGGCATTGGATCAGATGAATACAACCTCATCTCAGTCTGTCAGTCTACTAAGGAGATCTGAGAAACTCTCCAAACTGCCCATGAGGGAACTACTCGGGTAGAGCAGTCCAAAGTAGATATGTTTACTACTGAGTATGAGCTATTCAAGATGAAGGAGGATGAGTCTATTCAGGATATGCACACATGTTTCACCTCCATTATCAATGAGCTTCTCTCCTATGGAGAATTCATTCCAAGAAACAAGTTGGTTCGGAAGATACTCAGTGTCCTACTAGGTTCCTGAGAAAGTAAAGTGAATGTTATCACTGAAGCCAAGGATCTGCAGAAGCTCACCATTGATGAACTCATTGTAAATCTCAAAACCTATGAGATGAAGATGAAGAAAGATTTTGAAATAAGAGATCCCAAAAGGGAGAAGAGCCTGGTTCTCAAGGCTGACAATAGTGAATCAAGTGGCGATGAGACAGACATGGCATATCTCACTTGAAGATTCCAAAAGATGGTCCGAAAAAATGGAGGAGTTACCAAGAGAGGAAGATCTAGAAGAAACACCAAAGGAAGTGAGTGTTGTCACAAGTGCGGAAAGCCAGGACACTTTATTAAGGAATGCCCTTTTCACAAGCAGGACCACTACAAACACAATACTGACAAAGTGGCCAAGAGGAACCAGGTCCCTGATAGAAGGTTCAAAAGAAGAGATGTCGCTGATAATATTGTGAAGCAAGCTCTGGCTGCTTGGGGAGATTCCTCTAGTGAATCTGAAGGTGAGGATGATCAAAGAGACGCCTCTATGATAGATGTTGAAAGTGGATCTACAGAATATGATTCTATATATGTACTCATGGCCAAACCTGACAATGATGAGAACAATGAGAATGTTGAGGTAAATTTTCTTGATGTTCAAAGAAACTTGAAAACTTACTCTCCAAAGAAACTAATATCCTTAGCTAATATTTTAATTGATACTTATCACAATCTCATAAATGAAAAAAATATTTTAACATAGGAAATTGGAGAGGTAGAACATAAGCGAGATGCTATAGTAGTTGTAATTATAGATCTGAAGGAACAAGTGGAAGAATAACAAGAGAAAATACCTTGTTAAAAACCCAATGGAAAAATGGATGAACACCCCTAAGAAAAAGGAAGTGGATAGTGAAGCTCAACTTAAGCTTGAAAATGAGCTTAAAAATGTCAAAACAAGTCTTGCTTCTGAACTTGAAAATAATAGACAACTTCAATAGGACTTAAAAGGATTAAAAATAATCTAAATAAGTCATTTAAATGGACCTGGTCCTCTAATGTAATCACGTTTATGTATAAGAGTAATAGTGGAAATAGGCAAGGAATTGGGTTCCATAAAGCTAGAACTCCCTATGATCCCCATAGCAAGTATGTATCTGTGACTGATAATTGGCTTTGTACTAATTGTGGTCAAACTGGTCACTACAAGGACTCTTTTAAAGCTAAAATTCAGTCTCAACAGAAAAATAAAGTTTTTGCTGAAAAGAAACCTACTGCTAGGAACCTGGTTCTCTGAAAACGAAATATGTGATACCTGCAAGGACAAAAAGAAGTTTGATTCACCAATTATATAATTACAAGGGACCCAAGGTTCCTAAGTCTAATTAGTGATTTTGTGTGCATGCTGGAGTGAGGGAAAGCAGTCAAAAATGGTACATGGATAGTGGTTGCTCTAAACACATGACAGAAAAAATGGATGATTTCCTCTCACTCAAGGCCTTCCAGGGTAAGAGTATGTCTTTTGGAAATGGCAAGAAGGGCTATATTCTTGGCGTTGGAAAGATTGGCAAGACACCCTCCCACTCAATTGAAAATGTGTATTATGTGAATGGCTTGAAACACAGCTTATTGAGTGTATTCCAAATCTGTGACAAAGGGAACAAAGTGGAATTCTTGTCAAAATCCTGTAATGTCACCAATCTCATAACTGGTGAAGTGGTTCTGTTTGCAAAATGGTTCAAGAACATCTATATTGCAGATTTTAACTCTCTGAATGGTGGTGATCTTACATGCCTAAGTGTTATTGATGATGATGCTGGGCTATGGCACAGACGACTAGGGCATGCAAGCTTTTCTTTGCTGAACAAGATGATCAATAAGGGTCTAGTTCGTGGGATTCCCAAGTCAAAGTTCAAGGATCATAAAGTATGTTATGCGTGTGTAAAAAGGAAGCAAGTCAGATCCTCGTTTAAACCAAAGAAGGAATTGAGAACCTCAAGGCCACTGGATGTTCTTCATATGGATCTTTGTGGACCTATGAGGATACCCAACAGAGGAGAAAACAAGTACATCTTTGTGATTGTTGATGACTATTCCAGATTTACATGGACTTTATTTCTGAGGACCAAGGATGAAACCTTTCCAGTATTTGTTGCTTTCGTGAAGCAGATTCAAGTGAAGATGGGCTATAATGTTGTGAGTATCAGATCTGATCATGGCATCGAGTTTGACAATTCTAAGTTTGATGAATTTTGCACTGAAAATGGCATAAGTCATAACGTTTCTGCTCCTAGAACACCTCAACAATATGAATCTTGAGAATACAGCTAGAATAATATTGATTGACAGTAATGTGCCAATTTGAAGCAGTTAACACTGCATGTTATTTGATTAATAGATGTATGATCAGGTACCTGTTTGACAAGACTCTGTATGAACTGCTTAATGGGAGAAAATCAAAGATGGTTTACCTAAGGGCATTTGGATGCAAATGCTTTGTTCTCAACAATGGTAAGGAAGCATTGGGAAAGTTTGATGCAAAAAGTGATGGGGGTATTTTTATTGGTTACTCTTCTCAAAGCAAGGAATACAAAGTCTACAACAAAAGGACTCAATGTATAGAGGAAAGTGTACATGTGATCTTTGATGAATCTCATCACTTAAGTAGGAAGGATTCACATGATAAGGATGATCAAGATGGAGACTTATCAAAGGTTCCTAGAGAAGCCATAGATATGGAAAATGGGAAGACTAATCTAATGAGTGAAGTCAAGGAAAGTGGTGAAGAAAATACAGCAGAACCTCCAACAGAAATAGATGAACCTGGTCCTCCTAATACTGCAACTGAAGTTGAGCATAGAGTTGCTGATGTTGTATACTCCTGATGCATGAAAAGGAGTGGAATAAGCATTTCCTTTGATGCCAATGATGGTTCAATTATAGAGTAACCTAGTCCCTCGCACTATGAAGGTCAAGTATCTAACTGGAAGCACCGGAGCTTACATCATCTTCAAAATGTGATCACACCTTTGGACTCTGATATTCAAACTAGATCTAAGGCAAGAAACATGTTTTCTTTCTCAACCTTCATATCTCAAATCGAGCCTAAAAATATCAAGGAAGCATTGAAAGATGATGACTGGATAACTGCTATATAAGAAGAGCTTCATCAGTTTGAGAGAAAGCAGTGTGGCACCTAGTACCCGGGCCCTCAAACAGAACTGTGATTGGAACCAAGTGGGTGTTCAGAAATAAGCTTGATGAGTTTGGAAATACAACAAGAAACAAAGCTAGGTTGGTGGTCGAGGGTTACAATCAAGAAGAATGAATTGACTATGATGATAAATTCGCTCATGTTGCTCGAATAGAAGCCATCAGAATTATCATAGCTTTTGCATCTCATATGGAATTCAAATTATTCCAAATGGATGTTAAAAGTGCCTTTCTGAATGGATATTTGAAGGAGGAAGTATTTGTCAAGCAACCACTGTGCTTTAAATGTCATGAACATCCTGAACATGTCTTCAAGCTTGACAAAGCTCTATATGGTTTGAAGCAGGCCCCTCGTTTATGGTATAAGAGATTGTCTAAGTTCCTTCTTGAGAAAGGATTTACTAGAGAGAAAATTGACAATACTCTATTTCTGAAGAAAAGAGAGAGAAATTTGTTGATTGCACAAGTCTATGTTGATGTTATCATATTTGGTACAACAAATGATTTCCTTTGTGAGGAGTTTTCAAAGCTCATGGAAAGTAAATTTGAAATGAGCATAATGGGGGAGCTAAACTTTTTTCTTGGGTTACAAGTGAAGCAAACCTCAAAAGGTACTATGATAAGTCAACAAAAATAGATCAACGAGCTGCTAAAAAAATTTGAGATGGAAAGCTCAAAGACCATTGCTACTGCTACTCACCTAGACATGGACGAACCTGGTTCTCTTATCAATGAAACTATGTATACGGGTATTATTGGATCTCGTCTTTACCTGACATTGTGTTTAGTTTTAGGTTGTGTTCTAGATTTCAATCAAGTCCAAAAGAATCTCATTTGAAGGTCACCAAGAGAATCTTGAGGTATCTCAAGGGAACGCATGACCTGGTCCTCTTCTATCTCTTAGGTGATAATTTTGATCTACTTGGATAAGTTGATGCTGATGTTGATATTGATTATGATGGATACTTGGTGGATAGAAAGAGTACCTCTAGAATGGAACAACTTTTGGGGTCATGCTTGATCTCATGGGGTACTAAGAAATAAAACTATGTGGATCTTTCCACTGTTGAAGCTGAATATGTGGTTGTTGCTTCTTGTTGTGCCTAACTGCTATGGATCAAGCAATAACTAAAAAATTTTGGTGTGTTTATAGATTATGTGTCATTGTTGTGTGATAACACAAGTGCCCTTAATATGGCAAAGAACCTAGTACAGCACAAAAGGATAAAGCACATTGATGTGCATCATCACTTTTTGAGAGACAATATTGAAAAGGGGACTATTTGTACGAAGTTCTACAAGACGGAGGACCAGGTAGCAGATATCTTCACCAAGGTACTAAGTAGAGAACATTTTCAAAGAAATCATCTGGAGCTAGGGTTGATCAAGATTAATTGAGAACATGGTCCCTCGATGATTAGATATGAAAGGATAGAAAGGTACAATGCTAAAAAGTACTTTCTGGAAACATCTAACTCAAATCTATACCATTACAGGTAGACACGCATGGAAAATTTAAGACGGACAAGTGACAAATGACATTGCAAATATCTAGAAGTTGTTGCTCATATTTTCAAAAAATGTCAAGGAACCTGGTTCCTATGACTCAAGTTAGTAGCTCTTTTTACACTTATATGCATTTTGAACAACTAGGGTTTCACGTCATTTTTTTGTTCATGCCTCTTCTGATGCCTCCTTAAGCCCAAACGTTACATCCGCTCTAAATCGACCCAATGACTCGTCTCCTCTCTCTCTCGCACCCATTTGTAACTGGTTCCCCTTTTTATTTTATATATCCAAAAGTTAATCTATTTTCTCACTTTCAACATCGAACAACCTCTCTCCTCACTCAAACCCTTTTTTCTTATCTTTTTGCTTCAAAAATCGACCATGTCTCAACAAGATACTACATCTCCTAAAATAATTTAAGCCAACCCTGCATCTTCTCCATCTAAATATGTGCCACTATTTGGATCTGGGCTAGATTCTTCACCTACAAAAGCCCTAATTTTAACCAACCCAACCCCATAGTCACTTCTCCTAAACCATCTGGTTCTGGTCCACATTGCAACAGTAAAAATCAAACTCCTAAAAAATTTGTGTTGGTCATATGTATAGAATCAATTTCGGGATTGGGCACAGTATAAAAGATCTTTTAGATGCACATATTCCCCCAGAGGGACGATTGGGACGTGGACATAAGGGTCTTTATGACACAATCAATAATTCGCTTCATTTTCAATTAGGCCTTGCTCTAGCTTCTTTAGGGGTTATTACTTCTTTGGTAGCTCAACACATGTATTTCTCCATCTCCACGTGCTCCTACTGAAAGAGTGGACTCCGAACAAATTATGTCCACCTCTCAAATTTTCAAACCACAGAAGAAATTTTGTAAGGGGATGAAGGCATTGAGGTCTCGAGTCAGCGTGTTGTGATAGAGGAAGTAAGTTTGAACGAAGAATTGGGTTCCCGTGTTATTGAGAGGTCACATGCATCTGAAACTTCTGAGGTTCAAAGTGTTGACGGGGTTATTTCTACATCAGGTAATATTCTATCCGCTTCTATTGTTCAGAATTTTTGGGTACGGAGGGTGAGAAAATATGAACGATACACTTAAAAAAGGTTATGCTTCTCTTGAAAAGGGGACTGTTGCTGTGGAGAAATTGATTGAGGAGTCTATGTCTGATGATGTTGGTGTTATGACTCAGGGTGAACCACTAATTCAGGGGGAAGAACAAGGTAAGGGGGAACAGGTACGTGAACAGGGTAAGGAGGAACAGGTACGTGAATAGGGTAAAGGGGAACAGGTACGTCAAAGGGACTAAGTGCCTGTCAGAACTACAAGGGAACCTACAGAGAAACATGGTCCCTCTTCCCAAGGGAATTTTTTTGCTTCTACTTGGGATGAAACTCCAAGTTCTACAAGACAACCCCTAGATAGTGCTGACACAACCCCTTCTGATCACTCTATTACTATTCTGTTGGATATTATTTACCCAAAAATGAAGTTTATGTCTGAGGATATTTTAGGTGAGAGTGATGATACTATTGATGATCTGCCTGTAATAAAGTTTATAACTTCTAGGAGTGGGGGGAAAGCCACAAAGGATTTTGTTCCCAAATGTCGCACCACTAGACAATAGAGAAAGGCTGAACTTAACAATGCTTTAAAAGTGAGTAAGGAGAAGAAGAAAAGAAGGAAACTTCTAAAAAGGCGGTTAATTGATGAGGATGGTGTGCCTCCTGCTGATGTAGTGGAGGTGGATGATGAGGAGCCTGTTAAGTAACCTACTCTTCTTGTTAGGAAAAACTCAAAGAAACCCATTGCTACTAAATAGAAGAAGGCAGTTTCTGATAGAGCACCTGTGACTGACCATGATGATGTTGTAGATGAGAAAGGAGAAGTGGAGAAAGAGAAAGTAGAGAAGAAGAAACATCTACGAAAGAGGCAGAGTACTAGTGAGGAACCTGGTTCCTCCAAAAGGCCAAGGGTGAATTATCTGAGTTGGAGAAGGGCAAATCTAAAGAAGCAAAAGGCTCTGTAGGGTCGAGTCTTTCATCCTGAGATCCTTGAACAACCAGGCATGAAATAACTGGTAGAAATTATTGAATTCCAGAAGTGGATCCATCTCTTTGAAATCACAAGTCCAAAAGTTTATGAATATGAGGTGAGAAGCTTCTATGCTGACATGTTTGTGGTAGATGGGGATACATTTTGTTTGAAAGTGAATGGAAAAGACTTTGTTATGGATGAGGTAACCCTTGGTGAGATCCTTGATGATTGCTGGGCTAAAGACGGTGGTTTCCTTGACTTTAAAAAGTTGATCATCAAGAAGCAAGTCGTTCAGTCAGGGGAAAGAGTACATAAGAAGGCTCATCAGACATAATACTAGTTGTCGTTTGAGTTGGTGAAAAGGTTGTTGTTTCCTAGGGCTGAGAGGATGTATATCACCTCCATTGCAGACCTATTTCTTCTAGAAGCACTGGACTATTTCTCTTCTATCAATCTTCATGGGATTATGATTGAACATACGTTGAAGCTGGCAGACTTCAAGGATGGTAATCATGGTCTCACATATGGTTTTCTCCTTACCAAAGACTTTTGAACACTTTGAGGTTCCTTTGAAAAAAGTATCATTGGGGACTAGAAAGCAAATGTTCACCATGAATACTCTGAAAGAGTGTGAGTGTGTAGTAAAGAAGGGGGAGTAGGAAGCAACTTCATTATCTCTCAGTTGATCGATGCTCAGGAGACTGCAAATGAAGATATTAAGCATCTTAAAGCGCAAAATGCCATTCTGGAGTCTAAGCTTACTCAGACAAGTAAGGAACCTGGTTCCAGTAGCGCTCAGGGAGAAGAGGTCTCCCGTTTGAAGGCTGAGAATGTTGAGTTGAGAAAACAAGTGGAGAACCTGAAGGAGCAGCTGATCAATTATCAAAGAGATTCTAATGCTCGAATGGATAGTCTCATCAAGGCTTTTGCTGCCTAATCCTTCATGTCCCCCATCAAGTGTCCCCTGTTTTGCACCCCTTCCCAGTCCTCTCCTAATCATGTCCTTTAGTTGATCCTACTTTGTGCATGTGGTACTTTAAATTTTTTTATTTGTAATATTTGCAATGTTAATCTCTTATGTTATATTTTTAGTTATGTTGTGTGCACACAAGTGGCATGAGTTAATGTTGATGGACTTCTTTTTACATATATATATTTTTATTTTATTTTCAATGATATCAAAAGGGGGAAGATAATTAGGTAACATGAAGTTGGTTCTCAGGGGGAAGGCGTCTAATTCGTGGGGGTAACAATGTGGGTGTCTGGTTCTCAAAGGGAATATCAATTCTGAGTTTGTCATCATCAAAATGAGGAAAATTGATAAGTTAAGCGAATATGGTTTTGATGATGTGTAAAACTTCATGTGGACCCAGATAGGAATCTGATACAATCAGTTCCCTTGCGCTATTGTAACTACTCAGATGTCTGCTTTAATTCTCAAGAAAATCAGATAAGGGAACATATAGGATCAGTTCCTTAGTTCATCGTACAAGTCAACTCTACAGTTGTTAAAGTTGTTGCACTGTACTCGCAATAGTACAATGGCACTATTGAAGCTTGCTAGAGACCGGATATTCCCTTGCATCTTTTCTCATGACCTCACACATATATAATCAACATGATGCAAGGTTTTGACCTAACACTTGAAAACCTAAATATTTATTCTCTCAAGTGTGCAGCTGCCTTTGTTTCCCTTCAGGCCATTGAAGAACAAAGATGCTACAAAACAAAGGACCAGATCCCAGCATTGAATATGTCTTGTGTTCTTTACTTTATTATGTCTTTGTCTTTTGTTATTTACTTGTATTCCTACACATCTTTGTAGAAGCATCTAGTAGGATATTATTTAACCATTATTATTTTGGTTGTTGACTAGAGTTAGCCAAGAATGTGACTTGCAAAAGAATTATTACAAAGAGCTTACAATTGTGTTATTGTAAGAGGTTAGGGATTAAGAATTTAATTTCTAGATTGCAATAGGTTGTAATCTGAAGTTTGCTCACTTAGTGAAGTTGAAATCCTATCAGGTTAGATCTTAGGTTTTAATCCCGTGAGTTGGGAGTTTTTCACGTAAATAATGTGTTCTTTATTTACTATTGTTTACTGTGGGAACTGATAGAGAATCTGGTTCTCTATACTGTTTGGTGGACCCTTAATTTCATCATTTCTGAACATGTTCATTGGTACCATAATTGAGCCCTGACATATACCAGAGTAGATATAAGGATTTGTGCCGGGTAAAGTAGCAAAGTGGGGGAAGGAGGGAAGTTTCACTTTATTTTTTGCCACTGAATATTGCATTCAATCTCTTAAAATTCATACAGACTTAGCAAAAGAATATGGCATAATGAACGATAAAGATCTATATAGGTGATATCTATTAGTTAGAATATATTTTAGTCATGTTAGTTAATTTACTTAAGGTACTATAATTTCTAAGAGTCATTTAGTCTTATCACACATTTATATGTCATTAAAAAATATAAAATTTAATTCTAGTCCTTTTGATTTTTTGTACAATATGAGTTTGAGATGAGCTTAAATGGAGTGACATGGTCTGTGAGAATTCATAAAGACAATTGCGACTTGCGTGGGATTGAAGCATAGTATTTACTCACACTGTTTTATCAATTTGAGTCTCGACACTAATCTTTTTCCTTTATAACTAATCCAACTCTCACCTTATTAATTGCTAGTAAAAGTATTATTGTACTCATTAGGCGTCATTAGGACAGCTTGCAGAATGGAATCGGAAAATTGAAGTTAGTATGGACAGAATAGAAAACAAGGGGTAGTATCTCACAGGAGGGAAAAAAATGAAATGGAAGAAGAGAGGAAATGGAGGATACCAGTGGAAGGGCTAGTTGCTGGGACATGGAGCGGGTTGATGATGTGGAAAATAAAATATTGCATTGAAAAATAAAAGCAAATGATTCTTGATGGTGTCTCCAAAAATGTCAAATAATAAAATTGAGAAGAATTTTTGCATACCAAATACGTATAGGTTCTTACACGAAGTTTAACAACAAGAGTGGCAGTCCAAGATTTGCGTACTTCTGCGAAAGTTGGGATCATATTTTGGATGATAGTTTCATGGGCATTGGTTAATAAAGCACAAAAAACTACCAGTATTGGCTAATGACAGATTCCAGATTCTTAGAGACCAGCTTGTAAGAGAGTTGGTAAAATCTATTACACATGAAAAGACTAGTGGAACTAAGTAGGCGTTGTGGTTCAATAGGTGACTGAAGCAATTGACAAAGGAGGCCTCTCCCCAACAAGATCCAAAGTTCCAAAGAAAAGTTTCATAAAGACTATCACTACTCCTAATAGTGGAGGCAGAGGCAACAAATCCTCTCAATAATTTTTAAATGATTAGCACAATTATTTGGAATATTATAGGGGTTAAGTCTAAATGCTCTTTCATTAGACTTGACAAACTGGTTAAAAGACACAAGGTTTCCTTCATTGCCTTGCAGGAACCTTTTTTTAATAAAAACAAATTAGAGCACTACAGAAGGAGAATAGATTTTTCTAATGCAGTGGCAAATTATAATAGAAAAATATGGGTTTTCTGGAATAGTGACTACTCGTGCAAAGTGGTTAGTGATAACAAGCAACAGATTTCTTTTGAGGTTGAACATATTATGAGGCAGGAGAGACTCTGGATCACTGTAGTTTATGCTAGCACCAAGTCAAGAAGAAAAAAATATCTGGAAAGCCCTTACCAATATGAACAACCAGATTGATGGCCCTTGGTCCATTTTGGGTGATTTTAATGTTATTATGGAAGCCAATGAAAAGAAAGGAGGACGACTTCATAGACTTGGTAAAAGTCTAAAATTTCAGATGTGGTTTACAGTGGAAAGGATTTCACATGGACTAATGGTAGAAAAACAAAAAAGGAAAAGGATTCTTCAAAGGCTCGACAGAGTTTTTTACAATGATGCATGGTCTTCTACTTTTCATATCTCAATTGTGTGTGATCTCCCTAGAATTGGTTCTGATCATAATGTACTACTCCTAAATTGCTCAGAATCAGTCACTCCACCTATTAAATATTTTAAATTTTTAAATTTTTGGGTGGACCATCCGAATTTTGTGGATGTTCTAAAGGGATGCTGGGATGAATATGTACAAGGGAATGTTATGTACTCTCTACATCAAAAACTTAAAAGGATAGCTCACTATCTTAGTAGATGGTCTAAAGAATATATTGGTAATGTCTTTAATAAGATAGATGAGCTGGTGCAGAAGGTTGATCAGATGGAATTCAGATATGCTCAAGATGACAGTGAATCTAATAGGACTAGGCTTCATTGTTTATATGCTGAGCAGATCAGATGGATGAATATGGAGAATGCCATCCTTTGACAAAAAGCTAATGTCAAGTGGGAGGAGGGAGATAGCAATACGAAATACTTCCACGGTATTATTTAACAAAAGAAGAATAGATCATTTATACATAACATTGAAAATGATAATGATCAATGGTTCAAGGGAATGATAGAATTGCAGAAGCAGTTGTGTCACATTATTGCAACCTTTCCTCAAAACCATCTCAGGATAATAACATGAATTTCTTGAATAGAGTGGATAGAATCATTACTGATGTGGATAATTAGAGATTACAATAACCTCCTACCGATGAAGAAGTGAAGGAAGTTGTACTATCCCTTCATCCAGACAGTGCGGCTGGTCCTGGTGGCTTCAATGGTGGATTTTACCAATCATGTTGGCATATTATTTCTGATGATGTTTGAGCTATGATTAAAGAATTCTTTCTTGGTCGTAGCCTGTCAAAGTTTTTCACTCATACTTGCTTGGTTTTAATCCCCAAAGTGCAGGCTCCTACCTCCTTTTTCCCAGCTGAGACCTATAAGTTTGAGTAACTTCTCAAACGAGATTATCTCCAAGATAATATCCAACAGAATAACTGATTTTCTCCCTAGACTGATATTTGAGAACCAGACTGGTTTCATTAAAGGAAGACTCGTTACCGAGAATATTCTTTTGACTCAGGAGATAGTTCAAGATATTTAAAAAAAAAATGGGGTAATATGATGATAAAAGCAGACATGGCTAAAACTTATGACAAGGTGTCTTGGAACTTCCTCAGTGTTGTGCTTAAAAAATGGATTTTGCTGATCAGTTTATTAATATGGTTCAAAAATTAATTACCAATATCTGGTACTCAGTGTTAATTAATGGTATTAGATATGACGTCTTCCCCTCTTCTAGAGGTTTAAAGTAAGGAGATCCATTGTCTCCTAGTCTGTTTATTGTTATTGCGGAGGCTCTATCCAAAGCTCTTAATCATCTTCAAAATAAAAAAAAAGTATAATGGTTTCTCAATGAATAGTAGAGGTCCTAAAATCAGCCATCTGGCATATGCAGATGACCTGGTTATCTTTACTTCTGGTAACAAATATAGCATCAAACAAGTGGTGAAGGTCCTAAATCAATATGAGAAAGTCTCTGGTCAGAAGATTAACAAATGAAAAAGTTTCTACTTAACCTCTAATCATATCTCGGATCAGAGGAAGAATATGTTGAGCAGGATCACAGGTTATAAATATCAATCTTTTCCTTTTACTTACTTGGGTTGACCTATTTATTCTGGCAGGAAAAAGATTTATTATTTTGCTGATACATCTAAGAAGGTTATGAATAAAATCAGTGGCTAGCAGGGACAACTTTTGTCTAAAGGTGGCACGGTTGTCTTGATCAAGAATGTGTTACAATCTCAGGCCATACATAGATTAGTGGTAGTCTCTCCACCCAAAGTTATTATCAGACAACTGAATACTTCTCCAACTTCTTCTGGGGCAAAGCTAAAAAATAGATATCAATGGAGTTCATGGATCAAGCTATGTTATCCAGTGGGCGAAGGAGGTGCTGGTTTTAAGAGTCTTGAGGACCTGTGTAAGACTTTTGCAGCCAAGAGGTGGTGGAGATTTAGAGTGGAGGATAATCTATGGTCTCAATATATGAAGGCCAAATACTGTCCTAGAAGTCGCCCCGTGGCGAAGGCCATAGAATCTAAGCACTTTGTCGCATGGAAAGAGCTCATGATTATCAAGAAAGGGACAGAACCTCATATCTTATGGAAAATTAATGAGGGTAATATCTCATTCTAGTGGGATAATTGTACATGAATTGGTCCATTAGGTTTGTACATTGAAAATAGCAAGAAACTTGGTAATCTAAGGCTTAATACTTGCATCATAAATAACATCTGGGATGAACAAGTATTATCCAGATTGATTCCAACCAATCTTCTCAATCATATTGTTAAGATCCCAATAGGTGATAGACAACATGTGGATATTCCAATCTGGATAGCTACCACCACTAGAGATTTCACATGTTCCTCCGCCTTCAATCTTATCAGACAAAAATTGAGGCTCTCACAATTTAAAATAATGTCTGGAGAAACAACATCCTTTTTAAAATGTCATGCAATTTGTGGAGAGCTATGAAAGGAAAACTTCGTGGGGATGAAGTTCTAAGGAAGTTTGGATATAATGTCGTGTCTAGATGTTCTTATGCAGGAATCCTAAAAAGAAACAATTTCTCATATTTTCTTGACTAGTGATATTGTATTTCTAATTTGGAATTTCTTTGCATGTCCTCTTGGAATCAAGTCCAACTCTCTCTATTGCTTACACCTTGAAGGATTGGACAACTAATAATAACAAGAATATTATGATCAGATCCTTATGCCAGGCAGCCCCAATATTTATATATTGGGAACTATGAAAGAAGAGATATGCAATCAAATATGGAGATAAGAGAACTTCAGTTTTAAGGATATGGCATGATGTTCTTTTTCACTTGAAGATCTTCATGAAAAAGAATGGAATTGTTGTAGATATGAACTGGACTTGGTACCAGCTTTACTGTAATATAGAGGATCACATGCATATAATCATTAGCAAAGAAATATGGTGGGGTAGGCCTCCTGTTGGATGGATAAAAACTAATACAGATGGAAGTAGCAATATAACTATGAAGATCGCGGGCATAGGTGGTGTTGTTAGAAACATAAATGGAGAGCTTATCATGGCATTTGTTAAAGCTTTACAATTCTGCACTAACAACCAATCTGAAGTTCAAGCAGCTTTACATGCTTTGCAGTGGTGTAAGAATAGTAGCATTCACAATGTAATCGTGGAAATGGACTCCTTGATGGTTATGAATATCACTAAGGATATTTACAATACTCCCTGAGAATTGGTTGACCACATAAGAAGTATGAGACAGATCATTCACTCTAAAAGTATTACAGTCCAGCACTGCTATAAAGAAGAAAATAACACTGTTGATGCACTGGCTAAGTATGGACCGGGCTTACAACTTTTGTTAGAAGCTGAGACCTTTTACCATGTTAGGGAGTTACCTCTTTCAGCTAGAGGTTCTTTCAGAATGGAAAAGGACCAACTTTCGTGCTTTAGAATCAGACAAATCAAGAGGGGCCATGATATTATCCATAAATAATGATATAATTATCTTTTTTGTTATATGTATCCTAACAAACCTTAACCAATGAGATTCCCTTCTCTGTATATCTTAAACAGATCAAGCTACTGCTCGGGCACAATATAATTTTTGCATGCCTCACATGAATTTAAAGTTGGTGACATCCAACTCACATATGTACTTGGGAGAGGTTAGGCATTATGTCCCCTACTCCATGTGTTTACTTTTTGAATTTTGGTAATATACAGGTTGAGGGTTATGCCTTAACCCTCACACCACCATGGTGACTTTTATGTATTAAAAAAAAAGAACTAAGTAGGTGTTTGGACATAAAAATTTGTAATTTTTTAAAAAATAGTAGTATTTGGAGTTAAGTTTAAAAATGGCATTTGGATTTTGAAATTATGTCTGAACATGCATTTCATTTGAAAAAATATTGTAGTTTTGTGAGTGGGGAAAAAAACTTTTCTGAAAATATTTTTTGAAAAACTCATTTTCGAAAAATTTCGAAAAACTTGTAAAATTTCATGGACAAACACATTTTTGGAAAAAAAAATTGAAAAAAAGGAAAAACGTTTATGGACAAACAAGGCCTAAATCTGTTTGGAAATTATTTTCCACTTAGCATTCTAGATTTTTATTTTTCTTCTCCTTGTTGCTACTTTGATTTTCTTCTATTTATGAGATTGCACTAATAGTTCTATTCAAGGTGTTCCCAAAATAGTGGTCACAATTAAAAAAAAAATAAGGTAAAAAGTAAAATAAAATATTAGTAAGGGAAAAAAAGGAAAAAACTAAAGTAATTATGTGACCACAACAAATCATAGTATTTTTATCTTACATAACGACAAGAATACGGCAATACAATAAGTACTTTACAAGTTGTTATTTGGAACCCGTATATTACTTGGAGCCCAAGAATAGCACTGCTTTTTATTGTTTTTATTTGTTTTTGTTCAAAGTAGAATCGGAAAAAATTCAGTTGGGTCCCACCATGAGAAGGTTATATATAGACAGTCTTAACAAAGGAACTTCTCATCTTCCGTATTAATTCAAATTCAAACATACGTCATTAATTAAACCCTAATTCACCATGGGAGTTTTCGCCTAATCTAACAAAGTTTCAGAGCACCATGGCGATCTTCTTCTTCTTCTTCTTCTTGATAGCAGCCTTACCAATCTCAATTTCAAATTCACAAGTGCCCATCAGAAAGGCAGATCAAAACAGAACTTTTGAAACTAGTTTCTCTCTTTTAAGGTGAAATTTTCATATATTGTGATCAATTATATGTATTATGGTGTTTGGGTAGTCAATAGTGTTAATGCTAATTTCATTATTGAATGTCAATAGTATTTATGTCCGGGTAAAGTGTGTATATTTATTTACTTTTTCTCTTTCTTTATAGAATCAATGATTCCGATCCTAGTCTGAATTAAAAGATACTAATCTTGGTTCTTGCATACAGGATTGAGCAATTTTTTCTGAATGTTGAAGAAGATGGCTCAAAAAGAGATAATAATGGAGCAGGATTTAAGAAAGCTGGATGTGACGAAACTACATCCACTTTCACCTGAAGTTATATCCAGGCAGCCTACAATCAACATTGGTAATTTTTATTATAACCCCATTCTTGTTTTCCTGGGCAAGTTAATTATGGACTAATAAAATGGTTTAAACTTTTGTTAGGCCTCATTGGCCATGTAGCACATGGCAAAACCACTGTTGTCAGGGCAATCTCTGGTATCCAGGTACCCTTAATTACTCTTTTGTCTGTAGCCCTTTGAACACTTTTTGTTATGTTTGGCCGTCTCAATTTCTTTTGGTTTTTATTTGATCATTGATCATCTTGTCCATACATTGTACTAGATAGAAGGAGAAATACAAGGTTGAAAAAGTGATTACTGTCTTTTTCATAATCTTGTTAATCTGAGAATTAACCAAATTATAATTTTTGGGAAAAATTACACGACACAGCAAACATATACACTATATTTATCATTCATAACTATACTTTCAGCAAATATACCATTCGTAGCTATATTTGAATTTTATAGCAAATCCATGAAACAAGAGATTAATTTTTTTGAACTGAAATAAGAGAGCAACAAGCTCTCCTAGCTCAATTGGTTAGAGGGTCCGCTTTATTAGCGGAGGTCTTGAGTTCTATATCTCCTAGCTCAACAAGAGCATTTTATTTTTCTATATTTCTGTATTTCGCCTTGGTTGTATTTCGTTGAATACTTGTATACACCCCTGTATACAGTTGTATACACCCCTGTATACAGTTGTAATTCGCCTTGGTTACTGTTGATACATATTGTATTAGTTACGCGAATGAATACAATTGCGCGGACGAATACAGTTGATATAGGTTGTATTCGTTGGGGGAACGAATACAGTTGACACAAGCTATATTCGTTGCGCGTTTGAATACAAGTGATACAAGTTGGTAACAATTGAACAGTAGCTATTAATGGTAATTAGGCAAACTATAGTTACTAGGCTCTAAACTATAGTGCTTTATGAAAAATCCTCTAATTTTGACCTCTCGTTTAACTTGCTTTTATGGAGCTCTTACTTTTTTTATGCCATCTAATTATCAGACTACTCGATTCAAATGTGAACTGGAGCGTAACATAACTGTGAAACTTGGATACGCAAATGCAAAGATATACAAATGTGAGGATGAAAGTTGCCCGCGGCCTTTATGCTACAAGTACGTATGTTAATGTGAATTATTTGTTCCTATGCTTCCTTGAAGAATATATTGTTAAGCTCTACCTAATTTTTTAGGTCATATGGAAGTGGTAAAGAAGATAATCCTCCATGTGATGTTCCTGGATTCAAGAACTGCAAGATGAAACTGCTCAGACACATTTCTTTTGTAGATTGCCCGGTATTGCTACTTCATTCGTGGAACCTTAAAACATTACTGCACTTGGCGACAAGCTAGTAGAATTTGTTCTTTGCATTTATATTTTGCTACAGAATTCTTATAAAAATGTGGAGGGGCTTTCTTCTGAATTTTGGCAACATAATTTAGGATTGATCACATGGTAACTCGTCTGAATGATCCTGCATTGAAATTGTTTTCTTTTTTAAGTTTTATAGTCACACTGCATTTTTATCTTTCTAGGAGTTAGTATGTTTGGGATTATAGGTGATAAGTCAATTTTTCTACTACTTGAAACCTGGCAAAGCATCTGTACTTTTTACCGCATGTGTTATCTCAAAATTTTGGTTGTCCAATTAATCTATGAGTATGAGTTACATTACTACATTGTAACTATATTTAGCTTTGGCTGCTTTGTTATGACTTTGTGTAGGGGCATGAGATACTGATGACTAGAATGCTGAGCGGGGCAACAATTATGGATGGAGCTTTCCTTCTAATAGCTGCCAATGAAAGTTGTCCTCAGCCCCAGACTCTAGAGCATTTATCTGCTGTTGACATCTTGAAGCTCCAAAACCTAATCATTCTTCAGAACAAAGTTGACACTATACAGCAGGATCAAGCTAGAAATCAGTATAAAGCAATCCGTGAATTTCTGAAGGTTAGTCATTCCAAAGAGTTTTGCAAGTTGATTACCTGGCATTTAAACATTTTGCTAAAGAAGAAATTCATCTTATGCCTATCAGGGAACAGTTGCAGAAGGTGCACCAGTTGTACCTATTTCCGCGCAGCTTAATTACAACATTGATGCTGTTTGTGAATATATTGCAAGGATTCCCATTCCTAAGAGAGATTTTGTATCACCTCCCCGTATGGTTGTGATTCGATCTTTCGATGTGAATAAGCCTGGTTGTGGGATTGATGACATGAAGGGTGGTGTTGTAGGTGGAAGTATCATTAAGGTATAACTGTTATAACTATCTGCCACACACTATAAAGAACATATTTTAATGTGTCTAAATATATCTGATGAAAGTTGTCTTTTGACAATTCCCACTGACCAATTTTGGGAAGCTGTTGGTAACCAAGTGTGATTAAATCTGAGTTTAACCTTTAAATTCTTTATTATGTCTAAACATATATCATTGACCTCTGGTTCTCAGGGTGTTCTAAAAGAAAATCAGATGGTTGAGCTTCGTCCAGGCATCCTTGACAAAACTGCAGATGGAAAAACCATCTGTAGACCAATATATTCCAGAATTGTGTCATTATTTGCAGAGCAGAATAAGCTTCAGTTTGCTGTGCCAGGAGGCCTTATTGGGGTTGGCACATCAATGGATCCTTCCCTATCATGCAGCGATATGCTTGTTGGTCAAGTCCTTGGAGACGTTGGTACACTCCCTGAAGTGTATATTGAACTTAAGGTTAGCATGCATTCTTTAGCCTTTTTAGCTTTTGTTGTAATATCTTTTATTGCTTACTAAATCATGCCATTTTAGTTCCTTTATTGTTTGGCCAAGTCACTAGGAATATGTGGTACACTAATCCTCTTGGCAACTTATTTCTCATCATCTTTTATCTACAGATCAGGAAAATTAAACTGCTGCGTCGGCTTGTAGGGGTTGAGGAAAAAGAGTCAGAAAAGCAGGTGGCGAATCTGGTGAAGGGTGAAGTTCTAATGCTGAATATATTGTCCATGGCAACTGGGGCTCAAGTCATTAAAGTGAGAAATAACAGCGCGAAATTGCAACTAACTGCACCTGTATGCACTGACATAGGCGAGAAGGTGGTGCTCAGCCGTCGAGTTGATGGCCACTGGCGTCTCATTGGGTGGGGTGAGATTGAAGACGGAGTGGCACTAGATGTGCCACCCACACCTGCAGATATTCTCTTTACAGTGTGAACTTGGTTCTTTCTATTTTATGAATTGCTTTCTGATGAGTGTTTCTTTTTAGCTTTTGTTTAATTGTTCCTATGGATTTGTATTGTCGACTTGTCGAACAATAGATTTTTGGCATGACACATGCTTACTTCAAGTATTTGTGGATTTT
The DNA here is from genome assembly GCF_000390325.3 of Nicotiana tomentosiformis. Lineage (NCBI taxonomy): Eukaryota > Viridiplantae > Streptophyta > Magnoliopsida > Solanales > Solanaceae > Nicotiana > Nicotiana tomentosiformis. The sequence continues at coordinate 178,372,860 of NC_090813.1, forward strand.
ATCCGCTCTTTTCTCACCTAAATGAAAATGCTCTAAATTCTGTTGGCCCTCAAGCAAAGTTTTTGTTACTTCTATTGATAGATTTCTTTTCGCATGTTAGTAGTTAATTCTAGACACTGTTGTAGAAATCTAAATTTCAAAACAAAAAAAGAATCGAAAGGAAAAACTCAGCATAACAATATTAATCATAGACTCAATGCATCAGAGATGTAGGTCACATATAAATGAGATGTCTTAAGTAAAAGCTCTCACATAGTCATCGCATGCCACGCGCAATGATAATCAAGAGAGAGAACACAACAAACTCACTCGAGTACAAAGACAAAATAAACATGCAGTAGCGAACATAAGGAAACTCTTTCCATATATAGGAGTTGATCACCATCCACCTGTAGCGGATCAGTTTATCTCGACACAAAACTACACATTCTATACTATGTAATGAAGAACGAGCAGCAAAAAAAAAAAAGTAATCCTCATTAGCCACTAGACATGCTTTATGAAATTTTATATTTTAGTCAGTTAATTAGCGATGGATTTAATTCAGATTCTTCTCTCTTCTACATTTTTCCCTTTTTAAAATGAAGAAACTCCAATTGAGATTAGTACACGGGTACATGTTCTTTTTAAACGTCTATTGCAAATTCAAAATGGTCATATAATCCATCGCTACGACTGTTATTGTGCTGGATGCACAGGTATAAGTGGAAAACAATTTCTGGTGACAAAATACCTACACATTTGAGCCCTCGTGGACGAACTTTTTAAGTCGGGAAAAAGATCATATTTGTCCCTCTACTTTACGAAATTATTCACCTTTGTCCCTAATTCTATTATCCAATCAAATTTGTCCCCACTGCTAACAAAGTAAACAAATTGGTCCCTAATCCTAACAGAGTTACAACGTGGCAACGGGTCCCTTCTCTTTGACCGCCAACTAAGAAAATTTTCTAACCCAAATTAACAACATTTCCTATTATCTGACCCCGACTAACCTAGAAACTGTTATAAAATAAAGACTATAAAGTAAGACTGTTACAAAATAAAGACTATAACGTAAAGACAAGTATAGGGAGAAACTGATATATTATTCAAACTTCAAACTTATGTACATAATGAACTGAAAACTCCTCTATTTATAGAAAAAAGGAAGCAGCTGCGAGGCTTTTCAGGAAGCAGCTGCAAGGCTTTTCTTTAGCTGCTTGTAAGCTGTCTGCATGAGTTGCTTGTAAGCTGTCTGTTTAATAAGAAGCTGTTGCAAATCATTTCATTGAGCTGCTTGCAACCTGCCTGCATCAGCTGCTTGTAGATAAATTTCAACAGAGTACTAAATGGATAATCTTCTTCAGGAAGATTATCTATAGCGGAGTAATAAATGGACATCCACAATAATTATTTTCATAACACTTCCCCTTGGATGTTCATTAAAAGGTATTGTGCCTCGTTAAAACCTTACTAGGAAAAACCCAGTGGAAAAAATCCTAGTGAAGGAAAAAGAGTAAACATATTTAGTAATACGCATTTCTAGCTGCCTCATTAAAAACCTTATAAGGAAAACCCTGTGGGAAAAAACGTTAGTAAGGAAAAAAGAGTACATCGCGTATTTTATTCCCCCTGATGAAAACCTTGTTTCAAATATTTGAGTCTCCGCATTCGAATCTTTTATACCATCTTCTCAAAAGTTGAAGTTGGCAAAAATTTAGTGAATAAATTTGTCGGATTGTCACTTGAACGGATTTGTTGCACATAAATGTCACCATTTTTCTGAAGATCGTGTGTGTAGAATAATTTTGGTGAAATGTGCTTCGTTCTATCTCCTTTTATAAATCCTCCCTTCAATTGGGCTATGCATGCAGCATTGTCTTCGTATAAAATTATGGGTCTTTTTTCACATTCCAAACCACATTTTTCTCGAATAAAATAAATTATTGATCTCAACCATACGCATTCCCTACTTGCTTTATGAATAGCTATTATTTCAGCATGATTTGAAGAAGTAGCAACAATAGATTGCTTTGTGGAGCGATATGATATGATAGTACCTCCACATGTAAACACGTACCCGGTTTGAGATCTAGCTTTATGGGAATCAGATAAATAACCTGCATCTGCATAACCAACAAGATCTGCACTATCTTTGTTAGCATAAAACAAACCCATATCAAGAGTTCCCTTTAAATATCGTAATATATGCTTAATCCTGTTCCAATGTCTCTGTGTAGGAGAAGAACTATATCTTGCTAGTAAATTAACAGAAAATGCTATGTCAGGCCTTGTAGCATTAGCAAGATACATTAGTGCACCAATTGCACTGAGATAGGGTATTTCGGGACCAAGGAGTTCCTCATCCTCTTCTGGAGGTCGGAATAAATCTTTATTCACTTCAAGTGATCAAACAACCATTGGTGTACTCAATGGGTGCGCTTTGTCCATGTAAAAGCGTTTTAAGACCCTTTCTATATAGGCAGATTAATGGATAAAGATCTCGTCTGCTAAATGTTCAATCTGCAGACCAAGACAAAGTTTTGTCTTTCCAAGATCTTTCATCTCAAATTCTTTCTTAAGATATTCAATTGCCTTTTGGAGCTCTTCTGGAGTTCCAACAAGATTTATGCCATCAACATAAACAGCAAGTATAACAAATTCTGAAGCCATTTTCTTTATAAAAATACATGGACAAATAATATCATTTATGTAACCCTCTTTCAGCAAATATTCACTGAGGCGATTATACCACATGCGCCCAGATTGCTTTAAACCGTACAAAGATCTTTGTAATCTGATTGAGTACATTTCCCGAGATTTTGAATATGCTTCATGCATTTTAAATCCTTCAGAGATTTTCATGTAAATTTCATTATCAAGTGACCCGTATAAATAAGTTGTAACCACATCCATTAGATGTATTTCAAGCCTTTCACGTAAAGCTAAACTGATGAGATATCGAAATGTTATGGCATCCATAACGGGTGAATATGTTTCTTCATAATCGACTCCAGGTCGTTGTTAGAAACCTTGTGCAACAAGGCGAGCCTTGTATCTTTCAACTTCATTTTATCATTCCTTTTTTGCACAAAAACTCATTTATGACCAACTGACTTTATACCAGCAGGTGTTTGGACTACTGGTCCAAAGACCTCTCTTTTAGCAAGTGACTTCAATTCCAATTGAATTGACTCTTGCCATTTTGGCAAATGAGATCTTTGTCGACATTCTTCGACGGATCGGGGTTCAAGATTCTCACTATCTTGCATAATGTTAAGTGCAACATTATATGCAAAAATATTATCCACCACTATTATAGATCGATTTAGATTAATCACATCATCAGTAGAACTTATTAAAGTTCCTCACTCACTTGAGTCTCGGGTTCATTGATTTCTTCAGGAATCTCAGAACTAATCAGATCTTGGGTCTCTTCAAGAGATCCCTTCAAAATATCATTTCGATCATTTGTCGATTTTCTTTTTCTAGGATTTCAATCCTTAGAACCCAAAGGCCTACCACGCTTCAGGCGTGCTTTAGGTTCACTAGCTCTCATACTAGTAGATGGTCATTCTGGGACATCAATTCGGATAGGCGCATTCTTTGTAGGGATATGTGACTTAGTTATCCTTTTCAAATCAGTAAATACGTCTGGCATTTTATTTGCTATATTCTGTAAATGGATGATCTTCTGGACCTCCTGATTACATATAGGGGTACGTGGATCAAAGTGAGATAATGATGAAACTTTCCACACAATTTCTCTTTTGATTTCCTTTTTCTCTCCCCCTAATTGTGGGAAATGTGTTTCATCAAATCGACAATCTACAAATCGAGCAGTAAATAAATCTCTCGTCAATGGTTCAAGATAGCGAATAATAGAGGGTGATTCAAACCCAACATATATTCCTAACCTTCTCTGCGGGCCCATCTTACTACGTTGTGGTGGTACTACTGGCATATATACAACACATCCAAAAATTTGTAGATAGGCAATATTTGGTTCATGACCAAAAACTAATTGTGACGGAGAATATTTATTATAATGTGTCGGTCTGAGACGGATAAGTGATGTTGCGTGCAAGATAGCATGGCCTCAAACAGTAGTGGGCAATTTTATTTTCATAAGTAGTGGTCTTGCTATCAACTGCAGGTGTTTAATAAATGACCCTGCAAGGCCATTTTGAGTATGAACATAAGCTACAGGCTGTTCAACTTTTATCCCAACTGATAGACAGTAATCATCAAAAGTTTGAGATGAGAATTCTCCAGCATTATCAAGGTGAATAGCCTTTATACGATAATCTGGGAATTGTTTCCTTAATCGAATTATTTGGGCTAATAACTTTCCAAATGCCAGGTTGCGAGATGATAGTAGGCACACATGAAACCATCTTGAAGACGCATCTATTAGGACCATAAAATATTTAAACAACCCACTTGGTGGGTGAATAGGTCTACATATATCCCTATGTATACGTTCTAAAAAGGCAGGGGATTCAATGCCAACCTTCATTGGTGATGGTCTAGTGATCATTTTGCCTTGATAACAAGCATCACAAGAAAATTCATTATTTGTAAGAATCCTCGGGTTCTTTGATGGATGCCCACTCGAATTTTTAGTAATTCGTCTCATCATTATTGATCCAGGATGGCCCAAACGGCCATGCCAAGGCACAAAAGTATTTGAATCCGCAAACTTCTGGTTTGCGATAGAGTGTGCTTCAACTGTACTAATTTTTGAATAGTATAAGCCAGAAGATAAAATTGGTAACTTTTCTACAATGCATTTCTGGCTAGAAATATTCTTTGTAATACAAAGATATTCCACGTTCATGTCATCTATTGCCTCAACATGATACCCATTTCGGTGGATATCTATAAAACTCAACAAGTTTCTTCGGGACTTGGATGAGAACAATGCATTGTCGATAATAAGTTTTGTTCCCTTAGACAGAAATATAATAGCTCTTCTGGAGCCTTCAATCAAACTTATATTACCAGAAATTATTGCAACATTTGCTTTTTCCTTATGCAAATAAGAAAAGTATTTCTGATCCTTGAATATGGCATGGGTTGTTCCACTATCAATTACACAAATATCTTTATGATTGATCTTTTCATCCAAACATAATTTGAGGATTATCCATATTCTTCAAAATGCATAAATAAAATATATTATAGTAAACATCATAATCAAAGTATAACTTTTATTTATGTACAACAATTACATAACCATACTATCTACTACAAACAATCAAAATTAAAATATTTACATTTCTACAGATTCACTACCGATCGCATGACTTGTTTCTCCTTCTGGGAGTGCAAAGTAATCAGCTACATCCAAATGCATGAAGTCTAAATTATTTTCAGAAATAAAATTTGCTTCAGCATTTTTCTCTGTCTTCTTTAGGGAGGCTTGATACAACTCAACCAGGTGCTTTGGCGTACGACATGTATGTGACCAGTGCCATTTTTCTCCACATCTATAGCATGCATTATCTGGCTTTGCTGCTTGCACCGCTTTATGCTTTTGTTCCTTCCTTTTCCACTGCTGGTGGTGAGGAGGGTTCTTTGGTGCATTATTATTACCACGATTAGAGTTTCTTCCCCGACCACGGTCATGACCACGACTGGGGCCACGTCCTCTTCCACGCTTAGCTTGGTGAAAGTTCGTCTCATTCTCTTCAGGGAATGGACAAGAACCAGTAGGTCGGCTTTCATGATTTTTCATTAATAGCCCATTATGTTGCTCGGCTACAAGAAGATATGAGATAAGTTCAGAATACTTTTTGAATCCCATCTCTCGATATTGTTGTTGCAGAAAAGTGGTGAAAGTTTTTTCCAACATATCATGATCAGTAATATTATCACCACATAGTTTCAATTGGGATATAATTCTGAACATAACAGAATTATACTTACTGATAGATTTAAAAACTTGTAGCCTTAGATGAGTCCAATCATAACGTGCCTGTGGAATAACGACCATCTTCAGATGGTCATATCTATCTTTCAGATTATTCCACAGTATGACTGGATCTTTAACAGTAAGATATTCCATTTTGAGTCCCCCATCAAGGTGATGGCGTAGGAATATCATTGCTTTGGCACGGTCTTGGTTTGATGCCTAATTTTTATCTTTGATGGTATCTGCCAGACCCATCGCATCAAGATGAACTTCGGCATCAAGCACCCAAGACATGTAGCTTTTGTCCGATATATCTAGGGCTACAAACTCAAGTTTAGAAAAATTTGACATTATTTAGAAAAAGAAAGTTCGTACCTCTGATACTTTCAAAGTATTTTCTCGAGATGGCAGAGTCTCGTGCTGATAACGTGTTATAAAATAAAGACTATAAAGTAAAGACTCTTATAAAATAAAGACTATAACGTAAAGACAAGTATAGGGAGAAACTGATATATTATTCAAACTTCAAACTTATGTACATAATGAACTAAAAACTCCTCTATTTATAGAAGAAAGGAAGCAGTTGCGAGGCTTTTCAGGAAGCAGTTGCAAGGCTTTTCTTTAGCTGCTTGTAAGCTGTTTGCATGAGCTGCTTGCAACCTGCTTGTTTAATAAGAAGCTGTTGCAAATCATTTCATTGAGCTGCTTGAAACCTGCCTGCATCAGTTGCTTGTAGATAAATTTCAACAGAGTACTAAATGGATAATCTTCTTCAGAAAGATTATCTATAGTTGAGTAATAAATGGACATCCACAATAATTATTTTCATAACATAAACAAGATTATTCTCCCAACCAATTCTTCTCTTTCTTAATTTGTTCGTCTCTGCCACAAAATATTTTTGCCCTTATACTGGTCCAAAAGAACACATCTTTTTGCATCACAACCTGCCTTTACCTATTCAAAAAGTTTAGTGCTTTGTTTCTCCATTCTTGTCTATTCTAAGAAATAGATTCTTGATCCAAACGGGTAGGTGAATTTTGTGGGAATTTATTGTTGGATGCTATATCTTTGACTAATAGCCAGATTTTTAGGGAGAAAAAAATGGTGTGTTCATTGAAAACTGGATTGCAAGGGCTTTTTCAATAACAGAGACAGAGGCTCTTTTATTTCTTCTTCAGTTGGGGCTCTTAAATATCACGCCCCAAAACCGAGGAGCGCGACCGGCACTCAACCGAGTGAACCCGACCGAGCAAGCCTATTAGATTTTATTCTACCCAAACTCATCCACGAATGGAGATAATGCATATTTTCCTTAATTAGACAAAAAGTGATCACGTCTACAATACCAATTCATTTTCAATAGTTTCATCATTTTTAAAGTCTCAATTAGACAAGTAATACAACCACAACCTAATATATATATTTTGACTTTTCCAGCACCAATACATAACCCACACTATATCTACGGAGCCTCTATAAATAAAGAAGAGTACAATGATAATGCCAGCAACAAGGCCTCGGCTATACCTCAAACAGAATACATAAAGTACAAAAGATTCATGACCCCGGAATGAAGTGGAGCTCACCAAGTCAGCTGGGAAGAAGGTGCACTGCTATCACTGATCAATATCTCTTGTTGTGGAACCACCTGCATCCATTTAAAGATGCAGTGCCCCCCGGCAAAAGGGACGTTAGTACCGTTGAATAGCACTAGTATGTATAACTAAATACCCTCTCAATAGAATGACAAATAATACAACAAGATTAACATAATACCAATAAAAGTCTTAATCAACATCAAACCTCAATATAGGATCAAGACAATGTTCAAATTAATTTTCATATCTCATATTGAAAGATTTTTAGTATCGATATACCAATATTCACAATACCAATGCCACCGTACTTTTAGCACGGAGTCCGATCACGACCCGATCGGCTAGGCTATCTCAGTAGAGAATCAACCACAATTACTATCAATACCAATACCACCGTAAATTTAGTACGGAGTCCGATCACGACCCGATCGGCTAGGCTATCTCATTAAAGAATCACCCACAATTACTGTCAATATCAATACCACCATAAATTTAGTACGGAGTCCGATCACGACCCGATCGACTAGGCCATCTCATTAGAGACATCAACCACAATTACTACCATTACGAATTTCCAGCACAATCACCACCACGTGTGCGGCATGGTGTCCGATCACGATCTGATCGGCTAGGCTGTCTTATTTGAGACATCAACTTTTTTATATCAATCCTCACATTTCATATTACTTTCACATCTTTTCATTTCATTGGCACTAGTGGCCATAATTATAAGATCATACTTGACACGTTGGCCATATTCAGTATTTCATGCCCACCTTATCAATTTCAAACATCATTAGCATCATCAACAACAAATACAATTCAAATCAAGGTGTGTAGTACACATGTGAGCAATTTAGAGTCTAAGACACATAGAAATATTTCACAAAATTTGGCATAATAGCCTTCATTTAAACTTGACTTAAAGTCGAAACATTATTAATGCACAGCCCATATTTTAACACATCCTCAATTGGTAACATAACATGAATAAAGCATTTGGGATGCTTGTTGAACATATTTCTTTCAACCCAATCTTACTCGGAATGGCCAGTTTTATAATGAATCACTCGGGACTTACACAATTTACATGAATATCGTGGGATTCAATTCTAAGAGAAGAGTTTAGCCAACATACCTCAATTGAGCTTCCTTAAACTCTAAAACGTTCCGGAATTCTTAGCAACTTCAATCTATTTTAGAAATATAACAAATTGAATCAAAATTAGGAAGATGATCATGGTTCTAGCTCATTTGAGCATTTTATCAAACACTAGGTGTGCACAAGGTTTCAAGGTCTTTTTATGGAGGATTCCATCATCCCACAACCCAACCTTTACCATGCTTAGTTCAACAATCTTCCTACACCCATTGATATCACATGCATGTAAAATAATCAACTCTCATGCCCAAAAATTATCTTGCTAATTATCCATTTTCAGATGATTTAGAAATTAGGATTTAGGGTGTAAAATCTTACCTCTAGGATGAAGACCTAGTCATCTTGCCTTCTTAATCTTCCAAAACTTGAGCAAGAATTGAAGAACGACTTCTCACTCTAGGGCATTCTCTCTCACTCTAAAATGTCAGATTATATCTCAAAAATAGCCCAAAACGTGTATTTAACGAAGTAGGGTCGGATATTAAAAACCCGAAAATGAAGCTCCGGAACAGGTTCTGCGGTCGCATATGCGACCGCATAATAGTTATGCGGACCGCATATTGGTCGCATAATTGGTGTCCAAAATGACCAAAAATCTTCCTGAGTCTGCGGTCATTATGCGGTACGCATAACTGTTCTGCGGTCGCATAGTGCACCGCATAACAGATATGCGGTCACATAGTCGACCGCATAATTGCTTCCAATTGACCCCATGAACTGCCCTACTATGCGGCCATTATGCGGTCCGCAGAGCAATTCTGCGGTCGCATAATGGACCGCATAAATGTATTTCTCCGTCAAAAAATTTTCTTTACTTTCCGGTGCATTGTTCAACCCAAAAAGTCCGAGCCGCGGCTCGCAAGCTCGCCAATACCAATACCACCGTAAATTTAGTACGGAGTCCGATCACGACCCGATCGGCTAGGCTATCTCATTAAAGAATCACCCACAATTACTGTCAATATCAATACCACCATAAATTTAGTACGGAGTCCGATCACGACCCGATCGACTAGGCCATCTCATTAGAGACATCAACCACAATTACTACCATTACGAATTTCCAGCACAATCACCACCACGTGTGCGGCATGGTGTCCGATCACGATCTGATCGGCTAGGCTGTCTTATTTGAGACATCAACTTTTTTATATCAATCCTCACATTTCATATTACTTTCACATCTTTTCATTTCATTGGCACTAGTGGCCATAATTATAAGATCATACTTGACACGTTGGCCATATTCAGTATTTCATGCCCACCTTATCAATTTCAAACATCATTAGCATCATCAACAACAAATACAATTCAAATCAAGGTGTGTAGTACACATGTGAGCAATTTAGAGTCTAAGACACATAGAAATATTTCACAAAATTTGGCATAATAGCCTTCATTTAAACTTGACTTAAAGTCGAAACATTATTAATGCACAGCCCATATTTTAACACATCCTCAATTGGTAACATAACATGAATAAAGCATTTGGGATGCTTGTTGAACATATTTCTTTCAACCCAATCTTACTCGGAATGGCCAGTTTTATAATGAATCACTCGGGACTTACACAATTTACATGAATATCGTGGGATTCAATTCTAAGAGAAGAGTTTAGCCAACATACCTCAATTGAGCTTCCTTAAACTCTAAAACGTTCCGGAATTCTTAGCAACTTCAATCTATTTTAGAAATATAACAAATTAAATCAAAATTAGGAAGATGATCATGGTTCTAGCTCATTTGAGCATTTTATCAAACACTAGGTGTGCACAAGGTTTCAAGGTCTTTTTATGGAGGATTCCATCATCCCACAACCCAACCTTTACCATGCTTAGTTCAACAATCTTCCTACACCCATTGATATCACATGCATGTAAAATAATCAACTCTCATGCCCAAAAATTATCTTGCTAATTATCCATTTTCAGATGATTTAGAAATTAGGATTTAGGGTGTAAAATCTTACCTCTAGGATGAAGACCTAGTCATCTTGCCTTCTTAATCTTCCAAAACTTGAGCAAGAATTGAAGAACGACTTCTCACTCTAGGGCATTCTCTCTCACTCTAAAATGTCAGATTATATCTCAAAAATAGCCCAAAACGTGTATTTAACGAAGTAGGGTCGGATATTAAAAACCCGAAAATGAAGCTCCGGAACAGGTTCTGCGGTCGCATATGCGACCGCATAATAGTTATGCGGACCGCATATTGGTCGCATAATTGGTGTCCAAAATGACCAAAAATCTTCCTGAGTCTGCGGTCATTATGCGGTACGCATAACTGTTCTGCGGTCGCATAGTGCACCGCATAACAGATATGCGGTCACATAGTCGACCGCATAATTGCTTCCAATTGACCCCATGAACTGCCCTACTATGCGGCCATTATGCGGTCCGCAGAGCAATTCTGCGGTCGCATAATGGACCGCATAAATGTATTTCTCCGTCAAAAAATTTTCTTTACTTTCCGGTGCATTGTTCAACCCAAAAAGTCCGAGCCGCGGCTCGCAAGCTCGCCAATACCAATACCACCGTAAATTTAGTACGGAGTCCGATCACGACCCGATCGGCTAGGCTATCTCATTAAAGAATCACCCACAATTACTGTCAATATCAATACCACCATAAATTTAGTACGGAGTCCGATCACGACCCGATCGACTAGGCCATCTCATTAGAGACATCAACCACAATTACTACCATTACGAATTTCCAGCACAATCACCACCACGTGTGCGGCATGGTGTCCGATCACGATCTGATCGGCTAGGCTGTCTTATTTGAGACATCAACTTTTTTATATCAATCCTCACATTTCATATTACTTTCACATCTTTTCATTTCATTGGCACTAGTGGCCATAATTATAAGATCATACTTGACACGTTGGCCATATTCAGTATTTCATGCCCACCTTATCAATTTCAAACATCATTAGCATCATCAACAACAAATACAATTCAAATCAAGGTGTGTAGTACACATGTGAGCAATTTAGAGTCTAAGACACATAGAAATATTTCACAAAATTTGGCATAATAGCCTTCATTTAAACTTGACTTAAAGTCGAAACATTATTAATGCACAGCCCATATTTTAACACATCCTCAATTGGTAACATAACATGAATAAAGCATTTGGGATGCTTGTTGAACATATTTCTTTCAACCCAATCTTACTCGGAATGGCCAGTTTTATAATGAATCACTCGGGACTTACACAATTTACATGAATATCGTGGGATTCAATTCTAAGAGAAGAGTTTAGCCAACATACCTCAATTGAGCTTCCTTAAACTCTAAAACGTTCCGGAATTCTTAGCAACTTCAATCTATTTTAGAAATATAACAAATTGAATCAAAATTAGGAAGATGATCATGGTTCTAGCTCATTTGAGCATTTTATCAAACACTAGGTGTGCACAAGGTTTCAAGGTCTTTTTATGGAGGATTCCATCATCCCACAACCCAACCTTTACCATGCTTAGTTCAACAATCTTCCTACACCCATTGATATCACATGCATGTAAAATAATCAACTCTCATGCCCAAAAATTATCTTGCTAATTATCCATTTTCAGATGATTTAGAAATTAGGGTTTAGGGTGTAAAATCTTACCTCTAGGATGAAGACCTAGTCATCTTGCCTTCTTAATCTTCCAAAACTTGAGCAAGAATTGAAGAACGACTTCTCACTCTAGGGCATTCTCTCTCACTCTAAAATGTCAGATTATATCTCAAAAATAGCCCAAAACGTGTATTTAACGAAGTAGGGTCGGATATTAAAAACTCGAAAATGAAGCTCCGGAACAGGTTCTGCGGTCGCATATGCGACCGCATAATAGTTATGCGGACCGCATATTGGTCGCATAATTGGTGTCCAAAATGACCAAAAATCTTCCTGAGTCTGCGGTCATTATGTGGTACGCATAACTGTTCTGCGGTCGCATAGTGCACCGCATAACAGTTATGCGGTCACATAGTCGACCGCATAATTGCTTCCAATTGACCCCATGAACTGCCCTACTATGCGGCCATTATGCGATCCGCAGAGCAATTCTGCGGTCGCATAATGGACCGCATAAATGTATTTCTCCGTCAAAAAATTTTCTTTACTTTTCGGTGCATTGTTCAATCCAAAAAGTCCGAGCCGCGGCTCGCAATTACTATCAATACCAATACCACCGTAAATTTAGTACGGAGTCCGATCACGACCCGATCGGCTAGGCTATCTCATTAAAGAATCACCCACAATTACTGTCAATATCAATACCACCATAAATTTAGTACGGAGTCCGATCACGACCCGATCGACTAGGCCATCTCATTAGAGACATCAACCACAATTACTACCATTACGAATTTCCAGCACAATCACCACCACGTGTGCGGCATGGTGTCCGATCACGATCTGATCGGCTAGGCTGTCTTATTTGAGACATCAACTTTTTTATATCAATCCTCACATTTCATATTACTTTCACATCTTTTCATTTCATTGGCACTAGTGGCCATAATTATAAGATCATACTTGACACGTTGGCCATATTCAGTATTTCATGCCCACCTTATCAATTTCAAACATCATTAGCATCATCAACAACAAATACAATTCAAATCAAGGTGTGTAGTACACATGTGAGCAATTTAGAGTCTAAGACACATAGAAATATTTCACAAAATTTGGCATAATAGCCTTCATTTAAACTTGACTTAAAGTCGAAACATTATTAATGCACAGCCCATATTTTAACACATCCTCAATTGGTAACATAACATGAATAAAGCATTTGGGATGCTTGTTGAACATATTTCTTTCAACCCAATCTTACTCGGAATGGCCAGTTTTATAATGAATCACTCGGGACTTACACAATTTACATGAATATCGTGGGATTCAATTCTAAGAGAAGAGTTTAGCCAACATACCTCAATTGAGCTTCCTTAAACTCTAAAACGTTCCGGAATTCTTAGCAACTTCAATCTATTTTAGAAATATAACAAATTGAATCAAAATTAGGAAGATGATCATGGTTCTAGCTCATTTGAGCATTTTATCAAACACTAGGTGTGCACAAGGTTTCAAGGTCTTTTTATGGAGGATTCCATCATCCCACAACCCAACCTTTACCATGCTTAGTTCAACAATCTTCCTACACCCATTGATATCACATGCATGTAAAATAATCAACTCTCATGCCCAAAAATTATCTTGCTAATTATCCATTTTCAGATGATTTAGAAATTAGGGTTTAGGGTGTAAAATCTTACCTCTAGGATGAAGACCTAGTCATCTTGCCTTCTTAATCTTCCAAAACTTGAGCAAGAATTGAAGAACGACTTCTCACTCTAGGGCATTCTCTCTCACTCTAAAATGTCAGATTATATCTCAAAAATAGCCCAAAACGTGTATTTAACGAAGTAGGGTCGGATATTAAAAACCCGAAAATGAAGCTCCGGAACAGGTTCTGCGGTCGCATATGCGACCGCATAATAGTTATGCGGACCGCATATTGGTCGCATAATTGGTATCCAAAATGACCAAAAATCTTCCTGAGTCTGCGGTCATTATGCGGTACGCATAACTGTTCTGCGGTCGCATAGTGCACCGCATAACAGTTATGCGGTCACATAGTCGACCGCATAATTGCTTCCAATTGACCCCATGAACTGCCCTACTATGCGGCCATTATGCGGTCCGCAGAGCAATTCTGCGGTCGCATAATGGACCGCATAAATGTATTTCTCCGTCAAAAAATTTTCTTTACTTTCCGGTGCATTGTTCAACCCAAAAAGTCCGAGCCGCGGCTCGCAAGCTCGCCACGGAGAATTTTTATAATACTCAACACGTAAAACCAATTCGGCACGACGAAACATTACTTTCTTTTGCAAAATTTTACGGGGCTTTACACTTAAGTACTTCAAAAAATTTCGAGGTGTTACATTAAAATTACAGTTTTGCTCTTTTGTTCCCTCTTCAGTTGGGGCTCTAAAAATTACAGCTTTGACACCCAAAAAATTTCTGGGCAAATCTTTGAATGTATTGAATCAGATTGGTTTGAGCCATTGAAATGTTAATAGATTTTGTTTACTTTTTTTGGTATGTAAAACTCCATTAATGTATGTAAAACTTTTTTTTTTCTGGAGGTAAACTTTATTTAACTTTCTTTTTTATGTTTTTCTTAGGCCTAGTGGGCAGTCAAAGAGAAGGGACTCGGTGCCACGTCGGAATTCTGTTAGGTTTAGGGATTAATTTGTTTACTTTCTTAACGGTGAGGACAAATTTGGACGGATTCTAGAATTAGGGATAAACGTGGATAAAGTAGAAGGACAAATTTGACTTTTTCCCCTTTTATGTCTGTTGGGGAAGAATCTAGAGATAAGCAACGGGCTATAAGAATACAATGACAGATAAAATGTGATACACACACCCGGTAAAGTTGTTGCCATGTGACCAGGAGATCACGGGTTCAAGCCGCGAAAATAGTGTCTTACAGAAATGCAGGGTAAGGCTGTGTACAGTAGACCTTGTAGTTCGGCCTTTCTCCGGACCTCATGCATAGCGAAATTTTAGTGCACCGGGCTGCCCTTTTACTGCCTATACATGACTTTGTTTCTTGTCAACTGTACATTAATTCCCTCTCAAGTTCGCTCTAGAAAGATGCTTGTTTAGATGATTCGTAAACGTTCTTTCTCGAATTATTTTTCCTTAAACGAGTCACTATTTTATTGGCACTTGGTACATTTGAAGGAGGATATACCCAAGTCTTCCATAGGAGATGTGATAGTGAGGATTCTGGATAGAGACTAGAACAACTAACCATCCCTCATAAAGCAAAACAACAAAAAAATATGGCAATAAAGTTGTTACCTCAAGGAAGCTCATAAATTAGCCAGCTTGGCTTTCTCGTCTTGACTCGAAATGTAGGAAGGAGCCATCTGTCAGCATTTAGTAGCCCTCTAACCTGGCGAGGCAGCATTTTGGAAGGAGCCACCCATAATATCACCTCCAGCACCACATATACCATTAATACATAAGCCATCACTGTTGAGTTTAACAAAAAGGATTGGAGGTTTGATCCATTTAACCATGGTAATAGAGACCTCATTGAGAGAGATGTTACTGAGATTACATATGTCTGCTCGGCCTTCACCAGTTCTGATATTCCTAAACTTAGCTTTCACCTTGTTAATAATGTTGAAGGATATTATTAAGGAGGTGGATCTAGAAATAGAAGGTCTTTCCATTCCATATTTGGATCTGCATCTTGATCTCCATTGCTCTAATACTAGAATAACCGCTTCAAAAAGATTCGTACCAAACCCAAACCTAATGTAAGTGCAACTAGAGGCAGATGCAGCCTTCATACAACGGTTTCAACTAAACTCGATATTTTCAATACGGAATATAAATATATACATGTGTAAAAAATTATTAAAATTTCAAAAATATTAAATTATAAACCTATAATTTCAAAAGTACATTGAATTTGCTCTACGAACCTTAAAGGATAAAACTCATTAAATTTAAATTTTGGATTCACTTTTGAGTGTAACGTCTTAATCCCAACTGGTTAGTATAACCTTTCTATATATCAATCAACTACTCTTAATGTTTGTTTAATAACAAGTAAAACTTAACCTTCATGCCAAGAACAACAATAACACTAAGTATCAGTCCTAAACAAGTTGGGTTCTATTACGTGAATCCTCACTGAGCATATTACTCCATATAAACCCATTTCATGCTAATATTTTACAAAATAAAAATAATACTCCCTCACTTTCAATTTTTTTGAATTTTTTTGAAGTACGAGGGTCAAATTGACTTATTTTCGGCATGAATTCGGATATAGAATCTTTAAGTTTTTTGAAATAAAATTTACATATTTAAAAATTACATGAAAAGTACTATAAGATACAATAGTTGACAATTCAAAATATTGATGGTCAAAGAAAACTTTATTTGACTCCTTAAATAGTTATAGGTTCATTTTTTTGTTGAAACGGAGAGGGTAATAAAAAAAGTACTAGAAGTTTTTTATGTTTTCTACGTGTTATCTGCTGAGGCATAAATAAACAACTCTAGCGTAAAGTAAAAGTGCCAGGAAAATAAAAAATAAGAAAAGCTCTGCAGACACGTTGTATGAATGGAAAAAGGATAGAGAGAGACCTCCGACGAACAATTTGCTGCACAATGGCGAGAAATAAGCTGTCTGTCTAGCAAATGGTTTTACAGAGGTGACACAGTAGCCATTTAAGCGTTGCATTTAAATGCTCTTATCCTCCAGTATAGAGTTGTTATCCTCCAAATGCTCGTATCTTCCAATTGGACTGCATTTAAGGCAACCGTTTCAGTTCCGAATTTCGATTTGCCATTGAAAGAACTACGATATATGCCTTTCGTGTTTTATGAAGGCTTAAGTGCATTATACTTACAGTTGATGCTTGAGAAGGTATAAGCCTAAACAATATAGAGGATATTTGTTGCTCTGAAGTTGATAACAAGACGCGGGAAGCGAGGCTGAGATGGTTCAGGCACGTTCAGAGGAGAAGCCCAAACGCTCCGGTAAGGAGGTGTGAGCGGCTGGCCTTGGAAAGCTCGAGAAGAGGTAGAGGGCGGCCTAAGAAGTATTGGGGAGAGATAATCATGCAGGACATGGCGAGGCTTCAGATTTCCGGGGACATGGCCCTTGATAGGGAGCTGTGGAGGTCGAGTATTAGGGTTGTAGGTTAGGAGGTAGCTGAGTCTTTCCTTAGTTCATACATTTGTGAGGCTAATTTGGTAGGGTTTTTGTCTGAGACACCTAGTGTCAATGTTATGTCTTACTACTCTTTCGTTTTATAGAGCCGACTCTATTTAGTGGTTACCGCTTTTGCTCTGCACCTATTTTCTGGCTTTCATGATGTTAATTTTTCTTATGGTATCTGTTGGTGGTACTGATATTGTCTCTTTTTTTCTTTTCTTTTCGTCTTCTTGAGCCGAGGGTCTTTCGGAAACAGCCTCTCTACTCATCGGGGTAGGGGTAAGGTCTGCGTACACACTACACTCCCCAGACCCCACTAGTGTGATTTTATTGGGTCATTTGTTGTTGTTGTTGCTGCTCTGAAGTGTCCACAAGTCAATACTCCTATCTCTTTTGTGTATCTCTGCCCCTTTCTCAGTCATAAACAGATTAGACAAGCTTTAGAAGAGATTTCTTATGGCAAGGCAATAAAAATTACAAATTTTTTAACCTGGTGAACTGGAGCTCTTTCACCACCCTAAAAGATTAGTACGGGAGTAAGAAATTTGAATGCACAGAATGAAAGCCTTCTCAAGAAATGACATTGAAGATTCAACTCTGAAGTAAACTCTCTTTGGAGGAAGGTCATCTCTTCTAAATTTAACATTCAATATGGATGGACTACTCGGGCTAACAATTTCTCGACACGGTTCTGGACTATGGAAACACATTCATTCGCTGTGGAATTGTTTCTTTCCGTCAGTTCATGCATTGTCAACTTGGAAACAAGAAGAATTAGATTTCGGGAAGATATATGGAAGGGGCATCCCCTCTCAAAGGTCAATTACCCGGATTTATGGCATTGCCGCAAAGAAAAGAGTCACAGTATCAAAGGAAAGATTGAAGTATTTTTACTTCAGAAGAAACTGCAATGGATTTCAATCTTTCCTTTGATACTATGGCTCTTTTCTTTGCAGCAATCACATAGTATTTGTTCTTCACTGTCTTGGGAATCCACTGGATAACTCCACCAACCACTTCTGATGTTGGCACAGAAAATTTCTGAACAAGAAAGAGAAGATCATTTGGAACTTGACGCAGACTGCTATTTGGAATTTTTGAACAGTCCACCATGAACTGTATGGTTAGAAAGGAATCAAAGAACTTTTTAAGGCAATAAGGATAATGTACTTAGCCTTAAACAAAGCTCTATAGTTTTGCTATTTTTTTGTAGGCAATCTCTTATAAGTGATGTAAATTCTCTGCTAGACACAACCTACAAATGTTTGAGGCACTTTCTTAGTGCTTTTGTTCATCAATACCTTACTATTAGCAAAAATTGGAAAGTGACCAATACTTGATTTTTTCAAGAATAAACCAATACCAGAACCAAACGCCATAAAACTTAGATTAACACTCTTTTTCTTGAACACTTATTTTCAAGTGCCTTGCGCGGTAATTCAACACCTTATTATCAATACCTGAACCAAACATTCCCAGCTTTTGTTCATATGTTACAGGAAACCAATTGTTTATTCCTAATCATATGGCATTAGATCCCTCAGAAACATTAAATTTTGTTAAAATATATAAGTTCTTCACTAAGGGGAAATAAACTTCAATTTAGAAAGAAAGTTAATTACATTCTACATCTTAAAATAAGTATACCTACCAATGTTTGACGTAAAACAATGTATAGATTGAAGACGCCATAGATAGAAACAAGGGGTTTCATTGATTTGATTATGAGGAACAACTGACACGAAGTTCAGAATTACAACAATATTCTTCTCAAATTCCCTCAACTAACAAAAGAACTAGATCTAGGACCAGAATTACATACAAAATAAAATTCAGTTTCAACAGTCACTAAAAACAAATTCTAGGCTGCAGCTTTCCTGGGAGATTTTGTGGCCTTAGCTGGAGATTTCGGTGCCTTTTCAGCACCAGTTTTCTTAGGCAACAAAATCGGGTTGATATTGGGAAGCACACCGCCATGAGCAATGGTCACACCGGCAAGAAGCTTCCCTAGCTCTTCATCGTTCCTCACAGCCAACAGAACGTGCCTTGGAATAATTCTGTTCTTCTTGTTGTCACGCGCTGCATTCCCAGCCAATTCCAACACCTAAAATAATTTATCACAATAAAATCAATAAACTCATTTAATGAGTTAAGCGTGTTCAAATCACATACAAATTACTCCAAACTCCATTTTAATTTTGATCCAAAAATAAGGCAAAAACAGAAGCATTATAGGGAAAATATTGAAACCCCGAATCAAACAAATACTAAATGATCCCAAATCAAATTTTCAGATAATAAGACTTACTTCAGCGGCCAAATATTCAAGAACAGCAGCCAAATAAACCGGAGCACCACTTCCAACACGTTGAGCGTAACGACCCTTCTTCAGGTAACGACCAATTCTACCGACCGGGAATTGAAGACCGGCTTTGACGGACCGGGAAACCGGCTTCTTCGATTGGCCGCCAACCTTCCTACCGCCGGCACCTTTTTTCGCTTTTCCGGCAGTATCCATCTGGAAATGAAAAAGACCAAAGTTGTGATTTGTGTATTATAATTGATATTATCAGTTGATTGTCGGAGCGGTAGATGTGGATGATTGTATTTTGCGTGTTTGTTGTATTTATAGTGGAATTTCTGGTATTCGGTTTTAGGATTGGTGATGAGGGCCGTTGAATTGTGATCTAATCTATGGTGCAGGATTCAGTAGAAGCGATCCGTGTCGTTTTGAATGGACCAATGGGAAGCGAGGGTTAGTTTGAATCTTGGTAAAAGAACAATTTTCCCGCCCGGAAAGGAATAAGCTTTTCCCAAAGTGTTATTCTTATACAGAATTAATATAGGAAGGGGAAAACCCCAATTTAATTAAGATACAAATAAAGGTTACTGAATCCAGAAAAAAAAAATTACTGAATACTAATAAATCAATTGATTTGTGGCCTCGTGAACATTGTTCAGAATTTTATTAGTTTTTTGCTCTTTTGGTCCAGAAATAATGATGTCATTGCTATATTTGAGAAGTCAAGTATCGGTTTTTTGCAAACATTTTTTTAAATATCTTAAACAACATTTCTTTTACTTATTGTTTATAATACTTTTATGTAATTTTTAAACATGTAAATGTATTAAAATTTTAAAAGAATCAATTATCGAATGTACATAATTTAGATGTATTCATTCTATTAATAATTCTGCTCGTCGTTTTTATAGATAAAGGAAGTAGTGTGGTGGCAACCTTTTTTTTTAATGCTGGACTCCACATCCAATAAAGTATGGGGGTTCGTCGGTCGATACGGTATTTTCGATATTCGGTTTGTTCAAATGCTATATCAATATCGTACCTAATTACATTTGGTATGGTTCGCTTTTCTCCTTTCGATTCGATTTTATTCGATTCGGTAATTTCGGTTTATTCATCTTGAATATTAACTAGTGCATAGAGTCATACACTGTAATATTCTTAATTAAAGTAGTCAATAAAAAGTTCTAAGTTTACCTGATTGTTGACAAAATCTTTGTCCAAAACCATCGAGTATCAAGTAAGATAAAAAGAGTACATAAAGAAATATATTTTATCATTAGAAATATCATGTTACTTGCTTAGAGTTAATTATTGAAATTACAGAATACAACAAGGACTAATCCAATATATGCAACAACAATACAAGAGTAACGGAGTAAGACGCCCTAAAACCGTTGAAACATTATGTTAAATTGTTTGGCAACCTAGAGAGTAAGAATTAGAATATGCATCCTACTTTGTTCCTCTATTTTCCTAAATAAGTACATGGGTTTTACTACCAACCTCAACATGAATACTAAAGAAAAGTATTGTGTAACTTAGTATGTTAATCAATAATATCTGTAATGTATAATTTAGTATATATTTCGGTACGGTATCGATATTTCAGTATTATTTTTTTAAATATCAAATATCATACCTAATACCAAATTATTTTAAAAACTTAAACCAAATACCATACCAAATACCAAAATACCGAATACCATATACTAAAATTTTTGAATTCGATACGATAATTCGATATTTACCATATTATGCACAGCCCTACAATAAAGCATCAAAGATCTTGAACGTAAAATCTATTAATCCTTACTCAAAAGTTAGACATTTGCCTACATTTCGGAGACATGCCCTAGAGGGTTCAAATTTAGTAGGACCAAGCAGAATACTTAGAGGGCAGGTTTAGTGAACGGGACCAGTAAAGCGAACATAAATGTGAGGCTTGATACACAAGTTATCCATAAGAAAGATAGTTTCAAGTACCTTAGGTCTATTATTCAAGGAAATTGAGAGATTGACGAGGACGCTACACATCGTATTGGAGCAAGGTGGGTGAAGTGGAGGCTAGCATCCGGTATTTTATGTGACAAGAATGTGTCACCTAAACTTAAAGGCAAGTTTTACAGAGTGGTGGTTAGACCGACTATGTTGATTAAAGAGAATCACAATGATCATATACGGACAATAACTGGTAGAACAAGGAAGAACAAAATAACAAGAAGTGTTCCCACCAAAACTCTTTGCAACATGAGATAAACAACAAGAGTCACAATGAGGTACCGCCTCGTGTACAATAAGAAACACAACTAAGGTATCGCCTCTATTCACAATTCACAGTCTCAATCATAATCTTTCCTTATACCGCTGCGTGAGCCTTACATTTAAATAGGTTTTGAAACAGTTTTCCCGAAATATCCACACGTGCTTGAGCCCACCTTATGACGTCGCGTGACTTCACCTAATTCCTTACAAGCAACACATACATAAGTCCCACATTATGCCATCGCATGCACATTAACCCCTAGTCTTATACCGCCGCATGCGCGTCAATATCACATCACAATAACAACACGCACCACAAGTGCCCATATATTACATCTTGCCAACAATCAACAATATCAATATTTTCACAATAATAGTCTGTGGCTCCACCACAACGTGTACAAGAATATCAACAATAACAACAAATGTAAAAATTATCAACAAGAAAGATATCTCACAAATTGATAACTTCGCCTCAAAGTGATACGGCTTTCACCACTTCAACACCAACAACTCAACATTGAGAAAAATAATGCGTAACCACGAACTAAATGCAAATAGCTCACAATGGAAGAGATAAAATGACTTCGAATAATAATAATAGCAATAAAAGAGATAACTTGTAACAATGACTTCAATTAATGATAATCAACAATGAAAGAGATAACACGTACAATGACTTCAAATATTGATAATCAACAATGAAAGAGATAACATGAAATAATAAAAAGAGTAACAAGTTCAACTAAATCATGAGAGAAATTTATCAAGTAGGATGTAGAACAAGTGTTAAACAAGTCATTTAAGGCATGTAAGGATAGGCTAACACAAGAATAGATTAACTATGAAAATTCAGAACATGATATGACATTTCAATTAAAGCATGAAAAGAGTCTAAGTAGCCTAAACCGGTAAAATACCACGTACAACTCGTGTACCCACTCATCATCTTGCGTACACGGCTTTCACATAGCACAAAAGACAAAATCAATCCCAAATCCTCAGGGGTAGTTCCCCCACAAAAGTTAGGCAAGATACTTACTTCAACTAGGCCAATTCAACCCTCAAAAATAGCGTTTCCCCTATAATTCGCCTACACCCTGCTCAAATCTAACCAAAATCAACTTGATATTATCAAATAATGCAAGGAAAATCAATTAAAAGAGATAAAGCTATGATTTTTATACTTTTTTCTAAAAAAGTCAAAAACCGGGTCCAATGGTAGATTTCGACTACCCATGACCCCCAGAGTTCATATATGTGATTAGTTTCAAAATCCGAGTCCAAATCGACTCTCAAAACTAAATTTCTTATTTTTCAAAAATATGACAAAGTTTCACAAATTTTCACTTTGATTCACATGATTTTGATGTTAAAATCTAAGATATATTGATGGAATATGATTAGAAATAGATTAGAATCACTTACTTAGAGTTTGGAGAAGAAACTCCCCTCTCAAAATTGCCTCCTACCTAGTGTAGGGTTCAAAAAGGAGAGAATATGTTGAAAATCATGTCTCCCAACCCTTTGTACCAGCTGCAGTTGTCGAATTTGCGACACAAGGTTCGCATTTGCGAACACTCGCAATTGCAGACCAGGGCTCGCATTTACGAACCTTGACAACCTCCTCCATTATCGCAATTGTGACAAGAGGCTTCACAATTGCGAAGTTGTGAACCTCGCAAAAGAGAACAAATGTTCGCAAATGCGAACTGAGTCAAAAGCCGGCAGACTTTGCAAATGCGAAGGGGAAGTCGCAAAATGCCGAAGGCAGGGCTAGTGACTAGAGTGAAGTCGTAACAAGGTAGTCGTACTTTGCGACATTTGAGCCCCCACTATCACCTTCGCAATTGCGAGGCTGGTGCTCGCAATTGCGATAACTGAGCACCAGCAGCACCAACAGTTCATTTCAATTCAAAATCATTTCAAAACATGTCTGAAACTCATCTGAGCCCTCGGTGCTCCAAACCAAATATCCACACAAGTCTAAAAATATCATACGAACTTGCTCACGTGATCAAAATACAAAAATAACATATAAAACTACGAATCGAACACTAAAACGCAAGAATTTCAAAGTGAAGTTCAAGAATCTCTAGAATTACAACTATACGTCCAAGTCCTATCAAATCAACTCCAAACGACACCAAATTTTGTAGACAAATTCTAAATAGCACAACGGGTCTATTCCAAGTTCCAAAATCAAATTCTGAATTCGATAGCTAAAATTCAACCTACAGTCAAACTTTTCCACTACAAATTTCCAAGTTTCGGCAAAATAACACAAATCAACCTACGGACTTCCGAAATTAATTCCGGACATACGCCCAAGTCCGAAATCACAATACGAAGCTATCGGAGCCATCAAAATATCGTTCAGAGGATGTTTTCATAAAAGTCAAAGTTTGGTCAATATTTCTACTTTAAGCTTCTAAGTCAAAAATCAAAAGGTCCAAATCAACCTGAAAGCTTTCCGGGAGAAAACTAACCAACACCACAAGTCATAAATCATAAACACACATGGGTAAAGCATAAAAGGGGTAACAGGACATAATTACATAAAATGGCCGGTCTGGTCGTTACACATCACGTGTTACATCTTTTACTATTTGACATGTGTAATATGTAGGTCTTGCTTTTTAAAAATTCAATGTCACTACCCAAAATACCAATCAATGTCGTGATGGCTACTAACCTAATCCACTAGGTAAGCCAGATTATATAAGTTACTCGACAATGAGAAATCATTAATATAATAAATAAGATTTTAAGCAAATTTAATGCAACTACTCCAATGACTCGTAGTACAAGTCATGAGTCACTATGACTTAGATTTTACAAAGCTAGTAAAGAATTAAATACAATATATGTTTGAAGGTTACACAAACAGAAATGAGGTCCTAATCTATGATGAACAAATGGTAGCTCGAATCAGGAACATTGGTACGTCTTCAATGCAAAGCTCTGTCTTCCACAACTACTCATCTCCAGAATCTGCACGCAAGGTGCAGAAATATAGTATGGGTACAACCGACCCCGTATACTCAGTAAGTATCTTGACTAACCTCAGAGAAGTAGTGATGAGTTTTTTAGGTCAAAAGATACTTACTTTGCAGAACCTGTTTAGCTCAAAAACATGTATAATACAGAGAAATTATTCCAAAAAGACAATCACATAATAAATAATATCAACAGTAAAGGTACATAATTGGGATAAGGTAATAAACAACTCTTCCAATTAGTCATGTTCAACGAATACAACACGCACCAACCCCCTCACAGTTTATGTGCTCAATACTCATACATGCCTGTAAATCTATGCCCAACATGATCCGATTCCGTATCAAATGTCAAATAACATGTTCACGAGAACCTTTCAAGAAACAACTATAGCAATGCTCGATGGCAACTTTCTTATCATAAAAATACAATATACTCCACGTAGGTAAACTCATTTGGACAATCCAATCATCAAATAATAACATAGGCATAGATTAGCATGTTAGAAACAACTCAATAACCATATAAAAATGTGTGACACACATAATGGAATAAATCATAAAATCAAGTAGAATACGCAAACAAATAAAGCATAGAATAAGCTAGAATCTATCCCGAGCATGAATACTCATGGCACATGTACATACGCTCATCACCTCATATATACATCACCCCCGCATGTAGCAAACAATAACAACTAGTAGGAAAAATTCCCTCAGCCAAATATAGGTAAGACCCATACATCGAACAAGCCAAATCGATACTGGGCACGAATCGACCTCCGAACGGCTCGAAACTAGCCAAAACCAACTCAAAAATATCAAATAATGCCATAGTAATCAAACCCAAACGATAAAGGTCGAGTCTTTAATCAAGTACCCCAAAGTCAACCAAAAATTCAATCTATGCACGCATCCCGGAACCAGATAAAACTCATAATTCCAACAACACATTCGAATACAAGTCCAATCTAGTTTTATCCAAATCCGACTTCGAATCGATATTCAAAACCCAATTAATTGCTTTAGAAAATTTTTACAAAGAACTCACAATTTCTCGTTTAGATTCATCAATCAAATACCAAAATCAAAGATGAGATCATGTATAACCATCAAAACCGAATCAAGAACACTTTCCCTAATCCAAGTGGTAAAAATCCCTTTCAAAAATTGCCAAAATCCGAGCTCCCAATCTTAAAATATGATAAAATAAGCCAACCCTCAAAATATAACAAAGTTGCCAGTGATTTTTGCATCTGCGGACAAGTCATTGCATCAGCAACATCGCTTCTGCGGTATAAATATCGCATCTGCGAGCATCCTTCAACAAGCCACCATCACATCTGCGACAAACCATCCGCATCCACGGCTCCGCAGGTGCGATTCCTCATGCGCAGAAGCGCAATTCCTCAGCTCGTCCAAGTCCTGCAAGTGTGCATCTCCAACCGCATATGCGACTTCACATCTGCGGCCAATACTTCGTAGATGCAGCACACCAGAACCAGCAACCCATGCAAACTCCAGAATGATCCGAAACCTACCTGAAACACACTCGAGGCCCCGTCTAAACATATCAGCAAGTCCCAAAACATAACACGGGCCTACTCGAGGTCTTAGATCTAAAAAAATAACATCAAAATCACGAATCGCACCTCAATTCAAGCTTAATGAACTATTTTAATGTATAATTAATAATAATGTAGAATACCGCAAGCTTCGACATCATCCAATGCAAACCCCAAGTCCTAGCCATACTCAAATCCAAAAATTCTTAAACACCATATATGAGTCCTTAGCCCATTAGACCCTTCTCGAAATTCGTTCACCTTGCTCTAAATCATCCTCGATAAAACCTTTCTCAAATCATAGCCAATACACAAGCACATCCTAGTCCAAGAACTAATATAACACACGACCATACAATCCAATCGTCAATGTCAAACTTCCCCACATGGCTCGAAGCCATATAACACATCGTCTGTAACCCATATCACCCTTCCTTCGTAGCTGCCCCGGTCTCGCACTATTAATCAACTGAATATTTCATAAACTCATGTGATTCTAGTCATAAAACACTGCAAAAACTCTGCCAAGTGCATACTCACCCTGGTGACAGTCAAGCCAACTTTCTCAAGTGCCCCGAAATGATAATATATACATTCCACTAATAGAAGCATCATACGAATCACACAAACCTCAAATCCCACCAATTAGTCTCCGACAGATATCTCTCCATGGAACTACTTCAATCACAACCACTATGCAGTCAATCCTCCTTAGTCCGTACTCGTCAACCAAATACAAGAAATCACTTCATCCCACACATGAACAACTGAAAGATCTACCCACACATCCGCATCTAAGTCTAGACAACATATCGAGACAATAATCAAGCATACATAGTCCTCATAGAACATCTACAACATCACAAACTATTTGTGCATAGCTGATACCAAGTGCACAACATCACATACGAGTGAATGTAAGAAAATCGAAGGCATAAGCTTCAAGCTGAAACAAAGTCGCACGATAAGGGAATAAAGATGAAAAGTTTCCTAGATTCCCTATAGACTCTCGAATATAAGTATGGACATCATCATACCGATTTGCAAGATTCTACTAGACACTTGCTCATGACTCGTAGAACCTATGGACCCAGAGCTTTGATACTAAGTTATCACGACCCAAAATCTCACCAATATTATGAAGGCACCTAACCCAACCCACTGGGTAAGCTAGACTTTATAAG
The DNA here is from genome assembly GCF_000390325.3 of Nicotiana tomentosiformis. Taxonomy (NCBI): domain Eukaryota; kingdom Viridiplantae; phylum Streptophyta; class Magnoliopsida; order Solanales; family Solanaceae; genus Nicotiana; species Nicotiana tomentosiformis. Next base: position 178,400,585 of record NC_090813.1, read on the forward strand.
TTATTATTACAATGATAAATCATCAATATAATAAATAAGATTGCAAAAGAATTTAATACAACAACACCAAGGACTGGTAGTACAAGTCATGAACCACTATGATTTAGATTTTACAAAGCTAGTAAATAAATAAATACTATATCTATTTGAAGATTATATAAACATAAATGAGGTCCTAATCTACCATGAACAAATGGTAGCTCGAATCGAGAACACTAGTATGTCTCCAATACAAAGCTTCGTCTTCCACAACTACTTAGCTCCAAAATCTGCACACAAGGTGCAGAAGTGTAGTATGAGTATAACCGGCCCCATTTACTCAATAAGTATCTTGACTAACCTCAGAGAATTAGTGACGAGATTTTTACGTCAAAAGATACTTACTTTGCCGAACCTGTTCAGCTCAAAAACATGTATAATACAGAGAAAATATTCCAGAAAGACAATTATTGAATAAAGAATATCAACAGTAAAGGTACACAATTAGGATAAGGTAATAAACAACTCTTCCAATTAGTCATGTTCGATAAATACAACTTGCACCAACCCCCAAAATTTCTATGCTCAATAGTCATACATGACTGTAAACCTTTGCCTAATATGATCTGATTCCGTATCAAATGCCAAATAATATATTCACAAGAACCTTTCAAGAATCAACTATGGCAATGCTCGATGGCAACTTTCTTATCATGACAATCTGATATGCTACTAATAACTCAACGAAAGATGAGATATCAACTCCACGTAGGTAAACTCATTTTGACAACCCAATCATCAAACAAAAATAGAGGCATATATTAGCATGTTAGAAGCAACGGAACAACCATATAAAAATGTGTGACAAACATAAAGAAGTCATAAGCACGAACAAGAATGCCACTCTCGTACTACCACACAAGCATAATCAATAAGATCGCCCCCAGGCCAACACATAACATCCCCATAATGCCACCTTTATTTCTCCACATGTGCACATAACAACAAAAGCCACCCTTATTTCACCACATGCGCATATCGCCACCCTTATTTCGCCACGTGAGCAACCCGAGAAAAATGCCACCCTTATTTCGCCCCACGTGCATAACAATAGACACAATCGCACGATAAAGACATCGTGCCGACACCCCTAATCACAATCGCAGGATAAAGACCTCATGCCACAATATCATCACCATCGCACGATAAAGACCCCGTACCACAATATCATTACAATCAATCCACTCAACATGTCCACAAGTGCCATAATCATAACAATGCAAGATAACAAATTATCATCAAGAGGCATATCTTCATAACCCATCCATAAAGCGCACAAGAACATGATCGCAATAAAAATACGGATAAGGCATGACTACGACCAGATCAATTATAGCAAACACGTACAAATAGTCATACAAAGAATCACATATGTATCATAAAGTGTACACATCTCAATCAAGGTGCATCACAAGAACATGTACAAATATGTGCTCATAGCCTATGAGTATTTATCCCCGAGGCAAATATATCACAAGTCTCAAGATTTGCTCATCAAAATACAGTACCAATAACCTCAATATCCCAATAGCATGGTTTATTGTGCTCACGTAGATAATAAATGGAATAATGCATAAAATCAAGTAGAACATGCAACCAAATAAAGCATAGAATGAGGTAGAATATATTCCGAGCATGAATACCCATGGCACATGTATATATGCTCGTCACCTCATATATACATCATCCCCGCATGTAGAAAATAATAACAATTAGTAGAAAAAATATTCTCAACCAAAGATAGGCAAGACACTTACCTCAAATAGTCAAATCGATACTCTAAAAGCGTTATCCTGCACGAATCGACCTCCGAACGACTCAAAACTAGCCAAAAGCAACTCAAAAATATCAAATAATATCAAAGAAATCAAACCCAAACAATAAAGATCGAATCTTTAATCAAGTACCCAAAGTCAACTAAAAAGTCAACTCGGGCTTGCATTCCGGAACCCGACAAAACTCACAAATTCAAACAACCCATTCGAATATAAGTCCAACTATACTATAAAAATCCTGTAAAAATTACCCACATTCGAGCTCCCAATCTAAAAATATGATAAAATGAGCCAACCTTTGAAATATAACAAGCTGCCAATGATTTTTGCATCTGCGGACAAGTCGTCGCATATGCAACATTGCTTCTATGGTACAAACCTCGCATATGTGAGCATCCTCCAACAAGCCACACATCGCATCTGCGACAAACCGCATGTGTGGTTCCTGAAGCGCAGAAGCGCAATTCCTCATCCCGGCTAAGTGTCGCAGGTGCGCATGTCCAACCGCATGTGCGACTAATCCTCCGCAGATGTGGCACACCAGAACCAGCAACCCATGCAAACTCTGAAATGATCTGAAACCGATCCAAAATACACTTGAGCCTCTCGGGTCCCTGTATGAACATACCAATAAGTCACAAATCATAACACGGACCTATTCAAGGCCTCAAATCTCACAAAATAATATTAAAATCACGAATCACACCTCAATTCAAGCTTAATGGACTATTTTAAAATTTTCAAATACCAAACTTACGTCGAACATGACTAAACAACTCAGAATCACCTCAAATTTTGTACACATGTTTCAAATGAAATAAATAACCTATTTCAACTCCCGGAACAACAATCCAAATCCGATAACATCAAAGTCAACTCCTGGTCAAACCTATGAACTTTTCCAAACCTTTCAAATTGCCAACTTTCGTCAAATCGAGCCAAAATCTTCTAGGAACATCCAAATGCAAATTCGAACACATGCTCAAGTCCAAAATCGCCATACAGACCTAACGGAATCATCAAAACTTATATCTGAGGTCAATTATATAAAAATCAAACTTAGTCAACTTTTCTAACTTAAAGCTTTTAAAATAAGAATCATTCTTCTAAATCAATCCCGAATCACTTGAAACCAAAATCGACTATGCACGCAAGTCATAATACATTATATGAAACTACTCATCACCTCAAACCACCAATCGAAAATTCGAATTCTCAAAAGGACCGACCAGCTAGTTATATCCAATTACCAAATTTTCTATTTCTTCTCTCTTTCTCTTCACCATAGCAACCATGAACCAAGATAACTAAGGTATAAACTTCAACATCACTGAGAACCACATAAAATACTCCAATAGGTAGTAGACGAGCATTGAAGAAAATTTCGTGAAGCTGAACCTCCAGATCTAGAGAGGTTCCACATATTTAATACAAAAATTAATGATGCTAGAAATATGTCAGAACCAACTCAATATCTTCAAATACGTTCTGAAGGGCTACCGAAAATGTCTAGATTTGTTGGGATCATCAACTCCAATACAAAAAAAATGGTAAATATTTCTGGTGCGGTTGGTTGGAGAAACGATCGATATAGAACATCTTTACTTTTTAATTGATTCGATTTCAGGGGTCTAAGAGGTGTCTATAGTATTTTTGGTGTCATTTCTAGCCAGATATTATCTTTTTCGGTGAAGTTTGAGGATAATCATTTTCTAATTTTCATGGTGGTGCTCGTTGAATTTTGCCATTAGAAGTGAAAATTTCGGTGAGCTAAAATTGAAGGTGATTTAGTGGTCAAAGTTGAAAATGAAGGTTGTTTATTTATTTTTCACTAATGGTAGATTTTTTAAATAATTTTTTTATCCGAGAGATTCTAGAAAGTTGTTGATGTCATGGATATGTGGTGATTTTTGGAGCATCAAATTGTATTGATAAAAAATAAACTCACCACATGAACAATGTAATGATCGATATGTGAAAAGTGATGTCTAATCAGTCGCAGGTTAGATAGGACCATTTATGAGCGTCAAACCAGATGGTCAGTTCAAGAATATGTCTGAGAGAGTTTGTACCGAGATCGTCTGTACTGAGATCGTAATAACGCCACCACAAAATGATTGTCCGAAACGTCTTTAATGTACAGATAAGACAAATCAACAGATCTCAGGATATTCAGAATACAATATTAACTCTAGAGCAGTTACAAATTCTTCAAACATAACAATCGAAACATATTAATGAGGGTGATAATGGAGAGACACAATCTTAGGGGACGATTACATTAGTCAATACTATATAAACCTCTCTTCTTCCACTTTGTATCCCATTAGGAATTACATACACTCATTGTTACAATATAAAAACTATCGTTTAAGCTAGCATTGGACAATATTCAGAAGCTTATCAATAATAACTCTTTCTTTCTTTCTTTTTATAATCATTTTCCTCATTCTGATTTAGTGTTGTATTCAGAAGCTTATCAATAATAACTCTTTCTTTCTTTCTTTTTATAATCATTTTCCTCATTCTGATTTAGTGTTGCCCATATTACTATGCTTTTGTTTTTAGAAATTAGATTAAGTTGATTGATTGTGGCTTTACTTTTATAAATTTAATTGATTTAACAAATTAAGCAAATTTTAGGTTAAACATGAATGGGGGAGGAGGACATAAAGGAAAGGGGAGGTTTTCGTGGACAGGAATACCGCGTACGAGTATGAAGAACAAAAACTAAAAAAAGAGGAGAGGAGGGAAAGGGAAAAGAAAAAGGGGTATTATCACTTTTACCCCGCGACAGAAACTATTTATATTTGGTAGCTGAAAAAGTGTATAAATTTTGTATATAACATACATAATGTATATATATACAAAAAATATATAAATTTTATACATTTTTTCGGCTATTATTTTTACGGTGGTTATACAATGTCATTTTTCCAAAAAATAATGGAGGGGTTGGGGGTTAGAAAGTGACTATTTTATCTTTTTCTTTTGCAATTTTATAAAAAACTTTTCTCATTTTAAAAATTTTGTGGCCTTAGCAGGATCATCAATGCCAACACCAAAAAATAAAAAATATTTCTTGTGCAATTGGTGGGAGAAACGACTCACATAGAATAACTTTACTTTTTAATTGATTCGACTTCAGGAGTCTGAGAGCTATTTGTAATATTTTTGGTGTCATTTGAGAGAGAGAGAGAGACAGAGAGAGGTAGTCACATGTAGAGTGTTTCTGTCCAGATGTTCTCTCTTTTCTGGTGAAATTTGAGGATAGCTATTTTCTAATTTTTATTGTGGGGCTCGTCGATTTTTGCTGTTATAAGTACAAATTTCAGTGATGTGAAAATTGATGGTGGTTTAGTGGTCAAAGTTGGAAATGGAGATTATTTATTTAATTTTTTTTTAATTAATGGTAGACTTTTATGAAAAAAATCTTATTTTGGTAGTCAAAAGGATTGTAGAAAGGTGTTGATGGCGTGGAGATGTGGTGCTTTCTGAAGGAGAAATTATATTGGTAAAAAATAAACTTACCACATGAACACCATAATCATCTATACATGGAAAATGATGCCTAATTAGTGGCACGTTAGATAGGACCATCTAGGAGCGTCAAACTAGAATGTCAGTTCAAAAATATACCCAAAAGTGTTTGCACCGAGATTGTTTGTACCGCGATCATCTATACCGAAATGTAATAACGCATCATAAAATGACTATTTGAAAAGCCTCTCATGCACAAATAAGGTAAATCAGCAGATCCTAAGATATTTGGGATAAAACATTAACTCTAGAGCAGTTACAAATCTATCAAGCGTAACGATTAAAACAAATTAATGAGGGTGATAATGGAAATGTGCAATCTTAGGGGACAATTACATTACTCAATACTATATAACCTCCTCTTCTCCCACTTTATATCCCATTGGGAATTACCTACACCCATTATTACTATACAAAAATTATCGTCCAAGCTAGCATTGGGCAATATTCAAGAAGCTTATCAATAAAAATTCCTTTCCTTTCTCTTTATCATCATTTTCCCTATACTGCTTTAATGTTGTCCAGCTTACTATCTTTTTATCCGTATAAATTAGATTAATTAGTTTGTTTGTGATTTTACTTTTGTAAATTTAATTGATTTAACATATTATGCAAATTTTAGGTTAACACGAGAGAAGAAAAAGGGAGGTTTGGTGGACGGGGATTGGGTGGGCGAGTATGAAAGAACAAAAACTCAAAACGGAGGAGAGGAGGGAAAGGAAAAAGAAAAACGGAGGGGGTAGTGTTAGGAAGTAATTATTTTATCTTTTTAAATTCTTTTCTTTTATGATTTTATATATATATTTTTGTATTCACACGCTTTATTAACTTGATTGACACACACTTTGGCCACATCAACTCAATTATCACCATATAAGCATAAAAATGATAAAAAAAAATATATATATTTATTAATATAATTATTTTATCAAACAAAATAAAAAAACAAAAAATTCATTGTACTCTAAAAAAGTGGAGTCTCCAAGGGGTAGAGTGCACGCAGACCATATCCCTAACTTGTGAAGGTAGAGAGGTTGTTTCTGATAGATCTCATGCTTAAAATAAAAATAAATGAAGCAAACACAATAAGTAGTAACAACAAGATAAGGTGATAAGGTGATAGAATGATAGAATAATCGAAACGAAATGACCAACATATAGTAAAAGAAATCTACGGATAAGAAAGAAGAAATGATAGGCCGGTTTAACAATCCTAATGCATATTTTGGCAATTAAGCCATAGTGCATTAGTTGTAGTAGCATAGACTAATGAAATGACTCTTGTATATATTGATATTGGATCGTGAGCATTCATTTGCATTCTAGACTCATGCAGTGACGAGCGCAAATTCAGCATGTAAAAACTGAAGCTCGTTAGTCAAATATAGTATAATTTATGTATCATCTCCAGAGAGATTGGATGAAATAATGCTTTAGCAATTTATGACTTAAATGCTATTCAGGATGATCAACTCTTTGATTTAGAATATTTATGAACTACAACTAATTAACTAAATTTAAAGCAGTCAACAATTGATCACAAAGAATTAGAGAGTAGCAAAATGACTTGTTATCGGTGTGAGAAATAAGGGTCATGACATGATAGGTGCAAGATTGCTATCTTGGATTTAACTCTATTTAAATTTACTTTTAAGATTCTATCGATTTACACGAATTCAACATGTTATTAGCTTATTCTTCTGATTCAAATTCCTCTCTCGATTAAACCTAAACCTTTTAAAAAAACTAATGTGAAATATGGTGAAGATATGCAAGAATCTGTTGGTAGGAGTGGTCTAAAAGAAACTTTTCGTAAATATTTCTCAATCTTGATTCAAACGGTAAATGATAAAGCTCTTTCGATTACTTTAAAGAATCACCAAAATAAATTAAGGTATGTGTTATAATAATATTCAATAAAGTATTCCTCTTTCGATTAAATAAGATAGAGAATCAAATTGCAATCAAAATTAAATTTCCTCCAACTAATTCAAGTAATTAAACACGAGTTAAATCCATGAACAACAATCAAGTCACCAAATTATGTCAAACCCTAAGGTAAACTATTCCGAAGCAATGGAGGAAGTCAACACAAAATAGTTAAGAAACACAGAAAACATTAATCCAACGTTACAATATAAACCCGCGTATTGAATTGGTAGAAGGATGATGAAATATTATTTCTTTAGGCATCCAATGCTCTCCAATAACTCCCTAGGTCAAAAGTTCCATATAAAACGTATTTTGGGTATATTTATATCAAGTAAGAATGAACTCGGATCAAACTACCCTCTTTGAACCGAAGTAGAAATAGTTGGGCAAAAAATTACCCAGGCGCGACATGCCATACTGCGCACCATGCGCCGTATTAGTGAAAAAGTTTATAGGCTTAATTATTTTCACTCTACAGAAAAATTGCACTAGCGTCCTGTGGCGCATTAGCGCAATTTTGTGTTTCAAATTTTACTTTACTTTTTGATATCCAGGCTTGGTCCGCGAACCCTAAATTTGTTTTCAATTTAATTTCCTGGGTATTTACTTATACTTCAAATCTCTAAATTATCCACCTGCGATCCAAAATTGCTTCTCAACCCGAAATTACATCCTACATAATGCGACACATGTAATGAGTATAAAGTACTAACAATTAGGCTCAAACACGCATGCAATAATTAGTGTGCGAAATATAGCAAAAAATACGAGTTCCTGGCCTACCATCATGCAGTATATTGTAACGACCCGGCCGGTCGTTTTGAGTGTATTAACGTCGACACCCTATTTATTTTCTCCTCTATGTTATATTATAGTTGTGTGACTTGCGGGGATATTTGATTTTGGTTCGGGTGAGTTTCGGAGTGAAATAGATCACATAGTCCTTAAGTTGGAGGTTTAAGTCATAGGAGTTGACCGTAGTTTGACTTGTATGAAAATAACTCCGGAATGGAGTTTTGACAGTTTCAATAGCACCGTAGAGTGATTTTGGTCTTAGGAGCATGTCTGGATGTTGATTTGGAGGTCCGTGGGTCATTTCGACGTAAATTGGCAAAAGTTGGAAAGTAGAAAGATTTTGAAAAGTTTGACCGGGAGTGGACTTTATTGATATCGGGGTTCCATCCTAATTTTGGAAGTTGGATTAGGTCCGTAATATTATTTATGACTTGTGTGCAATATTTGGTTCCAATCAGAGTTGTTTTGGTATTTGGGAATTCGAAAGTTCATAGGTTCTTAGGCTTGAATCGATTAGCGATTCGTGATATTAGTGTTGTTTGATGTGATTTGACGCTTCGAGCGTGTTTGTATGATATTTTAGGACTTGTTAGTATGTTTGGTTGAGGTCCCCGGGGCCTCGGGTGTAATTTGGACCATGTTCAGTGCATTTCAGATCATTTAGGAGCAGCAGAAGTTCTGGTTTTTCTCAAGTCTGGTTTCCTTCTCTGCGATCGCGAGGTTTGGTTCGCGATCGCGAAGGGTTTTCTGTGGACTGATGGTTTTTACTCTACGCATTCACAGAGAGAGGGACGCGATCTCGGAAGGTTGGTTCCCAGTGAAACGCGAACGCGTGGTGAAGGTCGCGTTCACGTAGAAGAATTGGGGGGCTACAGGTTCACGCGCTTTTCTTCATCGCGGTCGCGTGGTGTGTTACGCGATCGCGTAGCTTGATGAGGCAGTGTTACGCGTTCGCATGAGGTTTTTTGCGATCGTGGAGTGTTGTTTTTGGCAGCAACATTTTTGTGCTTCGCGAACGCGAGGCGTTTTCTGCGTTCGCGAAGAAGGAATAACTAGGAAGTAGAACTTAAGTTTGAAATCAAGGGTTTATTCCATATTTCACATTTTGGACTTATAGAGCTCGGTTTGAGGTGAAAATTCGAGGGATTTTCAGAGGGATTGTTGGGATAAGAGTTCTTAACTCGATTTTGATTAAATTTCACTAATCTATCATTGATTTTATCATGTAATTAAGGATTTGGGTTGAAAAAATTGGGGAAAAGTGATAGAACTTCTTAGGCTAAATTTTTGAGTTTTGAAAGGCGAAATGAGATCGGATTTGAAAAATTCTTATATGGTTGGACTCGATATCGAATGAGTGTTCGGTTTTTATAATTTTGGTCGGGTTCCGAGACGCAAGCCCGGGTTGACTTTTTGGGGCGATTTTTTAATTCTTTGCTAAGATCATAATTTCATCATTTAAATTAATTTTCTATAGTTATATTTATAGTATGATGAAATTATTTTGGCTAGATTCGAGCCGTTCAGAGTTGGAAAATTGAGGAAAAGTCATTCTAGTTGATTGGTTTAGCGTGGTTTGAGGTAAGTGACTTGTCTAACCTTTTGTGAAAGAAATTTTCCTTAGGATTTGGTATTGTTATGATAACTGTGATATGTGAAAGCCGTGTACACAAGGTGACGAGTGCGTACACAGGTTAAATATGAAATTTTTGATTTTTAGCTACGTAGTTTCCTTCCATGCTTTAATTGAGTTACTTTAGCATGTTATAGTCACCGTGTTTAATCTAATTTCACATGTCTACTTGTCTTATTTCTTATTTGCAACTTGTACTACATGTCTAGTTGAGTTGCTTACTTTCTTAATTTCGTATTTATTATTTAACTGTGGGATTCTTTACTTGAAATTTGTTATCCTTGAAATATCTTGCTGTTGAGTTTGGTGTTGAGTTGCAAAGGTCGTGGTTTCTATTGAGGCAAAGTGTAAGTTGTGAAATATCATTTTATTGAGTTGTTATATTTGGGCATTTGTGTTATTGGTGAGAGGATTTCTTGGTTGTTTGAACGAGGTTTCTACCGTGCTGTTTGTCACTATTTGTACGAGGTTTCTGCCGTGCTGTTGTTACTATTGATACGCATGCGGTGGTATAAGATCTGAGTGTTGAAACGCATGCGGTGAGATAAGGTGGGCTTGATACGTGTGGCTAGTAAGGGAACTACTAGAAGCCATGCGGTATGATAAGGTGGGCTAAAACGCGGGGGTGCTATTTCGGAAAAAATAATTTTCAAAACTAAATGTAAAGGCTCCCGTGGTAATATAAGGAAAGACTATGAGTTACTTTTATGATTTGGGACTACGAGACGGTACCTCGGTATGCCCCCCTGTTGATCTTCTCTATTTGCTATATTTGTTTGGTTGTTGTTTCCTTAACATGTAAAATCCTTATTTTTCCTTTCGTGTTGTATTAACTACCTTGATTCTGTGTTGTTAACTTTCCGTAAATTCTTTATTGTTTCACTTCTTTTATCATTATCATTATATCATTATATCTTCGGTCTTGTTTCTTATTATCTCCAATAGGGCCTTGACCTGACCTCATCACTACTCTACCGATGTTAGGCTTGGCACTTACTGGGTACCGTTGTGGTGTACTCATACTACGCTTCTGCACATGTTTTTGTGCAGATCCAGGCACATCTTATCAGTCCCAGCACTAGCACGCTGAGCTTGCTATTGGAGACTTCAAGGTACACTTGCCCGCGTCCGCAGGCCTCGGAGTCCCCTTCTATCATGTTCTTCCTTATTTCTTTATACTTTTATAGACAATGATGTATAGGATTTGTCCATCATTGTATCTAGAGCTTGTGACTTACATTTCACCAGGTTTTGGGGAGTTGTATGCATTGTGTTTATATATTCTATTTATGAAATTGTTGCAGTTTTTAGATTCTAAGTTTTATCTAATATTTTCGCATATTGTTAGGCTTACCTAGTTTTAGAGATTAGGTGGCGTCACGACATTTTACGGAGGAAATTTGGGATCGTGACATATATTCTATATGATCGTTGAATGGCTCATATCACGATTATGAAAAGAATTCGGATACTGAAATTGTATCTTATCTTATCCCTTGTCTGAAAAGCATATCTAAATTCCGGATTTACTGTGCCTTTACCTCTGAGCCTATTTGATGATTTTTATAGGTTGAGTTTATACTAGTTTTAGTAAGTTTTTCGGTTATTTCGATTTTTTGTTGGTTATTTTCTTCGTAAATATGAGACATTTTCCAAGCACATATTCCGCCGACTATATTCTAATACAACACTATTAAATCAATTATTCTTTAAGGGTCTGTTTGGAAAGCCACCTGGTAATTGCATTTGATGTCATTACTAGGGTAGTAATTACACAGCCTAGTAATTACATAACATAATAATTATGACGACCTGTTTGTTTGTCATAACGTAATTACAGTATAATTACAAGCATACTATTTGATGCACAAGTGTAATTACACGGTTAGATTAAAATTTAAATGAAATAATTATCAAAACTTAAAAGTTAATATAATAAATATATTCATATAAATAATTTTTTAAAAGTATAAATGACATTAGATTTGGTATTTAAGATGCATATTTTTTTTGGAATATAAATTTATTAGTAATCATATATTTATAACTAATATTATAAAAATAATATATATATATTTTCCAAATTAATAATATTTAGTATAATTAATTATAAAAACTAAAAACATACATTTTGTAAGAACATCATGAAATGCATGTTTGATAAAATGAATTAATATTAATTAATATAATGTCAGAATATTATTCAAATATTTGACAAATCTAATCTGACAATTCTAACTAAAAATAAACAACATGCAATGTGAAATAACAAGTCAATACTACTAAAACAAGTAAATTGAAACCACAAAATGTAACACAATTTTAAAATCAACAACAATAACAATAACAACAACAAGCCTAGTAAAATCTCACAAGTGGGGTTTGGGGAAGGTAAAGTGTATGCAGACCTTACCCCTACCTAATGAAGGTAGAGATGTTATTTTCAAAAGACCCTCGGCTCAAAAGAAGTAAAAATAAAGTAATAAATAGACAATACCAATAACCAGATAATTAGACATGTGCACAAATGGAGATACGTGCAACAACATATATCTAAGAATACGACACTATGAAAATAGATTCAGTCTTGCTAAAAATAATGACACAATGTGAAATAGCAAGGGGCTAGTCATAGCAAAATACAAGACTAGTACTAATATTACTAGGATGCCTGGACGAAACTCTAGACTGCCCGCCAATACAATTTCAAAATCCAAAAAATAAAATAAAATAGTTTAACATATATCAAATTCCAATATAATAAAAATAAGTTCCAATACAAAGGAAACATAATAAGTTTATAACCTCATTCAACAACGAAATTTTACTTTAGTATCACTCATTATATGCCAAGTTTGTTATTGACTCATTATTTCTAATATTAGGAGGTGTAATTTCAAAAACTAGAATAATAACGCAGTTACACTAAATGAATAAAATAAAATAAATAAGAAATAAAATATACGAGTAATTACATGGAATCACAAGGAGTAAAGGTAGAGAAATAAAAGATAAATAATGTACAATGAAAAACATATTTTAAATTAAAAAAGAAATTTAAAAGTAAGAAATTAAAATAATGGAAATAAAAACTTATAAAGAAAATAAATTAAAATAAAAACAAAAAGGAAAGAAATTTAAAAGTAAAACATTAAAATAATGAAATAAAAAGTTATAAAGAAAATAAATTAAAATAAAAATAAAAAGAAAAGAAATTATAAAGTAACCTTGTAATTACAAAGTATAATTACCATAAATTCTCACCCCCCTTGAGAATTGTCGAGTGTAATTATACCTCTCCAATTACACTAAATTACGTGGTGACCAAGTAATTATTTGGTCAGACAAACATGCCAAGCTATGTAATTACACCCAATTACACCAAAATCCAATTCTTAGGTGGCTTCCAAACAGGCTATAAGAAAAATTACCATTTACCAAGATATATTGATAATATGCAATTGAAATAAATAGTGATGAGTAATTTAAGGACTCAATTAAAGATAATTTATTTTTAACATGAAATAGATTATTGGAATTAGCAAAATAAACTATCATCAAACTAGAATATAAAGATAAAAAACTTGATTATTATAATGGCAAAGAACTAAACTACCAACTAAAAATGCAAACAATTAAATATCTACCATAAAATTCTTAAAACTTTATATGAAAATATACATATGTATATGTATAATAATAAAGTTTTAAATAAGTATTTTTTTGCTTCGATTTTTTTCGATTTTGTTTGTTGTAAAATTAAAACCAAACTAAATCTAATACTAAAACAACAACAACTAAATCGAAACTAAATTTAATCTATTTTTAAAATTCATAACTAAAATAAAATCAAACTAAAATATTGTTGATTTTTTGTGTGGATTTGATTAGGTTTTCAATTTGTTTTTTCATGAACACCATTAATTCCGCCTAAGAGGAACACAATTTGGACAAGCAACTGATTCTAAAGGGGTATTTCTGGCATTCCGACATTACCACGTGTCATCTTACTATTAGCCCGACCATCTGTAGCTTCAAAGTATGACCGCCATCATGATATTTAGTAGGGGGTGGGTGGTATCCACCGAATACCAAGGGTTGAAAATTCGGAAAATTCTCAGACAATTTCCCCTTTGTTATATCTCTCAAGTCTTCTCTAGTCTCAACCCTCTCTCTTTACACAAAAAAGAAAAAAACACAAAAATATCTTTTGTTCAGATCCTTTCGATCTTCTCGATTCACCATGGCAAGTCTTTACTTTTTTCTGATTTCTGTTATTTTTTATTTTATTTTATTTTTGCTATTTTGTAATAGTAATTCAACGAATTACGAGAAGAATTTTGATTTTATCTACTGATGGAAGTGTTATTTTATTTTGTGCTGATCTGTTTTGTCTTGTTGATCTGAGTATTTATGTGCTGTGCGTGGTGAAAACCCTAGGTTCTGGTTTAGTTAATGGATGATGGATCGGATTTGCTGTAATTTGGATTTTAATGTTTTAGTTATGGTTGAATTTAGCCACGGGATTTGTGGTTGTCTTACTGGTTTGATCCATGACTATTTGATTGTTGAGTTTCTTTTTGTGTGAATATTTATTCAGGTTGTTTAGGATGTTGGCACAGGCGGATCCAAGATTTGATCTAATTTTTATACTAATTTAGTGGATTGTTTTCACACATATATAAAGTTTGAACCAAAGTTGTTGAGTTGGACTAACCCATAACTAATGCACTAGGTCCGCTTCTGGATGTAGGAGCACACCTGACACCATTATGCGTATGTGTGGAGTTCAAAAATTTTCAAAAAAGTGTTTGTGGAATTGAATTTTTTCAAAAATATAGATGTTTACTAAGTCGAAATTCATTTCCTCGAAAAAGTTGTGGGTGTAGTGTTACTAGGCAACTAATTTATAATCCTAAAGCTGCTTGTTGTACTTGGGTATTAGAGGGTTATTCTATTACCCACATTTGCTTTTAATGCCCTTGAATTTTGAAATATTCAAAATCCATTGCCTCAGAGAATAATAAAGTTTATTATCATACATATTTTTCTCGTTTAGGAGATGAATAAGTCCATTTATTTGCTTCTATAGTTCTACATTCTTTGCACTTATTATACGTTATCAGATTTTGATATATAGATACTTAAACTCTTTCATGAGTTGGACTTAAACCGGTATCTCTGGGAGCAAAAGATAGGCCCGGAGAAACACCTTTCATTTCGATCGTGACAAAAAAAGAAAGAATTGAGGGAACTTGCAGTTGGCGTGTAGGTGACAGATTTCTTGCTTACCATATTGTGGGTACAATTTTAGTCTGTAACTAACTTAAATTCCTAGAGCTGCCTCTGGTTATACTTGGGTAACTTAGAGGTTTTTCTAATTAGCACATTTACTTTAGCTAGCTTAAAATTTTATATGATTTTTGCATATGTACTTAGTTTGTCTGTGTGTTCAATTGCTCGGCATTTTCCAGAGAAATTGGGACGTTCTATTTGGGTTTCCAACAAGAAAAATACTAGTAAGATAATTATAATTGGAAAATTGTGTCTTATACAAGACAATAGGCAAAGGTAGAGAGTGGAATGTTCTCTTGGTGCAGCCATGGAAGGTTGATGTGTTTATAGTTTTGTGATTAAGATCAAGAAAATGTGTTTTTCGGGGATGTGTTTTTGTTAAGCAGGGAATTATTTGCAGAAGTTGAATCAATGCTTTGGTTCGTGATTCAATTGGCCTGTTTTGTATTGTAAAACCAGGATACAAACTGTGTATCTTGTTCACAGTATTTTTTAGCAAAGTTGTGTTTGACTGTCATCTCAGAGTGGGTAAAAAGGAGTCCTTCATCTTCAATTTTGGTTGAAGTGTGGTATCCAACTTGAAGAACAGCTAGTTAAATTTGCTTGTGCTCACCATCAGTCCCACTAAATTGTGAACTGCCCCTAAGAAATAACGGATTTCATTGTAGCTGCTAAGTGATTTTAGTTACGAACCAGATGATTTTGCAGCAACCTGAGATAATAGTCCATTCTATTATATCCCCCAGACATTATTGCTTCTTTATTCCAAAATTGAAAAGTTGTCCCTGTTCATTTTCAAGAAAGGAAAAACTTCACGGCTTTGATGTCTTACATTAGCTAGTGCATATGCATTTATCGGATATGCGTAGAAATAAAAGCTGTATTTCCTGTTCATTTAAAACATTTTAATTTAAATCTGTTGTGCATTTTACTTTTTCGGTTTCCTCATTTTTCTTTTTCATTCTTTGGTGTCAATATCATGAACAGAATAGGTGTGAATGTTAATTATAAAACGTGTTCTTTTATATTGGGTAAATCAATCAATGCCATTACTAAATTAATTGGGGCCAAAATATGAATCCTTTATATCCATTCGGCTTTGTTCAGGCCATTTAGAATTTAGAGGATTCATCATAAATGGCTTTGTTCAGGCCATTTAGAATTTAGAGGATTCATCATAGACGACTATCTTTATACTGGTTGTCAACCTATCTTATAGCCTGTTTGGCCAAGCTTCTAAAATCAGCTTATTATGATAAGTGCATTTTCTTAAAAGAGCTTTTCTCAAAAGTACTTTTAGTGAGAAGCAGTTTGTGTTTGGCTAATTAATTTGAAAAGCATTTCTGAGCAGTTGGCCAAGCAATAAAAAAGTGCTTCTAAGTGTATTTTTCTCAAAAGTGCTTCCGTAGAGAAACTGCTTTTTTCTGCTTCTCCAAAACTGCTTACTCTTCTACTCAGAAGTACTTTTTTCCTTCTAAAAGCTTGGCCAAACACTTCAACATTAAAAAAAAAAAAGTATTTTTAAAAAAAAAGTGCTTTTGGGCTGGAGAAGCTTGGCCAAACAGGCTATTAGACCACCCGTTATGCTTTGACGTAGGTTGAGTCACATGTATTGGGTGTTTGTTTTAATTTTTGTTTTTATGTTTTAGTATCTGTAGAATTGACGTGCCTCTGGTTTGTTGTATTATTATGAAGAAACTCATCAATTGATTGACCTCGGATTTTCTTTGTAGGCTAACTCTGCATCGGGCATGGCTGTGCACGACGATTGCAAACTGAAATTTTTGGAGTTGAAAACTAAAAGGGCTTATCGCTTCATTGTATTCAAGATTGAGGAAAAGCAAAAGCAAGTCATTGTGGAAAAGCTTGGTGAGCCGGCTGAAAGTTATGAGGACTTCTGTACACACCTGCCTGCAGATGAGTGTCGTTACGCTGTCTATGATTTTGACTTTCTGACAAAGGAGAGTGTTCCAAAGAGCAGGATTTTCTTCATTGCATGGTAATGCTGAATGATTAGCATTATTCTAATTTTAATCAAGAATTTATATCCTTTTATTGCTTGTAATTGTCCCAAAAAATATACTTTTATTGCTTGTTTTTGGATGTTGCGCACTAACTATTGATATTTGTTATTGTTACTGTGTGTTTTGCATAGGTCTCCTGATACCTCTAAGGTTAGAAGCAAAATGATCTATGCTAGTTCCAAGGATAGATTTAAGAGGGAATTGGATGGGATTCAGATTGAGCTGCAAGCAACTGATCCAACTGAGATGGGTTTGGATGTCTTCAAAAGCCGTGCCAACTAAATAAAGTTCTCTAGTACAGCATTGGATGTTCTCTTTACTTTTGTTGAAGAGAAATGTTAATATTTGTTGGGACAGGGTCCTGGCTAAGATATGATATTTGTCTGTTGTCAAATTCTATTTTAAAAGGCTTGTCATCCTGTAGACATTATGTGGTTTTGGTCTTATTTTGTGGTGTTTGCGCGTGGAACTTGTGTCATGAGTAGCTTTTGGGGCTGGTACGAAGTAACAATTGTTATCAGATTGTTCCTTCTTTCATTTTGTATGTTTCTTCTTATCCTGTTGCACCTTCTGTAATCCGTTTATGCGTTATGATACTGGCTGGGAGCTGCTGCCATTTTTGGTCTGCCTTCGTACAATTTTTGTTAGTTTTTGTTTTAAATACAGGGAAGGAGGTTGAATTATTTTGGGCTGTTGCCAGTTTTTTTTCTGGATGTGATGACTAGAGATAGGTGGGGATTGAACAACATTGAAGAATTAACCTAAATAGCCGTCCACTTAATCGTTTAAATTAAAAATAGTTAGTGGAGGTATTGTGTGCATAATTTATCTATTAATATATGTGTATAATTGTGTATAATAAATGTATAATCTATGCATATGATTAAAAAAAAAATAAACAATAAATATGACCGGCTATTTGTGTAAAGATCCCTCGAACATTTTGGCACTTGACCGGATTAACATGTACTATCTGGAAAAACAGTTAGTAAATTATTTGAGGGAGCTTTCCTTAGTTGGCAGGCAGCAATAAGATAAAGACATTAGCTGTCTGCTCTCTCAAGTTTGACACACTGGAGAATGTAGGCTTGTCCCGAAGTGGGAGTTGAGTGGTGATTGTTGAGTGTTGACTCATATGATGTACATCCAAATGCGATGGTATGTGATTGTTAGTTCCTGTGGAAATATGGAATAAAAAAAATCTTGTACTTTGGGTAGGTTAAAAATGTGTACATACAGATAGAGACGACCGACTAGGGTGTTCAAAACCTAGCCGAAACCGAAAATCAAACCATAAAAATGGCTTAATGATTTATTGGTATCGGGTTATCGGTTTAACGGATGGGAAACGGATTGAAATTTTATTATTAACGGTTTATCGGTTTGGGGGCGGATTATTCAATTTTCTTATCGGATAAACCGTTAACCCGTTAAGTATATATATATATATATATATATATATATATCCACTGTTGAAGATTTTTTTTTTCCTGTTGCTCAAACCTACAAACATGCCAACAATTTCCTTCTTTGCATGTTATAAATATATAGGTAAATGGGATCCTAATGCCACCAGATGGACCAGATTGTTGGCCCAAAGAAGATAGTAACAAGCAATGGCTTGTGTTTTACGACCATTGAAGGTAACGGTGAAAAATGGTGGGAATACATGCAAAGTAAACTGGCTTTTTGCTGGTATTTTCTAGTAAAAGTATAACATGAAGGACCAAAATAGGTCTCTGTAATATAGATTCAACTAGGTCGATAAACTGTCCGATAATAGCTAAATCGATATCAATCCGTCCGATATCTTATCGGGTGGCTAGCAGATTAATACATTTAAAAGTCGATAACCGATAAATCGAATCGCTAAATAATCGCCGATAAGCAGCCCGACCGACAGTTAGGATTCAAAGGCGTACTAGGTATGACAATTTGCTTTGGGAAGGCTAAGAATTTAGTCCTCCTTCGAACTTTTTAATGATTAAAAGTTCTCACATGATATTTGTAAGCTAATAATGACTAGAAGGCAACTTTTGTAGACCTTTGAATTAGTATATATAGTTCCTCGCTGCCTATTGTCATCCCTGCTAGGCTGAAAAGATAGCTGTAGAAGAAAAAGTATTACTTAGAATTCTGCATAAAGCTACTATAAGAGAAGTAAGTCAGGTCGGGGAAAATAGGAAAACGCCGTCTGTGGGGATCGAACCCACGACCACGTGGTTAAAAGCCACGCGCTCTACCACTGAGCTAAGAAGGCTCCGTTGTGTAGTCCGTCAGATATATATTCCATATATTTCAAACTTCGGAATTAGCTAGGCTCGTTTCTACACTGTATCTAAACATCTACAGCTTAAAAAGACACAAGGCATAGTATTCCGAACCAAACCGAAAACCGAACCAAACCAAAAAAACCGATATTTTTAGATTTGGTTTGGTTTTGGTTTTAAATTTTAAAAACCGATCAAATTTGGTTTGGTTTTGGTTTTAATAAAAAAATAATCGAAAAAATCGAACCAAACCGACTATAAAAATAGCTATTTAAATTTATTATTATATATATATATATATATATATATATATATATATATATATATATATATATAAAGTTTCTGAAATTTTATGGTACATATTAGCAATTTGTATTTTTAGTCCAGTTCTTTGCTATTATAATAATCTAATTTTCTGCCTTCTAGTTTGATTGGTAGTTTTCTTTTACTAAGTACAAAAATTTATTTCATGTTAAAAATAATCGATTTTTAATTGAGTACTTAAGTTTTTCATCACTATTTGAGTCAATTATCATCAATATATCTTAGTAAATGATAGATTTCTCAAAGAGCAATTGGTTTGATAGCGTTACGTTGAAAATGTAATCGCCTGAATATGCGTTTTGTATTGTATGTCTCATATTTAAGAAAAATCCGACAAATAACCGAAAAAATCGGAAAACCGACAAAAATCGAATCGATAAAAAAACGACTTAATTGGTTTGGTTTGGTTCCAATATTTGAAAAACTGACTTACTTGGTTTATTTTTTTTTTAGGGAAAAATCGATCCAAACCGAACCATGAACACCCCTAATGGTCATCATTCCTAAATATCCACAGCAGCAGTAGCAAAAATCCCAATGCATTTTTAAAGGGTATAAGTTTATTCTCTTATATATGTGAACTATATTTGGTCCTAATTAGCAGTTTGATAGCTTTGATCCCCCTAAATACATGTTCATTTAGGTGCGAGAGCGAAAATTTGAAAAATAATCTTCTAATAGGAGTATTTTTCAACTATTAATTGTTACGAAATCACATATAATGATTTATTTGTTTCAAGTTTCTTCTGAATATACAAGACAATTTTTTTTCTCAACTTTGCATTTCTTTTTTAGCCAAAATAGTAGAGTTCCAATTCTTTATTTCTTTTTTTAAAGATTTGAATTTTGTGCAATGGAATAAAAATATACAATAATATAAAGGGCAACCCGATGCATAAAGTACCCCGCATTCGCGCAGGATCCCGAAATAAGTTATACCTCAAGGGGTGTGATGTAGCCATGTAGGTAGCGTATCCTGATGCAAGCATCACTGATTGATCCCACGGCTTGAACCCATGACCTATATGTTTCACTTTACAATGATATCTTTTATGAAATTGAGCGAAATCTTTAATTATGGAAGAAACGTAATATTCCTCATCATACGTGGTGCACCAAGATTTTAAAATACTTGATAAAAAATTATAAGCTTATTATTGGTAATCTTAGAGATTTATATGGTTATTATAGAGAGGTAATTTTATAAATTAAAGAGCGTACTGTTATAAAGATGATTGTTGCTATTATAGACAAAAAATTTTAATAGAAAGATAAAATATAATATAAAAAATTAATTTCTAAAAAGAATTAACTTTTATAATGAATGATTGTTATAAGAAAGTATTTTGCATCTTGTTTTTTTTTGAGTTCTTAAAGTTCTATGATGCAGTACTGATTACTTTGGAGTAAATCTTTTTTCCTTCTTTTAAATTTCAATTTACTTATTAATTCCACACCTATCTGCTATAGTTGTTTCGTTAATCAAATGTCAAATAACAGATTGTGGTATAATCATAAGTAGAGACGAAGCTAGGATTTGAACCTTATGGGTTCAAGATTATAATCTTTTTAAGTTATTGAGTTCTAAATTAATATTTTGTACATATTTATTGAATTTTTTAATACAAATATATGATTTGAACAAAAGCTATTGGGTTCGGCCGAACCCGCAAATAACATTGTGGCTCCGCCCCTGATCATCACACAATCATTGGTCAACTTGTAGACATAAAGTTTACCTACTTTCAAAACAACAATTAGACAATTCAATATTACTGTTATGAAATAAAAGCAATTTAGTAAAACATGAACAAGAACGTGTTATGAAATAAAAGCAATTTAGTAAAACATGAACAAAAAATGGAGATAGAGAGAAGGAAGAGTATTTCTTCTTCAATTGTGTGTATTTTCTTATCTATTACAAGGCCTTTATATAAGCATGAAAAATGAAGAAAAATATGTCATTGAATATGTCATTAAGCATAGGAATATGTCATTAAGCATAGAAATATGTCATTAAACATTTGAGAAGATCATGGAGGAAGAGTAGACATCCACCATAATTTATTTTTTCTTATAACACCTCCATTGGATGTCCATAGATATTGTGCCTCGTTAAAACCTTATTAAGAAAAAACCCTATGGGAAGCAAATACTAGTGAAGGAAAAAGAGTACATATGTTTAGAAATACGCCTTTTGATTGCCTCGTTAAAAACCTTACAAGAAAAACCCAGTGGGACAAAATCTTGTAAGGAAAAAAAGAGTACAATGCGTATTAACTCCCTCTGATGAGAGCATCAATTCATATTCTTGAGCCTTCGCATCCCAATCTTGTACACTAGTTTCTTGAAGGTTGACGTCGGTAGAGATTTGGTGAACAGATCAACCATATTATTACTTGAACGAATCCGTTGCACATTAATATCACCATTGTTTTGAAGATCATGTGTGAAAAATAACTTTGGTGAAATTTGCTTTGTCCTATCCCCTTTAATGAATCCTCCCTTCAACTAGGCTATGCATGCTCCATTGTCTTCATACAAAATTGTGGGTAGTTTGTCACACTTCAAACCACATTTGTTTCGAATTGTATTATATACTTCAACCATACACATTCTCGACTTGCTTCATGAATAGCAATTATCTCAGCATGATTAGATGAAGTAGCCACGATTGATTGCTTGGTCGATCGACAAGATATGGCAATGCCTCCATATGTAAACACATAGCCTATTTGAGATCGAGCCTTGTGTGGGTCGGATAAATACCTAGGATCGGCATAACTAACAAGATCGAGACTGCAATCATTGCCATAAAATAATCCCATGTTAAGACATTAACTGAAAAAGTTATGTCAGACCTTGTAATGTTAGAAAGCTACATTAGTGCACAAATTGTATTAAGATATGGTACTTCGGGACCAAGAAGCTCTTCATTATATTCATGAGGTCGAAATGGATGTGCTTTATCCATATAGAATCGCTTTAAAATCTTTTTAGTATATGCTGATTGATGGACATAAATTCCATCTTTCATATACTCAATTTGTAGACCAAGACAAAATTTTGTCTTTGCAAGATCTTTCATTTCAAATTCTTTCTTTATATAGTCTACTGCTTTATGAAGCTCTACTGCTTTAGGAAGCTCCCTAGGAGTTCCAATGATATTTAAATCATCAACATACACGGTGATTATAATAAATTTAGATCCAGATCCTTTTATAAAGACACAAGGACAAATTGAATCATTCTTGTACCCTTCTTTCAAAAGATACTCACTTAGGCGATTATACCACATGCGCCCTGATTGTTTCAATTCGTATAAGGATTTTTGAAGCTTTATTTAATAAATTTCTTGGAAACCTTAATATGCTTCAGAACAATTTAAATCCTTAAATAATTTTCATTATACGCATATTAAGTTTTTCATGTATTGCCAGATTAAAATCTGAAATAACTACATCCACCACAGGAGAACATGTCTCTATCAATGCCAAGATATTTAAAATCTTCTTGTGACACAAGTCGTGTTTATGTCTATCGACTTGACTTTTTTTTCCCGCACAAAACATATTTATACATCAACTGGCTTTATACTTTCAGGTGTTAGGATTATCCGTCTAACTTCATATTTTCAGGTGAAGTCAATTTTTATTGCGTATTTTTCATTTGGCCAATCATTTATCTGTCCAAATTTCATGAAAAATTTGAGCTTAAGATCTGTGACGACCCGGCCGGTCATTTAGAGTATTACAGCCCCGTTCTCCCATTTACTGCTCCGTTTGTACTTTATAGCTGTTGTATGACTTATCGAGTTAGTTAGTTCAAGTCCGGAGAGAATTTAGAGTGAAATGAGACACTTAGTCTCTTAAATGGAAAGCTTAAGTTGGAAAAGTCGATCAGATGTTGATCTATATATAAACGACCTCAGATTCAAATTCTGATAATTCCAGTATCTCCGTATGGTGATTTTGGACTTAGGAGCATGTTCGAAAAATTATTTGTAGGTCCGTAGTGGAATTAGGCTTGAAATGGCGAAAGCTAAATTTTTGGGAAGCTTGACTGGGGGGTTGACTTTATGATATCGGGGTCAAAATCTGATTCTGGAAATTTGAATAGCTTTGTTATATCAAATGTGACTTGTGTGCAAAACTTGAGGTCAATCGGACGTGATTTGATAGGTTTCGACGTCATTTGTAGAATTTTTGGAAATTTCGAAGTTCATTAGGCTTGAATCCGTGTGTAGTTCGTATTTTTGAAGTTGTTTGAGGTGATTTGAGAGTTCAACTAAGTTCGTATTGGGATATAAGACTTGTTGGTGTGTTTGGTTGAGGTCCCGGGGACCTCGGGTGATTAACAGACCAAGGTTCGAAGTTGAAGAATTGATGAAGATTTGCTGGTTCTGGTGTGATCGCACCTGCGGAATAGGGCTCGCAAGTGTGATGGTCGCAGAAGCGACAATACACACGCAGAAGCAAGGGTCTTCGCAGGTGCGATGCCTGTTATGCAAAAGCGCGACCGCAGGTGCGGTCCTAGGCATCACAGAAGCGACCTGACTAGCCAATCTATTCTCGCAGAAGTGAGTTATTTTTCGTAGAAGCGAGGGTCGCAGGTGCGACCTCTTGTCCGCATCTGCGAAAGTGCTGGGCAGAACCCTTTTAAGTTCGAGGGTTCGTGATTTTTCACCATTTTCGGGTTTTGGAGCTCGGTTTGGACGATTTTGGAGAGGAATGTTTTCACACAACTTTGGGTAAGTATTCTTAACTCCCTTGTGATTATATTCCATGAATCTATCTTCATTTTAGCAATTGGTTGATGAATTTAAAGAGGAAATTGGGGGTGTTGGCCTAAAGTTCATAATATGAATTTTTGAGTTTTGAACATCAATTTGGAGTCGGAATTGAGTGAAATTAGTATGGTTAAATTTGTAATTGAATGGGTTATCGAATTTTGTGAGTTTCGTCGGATTCCGAGACGTGGGCCTCACGGGCGATTTTTGGAGTGTAATTTCGGATTTTGTGGGAAAATATTAGTATTTTGTTATGAAATTAATTTCTATAATTGTGTGGACTGAGTTAAATTTATTGTGGCTAGATTCGAGCCATTTAGAAGTTGATACGCGCAAAATGAGATTTCTGGAGTATTGTTTAGCTTGCTCGGCCTTGGATTCGTCTTTTTCGAGGTAAGTAACTCTTCTAATCTTGGAGCTGAGGGTATGAACCCTGAATATATGCATTATGTGAATTGTTGGGAGGTGACGCACATGATAGGTGACGGGCGTGTGGGCGTGCACCATAGAAATTGTGACATAATTGGTTCCGTAAAATTTTGTAGTCAAATAATCTCGGCATTTTTTATGTAGTTCTATGTGTTAAAGAAATTGAGCTGAGAATCATATTAAAAATTATGTTGAGGCTATGTGCCATTATTATTGGGACCCACAGAGGTCATGTTGCTTTGAATTATTTGTTTAAATTGAAGATTTATACTCATTCATATTCATTTCATTACATATCATATCTCAGTTTCTGTTGCTATTTATTTATTCATCATATCATCATTTTGGGCTAGTTTCATGATATTCTGAGCTCGAGAGACTGGAGAGATTGATGACTGAGTGAGGCCGAGGGCCTGATTGTGAGGATAATTATGGGATCGGGCGGCACACCGCATCATGCCATATTGGCTTTATATACTTTATTATAGCACTTGAGTTGTCCATGTAGATTATAGCGCTTGGGCTGAAGGAGCTCCTCCAGAGTCTGTACACACCCCCAGTGAGCGCAGGTACCTACTGAGTGCGAGTGCCGAGCGATTGGGAGGACTGGGTGACAGTGAGGACTAAGTGACAGTGAGGACTGAGTGACTGAGAGGACTGAGTGACTGGGAGGATCGAGTGAAATGATACTATGAGAGTATGGATATGATTTTATCACTGAGTTGTATCGCATTGACATGCACACATGACATACAGGCATAGAGATGTATTTTCCTCATGCTGTACAGTATCACATCATTCATGATTTCTCACACATGTTGATAGATGGGCATAGTGATGCATTTGTTTTATACTGGTTATCTGGAAAGAAAATGAAACATCTTATTATTATTGAAAGGATTTTGGGAAAATTATTATTTTCAAACTTATTCATATTTTTGGCAACTCCGCTAAACGATTTGGGTTTTCATTGATGTACTTGAAAGCCAGAACTATTTTCAGAAATTATGTTTTTGCTGAGCATTTGATTGTTGAGTTACTTATGGTATTGTTTGTTTAAGTTGTTATGAACTATTGTTGGTTATTGAAGTTGGGACCCGACCTTGGTACAAGCTCGTCACTACTTTCAACCTAAGGTTAGGTTTGTTACTTATTGAGTATATGAGGTCGGTTGTACTCATACTACACTTCTGCACCTTGCGTACAGATGTCGGCTGCTGATATTGCTGTGTTCATTGGGAGCTAGATCTGAAGATGTACATGAGTTCCGGTTGTAGCTGCCTCTTGTTCATGGTAGCCTTAGATTCATAAAACTCTGTTTTTGTACTTTTCAAACAGATGGTGTATTTACTTCATACCAGCTTTGTAAACTCTATTCTTAGAAGCTCATGATTTGTACTACTAGTTCTTGGGGAAATATGTTGGTTTTAGATATTTTCTTTTAATTAATTGCCTTATTAATTTTATTGGAATTGGATAGTTGGTAATTAGCTTACCTAGCGGGTTGGGTTAGGTGTCATCACAACTAGTTGGATTTTGGGTCATGACAAGGTGGTATGAGAGCCCTAGGTTCATAGGTTCTACAAGTCATGAGCAAGTGTCTACTAGAGTCTTGTGGATCGGTATGATGTCGTCCATACTTATCTTCGAGAGGCTACAGGGTATTTAGGATAATTTCCCATCATTCTTTCCTTATTGTGCGGAATTGATTCGGCTTGAAATATAACTCTTTGAATTCCTTTCACGCATTCGTGTGCGCACATGAGCGCTCGGTATCAGTTGTGCATCACCGGCTTGTGATTTCAGGGATGATATGCGAGACGTGTATTCTGTGTTTTAGTGATGGGCCAGTCTGGAGGAATTGAGGCTAGGTTTAGACCGCAACTTAGGCTCGATAGCTTCAGTTGTAACCTGTACATTTGGACTCATATGTCCGGTAATGCCCCTACGAGTGGAATTTGTGGCTCGATGAGCGGTGGAATGGTTTTGTGATGAGTATGATGTAACTGCGGGATGTGTTAAGATGATTTGAATGTGACGAGAAGTGTTTCCTTGAAATGTAAAGGAAGGCCATTAGGTGCTTTATTTTAGTTTTGATGTAACGTACAGTCTCAAGTGTGAATGTTTTGAAAGATCTTTCACGTTATTAAATTTTAGGGCAATTTAAATTCTCGTGTCTGGTTAATGAGTTTGGACTCATAAAGATTAAGTGATTTCATAGTAATTGTGGCTGCGAAAGAGTATAACAAGATTCCAATTTGAGACTAAGCTGGTGGGTTATCTCCTGTAGAGTAATCTACGTAGGTGTGTTCCTTATGATGTGAATAGAGAGTTTCTTTTCTGCCAGCGGGGCTTATGTGTTGAGATTTGAATTTGAATCTAGTTGAGAAAGTTGATTTGACTGTCAAGAGAATGAATGCGAGATTAGCGGATGATTGAGGTATTTTATGGTTGGTGTTGCATGGGCTAGAGAAGAATTTTTGTTGAACTGACTACGGTATTATAGCAGTAATAGAGTATGGAAATTGGGAGTTATCGAGTGTTTTAACTTTTAGCTTTGAGCCAAGTGGGGGAGTATGCTATGGACAAATCAATTCATGGGTATGTGTCAAATTTTTGTTTTGGTCTGAAGTATACTTGGGAATCAGTGATGACTTGCAGAGGTGGAGTTTGAAAATGACTCGAGTAAGGAAATTTCTGGATACGGGTTATACTGTGCTTTATGAGTATATGAAAATCATGGGATGAGTGAGTTGTTATTTGTGAAGGATGTAGTGCGCACGGGGTATGAATTTGATTGGTGGTATTAAGGCATAGGTACTTCTTTGGGTGTTGTTGTGCTAATGGGGCATGTATCTTTCGGCCCGTTTGGGCGGTGCAATTGATATTTGAGAAGAGTGGATGACTCTCGAGAAAGTTCTAATGGATTCTAGATTAATATGTAACAATTGATAATTTTTGGGAGATTTATTTATGGCTAAAATCTGAGATTTAAGTTGGAAGATGTCGAGACTTGTGGCATTTTTGTATATCATTATGGATTTTATATTTCGGTATCAGGAACGTGAATGAAACAACCTTAGACTCAAATTAGGTATTTTCAGAGTGGGTGTTTCGGTTGTGGTATTTATAAGGGTAATTATGATGTGGTGAGACTTTACAGATGTTTTGGTGGCAATATTCTTAGGTTTTGGTGACCTACGTGGTATGGTCGAGTTAGAGGAATTTAGTTCTAATAGCTTGGTTATGCGCAGATGGATTTCAAAATGTTCTTGATGGTTTCTACCATGGTTTGAACTGGATATTTTCTACTGGTGTGGGAAACGTATTGTGTATTGAGATTTCCTCCTGGAAGGAAGCAATAGGAAGGTTTCTAACTAACCGGGTATGTAATTTGCTGGTGACTCAGAGTTGATAATGGGATTCTTGTGCTTGTCACATGATGGCATAATAGATATGGTGTGTTGTGTGGGATTAGGATTTACATGTACAAGGTGACAGTTCAGTCTTGAAGAAAAGGTAACGAATGTTGGACATCATGGTCAGTTTCAGATATTTCGATGAATGTTATACCTGCTCGGTAATTCCGGAGAAGGGTGCGCATTTCAGAAGGCGCATTGTGTTTTGACTTACGGATGTTCATCGGTATTATATTACTCACCTGGTTGATAGACTGTTGATATTCAAATTATTGCTATGTGTCACGGAAGAATTATGAAAGTATTCATCATGGGACTATCGTGAATGGAAGATGTGTTAGTCATTCTAGTGCTGGAGTTGGGATCAGTTACGGTGATTCATGTGTTCGACGAATTGGGAGACCGAGAGTTCTCAAAAGTATATTGTTTTAGGTTGTGGCCTATTTGAGGTGAGTATTTTATTTTAAGTTAGTGGAGGCACTAGTTGCGTTAATTATTTATGATAGCTACGCACTATAAGTGTGCATATATGTGAGGTTTGAGCCATTATGCGGGCATTGGGGCATGTGTTTATACTCGAAAGAATGCTTATGCTATGATATGCCTAGAGTTGATTGTTAAGCGTAAAGTTATAACGTTTCTCGTGTTCTTACCTTTATTGAGAACTATCTAGGCTACACTTGAGGTTACAAAGATACTAATTCCCTGAATAAACGGGGTAGTTACTATTTCCATGTTAAATTGCTGATTTGAAGTATGATAGCAGACTTTGCACATGCTTACACTATGACGTGTTATTTAAACCAGTCCAGGAGCATGAGAATCTTATTTCATTATCATATACACGTGTACTTGTTTAATTGCTCATGTATGATATGCTGGGACTGGAGGCTTGTGACCATGCCGGGTGATTCATATTATTGGCACATGAGTTGTCCGTGCCATGTGTGGGAATTTTATTTCTATGATAATTTATCTGATTCATTAATTTTCTTCCTCTACAATTGTGCACATGCGCCTATGGTTATCCTCTTCACGAAAATTGAGGAGTTGGTTGTAACATTGTGGTTGTGGTGGTGCTTGTTGAACTTGCAATATGGTTCTCTTCCTTGAGACATCTCCCATACTTGGGTACTTAGATTGCGCAGTTATGGCTTGAGTTATGCTGATGTGGCGTGTCAGTGGGATAGTTGTGTTTAATAATACAAGATCATTGGACCTAGAATGGGTGCTATCAGGTTTGATTATGATATATTCGGAAGGATACTATTGAAAGTCGGCTTAGAAAGTGATTATGGTTCTGGTTGGGGCAAGAGAGCTCCATGACTTGTTGATCTGATAAGGGGTCATGAGATTTCTGCGTTTTTCTTTCATTATCAGCAGTGTACGAAAGTTTTGGAATGTGGTTTTGTTTGATATGGGATTTAATACTAGTACTAGGTTAGTTTGGAATAGTCACTGTGATCGGGAATGGTGCTGCGAGCATGTGAGTTGTGTTGTACGTTACGTGATTATATCTGGGGTTATGGTTATGGCTTGATACAGCTTGTTCAGACTCATACGGTGTGTAGATGTGAGATTCGGGTCTTGAAAAGAAATTCTGAATGTTAGAAATTGAATTCCAAAGTTTCTGGACTAAGGTTAAATTAATGATTTTTAGTTGTATTATGTTGTCAGGCCTATATAGAATAGGGTGACGTGGGATCACCCCCGGGTATGTGCGTGGTAAGGTGGAATAGAGATTTGAAGGTTAAGAACAACTCTTGGCACGTTCGAGGACGAACGTATGTTTAAGTGGGGGAGAATGTGATGACCCGACCGGTCGTTTATAGTATTACAACTCCGTTCCCCTATTTACTGCTTCATTTGTGCTTTATAGCTGTTGTATTGACTTATCGGGCTAGTTAGTTCGGGTCCGGAGAGAATTCAGAGTGAAATAAGACACTTAGTATCTTAAATGGAAAGCTTAAGTTGGAAAAGTCGACCGAATGTTGATCTATGTGTAAACGACCTCGAATTCAAATTCTGATGATTCCGGTATCTCAGTATGGTAATTTTGGACTTAAGAGCGTGTCCGAAAAATTATTTGGAGGTCCGTAGTGGAATTAGGCTTGAAATGGCAAAAGTTGAATTTTTGGGAAGCTTGACCGGGGGGTTGACTTTATGATATTGGGGTCGAAATCTGATTCTGGAAATTGGAATAGCTTCGTTATATCAAATGTGACTTGTTTGCAAAATTTGAGGTCAATCGGACGTGATTTGATAGGTTTCGTCGTCGTTTGTAGAATTTGAAAATTTCGAAGTTCACTAGGCTTGAATCCGTGTGTAGTTAGTATTTTTGAAGTTGTTTGAGGTGATTTGAGAGTTCAACTAAGTTCGCATTGGGATATAAGACTTGTTGGTATGTATGGTTGAGGTCCCGGGGACCTCAGGTTGATTTCGGGTGGTTAACAGACTAAGGTTCGAAGTTGAAGAATTGCTGAAGATTTGCTGGTTCTGGTGTGATCGCACCTACGGAAAAGGGCTCACAGGTGCGATGGTCGCAGAAGCGACAATACACACGCATAAGCGAGGATCTTCGCAGGTGCGATGCCTGTTGCGCAAAAGCGCGACCGCAGGTGCGGTCCTAGGCATCGCAGAAGCGACCTGGATTGGCCAAGCTATTCTCACAGAAGCGAGTTGTTTTCCGTAGAAGCGAGGGTTGCAGGTGCGACCTCTTGTCTGCATCTGCGAAAGTGTTGGGCAAAAACCTTTAAGTTCGAGGGTTCGTGATTTTTCACCATTTTTGGATTTTGGAGCTCGGTTTGGACGATTTTGGAGAGGAATTTTTCCACACAACTTTGGGTAAGTGTTCTTAACTCCCTTGTGATTATATTCCATGAATCTATCTTCATTTTAGCAATTGGTTGATGAATTTAAAGAGGAAATTGGGGGTGTTGGCCTAAAGTTCATAATATGAATTTTTGAGTTTTGAACATTGATTTGAAGCCGAAATTGAGTGAAATTAGTATGGTTGAACTTGTAATTGGATGTGTTGTCAGATTTTGTGAGTTACGTCGGATTCCGAGACGTGGGCCTCACGGGCGATTTTTGGAGTGTTATTTCGGATTTTGTGGGAAAATATTAGTATTTTGTTATGGAATTAATTCCTATAATTGTGTGGACTGAATCAAATTTATTGTGGCTAGATTCGAGCCGTTCAGAAGTTGATACGCGAAGAATGGGATTTCTGGAGCATTGTTTAGCTTGCTCGGCCTTGGATTCGTCTTGTTCGAGGTAAGTAACTCTTCTAATCTTGGAGTTGAGAGTATGAACCCTGAATATATGCATTATGTGAATTGTTGGGAGGTGACGCACATGCTAGGTGACAAGTGTGTGGGCGTGCACCATAGAAATTATGACATAATTGATTTCGTAAAATTTTGTAGTCAAATAATCTCGGCATTTTCTATGTAGTTCTATGTGTTAAAGAAATTGAGTTGAGAATCATATTAAAAATCATGTTGAGGCTATGTGCCATTATTATTGGGACCCACAGAGGTCATATTGCTGTGAATTACTTGTTTAAATTGAAGATTTATACTCAGTCATATTCATGTCACGACCCAAAATCCGACTAGTCGTGATGGCACCTAACCCACCCGCTAGGTAAGCCACTTAACCACTAACCAATTCCAATAACAATTAATAAAGCAATTTAAGTAAAGAATTGTCTTAATCTTATACATTCCCCAAGAACTGGTAGTACAAATCATGAGCTTCTAAGAATAGAGTTTACAAAGCGAAAATAAAATAAATACATAGTCTGTACATAAACAGAGTTTTATAGATCTAATGCTACCACGAACAAGAGGCAGCTACAACCGGGACGCAGGTACATCTTCAATCCATCTCCCATCGAACACAGCAACATCAGCAACCAACATCTGCACGCAAGGTGCAGAAGTGTAGTATGAGTACAACCAACCCCATGTACTCAATAAGTAACAAGCCTAACCTTAGGTTGAAAGTAGTCACGAGCTAACACAAGGTCGGATCCAATACCAATATCCCACAACAGTTCATAACAGCATAATACAATAACAAAGATGTATCTCAGAAGTAAAATGCTCAACTTGTTCACAGTTCCATAAAAATAGTCATGCTTTTCAAGTATCTTAGTGAAAATCCAAATCTTTTACCGAAAATGCCAAAACTACGAGTAAGCTTGAAATTTGTAATTTTTCCAAATATCCTTTCCACAATAAATAAGACGTTTCATTTTCTTTCCAGATAGCAAGTGTGAAATACCTCTCTATGCCCACATATCAATATGTGTAAAAAGTCATGAATGACGTGATACCGTACATCATGAGGAAAAATGCATCTCTATGCCTGTATGTCATGTGTGCATGCCAATGCTATGTATCTCAGAGATGAATCATGTACTCACACTCTCAGAGTACTCAATCTCACTGTCTCACACTTTTCACTCATCATGCTCAACCACCCGGTACTGTATATGGCCCAGGGAAGATCCATCCCGGAATATATACATCACTGACCATCAATCACTCAGTACCGAGGAAGGCCAATCCGGCCCCATGGAGAAGATCCATCTCCAAGTATATAATACTTCGGACAAGATCCATGTCCAGGGAAGATACATCCCTCAATATAATCAACCACGCTCACTGGGGGTGTGCAGACTCCGGAGGGGCTCCTACAGCCCAAGCGCTATCATAAGCCAGATCCAGGCATAAATCAATATAGCATGCTGTGACGTGCAGCCCGATCCCATAATTGTCACTCATAATTAGGCTCTCGACCTCACTCAGTCATCAATCTCTCCAGTCTTACTCACGGGCTCACAATGTCATGAAACTAGCCCGACAACAATGATATGATGTATCAATAAATAACAACTGAGACTGAGATATGATATGAATGCATGAATATGACTGAGTACGAAATATCAATAAAATCAGTGAGATGACAGCAAGAAACGACCACTATGGGTCCCAACAGTATCGCCATAAAGCTTAAACATGATACCTAGCATGATTGACAGCTCAATTACTTTATCACATGGTGAAAACACGGATATCAACAAAGTAGGACCACTATACAGTGCCACGGAAGCAACAAAGTCCCAATTCACATGGTGCACGCCCACACGCCCGTCACATAGCATGTGCGTCACCTCAATACCAATCACATAACACGTATTTCGGGGTTTCATACCCTCAACACTAAGATTAGAAGAGTTACTTACCTCGAACAAGCCAATACCAATGCTGAGCAAGCCAAGAGATGCTCCAAACATGCCACCCCGCGCGTTCCGACTTCCGAACGGCTCAAAACTAACCAAAAACAACTCAAATCCATCTACAAACGTCCCGAATCTAGCCACAAGCAGTTCAATACAATCAATATAGGCTAAATGAATTAATTCCACAAGAAAAATACGAAATTATAGCCAAAATCCGAAATCGGCCCAAACCCTAACCCCGGGCCCACGTCTCGAAATTCGATAAAAGTCATAAAAATCCGAAAGCTCATTCACTCATGAGCCCAACCATACCAAATTCATCAAAATCCGACACCAATTGGTTATTCAAATCCTCAAAACTAACTCTCCAAATCCTTAGCCTCAAATCCCCAATTTACACCTCAAAAACACACCATCTAGGTGGGAAATCTGTGGGGAAACATAATTATTAAAGAAAAATGAAGACAAGGAACTTACCTCAAGAATCCCACTTGAAAAGCCCTCTCAAAATCTCTAAAATCCGAGCTCAAAATGATGAAATGAAGCCAAAAATCTCAAACCCCGCTGATCTAGGTTCTGCCCAGGCACTTCCGCACCTGCGTGCCTGCTGGTGCGAAAAATCTGGGCGCACCTGCGAAAATGACTAACTCTGGCTGCCTCCGCTCCTGCGACTCATGGACTGCATCTGCGCTATCGCAGGTGCGGAGAAACCATCGCACCTTCGACCCCTGCTGGTCTCCACCTTTTCTGCACCTGCGCTCAACCTGCCGCACCTGCGACATTGCATCTACGGTCCCCTCTCCGCAGGTACGGTCACACCAGCATCTCTCAGACTTTAGCAAGTTCTCAAATCACATTCCAAGTCCTTTAACCACCCGAAATCAACCCGAGGCCCCCCCAGTTGCTCAACCAAACATACTAACAAGTCTTATAACATCATACGAACTTAATCGAATCTTCAAATCACCTCCTACAACATCTAAAACACTAATTACACACGGATTCAAGCCTAAGAAACTTCAAAATTTTCAAATTCTACAAACGATGCCAAAACCTATCAAATCACGTCCGATTGACCTCAATTTGTTCACACAAGTCACATTCGACGTTACGGACCTGCTCCAACTTCCGGAATCGGAATCCGACCCCGATATTAAAAAGTCCACTCCCGGTGAAACTTTCCAAATTTTAACTTTCACCATTTCGAGCCAAATTCAACCATGGACCTTCAAATCACAATCCGGACACGCTCCTAAGTCCAAAATCACCCAACGGAGCTAACGGAACCCTCAAAATTTCAATCCGAGGTCAAATGCTAAAATGTCAAACTTGGTCAACTCTCCCAATTTAAAGCTTCAACAATGAAATTCTTTCTTCCAATTCGATTCCGAATAACCTGAAAGTCAAACTCGATAATTCACACAAGTCAAAATACATCATACAGAGCTACTCATGCCCTCAAACAACCGAGCGAAGTGAAAATGCTCAAAACGACCAGTCGGGTCGTTACATCCTCCCGCACTTAAACATACGTTCGTCCTCAAACGTGCCAAGAGTTATTCCAAAAGCCATCAAATCGCTGTGTAGCCTTACCATGCACATACCCGGGGGTGATATCATGTCGCCCCATCCCATATAGGCCCGACAACACAACATAACTATTGTTTCTTAATTCAACCTAGCCCATAAACCTTAGAATCAAATTTCCAACATCCGAAATTTCTATAAGATCACAATCTCGCATCTACACACTGTATAAGTCTGAACAAGCTATAACAAGCCTTCACCATAACCCAAGATGTAATCACATGATGTACCACATAACTCAAATACTCATAGCGATAATTTCAAATCACAGGAGCTGCTCAAAACAACCCAATACCGGTAATAAACCTCATATCAAACAAAACCTTGTTCTAAAACCTTCATACACTGCCGATGATGAAAGAAACACGCAGGACTCATAACCATTCATCAGATCAACCAGTCATGGAATTCCCTCTCATTCGACAAGAACTATAGCAAATTCTAAACCGATTTTTGATATTATCCTTCCAAACATGCTGTAATAAATTCCGATAGTATCCATTCTAGGTCCAATGATCTCATCTCATCCAACACGACCACTCTAGTGACATGCCACATCAATACAATCTGATGCCATAATCCGTGCAATCCGTGCACCAATAAGCAACCTTCCAAATATACTCAAATCATAGAAAACTGACTCAAACGGGAGAACTGTCCCGCAAGCTCAACAAGTACCGCCACAACGCAATGCTAAGAACCTATCACACAACGTAGAACCAAAACACACGAATCTAACACAAGGGATCATATCTCAACATAACTCCGCTGCAATACGTGATCCCGTCCATATGAAATACCTCAGCCACCATGCTCAAAATCAATAACCACGCGAAATTCGACATCAAGTAACCAAGGTGCATTACTATAACCTCGGAGAGAAAATAGCACAATACCATAATCTGGAAAGAACATAGCCAACGCGCAAACAATCACGCAATACTCAAATACTCATCTCGCTCAAATTAGGCTATAAAGCCCAAATAGAACCACACTGTGTGTGCATATAACCCACGAATCGCAACCCCTCGTAGCATAGAAGAGTAACTCACAGATCATTTCAGAACACAAGTAAGCTCAACAACAACCGAATGGCACATCCCTCAATAATAGCAGTACGGAGCCAACCAATCTGACTCTACGTAGAATAACCATCCTAGTTGGGCCTAATAATGGGCCCCCAAATCAACTCTAGGCACCCACACATGGATAAATGACCCTCCGAAAGCCCACAATGACTGAATCATAACACATACTATCGTCTAGAAAGCTTCGTCCATGACTTCACAGTCCACAACCATGAAAACAACCTGCTCTTAAGAACTCCCAGTCTCCAAATCCATAGAACACACGAATCCCACATCTGATCCCAACTCCACAGCCAGAATGTCTAACACATCTCTCATACACGATCATCCCACGAGAAATACTTCTAAAATTCTTCCGTACCACATGGCAAAATTTGAATATCTGTAGTCGATCAACCAGGAGAGTGTCGTAATACCAATGAAGTGCCCATAAATCAAAACACATTGCCCCTTCTGAAATGTATACTCTCATCAGGCCATACTAATTAGTAATATCATTTGCCTAGTCATTTGAAATAGTCCATGCTTCCTATGAATTTATGTCCTTCCCTTCAAAACTGAACTGTGACCTTGCACAAGCAAATCTCAATCCCACGCAATACACCGCGTCTACCATGCCATCCTGCGAAGAGTACAAGAATCTTATAATCAACTCTGAGTCACAAGCAGAATACATACCCGATCAGTCAGAAACCTTCCATTTGATCTCATCCCTGAGAAAATCCTAATACGCAACATATTCCTTACGTCGGTAGGAAATATACTCCTCGAACCGTGGTAAAAATCATTGAGAACTCTTTGAAACCCATTTGCACATAACCAAGCTATCAGAACCGAATCTCTCTAACTCAACCCAGCCACGCAGGTCGCCAAAACTGAAGAGCATTGCCACGAAACACATGTGGAGACTAGCCACATCATAGGTACCTAACGAACCGATTATATCCATTACTGTG
This sequence comes from Nicotiana tomentosiformis, assembly GCF_000390325.3. NCBI lineage: Eukaryota > Viridiplantae > Streptophyta > Magnoliopsida > Solanales > Solanaceae > Nicotiana > Nicotiana tomentosiformis. The sequence goes on from NC_090813.1 coordinate 178,437,731, forward strand.
CTGATCCAACCTACTACCATGCTGTCCTATTTCTCCAAGTCCCTTCCAAATTGCCTTCAAATTGATACTTCTCCTTGCTTGAACACCACGATCCTTAACCAAAATTCACCACACAAGAGACCCTAGTATAAAACCACAATGCCCTAAGGCCCATAAGCTGCTGACTCCCCTCTTAAGCACCCCAAAGCACCACAACCGCGACACCCACTCTAAGGAGATGTTATGCAAACCTAAAACTATTTCCTTCACCTTATTGATGTTGAAATGCATAATCGACAACGGTATAAAAATGCCACAAGTCTCCACACCATCCAATGTAACTCTCAGTTTCTAGCCATATACAAATCTTGAAAATTCCAAATCGCTACATATAAATCTTGAATCCATTAGAATCATTCTTGAGAGTCATCCACTCTACTCAAATCTCAATTAAATTGACCAAACGGACCGAACGACCTGTGCCCCATTAGCACACCAATACCTAAGGGAGTAACCCACACTCGTAAGCAACTGAGCAGATTCCTACTCCATGTACACTACACCCTTCACGAATAACCACTCAATTATTTTATGATTCCCATATACCCATAGAGTGTAATACAACCTGCATCCCGAATTTTCTTTACCCGAGTCATCCTCGATCTCGACCTCTGCAAGTCATACCTGATTCACCAGTATACTCCGAACTGAAACCAATATAACACATAACCATGCAATCAACTCGTCGATAGCAGACTCCCCTACTTGGCTCAAAGCCACAGAACAAAATACTCGATAACATCACGATTCCCATACTCTATTACTGCTAGAATCCCGCACTGAAATTAAACTAAATCCTTTGTAAGCTCATGTAACACAAACCATATAATACCTCAAATCATCTATAAATCTCGCATTCATCCCCGTGATAGTCAGGTCAACTATTACAATCGATCCAAATTCAAATTGCACAATTATCATTCACTGGTAAAGGAGAACTCTCTACAAAACATCATAGGGATCACACAACCTCAGGACACCTCGCATGAGATAGCCCACCGGCTTGCCTCAAGCTGACATTTATCTATACTCTCCCACAATCAGGACTACTACGCAATCACTTAATCTTCTCGATTCTGAACTCATCAACAAGACATGAGAATCTACTTCACTCCACAACTAAACAACATGAGAGATCCCTCAACACACCCATAACTCAAGACCATACGCTAAATCAAGACGGAAATCAGACACCCCATAGTCCTTGCTACATCTCAAGTAAACTCTTCTCGTCACATTCGAACAATCTGAACACATATCGCCGTTACATCGTACTCACCACATAGTCATCTAATCACAAATTCCACTAATAGGGACACCAACGGACCTATAAGTCCCAAAATCACGTGCTCACATAATCGAAATCTCCGTGCTCAAGCTACCGTCAAAACCCGGCCTCAATTCCTCCAGACTGGCCCATCATCAGCACGCCAAAATCACATCTCCCACCTCAACCATGGAATCACAAGACACCGGCACACAACCGATATCGAGCGCTCACATGCGCATACAAATGCGTGGAAGGAATTCAAAGGGTTACACTTCAAGCTGAATCAATACCGCACGATAAGGAAATAAATATGGGACATATATCCTAAATGTCCTGTAGCCTCTCGAAGATAAGTATGGACGTCATCATACCGATCCGCAAGACTCTACTAGACACATGCTCATGACTTGTAGAACCTATGAACCTAAAGCTCTGATACCACCTTGTCACGATCCAAAATTCGAGTAGTCATGATGGCACCTAACCCACCCGCTAGGTAAGCCACTTAACCACTAACCAATTCCAATAACAATTAATAAAGCAATTTAAGTAAAGAATTATCTTAATCTTATACATTCCCCAATAACTGGTAGTGTAAATCATGAGCTTCTAAGAATAGAGTTTACAAAGCGAAAATAAAATAAATACATAGTATGTACATAAACAGAGTTTTATAGATCTAAGGCTACCAAGAACAAGAGGCGGCTACAACCGGGACGCAGGTATATCTTCAATCCAGCTCCCATCGAACACAACAACATCAACAACCAACATCTGCACGCAAGGTACAGAAGTGTAGTATAAGTACAACCGACCCTATGTACTCAATAAGTAACAAGCCTAACCTTAGGTTGAAAGTAGTGACGAGCTAACACAAGGTCGGGTCCAATACCAATATCCCACAACAGTTCATAACAGCATAATACAATAACAAAGATGTATCTCAGAAGTAAAATGCTCAGCTCGTTCACAGTTCCATAAAAATAGTTATGCTTTTCAAGTATCTTAGTGAAAATCCAAAATTTTTACCGAAAAATGCCAAAAATACTAGTAAGTTTGAAAATTGTAATTTCTCCAAATATCCTTTACACAATAAATAAGATGTTTCATTTTCTTTCCAGATAGCAAGTGTGAAATACCTCTCTATGCCCACATATCCATGTGTGTAAAAAGTCATGAATGACGTGATACCGTACAGCGTGAGGAAAAATGCATCTATATGCTAGTATGTCATGTATGCATGCCAATGCCATGTATCTCAGAGATGAATCGTGTACTCACACTCTCAGAGTACTCAATCTCACTGTCTCACACTTTCCACCCATCATGCTCAACCACTCGGTACTGTATATGGCCCAGGGAAGATCCATCCCGGAATATATACATCACTGACCATCAGTCACTCAGTACCGAGGAAGGCCAATTCGACCTCATGGAGAAGATCCATCTCCAGGTATATAAAGATTCAGACAAGATCCATATCCAGGGAAGATCCATCCCTCAATATAATCAACTGCGCTCACTGGGGTGTGCAGCCTCCGGAGGGGCTCTTACAGCCCAAGCGCTATCATAAGCTAGATCCAAGCATAAATCAATATAGCATGCTGCGGCGTGCAGCCCGATCCCATAATTGTCACTCATAATTAGGCTCTCGGCCTCACTCAGTCATCAATCTCTCCAGTCTCACTCACGGGCTCACAATGTCATGAAACTAGCCCGACAATAATGACATGATGTATCAATAAATAAAAACTGAGACTGAGATGTGATATGAATGCATGAATATGACTGAGTACGAAATATCAATGAAATCAGTAAGATGATAGCAAGAAACGGCCACTATGGGTCCTAACAGTATCTCCATAAAGCCTAAATATGATATCTAGCATGATTGACAGCTCAATTACTTTATAACATGGTGAAAACACGGATATCAACAAAGTAGGACCACTATACAGTGCCATGGAAGCAACAAAGTCCCAATTCACATGGTGCACGCCCACACGCCCGTCACCTAGCATGTGCGTTACCTCAATACCAATCACATAACACGTATTTCGGGGTTTCATACACTCAGCACTAATATTAGAAGAGTTACTTACCTCGAACAAGCCAATAACAATGCTAAGCAAGCCTAGCGACGCTCCAAAGATGCCATCCCGCGCGTTCCGACCTCCGAACGGCTCAAAACTAACCAAAAATAACTCAAATCTGTCTCCAAACGTCCCGAATCTAGCCATAAGCAGTTCAATACAATCAATATAGGCTAAAGGAATTAATTCCACAAGAAAAATACGAAATTATAGCCAAAATACGAAATCGGCCCAAACCCTATCCCCGGGACCATGTCTCGAAATCCGACAAAAGTCATAAAAATCCTAAAGCTCATTCATTCACGAGCCTAACCATACAAAATTCATCAAAATCCGACACCAATTGGTCATTCAAATCCTCAAAACCAACTTTCCAAATCCCTAACCCCAAATCCCCAATTTACACCTCAAAAACACACCATCTAGATGGGAAATCAGTGGGAAAACATAATTATTGAAGAAAAATGAAGACAAGGAACTTACCTCAAGAATGCCACTTGAAAAGCCCTCTCAAAATCTCTAAAATCCGAGCTCAAAATGATGAAATGAAGCCAAACATCTCAGACCCCGCTGATATAGGTTCTGCCCAGGCACTTCCGCACCTGCGGAGCCTGGGCTCGTACCTGCGCGCCCGCTAGTGCGAGAAATCTGGGCGCACCTGCAAAAATGACGAACTCCGACTGCCTCCGCTCCTGTGACTCATGGTCCGCATCTGCGCTATCGCAGGTGCGGAGAAACCATCGCACCTGCGACCCCTGCTGGTCTCTACCCTTTCTGGTGCAGTCACACCAACAGCTCTCAGACTTCAGCAAGTTCTCAAATCACCTTCCAAGTCCGTTAACCACCCGAAATCAACCCGAGGCCCCCCGGGACCTCAACCAAACATACCAACAAGTCTTATAACATCATACATACTTAATCGAATCTTCAAATCACCTCCAACAACATCAAAAACATGAATTACATACGGATTCATGCCTAAGAAACTTCAAAATTTCTAAATTCTACAAATGATGCCAAAACCTATCAAATCATGTCCGATTGACCTCAAATTTTGCACACAAGTCACATTCGATGTTACAGACCTGCTCTAACTTCCGAAATCAAAATCCGATCCCGATATCAAAAAGTCCACTCCCGGTCAAACTTTTCAAATTTTAACTTTCGCCATTTCGAACCAAATTCAACCACAGACCTCCAAATCACAATCCGGACGCGCTCCTAAGTCCAAAATCACCCAACGGATCTAAAACAACCATCAAAATTTCAATCCGAGGTCAAATACTAAAAAGTCAAACTTGGTCAACTCTCCTAATTTAAAGCTTCAACAATGAAATGCTTTCTTTCAATTCGATTCCGAATAACCTGAAAGTCAAACTCGATGATTCACACAAGTCAAAATGTATCATACAGAGCTACTCATGCCCTCAAATAACCGAGCAAAGTGTAAATGCTCAAAACGACCGGTCGGGTCATTATAATTCATTTCATTATATATCATATCTCAGTTTCTGTTGCTATTTATTGATTCATTATATCATCATTTTGGGATAGTTTCATGACATTCTGAGCCCGATAGACTGGAGAGATTGATGACTGAGTGAGGCCGAGGGCCTGATTGTGAGGATAATTATGGGATCGGGCTGCACGCCGCAACATGCCATATTGGCTTTATATACTTTATTATAGCACGCGAGTTGTCCGTGCAGATTATAGCGTTTGGGCTGAAGGAGCCCCTTCGGAATCTGTACACACCCCAGTGAGCGCAGGTACCTATTGAGTGCGAGTGCCGAGTGCTGGGTGCGAGTACCGAACAATTAGGAGGACTGAGTGACTGTGAGCACTGAGTGACTGTGAGGAAGTGACTGTGAGGACTGAGTGACTGAGAGGACTGAGTGACTGGGAGAACTGAGTGAAATGATACTATGAGAGTATGCATATAATTTTATCACTAAGTTGCATCGCATTGACATGCACACATGACATACATGCATAAAGCTGTATTTTTCTCATGCTGTACAGTATCACATCATTAATGATTTCTCACACATTTTGACAGATGTGCATAGTGATGCATTTATTTTATACTGGTTATCTGGAAAGAAAATGAAACATCTTATTATTATTGAAAGGATTTTGTAAAAATTGTTGTTTTCAAACTTATTCATATTTTTGGCAACTCCGGTAAACGATTTGGGTTTTCATTGATGTACTTGAAAGGCAGAACTATTTTCAGAAATCATGTTTTTACTGAGCATTTGATTGTTGAGTTACTTCTGGTATTACTTGTTTAAGTTGTTATGAACTATTGTTGGTTATTGAAGTTGGGACCCGACCTTTGTACAAGCTCATCACTACTTTCAACCTAAGGTTAGGTTTGTTACTTATTGAATACATAGGGTCGGTTGTACTCATACTACACTTCTACACCTTGCGTGCAGATGTCGGCTGCTGATATTGCTGTGTTCGTTGGGAGCTGTATCTGAAGATGTACCTGCGTTCTGGTTATAGCTGTCTCTTGTTCATGGTAGCCTTAGATTCATAAAACTCTGTTTATGTACTTTTCAAACAGATGATGTATTTACTTCATACCAACTTTGTAAACTCTATTCTTAGAAGTTCATGATTTGTACTACCAGTTCTTTGGGAAATGTATTGGTTTTAGATATTTTCTCTTAATTAATTGCCTTATTAATTTCATTGGAATTGGATAGTTGGTAATTGGCTTACCTAACGGGTTGGGTTAGGTGCCATCACGACTAATTGGATTTTGGGCCGTGACAAGATCCTCATTAATATTAATAATATTGAGCGCTATATTATATTAACAATATAGTCGATGATCATTTTATATCGGTTCTACTATTACCTAATAAAGACATAACTTATTGAGATCTCTTTATCTTATTATTTTCTGGTACCTGAGCTTCTCCCATGAGGTCTTATGAAATGTTATGTCGTAGTGCTCTTCTAGAGAACTTGCCTCCTTATTATGACCATCTTGAACATTTGCTCCTCTCCTTCTTTAAGGAGTTTTATCTTTTGAACCGATTAGTCTATTATGCTTCATGTATGCCATAGACTCTATTCATTATGAACTTTATTTTATTTGGAGCATTAGCAGCTGAATATGACATTTAGCTTTGGGTCAGCAAATACTCCTGGCAATATTTTGCAAATGAATTATCACTTGAACTTCAAGTTTATATTTTCTCGTACGAGGATCTAGATGTACTCATAATAATTTATTAGATGCATTATTTTTTCAGCTACCCATTTTCTCCCCCTATTGTTGGGATCACCAACACATATCCCTAGCCTTATTTGGGGATCCATCTTTGTGCATTGTGGTGGAACAATTAAATCATATAGCACATTCATATTTCTAGATGGAAATTATTTGGTTCTCGATCCTGATCCTAAACCGATTGTGATAGGGAGAACTTATCATAATTTGGCTAGATGCGTATAAGTGCTATTGTATATTAAATAATACATCACATACCAAATTTTATTTTGGCAGTTTTGTTCTCATAACTAATGGTTTAGATATAACTGGAGGCATATAATTTCTGCTAAACCAACTTGGATTTAAACCAGTATTTTCAAGATAAATCATCATAATTTATATTCTGGAACTGTGCTCTAATAATTTGAGAAATCAATCTTGCAAAAGCCAAACTGCAAGTTGATAACAAATGCACATGTGACCATAGAATAGATGCATCTATTAAAATTATATAATAGTAAACGGTCCACATGGAAGGTGACTGAGCCCATATACTTATCATCTTTTATTCGTTCTAGAAATCAAGGGATTCAATCCCAACCTTAACTAGTATATCATAAGAATAAGCAGCACAAGAGAATTCTTGAAGAATCTTATATTTCTTCAATATATGACATTGTAATTTTCAATTAATTTTTCGCATCATAATTGAACCGAGATGGTCAACCGGTCATGCCAACTAATATTTATTTCAGTAAACCTCTAGTTTACTTGTGGCTTGTGATTGCATCATCATGCTTATACTTGTGTAGTACAAATAGAAAAAAAGTCAGGTAACCTTTCATATTTACCCGATATGATTATAGAAATATTCAATCTTCTTTTCATTTAAAGTCTCAATATGCCAACCACTTTGGCTAGCATATTTTTAAATCAAAATATTTTTTTTGAGACTTACTACAATATTAATGTCATGAACAATTTCATTCATCAGGGTAGTAACAAATTAGTTCTTTCAGAGCTCTTAACTGATTTTGTACTACAAGATCTTTTGTCACACCATCCATATAATGAATGTCTCCTTCACAAAGAGAATCATATCATAATAATTGTCATGTTCAAAATCATCATAAGCAAAATAATTTCTTACTTTAATTTTGCTTTTAATAATTTTCATAAGGCATGACAAAATATTTTTATGTATGCGACCAATGATATATTCATATAACTACACAATAATATTCATTATCTTTCTTTATCTCAAACCTCCCTTAGAGGTGAGTTATGGTGCGTATCCAATCATGCGTTGCACGTTTTTATTCATTACTTTTATTACATACTGCTACATTCACCTTCAGGAATGAGTCTGCATTCTCAATGCTTATCACAAGTCACATTCTCTTAAAAAGAATGGAGTATAATTATTGTGACATGCTTTATAAATTTTTCATACCATATTGATGGTAAATATTTCCTTCACCTTTTTGAAGGATTACATCGAGAACCCTTATTGTTCTCCTTTTATAGTTACCATAGTGAAGACAAATTATTATTTCGTCCCTTTCCACGTCTTCGTACATTCATACAGTCATGAAAAATTATTTTGTTGTCTTTCAAACTTATCATATATTGTTAGCACATTCGCTTCACTGAATGGAGCATATCAAGTAGGACGAGCTTCATGATTCTTTCATTGATACGATGCACTGTGACTCAAATCCAATGTCTTACCCATATAAAGGCATGTTAGGCAAAATATATTGGGACTTGAACCCAACTCTTATCATTATAGTGCACCAGAACTTAAATATGTCTTAACTAGGCCAAAGTACAATATTAAATTATCAATCTTGTGGTCAGAAATATAAACAAAATTAGTTATTACAAGATTTAAAAATATACCACTTTTTAAGGTTGTAGGACGAAAACGTTTCAGTCCTTCTAAGTGTTATCACTTTTAGATTTACGTGAATTCAAACAAAAGTGCGTTCAAATAAATACTAGATAATCTATTAGAATACTTACTAATTTTGTAAACGATAAACCAAATCAATAAAGTAAGAATAAAGACTAGGACTTGGAAGCATATATATAATTCCTGTAGTACTTCCCGTATCTACATATGTGATCCAATTCACATCACAATATATGGATTATAGATGATAGTCAAAGGCTAAGATTGACCATAAATCAGAATATCTATTATGCTTACAACTATCCTGCCACAATATTATGTTTATTTATGCATGCATTTAACCAATTATGCACGAATATTACCAACTTAGTTCTATTCATTAAATATTATCATAGTAACATTTATCTTAGCGTGAAAAGTGTAAAGGGCACATTGGTTGTCTGATATTTGCGCACATATATGAAGCACTATTCAGCACGTTAAATATAAGTTAAAGAATTGAGTAGAGAGTACCTGTTTCAAAACTTAATTACAAAATATATATTCATGTATTTTGATTTGGTTCATGAATAGATCCCTTGAAGGATAGCCAAACGATAACTGAAAATTCATATCAGACATCAAGAAACAACAACAACAACAATAATCCAGTAAAATTCCACTAATGGGGGTCTGGGGAGGGCAGTGTGTACACAAACCTTACCCCTACCCCGAAGGAGTAGATAGGCTATTTCCGAAGGACTCTCGACTCAAGAAAACAAAAGGACAAAAAGAGACAATATTAGTATCACCACAACAATCACAAAAAAAATAAGAACACCATGAAATCCAGAAGAAAGAGACGTCAAGAAAGAATAAGCAAAAACTATACTTGCCAATGCAAGGCTCGCACACTTTCAAGCTATAACAAAATGGAAATGAAATACTGAAAGCTTATTGTGAGTTATCATGGCAAAATAATTTTTTTTTGAGATTAGGGGAAGATAAAAATAAAAATATGAATAAGCTAGAAAGATGAAAACATATCTTGTATTAGTATCCAACCCATTGACTTCCATCTTTATTTTGTTTGATAGCCACAGAATTGTTGGTATAAGGATAGCAAACACAAAGTACAATCTATGCCTATATGGAGGTGTACGAAAATGGGAGCACAGTCGTGCTGATAACGTGTTATGAAATAAAAATAATTTAGTAAAACATGAACAAGAACATATTATGAAATAAAAATAATTTAGTAAAACATGAACCAGAAATGGAGATAGAGAGAAGGAAGAGTATTTCTTCTTCAATTGTGTGTATTTTCTTATCTATTACAAGGCCTTTATATAGGCATGAAAAGTGAAGAAAAATATATCATTAAATATGTCATTAAGCATAGAAATATATCATTGAATATGTCATTAAGCATTTGAGAAGATCATGGAGGAAGAGTAGACATTCACCGTAATTTGATTTTTCTTATAACAATTACAGAAATTTCAAAAGTACACAAGAGGTATTACTTATATATGTCTTGAACTCGATCCTTCTACAATAAATTAAAACTATTCAAGATCTTAAAATAATTGTTGGTATTTTCAATTTCCATATATATATATATATATATATATATATATATATATATATATATATATATATATATATATATATATACATGAATAAAATATTGGTTTATAAAAATAACCTTTTAATATTAAGCATAATAACTCACAATAAAAGGACATAACCAGAATTCTAGACATTAGCCTTATAATCCTATTAGTTTTAGGACATAATACTATACGTTAGGAATCCTCACTATAACAGTTTTGGCCTATAGCCACACTAATTATAGACAACACTCAAAATGTGTTGCCAAAAGTAGCTATAGATGCACTTATAAAGTGTGGTCTTTGACTAGAGTTTTTGGCCACATTTTTTAAGGCCACACTTAAAAAAGCGTGCGCTTATAAAATAAAGACAACACTTCTTAAGTGTTGCCAATTTATAAATTATCTGGCAATGCTTATTAATTATAATGTAATATTTTTGAAGAGTTGTTATATTCTAATACTAAATGTAACTCTTTATAAACGTAACCTAAAAATTTGTTATAAAAAATTTCTCTCAAAATTTCCCCCCAAATATACAGTTAATGAAAATATTTTCCCCCAATACTCAAAAGGCAAAGAAACCATTGGCTCAGAGAATACTACCGCAAAATCTTTTCCAATTCTTTCTCGTTACCTCACCCTAGCTCCGTTGCTTCTTTTTCGCCGCTGCTTGCTTTTGATTCCTGCTTCTTCCAGATTAATCTTACTCTAGAAAATCTTCATCCTTTCTCTATTGGTTAGTATTTCTTTTACTCAAAGATTATCCATTTTCTTTTTCCGATATCTGATGAAAAAATAATCCTCTATTATGTATATTCCTGGGTACGCTGGTATAGTATTTACTTTATACTCAAAGTTTTTAACTTTTTTTTAATTTCAGATTCTTGTGCTGAAAAGAAGTAATTTTGTTTTGTTTAATTTCGGGGTATCAAATTTTTAGTTTTTTTTTTTTTTTTTTACTAATTTAAGATTCTTGGGTTGAAAAAGAGTAATCTTTTTTATTTGATTTTTGGTATCTTTGAATGATGTTCGTTCTTATACTTAAAGTTTCAGTTTGTCAAGCTTCTTATTGATGGGGCCGATTGTCACGACCCAAAACCTAACCCGTCGTGATGACGCCTATCATGATACTAGGTAAGCCGATATTTTCAAAACACTTTCAACATTTAACAGAAATAAATTAAGACATTTAAAATAGCCGGAGTTTTTTATTAAAACGAGGTAAAATCCAAATATAAGTGCAGAAAAATAGCCCGACATCGGGGTGTCACTGAGTTATGAGCATCTAGATATCCAGTTTAATACAAACAGTGCCTAAGTAACAATACAAAAAAGAGAGAAAACATAGAAGGAGAGACAAGGTCTGCGGACACCGGCATCTACCTCGCAGTCTCCGATACTTGATCGCGCACGAACTTAACGACCTCCATGATCAAACACACCTAGATCTGCACACGAAGTGCAGGGTATAGCATGGGTACAACCAACTCAGCAAGTAACAGAAATAAAAAAGGAACTGAGAAGGTAGTGACGAGCTATACAAATACAATTCATTTTCAATAATTCCAGCATAAGGCTAAAATTACTGTGTAGCCATAAGGCTCGTTGCGGCATGTAACCCGATCCATATACCCTCACGTAGTTCATAGCTCGGAACTCAGGCCCTATCTCTGTCACTAACCTCTCCAACCCCTCGGGCTCACAGAATATCATGATAATCGGCCCAAACAGAGAATACAACAAGTATCAACAAGAAATGAGAGGGAACAGAGATATAACATACAAGTAAGACTGTGACTGAGTATAAGACAACAATAAGCAGTCAATTCAACAAGTATACGACCGCTGCGGGTCCCAACAGTGATATTATATGGCCTAAGCATGATTTCTAACATGAAAGGCAGTCAATTTCTCAAAGACGAGGAAAAACAAGTAATAACAATGGCTATTCGACTTTACAGTCTCACGGGACGGACCAAGTCACAATTTCTCGCGGTGCACGCTCACACGCCCGTCACCTAGCATGTGCGTCACCTCCAAACACTCACATCATACCAATCCTCGGGGTTTCATACCCTCAAAATCAGATTTAAGACTGTTACTTACCTCAAATCGCGTAAAATTCTACTCCGCAATGCCTTTGCCCCTCGAATCAATCTCCAAATGCCCCGAATCTAGCCACAAGCAGTACGAGATAATTAATATAGGCTAAAGGAATCAATTCCACAAGAAATATACGAAGTTACAAGCCAAAATCCAAAATTGGTCAAAAGCTGGCCCCGGGCCCACGTCTCGAAATCCGACAAAAGTCACAAAACTCGAAAGCTCATTCACTCACGAGTCTAACCATACCAAATTTACTTCAATCCGATAACAAAATCCCATTCAAAACCCCAAAAATCTAACTCAAGAACACTTCATCTTCTTCCCCAATTTTTCACCCCAAATCACAAATTAGATGATAAAATTAAAGATATAATCATGGGTTTTAACCAAAACCAAGTAGGAATCATTTACCCCAATCAACTCCACAAAGTTTCCTTCAAGAATCGCCCAATTCCATGTTCTCTAGCTCAAAATATGCAAAACCGGTTCAAACCCTCATTTTTGAAATTAATACTGTCTGCCCAGATTTCTTTCTTCGCGAACGCGACCCTCCTCTCGCGTTCGCATAGACCAACTCAGACTGCCTCTCAACTTAACTCTTCGCGAACGCGACCTACGCTTCGCGAACGCGAAGCTTTGCAAACTCAGACCTTCGCGAATGCGTCCCTCACATCGCGAACGCGTAGAACAAAAGATGGGGGGTCCCCAACTGCCTCACTCCCCTTCGCGAACGCGACGCCACTCACGTGTTCGCGATGCACACACTGCCATACCTTCGCGTTCGCGTCCTCTTCTTCGCGGATGCATAGAGAAAAAACTCACCAAATCAGAAACACTCTTTGCGAACGCGAGTCTCCTCTCGCGAATGCGCAAGAGGAAACCAGAAAAATGCAGCAGCAGATATCAGCTATCTCACCAAGGCAAAAAATAATCCGTTAACCACCCAAAACTCACCCGAGGCCCCCGGGACCTCAAATAAACATACCATCAAATCCCAAAACACTATACGAACTTAGTCGAATCCTCAAACCACATCAAATAACATCAAAAACATGAATCACCCTCCGATTCAAACTTAATGAACTTGAAATTTCCAATTCTACAACCGATGCCGAACCCTATCAAACCACGTCCTATTGACCCCAAATTTTGCATACAAGTCATATTTGACAATATGTATCTACTCCAACTTTCGGAATCGGAATCCGACCCCGATATTAAAAAGTCAATCCTCCGGTCAAACTTCCCAAAATTCGACTTTCGCCATTTCAAGCCTAAATTAGCTACAGACCTCAAAATTACAGTCCGAATACGCTCCTAAGTCCAAAATTACCCAACGGAGCTAGCGGAACTGACGAAACTCCATTTCGGAGTAGTCTTCACACACTTCCGACTACGGTCAAAATTCTGAGACTTGAGCTTCCGTTTTAGGGACTAAGTGTCCCGAAACACTCCGAAACCAAAAACAAGACCTCCCGACATGTCACTTATGCAAAAATAGATACAGAGAAAATAATAAATAGGGGATCAGAGCTAATACACTCAAAATGACCGGCCGGATCGTTACATCGATAGAAGTAAATTTTGTTTTGCAATATTTATGGGTATCTTTGTATATTCTTTATTTTATACTCAAAATTTTTAAATTTTTTCAATTTCAGATTATTGGGCTTAAATAAGTAACTTTTTTGTTTAATTTTTGGCTATCAAAGTTTTCAGTTTTATCCTTGTTTTATATTATTGAGTTGAAAAATAAGTTATCTTTTTGTTTGATTTTGGGTGTCAAAGCTTTAATCAATTTTTGCAATGTATTCGCTTACTGAGATTTGTATTCGATCTAATTATACCGAAGAGTTTGACATGTAGGGCGTATTTAGCTTGAGTTTGTGATTTCAAAATATTTTGAAATTGCTTCTGAATTTGGTGGTTATTTTGACTTATTTTCAGTTGTACAACCACTTTATTTTATGTTTTACCTGAATCATTGTGCGAGAATTTTGTGAAACTAATCTAGAGTTACTTTGACCAAATAAGCATGGTTGATGTGATTTTCTGGCTTGCTCGTTAATTTTGTGGTGAGACTTCAAATAAGCATGGTTGATATCTATATCTTAACTTCTTTTAATTATTAATCTTTATACGTACAATACATCTTTTAGGTTTCATCATACTTGCCAATATGCTCATGACACTTTTTTGTGCGTAAAGTTATTATATTACCTTCATAAAAAACTTGGTTTATAATTTTATTACTTGTTGTTGTTGTTCTGTGGATCCTATTAATTTTACTCCTTTTATCCAAGAAGATTAGTCACGCTTTGTTCGATCTGTGGTGGACTTGAAGTTGGATTTGCTTAGCATAAGTGTCATGCCTAGGTAAGAAAGTCTTATTGATTTACGATGCATTATTTTGCAAATTCATTCTTGACGTTTCAGATTTATTTTATAGTCAATGCTTAAATGATTATATATTCGAAGATCTAATAAATTTAATTTTTAAGAATTCAAATGTTCCATCCAAGGAATGGATGGATTTACCAAGGTATAGCAAAGAGTATGTCGATGGTGTTCAATCTTTCGTAGATTTTGCTTACTCTTATGGAGATCCTTAAGGTGAAAAAATTCAATACCCATGTATAAAGCGTTGTAATATCCGCTAGACTCGAAGGAATATAGTGTATGATCATCTAATATGTTATGGATTTGTTCAAGGTTATACAAGATGGATTAATCATGGGGAATGAAAAATTTCGATGAATGTTGATTGTGACATGGATGATAATGTTTACTCATACGATGATATTGAAGGGTTATTGAATGATCAATTTAGAGATGTTGCACAAGCTGGAGGAGTGTATGAAGGTCCAAATGAAGATGCCAATAAATTCTATAGCTTAGTTGAAGAGGCAAGCCAAGAACTATATCCAGATTGTAAAGGATTCTCTAGATTATCTTTCACAATCCGTCTGTATTTGTTGAAGTGTCTACATGGATGGAGCAATGCGTCTTTAAATTCTCTTTTAGAGCTATTAAAAGAGGTGATACCTCAGTTGAACATTCCTATATCCTATAATAAAGTCAAATCTATGGTAAATGATCTCGGTCTTGATTATGAAAAAATTGATGCATGTCCCAATGATTGCATGTTATTTAGGAATGACCATAAGGATGATGAATATTGTCATGTCTGTGGAGCTTCTCGATATACTAAATATCCTGAAGTAGATAGCGAGCTTGAGACTTCCAAAAAAGGTTATCATGTTCCAAGGAAAACTTTGAGACACTTTCCATTAATTCCTATACTCAAAAGGCTATTTATGTGCTCAAAGACAGCAGATACATTGAGGTGACATGATGATGAGCATTCTAAAGATAGAAAGTTAAGGCTTCCCGCTGATGGGCAAGCATGGAAAGACTTTGATAGCTTGCATTCAGAATTCGCAAGTGATTCTCACAATTTGAGACTTGACTTGGAAAATGATGGGTTCAATCCATTTCGGACCATGAGCATATCTCATAGCACATGGCCAGTTATTTTAATTATGTATAATTTGCCTCCTTGGATGTGCATGAAACCAGAATACTGTATGCTTTCTTTGATTATACCTGGGCCACGATTACCTGGAAATGACATTGACGTTTATTTACAACCATTAATAGAAGAGTTAAATTTGTTGTGGGAGTCCGAGGTAGAAATATATGATGCTTCAAGAGATCAAACCTTTCAAATGCGAGCAGCTCTTTTATGGACAAGCAGTGACTTTCCTGCAAATGCTATGTTATCCGGTTAGGGTACAAAGGGAAAGTTGGCTTGCCCTTGTTGTAATTATGGCACTAATTCTCGTTATCTTAAACATAGTCAAAAAAAGTGTTATATGGATCATCGTATTTTTCTGCCTATGGATCATCCGTGGAGATCTAATAAAAGGTCTTTCAATGGAAAAACAGAATTTAGGCCTCCTCCGCCTTTGTTAAAGGGAACTGATGTGCTTAATAGCTTACGGAATAGAGTTTATTTTCTGTAAGTGATTTTTAAAATATCCTAGGATACCAAGTGAGCCCACATGATAGCAGGAAAACTTTTTAAGAGTTGGAGGAACTTTTAAATTTTGAACAAGAGGAAGCTTCTCCAATGATACCAAGTGAATCCATTATTTCTTTGACAACTAAAATGTATAAAATTAAATGATATCAATTGTCTCAAAAAGTTCAGAAGCTTACCCACTGTAAATTAGTGGTCGCTCCAGTACGACGGTAAACTGATGCCTTCACGTATAGCTGGAAGAGGAAAGTGTTCATGTCCCCATAAAAGTCAGCATGCTTCTCCCATGGTTGAGAAGCATAACCTCCGTAAATATAGCCTTCTTTGTCTTTTATTATCAATAAAGTTGATCCTTTGTCATCTCTGCAATTCAAGTTGGGAGTTAATATTTGGATAAAAGAGTTTAACACCTGGCTGAAAAAATGATACTACAGCAACCAAACATAAAATGAGAGGAAAAAAGTGATGGCATTTATGCTTAAACTATTTTCTTTTGCTAATTGCAAGGGTTTTGAGCAAGAAATTAAGCTTTTGTTAATTGCTTATTGATGTATATAGATATTTGTTTCTTACATGTATATATATATGATATTTTGAACCTATAATCTGGAAAAAGATTAAATCTTTTACTGGCTTTTAGCTACTTGATTTGGTTTTTTGTATTTTCAAATTATGGAATTAATCATGTACTTTAACTTGTTTTTTATATCTGTTTCTTTCTCTCATTTATTGTTATGTAGTGTCAGATTGTTGGTATATATATATGCTAATAGTAAAAAGAGGTGAAGAAGACTATAAAAAGTTGTATAAAATGACTTGATATTTTAAATCGAATATCGAAAAGCTACTTGAATTTGACGCCAGCATCCCTTCTTGTACAAGAATTTGCTTATCTGTAGTCATTTTGCAGCAAATTGTCATAGATTAAAACATTAGGACTGCTTTCATTGAGGATCAGTCAATTTTCTTGTCTTATGGACAATCAGTGTTATCAAAAGCAAAAAACGCAAAAAACTCTAAGGTCTGTTGGAGAAAATGTATCATTTAGCTGAAGAAGAATTAAGGCTATATTAAGATGGTATGTTGTGAATCCTGTGATAGGATTCATGCACATAACATTTCTTTGTGGTTGTCAATAGCCATTCCACATCTTCAACAACCGATTCTTGAATCATCCTTGGATTCCTCTAGTTGGGTTATATACACCTTATTAGTTTCTTGATTGGGTTTGAGACTCTATTTATGCAAGTTTATCAATGATTCTTGCCTTTTTCAGATCTACATACTACTGTTATGCATATGCTTTCATATCGATTTTGTGGGTTATTAATCTAGGCAAAGTTCTCTGCATACTATATCTATTTATTTTTTCTAATTTATAATTTATTTTGAATGTACGTGTAGGAAAATGCGGGTGATGCAACTGGAAGTGGTGGCCACAAATCAATTTGACCTATTGAAGTAAATGGGGAAGACTTTTTGGAGAATTGTGATGTTTATTATTATTGACACTTATATGAATAAATTTTATTTTGTAGCGTTTATTGCTAGTGAACTTGAAGCAGTGCAATACTACACAAATTATATTTCTTTGTTGAAGTTTATTTCAAGTATATGCATTTGACCAATTTTTATTCTGTTACTTATTATCTAATTTAATGCTTGAGATCATAATGTATATGCTTGAAACAAATATGAATACATAATTTAATGTAGGCAACTAAAATTTCTTAACCACACAATTATAGCAAATATAAATATTTTAAAAATAATTTTACAGCGTACACAAAATTGCCACGTTTAGACAATGTGGCTATAGGGACTAGCAATTTGGCACTATGATTGATGACTGTTGCTTTAGAAGCCACGTTTTAAAAGCGTGGTCTATTGATAATTTTTTATGTTTTTTTATTTATACACATTGTCATGTTGTAGTTTCTTTTTACATGTTTCAAGTTATTTGTCAACAGATTATTTGAATAGGATTTCATCTTAATGAGATTTGCTATTTAGAATTAAGAATGAAGATCTTGCCATATTATGGCTCGTGCGTTGGAGTTCAAGTAAGTGAATTAGAAATGAGCTACGACATTTAATAGGAAAGAAAGAATTAGACATGGGTTGGATTGAGTATAAATGGGGATTTACAGTCGTACCCTATATTTGTGCCACCTTTTAACCTGTACCCTATTTTTTAAAATTATTGATTTGGTAGCCATCTCACAAAAAACCCGTAATAATAAGATAATTACACCCCTGACAAAAGATATAAAACGATCTCCTCCTCTCCTCTTAACAACTTTATAAAAAAATCAGAAACTTGTTCAGATTCATCTTCAGAATTACACTTACATGAAGTTATTTCACCTTGAAGCTAAAACTTCATGCTAATGTAGCATGAAATTATTTCATGTTGAAGCTAAAAATTCATGCTAATATAGCATGAAGTTATTTCACATCAAAGCTAAAATTTCATGCTAATGCATCCTGAAGTTATTTATCCTGCAGTCTACAGTTTTGTCATGAATTTTATCTAAAACTTCAGTCTAAACATGCTGAAATTATTTAGTTCATTTGCTAAAACTTCAGACTAAACATGCTGAAGTTATTTAGTTTATTTTCTAAAACTTCAGACTAAACATGCTTAAGTTATTTAGTTCATTTCCTAAAATTTCAGACTAAACATGCTTAAGTTATTTAGTTCATTTGCCAAAACTTCAGACTAAACATGCTTAAGTTATTTAGTTCATTTGCCAAAACTTCAGACTAAACATGCTTAAGTTTTTGTCTTGTAGTATGTAATTTTCTAATGAGTTTTTGGTAATACATGCTGAAGTTATTTAGTTCATTTACTAAAACTTCAGATTAAACATGCTGAAGTTATTTAGTTCATTTGCTAAAACTTTAGACTAAACATGCTGAAGTTTTTTAGTTCATTTGCTAAAACATCAGACTAAACATGCTTAAGTTTTTGCCATGCAGTATGTAATTTTCTAAAGAGTTTTTGCTAATGCATGCTGAAGTTATTTAGTTCATATGCTAAAACTTCATACCAAAACATGCTGAAGTTTTGTAACGCAGTCTACAGTTTTGTCCTGAGTTTTATTCGAAATTTCAGTCTAAACAAGTTGAAGTTTTTTAGTTTATTTGCTAAAACTTCAGCCTAAATATGCTTAAGTTTTTGTCCTGCAGTTTGTCAATAGTCTTTTATTAAAGAAGGGCAAAATTATCTTTTTAAAATACTTTTAACAAAAAATGGGTATGGATGCAAACGGAAAAATAAAACGGGTATAAGTTAAAAAGGGGAGACCAAATAGAGCGCCCCATGCAATTTTTACGAGTATAAATCTGCTAGGCCCAATAATTTTAGTCACTAGATTAGTAATTAGCTCATTCTTCCATAATAGATAAATGTATCCTAATTTTAAAGATAGAGTAGTGAGTTATAAATATTTCTAAGTGTGGATAACTTGTCAATACTTTAAATAGCTAAAATATTTCCTGACTTCCAAATAACCTCCTATCCATAAACTCTTGGCCTTACAATAATTTCAAATTAGTTTAGAAAAATAATTCAAGTGCGCTAGTTTCTTTAGGCGCGCTTTAAATAATTAAATATCATGGCTATGTGTACGGTTCTCGTGGCATAGCTATGATACGTAATCCCATATACAAGTGCGCATTCACATGACTTAACCAATCAACTTCGAATAATAATAAATATGTTATTGATTGTGTACACGGACGCGTGACATGATTCTTGACATACCAAACAAAAATGAGTACATGTACGCGTGACTTATTTCAAGATAATTTTCATAAATCTAATCAAGCAATAAAAGTGGACATAGGTAAAACATGAGAACCAATAAAACACAGGTTATCCAAAAATAATATAAGCCAAATGTAGTCAATAAAGCGACCGTGCTAGAACCACGGGACTCGGGGAATGCCTACACCTTCTCCCCGGTCAACAGAATTTCTTACCCGGACTTTATTTTCACAGAACAATAATAATAGAGTCAAACCTTCATTTGACTAGGGATTCAAATAAAAGGTGACTTGGAACACCTAAAAAATTAATTCCAAGTGGCGACTCTATAAATCAAATAATCTCTACTCAAATTGGTCACTTTAATTTGAAAAACTATTTAACCCACAATAATCCATGACATACATATTTTTGGGGTAAATGGGGGGTGTGACAGCTCTGGAATAATTGTCGTACCCATTTTATAAATTTAAGTCTTAGTGGCTTATGACTTGTACTACCAGTCCTTGGATTATTGTATAAAATTTCATTTAATTCATTATTGATTCCTTATTACTCTTATTTGAGTTATGTTGATTGTTCGTTGACTTACCTAGCAGAATGGGTTAGGTGCCTTCACGACTAGATGGATTTTGGATTGTGACAGTTTCCCTTTACTACTCTTTATATTTGTCTTTGTATCTTTGTTATTTTCGGACACACTTTATATTAAGTTGAGATCTTGTACTCTTATTAGATGCTTGTAACTAGTTGTGATACCCAGATTTTGGGAGAGCCGTTAAGACAGTTGTGGTGTGTAGACCATATTTGAGATTTATGCATATTTGATATTTGAGTTATGTCATATTTCGCTTTGCTTTTATATTATTGATCGGTTAATGGCTTAATAATTAAACTTTGTTGTTGATGTGAGAGTTGGCTTGCTTAGCAAGTGTGTTAGGTGCCATCACGACCTTTAGTGAGATTTTGGGTCGTGATGAATAGGTACTTGCAGCTCGCTCGTTATAACTAAATGAGCACTGCCCTTCATACTCTTCATTCTGTTTCTGCATTATTTTTTTTATCTATCGTACCTCCAGTCTTCCTTCATACAAAGAAATCATAACACATATAAATGGTTCTCTGTCCTTTTTTATATTGGGCTATGGTTCGATCAAATAGACAGGCCAAAGGTAAGGTATTAAAAAACTAGAACTGTAAAGATATTTGACAAATCGGCCAAAATTAATTATAGTTGCTAGTTAAACATACAAAGATTGTACATTGATAATGTATAGAAATATGTATATTATATACTAATATAAGAAACATACATATATGTTGACTATTATTTTGTAGGGCGGCTACATTTGTAGATTTCCGGAGAAACCCTCGTTATGCGGGGTGATAGATTAGGGTTGCAGAGTCTATAAACAATCTATCTTATGACTTTAGATTGAAGATAGACTTTGCAGCAATCTATCTTATGACTTCAGATTGAAGATAGACTCTGCATCCCTATGATATCCAGCCTTTATGTCCATTAGTGGGAGAATTATAAGGGCAAATAGCTAGTTTTACGGAGTCTTCTTTCTTTTTAGATTTAAAATCAAATTTTACCGCAAATTTTAAACAATTTATTAAAGATAATATGCTTCATCCAACTTTCCATCTATACGAAGAATTAATCAAGGTTAAGTCAATAATCAATCCTGATTCTACTCTTGTCCTATGTAGCTACATCATGGGTTAAAAAACTCCATTTCCCAGTCAATAGTTAAGATAAAATATTTCATCTGGATTTTATACAAATGCCAATATAGATTAAATATCCACACAAGCGCAACACAGAAATATTGACTTGAGGTCAAACATAACTATCTTCACCATTGTATACGGTCAAAACCGAGTTTGTCCTTCGTATAATTAGTCAAGATTGAAACATAATGGACCGAGGGTCATCATTATAATATCGAGATATGATGTGAAGCCGGGTTATCAAGCTCAAGACCCAGACCAATCAATACCGAGCTCAAGTCAATATCGAGCTATGATGTGAAGTGGTGTTATCAAGCTCGAGAGCCAGAGACTGATCAATACCGAGCTCGAGTCAATATTGAGCTCGAGATCCAGAGACCGACCAATACCAAGACCAACCAAGATCGAGCTAAGAGACAAAGAGTCGTTGTAGCCGTACTAGGGGAGAGAATCTCGGCGGGAATTAAGGAAAAGCTATTTAACTAATCTATCATGGGGTCACCACTATGTATTTTTAATAATATCCAAAGTAGGATTCCTCCACTATATTAAGAGTGGCTATCATTTCTGTAAAGGGCATAAGACATTCAACATTCAGACATCAATACACTCTCACATTTCAAAGATTATTGATATTTACACATATATATAGTAAAGATTATCCTTTTTTGGGCTTTGAACATTGATTCATCCTCCTCGTTTATAGATCATTTTTTACTCCATTTGGGTTTGTATTTTATTCCTTTTTTTACAGACAATATTCGATATATTTCTACTTATTTTTCTAATTTATACCAAGTTATATCACGTATCCTTAGAACTATGTATAAACTCAACTCTATCCATTTTTTGGGTAAACAGTTTGGCGCCCACCGTGGGGCTAAGGATAATAGTGGTTATTTGGTATGAATCTCTGCAAAACACACCATTTTATATTTGCTCTTGGAAGTATCTTTGATTTCAGGTTAAAAAAGACGAACTCTCAATTAATGGCCCTACCTATCGATAACGAAGTTGGCCTTTAAGATGAGAACAATAACCTGACGACCGGGAATGAAAGGCCACCCGTCGATCCCGTTGGGTCTCGGGCCATAGATCCAATTGATGATAATCCACATGTGGCCATCGAGGCGAATAGCGTTCCGACCCCGAAAATAGCATTCATAGTTGAACTCGATCTGCAGTTCGAAATACCCAAAATGTTGGAGAAGACGGGATCAGCCTGCGTATGATTTTCAAAATGTTGCAAGCTCAACAAGTAGAGATAGCTCAGTTGCAGAGCCAAACCCAGGCACCGAGCAGGGCCGAGCCCTGTCCACTCGGAGAAGTCACCCACGAAACGGGGCCAGCTGTAGTAAGATCAAATGAATAAGAATCGGGGACTAATTTTGAAATTATTAAGGTGTTAGAGGAACTGACAAAACGAATTGAGTCAGGAGAAAAGAGGATTGAAGAAAACGACAAAAAAGTAGAAACTTATAACTCCAAGTTTGATCAGATCCCGGGGGCACCACCAGTATTGAAGGGCTTGGATTCCAAAACATTCGTACAAAAGCCTTTCCCCCCGGGTGCGGCTCCTAAACCAATCCCCAAGAAGTTTCTCATGCCCGAAATTCCTAAATATAATGGAACGACCGACCACAACGAACATGTCAGCTCTTACACATGTGCCATTAAAGGGAATGATCTAGAAGACGACGAGATCAAATCTGTACTATTAAAGAAGTTCGGGAAAACCCTGTCAAAGGGGCCAATGATATGGTATCATAATTTACCGTCTAACTATATTGATTCTTTTGCTATGCTTGCAGATTCTTTCATAAAAGCACACGCCGGAGCCATAAAGTTCGAGACCTGGAAGTCGGACCTTTTCAAGGTAAGGCAAAAAGACAGTGAGATGCTAAGAGAGTTCGTATCTCATTTCCAAAGGGAATGAATGGATCTACCACCGGTCACAGACGATTGGGCTATACAAGCTTTCACTCAAGGACTGAACGAATGAAGCTCGATGGCTTCACAACAATTGAAGCAAAATTTGATCGAGTACCAGGCTATTACTTGGGCCGATGTACACAATCGATATCAATCGAAGATCAGAGTTGAAGATGACCAGTTGGGTTCTGGGTCCATTATTAAAAGGGACATCGATCGAGAACCAAGGTCGAAAAAGGATCGATATCGGTCGTATAACGGAGATTGTAGGGGTAGCGAACCTACACGTAATTTTGTACGAGGCGAAAGGAGAAGTGATCGAGGCCAAAGGTCTCGGGGGCTGATGAACAGGAATGGGTTCGACAGGCATACTGGACCTAAGGAAGCACCACGGTTATCAGAATATAACTTCAACATCGATGTATCTGCCATCGTGTCGACTATCGGACGCATCAAAGATACTAAGTGGCCTCGACCTCTACAGTCCGATCCAGCCCAAAGAAATCCCAATCAAATGTGCAAGTATCATGGCACCCATGGCCACAGAACCGAAGACTGCAGGTAGTTGAGAGAGGAGGTAGCCTGTTTATTCAATGAAGGGCACCTTCGAGAATTTGTAAGTGACCCGGCCAAAAACTATTTCAAAAATAGAGATTTCAATAGACAAAACGAACAAGAAGAGGCATAACACATCATCTACATGATCATCGGAGGGATCGATGTGCTTAAACGCACTAAGATGTCTATTGTAAGAGAGAAGCGATCTCGGACTCAGGATTACACACCTAAATGAACCTTGTCCTTTAGTGAAGAAGACGCGGAAGGAATCATGTAACCCTATAACGATGCACTGGTAATATCTGTACTTATGAATAAAACTCAAGTTAAGCGTGTGTTAATTGATCCAGGTAGTTCGGCCAACATCATTCGATCAAGGGTCGTAGAGCAACTCGGTCTACAGGACCAGGTCATACCCTCTACCCTGGTACTGAACGGATTTAATATGGCATGTGAAACTACTAAGGGCGAGATAATCTTGCCAGTAAACGTGGTCGGGATCATCCAAGAAACGAAGTTCCACATAATCGAGGGTGATATGAGATATAACGCCCTATTCGGGAGGCCATGGATCCACAACATGAGAACAGTGCCCTTGACCCTTCACCAGGTTCTGAAATTCCCAACATCGGAGGGAATCAAAATGGTCTATGGGGAGCAACCAGCCGCAAAAGAAATATTAGCCGTCGATGAAGTGATTCTGATATCCTCACTATCATCGACAAAGAGATCAGATTCAAAGGAGGAACGGGATACCAAATAGCAATCACAAACGTCAGACTCAATCCAACTAGAGAATCAGAAGACTGACGAAGATTATGACTATGGAGTCCATTCGAGAAGTAAAATACCCCGAATGGCTAGCAAATATAGTGGTAGTCCTTAAGAAGGGAAACAAACTTAGAATGTGTATAGATTATAAAGACTTGACTAAAGCATGTCCTAAGGATTCCTTTCCTTTGCCTAGCATCGATCGTATGATCGATGCCATGGCCGGCCACGAGACTCTGAGTTTTCTCGAATCCTACTCTGGGTACAACCAGATATAGATGAACCCGAAGGATCAGGAAAAGACCTCGTTTATCACCAAGTATGGTACCTACTGTTATAACGTAATACCATTCGGTTTAAAAATGCTGGTGCAACTTATCAACGCCTAGTAAATCGAATGTTTGAAAAATAAATAGGAAAATCAATGGAAGTTTATATTGATGAAATGTTAGTTAAGTCCCTGCGAGTAGAGAACCATTTAAAGCATTTGCAGGAAACTTTCAATGTACTAAAGAAGTACAATATGAAGCTCAACCCCGAAAAATGCGCATTCGGGGTTGGCTCGAGCAAGTTTCTTGGTTTCATGGTGTCCAACTGAGGAATCGAGATTAACCCCGATAAAATTAAAGTTATCAAGGACATCACGGTAGTAGATAATGTAAAGGTCGTGCAAAGGTTAACGGGGAGGATGGCCGCCCTGGGACGATTCATTTCGAGATCCTCAGATAAGAGCCACCGATTTTTCTCACTGCTTAAGAAGAAAATCAACTTTGCATGGACTCCGGAATGCCAGCAGGCTTTGGAAGAACTAAAGCGGTATTTATCGAGCCTGCCTCTGCTTCATACCCCGAAAGTAAATGAACAACTTTACTTGTACTTAGCTGTCTCGGAGATAGCAGTAAGTGGAGTCCTAGTTCGAGGAAAACGAGGTACGTAATTCCCTATTTATTATGTCAGTCGGACCTTAGGCGAGGCCGAAACTAGATATCCACACTTAAAAAAATTAGCTCTTGCTTTAATAAGCACCTCTAGGAAACTAAAACCATATTTCCAATGTCATCCGATATATGTTGTAACAACTTATCCTCTTCGAAATATTTTGTGCAAACCCGAGCTTTCGTGTCGATTGGCCAAATGGGCCATAGAAATTGGTGGATACGATATCGAGTATCGACCCTGAACCGTTATCAAATCTCAAATCTTGGTAGACTTCGTGGATAACTTTTTATCGGCCTTCGTACCCGAGATTGAAAAAGAGCTACTGATAAAATCGGGTACCTCTTCGGGAGTCTGGACCCTTTTCACGAACGATGCCTCGAACGTGAAGGGGTCTGGATTAGACAATGTACTAAAATCATATTTCCAATGTCATCTGATACATGTTGTAACAACTTATCCTCTTTGAAACATTTTGTGCAAACCCAAGCTTTCGGGTCGATTGGCCAAATGGGCCATAGAAATCGGTGGATACGATATCGAGTATCGACCCCGAACCGTTATCAAATCTCAAATCTAGGAAGACTTCATTGCTGATGTTTTATCGGCCCTCGTACCCGAGATTGAAAAAGAGCTACTGATAAAATCGGGTACCTCTTCGGGAGTCTGGACTCTTTTCACGAACGGTGCCTTGAACGCGAAGGGGTCCGGATTAGACATTGTACTAAAATCACCCACAGGTAATATAGTTAGATAGTCTATCAGAACTACAAAATTGACTAACAATGAGGTCGAGTATGAGGCCATGATTGCAGGTCTCGAACTAGCTAGAAGCTTGGGAGCGGAGGTCATAGAGGCTAAGTGTGATTCCCTTCTCGTGGTAAACCAAGTTAATGGGACTTTTGAAGTCCAACAAAATTGAATGCAGAGGTACTTGGATAAATTACAAGTGACCTTACATCAATTTAAAGAATGGACTTTTCAACATGTACCCCGAGAACAAAACAGCGAGGCCGACGCTCTTGCAAACTTAGGTTCATCGGTCGAAGATGACGAACTCAATTCGGGAACTGTCGTACAACTCATAAGATCAGTGATCGAAGAAGGTCACGCCGAGATAAACTCCATAAGTCTAACCTGGTATTGGAGAAACAAATATATAGAGTACTTCAAGAATGGGAAGCTACCATCAAATCCAAAGAAATTGAGAGCTTTGCATATAAAGGCAGCATAGTTCGCCCTGTCCGAAGACGAAACGTTGTTTAGAAGGACGTTCGATGGACCATTGGCAATATGTTTGGGACCAAGAGACACCTATTATTTCCTACGGGAAATTCACAAGTGCACTTGTGGAAACCATTTTGGTGTTGATTTGCTGGTCCACAAAGCAATCAGAGCAGGGTACTATTGGACCAATATGGGCAAAAGATGCGAGGGAGTTCGTTCGAAAATACGACAAATGCCAAAGATATGCGCCCATGATTCATCAACCCGGGGAGCTACTCCACTCGGTCCTATCTCCATGGCCTTTCATGAAATGGGGAATGGACATCGTTGGCCCCCTCCCATCTGTCCCAGGTAAAGCTCAGTTTATTTGGTTTATGACTGATTATTTCTCTAAATGGATTGAAGCACAGGATTTTGAGAAAGTCGGAGAAAAAGAAGTAATAGACTTCATTTAGGACCACATCATATGTTGATTCGGGATGCCAGCCGAGATTGTATGTGATAATGGAAAATAATTCATCGACAGCAAAATAACTAAACTTCTCGAGGATCACAAGATCAAAAGGATTCTATCAACACCGTATCATCCCAGTGGGAACGGACAAGCCGAATCGACTAACAAAACCATCATCCAAAATCTTAAGAAGAGATTTACTGACACCAAAGGAAAATGGAGAGAAATACTACCCGAGGTCCTATGGGCATATCGCACAACATCAAAATCCAGTACCGGAGCAACGCCATTCTCGTTGGTCTATGGCACCGAAGCTCTAATCCCAGTTGAGGTCGGAGAACCTAGCATCAGGTTTTGATATGAAAAAAAGGAGTCAAATAACGAGACCATGAACACGAGCCTAGAATTATTGGATGAAAGACGAGAGGCCGCTCTCGTCCGATTGGCCTCCCAAAAAGAGAGGATCGAAAGATACTACAATCGAAGAACCAATCTTCGACATTTTAAAATCGGGGACTTGGTGCTAAGGAAAGTCATCCTCAACACCCGAAATCCGAATGAAGGGACACTGGGTCCGAACTGGGAAGGACCATATCAGGTTCTCGAAATCATCGGAAAAGGAACCTATAAGTTGGCGTAATAAGCGGCAAATAACTACCAAGCAATTGAAACGTGTCACACCTAAAATGATACTACTGCTAAGGTACGACCCTCCCATGTTCATTTGTATTTCGAAATTAACCCTTGTAGGTGTTCGACCAGAAACAGGGATGATTATTCAACTCGAAGCCTTTAGGTTTGAAAGCACGCGTTAACTTAGAGAAATTCGAGCAAGGTTTTTAATGAGGTAACCATTGATCGTGTTAACTTAGAACAATTCAACAGTATCTGAGGTCTCTTTACAATCAACCTCGAATACTGGGGAACATTGCCCTCGAATATATCAAGTTCGATTCAAGAATGTTACTTCATGGCAACAGGGTCTCGATAGGAAAAATTTGTAAGGGCCAAATGGTCAAACGAACCATGCCCGCGTAGTTTACTCGAGCCCTGGCACAAAACATGAACACATGTATAATGACTTATACAGAGAAATTTCTTCTTTACCAATATCTCATATCTCAGAAAGATTCTTCTACTTTATGTTCCCGATCTATTATGTAAACAGGCTTAAGGGCCGACCATGATCGAAGTATGAATAATTACCCCACAAATCGGGAACTGCCAACCAAATAATCAACGAGATCAAGCTCCATATAGCCTAAGGGCTACTCTTAACTCGAGTTCGAGCAAACACTCACTCGACCATAAATCCTAAGGGCTACATTAACTCAAGTTTGAGCAAACACTCACTCGACCATAAAGCCTAAGGGCTACATTAGTTCGAGTTCGAGCAAACACTCACTCGACCATTCAGCCTAAGGGCTACTCTTACTACGAGTTCGAGCAAACACTCACTCGACCATAAAGCCTAAAGGCTACATTAACTCGAGTTCGAGAAAATACTCACTCGACCATTAAGCCTAAGGGCTACTCTTACTACAAGTTCGAGCAAACACTCACTCGACCATAAAGCCTAAAGGCTATATTAATTCGAGTTCGAGCAAATACTCACTCGACCATAAAGCCTAAGGGCTACATTAGTTCGAGTTCGATCAAACATTCACTCGACCTTTAAGCCTAAGGGCTACATTAACTCGAGTTCGAGTAAACACTCACTTGACCATAAAGCCTAAAGGGATACATTAACTCGAGTTCGAGCAAACACTCACTCGACCATTAAGCCTAAGGGCTACATTAACTCAAGTTTGAGTAAATACTCACTCGACCATAAAGCCTAAAGGGCTACATTAACTCGAGTTCGAGCAAACACTCACTCGACCATTAAGCCTAAGGGCTACTCTTACTTCGAGTTCGAGCAAACACTCATTCGACCATAGAGGCTAAGGGCTACATTAGTTCGATTTTGAGCAAACACCCACTCCACCATTAAGCCTAAGGGCTACTCTTTCTTCGAGTTCGAGCAAATATTCACTCGACCATTAAGCCTAAGGGCTACTCTTACTTTGAGTTCGAGCAAACACTCACTCGACCATAAAGCCTAAAGGGCTACATTAACTCGAGTTAGAGCAAACACTCACTCGACCATTAAACCTAAGGGCTACTCTTACTTTGAGTTCGAGCAAACACTCACTCGACCATAAAGACTAAGGGCTACATTAGTTCGAGTTCGAGCAAACACTCACTCGACCATTAAGCCTAAGGGCTACTCTTTCTTCGAGTTCGAGAAAACACTCACTCGGCCATTAAGCCTAAGGGCTACTCTTACTTCGAGTTCGAGCAAACACTCACTCGACCATAAAGCTTAAAGGACTACATTAACTCGAGTTCTAGCAAACACTCACTCGACCATAAAACTCACTCTACCATTAAGCCTAAGGGATACTCTTACTTCGAGTTAGAGCAAACACTCACTCGACCATAAAGCCTAAGGGCTACATTAGTTCGAGTTTGAGCAAACACTCACTCGATCATAAAAGCCTAAGTGTTATTTTCATTTTGAGTTCGAGTAAACGCTCATTCGACCATTAAGCCTAAGGACTACGTATAAAACCTAAGGGCTACCTTAATTCGAGTCCGAGAAATCATTCTCACTCGACCATAAAGCCCAAGGGCTACATTGATTCAAGTTCAAACTATTGCCCCGAATCAGGGACTACGTGTCAAGCTTAATAAGGCTACTCTGCTTCATGTTTGAGCAAATCATTTCATGTGACATCTATCTATCAAGCCTATGGGCCACCTCAGTTCGGGTTCGAACATTCACTCGGGGACTACCTATAAGAAATGGTCGAGTGCAGTACTTACTATCGGCCCTTACTATCTCAATCTTTGACCTTCGAATAATTATTCAATGCTAAGGCACTTTTGACATTTGTATAAATTAACAAAAAGTCAAAAGATTCAGAAGCCATAAAAGGGAAAAGTTTTATATATAAATCTTTTACAAAGGCAACTCGGGCCGAAGGAAGTTCTTTACAAAGGCCGAAAGCAGCCTCAATAGAAATAACAAAAACTACCTAACATCCTAAATGGCTTGGTCTTCATCGGAGGCCGCATCCTCGGGATCTTCCCCACCTTTAGATTCGCTTGAGCTATCGGAGTCTTCCTCAGGGAAGGCCAGCCTTCGAGCCTTGTTTTCCTCCGCCTTGGCAATTTCAATCTCAGCCCCAACATCGAAGCCCTAAGAATTGACCTCCTCGAGAGCTTCCCTCCGAGCCTGCCATTTAGTATGTTCGACCATGCTCTTGTCCTTGGATTGGTTGACCTCAACATCGATCCTGAACTGGGCCACTTTTGCATCAGCTCTTTTATTAGCCTCGTTAACCTCGGATATGGCCATTTCGAGTTCATTAGCCAAGCTTGCCTTATCGGAAGTGGCCAAATCTAACCGACTCTGAAGCTCTTTAACCCTCTCGATCAGCATCAAGGCATTTTCTTTTGCAGCCCGAAGTTGGCCCTCAGCCGACTCCAGTTGCGCTTGAACGGCCTCCTTTCTGGAAGCGAGGGTATCCATACTTTCTTTGAATTTTTCCCCCTCGGCCATTAGCTCATCCACTTGCGAATTGAGCGGTCCGATCTGCTCAAGGCTCTGCCGAACCTACAGAATCGGATTGTTAGTGGTTATCTCCAATTCATCTTCACTGTCGTGAAGAATTCGAAATACCTGCTCGGCCATCTCCTCATGCTCGTCCCGAGCCGCTGCAAAATCCGCTTGGAGTTTCTCACTAAGAAATTTATAGGAGTAACTTTTCTCAGTGAGGTTTCAAACTTCGGCCTCATGCTCCTCTCGGATTCGGAGGAAAGCCTCGTGATGCAACACCGAAGCCTACATACATTAGGAAAGAATGTTAGAACCATCTACAATTCTAAGTATAAAAGAAACAGCAGAGATGCCATCAGAGTTACCCGATTCAGAGCATGCTGGGCCTCGTTGAAAAGGCAGGCGGGTCCTACCACATTCATCACTAATTGATCCTCTTCGGTTACCAACGACCGAAGGCAACTGGTAACCCCCATTGGGGGAGAGAAAATTCGGGTATCCTCCGAGACGGAGAGCACTACCTTCCGCCTATGATCGGGGTCAACACTCGGGGCCATGAATCGGTCCACCAGTTTTAGAATTGATGAAGACCCGGCAGAGCCCGACCATGATGCTTTCTTTGGTATCGGTAATCCACCAAACCCGATAACCTCCTCTGAGGCAGCTAACTCGATCCCATCCAAAAAACCGTGGATGTCGGTCGGCTCCTAAATGCCCTAGCTGGATCGACCTTCCAACATGCTAGCCTCACGGATCATAGCATCCGAGATCTGAGGGGATCCACTAATATCAACTATTCCGAGCTCTTCCCTCGAGATATCTTCTACTTCCCGAGAAATCCTACCCTCGGTATCCCCTTCAACCACCTCAGCTCGAGACAGAATAGTATCGACTTTTTCTTGTTTTGGGATTATGGCCAGGGTTCCTTTATTTACTTTCGCCGATTTGGAAGATTGTTGTATCACAACATTAGCCCATACATAGGCTAATTCCTCTTCTCCTTCTTCGAGCTCGTCCGTTAATCGGCGGATCGATTCCGAAGGCATGACACCGGAGCCCCCTTTGGCTTGCGAGATTTCTTAGCCGATTTTTTCTTTTCCGAGACCGGATAACTCGGTACGTCTTTTCTTTTCTTTTCTTTAACCTGCTTCAGGGCAGGAACCTCTTCATCACCAGATGGAGGCCTCATGGCAACATCCTTCCGGAGTTATACAAAGGGAAAAAAAGGGATAAGCAACTAAAGAACAACAAATTACAAACAAATTAAGAAAGAGACTTACCATTAATACGGGTCTCCCATCGACCCTTTGATAATTCCACCCAAGCACGCTCGGAGTACTGTCTCTGCAGCACCAGACCTTCAACCCATTGTTTAAGATCCAAAATCGGTTCCGGCATCCGAGCCACGGCTGTGACAAGAAAGGAATAATGATCAAGAAAATGAAATGCAAGTCACAAAATTAAAACGAACGAAGGGAAATAAGCACTCACGGTTCATATTCCATTTCTCAAGAAATGACACGTCATCGGCAGGGAGCAGGTCCAAGGTTTTGACTCGAACAAAACGGCCCATCCAACCTCGGTCACGAGTCTCGTCTATACTCGAGAACGAAGCTTTGGTGGCTCGGCGAGAAAGCTTGATTAACCCTCCTTGATAAAGTCGAGGACTATAAAGGCGTATAAGGTGATCGAGGGTGAAAAGACACCCCTTGATTTTGCTCGAGAAAAATCGAAGAAGAATCACTATTCTCCAAAAAGAAGGATGAATCTGGCCAAGGGTCACGTCGTATCTTTTGCAAAAGACGACGATGACATGGTCTAAAGGACCCAACGTGAAAGGATAAGTGTAAACACTTAGGAACCCTTCCACGTGGGTAGTAATCGATTCATTAGGCGATGGGACTACCACGTGCTTATCATCCAGTTGCATTCTTGTTTGACTTTCTCGAGAATCTTCTCGGTGATTGTACATTGGTACCTCGACGTCGGCTCATATCGGCGCGGTACCAAAGAAGGTTTTTCAACTTTGAAGTCACTGACAGTTGAACAACCTACCGGAATGAATTCCTCAGGGCGAGGCTCCTCCGCATCCTCACCGTCGGCGGGACGTGATGAAGAAGCGGCCTCTTTTTGCGGAACGGTTTTAGATATCTTGACCATCTAAATTTTCAAGAACAAAGAAGATGGGAAATTGAAATATTTGGGTGTTTGGCGAAGAACAAGCAAAGAAATTTTTAAACCTGGAAATAGAGAACTTTGGTGAAAGCGAAGAACTGTGAAGTTTGGAATGAGAAGAGTTGAAGGTAAAGGTTTGAAATGATGAAGAAATGAGGCTATTTATAGATTTCACAGTGACGGTTCGAAATTGGCAGTGGCCGACCATCGTCTAACGTGTATTTAATGCCTTGATAACTGGACCGATGGGATATTTGTCACATACGTCATAATCAGGCTCGATGCAGATGTCAGTGTGTATCTAGTCAAAAGTCGAAAAATCATATCGTTTCTCGCCACATTCTTTCTGAAAAATGAGGGGACTATCTGTATACGGTCAAAATCAAGTTTTTCCTTCGTATAATTAGTAAAGATTGGAACATAATGGACCGAGGGTTGTCATTATAATATTGAGATATGATGTGAAGCCGGGTTATCGAGCTCAAGACCCGAACCGATCAATACCGAGCTCGAGTCAATATCGAGCTCTGATGTGAAGTGGTGTTATCAAGCTCGAGAGCCAGAGACCGATCAATACCGAGCTCGAGTCAATATCGAGCTCGAGATCCAGAGACTGACCAAGATCGAGCTAAGAGACAAAGAGCCATTGTAGCCGCACTAGGGGAGAGAATCTCGGCGGGAATTAAGGAAAAGCTATTTAACTAATCTATCATGGGATCCTCACTATGTATTTTTAATAATACCCAAAGTAGGATTTTTCCACTATATTAAGAGTGGCTATCATTTCTATAAAGGGCATCAGACATTCAACATCTAGATATCAATACGCTCTCACAGTTCAAAGATTATTGATATTTACACATATATATAGTAAAGATTATCCTTTTTTGGGCTTTGAACATTGATTCATTTTGCTCGTTTATAGATCATTCTCTACTCAATTTGGGTTTGTATTTCATTCCTTTTTTACCGTCAATATTCGATATATTTCTATATATTTTTTTAATTTGTACCAAATTATATCACGTATCCTTAGAAATACGTGTAAATCTAACTCTGTCGTTTTCGGGTAAACAATCATATTAGTTTGAAGTAAGAAAATATTCTAAAAAATAATATATTATAGAGAGAACTTTTATTTGTGTTTATTCGCGATCATTCAATACATATTTGATATGATTACTCATCAATTGGCATTGACAATAACTGCCTTTTCTTTTGCATTAATTTGCTTGGCAAACTATTTGACATGTACAAAGGCTTTGATTACTTCCTGCAGCTGCACATGTACAACTATGAGGCATCATACTTGCTGGCCACTGGAATAGAGCTAGATTGCCACAACTAATTTTATCACATGTTTGATTAGCCTTGAAACTTCCAGGGCAAAATTTAGGATCACCTAAAACAAGAAAAGAGAAGACTACATATTAATAAATGCGATTAAAAAGATGGAGATGGAAAACTTTCCAAGACATATATACTAGCAGGAAAGAGGGTTTACATATGCATTGAAGAAGACAGTCGTACCTAGTGCAGGATCAAACAAAGTGAAAAATATTGCCATAGAGAGGAGGAAAAGCATAATGTAACTCTTCATTTTTGTTCACTCTTGAACTTTTGTATATGTGAAAGTATGAATTGTTAATGCTATTTAGGCCACTTATATAGGGCTTTAAGGAATATATGGTATTATGATATTACTTCAAATAAAGCTAGTAATCTGGAAGATAGTAAACTACTTGCTAAAAAAGAAGTTACCAAGTAACTACTTTTTTGCCTCATTAAGTACCTACCAAGATATTAGTTTAGTACTAGTATATAGATTACATAACTTAAAAAATTTGAGATATTATTCATGTTCAACCAATAAAAATATGATATTCTGATTCTCCATCTAAAATCTGCAAAAAATAATAGAGCCTAAGATTCCCTTATCATTTTTCTTGATTTGAGATTGCTCTACTCTACCTAATACAATGTTCTGCATACAGCAACTACGTCAAACTAGCTAAAAGAGGCAACAATGTTAAACTAGCTAAAAGAGATAGATATTCGCCGTCTGTGGGGATCGAACCCACGACCACGTGGTTAAAAGCCACGCGCTCTACCACTGAGCTAAGAAGGCTATTATGTCCTCCATATACTATGGACATTTTAATCTCTAAGCCACAATTAAATCAGCTAAAGAGTTGCTCTTAACTGCACTGCAAAACATTACGGCTTAAAAAGATACAAAGGCTTTTTTTCTGGAAAATTATTCATAAGCTAAGTGATTTTATAGCTAGAAAGTTAGTTTAATTATTATAAAACAAATGTAAGTTCGATAATCATTTGAGAAAATTATGTTCCACTCGACATCATGCTAGAATTCATATTTCCCCTTGATAGCTTTCTTTCCAATTCTTATTCGATATAAAGCATGGTAGTAGGCTTATTTAATCTTAACAAGTGCACTATATGAAGTTCGTAAAAAAGTAATTAGGAAATTTTTGGTTGCTAGTTATGTAGGGATTACAATATATGAATATAGTAAATACCTTGCATCCCATTTTTTTGTGAATATGTTTGTGTCACGGTCCCAAAATCACCGACCGGCTTTGATAGCGCCTAATTCACTTGCTAGACACGCCAAGTATAACAAAAACGAAATATAAATACCGAATTAACAGAAATAGTACAAGCCTAAGGCCAATTAATATAAACATCAGTGTCGATACATAACAAATTCCGCATATATGGAATAAAGAGTCATGAGCTCTAAGACAAAATACAAGTCTGAAATGACAAATAACAATACTGTCTGAAATGACAAATAACACTACTGTCTGAATACAAGACAACAGTACAAAATGAAAAAAGATGTCAAGACTGCGGTTGAGATGCAGCTCTACCTCGTCTCTCGGATGACAACTCAGCAAGTAAACCTCAGCTACTGGTGGCTCGGTCCAACACCTGGATTTTCACAATTAAGTGTAGAGTATAGTATGAGTACAACCGACCCCAAGTACTCAGCAAGTATCATAACTAACATCGGCGAGGAAATAGAAGCAAGACTTATAAATGATACCAACTATCACATGTACAGTTCATAAATCCAACAAGTACATAACAATAATATGATCAGTCATAAATCACATAAAGATCCACCTTGGTGCAACAAATTACCTACGTACTCTGCTCAGTCTTCGATCCAACATATAAAGGAGATATGCAAATAATTAAGTAAACTACCAAGGAAATTGCAAGAAAAGATGAAATGCAACAACCAAGCAACACTGGCTAGCTTTTTGTCACGACCCCAAAATTTCACCTAAGGTAGTCATGATGGCACCTAGTTTCTAAGACTAGGTAAGCTTAACATTCATAAATAACTTAACATAAATAATGAATTAAGATAATAAAATAAACTGATAAAGCTCATAATAACTTTAAATATGGAACATTAATAACATAATCCCCAAAATGGTGGAACTGAGTCATAAGCTCTACAGATATGAACTAAGAATCTCTAATACAATATTGTCTGAGTAGAAGATGAATAGTAGTAAAAGTAATGACTGAAGGTGACTCCGAGGCCTGCGAGCGTCGGGCAGGTATACCTTGAAATCTTCGAAAATAACTGTACGATCATTGGCATCCGGCACGAGCAGATGTACTTGGATCTGAACAAAAATGTGCAGAAGCATAATATGAGTTCATCACAATGGTACTTAGTAAGTATTAAGCCTAACCTCGTTTAGAGTAGGGACGAGACCAGGTCAAGATACCTACTAGGATATGAATAACTGAACAAAATATAATATAGTCTAATAATGTGAAGCAAGGTAAATAGATGACAATAAGGTCGTATAATAATGTAAGATAACCCAGGAATGAACATATGATGAGAACAACAAGTAATCAAGTACGGACAAATACAAGAAAAGCAAAGGAGGAAACATCAAGAGTTGTTCAATCAACAAGCATTTTAACATAGAATGTACATCAATAATCAAAACCGAGGTACCACACCTCATAACTTCATTTCACAAATCACAATCTTTCCTTATATCGCCACGTGAGCCTTAATTTAAAATTTTTTGAAAATATTTTTTCCGAAATAGCAACACGCACTTTAGCCCCTTTATGTCGTCATGTGGCTTCAAGTAATTCCATTACTAGAAACACACACATAAATCTCACATTATGCCACCGCATGCATATTAACCTCTAATCTTATACTGCCGTATGCGATCAATATCACAATACAATAACAAATCGCACCACAAGTACCCATATATCACAACTTGCCAAAATCAACAATACCAAAGTTACCACGACATATAGCCCACGGCTCAACCACAATGTGAACAAGAACCTCAATAATAACAAAATGAATGAGAATTATTCAACAAGGAAAGATAACTCAATAATCAATAACTTCAACCTCAATATGATAATGGCTTTCATAACTTCCACTTCAATAACTCAAAATGAAGATATTCCCACGAAAAAATAACTTCCAATTCAATTGTATAACATAAGCTTAACAACGAAAAAGATAGTATAAAATAGCAACTATGTCTAAATACATGAGAATAATTCAACACGAAGAGACATTATGGAATAATAACTTCAAATGAGAATAACTCCACAATTAAAAAGGCACATAACGATAAGAGAGATAACAACATCAATTAAGCCATATAAAAGCATGTTTGACAATAAAAGATTGAGCAGGTGATAACAACATCAAGTAAAGCATGCAAGAGCAATTTAACAATGGAAGATATAACATGATATTACATTTTTAATTAAATGCATGAAAGAGCCTAAGAGTCTAATCCGGTCAAAATCGCGTACACGCTCGTCACCTCGGGTACACGTCTTTCATATAATTAAAATAACACAAAGCCCTAAGGAGTATTTACCTCACACAAAGTTAGACAAGATACTTACCTCAAACAAACTAAATCACTCCACTAATAAGACTTTTCTACGAAAATCTCACTCCAAACGGCTCGAATCTAGCCAAAATATCTTAATACCATAAATACAAGCCATGAAAAGCAATTTCGGATAATAAAGTTTCAATCTTTAATGAAACTTAAAATGTCAACTCAAAAAGTCAACCCCAGTCAGCACTTTGGAACCCGACCAAACTTACAAATTCCAAACACTCATTCCGATACGAGTCCAACCATACCAAAATTATCCAATTCCGACCTCAAATCGACCTTCAAATCTCAATTTATGGTTTCGGAAAGTTTTTACAAAATCCCTAATTTCTCCAACTCAAATCACTAATTGAATGATAAAAACAATGATGGAATCATGATTAATGAACAAAACCGAGTCAAAAACACTTATCCCAATCCAATCCTTGAAAATTCCCTCCAAAATCGAGCTCTCTAACTCAAAAGGTAGAAAATGAAATAAACCCTCGATTCCATCCTTTTTTTGTCTAGTCTTTCTGCACTTGCGGGAAAATGGTCGCTTCTGCCACATCGCATCTGAGGAAAACGATCGCAGATGCGGCTTGACTAAGGACTCAACAAATTCCTCTTCTGCGGACCACACGGAGCATCTGCGCATCCGCTTCTACGCCAAAAATATCGCACATGCGGTCCTCCGTCAAAGTCCAAATTTCCGCATCTGTGGAGCATTGCTCGCTTTCGCGATGCACACCTGCGCGCTCATGTCTGAAACTGCGGACCCAGTTCACCAAGCCAAAAGTCACACATGCAGCAATGCAGCCG
Source organism: Nicotiana tomentosiformis (assembly GCF_000390325.3). Classification (NCBI taxonomy): domain Eukaryota; kingdom Viridiplantae; phylum Streptophyta; class Magnoliopsida; order Solanales; family Solanaceae; genus Nicotiana; species Nicotiana tomentosiformis. Next base: position 178,476,927 of record NC_090813.1, read on the forward strand.
CTTCTGCGGCCCAAATTGCGCAGGTGCAAATGCACCAGACTTCAGCAGGCATCAAAATCCTCTAAGTCCAAAATGAATTCGGATTCGATCTGAATCACACCCTGGGCCCCCCGGGACCCCGTCCGAACATACCATCAAGTCCCAAAACACAAAACGAACCTACTCGATGCCTTAAATCACATCAAACAACATTAAATCTATGAATTGCACCGCAATTCAAGGTTATTAAACCAACGAACATTCAATTCTACAACTAACGCCAAGTCATATCAAACCAACTCCGAATGAGCTCAAATTTTGCATGCAAGTCCCAAATGACAAAATGGACCTATACCAACTCCTGAAATCACAATCTGAGCCCGATATCAATAAAGTCAACCCTCGGTTAGACCTTTCAAACCTTCAACTTTTCAGCTTTAGCCAAAAAAGCACCAAATCAACATACGGACCTCCAAATCAACATCTAGACATACACCTAAGTCCAACATTACCATACAAAGCTATCAGAACCATCAAAGCTCCTTTTCGGAGTCGTCTACACAAAATTCAAACTATGTTCAACTCTTCCAACTTAAGCTTTCAACCTTGGGACTAAGTGTCCCAATTCACTCCGAAACCCACCCGAAACCAAACCAACTACCCTGGCAAGTCACATAACCAGAGCTAAATATAGAGAAGGAAATAAATAGAGGAACAGGCTTAAAATACTCAAAACGACCGATCGGGTCATTACATTCTCCCCCTCTTAAAACAAACATTCACTCTCGAACGAGTATAGAGACATACCTGAAGTGCTGAAAATGTGAGGATAACGGTTACGCACATCATGCTCAGTCTTCCAAGTCACCTTCTCGACTGGTTGACCCCTCCATTGAACCTTTACTGAAGCAATGTTCTTGACCTCAACTTTCGGACCTGTCTGTCCAAGATGGCCACCGGCTCCTCAACATAAGTCAAATCCTTGTCCAATTGGACTGAGCTAAAATCTAATATATGGGACGGATCACCATTATACTTCCGAAGCATGGAAACATGCAACACTAGGTGAACTACCGATAAGATGGGTGGCAATGGAAGTTTGTAGGCCACTTCCCCCACTCTCTCAAGGATCTCAAAAGGACCAATATACCTAGGGCTTAACTTGCCCTTCTTCCCGAAACTCATCACACCCTTAATTTGGTTCTCATTTTAATATTTTTTTTGAAATCATATTTCCTTCAATTAAATAGTAAAAGATGGAATTTACATAGTGAATAATAATATTTTTAACAAATTTCAATACAGGACAAACCAAATCACCCCAAAACCCGGTGTCACAAGTGCATGAGCCTCAACTAGAAATGTAAAATAAAATACAACATTTGTCCGGAAGATAAATTCGGACAGGAGAAAGATAAATACTTTGAAGGAGACTCTGCTGGCTGCGGACTTGTGACGTGGAATACAGCTCACCTAAGTTCCCGCAATAACTGCGCCTCTACGCCCACAAGGCCACTAGACATATATGCACCTGCACAAAAATGTGCAGCAAGTGTAGTATGAGTACGTAAATTAACACGTACCCAGTAAGTATCCCGCTTAACCTCGAAAAAGTAGTGATGAGGGGTCGACTTCGACACTTACTATGGGCTATAAATAAAATATCAATGATATAATTAAGTATGGATTACGTAGAACGGATGTAAGCTCAATATCATGAAATAAGTGAATAATTCTTATGTTAATAAGAAATTTCCAAATTTATTTTTTCATCATTTATCAATTTGTATCTCAGGCCAATGAAGCAATATCAATTATCATAAATTTCAAAGTAGCCAACTCAATCATGCGCAAATCATGCCGAGGTCGTACGGCCCAATCCAACATAATATTTAAAATGTGCACTGTCGAGAGTCGAACGACACGAACCATAGATGCATTTATTTAAGCTGCCGAGGCGTTCGGCCCGCTCCACAAAAGAGAAAACACATTAAACAATCAATTCAAGATTTATTAAGGGGCAATTATTCCAAAATTTCAAATTCTCATTTAACGGTCAAGTAAATGAAGTTTAACCTTTTTAAAGTTCCCTTACCAAGTTTCGATATGATTTAAGCAATTTAGATTTAGGATGCAAGCATCGCAAGTACGACATGATATTGGTCCTAGACTACCCAGACATAAGCATATTAGTAGCTACGCACGGACTCTTGTCATCTCGTGCGTACGTATCCCCCCACAAATAGGAACACATAATGATTTGATTCACCTATGGGGTTACTTTCCTCTTACAAGGTTGGAAAGGAGACTTACCTCGCTCCGAAATTCCATAACCGGCTCCCAAGCCCTTCTAACAACTCAAACCGTTGCACATCGCTCCAAAACTAGTCAATAAATGTGCAAACCCATAAATATATACTCTAATACTCAAAATAATTCAATTTATAACAATTTCCAACTCCGCTCGAAAAATCGATAAGGTAACCCTCGGGCCCACGTGCCCGGATTCCGAAAGTTTTCAAAGACAAACACTACCCATAGCACTACGAACTCAAATATATAATTTATTCCAAATTCCATGTCCAATTTTGTGGCCAAAATCCAAAAATATCAATTTCTAGATTTTTCTTCAAAATCTCAAATTTCTACTAATTTTCAAGTCTAAATCCTTATATAATCTAAGTATTTGACTTGCAATAGGTGGGAATAACTTACCTTGACATAGATGACGAAAATCTCCCTTCCAAGAGCTCCGAAAATCGCCCAACCAAATGAAAAATGGGTGAAATGTACCCAAACCCCACTTTAAAAAAACATTCTACCCAGCCTGACTTTCCAAATCTGCGGTACACCAGCCACACCTGCAGCTCCGCACATGCGGAAATTCCATCGCAGGTGCGGTTCCAGCTCGGCCCAACAATCCCTACATATGCGCCCCATGTAGCGTATCTGCGCATCCGCTTCTGCGGCTCTTCATGCGCAGGTGCGGTCCCGCTTCTGCGGAACTTGATCGTATCTGCGGTCCCAGCCAGGACCGCTTTTGCGACCCTCTTGGCCGCTCTGCGGCTCCGCACCTGCGGCCAAAACCTCACAGGTGTGGTTACACCAGATACCAGCTGCCTTAGCATTTCTTCCAAGTCCAAACTCGATCTGTTAACCATCCGGAATCCACCTGAGGCTCTCAGGACATCAACCAAATATACCAACACGTCCCAAAACACATTACGAACTTAGTCAAGCCTTTAAATCAGATCAAACAATGCTAACAACACGAATCACCCTCCAGATCAAACTTAATGAACTTTGAAACTTCAAACTTCTACAATCGATGTCGAAACCTATCAAATCACATCTGTTTGACCTCAAATTTTGTACACGAGTCACATTCAACATTACAGACCTATTCTAACTTCCGAAATCGGAATCCGACCCCGATATCAAAAAGTCCACTCCCGGTCAAACTTCTTAAAATTATCCAAATTTCCAACTTTCGCCCAAATGACCCCAAAAGGACCTACGGACCTCCAAATCCACTTCCGGACGTGCTCCTAAGACCGGAATAATCATACAGAGCTATTCCCAGACTCAGAATCCCAAACGGACGTCGATATCATTGAAATACACTACAACTCAAATTTAAAAGCGCTAAAATGCTCATGGGTCATCCAATACCCGATCCGGACATACGCCCAAGTCCAAAATCACTATACGAACCTGTTGGAACCTTCAAATCCCGATTCCGAAGTCGTTTACTTAAAAATCCCACTTTAGTTAATTCCTCCAACTTAAAGATTCCGAAATTAGAATTTTCTTTCCAAATTAACTCTGAATTTCCCGAAATTAAATTCCGACCACGTGTACAAGTCATAATACCTGAAGTAAAGCTGCTTAGGGCCTTAAACCGTTGAACGACGTGCTAGAGCTCAAAGCGACCGGTCGGGTCATTACATTCTCTCCCACTTAAACATACGTTCATCCTCGAACGTGCTAAGAACTGCTCTGGAGTTGTCTGAAATCATTGGTCAACACCTTGTGCACCTACCCGTGCTACCACAACCCAGTTGAGCACATTAGCTCGAGCCAATTTGAAGATCTTCCTCCTGATTTAGCCAAGTAAGTCTTAGAGTCAAATTCCAACATCCGAAATTCTCCACCAGGCCTGTTTCCAACATATGAACACCGTATCAATCACTACACATTGCACCAAAAATGATTGTATACCCTTACTAAATTCTTACCATGCACCGCATAATTCACATGACCAAAATAACATCCTCCGATAACAATAGCCGAAATTCCACGAATCTGATGCCCACAATACACTTCATGACACGTATAAGTCATGTTCAAACTCTTGAAATGCTGCCACAATGGGAGAGATGTGCAGAAATTCATAACCAACTGCTGAGTCAAAAAATCATTGGGTGTCTTCTCTTGACAAGAACCATTACCTCATTATGAACCAAATAACGATATTTGCTCTCTAATATGCTTTATATAAATCTGATCGCACTGATCCCAGGTCGAAAAATCTCGTCTCACCCAGTACAAGTCGTTCCGGCAATAAACCACCACAAACACTACCAAAGGTTTCATATGATGCCACCATGTACCAACAAATCCACAAACTCGAATGTGGTACATAAGGTAAACGAACTCTGGAAAGGACTACTCAACCCACGTAATTAATTTAAACAACTGAAAAGATGTTATGAACCCTCCCCAGGAACTGAGAAGCAAAACACACAAGAATAGGTATAGGGAACTGTACTCAACATCACACTATTGCAGCGTGCAACCCGATCCATACATGACATCATTACGGCGTGCAACCCGATCCAACCATGATACCTGTTGCGGAGTGCAACCCGATCCAACCATGATATCCGTTGCGGCATGCAACCCGATCAAAACAACATCTCTGTGGCGGTGTGCCACCCGATCCGAACATAGTAATAAATGGGGAAATACCCATCAAGCCAGAAATATTTATACCTTACGAAATGCCCGAATATCAACCATAAGCACGCCAAGTGCATAATACAAATCCTGAGGAGATGGGTAGCGTCATACGCTATAAAACTCAAGCACAACTAAGGTGCGATATATGATTTGCATCTCGAGAGCTATCCTGCTCACATAACACCACTGCTACACGGGACCTCAACACATTGTATAATTAATCAAGCTGACTCACGACCCACATGGCACAATAGAGTATTACATGAAATAGCGGGCGACAAAATTAACATCCCACGCCCGAATACTCCTCCATAAGGAATGCTATGCTGAATGAACACACCAGGCTGGTGTAGAATACACATCCACATCTGGACCCATCAACGGACCCCAAACCGATTCTGATAATAACATGATTGGGAAAATACCCTCTCAAGGATCTATAATGACCTTTTTCCCATGACACACAAGAACAGCCGTCGAATATCGAACAAACTTTCACAATTCACAATCAACCGAATAGAGCGCCTTTCAGGCCTAAACTCTCACATCAGCGATAGTACCAAAATCTCCATACTTGGTTTAAAATCTTTAATCAATCAAGTGACTACATGTCACACTTATACAATCTTCCCGTGAGATACGCTCTCACGACCTTCCGCACCAAGTAACAAGTCTGCACATCCATACCACCGGCCACACTAATGCTGTAAAGCAAATCAAGAAGCCGTAAATCAGTACACAAAGCCTCTTACATAGGACACCGATCTCAGGTGACGCTAAGACAATAACAGCTTACTCCAAACATCTGAATTCTTCCTTGATCATCCGAGCTCATGACATTCTTGTCAACATCAAACCGCAACCATGATCCTCAGCTTTCAATTCCCCATGCCGCTCACTGCACCTAACATGTCAATATGTGAGAGTACCAGAATCCCATAATAACCCCCGATCCACTAATAGGATAAACACTTCATCATATAGAAACTTTTTACTTAGCTCATTTCAGAAGAACCAATGCAACACGCAACTGAATTCCCAAACCGCAGAAAATACAACCTCATGTCGTAATTTAAACTGCCATAACTCTTCCGAAAATCCATTTACACAACAAAGCCATACGAATCGAATACCTCCCAAATCAACCAAGTTGTGGTGACGCTCAAGCCCAAGTGCATAACTACAAACCACATGTATAACTTCATGTTGTAGAAACTGGTCACTACCATAACCGTGCTGATTCAACTATTACCAACCGAGCCACTTCTTCTTCTTTACTCGGGATTTTCCCTAGAAATAATAATAGCTCCATTCAAAACATCATGAACCCAAATCTGCGCTCATCCTAAGTGGGCCTCATTTCACGAGACCACGCTGTCTCACAACCCCTGAACCATCTCATACCCTTCTTGTGCGCATATTCACATCTTCAACTGGTACACCCATTCTGATAATTTCCCTATGATTCCGAAGTTATTTTCTCCCATCTTCCAATACTGTATCACATACCCAATGATAACATAAAACATTCCAAGCCCTTTTTTATAATCCACTGCAAAAGCTCAATACTTAACCATACTACTGGCTCAAAATCCTTAGGCACCGCACTTTGAACCCACTAGAACCATTGTTGAGAGTCACCCACTCTGACTTGTTCCCAATTATGATCAAGCTCCAAGGCCCTGCTGGCACATGAACACCTTCTCAAAGAAGCAACCGGCTGAATTCCTTTCCTTGTACATCACATCTACACGAAGCGTAAACTCTAAGTCTTCCCAAAACCTGAACATTAACCGATAAAATATAACACACATTTCTCAAATCCTTGGCTCAAATCATGTCACGACCCAAAATTTCCCACCAACGGGACCGTGATGGCGCCTAATATTTCACTTGCTAGGCAAGCCAACGTTAGAGAATCATTAACCAATTCCTTAGTTCCATTTAGTAATTAACAATAATTAACTCAGATGAAATATAATAAGTGCGGAATATCATAAAACTGTATTAATTACTACCACCCGGATCTGGAGTCACAATTCACGAGCATTCTAGAATTTACTACAAGTAATAATCTGAAAGAAATACAATTGTCTGAATGAAAGAAACAGTAGAACAGAAAAGATAGGCGGGGACTTCAAGGTCTGTGAACGCCAACAGATCTATCTTGAGTCTCCGGACAGCGGACCAATAGCAAAATCTCGATCAACCCGAACCGGTATCAAAGTCTACACAGAAAGTGCAGAGTGCAGCATCAGTACAACCGACTCCATGTACTGGTAAGTGTCGAGCCTAACCTCGGTGAAGTAGTGACGAGACTAGGACAAGACACCCACATATAGCCTGAACAGTATAATCATGCTAGTGGCAACAACAGTAAATAAAGAAACAACACAGAAATAATGGGAAGGGAACATACAGTGGGGGAATACAACATAAAGAGTGAGAATAATGAAAAGACAGAATTAAACCGAAAATCCTTAAACGAATTGAGAAATTAAAACAGCAAGGAAAACTGCACGGCATCACCCTTCGTGCTTTTACTCTCAGCCTCACCAAATAAATAAATAGAACGGCACGGCATCACCCTTCGTGTATTAAACCTCTCGTAATATACACGGCATCACCCTTCGTGCTTTAAACCTCTCATAATATACACGGCATCACCCTTCGTGCTTTAAACCTCTCATAATATACACGGCATCACCCTTCATGCTTTAAACCTCTCATAATATACACAGCATCACCCTTCGTGCTTTACACTCTTCCTCACAATTCACATAATCAATAACAACGGATAGAGAGAAGTTTCACAAAGAAATCAATATTTCATCAATGATTACTTTCACAATTTAATATCTCAACCTCGAATCAATATTCACAATTTTATCAACCTTGGTGAAACCGGATACAAGTCTCCCAACATTTCAACAACAACAATAAGCATGGATAACAAGATTTAAGACTACAAATTTGCAAAAATGGAATTTTACTCGTATGCTATGACTCGACCATAACGCATAGATGCTCGTCACCTCAACTATACATCGTATTCAACAACAAAACACGTAGCAAATACTCACACAATACCTATTCCCTCAAGCCAAAGTTAGACACAATACTTACCTCAATTTCGCAAGCCACTCACTGTTCAAGTATCGCTTTCCCTTTAGAATTCACCTCCAACCCACTCGTATATAATCATAATTAGTTTAATATCATCAATTATCGCTAAAGGAATCAACTTTAATGCATAATTACAGTTTTTCTAAGTTTTCCTAACAAAAGTCAAAAACCGACCCCGGGCCCGCTTGGTCAAAACTCGAGGTTCGGACCAAAATCCATTTACCCATTCACCCCCGAGCCCGAATATGTAATTAGTTTTGGAATCCGACCTCAAATTGGGGTCTAAATACTCAAATTTTCGAAATTCCTAAGTTCTATCCAAAAATCCTAATTTCACCATAAAACTTCTAGATTCTAGGTTGAAATCTTGTTATAAGATGTAAAAGATTGAAAGAAAAGAGTTAGGAATCACTTACCTATGATTTGGGGAAGATTTGGTCTTTGGAAAATCGCCTCTTAAGGTTTAGGGTTCGAAAAATTGAAGAATGAAATGAAAAATCCCGTCTAAGTCCAAGGTTATCAGCGGCGGACGTCGCATTTGCGACCTGAGCTTCGCAATTGCGAAGCTCGCAAATACGAAGGGGTCATCGCAAATGCGAGATCCTTCACATTTTCGCAGCCTTCGCATTTGCGAAGAATATATCGCAATTGCGACAATTGGCCCATCGCATTTGCGGGCAGAAATTCGCATTTGCGAACATACCCTTCCCCAGACCCCCATCGCAATTGCGAAGAAAATCTCGCAATTGCGAGAACATGCTGGCCCAGGCCTTCTTTGCAATTGCGATAGATACCTCGCAATTGCCAGGCATGCTTATTTTGCATTTGCGAAGCGTGATCTCGCAAGAGGCCTGCAACAGGTTCAGTTATACCAAAAAAATTTTTTAAGTTCAAAACATCCCGTGGCCTATCCGAAACTCACTCGAGGCCTCGAAGCTCCAAACCAAACATGCACACAAGTCTAAAAATATCATACAAATTTGCTTGCGCGATCAAATTGCCAAAATAACACCTAGAACTACGAATTTAGCACCAAATCAAATGAAATTCTCAAGAACACTTTAAAATTCATATCTTCTCAACTGGATGTCTGAATCACGTCAAATGAACTCCGTTGCTCACCAAATTTTACAGACAAGTCTTAAATGTCATAATGAACCTGTACCGGGCTCCGAAGCTAAAATACGGACCTGATACTAACAATGCCAAATATCAATCAATTCTTAAAAATAAATAATTTTCAGACTTTTAATTTTCATCAAAAATTCATAACTCAAGCTAGGGACCTCCGAATTAAATTCCGGCATACGCCCAGGTCCCATAATTCGATACGGACCTATCGGGACCGTCAAAGTACGGATCCAGGCTTGTTTACCAAAAATGATGACCTAAGTCAACAAAAATCAACTTTTAAGGCAAAAATTCTTATTTTCATTAGTTTTCAACGTAAAAGATTTTCGGAAACCTACCCCGACTGTGCACGCAAATCGAGAAGGATAAAAATGAGATTTTTAAGGCTTAAGAGCGTAGATTTGAAAAGCATAAGATGACCGTTTGGGTCATCACAAATCACCACTGATGTTTTCTTTCCTTAGTCGTAGCAACCCACCAATATGTCGATAACCAGAAACCTCACAAATAGACAACCATGCAATCCAATCATAGACAATGGGGCTCTCTCACTTAGCTTAAAGCTACCATTGCATAACTCTAGAATCCACCGAGACTACTTATCCCCCATTGACATGATTTTGCACAATCAACCCGCCAAATTCCTCGAAATCCTTATGTCAAATATTTCATGAACATTTTGAATCACTAGCCACATTCACATATTCGACCTCTTATTGGAAGCCAGTAAAATCCTTCGTAGAGGCTTCGTCGACACCATGCAACCGCCAGCCTACTCACAGGAGATAACTCACCTGTGGAAAGTCCATGTCGACACCTTCCAACGGCGTTGCACTAAGTACCATTACTATGAAATCCTTAAACAATCCTGAGCCCGTGCTCATTCACCAATTGTACAAGCCCGTTCACTCCCCATTGACATCGTGCGATGATACATTCCAATCCAAAGTCATGTTGTATCCTTCTTCATATCAAGCAACTCCTTCCTGTCGCACCCAATCTTCCTCAATATAGCAGCCAATATTCCAAATCAAGCATGTAGACCTAGTCACTGTCCACCATGAATCCCAAATCACTCTAACTTCCCCCAAGGCGTGTGGCTATCCCACTACAGAACTCGTATGCTGCTCTACCACTCTCCCACTTTGGTCAAACCCTCTCCTTTAAGAAACTACTCGACTTTTGTTTCTCACACTTGGCCTTCTAGAAATTTAACCACCACAAGACAACTCCCACATGTTCTTTCTCATCCTTCGCTGCTCAGTTGTTGCCTTAAATCAAAATCTACCTCTACAGCACTTGAACCAATCGATCCCTACCAACTTTAAACCTTTTCGAAGATCATCTTTCTTGAGCCCTCAACACCCGGACCACTAATTAAGTCCTGAACCACTGCACACTGCGATCTCTGACAGCCGCTTCCCCGGCACTATTTAACACTACCCTACCCCGAAGGCAAATTGATGAATACCATAATATCGGCAAACTTAACACATTCAATCCAGGGCGACGATACCACATCATAGATGAAAATTCCACCATGCTTGAAATACCAAGTCTCTTTACTCCATCAATCCAACCTGAACATTCTTAGTCCGATTGCATTTCCCTCCGCTAGAAATAAAACACTGAACCTCTGAATCACGCATTGAGAAAAACCTCATTCATTGCCCCTATACGTAGACAAGTATCCTACCATTGCTTTAATACTGTGCGATAACAACTCGTGAACATTATAGCAATTGGTGCATAGCCCCAAAACCATCAGAAATACAGCTACTAAGCTGAGATGACAGAATTTCCTTCCACAAGGCGACGACATCAGCCCAATCGAATACGCAGGGAGAAACATCCTGCTCTACATCAGTTGTGCCATTAAAATTCCTCGATTTCAAATTTATTACAAGCGCTTCACGACGCATAAGATTGAATGGGAAGAAAATGAAGGCATAAGCCTCAAAGGAATCAAATCGCACGATGAGGAATCAAGAAGGGAAGTGCTCCTGACAGTCTTGTAGCCTCTCGAAGAAAAGTACATACATCTCCGTACCGATCCGCAAGACTCTACTAGACTCGCTCATGACTCGTGAGACCTAAGTGAACCTAGTGCTCTGATACTATGTTGTCACGACCCAAAATCTATAAAGGTCATGATGGCGTTGGACACCACTGTTAGGCAAGCCAACAATAATTACTTAATTTGGCTCTTATTTTAATAATTTTATGAAATCATATTTCCTTCAATTAAGAAGTAAAAGATGGAATTTACAGAGTGAATAATAATATTTTTAACAAATTTCAATACAGGACAACCCAAATCACCCCAAAACTCGGTGTCACAAGTGTATGAGCCTCAACTAGGAATGTAAAATAAAATACAACATCTGTCCGGAATACAAATTCGGACAGGAGAAAGATAAATACTCTGAAGGAGACTCTGCTGGCTGCAGACTCGTAACGTGGAATGCAGCTCACCTAAATCCCCGCAATAACCACGCCTTTACGCCCACAAGGCCACTAGACATATATACACCTGCACAAAAATGTACAGCAAGTGTAGTATGAGTACGTAAATCAACGCGTACCCAGTAAGTATCCCGCCTAACCTCGAAGAAGTAGTGACGAGGGTTCGACTTCGACACTTACTATGGGCTATAAATAAAATATCAATGATATAATTAAGTATGGATTACGTAGAACGGATGTAAGCTCAATATCATGAAATAAGTGAATAATTCTTTTGTTAATAAAAAATTTCCAAATTTATTTTTTCACCATTTATCAATTTGTATCTTAGGCCAATGAAGCAATATTAATTTTCATAAATTTCAAAGCAACCAATTCAATCATGCGCAAATCATGTCGAGGTCGTACGGCCCAATCCAACATAATATTTAAAATGTGCACTGTCGAGGGTCGAACGACACGAACCATAGATGCATTTATTTAAGCTGCCGAGGCGTTCGGCCCGCTCCACAAAAGAGAAAACACATTAAACAATCAATTCAAGATTTATTAAGGGGCAATTATTCCAAAATTTCAAATTCTCATTTAACGGTCAAGTAAATGAAGTTTAACCTTTTTAAAGTTCCCTTACCAAGTTTCGATATGATTTAAGCAATTTAGATTTAGGATGCAAGCATCGCAAGTACGACATGATATTGGTCCTAGACTACCCAGACATAAGCATATTAGTAGCTACGCACGGACTCTTGTCATCTCGTGCGTACGTATCCCCCCACAAATAGGAACACATAATGATTTGATTCACCTATGGGGTTACTTTCCTCTTACAAGGTTGGAAAGGAGACTTACCTCGCTCCGAAATTCCATAACCGGCTCCCAAGCCCTTCCAACAACTCAAACCGTTGCACATCGCTCCAAAACTAGTCAATAAATGTGCAAACCCATAAATATATACTCTAATACTCAAAATAATTCAATTTATAACAATTTCCAACTCCGCTCGAAAAATCGATAAGGCAACCCTCGGGCTCACGTGCCCAGATTCCGAAATTTTTCGAAGACAAACACTACCCATAGCACTACGAACTCAAATATATAATTTATTCCAAATTCCATGTCCAATTTCGTGGTCAAAATCTAAAAATACTAATTTCTAGGGTTTTTCTTCAAAATCTCAAATTTCTACTAATTTTCAAGTCTAAATCCTTATATAATACAAGTATTTAACTTGCATTAGGTGGGAATCACTTACCTTGACACATATGACAAAAATCTCCCTTCCAAAAGCTCTAAAAATCATCCAACCAAATGAAAAATGGGTGAAATGAACCCAAACCCAGCTATAAAAAAACATTCTGCCCATCCGGACTTTCCACATCTGCGGTACACCAGCCGCACCTACGGAAATTCCATCGCAGGTGCGGCTCCAACTCGGCCCAGCAATCCCCGCATCTGCGCCCCATGTAGCGCATTTGCGCGTCCGCTTCTGCGGCTCTTCATGCGCAGGTGTGGTCCCGCTTTTGCGGAATTTGACCGCATCTGCGGTCCCAGCCTTCCCCAGCCAAAACCGCTTCTGCGACCCTCTTTGCCGCTTCTGCGGCTCCGCATCTGTGGCCGAAACCTCGCAGGTGCGGTTACACCATATATCAGTTGCCTTAACATTTCTTCCAAGTCCAAACTCGGTCCGTTAACCACCCAGAATCCACCCGAGGCCCTGAGGACCTCAACCAAATATACCAACACGTCCCAAAATACATTACGAACTTAGTCGAGCCTTTAAATCACATCAAACAACGCTAACAACACGAATCACCCTCCAATTGAAACTTAATGAACTTTGAAACTTCAAACTTTTACAATCGATGCCGAAACCTATCAAATCACATCCGTTTGACCTCAAATTTCGCACACAAGTCACATTCGACATTACAGACCTATTCCAACTTTCGAAATCGGAATCCAACCCTGATATCAAAAAGTCTACTCCCAGTAAAACTTCTTAAAATAATCCAAATTTCCAACTTTTGCCCAAATGACCCCAAAATGACCTACGGACCTACAAATCCACTTCCGGACATGCTCCTAAGACCAGAATCATCATACGGAGCTATTCTTAGACTCGGAATCCCAAACGGACGTCAATATCATTGAAATACACTTCAACTCAAATTTAAAGTCGCAGAAACGCTCCCAGGTCATCCAAAACTCGATACGGACATACGCCCAAGTCCAAAATCACCATACGAACCTATTGGAACCTTCAAATCCCGATTCCGGGGTTATTTTCTTAAAAATCCCACTTTAGTCAATTCCTCCAGCTTAAAGCTTCCGAAATTAGAATTTTCTTTCCAAATCAACTCCGAACTTCCCAAAATTAAATTTCGACCACGCATACAAGTCATAATACATGAAGTGAAGCTGCTCAGGTCCTCAAACCACTGAACGACGTGCTAAAGCGCAAAATGATCGGTCGAGTCATTATAGAAACCCGAAGAAAAACCCTTCCTCTCTCCATAAATGCTACATCACGAACCTTCTGATCGGCATAACTCTTCTGCCTAGATTGTGTTGTACGAAGCAATCCTGAATCAACTTGACTTTCTCCAAGGCATCCCGAACCAAATCAGTGCCCAACAACCTAGCCTCTTCTGGCTCAAACCAACCAACTGGAGAACGAAACCACCTCCTATATAGGCCCTCATAAGGAGCCATCTGAATACTCGATTGGTAGCCATTATTGTAGGCAAACTTTGCAAGGGGAAAGAACTGATCCCAAGAACCCCTAAAATTCATAAAACAAGAACGTAGCATATCTTCCAAGATCTGAACAGTGCGCTCGGACTGCCCGTCCATCTGGAGGTGAAATGTTGTACTCAACTCAACCTGTATGCCTAACACACGTTGTATGGCCCTCCAAACATGCGATGTAAATTGTGTGCCTCGATCGGAGATAATGGACATCGGTACACCATAGAGACGAACAATCTCACAGATATAGATCTGAGCCAGCTGCTCTGAAGAGTAGGTAGTCACAACTGAATGAAGTGTGCAAAATTGATCAACCTGTCCATAATAACCCATACTGCATCAAATTTCTTCGAAGTCCTCATAAGCCCAACAAAAAAATCCATGGTAACACGCTCTCATTTTCACTCAGGAATATCAAGTCTCTGAAGCAAACCGCCCGGCCTCTGATGCTCGTACTTCACCTACTGACAGTTCAAGCACCGATCCATATACTCCACTATATCTTTCTTCATTCTCCTCCACTAATAGTGTTGCCTCAAATCCTGATTCATCTTCGCAGCACCCGGATAAATAGAATACCGCGAACTATGGGCCTCCTCAATAATCAACTCATGCAACTCATCTACATTGCACACAAATCCGACCATGTATCCTCAACACTCCATCATCTCCAATAGAAACCTTTTTGGCATCGCCGTACTGCATTGTGTCCTTAAGGACTAGCAAATGGTAGGCGTCATACTGACGTGATCTGATGCGCTCATACAAAGAAGGTCGAGAAACCACACAAGCTAGAACTCGGCTAGGCTTTGAAATATTCAATCTCACAAACTAATTGGCCAACCCCTGAACATCCAACGCTAAAGGTCTCTCCCTAACTGGAATATATGCAAGGCTACTCATACTCTCTGCCTTCCTACTCAAGGAACCGGCCACCATATTGGCCTTCCCGAGATGATACAGAAGTGATATCATAGTCTTTTAACACCTCTAACCACCTCCGCTGCCTCAAGTTCAGATCTTTTTGCTTAAATAAGTGATTTAGATTCGATGATTGGTGAATACCTCGTAAGTCATGTCGTAGAGATAGTGCCTCAAAATCTTCAATGCGTGAACAATAGCTGACAACTCTAGATCATGAACGGGGTAGTTCTTATCATGGGGCTTCAACTAGAGCTAAGTATAAGCAATCACTCTACCCTCCTACATCAAGACACACCCAATACCAATCCGTTAAGCATCACAACAAACCGTATATGAACCAGATGTTGAAGGCAAACTAGAACTGGAGTTGTGGTCAAGGCAGTATAAAGCTTCTGAAAGCTCTGCTCACACTCATTGAACCACCTGAATGGAACACCCTTCTAGGTCAATCTGGTCAAAGGTGCAGTAATGGACGACAAACCCTCTACAAACGGCAATAATACCCGGCCAAACCAAGAAAACTCCGGATCTAAGTAGCTGAAGACGGTCTGGGCCAACTCTGAACTGCATCAATCTTCTTTGGATCTACTTTAATCCCCTCACTCGACACCACATGACCCAAAAATGCCACTGAATCAAGCCAGAATTCACACTTTAAGAATTTTGCATCTAACTTCTTCTTCATCAATGTTAAGAGCACGTTCCTCAAATACTGCGCATGATCCTCCCGGCTGCGCGAATACACCAAGATGTCGCCAATGAATATGATGACAAAAGAGTCGAGAAATGGTTGGAATACATTGTTCATCAGGTGGATAAATGTTATTGGGGCGTTGGTTAACCCAAATGACATCACTAGGAACTCATAGTGACCATACCGATTCCTGAAAGCAGTCTTCGGGATTTTCGAGTCCCGAATCTTTAGTTGATAATACCATGACCTCAAATCAATCTTTAAGAACACTCTAGCACCATGAAGTTGGTCAAATAAATCATCAATACGCGGTAGTGGGTACTTGTTCTTGACTGTAACTTTGTTCAACTGCCTATAATTAATACACATCTGCATAGAGCCATCTTTCTTCTTCACAAAGAAAACTGGAGCATCCCAAGGCAAGACACTCCGTCGAATGAAATGCTTATCAAGCAACTCCTGACACTACTAAAAATAGCAAATTTGCGACCGTCAAATCGGTCGGAAATCGTGTTTTTCGACGGATATCCGACTAAAAAGTGTCAGTCAAAAAACACGTGGTCGCAATATATTTGCGACACAATTAGTCAAAAATTTGTGACGGATTCAGTCGCAAACTAAAAAATACGGGAACATTCGAATTTAAGCCATTTGCGACCGAATCAGTTGCTAAATTTACGAATGATTCAGTCGCTGACCAGAATTAAAAAAAATAAATACAAATTAAAATTTTCGACTGATTCGTCAAAAAATTAAATAATAAACTTAAGTTTTAATTAATTATTCTGACTGAAACAGTCATACATATTGAGTATTAATTAATTAAAAAATTTCAGACATTCTCAATTTGCGACTGAATCAGTCGTAAATCTTAGTTAAATTTTTTAGAAATTCTCAATTTACGACTGAATCAGTCGCAAATTTGGGTAATTTCTGGTGAAATTTGTGACTGATTAGTCGCAAATCTAGGCAATATTTAGCAGAATTCTGCTGTATTAGTAATTACACCACCTGCCAAATAAAACAGACAACCCAACACCTAGGCGAACGGCCCGATCCCATAAGACTGGTAGAAGAAAATACCCCGCTCGCGAATCATACGTGCGACGCGGTCAAATATAAATTTAATATTAAAAATTATATCTCTTTCTTGATTCTTTTCAAAATAAGGGAAATTCAACTTGTAGCTTTTTAAGGAAATTACCCCGCTCACGAAACATACATGCGACGCGGTTACATATAGATTTTTTAAGTTATTATGGTGTTCCTCAATTCTTTTCAAAAATATGAAGTTCAAATGAAAACCTTTAAGTTCCCAACTTTTCCTAAATTTCAACTCATTTCAAAACATTTAATAAGCTAACTCAATCTCGCTTCCTTTCAAGACAAACAATAAACATAAATTCAATAACAATAGCAACAAGGCATGATGTAAGCCTAAAACTACCCGGGCATAACCATAGTGTACGGACTCTCGTCACCTCGTGCATACGTACCCCCCACAAATAGAAGCACATAATAATTTAGTTCACCTATGGGGTTAATTCCCTCTTACAAGGTTAGAAAGGAGACTTACCTCGCTCCGTAGTTCTATAACCGACTTCCGAGCCCTTCAAACAACTTGAATCGATGCACAACACTCCAAAACTAGCCAATAATTATGCAAACTCATTAATATACACTCGAATACTCATTATAATCCAATTTATAGCAATTTCTAACCGCGATCGAAAAGTCGATAAAAATCACCTACGGGCCTACGTGCCCGGATTCCAAAAAATTTCGAAGATAACTTTACCCATAACCTGACGAACTCAAATGTATAGTTTATTCTCAATTCCATGCCCAATTTCGTGGTCAAAATTCAAAATACCCAATTTTAGGCCTTCTACCAAAAACCCCACAATTTATACAAATTTCCATGTTCCAATTCATGCATAATTCATGTATTTAACTCACAATGGGAAGAAACCACTTACCTAGAATTGCTTGATGAAAATATCCCCTTAAATCTCTCCAAAATCGTCCAAACCAAATGAAAATGGGCGAAAATGGGCCAAGTCCCATTTATATATAAAAACAAAACCTTCTGCCCAGCGACATTTTCGCACATGCGGCTTCGCAGGCGCGGCCAAAACCTTGCACCTGCGTATTCCCTCTGCCTAGCATGACTCTGCACATGCACCTTCCCTTCTGCATATGCGCCTTCACAGGTGCAGACATACCTTCGCAACTGCGCTCCCAGACTCTTCTCTCACTCTCGCACCTGTGACGCACCTCCGCATCTGCGACCTCGCAAGTGCGGACAAACCTTCGCACCTACGATCACTGCCCAACTTTGCCCAAACCGCACCTGCGACCACTGGCTTGCACCTGTGACCTCGCACCTATGGCCCTTATTGCGCAGGTGCAATCACACCAGATATCAGCTACCTCATCTTTTCTTCCAAGTCCAAACTCGATCTGTTAACAATCCGGAATCCACCCGAGGCCCTCGGGACCTTAACCAATTATACCAACATGTCCCGAAACACAATACGAACTTAGTCGAGCCTCCAAATCACATCAAACAACGTCAAATTCACGAATCGTAACTCAATTCAAGTTTTATGAACTCTAGAACTTCAATTTCTACATTCGATGATAAAACCTATCAAATCACATCCGATTGACCTCAAATCTTGCACACAAGTCATAATTGACATTACGGACCTACTCCAACATTCGAAATTGGAATACGACCCCGATATCAAAAAGTCCACTCCCGGTCAAACTTCTCAAAATTGACCAAATTTCCACCTTTCGCCAAATGACCCCAAAATGACCTACGGACCCCCAAATCCACTTTCGGACGCGCTCCCAATACCAGAATTACCATACGGAGCTATTTCCAGACTCGAAATCCCAAAGGACATTGATAACATTGAAATTCACTTCAACCCAAATTTATGAAATTTTTCCAAAATGCCAACTTCCACGATAGTCGCCGAAACGCTCCCGGGTCATCCAAAAACCGATCCGGACATACGCCCAAGTCTGAATTCATCATACGAATCTGTTGGAACCTTCAAATCACGATTGCGAGATCGTTTACTCAAAAATCCAAACTTAGTCAATTCTTCTAACTTAAAGCTTCCGAAATGGGAATTTTCTTTTCAAATCAACTCTGAACTTCCGTAATTTCAATTCCGATCACGCGTACTAGTCATAATACTTGAAGTGAAGTTGCTCATGGCCTCAAACTGCTAAACGATACGCTAGAGCTCAAAACGACCGGTCGGTTTGTTATATCTCTAACTTCAACTCTAAAACATTCAAATAGCATAGTCAGACTCAGTCTCCTCCTCAGACTCAGACTCCATTGTAGCTTGACTACCTTTATTGCTTTTCGTTTTTAATAATTTTTGGATCAAAGCCCGAGTTGCTTGAAATTCTTGCAATATTTTATCCACTTTTTGACGCATATCTTCCATGTCTTCTTGGGAAACTGATGCCCCAGTGAATAATGTTGCTGCTGGACGACTGGAGGATGGTTGTACTGCAATCCCGTAGACTTGACCTTTATTTATTATTTTCACGAGAAATAAAAAAAAGTAAAAGAAGTAAGAAAACAAACACGTAACTTCATGAAGTTGCTCCTTGAATTACTTCAACTCCACAGGTGCCATAAGATATAGTGGAATAGAAATGGGCCGAGTTCCCGGCACCAGGTCAATACCAAAGTCAATGTCCCTATGTGGTGACATGCCCGGTAGGTCTGTTGGAAATATATCTGGGAAATCTCTCACTACCGAAACTGACTCAACGGTAGGAATATCAACACTGACATCTCTCAAAAAGGCTAAATATGCATCACATCCCTTCTCAACCATTCGATGTGCCTTTATAAATGACATAACTCTGCTAGGAATATAATCCAATGCACCCATCCACTCTAATCACGGCAATCCTGGCATAGCCAATGTCACAGACTTGGCGTGACAGTCCAAAATAGCATGATATGGCGACAACAGTCCATGTCCAAGATCACATCAAAGTCTACCATATTAAGTAGCAATAGATCAACTCTGGTCTCAGTATCCACCAATAGTAACTAAACACGACCATTAAACATGGTCTACAATAATAGAATCTCCCACAGGCGTGGACACATATACAGGGGCACTCAAAGAATCACAAGATATATCCAAATACGGAGCAAAGTAAGATGAAACATATGAGTAAGTGGAACCCGGATCAAATAAAACTGAGGCATCCTGTGACAGACCGGAACAATACCTGTGATGACAGCATCTGAAGTATCAGCCTCCATCCTATCCGGAAAAGCATAGAAATGAGTCTGGCCTCCCCCTCTAGGGCGACCTCTAGCTGCCTGGCCTCCACTCCTAGCTAGCAGTGCAGGCGGAGCAGCAACTGGAGCAACAACCATGACTAGTGAACCCTATGGAGCTTGTGAAATCTATAGAGTGATACGGGTGGCTATTGTGATATTTTCAGGTTGGAATGATACCACTTGTGATATTTTTAGGGCATAGCTATACGGGTGACTATTATAATTTTGTCAGGACGGAGTGAAATAGGTGGCTATTGTTGTTGTGATAAAAGTGTAGGCACGAGGTGCTATTTGTGTGGGTTTCTTTATGATGACTTGTTGTGGAAACCGAGTCTCTACTTGTGTTGAATTATTATCACTTATTCTGATGAGATTATTATTAATGTTTTTTGCTATACTTTTGTTGTTGGTTTTAATTTATTGCACAGGTTATTTTGACTAGTGAGTATCACATGACTTGAACCTCGTCACTACTTCACCGAGGTTAGTCTTGATACTTACTGGGTACCGAGTGTGGTACTCATGCTATACTTTTACACATTTTTATGCGGATTCAGGTGTTGGAGGTAGCGGATCTAGGCAGTGAGAGCTTCATTGACCTTGAGGATTCAAGGTGGCTACATTGACCATCGCAGTCCTTTGAAGTCATATCCTTATAATGATACTGGCATATCATTTTTCACACAGTATTGTATTTTGAGATATTCTTATATTTTTCATTAGAGCTCATGACTTTGTACTACCTAGTTCTAGAGAGATGTTGTGATTATCGTCATTTTGGCTTGTATTACCTCTATTTTCATATTTTTGCTAAACTCTGCTTTATTATATCATATTTTTATTGATTTAACTGTTGTAACTGATCGGCTTACCTAGTTTTAGAAACTAGATGACATCACGGCCCTTATAGTGGAATTTAGGTTGTGACATAAACATACTTTCCTTTTATTCTTCCCGAAGTCGCTTAGATTTTTTACTAGACGATTCACATTTCTTTTTATACAGATAAATATTCTCAAAAAATTCAGCATTATCTAATTTGATTACCGTATTAATATGAATGTCTGGATTTTCTTATTTATGAACAAGAAAATGATATGCCTTATTATTTGTTTCATATCCTATGAAAACGCAATCAACAATTTTCTGTCCATTCTTTACCCTTTTGGGTTTAGGAACTTGCACTTTAGCCAAACACTTTCATAGTTTAAAATATTTTAAGTTGGGTTTCCTTCCTTTTCACTTTTCATATGGAATGAATTGTGTTTTACTATGAGGAACTCGATTGAGTAGTCAGTTAGCTGTAAGAATAGCTTCCCCCACAATTTTTAGGTTAAACCAAATTTTATCAATAAGGCATTCATCATCTCCTTTAATATACTATTCTTTCTTTCTGCAATTCCATTAGATTGCGGTGAGTAAGGGGCAGTTCTCTAGTGAATAATGTCATGTTCCCAACATATTTTTTTAAAAGGAGATTCATATTCACCACCCCTATCACTTCTAATCATTTTGATCTTTTTATTTAGTTGTATTTCAATTTCATTTTTGTACTGCTTGAATGAATCAATTACTTCATCTTTACTATTAAGTAAGTAAATATAGCAATATCTAGTATTATCGTCAATAAAAGTTATGAAATACTTTTTTTTACCGTGAGATGGTATTGACTTCATATCGCAAATATTTGGGTGAAAGTCTAAAGGATTTAAATTCTTTTCAACTGACTTATAAGGATGTTTGACATACTTTGACACATATTTGACATTTTGAGTTACTGCATTCAAACTTAGGCAATACTTCTAAATTAATCTTTTTTACAAAGTCTTGAAGTTGTAGTGAGCTAAATGTTCATGCCATAAATTATTTGATTCAAGCAAGTAAGAAGAAGCTTAAATTTTATTCATTTCAATAGCAATTACATTTAGTTTGAAAAGGTCCTCAATAAGGTAACCTTTTCCTACATATATTTCATTCTTACTAACTATAACCTTGTAGGAAACAAAAACACACTTAAGGTCATTTTTGACTAGAAGTGATGTCGAGACTAAATTCTTCTGCATTTCAGAAACATGAAGAATATTGTTTAGAGTCATAATCTTGCCAGAAGTCATC
Organism: Nicotiana tomentosiformis; assembly: GCF_000390325.3. Lineage (NCBI taxonomy): Eukaryota > Viridiplantae > Streptophyta > Magnoliopsida > Solanales > Solanaceae > Nicotiana > Nicotiana tomentosiformis. The sequence continues at coordinate 178,499,405 of NC_090813.1, forward strand.
TTCAAAGCTATCTTGCTCATTTCTTTAATTTTTGCAACAACAAAATTTACCATAAAAATTATCTCGTTGGGTCTAGCGGGAGCATAAGAAGTAAACAACTCTTTGTTAGCACAAACATGGCGAGTGGCCCAGAATCAATCCACCATTCTCTAGGATTTCCAACCAGGATGCATTCAGAAAGCATAGCATACAAGTTATCCATTTCTTCCTTATTCTCAATCATGTTTGCTTGGCATTTCTTTTTGTCCTTCTTTGGTGCACTACAGTTGACAGCCTTATGTCCAATATTTCCACAATTATGGCAATTACCTTTGAAGTTCTTTATGCTTGGGTAATTCCTTGATCCAGACAGCTTCTTTCGCTCTTTGCTCGTTGAAGCTTCCTCAATAATATTTGCTCCCATTATTGTTGAGTTTCCACGAGACTTCTTTTCTGCAGACTTATTGTCCTCCTCTTCAATCCTTAGGCGAACAATAAGGTCTTCAAACGTCATCTATTTATGCTTATGTTTCAAGTAGTTCTTAAAGTCCTTCCACAGTAGAGGCAGCTTTTCAATTAATGCCGCAACTTGAAACACTTCATTTATGACCGTACCTTCAATCATAAATTTATAATTAGTAATATAATTAATATCTTTAATTAAAATATTGATTTGACTTATACCTTTAGCAAGGAGGTCGTGAATAATGACTTGCAGTTTTTGTACTTGAGCTATGACAGACTTGCTATCAACCATTTTAAAGTCCAAGAACTTTGTGGCAACATACTTTTTAAGTCCAACATTTTCTGTCTTATATTTCTTTTCAAGAGCGTTCCACAACTCTTTCGAAATTTTCATGATACTATAAACATTGTACACGCGATCTTCCAATTAATTCAAGATATAATTTTTGCACGAGAAGTCAAAATGCTTCCATGCCCCCTGTGACCACAAACCACTCATTATCTGAAGTTTTTTCGGTGAAGAATGGAACGTCCTCATTGATAAAGCACTGCAAATTGAGTGTGGTCAGGTAGAAGAATATTTTATGCTGCCAGTGCTTGAAGTCCACGCCGAAAAGTTTTTCGGACTTTTCTGCTGGTGCCATCGCCGGTGCAGGTGTTGTGCGACTTGAAAATGCAGTAGCCATTGCAGCAATAGTAGTCACAACATAACTATTTTGTTATTCTGTATTTGTTGTCATTTTTCTGTAAAAGAAATTGACACAACCGGATTTAGTAAGTCGATAAAGTTTTTATATCTTCAAACTGTATACACACAACTAAATAGAAAATCACAAAGATTTTAATTTCGGATTGAGTAGAAAGCCACATAGACTTTAATCTCAAACTGGAGTAGAAAATTCGAATATTTTAATCTCCAAAGCCGGAGTAGAAAATTACTAGGATTTTACTCTCCCAAACCAGAAAGTAAGATGAAAACAGAAATATAAATTAAATTCCTTAAGCTTGTTAGTATACTGTGTTCAAAAAATAGAAAAAAACAGAAGACGTTAGTTTAAGAAAATAAAAACAGAAAATTTTGAGCCCACAAGCTTCTTGTATATCCTTAAAGAATTTAATCCCCTCACAGTTGCCCAAGGTTTCGGATTAATTCTTCTTAGAATAGAATAAAATAACTATTATGTGATAGCGACACTACAAATCATAGAACTTCGGCAAACTCAAATGGCGAAGCAAATCACACTAGATGCTTATGTTTTACTTCGAAAAAATAATGCAGAAATACATAAGAGAGAGGGGAGAGTTTGTAGATTTTCGGTGGTGGAAAATAAGAGTAATCCTCTCTATTTATAACCAACGAACTTGAGTTCCAACAAGTGCAAAGATACATGTTCGTTTGATAAGGTGTCTATTTGGTAGAAATTATTTAAGTTTCTGTTAAATGGATTGTTTGGCCGGGAATTTGACCGTTGGAAAAATAATGTTGCAGATCCAAAAAAAAGTGGTCCAAAATAATTATCAATCAATTATATTAATTGACCAAATCCGAATCTGAGCGACGACGACGATAACAACCGTGCGATGGTTGATTTCTTCTTAACTCTTTAAAAGTTAGAAGAAGTACTTTTTATATATAAGCACAAGAATTTTAAGGGACAAAGTTCCTGTATAAAAGGAACCAATTCAAAATTTTATTTTCCTCCATTATTCATTCACACCTCTTTTATTTAATAAATAAAATCCAACAAAACTTTTATCCGTTCTGTCTAGACCCAGTTCCCTCTAATGATGCATAACTATTTATATAAATATTAATATTAAGTCTTCGTTAACCAAAAAAATCAACAAAAATAGATTAGTTAGATTGAAAAACATTCCCCATTATAATGTTATAATCTTTCCCCTTTTGCTATTTGCCATTTAAGATTTCGAGAAACCTATTAAAAAGTAATTTAATAACATTAATAGTAAAAAAAAACTACTCCATGCATTTTAGTTTATGTTATATTAATATTTTTTTATTAGTCTGTTAAAATAATGCCATTTATAAATTCAAAAACAATTAGATTTAATTTTTTATTTTATCACTAATGAAAAAAATTTAGTAGCCACACAAATATTATGACTTATTTAAATTAATAATTTCAAAAGTATTTCTCACTTAAATTAATGTCTTTTTTTAAAAAAAATTATGTAAAGTAAATTAATTTAAACCAAATTCTTCTAACAAACAAAAAGCTGCGGAGGGAGTAATGTTATTTTTACTCATTCCTCCCCTCTTTTGACGCCATTATTTCCGTAGCAAATGATCTACACCTGCTCAGCTCCACTATCCTCTTTAAGCCGTAGATTTAACCTCCAACACAAATTGACGCTTCTTATATTTCCACGTCATCAATCCTCGTCTCTCTTCGTTCTCCAATCAAAACAAACCTCAATTACTTATAAATACAAAAACCACACCCATTCTTCTCCAACAAACTTCTCATCTTTCTCAAATCTTCGGTAAATTTCTACACTATACCATGGCTCCGAAAGCAGAGAAGAATCCGGCACCGGAAAAATCTGAAGTTCCGGCGGAGAAGAAGCCAAAAGCTGGTAAAAAGCTCCCTAAAGACGTCGGTCCCGTCGCTGGAGAAAAGAAGAAGAAGAAGGTGAAGAAGAGTTCGGAGACGTACAAGATCTATATATTCAAAGTGCTAAAACAAGTGCATCCCGATATAGGAATTTCGAGCAAAGCGATGGGAATAATGAACAGTTTTATTAACGATATATTTGAGAAACTTGCTCAAGAAGCTTCTAAATTAGCGCGGTATAATAAGAAGCCTACAATTACGTCGAGGGAAATTCAGACGGCGGTTAGATTGGTATTGCCTGGTGAATTGGCGAAGCATGCTGTTTCTGAAGGGACTAAAGCTGTTACCAAGTTTACTAGCTCTTGAATTTTTAAAGGACTGATTAGGTTATATTGGGATTGGGAATTGGGGTTAGGGTTTCGTCCAATGGTTGATTTCATGTATGTTGGCATTTTGATGGGAATAATGTAAAGTACAACGCTGTTCCTTATCAATGAAATCTACTTTTTATGTATTCTTATTGGTTGTGTTTATTATTCACGAATGCAATGACATGTTTGCGGTATTGGTTACTGTTTCCGTAGGCGAATGGTTATCCTTTTTTGGCTGTCCATGTTGTTATATGATTTGTTTGAGCAAGATTTCTTGACTGCAACATGATCATCTCTTTAATTTGCTTGAAAATCTGTGGTAATAAACGGGTGCTCTGTGTTACTTGCATTATAATTTTTATAGCTATGGAAAGACTTTTATTTTAGTTAAGGCTGAGGTTAAATACATCTTGAATAACAGAATGAAAGAATAGGCTGAACGAAAGGTCAAGTTCTTGTACCGCAGGCACTTTGTTTCAGTGAAAAGTGACATTATTCTTGTTACCAAAGGAAAAGAAAGGAGCGCAATTGGTTTTCAAGGTAAGCTCTTGTTATTCTGATTTCTCTTTTAACAAAGTTCAGTCCTCTCTTTCTATATTTTGTAATGGTGCCTAGGATTGAGGAGCGCAATTGATTGATAGAATTAATTAGAGCACGCGGATGAAACTACATAGAAACTTAACCAGTTCATCTCAATGTTGATCAACTTTATTTTCTTGTTTTCTTCTGGAATGTATCTCCGACAGTTGCAGATCACTTATGAGATCTGGATGAGGAAAAATGAAATGTCAAGGAAATTAGATTAGAACTGATTTATTAATTTGTTGTATGTGTCTGTTCAATTTGGCATCTGCAGTGCATGTTTATATATGCTTTTTGATTGTGTATTTTCTGAAATAAGAATATGCAATCCTGTGAATGATTTTCAATAGATTTGTAGTAAAGAAGTGCTGAGTTACTTAAAGCTGCTTCTGTATTTGCCATATTTCCTGAAAACTTGTGCAATTCTTTTCAACAGAATGATAGTGAATACTAAACTTGTTCTTCTGTCATTTTCTATTCTACTTATGTGTCCCAGCAGTGTTCCTTCTGAAAGCTTAAACTTGAACACTCTTGTAAACATCTGATCTCTCATCTCTGATACGGGAGATGGGTGTAGTTCTGTTTCTGTCTTTGACTGAAAGTATTTAGCATGTGATTTCTAATAATGTTTGATTTTTGGCCAGTTGGAAATGCAATTATGGATGCAGCATCGAACATTTGAATGGGCATTTATATCATAATGGAAATTGGGTAGCCCGGTGCATAAAGTATCTTACGTTCACGGATCCGAGAAACGGCCGCACCTCAAGAGTGTGATGTAGACAGTCGACCCTAATGTAGCATTAGTGGCTACTTCCATAGCTCGAACCTTGGCTGTTACTAAATTCTGAATACCTGGCATTTATGCTCATATATTTCTTATTTCACAACCTCAAGGTCTTCCTTTGATTTGTTGAAGGGAATTGTGCATTCTTCTCCTTTGAGAATTTTTAAATCTGTTGTTGAGTTCTTTTATCAGTGGTGTTGTGTCATTTTTAGGCTGGAAGAAAATGATTTTGCCTCTTAATCTTTTTAGAAAGACAAGTAGAGAACTTAATCCGCTGGTACAGAAAATGTAGAGAACTTTAAATGAGTGGATAAATTATTTGTTTTAATACTGGACTAAGGCCGGCTTAAATGGAATGCCTATAGTCGAATTCAACTTATTTGGAATTAAGGCACAATAATTATAATCTTAGATAAGATAGATATTATCAGTTTTCTTGCTCGGGCATAAGTAAAAAATAAAAGCACCTGGACATCACTGTAATAAAAAATAAAATAATAAAGTATGAGACATCTGGGAATTTAAAAGTTATTTGACTGTATCGGTTTAACCTAATTTTCTTACTGATGTTTATTTGTATCTTTAGTCAAATCAGCAACAATTAATTAGTTGAAAGCTTATGGAAGTATTTAATAAGTGATTAACTTAGTTCTTTTAGGACATTGGATGAAATTGGAATAAGAGACTGAAGATTAATCAGCAATTAATTTTGCTTCTTGCCCACCAGTTTTATATTTGAAATTAAGGTTTTGCATAGTGGGAATTCCGTGTATAGTGATGGGCGATTTTCAGAGGATGAAAAATGAATAAACCTACATTATTTATAAAACCTCAGAAATAAAAACAAAATAGGGTCCTTAGCTCAGTGGTAGAGCATTTGACTGCAGATCAAGAGGTCACCGGTTCGAACCCGGTAGGGCCCTTTCAAAATTTGTTTTTTAAAAATTAACGTTAACATACACATTTTCTCACTTATGCAACCGGTACTGCTCTCTATTCAAATCAAACCCTTTAGTTAGTCATTTCTAGTTCAAAACCGTAGAAGTTTTGAAATCATTTACGTAGTCACCTATTTGTTTTTCATTTGGCAAGAAATGTTTTAGTTTTATATATAATTAGGGCTCGACTTATGAACATCAAAAGGTAAATTTGCACACTACCCACTTTGTTCCAGCAATTTAAAGTTTGCAACTGGCACTTAACAACATCATACTTCATTTCTATTCGAATTTGTAATTCATAAGAATCCGTTTTTATTCATTCAAACATAACATTTTTCACGAATGATAATGCCTTAAATTATTTTTTCATAAGCATTGTCATTTTTTGTGTTGGTTCAAAACTTCAAACTACTTAACTTGTACAAATTGCTACCACCTTAAACCATTTGAAGGTTGAATGTATCCATTTGTTGTGTTCCTCTTCAATTTAAAAAGGATTTCTGTTGAGGACCCTCTATTTTTTTAAACCCTATTTGGGCAAATTCTTACTGATTTCCTATAATTCGCTCGTTACAACTTTAGTTTCCAGACAGAAATGGGTTTTAGGAAAACAGCAAAATAGAGAAAAATTGGCGTCGCCCGGACTCGAACCGGAGACCTTCAGTGTGTTAGACTGACGTGATAACCAACTACACCACGACACCTTGATGTTTAGATCGTTCATTGTGTTTAATTTCTTGAATGTATTAGTTTTCATTTTTAAACCAAAAAACCACATAATCTTTTGAAAATCACTAGTTATATGTGAAGAAAATTTTCACGATCATTTTAACTGTGTTTTCTTCCTCTAAAACCAAAAAGGAAAAACAAATTACTCCTTATGCTTTCTCGTACAATACTCTTCAAGACAATTGACTTTTTAGGAGTTATAAGACAATATATTGCTAAGACTAACATACTGTAAAATGGTCAGAATATATCTTAAATATCAATATGATAAGAGATTGAGAAAATAAAAGAGGAAAAGAGTGAGTTATATTGAAGAAAATGTATATATATATATAGGTATACAGACAGTACCAACCAAACAAAACGCTCAGCTAGATACAACAACAATTAATAAACTATACAAAGGGATCGCTGATCCTTAACATGCAAAACTTTAGCAACAAACGGGCCTGGCTCACCAACCCATCAATGTTCTTCTTACCTTGTCTACAATCCGATTTCTACCAACCATAGTTGACATGTCAGTATTACAGTTGTCGTCTAACAGGAATCTGCAAACCTCCCAATCACGATCTGTTGTACAATGCCTTCCGATCTCCGCCTACAAAATAACAGATAAATTAGCATGAGGCCTAGACTGAATGTAGGTTGTTTAAAGATTTCATGCCTCTAGGTTCAGTGTTCTTAGAATGTTTGTAACCTTTTTCAAGCTTACTAGGAGTATAAAGACAATCCATTGTCTTCAAATCTTCACATACAATCAGTAAAGTTAAAATGTGCTAACTTTTTCTTTCAAACACTTCCTTTACCAGCATATACTTACCGAGAAGATGCAGATCCCAAGGTTCTTTAATGCCAGTGTGACATCATAGGAAACACGTGGTCTACCGTTTCCAGATAGCTCAATAGGATTTGCAACCAAAAGTTCAGTATCTGGTCCACGATTTGTTATTATAACGCGTAAAGGGTGAAGCATTTCCACTTTCAAGCGAGAACAAATTGCATCTTGTTTCTCTGGATCTACAATCTTTCTTCCATCCTTCTGCCGGATAAAAAGGTCTAATTCTCGTTGTCCCTTATTGACTGGTGAAAACCGACCAAAAGAAATCTACATGGAAAAGAAATCAAACTTGAAATCAGCATAGTTTTCCTTTTGATCAGAGAAAGTAAAATCAACTATAAGCATTCTTCATTTCATGTTTTCTCTTTGTGCCATCCATTACACAATTACATGTAAAACTCTAAACTGGGGGCGAAATAATGATCTTTAAACTCTAAACTCTAAAGGGGAATAAAGCATTACCTCCCAATGAGTTTACCCTTATATGCACTTAGCAAAAACAAAAATTTACATTGCATTACTTTAATGTCTATGAGATCAAAGTAGCCTCATTATCTGGAACAAAAAGATCCTTATTTTTTTTATTTCTTTTATTTTGTGATATAAGCACATTTGACGCATCTGGATTTGTAAATAGTAGGGGGAATCGCCTTCCGAGTTGTTAGAGCTCCTAGTACTGGGTAAAGAAGACAATAAAACCTCAGCAAAGCACATTCCTCAGATAAAATCCAGAATATGTTTGAACTTGCAATGAAGAAACCATAATCGTGTCAATCATCTACATTATGATGCAATAAGTTTAAGGACTTCAAACTCATTACCAGTAAGAACCAAACTCAAGTACACCTAGCCACAAATTAGATAATTTGCAACTAAATCAACAAAAATAATGAGGAATCAATAAGTAGAAAACTGAAATCTAAAAGCCAGTACCTGAATACTGAAGTCTTTCAATGTCCGCATAATGTCATAAAGAAAACCCTTGTGATCAATGCAACTAATCTGAAGCAACGTATGACCAGGGCTCAGGGAATTATCTATTGTCACACTAGCCTTCTTCAACTTCGTCATTTCTGAACTAAGAGCTTGTGCATGAAATTCGTTATCTTCAATTTTGCACCTAAATAATTCCTCAGCAACAGATGGAGGAAGAGAAGAGATATACTGAAGGTTGTCATACTTAGGGCCAGCTAACTGAAGTTCAAAACCACATGATTCGCCCAAAACAGCACGCAACTGCTCATATGTTTCATCTTGCCTAGCTTTTGTATGTAAGAGCTCTCTGAACATGAAATGAGATATGTTAAGATTAACTTCTTTTCGAACGTCTTAAGAATAACGAAAGAAAAACAGTATTATGGAATAGAATAAGATCCTTAATATATGAATTACTAAAGCAAAAGTCCCCTGCACATTCTAATTCAGATTTACACAAACCCAACTATACTAGAAATATTTGCCTGATATCACAAGATATGGTCTTCCATCAGTCATCCCAGGAAATAATTGGTAATAGTTACAGGAAATACATTATCCGTTGTACATTTGAAGGTAATAAAATGCAGGGAAGGAGAATTAAAAACATCGTCCACCAAACATATGTTTTTGTTACTCCAAAATCAAAATATGAATGAAGTAAAAGCTCTTTTAAAAGAGAAATCTTGTGATCCGGTAAACATGATTATACGTTTGAAAGGAAATACAATGCAGAAGGGGAGCAATTGATAACATTGTCCGCAAAGGAGTAACTGAAAAATCTTTCACCGTCCGCGAAGGGCTATTTTGTTGCTCCAGAATGAGAATATGAATGAAGAAAATAAGCTGTTCCCAAATAGAAAAACTTGTTATCCATTCTTCTGAGAGAAGAAATATAAAAACAATTGTTGGAATTATTAGATGGATAAGAATAAAGGTACAGAATTATTGCACCAAATATAAATGTCTGCATTGTTCTTTATCAGATTAGAAATATTAAGCTAAAGTCAAGAAACGTTGTGTATTAGTCAAGATGACCATTCAAATAAGGCACAGCCATAAAAGATAAGAAGAAATCAAATAGAATATTCAGATTGCTCCTTACAGGCTACAGCCATCATTTTAGTACTTAACTTAGTGTTGGAATTTCACGTTTAACTCACTTTTGTTCCCCATGAAGGAGCTTTCGATTTATTACAACCCTATAACTCAATATTCTAAAAGCAATGCAGAAGCTATATACTTACAAGTTGTCTGTTATAAAGAAAAGGTCTACAGCATGGCCATCCGGAGTTCTTGTCACTTTTACCCTTTGGATGGTAAGCTCGAGCTCAGAGAGAACTTCATTAACATCTAGAAACATCATGCAATTGCGTTAGAAGAGAGCATTAAATTAATAATCATAATCTGCGTACGAAGATTTGTCACTACCATGTAATAATCCTCTTCGGTCTGAGCTACAAAATGTCAATAAGTAAACAGAAGAAGAAATAGCGTGTGGTGATGGTTGGTTCAAATAAAATGAAACAGAGTATGATGGGCAAACTGATACAAGACGCTCTTTCAAATTCTTCCATCTTACTTTAGATGAGGAAGACTGAGGAACCACCCATAACACCACATAGCACCATAGCCCATCCGTTGAAACATCTGATTCACAGAAACACGGGGCACTTAGTTAAAGATGTACCAATGGAGAAAGAGAGATATATTTTATTTGTAGGGAGAAGGAGCGATAGGCAGGTGATTGAATTGGCAACAATTAGCCGATCGCAATAGCTCTTATAGAGAATAGGAAAACTAAATCTGTGACCATGATAAAGTCGGCCAGCTAAAATTGCACAATTCAGCAGATGTGTGTGTGTGTGTGTGTGTTTAACACATGAGAAGATAAATAAATTCGCGATAGAACTGTATAATGCTTGTACAAATGATACCAATTGAAATGTTGGACATTAAGCGTTTGGCTGAAAAATGTTTTCGCTGAAGAAATCATACCACAGTGTTTGGTTATCTTAATGTGTTGAAGTTGTTTTCTCCCAGTAAATTTTTTTTCAAAAAAATCGAAAAACTAACTTCCATCAATTATGAACCGGAATCATTTTCTTTTACAAATATCACGACTCTTACTCCATAGCACTGGCCTCAACCACTACTTCACATTGTTGTAAACTTTTAATAATAAATAGTATCACTAAAACACTATCCTCATTTTCCATTATCCTTCTCGTACAATTATCATGCATCATTTAAGTTTCTTTCAAGTAAACACTACGAAAAATGATCCCGAATACATTTTTCCCAACATAAATAATTACATAGAAAATATATTTTTTTTGGGAAACATTTTCCTCCGCACAAAACGAGACCTTTTGCAAGATTTTTTTCGATATTTGATAGAAATGGATAAGAAATTAATAAGAGTACCTCCTTTGATTATGTGGAGACCGAAATCAAGAATTGTACGACAGATATCACAACCGAGGCCGGTTTTATCAGGACAATTCACCGTAATTACATTAGGCTCCTCGCCTCTCTTCCCTTTCTGAATAATTACGGTGTCGCTATTGTCGTCGTCCGGAACACCCATACCGGAATCCGATGATCAAAACACAAAAACTACGGACAATTGAACATAAAACCTATATAAGAAATATAGCCGATTGGTCACCTCAGGTTGCTCAATTGCAAAGTTGGTTCGATATTCCTATCGGATAAAATTCCAGAACGTTCGTTGAAGCTCGTGTACACAATTTTGTGGAGAAGCAGGTCGTTGGTGTTTCCACTGAAATCTAGAGAGAGAGGGGAATTATTGATTGGGACGAAATTTAATTTTAAAAAAATAAGATTTCAAGGAAATTTAATAAAAAAAAATTATTTAAGATGTTGGACTGGAACAATATTTAATACTTATTGTTTTAAAAGTTTATGGTCTAAAATAAATTTTGTTTACTTTTATTTATTCACTATGCTAAAAATAAATTTTTATTTTTACTTATCAATTTTAGCAAATCAAGATAAAGATAATTTTTCATGTTTTATCTTTTACATTAATTACTCATTTCTTAATAACCACGCTTGGAACACTGTGTCATTTATTGAGATAATTTTATTATTATTAGGGGTTATATGGTAAAATACACATTACAATTTTTATTTCTTAAGGGACGTGTAAAGTAAAGCGAGAGAATAAATCAAGAAATGCAAAGTTTATAATTAAATATGAAAGTGTGATTTTTTTTTAGAAACTAATAGAAAGTGTGGCCACATAAAATAGTACGAAATAATATTATCATGTCAATTCATATAACAACATGCCAATAAGGACAATAATAAGGATGCAAGGATCAAATAGATTTTAAATATAAGAATGGTGTTAGAAAGAAAAGAAAAGCCCTGTTCCGAGATTCACAAATTTTAAGAATACAAGCTTGTTAACTTTTACATATATAGTGTTCTACTCCCTCTGTCCACTACATTCGTCCATTTTTACTTGACACATTTTAACTTTTCACACCCCTTAGAAAAATAATAAATAAAATACATACTTTATCATGATACTCATATTAATTGATGCATATTTTATTGAATTTAAAAAAATAATTTGAAATGAGTAATAAATATTGTGGGTATAACATAAAAAAAAGTGTCTTCTCTTGATATGCATAAAGTGACAAGTAAAAATAAAAATCTATTTTTAGTATATATGTCAAATAAAAGTGAACGAACGGAGTATATTTTAACTAACTTTTCAGCTAATATTTGTGAGCACCTAATTTTTTATCATGCTTAAATTTTCTGTACTCATCTCACCAATATCTCACTTCTCACTCCATCATTCTCGCTCTCATCTTCCCACGCATATCTCCACTCCACTTTCCTTTACTCACTTTCCTTTGCTCCCACTCTTTGTCCCCCCCCCCCCAAACTCTTTATACTCCACTTTACAAAATCATACCACTCTCCCTGCCCATTAAAACACCACTCTCCATGCCCATTAAAACAACCCCTCACTCTTTTCTTCTTCGGGCGAAAAACGGAATAGACTCCATCTCCCCCAAAAAGAAACCGAGTCGCCCCCTCTTCTCCTTCACTCTCTCTCATCTCTCTCATCTACATGAACTCACACACTGATCTTTACTCTCACACAGATTCATGCTGAATTTTCACTCTCGATTCACACACAGATCTCACACGAAGGAGCAACTGAAAATACTCCAAATACCCCCAAAAATATCAAATTTAGATCTGTAGTTCTACAGTTTGAAAAATAGAGGAAAAAGTAAAAGAAAAAGGGATTTCAAAGAGCTGTTGCGTTTTCTTTTGATTTTCTTGATAATTTCTGGGATTCTAAGAGTGGTTATCTCTCAAAAACATTGTTGATTGCTGTTGGAATCTGCTGTTGATTGTTAAATCTGTAGCTGAACTCTAATTTGTGAAATTAAGCCTTTATTTGGCTACCCTTCCTTCTAAATTCAATTCCTTCGCAATTAGGTATGTATTCCTTTAAACTGTGTTCAGATTTGCTATGACATGTAATTGTGTTTATTCTCTGGCTCATTTGCTGTTCTTACTCGAAGCTATGGTCGCTTTCGACCTCATTTGCTATTGCTAGTAGAACCTATCTGTTTTGATTTAGCTTTCGCTGCCTGTAAACTCAACTAGAATAAGATTACTGATTGAGTTTGATTTCCTGAACGTAAGCCACTTTATTGTATTAGCTTGATTCCTATTTTTTTAGTACTGTCACGTGCTGAAATGAAACTTGTATAATCAGTTGGGTTGAAAAATCAGTGGCTCGATAGTTGTTGATTAGCGGAGTAATCATGTATTGATACCAGGAAGAGTTCATGTTTAAGAGTTGGCATCCATAGGAATCAGCAAAGGCGGAATCGAGATGCATAACTTTTGGAATTGTTTGTTACTGAAAATGGATGACATTATATTGTTTAGATAGGGATATCTTTGTAACAGGGTGTAGGCATAAAAGTATGAGTCAGTTGATTATTAATTTTGTAAGTTAAATAGAATGGATTCTGATTTGGTCTTTCATGATTATGTATGCATTTTATCCATGAATGAGTTAATTTCATATTTCCTTATGGATTAGAGTTATAGCAGTAGTTTAAGACTTTGGGCATTATTTTAAGCCCATCTACGCTTATGTCTTGATCTGTTGGAAGTTTGAGCGTAGAGGCATGCAGGGATTGGACCCTTAATAAATTATTCCATCATTGTACACTTTATCCACTACAACTTTCGTAATCCATGGCCTTACAATAATCTTAAATTAGCGCGTTTTAAATTTATTATCGTGATTACACGTTCGCGTGACATAATTATGATTTTCAAAATAAATCAGGGTATGCGTTCGCGCGACCTTGACCAAACAATCTTGATAAAAATAAAGTGTTATTAATTGTGTACGCGTACGTGTGACATGGTTTTGGCACAATAAATAAAACGGATCCACACACGTGATTCGTTTAAAAGATAATTTCATATTTTAATAATTAAAAACGGATAGATAAAACATGAAAACCAATAAATCACAGTTTATCCAAAATTAATTCAAGCCAAGTTGTAGTTAATAAAGCGACCGTGCTAGAACCACGGGACTCGGAGAATGCGTTATTCGGACTTTATTTTTACAGACCAATAATAAAAGAGTCAAATCCTACTTTGACTAAGGATTCAAATAAAAAGTGACTTGGAATACCAAAAATCAATTCCAAGTGGCGACTCTGTAAAATAAAATAATCCCTACTCAAATTTATCACTTTAATTGGAAAAACTCTTTAACCCACCACAATTCATAAATAAATCTTTTGTGGGGGTAAAAAGGGTGTGACAATATTAATAAAAACAATTCACTATTGCAATATGTATCGATAAAATTCGATCTTTATCGTGCGGCATGACGAAATGATGATACGTAGTGAAAGTTGTTCGGGACTATGATATGAGTACGGGAGACAAAAGCATGGGTATCAGCAGAATCGTGATTGGGGCCGTCCATTCGAATTTTAAACAAAGACAACCAGAAGAGCATGCACTCGGAGCAGACTAAATGCTTTTGGTGGCGAACTACATTGAACCCGCAACTTTCTAGAGATCTTGGTCTCGTCTGTTACGCGATTGCAATTACCACTGATGAGGAACATCCACTGATGAGGAACATGCCACGGAGCCACCTTATAGGAAGGGTGTCAAATGATATTTCTTCGCTGAAAAAATATATTATGTAATTAGATAAAAAAATAAATTATATGTAAATATACTATTTATTGACTTCTCTTAATTTTCTAGTATGTTTACTTTTATATATGTTGACACCCCTTAACGAAAATTCTGGCTCCGCCACTGCTTGTCAGGCCACTAATCATATATTCAGCGTATAGGCTAGGAACTCGGAACAACCACATTCCGTCTAGGCTATGAATACCTTACTTTAATTTACTTATAAATCATCGTCTGATTACATATAACATTTTGAGATGATTCATCATGTACTCTTCATATTCTTTTGCAAGACTATCTTTCTCTTTGTATCTTTCAAGAATTGAAATTTATTTCAACATAGTCACATCATAGGCCGACGATCAATAAGATCTCCGTTATCTTAATCTCATCTTCATTTCAGTATACATACTTTGCATTAATCAATTTGCTATTGGCCTTAAAATATACATTTAATTGTTTACTTTAAAATTAATTTTTGGGTTAAACACAACAAAATTACATTTTAAATTCATTTTGTACTAACTCAACTTATTAAACGCTTTAAAAAGATTTTTTTTTTTTAAAAAGCATGGTATGTCTTCTTACCAAGCTTCAAGGTCCGGTAAGTAGGGGTGTCAATGGTTCGGTTTGACCGGTTATTTTATAAAATTTGTACTGTACTAATTTTTCGGTTATTCTATTATGTATAACCAAAATTAGATTTTTCCAAACCGTCCCAATCATGTCAATTTTTTTTCGGTATCGGTATCGGTACAGTTCGATTAATTTTCAATATTTTTTTAAATATCATGTAAAATTCACCAGTATAAGTAGAATACAATAACATATATTCTTTTATAGGACTTAACAAAATTCTCTAGACATTTTTTACTATTTAAAGGGTGATGAATTAAAAAAAATAAAAGATAGCTAGAGTATAGATCCATCAACTATTCTACAACAACGTAAAAGAAACCAAGCAAATGCAAAGAAAATATAAATCACTCGAGTTGAAAGATATTAATCAAATTGAGACTAAGAATAAAGTCTATAAACCCTCAGGGGTTGGCCCGGTGGCAATTGACTTGAGCCTTGGGGTTTGCTCCCTTTCAAGGACTCAAGTTCGAAACTCACTGGGTGCAAACAATTTCTGAGGGCCATCGGACTGGGTAAAACCTGAATTAACCGTGGTGCACTTGCGAAAAACTCCTTGCCGAGGGCCTGTATACCCCCGGGATTAGTCGGGTCTCAAAGAGACTTGACACCCGGTGCAAATCAAAAAAAAATAAAGTCTATAGAAGATTAAATATTCAAAAAGATAAATCTAAATTATATGAAAGGAAACATGTTCAATACATTATAGTTTGCTACTCATAATCGTTAGAATACATTGTATCTTGCTAATGAAGATACTTTAAATAACTTAGTTTAAGTAGAAGTAGCATAATAGATTTTAGAAATTAGTATTTTGAGTTTAATTGCTTGTTAGCTTGTAACAGTTTTCATAATTCCAAGAGCCAAAGAAATATTTAATGCATTATTTTTAAACTTACTATATAAATTTATTTTTCACATGTAAAATTTATTCGGTACAATTCGGTATTTTTTCGGTTTATTTTTATAAAATAAAAAACCTACACTAATTATCGGTGATGTTATAAATTTATATAAAAACCTACAATTTCTTTAAAAGAAACCTAAAAATTAGTTCGGTGCGGTACGATTCGGTCGGTTTAATTGGCACCCTACTGGTAAGTAGAAAAAGCTAATAGTAACTTTTCATCTGTTGATAACGTTAGCCTATGAGGCAAAGTGCAGAATTGGACGTTTCTCAAATTGAAAATAAGAACTTATTGAGTTATCACCAATATAAAGCCAGTAATGTCTTTGTTTATGATCCCTTTTTGGAAATTACTTTGAGTTCTCTACGTGATAAAAATTTAGTATAACGATGCTTGTGGAGTTCTTTACTTCATTTATTTAATTTTTTTTTTTTTTTTTTTTTGCACATTCAGAAAAATGATAACATTTACTTGTAAATTATGACCGCTTCTCTCATTTTACTTGCCAACAATATATAAAAGACAGTTAAAGAAAAAGACTTGAAAACCAAAACATTGGATAGCATTATGTCCAATCAACACAAAGAACTAAAAATTGGCTTAATTTTTAGAAGGAATTATAAATCATGGAGTTTGCCTTTATACGATTGATTTAGTAAGTTCTCGTTATTTCTATTCGATTAATTTATTCAATTAAATTTATGGAATATTTTGAACTAGCAAAAATTTTGTTATTTTGTTCGATTTCAAAATTTAACTATAGAAATTTGTTCAAGATAGGTCGGAAACCGTATCTCTTCACTTCTTTACAAGAAAATAAATTATAGGTTTATGTATGACCTACAATATATTAATGGGATAATACCTTCTTACTATCAGATGCCCAGAAATTGAAATGACTAAATTATTAGTAAACATTAATTATCATAATATAACAAACGTAATAATTAGCTAGACCTGCTAGCCCTAAAAGCAAAATTAAAGAAAATAGGGTAAATAATGTAGAAAACAAGATATGAGTAATGAGATTCTTTTGGGCAATTACTAGTCCTTGAATATGTAATGGAGAATTACATTATCAAAGATCAACAAAAACTAACCAACCCTAATCCACATCAGAAACTAAAGAACAAATCTACAATCACTACCCCCACAAAACCCTAATTTGACAAATCTAACCCCCAAATCCGTAGAGAGTCCTGCCCTGTCTCTTGAGCGCATAAACAACATCCATAGCAGTAACAGTCTTTCTCCTAGCGTGCTCAGTGTAAGTCACAGCATCACGAATCACATTCTCCAAAAATATCTTCAAAACCCCTCGTGTCTCCTCGTAAATCAAACCAGAAATACGTTTCACTCCTCCTCTACGAGCCAAACGCCGAATTGCAGGCTTAGTGATTCCCTGGATGTTATCACGGAGCACCTTACGGTGTCGTTTAGCTCCTCCTTTGCCCAATCCTTTTCCTCCCTTTCCTCTTCCTGACATTTTGAAACTAGATTTTGGGGATTTTTGAATTTGAATTGAGAAGAAATACGGTTGATTTGAAAAGAGCGTAAGGAGTCGGGCTTTATATATAGATGGTTGTTATTGGGGTTGTGGAAAAGTTGAATCGTGGCCGTTGATGTTTTGGAGTTGAAAGTGATGATCGACGGTTACGGGTATCGATCCGTGTGGAAGGGGAGATAGTATGTAAACCGTTGATTAAATGGAGATCGAAGGTGGGAAGTGATTCTTTTGTGATAGTGTGCGGATTGTGTTTCAATTAAGTGAGAATAGGAGTTAAAGAAATAAAATTGAGACTTTTATAACGTGTGGTTTTTAATTTTTATATATATTTTATTTTTAAAAAATAATGCTATATAGAATAGAACTTGAGAATTTAAATTATCTACCTGTTTTTGACACTTGTACTTGCATGAATTGACATAATGTCACCTTAATTCGAGATTTCATCCAAACTCCTGGAACGGCAAAATAGGTGTTTTAAACGCCTCTAGTCCTGTGTGTTACTCAATTGCCAATCCGCAACAGTTAAAGCTCCATGTTAGAAAAACATATGCCACGTCATTATATATCTTCATAAAATTATTTTGTTAAAAATAAATTATCACAAAGTTAACCCATTTTCTTTTTCTATAATTACCGTTTTCAACCAAAAACTTTACTTGGCCAGAACCCATAATCACCACCTTCAAAAACTTTACTTTGTCCGACTCAGCAAAGTAAACATCAAATAAGCTTGATCAACAATAGGCGTTGAAAAATCATGTTTTAAACAGGTTCAAGTGTCTTAATAAATTTCATTGAGTTGAGGGGTGGAATGTCAAATTGATGCAAGTACAAGTGTCATTTGCGCTATTCGGTCAAAACAAACTTTATGGATTATTATATTGTTCAACTTTCACAATTTCTAATAGCAAAAACACATTGACTTCTAAAACTTAGATAATGTTTTAATTTTAAACTAACCTGTCAACTAATATCATTTTAATACGTATAAATTTCCACTACCAATAATATGATCCCAAAACTAAGTTAATCTTAAAATTCATATCACAAAAACAACAGATGCACAATCTTTCATTCACCAAGAATTCTATCCGGAGTTTGTTTTGCAAATAAGCAACTAGTGATGAACTGTCAGATAAATCAGTTTTCATTCACCATATTTTTAAAACTTTTGTGTCTAGAAGTAATTAAAAAGTAGCTCAAAGGAGCTCATATGTGATAGTAATAAGGATACCAAACTTCACGGTCTGGTCTGGTAAAGTAGAAAGCGCTTCAGACCAAGAAAAAAAAGTAGAAAGAACTATGCCCTATCTTTTCATTTAACGTTAGCCTATGTCCCTTAGGGGAAATCTGTTAAAACTGAAACCATAAGCAGAGAATTAGTATGGCCATTGCGTAAAGATGAGACGGATAACCGATGAAGTAAAGTCTAATAAATAACGTAAAATCTCTTGTTAAGTGTTTAAGTCTTTATTGGATGGCAAAGCTGAGCAGTCTCAGTCCACACTCCACTGGTAGATAATTGCCTAAATATGTAGATTGAAAACAAAATCAACTCTAGCAGGTTGGATAAAAGCTTACTCCATCACCCTTAACATTTGGTTTTCTATCGCAAAATCATTCATTTAAGAATGAAAACAAGACATACATAGACAATGTACTGCATGTCTACCCAGTCAGAACCAGATCCATACATCCCCAGGTTAGTTTAACTCAGACGTAGCTCTTTTTTACGGAGACCTAACAAAGTAAACTGAAGACTACAGGGGATCATAAGAACACTACAGTGTTCAGTTCAGGCCACACAAAAATTTTAAGAATTTTGATTAAACAAGCATCTCTTATAATGAAGCACTAGGACTCAATTCAAAAGTTAAGCATAAGAGAATTACCAAATTCAAGCTAAGATGAATCGAAGTAATATACACAAAGCAGCGACATCTTACTATTCTAGAGTATAAACCTTAGTCAATATAACAAAAACTAAACACCAACAATTTCCCTATCTCCTGCGTCTTCCCTTTAGATGATTATTCAATAATATACCCAATATAATCCTACAATGATTATTCAATAAGTTGAATAAATATCTCACTAAATCTCATTGAAGTTACATCCATCAAGAATAACTGAATACACATAACAAATGATGATTCAACTGATTTAGAGCAAATCAAATTTGACTCTAATATCCATCCAAAGTTTGAATCATAACTGCAAAATCAACGTCCACACTAATAATCTTCATAACACAATCAGATAATGTTCAAATAATCACTCTTAATGTGAAATATAAATTACCAGATGTTCAAATAAACCCTCTTAATGTGAAATAGCGATTAAGAGAAAACATTACTGCTGACATACCCCACTGATCTTTAGCCATACTTGCCAACAAAGGGAAATTGAAAGGTAAAATTAAAGCAAACAATGTGGAGATCAGAAATGAGAACTAAGCAATTCTTCGGCAATTACTATTTCTTGAATATATAACGGAAATTACATCTATCAAGCTCAACAAAACTAAGCAATTCTAATCCACAAACGGCAACAAAAGAACAAGCCTAACTTCACAAATCTAACCCCCAAATCCGTAAAGGGTCCTACCCTGCCTCTTGAGTGCGTAAACAACATCCATGGCAGTGACAGTCTTCCTCCTAGCGTGTTCAGTGTAAGTCACAGCATCACGAATCACATTCTCCAAAAATATCTTCAACACTCCACGAGTCTCCTCGTAAATCAAACCAGAAATGCGCTTCACCCCTCCCCTACGAGCCAAACGCCGAATTGCAGGCTTAGTGATTCCCTGAATGTTGTCTCTTAATACTTTTCTGTGCCTCTTTGCTCCTCCCTTTCCCAATCCTTTTCCTCCCTTTCCTCTTCCTGACATTTTTTTGATAAATTGATGAAAAACTGGAAGGAGATTTTAGGTATTTTTTTGGAACTTGGTATGAGAGAGATATGTTTTTGATGAAAGGGGCGCGAGTTATATATAGCTGGTAGTTGTTGGGGTTTGTGGAGAGCTTTGAATCGTGGCCGTTAATGTTTTGGAGTTTTAAAGAGAAGATCGACGGATAAGAGTGTCGATCCGTGTGAAAGGCAGATATTGTATATCAGTCGCTGATTAAATAGAAATCTAAGGTGGAGAACGATTGTTTTGTGATAGTGTTCGGATTGTGTTGTTTTGGTGAGAGAAACGAGGTAATCTCTTTGTTCCTAAGTTCTTTTACCGCCTCTTATAATTTGTTCTTTTTCTTCTTACTCTTACTTATAATTTGTCAAAGTTCGGATATTAAATATTTTTGATATTTTTAATATTAAGTTTTAATATTTGAAAATATTAATATGGTCACTAGTATTTGAAATATTGATTTGGGAATGAATAATGATATTTTTCTTTTCAAATATTCAGCATTTACAACAACAACAACAACAACAAAAAATTCAAGCGAAATTCATTTTTAGACCTTATAATTTGATACTTCCATAGAGGCTTCTTATTATAACAACCCGGACGGTCGTTTTGAGTATTACAAGCCCGTTCCCCCATTTATCGCTCAATTTATACTTTATTGTTGTTGTATATCTTGCCGGGGTAATTGGTTCGGGTCCGGAGAGATTTCAGAATAAATTGAGACACTTAGTCTCTTAATGGAAAGCTTAAGTTGGAAAAGTTGACCGGATGTCGACTTATGTGTAAACGACCTCGAATTTGAATTCTGATGATTCCAATATCTCTGTATGGTGATTTTGGACTTAGGAGCGTGTCCGAAAAATTATTTGGGGGTCCGTAGTGAAATTAGGCTTTAAATGGCGAAAGTCGAATTTTCGAAAAGTTTGACCGGGGGGTTGACTTTTTTATATCGGGGTCGGAATCTGATTCTGAAAATTGAAATACCTCTGTTATGTCAATTGTGACTTGTGTGCAAAATTTGAGGTCAATCGGACGTGATTTGATAGGTTCCGGCGTCGTTTGTAGAAATTGGAAGTTTCAAAGTTCATTGGGCTTGAATCTATGTGTGATTCGTGTTTTTAGTGTTGTTGGATGTGATTTGAAGGCTCGACTAAATTCGTATAATGTTTTAGGACTTGTTGGTATATTTGGTTGAGGTCATGGGGGGCCTCAGGTGAGTTCGGATGCTTAACGAATCGAATTTGGATTTGGAGGAGGAGCTGAAGCAGCTGGACATCTGGTATGATCGCACTTGTGTGAAAAAGGGCCGCAGGTGCGAGCTCGCGAATGCGAGGTATTAGTCGCAGAAGCGGAAATGCATGGGCTGGCCAGGCACCGCGGGTGCGAAACATTTTACCGCGGGTGCGAAGACCGCATGCACGAAGAAATCATCGCAGGCGCGAAGAAATCATCGCATGCGCGAACATCGCGGGCGCGAGAGTTTTACCGCGGGTGCGAAAACCCCGAGCAATACAAAAACAGAGGGGTTCCGCGCTTTTGCCATTTTTGGGCATTTCAAGCTCGGGTTTGGCGATTTTTGAGCAAAGTTTTCATGGGAAAACTTGAGGTAAGTCCCTTGTGATCATTTCTACTCTATAATATTGAATTATCATCGAATAATCCGACTAGATTACATATTTTTGAGGTGTAAATCAGGGGTTTGAACTTAGGGATTTAAAAATAAGATTTGAAGATTTGGAGGCCGAGTTGAGGTCGGATTTTGGTAAAATTAGTGTGGTTAGACTCGTGGTTGGTAAAATTATCGGGTTCCGAGACATGGGCCCCA
Organism: Nicotiana tomentosiformis; assembly: GCF_000390325.3. Lineage (NCBI taxonomy): Eukaryota > Viridiplantae > Streptophyta > Magnoliopsida > Solanales > Solanaceae > Nicotiana > Nicotiana tomentosiformis. The sequence continues at coordinate 178,521,684 of NC_090813.1, forward strand.
CGGGCAATTTTTTAGCTAAATTTCGGATTTTGATAGAAAATTAGTATTTTCTTATGGAATTAATTTTAATAAATTTTATTGGCTGAATCGAATTAATTGTGGCTAGATTCGAGGCGTTTGGAGGTCAATTCACGAGCCAAAGACATAACGGAGTAAAGAATTACATGGTTTGAGGTAAGTAACACTTCTAAACTTGGTTCTGAGGGTATGGATCCCCAAATTTGGTATGATATAAATTGTTCGGAGGTGACACACACGGTAGGTGACGAGCATGTGGACGTGCACCATATAAATTGTGTATTGAATAAATCCTGTGCAGTTGTAAGATTAATGAATCATGTTATTAGTTGAACATTCTCCATGTGTTAGAGAAATTGAGTTGAGACTCATATTAAAGATCATGTTTAGGATACGTGTCAATATTTTGGGACCCATGGGATCGTGTTGCTGTTGAATTAATTGTTCAAAAATATACATTTCACACTCAGTAATATTTGTCCATTGTGAGGATATTTATGGGATCGAGCTGCGCGACGCAGCAGGCCATAATGGCTTTATACATTATTATTATATGGATCGGGGTTGCCCGCCTGCAGCAGGCCTTATAGGCTTTACTATTTTATGGATCGGGACTGCCCGCCTGCAGCAGGCCTTATAGGCTTTATTATTATACGGATCGGGACGGCCCGCCTGCAGTAGGCCATATTGGATTTATATTACGCTTGGGCTGAAGGAGCCCCTCCGGAGTCTGTACACCCCCAGTGAGCGTAGATAATTATATATATTCGAGATGGATTTCTCAGGGTATGGACTTGCCTTACTTATTTGTATTGTAATGAGTTTCCCTGGACATGGATCTTGTCTGTATCAGTTATATTTGGGGATAAAATTATCCCAGAGCTGGATTGGCCTTATACGGTATTGGGTGACTGACCGTCAGTCAATGTGTATTTATATACAGGTTGGAACACCCCTAGGCTGGATTGGCCATAAATAGTACCGAGTGACCGGATAATTTGTGACCAGTATTTACATAAGGTCTTTCTACTGAGATGTCACATTCCTCATATCATGCAGTATTGATCTATTTCACTTGTACTGAGTTTAACTGTTGAACTTGAAAGCATGCCTACATTTTTGTACCATTATTTATACTGGACTGTACCTGCGGAGCTCGTCACTACTTTCAGCCCAGAGGTTAGTCTTGTTACTTATTGAGTTGGTTGTACTCATACTACACTCTGCACCTTGTGTTCAGATCCAGGTGCTTCCGGATACGGCGACTGTTAGACCTCAGTATGTTACTAGTTGGAGACTATCAGGGTAGTTGCTTGGCGTCCGTTGACCTTGTCTCTCTTTCCTTCAGTTATTGTACTGTTCTATACTTTTAGACAGTGATTTTTATTTTTATCAGTCAGACATTGTATTCATATTATATGCTCATATACTCAGTGACACCGGAGTTATATTTGTATTTGTGAGGTTTCTTCCGCTTAATTTAATTATTATGTTTTCAAATTTAAAAGATATGGTGATTTATTGATATTGTCGGCTTGCCTAGTATTGAGATAGGCGCCATCACGACATGTGAGATTTTGGGTCGTGACACTTATACACTAACAATGTATATACATCCTTATAAACTAGGGGTGGGAATCGGTCGGTTCGGTTCGGTTGTGAATGTTATCGGTTTGGCATATCGATTATCGGTTTATAAATATGCTAAACTGATAACCGAACCGATAAGATATCGGTTATTGGTTAATGGATTATCGATCTTTATCGATTTACCCGTAAGATAACTCAATCTAAATTCTAGAGGGAAGAACTAATGAAGGATAATGTATACCGTATAAAGAATATGATAAACTTTCTCTACTATTGTAAACCCTCTCAAAGAATATGATAAACCTTACAATATTATTTCTTTATGTGTTGAATGACAAATTTGGGAGGGTTACAATAATAGAAAGAGAATTGGGAGAACTGAAAAATTTATATACCTAAAGATAAAATCATATCTTTATAAAGTTTATTGGGTTATCGGTTACACCGTTTATAAAATTGGACAAACCGATACCCAAACCGATAACCCAATAGAAAAATAACACTAAACCATTATCGAACTGTTAACCCAATAATCCGATACCGATAACCCAATAAGCTTTTTTCAGTTCGGGGTATCGATTTTACCGATATATGCCGAGTCCTATTATAAACTGAAAAAATATATAATTATACAACATTATACAGGAATATACATATTTGCACACAATTATACATAACTATACAATACTGTATAAGTGTATATAAACACCACTTATACAAACGCGTGACCTCCACTTCTGCTACGTTACTCTACGCGAAAGCGACCTTCTTCACACGTTCGCGAGTCACAAAATCTCAAAGCTACGTGGTCGCATTCCACTTCACGCGATCGCGAAGCACAAAACTCAGCAGCTCTCAATCACCCTTACGCGATCGCAAACAATGCCACGCGATCACGATGCACAGACTGGCCCAACCTACGCGATCGTGGTTGACCTCACGCGACCGCGAAGAACAAAATCAACACTGCCTCAACTAAGCATATGCGATAGCGAAGAAGGCTTAAAATACCAGAAATCAGCAGCTACCAGCAGTGCCAAAATGAAGAAAAATACTCTGAATACCATCCGAAACACGCCCGAGCCCCTCGTGACCTCAATCAAATATACCAACAAATCCTAAAACATCATACGGACTTAGTCGAGTCTTCAAATCACATCCAACAACACTAAAAACACGAATCACACATAGATTAAAGTCTAATGGACTCTGAAAATTTCAATTTCTACAAACGACGCCAGATCCTATCAATCAAGTCCGATTGACCTTAAATTTTGCACGCAATTCGTAAATAATATAACGGAGCTATAAAAAATTTTGGAACTGGATTTCGACCCCGATATCAAAAAGTCAACTCCCCGGTCAAACTTCCAAACTTAAATTCCTATTTTAGCCATTTCAAGCCAAATTTAACTACGAGCCTCCAAATAATTTTTCGGACGTGCTCCTAAGTCCAAAATCACCATGCGGAGCTATTGGAATCATTAAAATTTTATTTCGGGGTCGTTTACACATAGGTCTATATCCAGCCTACCTTTTTAACTTAAATTTTAAACTTTGGAACTATGTGTTCCAATTTATTCTAAAAATCTCATCGGACCCGAACCAATTTGCCCCGGTAAGTCATTTAACAATTATAAGGTACAGAATGATCATTAAATAGGGGAACGGGGCTACAACTTTTAAAATGACTAGCCGGGTTATTGCAATCTCACTGGGAATACTTCCTAGATTGCATATGATGAAATACAAATACAATTTCCTACATAATTCGACATAAAACAAAATAAATAATTAAATCCAATAATTTTTCACATAAATATAATTAGAGTATCATTAGTTCTAGAATGACGAAGTGTATGTCTATTGGTAAATAAAACATGTTTTAAGTTAACAAATTAATAACACAAACTCTACTATTCTAAGATATGTTTGGGGAAGAACCATAGCCATTTGGTGGTGGTTGATTTAAACCAAGCATCTCACGCACGACAGTACCAGCCGCAACTTTTACTTCTTCTTGCATATCTTCCCAAATACCCGCTTGCATATTTGGTTACATATTCTCCGTCCGTTGCTCCAATGTACGATCAAGAAGTTGCTGAAATTCGGGTGTTTCAAAAACTTGTTGGGTAGGAATATTTGGAGGATTAGGAGCACTACAGGATGCACAATTAGCCTTCACTGAATCTACCAGAAGACAAGTTTTTGGACCAAGCCCATATATTCTTCCTTTTTTTGCTCTTTCAACAGTTTCAATCCAAGTTTTCAGTAGCTGTTCATCTAGTATAGTTTTCAATAAATCCATAACGTTGTCTTCGCTAGTTTTTTCTCCTTCCTCATCTTCATTTGTTGCCATGTTTCTTTCCATGTCTGCATCATCTATTTCAAAACCTTCTTCATTCCTTGATGTTGAAGTTTCACCTACCTTCTCCTTAATAATCTCTGTAAATATATTCTGAAAAAAATTATAATTATTAGTTATCACATAGAATATCAAAGTCGCCAAGTAGCAAATCTTAATAGAGCAGTTATATTTGTTCTGTAATGAAAGAAATGAACAACAGAGAAATAGACTTTTGTAACTAAAGAAGTAGATGAAGAAATAGACTTCTCTAATAAGTAGAGAATTAAAAATATATATAGAAACTATGTCATCTAATCAATCTTATTTTCTTGAGGTGCACCAGAGAAGGTGCTATAAAGTTGTTGAATGTTTTTCAAATCTAGAGTGCGCAAAGACTTAGAAGTTTTTCTTATACATCATAGACAAAAGAATAGCAGGGTAAGACCTAAAAAGAGGGTGCTTATGATATTCTACCATGATAGTGTCCATGAATAACAACTCTAACACTACTCCCGGAGATATATTCTTGGGACAGAAGAGAAGAGTCATAATAGTATGTCGGCAGCAGCATAATAATAACGCAAATAATAAGAATACAGAATAGACAAAATTATTTATCATTCACTTTCAGTTAAACTATTTTCTCAGTTTAAAAAGCGTAAAATAAACAAATATATAGACAAGTTTTTGATATCTTAAGTTCCAACAACTTGAGATGATTTTTAAAAGTATCAAACTGAGAAGAAAAGTAAATTTTTTCCTTACTTCTTTTCTCAGGTTGTCAATAAGTGTAAAATTATTCTCTTAAAAAAGGCTTATATCTTCTCTGACTCTTATTTCAAATACTTGAGAGAGTAGGGAAGTGCTTGTCAATCATTCCATGTTAAGAGGGTAAGTACTCACTATTTTTAGAGCTTTGGATTCTATTTTTTCACTTAAATATTTTGTTTGATATTGTTCCACTATGCAGTAGTGCACCATCTTCTTGTTGATTAAAAAAAAAACTAGGAAGGCATAATTTGGTTACTTTTGTAATTTAGTTAGATCATGGACAAAAATTGAAGCACCAGATAGTTTGTCAACAATCTACAAGTACATCACAACTTTATCATTGTCTTATATTTTTGTAATATATCCATTTTCTTCAGTAGCTTTATATGGCTTCAACACTTCAGACAAGTACTCAGTGCACATAAATTTGATGAAGGAAAAGTAATTATTGAAAATATTAATCCATTTATTTGTAATAATCTTTCAATGGTTAAGGAGAATCTTAAAGGAATTACAGTCTAAAGATAGATACACAATTGTAAATATAAAAATACTTCCTACATCTGAAAACTTAGTACTTTTGATGTTCCCTAATTTCACTTCCCAAAATTCCTATATCTGAATGTCATAGAACTGTAATCTGACAACTACAAAAATATGTACAGACAGTTAAGGAAAAGCAGCAATTTTATATGCATCACTCCCTTGTCTTTTTTCGTCAATGCATCTTAATTATCATATTCTATGGATGGAGCTAATCTATAAAGAAAGCTTATCTACTGTATTAGTGTGAAGTAGATAAAGACTCAGCAGGTGTTGCAATGAAGAATGAGATAAAAACATACCCACATCCTTTCTAACTTTCCACATATCCACTTTTTACCATTTTTGGTTCTGTGAGTCTTCAGAAATAATTCATCATTACAAAGATCTTTCCCCGTTAACTCCTTTTACAATCATTAAAGATATTGTTAGTTTACAGGATAAATCATAAAATAAATTTACACTAATACTGATAATACTAAAAGATAGAGAAATACATGTCTTCTTCTGTACTCAGCAAATGCAATTGATCCTCCCGTATGTAAGGAAGGACCTCCTCCATTATTAGATGACATTCTGTTCTTGAAGTTGATTGTTGATTTTCTTTTAAAAGCGTCAGATTCTCAATATTGCATCAAAGTGTCCCAGTGAACTTTAGCAATCCATCCGGACATTTTCTTTGTTTTTGAAAATTCTCTTTTTGCTTTTCCCAAACTGTCACTTAACTTTTTACTCCCCACATGCTCAAAAGTCCTTCGAATAAAAACTTTGTCCTCACTAGTAAAGGAATATTTTTTCTGCAATTAGAAAGTAAAGATTAAATTTAATATCATTTATCAAGTTAAGTCAATTAATACAGTTAAGTATAAATACCTCGAAGTCATTAAATCATCTATCTCGTACATGCTCCGGAACTTTGCTCCAACAATTCCATGATCCACTGAAGCTTTTCTTAAAGGCTATTGTTACATCCCGAACAGCTTCATGTGGGCAGAATCTACAAAATAATCAATATAACATTTTATTCAAAGATTATTAAATACAAATATATTTTATCACAACTTATATAATTAGATTTACTTACGTATCTCCGTTTACTTTTAAGGATCTTATGCCACAAATAATATCTCGTCTTGCCTGTGGATTACTACTTCCATAAGATGCATGCGTTTGTTCGGTTGAAACATCTTGAGGAGTTTCTTGTTGAGGACCAACATTCTGAGCAGAAGGAAGTGCTTGTTGACGACTAATATTCAGAGAAGCAGAATTTGTTGGTTTAGTATGAACATTTTGAGACGTATGTGCAAGCTGTCGAAAACTACTTTCATAAGACGAGTCAATGTGTTGGTTTGAACTTACTTTTTGAGATGTAGGGGTTGATGGTTCACTAATATCTGACTGAGAAGTGTTCGGTAGTTGTTGGTAGCCTCCTCCCCTTTTATTAGATATGCCCCCACGACCTCCCTAACTACGTTTAGTACCTCTTCCTCTTGTCATACTTCATGATCAAAATCTAACAAAAAGAGTAGAATAATATACCAACCAACCATCAAAAAATTAAGTTGTATAGTATTGAAATGCAACCTTGAGGTCATGGACAAACAAAACAAAAATTAAGTATGAAAAGCAACAAAGCTCATAAAGGAAAGATATGTGCAGAAATTATTGCAGTAAAAAGCCATCTGCTATACCAACAATAGCAATAAAAGAAAACAGACAAAAAAGTTGCAGTAAAAAGTCATCTGCTATACCAACAATCTTATTATCATTCAATATCATCATTTTCACTATAATTTTTCTCAAATTTCATTCACTTTGTTCATATTCTTCATTTTCATCTTTATCAGATTCATAATCAGATTCTTCTATCTATTCATCATTTTCAATAGCATCAATATCATGTGTTCTTTCAGTTTCGCAAGTCTCTTTTTCAATGTCATGTACTTCCAGTTCACCATTTTCATAGTGTAAGCAATCAAGATCATCAATGACATTTGGAAGTACTGCGGGTAAATCCTCATCTTCTTGATACGGGATATTTGGGGAATCAATACGGCTTCTAGCTTTTATTTTGCACATTGACCACCAATAAACTCTATCTTTTCTTTTACTGGGATATTCTGTAAAATATACTTGTTGTGCTTGTTCAGCCAACATAAAAGGTTCATAGGTATAACTCGAGAAACTTTTCTTATGATTGATATCGATTAGACCATATTGATTATGGACCTTCAGTCCTCGACCCACTGTTGATCAAACCAATCACATTTGAATAACATAAGAGTAGTTCTTTTCTTTGTCGGATTAGAATACTCTAGTTGTATCACGTCAACGAGTAATCCATAGTAGTTACTTTCATAGTCACTCCAACCTTTTCCTTTGATGCGCATACCACTATTCATAGTTGATTTGTTAGAGCCATATGTTAGAGTGTCGAACTTATAGACTTTCGTGAAATAGTGCGGCCATGTTTTCACCCACTTATATGGACCATAAGCTAAGTCCTTCAACCGCTCATCAGTTATGTTATTAGCTGGATTAAGAACCAATTAATAAAACAAATAGACCAATAATATGTTTAGTTAAATATAAATTTCAAGTCAAGACAAATGAAGACTACAATCCTTTGATTCAATTGAATTTACTCACATAAGCTTCAAACCACTTGGCAAATCTACTATTTGTCTCTTTATCAATTTGCTCGAGGCTAATATTTTCTAAATTCCTTTTCAATTCATCTTCAAAGATACTACAAAAGCAATAAAATTATAGTTAAGTTAGCTCATTCATGCAATATATATGTACTATATTGGTAAAAAATATCAACTTACAGGACGAATTGTTGAACCTCCTCATAATTTAACAAAATATACAATTGTGCCGCATCCCACTCATCATCGGTCAAATATCGACCTTCTTTCCCCCCACTCGAATGTCCTGGATGCAAAAAGATGGACAAACAACCATCAGGTGCATCAACTTCATCCCCATCATCATTTCGAGTAACTTTATTAAGCTTAGTTTGCACGTTAGGCTGAAAATAACGGGAACTGAATGTTGAAATTTCTTGAATGATATAAGCTTCACATATTGATCCCTCGACACGAGCTCTATTTTTCGCCTTCTTTTTGTAGGTGTGCAGCTCCCTACAATTAAAATATATTTTAGTATATTGTTAAGTAATTATCTAATCAAGATTCAATTTAGACTCTTACCGCTCAAAAGGATTCATCCATCGAAACTGAACTGGACCACCGACTATTGCTTCATATGCTAAATTAATCGGCAAATGTTCCATGGGATCAAAGAAACCAGGAGGAAATATTTTCTCTCTTGAAAATTGTTATCTTTATGCTTTCTTCAAGTTTCTGTAAATCTTCTACTTTTAAAACAGTTGCACATAAACCTTTAAAAAATAAGCTAATCTCTGTTAAGGCATTCCAAATTGGCTCTGGTAAAAAATCTTAAAATGTAACTGGTAGCAACCTTTCTAGAAATACATGACAATCGTGGCTCTTCATCCTTGATAATTTATAATCTTTCATATCTACGTATCTAGACAAATTGGAAACATAACCATCTGGAAACCTTAAGCTTTTTACCCATTCACATACCAACTTTCTTTGTTCTTTTGTCAATGAATATGCTGCCTTTGGCTTCAAAATTTTTCCTTGATGCTCCTTCAATTCAAGATCGGGACGATTGCAATAAGTCTGCACATCCATTCTAACTTTTAAATTATCCTTCGTTTTATCCTTTATATCCATTACTGTGTTGAATATATTATCAAACACATTTTTCTCAATATGCATCACATCGAGATTATGCCGAATAATATTCGTGCGCCAATATGGCAATTCCCAGAAAATACTTTATTTTGTCCAATTATGTTGATTCCCAAATCCTGGCAACTTATTGGAGGCGCGATCATCGAAAATATTTGGTAAGTCACGCACTTTGTTCCAAACTTCTTCACTAGACAAACTAGGAGAAAGAGCAGAGTGCTCAACTCTTCCTTTTAAAAATAATTTTTATCCTTGCGAAATGAATGACTTATTGGCAAAAATTGACGATGACAATAAAAAAATATAGCTTTTCGTCCATCTTTTAAGTGAAACGCCTTACTTTTTCCCATACAACAAGGGCATGCCAAATGACCATGGGTGCTCCAGCCAGACAACATTCCATAAGCTGGGAAGTCATTGATAGTCCACATAAGTGCAACTCACATTTAAAAATTTTGTTTCTTATAAGAGTCATAAGTCTCAACCCCATCAACCCATAATTGTTTTAATTCATCAATAAGAGGTTGTAAGTATAAGTCTATATTCTTTCCGGGACTTTTTGGACCAGGAATGAGAAGACTTAAGATCATGTACGGGCTACTCATACACATTCTGGGTGGAAGATTATATGGTGTAATGATTACTGGCCAACAAGAATAAGGATGGGCCATCTGCCCATATGGCCTAAACCTATCAGCTGCAAGTCCAAGCCTAATATTTCGAGGCTCAGCTGCAAAGCCAGGATGGCACTGGTCAAACTTTTTCCACGCCTCTCTATCACTTGGATGACTCATTACCCCAGGTTCTCGACGAAATTTCCAGTGCCATATCCAAAGGCGGATCCAAGATTCGAAGGTTGCGGGTGCCACCATGTTATGCATACAGTATACATGTCAGTAGCTACAAAGACAGATTAGGAATAATGGGTCGGTTCGCTTAGTTTTTGGTTAATTTAAATAGGCCTTTCATTCACAAAGCAAATAAGTTCGATTGTGGTTCAAATTTTTAACACTTAATTTAAACACATTCTAAATAAAAATACAAAAGAAAAATAACATTTCATGAAAGAGCGCCTCCAATATAAATATTTGCTTAAAGAGTAGCTTAACTACACTATATATTCTTTGTTTGACTAGATTAATTTACTTGTATTGTTCTTTATTTATTTTTTCATCTTAATTGTTGAGTTATGTGACAACTATTTTTAAAAGAAAAATCTTCAACATTCAACCTATGATATTCGACTCAAAACGAGTATCAATCAAGCCATTTAATTTTTTTTTCAAAACCCAATAGAAGATATTGCTCATATTATATTCCAATATATAAATTAATATCATTTCATTAAAAATAAAAAAATTATATGCTAATTAAAATCAATTCAAATTACCTATAGAAAATAATTATTCATAAAGTAAGATATAATGATAGAAACAAAATGAGGACTGAAAGTTAAAAAAAAAAAGAGATTTAGCAAGTAATAAAAGGAAGAAAAGAAGGGAAAGAACCGAAAAACATTAGTAATAAAAGGAAGAAAAGAAGGGAAAGAACCGAAAACTCTACAAATCCCTGCACACCCTTTAGGAACTCAGTAGTGACTCCTTTTCGACTAGGCACTACTCTATTATACATCCATATATGATCAGCTCTAAAGGAACTCATGCTTCTAGGAAGAAACCCTTCATCGATCCCATGCCGATGTGAGCATGTGTCGATGTACATGTGCTCAATATCGAAGAGCCACCTCGAGGCCGTGAAGAGGGATTGCAACTGGAGTCCCGAGGTCGTGGTGCAAATTCCTGCTCCCGAAAAGAGCATCACCGCTTACGTGGAGGGGTTCTTAAGTGTTTACACTTACCCCTTCACATTGGGTCCCCTCGACCCAGTAATTATTGATCTCTGTAAAAGATATCAGGTCACCCTCGGCCAAATTCACCCCTTTCTATGGCGCATAGTAATCATGATGTGCTTCTTCTCTAGCAAGGCCGAGGGGCTAGAGTTTACCCTAAATCAGCTCATGCGATTGTACCGGCCTCGAATCTACCGAGGACTAATCAGGCTCCAATACCGGGCAACGAAGGCCTTGATCTCGAGCATCGATGAGGACAAGAATCGGGGTTGGATGAGCCATTTTATACGGGTGAGGACCTGCGACATTATCCCAGAAGAGAAGATGCCGTTCCCTGAGGAGTAGAACTTCAACCGTAGGTGATCTTTTAAACTTTTTCTTCTTACCTTCTTCGACTTTGTCTGATATCCCCTTTCGACATGCAACTATTCCTTGGATGCCTCAAGCGGTACCTAACCTCGAAGATTGGGTTCGAAAGTTAGCCTCAACTTTCACATATGCCGAACGCGCATGGCGTGATTTGGCACAGGGCATATGGGAGGCCAAGAACCACGATAAGGATATCCTTTTTCATGTTCTGAAACACTTTTTATACTCCATTCATCATTAATTTTCTTTCATGCAGGCCTGACCAAGGATGCCATTTTGAGGCCTTTAAGTGGCGAGGAAGAAACCAAGTCCTCGGTTCCGAAGCCGGGGGAAGACAAGAAGAGGAAAACTACCTTGCAGTCCGAGGACCCCAAGCCCAAACCTCGAAGGGTTAGGAGGGAAGTAATCTCTCTCACGATGGACTCGGTCCAAAAACTGAGAGACAAAGAAGAGGAAGAATAGGAAAATGCCTCGATACTGACGGTCCGACCTAGGAAAGCCGTCGAGGTCACCAAACCTTCTGAGCCAACAACAGCTGCTAAAATCAAGCCTTGTTCGAGGAGGCTTCCAAAAAGAAATCGGGTAAGGATCCCGAATTACCAGAGATCGAGACCGTTTCTCGGCCATCTGCAACTACACCAGACATGGCCGGTTTTGAGACCCCGAAGATCGATCAGAGCGTCCCGAGAAACTTGCTCGGGACCATGACAGCAGGTCACTTGCCTTCTCTTCCGACCTTTTCTGAGGAGGCACTAAGGGAAGCTCGAGAGTTGAAGACCCCTGATATAGGCGGAGGCTCTAGTGTAGGGGATCCCTTTCGGGATTGCTTTACTAGAGTCGATGATGCCTCTGATATTGGTGATGCTTCTTTTCTTTTTGAAGAGGCCTAACGTCTCTTATCTCAGGTAAGAATCAGTTTACTGCACTTTTTTTCTTTACTCTTTTTTTCTTTTTCTCTAAATCTGACTTGTGTTTTCCTTTTTTGTATAGGCCTTCACCAAGTTTCGACCTGACCTCAGCTAGTGTGAAACCGAGCTCCAAAAGGTCTCGGAGGAGAGGAACTCTCTGAAGCTTCTTTGCGACTAAAATGATGAAACTATAAAGGACCTTCAAGCAGATTTGGCCAAGGCTCATGAGGAAGAGGCCGAGCTAGTTAAGCAGGTGAGCATCCTTTTGATAAAGTACGGACTCGACCCAACTGTGGAGGCTAATACTTCATTATCTCAGCTGCAACAAAAGGTTGAAAGGATCGAGCTGCTTCGGGGAGAAGTCGATCAGGTAAAGGCCGATTGTGATCGGTAGAAGGAGAATATGGACCGCCTGACTACAGAAAAAAGAAAATACCTTGGCCAAACTGTCATCGGCCGAGGTTCAACTTTGGGGCGTCAAAGAGAAAAGTTCGGCCCAAGCCAAGAGGATTGAGGAGCTTGAAACCGGGCTTGCTAAGGCCAAGGCAGAGATCGAGAAGACAAAGGTCATGGCGGACAAGTCCATTGCCATGTATCGGGTCGATTCTGAGGCTGCTCAAATGCAGCTAAGGGAGGCTTCTGACCGAGAGCAATGGATCATTGACTCGATAAAGTGTCAATCCCGGAGGGAAACCCTCAATGAAATCCATACTCGAGGTTTTGACCTCTCCGAGGAGATAGACCGAGCCAAGGTACTTGAAGCTGAAGCCAAGCAGCTTGCCTCCTTCCATGACGAAGACGATGATGAAGTAGGCAGTCGAGGCGGATCCGATGAGGGGCCTGAAGGGGAAGTTGCTCCCGGAGAAGAGGTCAAAACCGACCGTAGTTAGGGCTTAATTTCTCTTTTTGTAAGACCTTGATCGGTCTTTTGTACATAACCTTTTTTACCAATATATAATAGAAAAACTTCTCTTGAATGTCTTCTCAGTTTTATGTTCAAACGTGTTTTGTGCTTTTGCCTTGTGAAATTTTGTTGTTGCAGCTTCTGTAATCGAGCGAACACTAATTCAAACTTTAGAATAAACCCTTACATTTTTTAGACGCGCAAGGGCGAGTCCCCGAGCTCAATAATATGTTCGAGATTTCGGATGGCTTGATCGATGCCATAACTGCACTATTTTTATAACTAAGTTAGAGTATGTTTCGAACTTAGGATAGAGTAAACCCTTAGGTTTTTTATCTAATAATGGGTAATTTTCGAACTTATAGTAACATACCCCTTAAGGTTTTATGTCGAATCCTTGAGCTAAATTCAAGTCAACTTTATTTGAACTTGGAATAGTGGAACCCTTAGGTCCGAGTTGAGTGAGAACAAAGTCTCGAACTCTAAGTATATTGGCCCTTAGGCCCTTTTAGGTTGGGACCATATGGCCTCTAAAGACGGCTATTATTTCCCCCTTTTTCGGCTTAAAAGACTTAATAAAAATTTCTTTATGCCTTAGCATGTATTTTACTCATTGGGTTTTTTTGAGGGTCCGATGTCAGTTGAAACCCTTTTGCTTTTTGTGCCTTAGCACGTTTATGTTAAAAATAGTTTGATACCTCTTAAGGTTTTTCGAGGGATGATTTTATCGAAGCCCTTTTGATTATTTGCCAAGGATAGCCTTTTTTTAACCGATTTTTCAGAGAGTTTGAAGGCCTATCATTATTGCGAAATTCGGACGTCTCTGAGCCGCGTTATTTAGGCCGTAGCCTTTAGTTTGGCCATAACCTTTGGGTATGTATTTTGGCCGTAGCCTTCGGGTATGCCTCTTGGACTTATTTCCCAATAACATTTCGAACCAGTTTGGAATGTCAGTCCTCGAAAATGGTGGTCTTGGCCTATAGATCGAGGGATGCCTCTTTGAGGTCTTATGAATTTTGAGTTTAGATAACTCGAATATGAGTATATATTTGCACTTTGGCTCTTGAGTCGTTTCTCACAATATCATAAGCATGAGGTTTGTACAGTAGAGGATTTTCTTCGAGACACAAAATGTTTAAATGAAGAGAGAATGCTTCTTTGAATAGTTTATACATGCGCACATGTTTTGCCATTGGGGCTCGACTAATTTATATGGACATGGTTCTCTTGACCGTTTGACCCATTACAGAGCTTTCCTATTGAGGCCCTTTGACATGAAGTACTATTCTCGAGAATACAACATCCGAGGGTGATGCCCTCCAGTATTCGAGGTTGATTGCAAAGAAACCTTGAATACTGTTGAATTGTCCTCAGGTAGCACATAATTGTTGCCTCGTTAAAAACCTCACCGGAAAAACCCATTTGGGATAAAAACCAATCTAAGGAAAAAAGAGTGCAACGCGTACTTTAAAACCCGAGATCTCGATGTCTTTGGTCGAACTCCTACAATGAGTTAGCGTAAAATATACATAAACGAAAGAAGGGAGAAAGGCATACCTTAACAATAATATCGTTTGATAAGTGATATGTTCAAGTTGCTTGACAGTGGTTTGCCGTCCATCGTTCCGAGTTTATAAGACCCTTTTCTGACTTGATAGGGTCCTTCCCAATTCGGGCTGATCTTCCCTTCATTAGGATCTCGAGTGTTGATGGTGACCTTTCTTAGGACTAAGTTCCCGACCCTGAAGTGGCGAAGGTTGGTTCTTCTATTATAATACATTTCGATTCATTGCTTTTGTGTAGCCATTCGAACGAATGCCGCCTCTCATTTTTCATCTAATAATTCGAGGCTGGTATTCATAGCCTTATGGTTCGATTCCTCCATTGCATGTCGAAACCTGGCGCTGGGTTCTCCGACTGGAATCAAAGCTTCGGAGCCATATACTAAGGAAAAGGGAGTTTCCCCTATACTGGACTTCGATGTAGTTCGATATGCCCAAAAGACCTCGGGTAGAATTTCTCTCCACTTCCCTTTAGCTTCGTTCAACCTTTTCTTCAGGTTTTGGATGATAGTCTTGTTCGTCGATTCGGCCTGTCCGTTCCCACTAGGGTGACATGGAGTTGACAATATCCTTTTTATTTTATGGTCTTCGAGAAATTTTGTCACTTTACTGCCGATAAATTGTTTACCATTGTCGCATACTATTTCTGCGGGTATCCCAAATCGACACACGATGTGATCCTAGATGAAGTCTATAACCTCTTTTTCTCTCACTTTATCGAACGCCTGTGCTTCAACCCATTTAGAGAAATAGTCAGTCATAAATAAAATGAACTTAGCTTTACCTGGAGCCGATGGAAGAGGGCCAGCGATATTCATCCTCCATTTCATGAATGGCCATGAGGATAGGACTGAATGAAGTTGTTCTCCGGGCTGATGGATCATTGGTGCAAACCTTTGACATTTATCACATTTTCGAACAGACTCCTTAGTATCTTTTTCCATGCTATCCCAGTAGTATCCTGCTCTAATGATTTTATGAATCAGTGATTCGGCGCCGGAGTGGTTCCCACAAGTGCCTTCATGGACCTCTCGTAAAACATAATCGGTGCCTCCTGGTCCTAAGCACACTGCCAATGGTCCATTGAATGTTCTTTTGTATAATGTTCCATCTTCAGCCAATGTGAATCGAGCAGCTTTGGTTCATAGGGTTCTCGACTCTTTAGGGTCCGATGGGAGCTTTCCATTCTTCAAGTATTCAATATATTTATTCCTCCAATCCCAGGTTAAGCTTGTAGAGTTTATCTCGGCATGACCTTCCTTGATCACAGATTTCGAGAGTTGAATGATTGTCCCCGAGCTGATCTCATCTTCCTCGAACGATGACCCCAAGTTTGCAAGTGCATCAGCCTCACCGTTTTGTTCTCGAGGTACATGCTGTAAAGTCCATTCCTTGAAACGGTGTAAAGTTACCTGCAGCTTGTCCAAATACCTTTGCATTCTATCCTCTCAAACTTCGAAGGTTTTGTTTACTTGGTTCACCACCAGTAAAGAGTCACACTTGGCTTCAATGATTTCTGCCCCCAAGCTTTTAGCTAGCTCGAAACCTGCAATCATGGCCTCGTACTCGGTCTCATTGTTAGTCAATCTAGAAGTTTTGATAGATTGCCTAATAGTGCTACCCGCGGCTTCAAAACGATGCCTAGCCCGGACCCCTTCACATTTGAAGCACCGTCTGTGACAAGGGTTCATACCCCCGATTTTAACAAGAGTTCCTTTTCAACTTCGGGTACGAGGGTTGGCTTGAAATCGGCCACAAAGTCCGCTAAATTTTAAGACTTGATGGCCGTCCGAGGTTGATATTCGATGCCGTACCCATTGAGTTCGAGAACCCATTTGGCCAATCGACCCGACAATTCGGGCTTGTGCAAACTATTTCGAAGTGGGTAAGTGGTTAATATGCATACTGGGTGACATTAAAAGTATGGTCTTAACTTTCTAGAGGCGCTTATTAGTCCAAGTGCTAATTTTTCTAAGTGTGGATATCTAGTTTCTGCTTCTCCTAAGGTTCGACTTACATAATAAATGGAAAAATTACGTACCTTGTTCTTCTCGAACTAGGACACCACTTACCGCGGTTTCCGATACTGCCAAGTACAGGTAAAGATTCTTATCTGCATTTGGAGTGTGAAGCAGTGATGGGCTCGACATGTATCGCTTCAACTCTTCCAATGCCTGTTGGCATTCTGGGGTCCAGGCGAAATCGTTCTTCTTTTTGAGTAAAGAGAAAAATTTGTGGCTTCGATTTGATGACCTCGAAATGAATCGGCCTAAGGCAGCTATCCGCCTAGTTAGCCTCTGCATGACTTTTACACTATCCACGACGGCGATGTCTTCGATGGCCTTGATTTTATCGGGGTTGATCTCGATTCTCCGATTCGTTACCATGAAGCCAAGAAACTTGCCCGAACAACCCCGAAAGCACATTTCTCGGGGTTGAGCTTCATGTTGTATTTTCTTAAAATCTCGAACGTTTCTTGCAAATGAGCCAAATGGTCCTCTGCGCGCAGGGACTTAACTAGTATGTCATCAATATAAACCTTAATTGATTTACCTATTTGTTCTTCGAACATTTTATTCACTAGGTGTTGGTAAGTAGCTCATGCATTTTTTTGCCCGAAGGGAATTACATTATAATAATATGTTCCATACTTGGTGATAAATGAAGTCTTTTCTTGGTCTTCCGGGTTCATTTGGATTTGATTGTACCCGGAATAGGCATCGAGAAAAGTAAGGATCTCATGGCCGGCCGCGGCATCGATCATGTGATCGATGTTAGGTAGTGGAAACGAATCTTTGGGGCACGCCTTGTTTAAATCCTTATAATCTACACACATTCTAAGTTTATCCCTCTTTTTAGGGACTACAACTACATTGGCTAACCATTCGGGATATTTTCACCTCCCGAATGGATCCTATTTTGAGAAGTTTAGTTACCTCGTCCTTTATGAATGCGTGCTATACTTCGGACTGAGGTCTTCTCTTTTGCTTCACCGGTTTGAATATAGGGTCCAGGCTTAGCCGATGTGTCGTTACCTCCGGTGGAATCCCTGTCATGTCTAAATGGGACCATGCAAAACAATCTATGTTATCAACAGGAAATTTCATAAGTTTTTTCCTGAGTTCGGGGGTTAATCCCGTTCCCAGGTATACCTTTCGCTCGGGCAGGTACTCGATCAATACAACCTGTTCTAGCTCTTCGACCATTGATTTGGTGGCATCAGTATCTTCAGGAACAACAAAAGTTTGAGGGGTCAGAAAATCCTCCTCTTCTTCTTCTATCTCCCGCTTCCCCGATTCGGTCGAGGCTGGTGGCTATGATTGGTATTTGACTTCCTGTTTATCTTTGATGTTTGACCTTTTCGAGGCTGATAGTGTCGATATCGGTGTTACCTCATCGACCGAAAACATTTCCTTTGCAGCATGCTGCTCCCCATATACTATTTTTACACCGTCTAATGTTGGAAAGTTTATCATTTGGTGGAGTGTCGAAGGGATTGCTCTCATATTGTGGATCCAAGGCCTTCCGAGTAGGGCATTGTACCTCATGTCGCCCTCGATCACGTGGAACTTAGTATCTTGAATGGTTCCAGCCATGTTCACTGGTAGAATAATCTCCCCTTTAGTTGTTTCACGGGCCATATTGAAGCCGTTTAAGACCCGAACTGCGGGCAAGATTTGATTTTGTAGGCCGAGCTGATCCACGACCCTCGATCGAATGATATTCGCCGGGCTACCTGGATCTACTAAATAACGCTTAACTTGAACTTTATTTAATAAGATAGAAATTATCAGAGCGTCGTTATGGGGATGAAAAATGCCTTATGCTTCTTCGTCGTTGAATGATAAAGTGCTTTCAGGCACATAATCCCGGGTTCATTTTTCCCTAGTGATTGATACCTTAGTGTGTTTGAATATTGGTTCATGTGGAATGTCGACCCCACCGACGATCATATGAATGACATGTTGGGGTTCCTCCTGTTCATTTTTCCTGTTGGCGTCTCTTTCTTTGAAATGATTCTTGGCTCGATCGCTGAGGAACTCTCGAAGGTGGCCCTCATTGAATAGACGGGCTACCTCCTCCCTTAATTGCCTGCAATCCTCGGTTTTGTGACCATGCGTGCCATGATACTTGCATATCAAATTTGGGTTTCTTTGAGAAGGATCAGTTTGTATGAGTCTGGGCCACCTAGTATCTTTGATCCTTCTGATTGCCGATACAATGCCTGATGCATCAATGTTAAAGTTATATTTCGATAACCGAGGTGCTTCTGTGGGATCGGCGTACTTGTTAAAACCACTCTTGCTCATAAGTCCCCGAGAATTCTGTCTTCGATCACTTCTCTGATCTTTCCAGGCGAAATTGCATCCTGGACCATTATCCTTATTGTTCCTCCGATCTGAGGTATATGGTTGATATCGGTCTCTGTTCGACCTTGGCTCTCTATCGACGTCCCTTTGATTTTTAATTACCGACCTGTTTGGATGTGCTGAACCGGAAGGAGCTCCTAATTGATCGTCCTCGACCCTGATCTTCGATTGGTATCGATTGTGCACATCTGCCCAAGTTACAGCCGGATATTCGATCAAATTTTGTTTCAACTGACGTGATGCTACCGAACTCTGCTCGTTCAACCCTTGGGTGAAAGCTTGAACAACCCAATCATCTGTGACCGGTGGAAACTCCATGCGTTCCATTTGAAATCAGGACACGAACTCTCTCAACATTTCATTATCCCTTTGTCTTACCTTAAAAATTTCCGATTTCCTCGTTGCGACCTTTATGGTCCCGACATGTGCCTTTACGAAAGAATCTGCTAACATGGCAAATGAGTCGATAGAATTTGGTGGCAGGTTGTGATATCAAATCATTGCTCCCTTCGAAAGGGTCTCTCCAAATTTTTTCAACAGCACAAATTCGATTTCATCATCCTCTAAATAGTTACCCTTGATGGCGCATGTATATGAAGTAACATGCTCATTGGGATCAATGGTACCGTTATATTTGGGTATGTCTGGCATACGAAACTTCTTAGGAATAGGCTTCGGAGCCGCACTTGGAGAAAAGGGTTTTTGCAAACTTCTTTGAATCCATCCCTTTCAAGATTGGTGGTGCCCCTGGTATCTGATCAACTCGAGAGTTGTATGTCTCTACTTTTTTATCGTTGTCTTCGATTCTCTTCTCCCCTGATTCAATTCTTTTCGTGAGCTCCTCCAGTATTTTAATTATCACAGGATCAGTCCCCGATTCGTTACCATTCGGCCTCTCTGGTACTGGCTCGGTACGACGAGTAATTTCCGACTCGACCCTATTCAGAGCTCTATGTTGATTTTGTACCTGAGCAATAATGGCTTGCTGAGCCTGAAGCATCTCGAATATTACTTGGAGACCGACTCCCTCGTCACCTATGCCCTGTGTTCCTTGGCCACTAGATCGGCCTTCTCTGCGTACACTCCCATCGAGATTTGCGCCTAGGTCCGCATTTAGAGCAATGTGCAAACTGACATCGGTGGGGTTGGCGACCGGTGCTCCCCCGTGAGTAGCCTGTGGCACTTCGATTCCTGGAGCAATCACATTTTCGTTTTCACCGTGGAATCCGAGGCTATTGTCACCGTGTGTGGATGCGTGTTGTGAGTTTGACATGTTTTAACCTGAAAGCAAAGATACTTGACAAGAACAAGCGTAAAATAGTGTGTTTCACCAGAATCAGTATTGAAAAATCACTATTATCCTTAGCCCCACGGTGGACACCGAATTGTTTACTCTAAAATTCGAGTAACAATTAAACTTATTTAGTGGTTTTAAGGATATGTGATTTAATCCAATACCAATTGATAAACAAAGAATTGAATATATAATCTGAATAATAAAATAAATCAAACCAGTATTCTAGCAGAGCTTTCGACCTCGATTCGAGATGGTCTCGAGGTTGGATAAGGAGAA
Organism: Nicotiana tomentosiformis; assembly: GCF_000390325.3. NCBI lineage: Eukaryota > Viridiplantae > Streptophyta > Magnoliopsida > Solanales > Solanaceae > Nicotiana > Nicotiana tomentosiformis. The sequence continues at coordinate 178,542,273 of NC_090813.1, forward strand.
CAGTCAAGAACAGAAAAATAAACAATGATGAACAGTAAGAGATAGTAAGTGAAATAGAGAGCAACATTTTTTGTAAATGTTTCTCAGTGAATCCCCTTCTACAAACGAATGGGGTCCCTTTTTATATAGTAGAGGAATCCTAAATAAGGTATAATTCTTATAACGGAAACAAATCCCATAATTGACGTCAATAATCGCTTAATTTGATCTGTTTCGGGATTTCCGCCGAGATCTTCGGTCGGTTGCTAATATTTTGCCATTCCGTTTTTACGCCTTACTCGAAGTCGGACATGCTCGGTCTCGATCTTCAGCAAGCACTTCGATCTTCATGCTCCATACTCTGCCATTGAGTTGCTATAAATTAGCTACACCTTTCTGCTAGCTAGCTAATCTGAATTCTTTTACGAAAATGTATTTTATTTCTAAATCCCCTAAAAGATAGTCTAGATGAATTCTCCACAAATTCATTAGGATGGTGAGATAGGATAAGAAATAATGACGGGACAAAATCATCATTTTAATTATACATAGAAAAATTATTTTAAATATGTGGGTTGTGGCCACGCCAATTTTGATAAATTTTCATATTTAAACATTCATAATTAATAAATTACCATAATAATAATAATTTGCTTGAGATTAACTTGGATTCATCCATAGCTAAACAACTAAATTTAACACAAAAGATTAGCAACATATTGGTATTTCCCGCTAAAGTTTAGCTATAGATTTGGCAAGGAAACATCCTTAGCTACTTTTTAGCTAGAGATTAGCAACCAAATATATTCCTAGCTAAAAGATAAAGTTCCAGAAAAAATAATTAGCGTCAAAATAGAATTTCCTCTAAAATTTAGCTATAGATTAGCTAGGAGACTTTCCTTGCTAACACATTGCTAGGGATTTGCTACAGACTATGTCCCTATCTAACCTATGATCTTTTGGAAAAATAAGTTTAGCGCCAAATTAGGATTCTCACTAAAAAATAGCTATAAATTTGGTTTGGGAAAATCTCTAGCTATGTTTTAGCAAGGAATGGTCCCTAGCTAATTCCTATCTATATTATGACTAGATTCTTAATCGAAAATATTTGCAAGGAAATGCGACTTTTCTAGCTAAATTCCTAGCTAAAGGTGTATATTAGCTGGGGATATGTGTATCCAAGCTAAATTCCGCAACTAATGTCATGTTCTCTTGTAGTTTAGTTAATATTAATTTGAACAATATTTCAAGTGAAATAACAGCTTTTACTTACAAATCTTCAGCTTTTATTAAAAAAAGGAGTGAAATTCAGGTGTAAACATAACTTTAAGTTTTAAATGCTTTTTTTCAGTTTCTACTTTAAATATTAAAAGGGCAGCCAAGTGCACTAAACTCGCGCTATATACGGGGTTTGGGGAAGGGCCGAACCACAAGATTCTACTTTAAATATTGTTTTTCCATTTTCAAATAAATTTTGTCTAAACGTCTATGATTTATTTGGAAGTACTTTTTCATAGGTAGTATAAAAAATTATGTTTGTCTTCGGATACTAAACAAAGAGAATGAAGAAGTCTCATTCAAAAAAACAATCAGAAAATTATTGAGATTCAAGCTCGTGATCTTATTATTATAGGAGTACTAATTTTTTGGGACTAATCTTTTTTCTTTCTAGTGGAATAACCTTATTTATATATATGAAATCTTGACACAAAACTATGTGAAATAATAAAATTAAATACAAAAATATAAAAATGAAAATATCTCTAACAAGGAAGAAAGCAACACTTTCTTCTCTCCCAATTTGGTAGGGTATACTTTGACCTTTACAAAACCTACAGAATAAAAGTATTTGACAATCAAATTACATAGGTTCTATTGTATGGATCTTTAGCAAAAGAATTACTATCTTGGGGGTGCATGGATCAACTTCGGAGAAGCTTTTTCCTAGCAAATTCTAGTATTCTCCAAAATTATGTCAACTTTGAATTGAATTTATAAGGTTAGGGAAATATATAAACTTGTTTTTATTTTTTTTTCAATATTTTCTATGTACATGGATAATGCAGATAACATCTATAATAGTGTGCTAGTGCAATCAGCTCCTACAGCAGGTTATTGTCTTATTTTCAAGTAATCATACTAGGTTAAATGCCTGAAACGAGAGTTTAGCAATTTGAATACTGTATGGGCTAAAATTATTTAATTATACGTGGATCAAGTCAACGTTGAAAAAGCCTTCGAAGGCTGCCACTTGTCGTCATCAGGATACAATAACTTGGCTTTGAAAGCTCGACGTCATGAGACAACAACAGTCGTCAACAAGGTCGAGGTGGCTCGATAGAGGATGAAGACGAGAACAAGCACTCCCCTTACTAAAGCGGTACCGGCTAGTTTTAGGAATAAAGTTTTCCAGAGAATATTCCAGTGAATATTCCTCTCAATTGTACTACTTAGGGTTTTGTGGTCTATCTACCCTTATAAATAGAAAGATATATAGCCATAGTGGGGATGAGACACTCATTGTAAAAAATAGTACATTGACATTCTCTGACGATTCTTCCTTTATCACATATATACAAACTTTACCTTTTTGTGTCTTGGTCTATCTTTTCTTCCCCGATCCGAGGAGGATCTGAATATTCAAAGGGTTATCATCATCCTTCTTTGTTAGAAGGAATATTTAAGGAATTTTGCCCTTCTCGGGTGACCCACATCCATTTATTTATATAAATATTATTTATTATTATTTATTATTATTTATTGTCATCCTCCATATTCTTGGATCATTAATTATAATGTTATTGTTGTTATTTATTGCTACTCAAATAGAACACGTGAAACCCTACTACAAAAACAGTCAATCTACCTTTTGGATATTAATATAGGCTAAAATTAGCCCTATTTTATTATAAATTCTTATTGTATAAACCTAGATCTAAATTTTGGGTCATACAGTTTGGCGTCGTTCGTGGAAATTTTCTCAGCCAATCTTTTAGTTTCCATTAGATCTATAACTCAGGTGACTTGTTGATCTAACAAACCACAAAATTTATCTTTCCTCTCTACGCGTACAAAAATTTTCATGGCAGGTAACCAAGGAAGCGGAACGAAGACAACATATAACATTCCACTCAACCTCATGAGTTTCATCGATGAAGGCTACGACAACCAAGGGGAAGATATGATGCCCACGGCCTCACCCAGACGAGAAAGGTCGCTCGTACCTTTCTGCAGCACAACAAAGCCGAACGGGAAAGGGACCTACACGTCCACGGGAGAAAGGAAGCCCCCCACTATGAAAAAATGCCTCGAGGCATGGTTAACTGATACTCTAGTCAATGTGCTCACTAAACAAGCCCCATGCACGACCATAAAAATCACGAGGGTCCATGCATCACAATGTGGGAACGAACAGGATGACTAAGTAAGCCCTCCAACTTCAGGTAAAATTCACACTATTACTGACAATGCAGGTGACAACGTCCTCGCCACCGGGCTGAAAAGAATGGAAGAAATAGAAAATGAGAACAGGGCACTCAGGGACCAAATGAGAGAGCACCAGGAATGGATAGATAAAATACCAGGCGCCCACAAATTGTTGCCAAAAAGGGACCCTGGTAGGTTCGTGAAACAGCCGTATATCGAGGAAGCGACTCCACATGCCATACCAAAGACCTTCAAGATGCCCCTATATCTCAGAATCCACGATAGGACAACTGACCCCGAAGATCATGTAACTCACTACGTTATCGCTGTGAAAGGCAACAACCTCACCAAAGAGCATGTGTCCTCCATCTTGTTGAAAAAATGGGTGAAACCCTCATTGGAGGGGCGTTGATATGGTATTCACAGTTACCAGCTCGTTCCATAGAAACGTTCGAAGAGATGGATGACAAGTTCGTGACGGTGCATGCCGGGGCCAAGAAAGCTGAAACAAGGGTAAACGACATCTTTGCCATTAAGCAATCCCCAGGAGAGGGACTAAGGGACTTCCTCACCCGATTCAACATGTGAGGATGACCTTACCAAATGTTTCTGAAGAGATGGTCGTGGAAGCCTTTCAGAATGGGTTGAGCAGAGAGGATTTGAGGGCGACCAGAAAGTTATTGAGTTGGTTATTGAAGTATCCTCCGGCCACTTAGGATGACATCCATAATGCCTACTGTGCCGATATCATAGCAGACAACGCCGACCTCAATGGACCATCTCGATGACTCACCTCGGTAAAATCTAAGCCTAGGAAAGAACGCAGGGATAATACGAGGAGAGACCATCCAATATCGTGGCCAGGAAGGAAACGATACCAGCCCTATGTCAGGACACTTGCTCCCTCCTTTCGTTATGAAGATGGCCCGTCTAGGTCGAGATTAGGCACTCACAGAAATGATCGAGTTATGCCCCCTTATTATCTGCTCACATATTTTGTGTGTCACCTACAGAAGTGGTCTACATTCTCGAGAAGCTCGAAACAAAGGTCAAATGGCCACCAAAGATGAGGTCAGACCCAAACACAAGGAAATCTGACGCCCTCTGCAACTTCCACCAAGAATGTGGACACAAAGCAGAAGATTGCATTGCCCTTAGACTGGAAGTAGCAAACCTGTTGCAACAAGGGCATCTCAAAGAACTGCTCAGCGACAAAGGCCGGAATACTTTAGCAAGAGGTCGAGAATGACCAGGTCCAACAAAGCCGCTTTTGCCAACTCGTACCATTAACACGATCATCGGTGGCACCGACGATGCCTCAATTAATGACATCAAATTCACTGCCACTCACAAGCTCAAAAGATCGATCACCCATGAACGGTATGACAAACTCAAAAAAGTATCATCTTCGACGAGTCAGATGCCGACGGTTTGACTTTCCCTCACAACGACACACTAGTCATTACTTTATGAATTTTAGACACTGATGTTAGGAGAATTATGGTAGATGACGGAAGTGGAGCGTGCATCATCCACCCCCGAGTCCGAGCACAGATGAGACCCGAGGATAATATAGTGCCACGCTGCATTATACTAACCGGTTTTAAAATGCAATTTAACAAACTTCGGGCGAGATCACACTCCCCGTCCTTGCCAATGGGGTGACTCTGGAGACAACATTCCATATCATGGACCAGGACACCGCATACAATGCCATCGTGGGACGACCATGGATACACCCTATGAGAGTCGTCCCCTCCAACTTATACCAATTGATCAAATTCCCAAAACCTTGGGGAATATTCAGTATACGGGGCAAATAACGCACATCATGGGAATGCTACTGAATCACTGTGGATGGCACAACAATTTAACAAAAGAAAGAAAAGGAAGAGGAAGCATATCAATCAGCAGGGTCGAGGTCGCCGCAGATCGAAGCCAAAGAAGGCATTATGGACCCAGAGGTAGTCGAAGCCACATGATAGGCTATAGAAAACCTCGACCGCGTCTAGATAGATCGTAAAGACCTCAACAAAAAGGACCTATATCGGCTGCAAACTCCGAAACCCAAGTAAATTTAGTCAATTCTTAGTAACTAACACATATTTATTTGCCTTTAGTCACGCAAATATACCATACATACCCAAAGAAATCGCCATACACAAGCTAAATATAGACCCCTTCTACCCTCGGTAAGGCAAGTCCGATGAAAGTTCAACCCCACCATCAATGAGGCCGTCCACGAAGAAGTAGAGAAGTTATTGGCAAATGGCTCCATCCGGGAGGCGAAGTACCCTAAATGGATTGCCAATGTAGTGATGGTCAACAAGAAAAATGGGAAATGGAGGATGTGCGTAGACTTCATAGACCTAAATAAAGAATTCCCAAAAGATTCATTCCCACTGCCACACATCGACCAACTCATCGACGCAACGGCAGGACAGGACATGGAGGATGAAGACCAAGAGAAAACTACGTTCATCACACATATGGGAACATATTGTTATAAATTCATGCCATTTAGGTTAAAAAATGCGGGGGCTACCTATCAAAGGTTGGTCACGAAGATGTTCAAAGATCAAACTCAGCAAAACCATGGAGGTGTATATCGACGACATGTTGGTCAAGTCTGTAAAGGCAGAAGATCATATCGACCAACTGAAGGAAGCCTTTGATATACTAAGAAAGTACAAAATGAAACTAAACCCCGAGAAATGCGCGTTTGGGGTAGCCTTGGGAAATATTTTCGTTTCTTAGTATCACAACGAGGGTTAAGGTCAACCTAGTTCAAATTAAGGCTATCAGCAGGATTTCAAAACAACTGACAACTAAGAAGCAAGTCCAGAGACTGACCAGTTGAATTGCCGCCCTATCCAGATTCATTTCGCGGTCGTCTGATAGATGTCACAGGTTTTTCAGCGTACTAAAAAAGGATAACAGCCTCGAGCGGACGCCCGAGTGTGTACAAGCATTGCAAGAATTGAAGGCATACTTGTCATCACCACCCTTTCTCTTAAAGACCGAGCTCGAGGAGCGCCTCATCATTTACCTCGCAGCCTCGGAAGTAGCAGTAAGTGCAGTCTTGGTTATAGAAGACAAAGATACAAAGTCTCCAATTTATTATATTAGTAAAACACTTGTCGACGCCGAGACGAGGTACCCTCCCCTCGAGAAATTGGCCCTGACACTGGTCGTAGATTTACAAAAGCTCAGACCTTATTTTCAATGCCACTCGATCTCGGTCGTCACCAATTTCCTTTTAAGAAGCATATTACACAAACCCGAGTTATCGGGTAGGCTAGCCAAATGGGCTATCGAATTAGGTGAGCACAACATGACTTATCAGACTCGCACAACGATAAAGTTGCAAGTGCTCGCCGACTTCGTCACAGATTTTACCGCAAAAATGATGCCCGAGGCTGAAAAAGAAGCGACTTAAGCTTCTGTTCAAACACAGGACCTTTGGGTCCTACACACAGATGGCGCGTCCAATGCATGCGAGTCCGGACTGGGACTCATGCTCGAAGTTCCCACTGGCGAGATAATTCTCCAATCCATAAGGTGCCCAGATATGACTAACAATGAGGTCGAGCACGAGACCGTAATTGCAGGATTAAGACTAGCACTCAAGTACGGAGCAAGCGATTGAAGATTCGTTGTGATTATCAGCTCGTGGTCAACTAAGTTACTGGGACTTTCCAAATCAAAGAGCAGAGGTTGCAAATATATCATACCGAGATCTGCATATTTCAACCCAATTTCGACAAGTGCCAGCTCAACCAAATTCCACAAACTAAGAACGTCAAAGCAAACAGTCTCGCCAAGTTAGCCGCCGCCACCAAAAGCATAACTCTCGGGGATAAAAGTGTAGTTAATCTCCTCAAACTTGGCGTTGGACCACATCGAGGTAAAATTTATAAATTTAACATGGGACTGACACAATTGTATTATAAATAATTTGCTGGACGTCGCTCTTCCAAACAGCAAAAAGGAAGCCAAAAAGATGAGAATGCAAGCTGCCAGGTACAACCTCCTTCACAACGGCTTATATAAGAGAACGTATGGCGGCCCCTTCGCAAAATGCTTAGGTCCGAACCAAACCCAACACATTCTCGAGGAAGTCCACGAAGGTCATTGCGGTGGTCACTCCGGTGACCGAGCACTTGTTAGGTGCTTCTACGGGCCGAGTATTATTGGCCCACCATGAAAAAAGACGCCCAAGAATTTGTGAAGAAATGCGAGGAGTGTCAAAAATACGCCCCAATAATCCACCAAGGGGGCGAGCACCTCCACTCCGTCGCCTCTCCATGGCCCTTCATTAAATGGGGAATGGACATCGCGGGACCACTTCCGCCAGGATGAGGTAACGTAAGATTCTTTTTAGTTTTAATTGACTATTTCTCTAAGTGGGTGGAAGTAGGAGCATTCACCTAAGTTCATGAGCAAGAGGAAATCGCCTTCATATAGAAAAACATCATCTACGGTTCGGCTTACCTAAAGAGATAAGTTGTGACAACGGGCCCTAGTTCACGAGAAGAAAAACCACCGAGTTCTTTGAGAAGTGGCACATTAAAAGGATACTATCAACTCCTTGCCACCCCGCTGGCAACGAGCAGGCAAAATCCTCCAACAAATCTATCTTGAATATCATGAAGAAAAAACTCAAGGACGCCATGGGACTGCGGCCAGAAATACTCCCAGAAGTATTATGGGCTCACAGAACGACCCCAAAGACCAGCACATGAGAGACACCTTATTCTCCAGTCTATGGAACGGAGGCAATAATACCAGTCAAAGTCGGAGAACCCAGCCTAAGGTACTCCCATAAAAGCGGCAACGGTAATAATGAGATAGGAGACAAGATCTCGACGAGGTCGAGGAGCGAAGCGATATGGCATACATAAGGATGGCCGCACAAAAACAGCAAGTAGAATGCTATTAGAACAAAAAGGCAAAGATTCGATTGCTCAAGATCGGGGACTATGTGCTCAAAGGCAAGACCCAAGCAAATAGGGACCCACGAAAAGGCAAGTTGGGAACTAACTGGGATGGACCATACAAAATCATAGGCAAAGCAAACAAGGGTTCATTCCAATTGGAAACTATGGAAGGGAAGCTCCTACCAAACAATTGGAATATTAGCCATCTCAAATACTTCAACTTCTAAAAAATAAGAAATACCCCATAAGTCGTACTATTTTTTCCCTCACTTGAGTTTTGTCCCAATAGGGTTTTCTCAACAAGGTTTTTATCGAGGTGACGAACGAGACTTTTAAAGTTGAAGTGCACGAGAAGACTTATTCTTTCATTGCTCGACTCCTCAAGAATCTCCAAGTTGAACAATGAAGGGACTAGATTTACTGGGACTGGGACCGAAATGCCAGCCAAGACACAAAACTTGTAAATTTTCTCCAAGCGTTGCCCAAGGGCGAAATGATGTAATTGAAATAGAGATGTTGAACTAATAAAGACGCATGTCTGATCGAAACTGCTCTCCAAAAGGTGCGTTCGTTCAGCTCGAACAACACATATCAGCCATCGGCCCCGACTTAATGAAAGGTACGTTCGACCAACCTCGAACAACACCTATCGGCCCTCGGCCATGAACTAATAAAAGGAAAGTTCGACCAGCTCAAACAACTCCTATTGGACCACGACCACTACCTAATCAAAGGTACATTCAAATGGCCCGAACGACTCTTATTTAGCCCACAACTACAACTTAAACTAAAAGGTACGTTCGACCATCTCGAACAACAACTATTGTCCCTCGGCCATAACTCACTTAAAGGTATGTTTGATCAGCTCGAACAATACCTATCGGCCCTCGTCCACGATTTAAATTAAAAATATGTTTAACTGACTCGAACAAAGGCCGATACGACCCACAGCCACTCAACACCATGGTTATTGCAACCTAGAGGATAACAACGAAGAAATGAAGTACAGAAGCAAAATACACGAGTAGAGAAGTAAAAAACAAGTACATAAACAAAGATAAGAAAGGTGCATATAAAACAAGAACAAACTTTGATATTTCGATAAAAAGTCTTTACAAGGGCGCTCGAAGATGCCAACTAAAATATACAAGAAGTTAAACAAAAACAAAGGAAGAATATCTAGTGGCCATCACCACCACGGCCTCTGACGTCCTCTTCATCCTCACCTCGACATACTAAGCACTAGGGCTGGGCATATATCGGATAAAACCGATAATCCAAACCGTTAATTATTTATTGGGTTATCGGTATCGTATTATTGGGTTAACGGTTCTGTAACGATTTAGGATTTTTCACTATTGGGTTATCGATTCGGGTCTCGGTTTGCCAATTTTGTTAATGGGTTAACCGATAACCCAATAAAAATTAATAAAATTATGATTTTACCCTTAAGTATATACATATGCTAGGGCTTCAGTTCATTCTCTCCTATTCTTTCTCAACCGCACTCTTCAGTTGCTTCATATTCATTCTTCATAGACCTTACTAGTTACTCCTAGCAAAAGTCTTTAGTCTTATACATTAGGCTTTTAATTTATATAACAAAATTCATCTCCATATAGGAATTGCTCTATGGTTTCTTTTTTCAGGTTAGGCATTTGAAAAACAACATCCAGTTTATCTTGAACTGTTTGAGGGCTTCAACGCTTGTGGAAGTGCAAGTATTGTGTGAAATAAAAATTCTAAATCAACTACTGTTGTTATCATATCGGAGGAGGCAGCTAATGCCTTGGAACATTTTGTGGGAATTGCTACAGTTTGATAAGTATTTATCCACTGATTTTTTGGTGAAGCCTATAAGGATTGAGTAGTTGTTGTCTTGTTAACTTGAATTTGAACTGTTAGTACTATATGTTTGAACTTGTTAATTTTAAGGTGAAATTGCTACTACTTTGTATTATTATTAATGTATTTGGACAACTGTTGTTGAAGAATTAGTAATATTCTAGTTGTGGCCACTGGACAGAACGCAGAAATGGGCAGTATACTATATGTGAATTCTTCTCTTTTTTGCTTAACTCCAGTTAATTGTATTCTCTTTTTTGCTTAACTCTAGATTGAGTTATCTTATTGGGTAAACCGATAACCGAACTGATAATGATTGATAACTGATTAACCGATACTCGATAACCGATATCTTATCGGTTCAGTTATCGGTTTATCAAATTTGTAGACCGATAATCGATATGCTAAATCGATAATATTCATAACTGAACAGAACTGACCGATGCCCACCCCTACCAAGCACTATCTGCAAGCCGGTCCATATCCTATTCCTCATCCTCCTCGGAATCGGGCTGAGGCATGGCGGGATCATAGTCATAAGCGAGTCGAGCCTCACGAGCTTTAACTCGAGCCTCATCGAGGGTCGTCTCAAAAATAGAGTCAGCCTTATTCAAATCACTAATCACGTCCAGCCGGGCTTCATCTTGGATCCATTCCTCGTATCTTTTTTGGGGGATGTCAGGAAACTCAGAGGTGTGAGACGTAGAGGGCCGCTCAAGCAATCAGGCATTTTTAGCCTCAAGAACAACAACTCGCTCGAGCAGATCGAAATTCTCCTTACCCAATCCCCAATCCTCTCCTTGAGAATGGCTTCTTTAGCTTCCGCCGCTGAGTGAATATTGTCTCATTCAGAATGGAGAGTCCTGTTTGCTAACTTGAGAATGTCAGCCTTCCTCCGAGCATCCAGTCAGGAGGACTCCATCTGCTCGAAAATCTGTTGCTTCTCGGCAACCTCCCACAGAGAGCGTCCATTTGAAACTGGCACCTGCTCAACTGACTTTACAATTAATCCACATGATTTTGGAGGTCGCTGCATTGGGCCTCGATGCCCTTGTTCAGCTCGAGATCCTCCTCTTTTCTCTTAAATGCCCCCTCGAGAACTCTGAGCCTCTCCACGGCCGCCATCAGTTCCTTGTCTTTCTTCTTCAGCTCTTCTCTCAAGGCCGACACATCACCCTCCTCGTGAAGCCGCCTCCGAGCGTCTCGGTAGTTTCCACGAAACTCTAGGTACTTCCCCTTTAGTTTTACATAAAATTCCTTTCGTCTCCTCTCCCTCCTAGCACTCTCAATCTCCAAAATGTCAGTCTGCAAATCAAAGAAAAGCAAGAATTTGAAACTTAAAAGAAAACTAAAGCAAAGGAAAAAGAATGAAGGACAACCACACTTACCCTGAGTGCGAGGCCGACAATGTTCTTCGACAAAGTGCTATCAGTCAAATACTTAAGGGTCACACCCTCGGCGTTGAAGCAGAGATGGATGAGAGCGAGAATCACCTTCTCAATATTTCTCAGCAAATCACGATCAATTGGAATCGTGATGGTCCTTGAGTCCCCTCCATCCTCACCTCGATCTGTGTGAGTCCCTCGTCAATCATCCTAAGATCATCGGGGTCCACAACAGAACCAGACTCTTTACCCTCGTCAATGACACCCTTGCCTTTATCCCCATTGGCAGGAGAAACACCCGCTACTGGCCTAGAAGAAGAGGCCCTCTCTTGCCCTACAGGCACAGAGTTGTCACCAAGTTTCCCATTCACGACAATCTTCTCCTAAGGACGCAAAAACATGTCTGCATCAGTCTCTTCTCGCCGAGGGGCCTCAAAGGTTGCCCCAACATCATCCCCGATATGTATTTTCGCCATCTCCCGTATCGTGAACTCGTCCTCTAATGAATCGACGGCCAAGTAAACTCCTACTGCTATGTCCACGACCTTCCTGTTGCAGGGACTTAGGTCCTCATCATGTGGAGAAACCTCATCATCTTCGTCGATGAGTGAAAACAAGGGAGGAGCGGGTGCAGCAGCTGAGACGGGGGCGGATGCGGAAGGCGTAGCTACCCTTCTCCTCCTGAACAAGGGCACGAGCAACCTGTTCCTTTTTGTAGCCCCCGACTGAACCTATAAAAAAGCGTAAAAGTTGAGTTCAACGGCACAAGCCAATACGAATATGATAACCACCAGAAGAATGAGATTACCTATCGAGGGGAGGGCCGGTTTGAACTTCTGAAAGAAGCTCAGCCAGTTACGAATCCCTATGATGCAGGGGAGAACCTGCCTAACCTAGTCAACGCGATGTGTCGCCAACGGAGGAGGTCGACTAGTGGCAGCAGGAGAAGAAGGATTACTCTACCAACTTGGAATGAACAAAGTATCTGAAAGGGTAAAAGAAAAAAACACAAACACTTACGTGTATGGTTCTAGGCCTTAGGGAAGCCAGTAACTTAGCCACAACGGCTCAGTCTTGACAAAAAAATAGTCGAGCCAGAATTGTCAACTACCTTTATCATTCATCTTCACCACCAAACATTTGCCCCTACAGTGTCAAAGGTTCAACATCATCCCTCGATAGAAGCTAGGGGTGAATAGATGCACCAAGTGCCGCACCATGACCTCGACCCCCGGCAAGTTTGGCAAACTTCGATAGCATCTTTATCACTTTGTAAACATAGGGGGCAAGCAGAGGTGGGAAAACGTTGTAATGGAGGCAAAACTCCTCCACCAGCGGAAGGAGGGGAACAAATAGCCGATGACAAACATGTAGGCATAAATAGCACATTACCCAGGATGGTGAACATGCACTTCGTCCTCACCAGCAGGGATTAACTCTACATGGTTGGGGAGAGCAAACTTGGTTTTGGATTTAGCCAAGTGCCTAGACATCATCGACGGTTGAAAATTTCTGGTCATTACATCTGGCGACCATTGAGAATCAGATCTAGCATCATGGTTACGAAGGATGATCTCCTCCACTGAAGGGAGAGCATCCTCTTCAGCAGTGGAGATGGTATCTTCCCTAGGGACGAAAAATACAACATCCAACTAGACGAGGTGGTTCTCCCCACTTACTTCAGAAGGAACATTTGACATGGCTGTGGAAGCTGAGAAAGGTGTAGAAAGTAGAACTGGGAATATGAAGAACAATTAGGGAACAAAGGAAGGAAATATGAAAGGGGAATTCTAGATAATGTAAGGAAATGCAAAGGGGAAGTTCAGAGAATGTAAAGTCTAAAATCCGGTAAAGCCATCCCTTTTATAGAGAAGAGGATGCCGATCCTGAAATGGTTCATCATAATTGTTACTAGAATAGAAATGGAAAAGCCAATCGGAAGCTGCACGTGAATTGAAGCGACGCGTCGGGAACAGGTCGTCATCATGACGAGTGACATCATGACGTCACATCTTTTCCTTCACAAGACGATCTTAATACATCACCCGAGAAGATTGTAATTTTAAAATATGCTATCCATAAAATGACACGTCGCCCGTTCTCCACAACGACCACGACTGCTTTTATTCGCTCATTGAACTTGCCCGTAAGGATGACCTCAACAAGCGGAGGGACTAACCGTATGGGCTAAAATTATCCTAATTATTTGTGGACCAAGTCAACGTTGAGAAAGCCTTCGAAGGCCGCCACGTGTCGTCATCGGGATACAATAACTTAGCTTTGAAAGCTCGACGTCATAACACTACAGCATGTCATCAACGAGGTCGAGGTGGCTCGACAGAGGACGAAGACGAGGACGAGCACTCCCCTTACTAAAGCGGTAGCAGTTAGTTTTAGGAATAAGGTTTCCCTGAGAATATTCCAGTGAATATTCTTCTCAGTTGTACTTCTTAAGGTTTTGTGGTCCATGTGCCCTTATAAATAGAAAGATATGTAGCCATAATGGGGGATGGGACACTTATTGTAAAAAATAATACATTGACATTCTCTGAAGATTCTTCCTTTATCACATATATACAAACTTTACTTTTTTGTGTATTGGTCTATCTTTCCTTCCCGATCCGATGAGGATCCGAATATTCAAAGGCTCATCATCATCCCTCTTTGTCAGAAGGAATATTATCGCCCTTCTCGGGTGACCCACATCCATTTATTTACATAAATACCATTTATTATTATTTATTACTATTTATTGACATCTTCCATATTCTTGGATTATTAATTATAATGTTATTGTTGTTATTTATTGCTACTCAAATAGCACACGTGAAACCCAACTACAAAAATAGTCAATCTATCTTTTGGATATTAATATAAGCTAATATTATTTCTACTTTATTATAAAATTTGATTGTATAAACATACCTATAAATTTTGGGTCATACAAATACAACTAGGTTAATGCTGCAATTTTTCAAAGGCTTTCTTTAATATCTTTATTCAATTCTTATTTCTAAAAGTATAGTGACCTTTACTCTTAGCTGCTTGAGACAGATTTACTTGAACAAACTTGATTTTTAATGGGAATTCGTGTCAAAACAAGAAAACACGAATTTATCTTCTTTTTTATTTTAGTGCAAAATATTGTTTTCTTAGCCAAATCGTCTTTCGTTTCTAATGAATTGGAGACGAGAATCCCGTGGCTCTGTTTGTTGATAAACAATGTTTCTCTTCTTTACCAAAATATTATAATCTGATTGACGCTATTCCTAATATTTTGTAGATAAATTTTTTGTTTTATCTTATAGATAACCTAAAGCCGTTCTTAATTAACTAGTCTATATATGGATAGTCTGCTAAGATCAGAGTTGTAATTCCACCTTGAATCACTTAAATATGTGGTTTCAAGTCTGTCTTTCTCTTCTCTTTCTACCAAGAGAAAGACAAACTTGAAAATGACGATTGTAAGGTCAGTCATTTTCATAGCTGCAGCAAAAGGTTAGAAGCTGCACGAGATGAATGTTTACAAGTGTAAATCTCCAAAGTTTAATCTATGTAGTATAGTTATACTTTCATTTCCCAAATTGATTTCATTGTGTGAAAACTGAAAAAAGGGCAGAAGAGAAACAACAAACAGATTGCATAAGGATCAAATGACTAACCTCCTTGACTAGCTTCGCAAGTTCAAGCATGGTATATACTCACATGTTCGTAAGAGAATAGTATAATTGGATATAAGATTGAGCATACTATCATCTTTAAATCAGAATCTGACAATCATCAGGATTTCCTGTGTTGATTTAACATGTGTTCTCCCCTTCAATTGAGTGACTCGTTAAGAAAAAGAATCAGACTCCAAAGAACTTTTACATATATAGCTTTTGTCATTTCATAACTCAGACATGACAATTAATATGATTTTAATTTTATCTAAGCACCAATGCTAAGAGAGACATCAATGAGACAATATTTCTTGAACCACCAATTCAGCGACTCCTACATTTGGTACTGTACTACTAACTCTTTAAAAAGAAAAACTAACACGAGGATATAGATAGTTAACATATTATGAAACGAGAAAGAGAAAACACCACCTTAATTTGGGTTCAAAATTCAAATGCGACAATGGCCATGCTAAAGTGCAGTTCAAAAAATAATCCGTTAATGGTATGACGCATTTATATGCAAATTATTGGAAAGAACGAACACAAATGTGGCTGCAGTTTAGTGATGAGAATTCCACGTTGTGGCCGTCATCTGGGCTCGAATCGCAGCAGCCACAGAAACATTTTTCGCTCTCCACCTTTTAATTTTTGGGCTTTTTTTCACCTTTCATTTTGGGTTTCATGCTACATTAATTAAGCCCACCAATTTGGGCCTCTCGATCAAATATCCAATTATAGTCTTTACGTTGTTGTTTACTCGGTGTTGCAACCAAAAAGAGGTGTCATTTGTGGGGGATTTGCACTCATACCCTATATTTGTGCCACCTTTTAACCTGTACCTTATTTTTAAAAAATATTGATTTGGTAGCCAGTTGATAAAAAATCCGTAATAATATGACAATTACACCCCTTATAGTATTAACATTAGCATGCTACTTTGGAGATGACCTCATTCGCATTAGCATACTTTAAAACAAACCTTGATAAACGTAGCAACATGCTAACGTTTGAACTTTGGAGATGACGTTATTTTACAGTACCAGGGATTATTCATTAGCATGCGAGATGGTGTAAAACTTCAGCCAATTACAGTAGCAGCTGAAGTTGTTTTACATTGAAGCTAAAATTTCATGCTAATGCATGCTGAAGTTATTTATCCTGTAGTCAACAATTTTGTCATGTATTTTATCCAAAACTTCAGTCTAAACATGCTGAAGTTATTTAGTTCATTTGCTAAAATTTCAGACTAAACATGCTGAAGTTATTTAGTTTATTTGCTAAAACTTCAGTTTAAACATGCTGAAGTTATTTAGTTCATTTGCGAAAACTTCAGACTAAACATGCTTAAGTTTTTATCTTGCAATATGTAATTTTCTAATGAGTTTTTGATAATGCATGCTGAAGTTATTTAGTTCATTTGCTAAAACTTCAGACTAAACATACTTAAGTTATTTAGTTCATTTGCTGAAACTTTTGACTAAACATGCTTAAGTTATTTAGTTCATTTATTAAAATTTCAGACTAAACATGCTTAAGTTATTTAGTTCATTTGCTAAAACTTCAGACTAAACATGCTGAAGTTATTTAGTTCATTTGCGAAAACTTCAGACTAAACATGCTTAAGTTTTTGTCTTGCAATACAGACTAAACATGCTCAAGTTATTTAGTTCATTTGCGAAAACTTCAGACTAAACATGCTTAAGTTATTTAGTTCATTTGCTAAAACTTCAGACTTATCATGCTTAAGTTATTTAGTTTATTTGTTAAAACTTCAGACTAAACATGCTCAAGTTATTTAGTTCATTTGCTAAAACTTCATGCCAAAACATGCTGAAGTGTTGTCCTGCAGTCTACAGTTTTGTCAATAGTCCTGAAGGGCAAAATCATCTTTTTAAAATGCTTTTAACAAAAAAATGAGTACGGATGCAAACGAAAAAATAAAACGGGTATAAGTTAAAAGGGAGCGACCAAATAAGGCGCCCCATGCAATTTTTACGTCATTTACTCGTTAATGTTTTACGAATCTTTCTGGTGAAAAGATGTAAATTTTTTTTTTGAGAACCCCAGTTTTATGAAAATCTTACAGAAATGTCCCAAATAAGTCCTAACTTACTAACCTCTAGTCATTAATCATAGACTTACCAAAACTAGCCAAACACATATAAAATTAAAAATCCAAATAAATAAGGCTCTTTCTCCTCCAAGAGTCACACACAAAGATCCCCTTCCATATTTTTAAGCGTGATCAACAATATTAGATGCAAGACGAAAAAAAATTTCATGGATGGGATAGCAAATAAGGTGATAAAATACTAAAAAAATATATACACAAGATTCCAAAAATCTAAGCAAAAAAGGATATTTTTTGATGGGTATGGTTGAAATTCATTGAAAATATATAGATGAGGCGATATACAAAGTTGGAGGAAGATTGGAGGTGATTTGGACTGATTTGGTATCAAAATTCCTAGTTAAAATCGAGTTCAAAAAATTCTTCCGCGACATGTATCAAACATGTATCACGCATGTATCACACACACATGTATACATGCATATACATCTGGTACACATTTGATATAAATATGATATATATGTAATACATAAATGATACACATATATTATTTTTCATGTTTTATCATTTACTTTGAATTTTTAATTCAAACCACTTCGAAACTCTACCAAATCATCCAAAAACTGAGATTCAAGCTCTTTAAGATGTATTCAATCTATTTTAATAACACTCACTCAAAAGAAAGCAAATATTTAACATATATTGGCTACAAATAGTTAATTGGCTAATATTAGTAATACATTATGAATTGGGTAATTTTTGTAATAAGCTACTTATAAATGACAATAGCTGATAGTTTCTTTTTTTTTTTCCTTTGATTTTCACTCGGTATTCGATAATCGCCTTGGGACCCGATTAACCAGGATTCGCACCTCATAAAGTCTATTAAATGGAGAAGCACTCCTCACCAGGAATTTTTTTAATTTCAGGGTCGTCAAGAAACCTCACACATTACAACAAATCTTCTCTACAAGTTTTTCATTTTTCTTGAAGATCATTCTCCCAAAAAAAGAAGTCAAAACCACCAAAAACTCTACTTTTCTGCCTCATAGGTGTCTTTTCTAGGAGTTAATTGAAAAGGCACAAGTATATGTGAAGGGATGTTATCAATACAACTAATGTATCATAATTGTTTTAGGTTTATGCGAATTTGATATGGGACAAGAATCCACTAATTATAATTTATCGGAGCGTGATGCATTACATCATATATATGATTATTGACGCTTTAAATGGGGCTACATAGGAATGAGTCATTTTCTTGATATTATTGTCATCAATTTCAATTGAGAAAGCTACACGTTTGATCATTTTTAAACAACTATTTAAGAAAATGATACTACTCTTTAATTATTCCATTAATAGCAATTTTGTTTTACAATATTAGTATATTGTAAACGTTATGTTCACAATTAATGATTCGGTGAAGGGTCAAATTTGTCCCTTTACTATTCGAAAAGGGTCAATTTTGCCCTCTATTATACTATCGGTCCAACAATATCCTAACGTTACAAAAAATCGTTCAAAATTGAAGTTTGACTGTTAATCCTTACATCATAGCTAACACCATCCCATGTGGCCTTCCACCCCAACCCCATTTTGATCCTCCCCAAATACTTCTCTTGTCCACCCTCATTTTTCACCATCTCACCACCATAACCCATTAATTCATCTTCCATTTCTCTAAAATAGAAACAAAAACATAGTTCCCCATGAATTCAACACCCATAAATTCATATTTTTCTTGAAAATTATTCTCGTCAAAGTAAGAAAATAGGAAGTTGTTTATATAACTAGGATGCAATTTTATACTATATTTTAGCTCTCTGATGTTATCAATTCACAAGAAAGAGTAATGAGAAGCTCTCTGGTCTACGAGCTTTGTTTTAGTCTTCATTCACAGGTTCACCAAATAGAAATTTGATCCTTCATATTTAGTTTCTCTGACATAATTCAACATATGACAAATTATCAATTTTCGCTATGCTAGAGCATAATTATTGTACGAACTTTGATAAATGATAAAAAAATGTATGTTTTTGAGTATGTTTGTATTTCTTATGTGAGTTGTGAAAGATCGCATGCATATAAACGTGAAATATACTCATTACGTGTTTATCATGTGTAGGAATAAGTTTGGATGAAAGTTGGTGAAAATTGGATGATTTGATGCAAAAAGAAGTAGAGATGCAAGAGCTAGAAGCGTGCCACAATTAGTGCATTGCATGAAAGGTAGGCACGAAATGACCTAGAAAGTGGATCAAAACTAGTAAAGTATGACACTTTTGCACCAACCTCCAGCACGCGAAAGAAACAAAGAAGACCAAAAAAAACTGGGAGCGTGCCTAGGGGTCACGCGTTGCATGAACCCTAGCACGCTACTCAACTTCTCATTTTCGAGATAGGAGTGCTCAAGGCCACCCTATACCTACCCTAATTGGTAATTCTACTTTTGATCCTCTTTATGCATATTATGGATGAAATCACACATGACAAAATTATCAAAATATTCCCGAGTGTGAGTTATGTGCACCAACTCAATTTTATATGTGGAATGTATGTGATGTGTGTGGTAGTCAAGATGGCCACTTTTATGATTGTACTTTTATTTCTTATCCACCCCCACCCCTTATTATGATGGTTCTACTTTTACTTGTGAAGTTAATAGGAACAAAGAACTGGGGGATGCTGACCTAAAGGAGATCAAGGATATGTTAATGTGCCTTGTGGAATAAAATTATGAGACACAATTATGGATACAAAGGCTAGACACAACTATTCACAACTTGAAAGCTCAAGTGAGTCAAGTGGTGGAAGTTTTGAATGTTCAACAAGTCAATATGGTAGATAACAGCCAAAAACAACATGAATTAAAGTCTGCAGTTGACACTCTGATGGAGGAGATCGGAGTAGAACACCAACAACCTAGCCAACTAAAATTTGAGGATGCCGATGTTGGAGACATGATACTAGAGTCAGCCAAGGACATTGAGGATACAAATTTAGTTGACTCTAATGTCATTGATGTTGAAAGTCCTGAGGTTCATGTGTTTGAGCGAATTAGTCCTCACTCCAAGTATTTTTCCATATTGTGTTTGGATAATGATACAGAATTAGAGTCATCCGAGCCAATTGAAGAGTTAAGAAATGAGGAACAAGGTACCTACATTCTAAAATTTTTTTGCCAGAAAGGTAGGATTATACACCTCATGTAAAGGCCAAGAAGTGCAGAATATTATATTATTTTCTTGGGCTAGTTAGATTTATTCCACTACCCTTGGAGCATAGTAGAAAACTTGAAGCAAAATTGGGGGTCCTATTTATAAGCTTGAGATGGAGGCAAGAAGTGAATCAGATGCTTGTAGTGATGCAACCCGACTTTACTGCTTTTTTTATTTTTAATTTTTTTTGTATTATTTTTGTAGTGTCACTTTTTATTTTCTAGGAGCACGAGAAGCAAATCCATTGGAAGGAATCAAAATCAAGTGAGATGATTAGAACTAAGTGTGGGATGAAGAACCAAGTTTGGGAGAAGTTTGAGTACCCATAAAATACTAATGCTTTGGCATTTGGCCTATCAGGGAGTTTCTTTTACCCTCTTGTATTTATGGGTGTGCATTAAGGATAATGCATAATTTTAAAGTATGGGGGTGAGAAGATTGTTTAGTGATTTCTTGTGCTATTTTATACTCCCTCCGTTTTAAATTAGATGAGGTACTTTCCTTTTTAGTCTGTTCCAAAATAAATGACACATATCTAAATTAGGAAATAATTTAACTTTAAACTCTTCATTTTACCCATTTTGCCGTTAATGAGAAGCTTTATAACCACACAAATGTCATGGCCCTACAAAGTTTTTACCCCTTAAGCTTTTAAGACTGCATGTTTCAAAAGTCTTCTTCTTTTTTATTAAACTCCATGCCGAGTCAAAATACCTTATCTAAATTGAAACGGAGGGAGTATGTGTTAAAAAAATCAAAATTCCCCCCTTGAGTTTTCTTATGGCCACGGTTCTTTTCCAATGGATGACTCTTTGAACTGGATTGTAGTTTTTTAGATAGAATTTTAAAAAGAAAATATAAAAAAATTGGACTTTTCCGACGACGGACTTCTTAAACAGTTTTCTTGATGGTTTTAAGTCTAAAGAAAAATGCAAAATGATTTTTTTTCTTTTTCTTTTTAAACTGATAATAGAATGAGGAGAAATTGTGTATCTATGCTTTTTGACATGTTTTGAATCGAGGCTTAGGTACGGAGCATTTGCACTGACTACCTTCTTCTTGATTCTTTGGACCATATGCCTTGAGAATATATGCAACTTTCTTTTGATGCTTGGGCTCATCTGTTGACTCCTGTTGTTACTTTCTAGTGTTTGGACTATATGATGATTGTGCTAGTTACTTTAACTTGAGAGTCAGGTTTGAACTGTCTTGAGTGAGTCATGTGCTTTTTGTGAGGTCAGATGTTAGTTATGCCCTGTGCCATCCTTGTTATTCTAAAACTTGTCCTGTGTGTGAGTCGAAGCTAAATGATTAAGTCTTGTGAGTCTAGAAAATGATATAGTATTTTTTCGAGCCTGTAGACATTTTTCTTTGGCACCCACATACTATTTTGTTCTAAATCGTATCTTGTTCACCTTTTACTTTTGAAAGCACTTAAGTTGCTGAAAGAGTAAAGAAAGAGATTGGTAGCTTTTGAGTGGAACCATAGAAAGGTCGACAAGCTGCACGTGTGTATAAAAAAAGACATTAGCCGGAAATATCAAATTAAAGAGAGTGTGAAAGAAAAATAAACGACACATATATTTCTTTATCCGGGCTAGTGAGTATCTATAATTTGATGTGCTTAATGAAGAAGGGCTTAAATGTGTATGGTTTCATGGCAAGACATTTAATTGGTCATGACAAGAATGTGCGTGAAAGTGAATTGTGGTGTATTAAAAATTCTTAGGAAGGTTAGTCACTATTGTCCATATCTATCCAACCCGTCCCTTAGCCAATATTACAACCCATAAAGAACTAATTGATCCTAGACATTGCAACCTTAAATTAGTAGAACTACACTACGGGCAAGCCTATGGTCTGAGCTTTAGGGGCGCACGACTTTCTTTGCGAGAGTGAGTGAATTCTTTCAATGCGTGAGTCCTTAAATTATACTTGAATTCATATTTGAGTGTGCAAACTGATTACTCTCTTTGCGTTGTTAGTGAGGGCACATGTTTGACGACAGATTGGTAAGGAACTCGTATCTTTAGTTGGCACAAAAAGCGAGTCATTGAGAGGAATGTATTGGAGTCACATTTTGAGGCTAGGATGTTAGAAGAGTGACATAAATATTTTAAATAGTCTTGGCATTGGTCCAAAAACGAGAAAAGTATGAAGCGTGCATATGTTGGGTTTTAAGCATTGATATAAACCTATCACGACCTCAGTTTTCCTCTGTAGGATATCGTGATGATACCTAATCGTTAAGACTAGGTAAGCCTAACATTTACTGAACTAATTGCAAAACCAACAACTATTAAATTATGAAACCGAATTTCTATACAAAGTCAACAATCCCAAAACCAGTAGTACAAGTCATAAGCTTTACTGAGTTCACTAGAAAATCTATAAGTACAACTATTCCGAAATAGAAATAAACTGTACAAAAATAACTTCTGAAGGTGACTCCGAGGCCCGTGAACGCGATGACAGGTATACCTCGAAATCTCCACAACAATATCTAATCCACTATCTAACAATCAACAGACTTCAAAGTACCTGGATCTGTACAAAAATGTGCAAAAGTGAAGTATGAGTACACCACGGTCGCTACCCAGTAAGTATCAAGACTAACCTCGATGGAATAGTGGCGAGGTACAAGTCAGGACACTCACTAGGCAAAATAACTTGTGCAGTATAGAAGTATAAAACTAATAATGAAAAATGGAAATCAGTAAATGGCAACAAGACCCAACAAGTGATATGAATAGTAAATTAATAAGAACACCGTGAAATATTATTAAAACCAAATAAGGAAACACAAAGGACAATCAATTAATCTAGCCCTTCTAACACAAGTTTCACAATGAAATCACTCTGTGGTACTTCATCTTATAGTCACAAGTCACGGGTCTCAACCCACCATCATATACCCATGGCACCTCGTGCCCATATCTCGCATCACAACCGCCCGGATAACTCAAGTGCCAAAATATCAATCCGCCCGGTATGATCACAAGCTCACACTCACAATCCGCACGGCATGGTCACATGCTCACAATCACATGGAAAAAAATAATAAAAGAACACATGGACATGATCAATAAATGTTAAGTTTCATACTCCTGAGCTAGTATAAGTAGCATGCTACAGTGTATGCTTGTGAGAGTATACTACTGCATCCCAAGTCAACCAGTAATATCAAATACATCGAATAGCTAATCGAAACAACAAAGCAAGTCACGCAAGGTGTATGACAAACACAAGGAATAACACACCATCACACAAAAATCACCAACACAATGTCCCCAAACCATCACACAGCATCCCTGACATTGCCACCCTTATCTCTCCGATAGCCACCTGTATCACTCCGCCCTTATTACACCCCGACCTCGGGGAGCGCGACCGGCGCTCAATCGAGTAAACCCCATCGAGCAAGCCTACTTTACATCAACTTCTCATCATTACTCATGCATGATTTATCAAAACATAATTGGATCTTGACTTTCATATTGAATACATTTGGCTCAATGGCCTATAAATATTTTTCTCATGATGGTTACACAGCTTTATAAATAGCTGTAAATAATGTGAACATAAATACATGACGAAACACAAAATTTAAGTACATGACCCAAAGTGTTCATGGAGCTTCTATGACAATAGATACCTAAGTACATAAAACCAACTAGACTCGAATGGCCATTGGAATTGTCGCGGGCTTACCATAAAATGCTGCGCAAAAGATCCCTACCAAAGATCCATATCATCTTGTAGAAGTATACCGACATCCATTAAAAGATGCAGCACCCCTGTCAAAAGGGACGTGAGTACATGTGGAATAGTACTTTCATGTAAGGCAAACAGAACAACATATGAAATCATAGTAATTCAAATAAAAGTCATATGAAGTACATCAAGAATTACGAAATATCCCATAGATTCACATTTCAAGTCTCGTTATGCTTACATCATTGTAAATTTCATTTAGGATTAACTGAGCCATATGAACTATGCGTGAAATACATAATACAAAGTAATTAAAATAACATGTTCAAACAAGGCTACTGAAAATGGCACGTAATGTCTGCGTTACCAATGCGTCTCACTAGACCGTCCATATCCCTCTCTTATCTTACACCTATATATTTCATAGACCGTCCTTAATGTTCACATGTAATATTAAACACTTATGTCTTTCATAGGCTGCTCATAATGTTTAGTTCCACAATACACCTGTGCGTTTCATAGACCGTTCACAGTGTTTACTTACACAATACACCTGTGCGTTTCATAGACCGTTCACAGTGTTTACTTACACAATACACCTGTGCATTTCATAGACCGTTCACAGTGTTTGCTTATACAATACACCTGTTGTTTCATAGACCGTTCACAGTGTTTACTTACACAATACACCTGTGTATTTCATAGACCGTTCACAGGATTTCATAACACAATATACCTATGCGTTTCATAGACCGTCCATATGATTTTATAACATAATATACCTATGTGTTTCATAGACTGTCCACAGGATTTCATAACATAATATACCTATGCATTTCATAGATCGTCCACAGGACTTTCTAACATAATATACCTATGAGTTTCATAAACTGTCCACATGATTTCATAACATAATATACCTATGCATTTCATAGACCGTCCATAGGATTTCATAACATAATATACCTATGCGTTTCATAGACCGTCCACAGGATTTTAT
Source organism: Nicotiana tomentosiformis (assembly GCF_000390325.3). NCBI lineage: Eukaryota > Viridiplantae > Streptophyta > Magnoliopsida > Solanales > Solanaceae > Nicotiana > Nicotiana tomentosiformis. The sequence continues at coordinate 178,567,519 of NC_090813.1, forward strand.
AACATAATATACCTATGCGTTCATAGACCGTCCACAGGATTTCATAACATAATATACCTATGCGTTTCATAGACCGTTCACAGGATTTCATAACATAATATACCTATGCGTTTCATAGACCGTCCATAGGATTTCATAACATAATATACCTATACGTTTCATAGACCGTCCACATGATTTCATAACATAATATACCTATGCATTTCATAGAACGTCCATAGGGTTCACAACACATCATTATGCATATAACCATATATAAATCAAAGCGACATGATTAACATTACATTAAGGTCGTAAGTTCCCGGATCATTGGAGCACTTCATGTTCATGCTCATCAAGGAGAAACATAGCACATTACATTAGCACATACATGATGAATCAATAAGTGAATTTCATTGGCATATGATCCCAATTTCTTTTCTTAAGGTTCATCATCATTTAGCATAGGACATCTCCATTTCATCTCGTTATTCACTCACTTGTCATCTTGAGGTCATTAGCTAAGTTTATGATTCTTGTGGACTTAACATCGAAGTCATTTACATACATTATTTCAGAAGCATACAACTATAGTTGAAACCATTGGGACATACAACACCTCATAATGTTCATACTATCACTTCATTAGTACTTTCTATTACTTACAACATCATTATTTCATTGGGTCCCTTTTTGCCATACATATTATTCTTCATTCATGGCACATTGGCTGTATGTTATATTCCATACTTTCATTTCATTACTTTCAAAACCCATCATCATAGTTCACACATCATTTCATTTCATTGGCTCTATTGGCCACAATCATAACCTTCATTATTGGCACAATGTCTACACTTTATATCCCCAACTCACTACATTCACTTTCAAGCATCTTTATAGATTATCGACATCAAAGAATCTCTAATCACGATTTTTAGTGCACCTATAAGCAAATAAGAGTCTTATGTACATTGAGACTTCTTACACAATTTGGTATAATAGCCTTCACTTGAAACACTACTTGGAGTCATAACAATTTTATACCCAACTCATGCTTTGAACACATTCCCGAAGGATAACATCATATGATAAGAGCATTCGAAATACATTTTGAATATATATACCTTTCAACACAAAGATTATTCAGAATAATTGATTTATAAAGAATAACTTGGGACTTACAAGAGCATCATGGAATTCAATTCTATGAAAGAAGTTTAGCCAACATTCCTCAAATTCGTCCCTTAATGATACTACATTGATCCACTACACTAAACAACTTCAATCTACAATAACAACATCCAATGGAACCAATATTAGTAACAAATTCCATAGTTTAGGCCATTTAGGCATTTTATCAAACACCTAGTAGGCATGAATTTCTACATCTCTTACCCATAGAATTAGTTCATCCAACTACTACCATTTACCAACAATTTATCCCACCATCATTCTTAAATAATTCATAACTTCCAACATCACATACATGACCATCCATCCATACCCAACCAACAAAATTTCATCAAATAATCACCTTTCAATCTCTACAATGGTTATGTGTTTAAATTGGGAACTTATGGCTTCCAATCACCATACCATAAGTTCAAATACTTAATTCATACCCATATTTCCATAATATATCCATATATGTAAGTCTAAAGGTATAAGATTACCTTTTGGAAGAAATCTTGCAAAATCCTCCTTTGAGTTCTTGAAGAAATTTCTTGAAGATCTATGTATTTTATGGAGAATTGAGTTAGTTTTAGGATGGAATTAATGGAATGAAACACAAAATTAGTAGGGATTACTCACCATGAAGATGGGGGGAGTTGGGGGTCTTGAGAGAGTGGAGGAAATCCCTAAAGTTCGGCCAAGAAAAACGGGGTAAAATGAACCCCGAATGAGTATATAGCGTTTTGGGGGCCACATGTGGCGTGGGGCGCTTCCTGTGGCGCTAGTTCCAATACCTAAAAGAAATCCCAACTCTAGGGATAGCTCCCCACGCAACCCTGGGTGCTGGCGACGGGAAAACATTTCTATCTTGCCCGAAAATGGGCATAACTTTCTCATACGATGTCCGAATTCGACGGTTCTTTTTTGTTATGGCTCCATAATTTCAATACGGATCTAATGCTTCAATCAAAACTAAATTTGGAGCTCATTTGCTTAATGTGATACCACTTATACTCGAAAAAATGAAGTCTTTGAAACACTTTTGATGTCAAAATATTGTGGTTCCACCCCATAGGTCTCTTTTGATACTCGAATACGTTATTCCCGAATACCGTTGTCGCACTTTAAAATATTAAATCATTAAGAAATTTTAACGGGGCCTTACAACCCTGACATTATCATTAGCCATACTTATCTCTCTTGTAGACACCCATATCACTCTGTATAATAGCCACCCTTATCGATATGCCCGGATAATAACACAATAGCCACTCGCATCACTCCGTATAATAGCCACCCTTATCGCTCCGCCCGGACAATAACACAATAGACACCCGTAGCACTCCGTATATTCAACAACAGTGAGATGCCACCATTATGCCCCACACAACAACAACGATGAAATGCCACCCTTTTACTTTGCATAGCAAAAATCAAACAACACAACAGTTCATATGAGCTATCATCACAACAACACAACATATCAACTCGTATCACAAGTACCCGTAGGCCACAACTTTTCCAAAGATTCAACAATATCAATATTTTTACAACAAATAGTTCACGACTCAACACAACGTATATTGAATCTCAATAACAACAAATTGAACGGAAAAGTAACTCAACAAGGATCAACACCCCATTTCAACACAACTTCAAATAGAAAAGATTAATGACTCTCGATAACTTCAATCCCAATTAATTGTTTAAGGATAACCTCGATAGTGAAAGTACTTCCATGAAATGGTAAACTTCGGACTCTAGTGTATGAATTAGGCTAACAATGAAGGAGATGGAACAAACTAGTACTACGTCTAAATGCATGAGAATAACCCAACAACAAAAGGATATCACGTGATGTCAATTTCAACTAAAAGTAGCTCTATAATAAAATAAATCACATAATAATAAAAGTGATAACAACTAAAAATAAAGCATATACGAGCAAACTCGACAAGTAAAGAATGTGACATGTAACGACAACTTCAAATAAAGCATGTGATAGTAGACATGAGGAATAAAAGATATAACATGTGCTAAAAATTTCAAATAAGTAATTCCCCCATATGGCTTTCACATGACACAAATAACACAAACGACTCAAATCCTAAGGGGTAATTCCCCAACATAAAGTTAGGCAAGATAATTACCTCAAAAAGCTAGACCGATACTCTAAAATGACCTTCTCGTGTGAAACAACCTCAAGACGGCTCAAATCTAGCAAGAATAACTTAATACTATAAATAAAAACTATAGGAAATAATTCCGGATAATAAAGGTTTGATCTTTAATAAAAACTAAAAAGTTAACCCGGGCCCGCACTTAAGACTGATAAAATTTATAAAATCTGAACACCCATTCTGATACGAGTCCAACCATACCAAAATTATCCAATTCCGATATCAAATTGTCCTTCAAATCAACATTTTACATTTTTGAAAGTTATCACACAAATTCCCATTTTCTCTCATTCAATTCACTAATTTAATGATAAAAACAATTATGAAATCATGAAATATAATCAATTTCGGGTGAAGAATACTTACCCCAATCCAACACGTGAAGAACCCCTCAAACATCGCTCCAATCCGAGATCTCTAGCTCAAAAGATGATAAATGGAACAAATCCCTCGATTTGGGAATTAATATTCTGCTGCCCAGGCATTTGCACATCGCGATCACGGAAATAATAATGTGATCGCGAAGAAGAAACAACATCTGCCCAAAAAATGCACTACGCGATCATGAAGAAAGGCATGCGATCGCGAAGAAGAAATAACACTGCCCCCACAAAAGCACTATGCGAATGCGGAACAAGGGACGCGAGCATCACTGCCTGAGCTTACGCGATCGCGAACGTAACTATGCGAACGCGAAGAACAATGTACCAGCCTCCCCAACATGGTCGCCCACTACACGATTGTGAAACAACCACTGTGAACGCGATGAAGTAGAACTCACATACATGAGATCACAAACCATTCACTGCGAACGCGTATAAGGAAAAATGGGTCACCCACCAAACAACCTATGAGATCGCGGCTGGACCTTCGCGATCACGAATAAGGACATCAGGCACCAGCAAATCAGCAGTCTAATAACATAGAGAAATGACCCCTAGCCCATCCGAAACACACCCGAGGTCCCCAGGAACCCGTCGAAACATACTAACAATTTCCATAATATAACACGGACCTTCTCGAGGCCTCAAATCACATCAACAACATCAAAACTATGAATCGCACCTCGAATCGAACTTAATGAACTTTCAACTTCTACAACTCGCGCTGAATATATCAAATCAACCTGGAATGACGTCAAATTTTGCATGCAAGTTCCAAATAACACAACAGAGCTATACCAACTCCTTGAATCGAAACCTTCAACTTTACAAATAACATAACGGAGCTATACCAATTCCCGGTCAAACCTTTCAACCTTCAACTTTCCAATCTTTGCTGAAGTGCATCAAAGTAACCTACGGACCTCCAAATCCAAATCCAAATCCGAACAAGCGCCCAAGTCCAAAATTATCATATGGAGCTATTGGAATCATCAAAACACCATTCCGGAGTTGTCTACACAAAAGTCAAACTTCGATCAACTCTTTTCACTTAAGCTTCTAAAACAAGAATAATTATTCCAAATCAATCCCGAATTGTCCGAAATTCGAACTCGGCCACACATGCAAGTCATAATATATAATACGAAGCTGCTCGAGACCATAAGCCACCGAACGAGATGCTAATTCTAAAAATGACCGACCGGGTCGTTACAAAACCAATGTCATTGATATGGTGCTTGAGTATGTTTTGCAATTGTGTTACTTGCCGGTGAGCTTAATTTTAAGTTGCTCGAGGACGATCAAAAGTTTAAGTGTGGGTTAGTGATAAATGATGAAAAATACATGTTTTTGAGTATGTTTGCATATTATTTCTTATGTGAGTTGTGGAAGATCACATACATATAAATGTGAAATATGATCATTACGTGTTTATCATGTGTAGGAATGAGTTTGGATGGAAGTTGGTGAAAATTGAATGATTTGATACAAAAAGAAGTAGAGATGCAAGAGCGGGGAGCGTGCCACAATTGGTGCATTTCATGAAAGGTAGGCACAAAATGGCCTAGAAAGTGAAGCAAAACCAGTAAAGTATGGCACTTTAGAACCAACCCCCAGCACGCGAAAGAAACAAAGAAGGAAAAAAAACTGGGAGCGTGCCTAGGGGTCGTGCGTTGCATGTGTCACGACCCAAAATTCAACTAGCCGTGATGGCACCTAACCTAACCCGCTAGGTAAGCCAGTTAACAACAAACCAGTTCAAATGATATTTATTAAGAAAAGAAATGATAATTAAACTGAATTGTTATACAAGAATTCCCAAGGTCTAGTAGTACAAATCATGAGCTTCTAAGATTTAGAGTTTACAAAGCTAGTATGAAATAAATGCATCATCTGTCCGAATGTACATAAACAAATTTTCATAAGTCTAGGGCTAGCATAAACAAGAGGAAGCTGTAACTGGAATGCATGTACGTCTTCAATGCTAGCTTCTGTCATACACAACAACATGAAGTATAGTATGAGTACAACCAACCTCATGTACTAAATAAGTAAAAAACCTAACCTTAGGTTGAAAATAGTGACGAGCTGGGACAAAGGTCAGAGTCCGACACCAATAACCAGTAATAGTTTATAATAGTATAATGAAAGTAACACAAGTAATAACTCTGCGATAAAAATGCTCATCTCGTTCACAGTTCCGGAAAAAGTAGTCATTTGCTTTTCAAGTATTTTAATATAACTCAAATATTTTGCCAAAATCACTAAAAATATGAGTAATTCTGAAAACTATGATTTTTCTTCCCAAAACTATTCCACAGGTAAATGTTTCATTATCAAATGGCATGAGGAAAGTACATATCTATGCCTATATCACAAATACGCATGTCGGATGCGATACAATATAATGAACAACCATATGCATACTCTTAGAGTATCAATCTACTCATTCCTCCCGGTCACTCAGTCTTCCCAATCACTCAGTCCTCACAGTCACTCAGTCCTCACAGTCACTCAGCGCTCGACACTCGTACTCGCACTCGACACTCGTACTCGCACTCGACACTCACACTTACACTCGCACTCAGTAGGTACCTGCGTTCACTGTGGGTGTGCAGACTCCGAAGGGGATCCTTCAGCCCAAGCGCTATAATAAGCCAATCATGGCATAATTTGATAAAACATATTGCGGCATGCAGTCCGATCCCATCATAATCCTCACCATCAGGCCCCTGGCCTCACTTAGTCATCAATTTCTCCAGTCTCTCGGGCTCACAATGTCATAAAAAAAGATCAGCTCAAAATGATGATGTGATGTATCAATAAATAGTAACATAGATTGAGATATGATATGCAAATAAATGCGTATGCCTTAGTATGTAGTTGCAATATAAGCAAATAACTCAACAACAGAAATGACCTCAGTAGGTCCCAACATGATAAGCATATAGCCTAGATATGGTTTCTAACATGGATCACAACTCAATTACTCTAGCTCGTAGAGATTTCATAGATACAAATAATATTAGGTAACTACACAGTATCACAGAAATAATCGAGTCACAATTCACACGGTGCACGCCCACACGCCCGTCACCTAGCATGTGCGTCACCTCAACACCAAACATATATCACATATATTCAGGGGTTCATACCCTCAGCACCAAGTTTAGAAGTGTTACTTACCTCGAACAAGACGAATCCAATGCCGAGCAAGATAAACAATACTCCAAAAATTCCATTCCACGCGTATCAACCTCCAAACGCCTTCATATCTCATACAATCCATATTTATTCAAACAATGTGCAAAATAACCACAATGTACTCCAATGCTTACAATTTAACAAATTATAAAAATTCCCAACTCTACTCAAAACGTTGACAGTGGGATCCACGTCTCGGAACCCGACGAAACTCACACAATCCGACAACCTATTCAATTACGAGTCCAACCATACTAATTTTATTCAAATCCGTCTCCGAATCGATATTCAAAGCTCGAAAATTCATTTTATGGAATTATAGAAACTTTCTCCGATTTCTCTTGAAAAATCAATAATCATACGCCAAAAATGAAGATTAATTCATGAAATATATTCACAATCGAGTCAAGAATACTTACCTCAAGTCGTGTGGAAAATTCTCTCCAAAATTGCCCAAACTGAGCTCCAAAATCCGAAAAATGAAGAAAGAAACCAAAGACCTCGAATTATAGGTTCTGTCCAGGGATGTTCGCATTTGCGAACAAAAGCGCGCTTCTGCGGCATCGCTTTAGCTAGCCAATTCCCGCATCTGTGGATTCACACTCTATAGCCAGCCCTCGCACCTGCAGATCTTCTTCCGCTTTTGCGCAATCGCAGGTGCGAGCCAAGGGTTTGCATCTGCGCTCCTTCCGCTTGTGCGATTAGCATCACCGCACCTGCGATGTTGCAGATGCGCACAAAATACCCGCTTCTGCGCTCTCAGCTTCGCACATACGACCATCGCACGTGCGCCCAGTGGTCCGCAGGTGCGATCACACCAGAACAGACCTGCCCAGCCTTAACAAAAATGATCCGAACCTCGTCCGAAACTCATTCGAGCCACTCAGGACCCCGTCCGAATATACCAACAAGTCCCATAACATAACACGTCCCTACTCGAGGCCTCAAATCACACCTAACAACATCAAAACGATGAATCACACCTCAAATCGAACTTAATGAACTCTTGAACTTTCAACTTCCAGAACTCACGCTGAAACATATCAAATCAACTCAGAATGAATTCAAATTTTGCACACAAGTCCCAAATGACATAACAAAGTTATTCTAATTCTCGGAACCACAATCCAAATCTAATATCATCAAAGACCACTCCCGGTCAAACTTATGAACTTTGCAAACCTTCAAATTTCCAACTTTTGCCAATTAGCGTCGAATCCTTCTAGAAATATCCAATTGCAAATTCGGGCATACGTCTAAGTCCAAAATCACCATCCGGACCTAACAAATCCCTCAAAACTTTGTTTCGGGGTCATATTCACAAAAGTCAAACTTGGTCAACTCTTCCAACTTAAAACTTAAATCATGAAATTTATTCTTCCAAATCGATTTCGAATAACCTGAAAACCAAAACCGACGATTCACATAAGTCATAATACATCATACAGAGCTACTCATGCCCTCAAACTACTGAGCAAAGTGTAAATGTTCAAAATGACCGGTCGGGTCGTTATAACATGAACCTTAGGCACACTACTCAACTTCTCCTTTTCGAGATAGGAGTGCTCAAGGCCGCCCCATACAAACCCTAATTAACATAAATACATCATAAAATGTACTTTTGAAGGGAGAGACACTACTTTAGGTCAAGACAACACCTAAGGAGGCGAGTATACGCTAGGAGCAAGTAAGGGCGAATCAACATTGTCGGTGGCCTAAAGCCAAATCTTGATGAGAGGCCTTAATTCTTTTTTTACTAAAATATTCCTTATTTTTTCATTTGAAGTCTATTTTCTAACTTCTTGAAATGCAAAGTTACTAATAATTTTATTAGTAACTTATTCTATAGTTCTTTTTCAACTGATCATAGCACTAATCCTTTTAATCTCTACTAAGACGTTAATACTAGGTAAAATTGTATCAATTTTACTTTAGACAAAAAGTTTTCCGCAAATGTAACTGCTGTTATTCTATGAGTAATATAGACATTTGAGAAAAAAATCAGATCTTGTTTTCTGATCAAGTATATTGATTAGAGTATTGTCTTCTACTTGTAGTATTTGCTTTAACACTTTTAATTGAAAAATTAAGTTTAAACTATCAATATCGGAGTGACTATTATATTTTTATCGAGGTTGAGGCATATTTTAGATTCTTATCTTCTAGTGATCTCAAAGTTTTCTCGCAAAACATAAAATCAAAATTATTTTCACACGTTATGAATTATTCAAATCTTAATGGTTAACTTTAATAACAAATCAAAGCTTTCTTTTCTTTTCTTTTTTAATTATAACTTATATGTTTTACTTTAAGTTATTCAGATTATTTAAAAAAAAATAGTGGTAACTTATAAAACAATTACTACTAGTGAAAAATGGGCCCCCCAATGTTTTTGGGGCCTAAAGACATTGCTTTGGCTGCCTCACCCTTCAGCTGACACTGGGAGCAAGGAGGAAGATTCAACAACGAGTTTTTCCCCTTCTTCTTCCTATTTTTCATTATTAGTTATGACTTTTAGTATTGTAGTTTTATATACTATTATGAGTAGCTAATTTATTATCTTGAGTTTTGATGGAACCTTTTGGAGGATGAATTCTTGTTATGTTTTAATATAATTTAGCCTTTAAATTTATCTACTTGTTAATTTACGTGCTTATTCCAGTTAATTGGATAGCCATCGATTGACTGTGCCTATTTATTATGTATTGCTTGGGAAATGATACATATTTAGGTGGTTACTAAACAACGTCACTCCTAACGTATGTGAGGAATCAGTACAACAGGTTTAAAAGTGGGTTTAAGAATAACAAAGCCTTGACGTGGTCATAGTGAGCGGTAAGATAAAGCCAGCTAGCGTAGTTCGAGAGAATATGTCTAGTAAATTATTGTAGTTTCTCGAAAGAGAATTACGACACATGAAGTTCTTATGAACAGTAGAGAATACTAAGACAAAATTATAGAAAATGTAGTAGGAAGGATTCCGAGAATTGAGAAAATCATAACTCTTGACCTCCTTAATTTTGTCTCTAACCCTTAATATCTCTAGTTGTTAATTTACTACTTAATTTGTTAGTTAATTAGTTAGATATAACAATCTTAATAGTTATAACTTAGGAATTATTCGAGCTTGTCTTCTTAGTAATATTGAACAGTTATAGACAAACCTCAGTTCTCTGTGGGATTAGACTCCGGACTCATAGACCAGATTATATTTGCAGTTACCGCTGATCCTTTTTAGGACTAGAGTTGGTGTGATTGATAAATGATGAAAATGCATGATTTTATGTATAAATTCATATCATTTTGTATGTGAGTTGCGGGATATTAAATGTTTATAAACATAAAATACGCTCATTACATGTTTATTGTGTGTAGGAATGACTTTAGATGGAAGTTGACGAAAATCAGATGATTTGATGCAAAAAGAAGTTGAGAGGAAAGAGCTGGGAGCGTACCACAAGTGGTGCATTTCATGAAGGTAGGCGCGAAATGGCCTAGGACATGAACAAAGAAACAATGAAGTATGGAGGTTGGCAGTAGACCTAGCACGCGAAAGAACAAAGAAGAAAAAAAATAGCCGGGAGCATGCCTAGGGGTCGCGCGTTGCATCAACCCTAGCATGTGACTCAACTTTTCCTTTTCGAATTAGGAAAGATCAAGAACGCCCCACATAAACCCTAATTGATATAAATACATCATAAAATGTCCTTTTGAAGGGAGAGACATTACTTTAGGGTTAGACAACACCTAAGGATGCGAGAACATGCTAGCAGCAAGGAATAAGATTCAACCACATGTTTTCCCCTTCTTCTTTCTATTTTTCATTATTGGTTATGACTTTTACTATTGTAATTTCACATTCTTTTATGAATAGATAATTTATTATCTCGAGTTTTGATGGAACCTTTTGGAGGATGAATTCTTGTTTCGTTTTAATATAATTTAACCTTTGGATTTATCTACTTGTTCAACTACGTGCTTATTTTAGTTAATTGAAGAGATCTCAATTCACTGTGCCTATTTATCATGTATTGCTTGATAAAAAGTATATATTTAAGTGGTTGTTGAACAATGTCATTCCTAAGATATATGAGAGATCAATACGGCAGGTTTAAAAGTGAGATTAGAGATAACGAAGCTTTGACGTGATCATAGTTAGCGGTGAAAAAGTGCGAGCTAGTGTAGTTTGAGAGAATATGACCAGTACATTATTGTAGTTTCTTGAGAGAGAATTATGACAAGTCGAGTGCTCATGATCAGTAGATAATACTTAGGCGAAATTATAGGAAACGTAGCGGAAAAGATTCCGATAATTGGAGAAATCATAACTCTAGACCTCCTTAATCTTGTATCCAACCCTTAGCATCTTTAGTTGTTAATTCACTCATTTAATTTGTTAGTTAATTAGTTTAATATTAGAGTCTTTATATTTATAACTGTGGAATTGTTCAAACTTGTCTTATTAGTGATAGTGAACAATTGTAGCTAAACCTTAGTTCTCTGTGAGATTCGACACCGGACTCTTAGAGTAGATTATATTTACAGCGATCGCTTATCCTTTTTAGGACTAGAGTTGAGAGTGATAAAATTTTGGCGCCGTTGCCGGGGACGGTGTAGTTGTAGCTGTAAATATTGTTAGTTTCAAGTTTGAAATTTTATATTTTTTTGTTTTTATTTTTGATTTGAGAGACATGTCATCTTAGAGTTATGAGAGTTTCGATGTTGGTAATTCTATTTTTGATCCTCCTTATGCATATTGTGGAGGAAATCATACATGAAAAAATTATCAAAATATTTCCGAGAGTGAGTTATGTACACCAACTCAATCTTATATGTGGAATATGTGTGATATGCGTGGTAGTCAAGATGACCATTTTTATAGTTGTACTTATATTTCTTATCCTCCCCCACCTCTTATTGTAACGACCCGACTGGTCATTTTGAGCTCTAGCGCATCGTTAGGTGGTTTGAGGTCTTGAGTAGCTTCACTTCAGGTATTATGACTTGTATGTGTGGTCGGAATTGAATTTCGGGAAGTTCAAAGTTGATTTGGAAAGAAAATTCTAAATTCAGAAGCTTTAAGTTGGAAGAGTTGACCAAGGTTTGACTTTTGAGTAAACGACCTTGGAATCGGGATTTGAAGGTTCCAATAGGTTTTATGATGATTTCGAACTTGGGCGTATGTTCGGGTCGAGTATCGGGTGGCCCGAGAGTATTTCGACGCTTATTACGGAAGGTTGGCATTTTGAAGGTTTAAGAATTCCCTAAGTTTGGGTTGAAGTGGATTTTTGATGTTATCGATGTCCATTTGAGATTCCGAGCCTCGGAATAGCTCTGTATGGTGATTTTGGTCTTAGGAGCATGTACGGACGTTGATTTGGAAGTCCGTAGGTCGTTTCGACGTCAAATGGCGAAAGTTGGAAATCAGATGATTTTTGGGAAGTTTGACCGGGAGTGAACTTTTTGATATCAGGGTCAGATTCCGATTCCGGAAGTGGGAGTAGGTCCGTAATGTCAATTATGACTAGTGTGCAAAATTTGAGGTCAATCGAACTTGATTTGATAGATTTTGACGTCGAATGTAGAACTTTGAAGTTCTAAAGTTTACTAAGCTTGAATTGGGGTGCAATTGGACGAGGTCCTGGGGGCCTCGGGTGTGTTTCGGGGTGGTTTTGGACCAAGTTTGGCTAAGTTGCTGTTGCTGGTTTGCTGGTGCTGGTGTTGTTTTTCGGGAACGCGAAGGGGCTCATGCGTTCGCGAAGAAGGAGTTTTGTACTCAGTCATTTTTCTCTACGCGTTCGCGATAAGGGAGTCGCATTCGCGAAGGTCTAGGCAATTGAACTTCGCGTTCACGATTGATCGGTCGCGTTTGCGTAAGGTAAACTGGGCCTAGGTAGTTTTTGGTCTATGTGATCGCGAGGATGGGTCCTCGTTCGCGATGGTCAGGCCTGGAAAGGAATCGTGTTCGTATGCCTGTCTTCGTGATCACGATAGAGGAATTTGGAGCTGAAGCAGGTTATGCTTCGCGAACGCGAGGGCAATGCCACGTTTGCAAAGAAGGTCGGACTGGGCAGTGTATATGTTTGCAAAAATAGGATTTTGCTCATTTTATCTCAAATCTTCCATGGGAGCCGAGCTTGGGGCGATTTTGGAGGAGCTTCTTCGTCACCCATCACTAGGTAAGTTATTCCTTCACATTTTTAGTTTAATACATGGATTTGAACATGAAATTAGTAGAGATTTGAGATTTTGAAGAAAAACCTAGAAATTGGTATTTTTGGATTTTGACCACGAAATTTGACATGAAATTGGGAATAAATTATATATTTGAGTTCATAATGTTATGGGTAAAGTTTATCTTTGAAAAATTTTGGAATCCGGGCACGTGTGCCCGAGGGTTAATTTTATCGACTTTTCGAGCGGAGTTGAAAATTGTTTAAATTTATTAATTATGAGTATTAGGGTGTGTTTTTTATTGGTTTGCACATTGTTTGAATAGCTTTGGATCGGCGGGCATTGGTTTGAGGTGTTAGGGAGGCCTTGGAGCCGGTTATGGAACTTCAAAGCGAGGTAAGTCTCTTGTCTAACCCTGTGAGGGGGAAAACTACCCCTAGATGATCTTTATTGTTATGTGCAACTGGTTGTGGGTGCTACATACGCACGAGGTGACGAGAGTCCGTACGTAGCTAAAGCATGTTTTTGTCCGGGTAGACTTAGGATTTTATCATGTAATTTTTGAATTAATTGAACTCATTCTGCTGACATAATTAATTAAAGTTATAACTGAATTTGGTTTAGAAAAAAATATATGTATAATAGACCGAGCCTTATCACTTTGAGTTGTGGGCGAGTTAAATCGAGAAACGGTAAAGATTATAATCATATTGTGCTTATGTATTGTATTGTAAGCACGTGTCTCATAATTCAGTAACTTCCTTCCTTCCTTCATTTTCTTCTTGTGGAGCGGGCCGAGCGCCTCGACAATATATAGATGCATCTATGATTTGTGCCGCACGACCCTCGGTAGTGTACACGTTATTCTGGATCGGCCCGAACAACCTCGGCAGTATCGTGCATATATCGCTAGTAGTCCGAATGTTTACGAGCTAATCTTTCCACTAATGCCCGACTTTTTATATGGTATCCCTCATTTATTTGATATTGGCACTTGACATTTATGATATGTTAATGTAGAATACGATTTTTAGAAAATACATGCTCTAAAGGAAATACTTGGAAGATTATGTAACTTACAGATTTACCCCATCCTTGCCGTACGCTTCATATTTGCTTATGTTTTATTATATTGCTTTATTGGACTTTTAGTAAGTGTCGATGTCGACCCTACGTCACTACTCCTCCGGAATTAGGCTAGATACTTACTGGGTACCCATTGATTTACGTACTCATGCTTCATTTCTGCACTAAATGTGTAGGATTTGACAAGTCATTTGGTGATCATCTAGGCGCGTAGGCGCACTTGTTGAGGAGACTTTATGTGAGCTGTATTGCAGGCCACGCACCGCAGTCCATCGGGTCTCCATTGTATTACTTATTTTATTCTGTCTTTTTATATTCGTACATATGTTGTATTATTATTGTACTCCTTAGAAATTTACTCATGCACTTGTGACACCGGGTTTTGGGGGTTGACTTCAGATTATTCATTGTTGTGGTTCGTGTAAATATTTTCATTTACTTTGTAAATTCTATTTTATACTGTTCAACTAAGAAAAATTTCGATTTCTAAAATACTAAAATGAGTAATTAAATTGGTAAATCACCGTTGGCTTGCCTGGCGGTGACGTTAGGTGCCATCACGACCTATAGTGGATTTTGGGTCGTGACAGCTTGGTATCAGAGCGTTAGGTTCACTTAGGTCTCACGAGTCATGAGCGAGTCTAGTAGAGTCTTGTGGATCTATACAGAGACGTCTGTACTTATCTTCGAGAGGCTACATTGCTGTTAGGAGCACTTCCCTTCTTGATTCCACATCATTCCTATTTGATTTCATTGAGGCTTGTGCCTTTATTTACTTCCTACTCAATTTTATGCGATGTGAAGCACTTGTTATCAGTTGGACATTGAGGAATTGTAATGGTACTGTAGATATGGTGCATGATATTTTTCCTTACGTACTCGAGCGAGTTGTTATCGTCGTCTGGTGGGAGGGGGGCTCTATCGTTTCATGCCTTGTATCAGTAGTGCCTATGGATTTGAGGATACACACATATCACTATGATGTCCATGCGTTATTATATCGTAGTGTTGGTGTGATGGTAGGGTGCTCATCTATGTGACGAGGCAGCGAACGACTCGAAAGGAGGATTTCTCAGTGCACCGTTAGGGGTTTAGCATTTAAATCCAGTGGAGGAAAGACAATCGGTCTATGAATGCTCAAGCTTTGGTTGATGAAGTAATGAGACTTGGTATTTTCGGGCATGTTGGAATTCTAAATTGTGATGTGGTGTCGTCGTCTTTGTTAAATGTATTAAAGTTTGCCAGTGTTATGATCTTTTTCGATTCGCCTTCGGGGCAGGGTGTTGTGAAATAATGCCGGAGGAGCGGTATTCAGAGATAGCGGTGTGTAGCGGTGTTGGGATCGAATCGGTGTTTCTAATATTGATGGCTCGGGAAAGATGATCTTCCGGGAGGTTTGGTTTGGGAGCAATTTATTAGTTCAGGTGCTACAGGGATGGATTTTGGTTTGATGCAACATTTGAGTAGCGAAGTATGAGGAAGGACATGGCGAGAGGTGTCATGCGGTGGTCAAATTGCTAACATGTCAAGTATGAAGAGCATAGGTTGAGAAGTTGCGTAAAGGGGGAGTTTGCTTGAAATGAAGAGGGGTGTAAAAGCTTGATTATCGTTGGGATGCAACATGACTTCGGGTTTGGAACGTATTGTCGCACTTTTAGTTGACGTCAATGGGGAGTGAACGGACTTGTACAGCTGGCGGACGAGCATGGGATCGGGAGGGTTTACTGATTTCGTGGTAGTTGTACCAAGTGCATCGTCGTTAGGAGATGTCGGGATAGAAATTCAACAGGTGGGCTATCTCCTGTGGACAGGTCAGCGGTTGTGTGATTTTGATGAAGTTTCTGCGAAGAGTTCTACTTACTAGCCAATAGAAGGCCGAGTATGTGATCGTGGCCGATAATTCGGAATGTTCATGAAAGGTTTAATAAGAAACTACAAGAAATTTGGCGGGTTGACAGTGCGAGATCATGGTAATTGGGAAGGAGGAATTTTGGTGGGTTCTAGGTTATGTAATTGCGGATTAAAGCTAAGTGGGGGAGTCCCACCATCTACGATTGGATCCCGTAGGTGTCTGCTTGTGCGATTTCTGGTTATCGGTGTATTGGTGGGTTGTTATGACTAAGGAAAGAGAACATCAGGGGTAATTCGAGCAAAGGATTTGAGGAATGTGTGCTATATTTGGCTTTATCAATTCATGTTCAGGTTTTTGGGAAGACTCAAAGTTTATGCTTCTGGTAGATGTGATGTGCAAGGAATATAATTCATCCGGTTGCTTCTTGGAGTGTCCATGTGCGGATAACGCACTAGGGTTTGACTTATATTGGGGACCAAGTCAGAGTGGGTGGCTCTCAACAATGGTTCTAATAGGTTCGTTATGTGGTTGGAGACCGGGATTTTGTAGCAGTGTGTGAAGAATACTTGGGGAATTTCCTATGTTATCATCGGGTCTGCGGGGCAGTATTGGAAAAATGGGAGAAACAACTTCGGACTCGCGGAAGGCCTTTCAGAATGGGTGTACCAATTAGAGATGCTATTGTGCGCATGAGGAGGGTATGGGATGGTTCATGTATATTGAGAAGATATGGTCTCGTGAAGTGGGTCACTCGGGGGGGGGGTGTTGTTGATCTTCGTTATGGTTCTTGAATAGAGATACTATTATTTCTAAGGCAAGTCAAGAGTGAATTGGAAGAAGTTTATTTGGTTAATAATGGTTGAATCATCATGATTGTGGCAATGATCAGTTCCTTCGGCGTGTGAAGTTATACATATGGTTTGTGGTTGTATGTGCGGGCTCGACATCCACCATGAATTGATTTATTTGGAGGTATTTGATTATGATGGCCTTGTTGTGTAAATGGATTCCGGAAGAGTCATAGCGGTTTAGATCGCGATTTGAGGTTTGTATTTTCTGCGATTTGGGAATTCAGTTGTGTGTTGCATTAGTTCTTCTGAAATGATCTAAGTTAAAGGTTTCTAGCCAATGAAGTGTTTATTCTACTAGTAGTTTAGGGGTTATGATGAATTCTTGTATCCTTTTGTAGCGGCATGATAGGTGCAATGAGCGGCATAGGAATTGAAGGTGAAGGATCAAGGTCGTGGTTCGGTGTGACAGGAATGTCACAATCTCGGATGAGCAGGGAAGAATTAAGATGTTTAGAGTGAGCTAGCTTTATCTTAGTGTCGCCTGAGAAAGGTATTCTGTGGAAAAGGCACTGTGTATTGATTTGTAGATTGTGATTTGCAATACAGAATTAGTACGGTTGGTGGTATAGAAATGCAGATTTAGCTACCTGGTGTGGAAGGTCGTGGGTAGTGTGGAATGTTAGTTATTTGATTGTGAAAGGTTAAAGCTAAGTATGGAGGTTATAATAATATCGCTAATGTGAGAGTTTATGCATGGGAGGAGTTCTATTCCTTGGGCTGTGGACTATGTGAGTTTGTTTCGGATTTGACGGTTGCTCTTATGTGTCATGGGAAAAAAGTTTATTGTGGATCCTTGAAAGGTTATTAGCCCAGTATGGTATGATCAGAATCAGCTTGAGGTCCGCTGATGGGTTTAAATGTGAATGTATGCTCTACATCAGGCCGGGTGTGTTCATTCGTCATAGCATTACGTACGGAGGAGTCGTCAGGCATTGGATGTTATTCCCGTCGTCAGCTATTCCATGTAAATCTCTATTGTGCTATGCGGGTTGTGAGACGGCTTGATTATCCGTACACATATCGAGGTCCCGTGTAGCTTGTGGTGTTATGTGAGCAAGATGGCTCTCGAGATGCAAGTCATTTATTATACCTTAGTTGTGGTTGAGTTTCATAGCATATGGCGCTATCCGTCTCCCCAAGATTTGTATTATGCACTTGGTGTGCTTGTGGTCAATATTCGGGAATTTCGTAAGTATAAGCATTACGACTTGATGTGTATGTTTTCTTATTGATTGTTATGTGCGGATCGGCTGGCACGCCGCCACGGGTATGTTGTTTGGATTGGGTTGCACGCCGTAACAGAGTAATATTGGATCGGGTTGCACGCCGCAACAACGAGTTGTTGAGCATAGTTCCTTATACTCATTTTGTCTGTCTTATTTTTCATCCCTGAGGTAGGTTCATAGTGTTTGTTCAACCGTTTTATTCATTACGCGGGCTGGGTAGTTCTTTTCCATAGTTTGTTTTTCCTTATATATCAAATTCAAGTTGTGGCTTGTCGGCACATTGATGGTGTCATATGAGATCTTGGTCAGTGTTTGGGATGGCTTATTGCCTGAGAAATTTGTATTGGGTGAGACGAGATTATTGGACCTCAGCTTTGTGCAATCTGATTTATATAAGGTATATTTAAGAGCAAATATCGTTATTCATTCCAGAATGAGATAACGGTGCTTGTTAGGAGGAGAGACTCCGCGATTTGTTGATTCGGCAGGTGGTTATTAGTTTCTACACATCTCTGTCGTCGTGGTAGTATTTGGAAAGTTGGAACAAAACCTATAGGCATCATGAGATGTATTGTGGGGATCAGATTCGTGAAATTCCAGCTATTGTGGCCGGATGATGTTATTATAGGAAACCAACTTATGTGGTACATGGTGTGATTTCGGCATAGGTGCATGATCATGTTTTGGTACAGTGTGTGGTGATTGGTACGTTGTTCGTATGTAAGAATCAGGTCTTGTAGAGAAATTCGGAGGTTGCAATTTGATTCTAAAGCTTATTGACTAAATAAAAGGGAGGATCTTTAGTCTGACTCGAGCTAATGTGTCCAATTGGATTGAGGTGGCACAAGTAGGTGCACGAGGTGTTAAACAATGATTTTGGACAACTCCGGAGCAGTCCTTAGCACGTTCGAGGACGAACATATGTTTAAGTTGGGGATAATGTAATGACCCGACCATTCGTTTTGAGCTATAGCGTGTTGTTCGGCAGTTTGAGGCCTTGAGTAGCTTCGCTTCAAGTATTATGACTTGTACGTGTGGTCGGAATTGAATTTTGGGACGTTCAGAGTTGATTTGGAAAGAAAATTCTAAATTCAGAAGCTTTAAGTTGGAAGAGTTGACCAAGGTTTGACTTTTGAGTAAACGACCTCGAAATCTGGATTTGAAGGTTCCAGTAGGTTTGTATGATGATTTCGGACTTGGGCGTATGTTCGGATCAAGTATCGGGTGGCCCGTGAGTATTTCGGCGCTTATTACGGAAGGTTGGCATTTTGAAGGTTTAAGAATTCCCTAAATTTGGGTTGAATTAGTTTTTTGATGTTATCGATGTCCGTTTGAGATTTCGACCTTGAGAATAGATCCGTATGGTGATTTTGGTCTTAGGAGCGTGTTCGGACGTTGATTTGGAAGTCCGTAGGTCGTTTCGGTGACAATTGGCGAAAGTTGGAAATCAGATGATTTTTGGGAAGTTTGACCGGGAGTGGACTTTTTGATATCAGGGTCGGATTCCGATTGGAAGTGAGAGTAGGTCTGTAATGTCAATTATGACTTGTGTGCAAAATTTGAGGTCAATCGGACTTGATTTGATAGATTTCGGCGTCGAATGTAGAAGTTTGAAGTTCTAAAGTTCACTAAACTTGAACTGGGGTGCGATTCGTGGTTTTAGCGTTGTTTGATGTGATTTGAGGCTTTGAGCAGGTTTGTATTATGTATTGGGATTGGTTGGTGTGATTGGACGAGGTCTTGGGGGCCTTAGGTGTGTTTCGGGGTGGTTTCGGACCAAGTTTGGCTAAGTTGCTTGTCACGACCCAATTTCATCATAGGCCGTGATGGCGCCCAACACCGTTGTTAGGCAAGCCAACACTGATAAATCTAGTGGTTTCCACTTTTAATATGTTTGCAAAGTGAATAACTTTCCTCATTGGTAAAAGTTTTAGAAATTTACTGCTGTAAAGTAATTAAACATAAGAACCTGAGTGCAAATCGAAGTCACAACAATAAATCCAAAATCATAAGTCTACTAGTGTGTGCCAAGACCTGGTGTCACAAGTGTGTGGGCTACTAACAGAATATACAAAAGAATACTAGTCTACTGTATCAAGGAAATAAATAGAAATATAAATCCAAAAGAGAGACTCTGGCTGCTGCTGAACGGCCCGGAAGGGAAGCTCACCGTGTAGTCTCGAGCTAGAAGTCAAATGTGCGCGCCGGACTGGTAACCAGATGCACCTGCCTCAGATCCTGCACATAAAGTGCAGAAGTGTAGCGTGAGTACATAAACAACATGTACCCAGTAAGTATCTAGTCTAACCTCAAAGAAGTAGTGACGAGGGGTCGACTTCGACACTTACTAAGGGCCAAAAACATAATAACGTGAGGTTCTAATTAAGCAAGTAATATACAATGATAATAGCGCTCAAGACAAGAAGTAAGTAGGCAAATCCTTCATTCAAGTAAGAATCATACCATTTCTCTCATCTATTACTTTCACCTTTCAAGTCCGTAAAATATTATTAAATATAAAGAAGGGATTTCGGTATCACTACACACAAGTTATGCCGAGGACGTACGACCCGATCCAAATATACATAATAATATACTGTGCACTGCCGAGGGTCGAACGACCCGCTCCCATGAGAGTAGTGGAAGTTTACCCAGCTCGCAGAATATATTTGCGAAGCGGTTGAACATATAATTTCTCAATTCATCGTAGTATTTCTCAATTCCTTTCCAAAAAATAAGAAATTCAACTTGGAGCTTTAAACATTGAAACAATCAACCTTCGCTTTAATCCAATAACTAGTAAGCATAAACAAGCAACGGTATCAACAAAGCATGGTGTAAGCCTAAATCTACCCGGACATAAGAATGAATAGTAGCTACGCACGAACTCTCGTCATATCGTGCGTACGTAGCCCCCCACAAATAGAAGTACATATTTATTAAGTTCATCTATGGGGTTAATTCTCTCTTACAAGGTTAGAAAAGAGACTTACCTCGTCTCAAAGCCTACTTCCTGGTACAAGAATGTGCTCATACCTCTCTTGCAAGTCGGTGCCGAATCAATCCAAACTAATCAAATAATATACAAACTAATCAATACGTGCTCAAGAGTATGCATTCCAAATATTAAAGAGGTTACCCAACCCTAAATGCAAGATTCTAAAAATTCACCCCCGGGCCCACGTGCTCGAATTCCAGATATTTTTGAAGAAAGTTGTTTTCCAAAGTTCCATAACCATTTTCGTGGTAAAATCTCATTTTTATCAAAACCTAGGTTTTTTATCTAAGCCCATGATTTCCACAAATTTTCATGTTAAAATCAACCCATAATCTATGTATTAATCTCACATTAGGTAGAAATTACTTACCTTCAAAAGTTAGGTCGAAATCCCCTCCTTAAAAGCTCTCAAATATCCCAAGAGTGAAAGAAAATGTGTTAGAAATGGCCTAAGTCCCGTATTAAATGAACCCTTCTGCCCAGCGATTTCCGCACCTGTGGCAAAATCCCCGTAGGTGCGCATTCCTCTCACCTGGCCAGTATCTGCATCTGCGGACCATTGGGTCCGCTTCTGCGAGCCCATCCGCTCCTGCGGACCATTGGGGCCGCTTCTGCGAGCCCATCCTCTCCTGCGATCAGGTCCCTCGCACCTGCGGTCACGCAGGTGCACCAAATATTCCGCATCTGCGGTGGCTAGGCTGCCCTTAATGATTCGCTTTTGCAGCTCTTAGCTCGCACCTGTGAGCTCGCACCTGCGGCTCTTAGCTCGCACCTGAGAGCTCGCACCTGTGGCTGGCCAAGCGCAGGTGCGATTATGACAGAACTGGAGCTTTAGCAGTTGCTCCAAACTTCCAACTTGGTCCGAGCCTTGTCCGAATGACACTCGGCCCCCTTAGGTCCCCGTCCGAACATACCAACAAGTTTGGAATCATAAAACGGACTCGCTCGAACTCTCGAAACTCCCGGAACAACATTAAAACTAAGAATCGCACTCCAAAACCAATAGAATCAAACTTTTGAACTTCAAGTTCTTCAATTTACTCCCAATACGCCAAAACGTACTTAAACTACTAGGATTGACACTAAATTTTGCGTGCAAGTCTTAAATGACATTACGGAACCATACCCCATCTCAGAATTCCATTTGGACTTCGATATCACCAAAACCCGCTCCAAACCAAATTTAAAGAACTTTTAAACCTTCAAAGAACCAACATTCACAATTAGGCGCCGAAATGCTCCCGGATCATCCAAAACCCGTTCAGAGCATACGCCCAAGTCCGAAATCATCAGATGAACCTATTGGGACCGTCAAATCCCGATTCCGAGATCGTTTACTCAAAATATTGACCAAATTCAAAGTTAGCATTTTAAGGCCAACTTAAGGAACCAATTGTCCCGATTTCAACCCGAACCCTTCCAAATCTCAAACTAACCACCTCCGCAAGTCATAAAATAATAAAAGCACATACATGGAGTCTTATTTAGGGGAATAGGGTTCTAGAAAGTAAAACGACCGGTCGAGTCGTTACATTCTCCAGCTCTTAGACAAACGTTTGTCCTCGAATGGGTCTAGAATCATACCTGGAGGGCTGAACAAGTGGGGATATCTGCTCTGCATGTCCTCCTCGGAATCCCAGGTCGCCTCCTCGACTAGTTGGCCCCTCCACTGAACCTTTACTGTAGAAATCCTATTGGATCTCAACTGGCGATCCTGCCCATCAACAATGGCAACTGGCTCCTTGTCATAACCCAAACTCTCGTCTAGCTGAATCGTGCTGAAGTCTAACATATGTGACAAGTCGGGATGATACCTCCGGAGCATAGACATGTGGAAAACCGGATGAACTCCCGATAGACTGGGAGGCAAATCAAGCTCATAAGCAACATCCCCAACTCGCCTGAACACCTCAAATGGGCCTATAATCCTTGGGCTCAACTTGCCCTTCTTCCCAAACCGTATGATTCCCTTCATCGGCGAGACTTTCAAGAGAACTTTCTCGCCTACCATGAATTATAAGTCACGCGCCTTCTGATCCGCGTAACTCTTCTGTCAGGACTAGGCTGTGCGAAGTCGCTCCTGAATCAACTTTACCTTTTCCATGACATCCTTCACCAAATCAGTACCATACAACCTAGCCTCGCCAGGCTCAAACCATCCAATGGGAGAATGACATTGCCAACCATATAAACCCTCGAATGGAGCCATCTCGATGCTGGACTGGTAACTGTTGTAGTAAGCAAACTTGGGCAAGGGAAAGAATCGATCCCACTGTCCTCCAAAGTCAATCACACATGCTCTGAGCATGTCCTCTAATATCTAAACCGTCTGCTCTGACTGCCCGTCGGTCTGTGGATGAAATGCTGTGCTGAGCTCTACATGGGTCCCCAATTCACTCTGTACTTCTCTCCAGAAATGTGAAGTAAACTGAGGACTTCTGTCTGAAATGATGGAAACAGGCACACCATGCAGCCGAACTATCTCCTGGATATAAATCTGGGCCAATCTCTCCGAAGTATATATAGTTATCACAGGAATGAAGTGTGCTGACTTGGTCAATCTGTCTACAGTGACCCAAACTGCATCAAACTTCTGCAAAGTCCTCGAAAACCCAACTACCAAGTCCATAGTAAAGTGCTCCCACTTCCACTCAGGTATAGTGATCTGCTGGAGTAGACCTCCAGGCCTCTAGTGCTCATACTTAACCTGCTGGAAATTTAGGCATCTAGCTACAAACTCAACTATGTCTTTCTTCATCCGCCATCACCAATAGTGTTGCCTCAGGCCACGATACATCTTCGTAACACCTGGATAAATGGAATATCGAGAACTGTGCGCTTTCTCTAGAATCCTCTCCCTTAGTCCCTCAACATTTGGAACACATAGACGACCCTGAAGTCGCAGGACACCATCCTCGCCAATAGAAACCTTATTGGAACTACCCTATAGTACCGTCTCTTTGAGAACCAACAGGTGCGGATCATCAAACTGTCGAGCCTTGATCCGCTCCAGTGGTGAAGACTGGGTAATGACACAAGCAAGAACTCGGCTGGGCTCTGAAATATCCAACTCACAAGTCTGTTAGCCAAGGGTTGAATGTCCAAGGATAGTGACCTCTCCTCTACTGAAATGAATGCCAAGCTACCCATACTCTCTGCCTTCCTGCTCAAGGCATCCGCGACTACATTCTCCTTGCCCGGATGATAAAGAATGGTGATGTCATAATCCTTTAGTAACTCAAGCCATCTACGCTGCCTCAGATTGAGATCCCTTTGCTTGAACAAATGCTGCAAACTACGATGATCAGTGTAGACCTCACAAGACACCTCATATAGATAATGCCTCCAGATCTTAAGAGCATGAACAATCATGGCCAACTCCAAATCGTGCACATGATAATTCTTCTCATGGGGCTTCAGCGGATGCGAAACATATGAAATAACTTGCCCCTCCTGCATCAATACACAACCCAAGCTAACATGTGAAGTGTCGCAATACACAGTATACATCCCCGAATCGGAAGGCAACGCAAGGACGGGTGCTGTGGTCAAAGCTGTCTTGAGCTTCTGGAAGCTTGCCTCACAATCATCGAACCAACGATACTGAGCACCCTTCTGGGTCAATCTAGTCAAAAGTGCTGCTATAGATGAGAAGCCCTCCACGAACCGGCGATAATAACCTGCTAACCCCAAGAAGCTTCTTATCTCATTCGCCGAAGTAGGACGAGGCCAACTCTGAACTGCCTCAATCTTCTTGGGATCCACCTTAATGCCCTCTCTTGATACCACATGCCCCAAGAATGCCACAGAATCTAACCAAAACTCTCACTTGGAGAACTTAGCATATAACTTCTATTCCCGCAAGGTCTAAAACACCACTCTCATATGCTGCTCGTGCTCCTCCATGCTACGTGAGTAAATCAAAATGTCATGAATGAAGACAATGACAAACGAATCAATATAAGGCTGAATACCCTGTTTATCAAGTCCATAAATATCGCTGGTCCATTAGTCAAACCGAAGGATATCACTAGAAACTCATAGTGGCCATATCTAGTACGGAAAGGAGTCTTCGGAACATCTGAGTCCCGAATATTTAACTGATGGTACCCTGATCTCAAGTCGATCTTGGAGAACACCCTAGAACCCTGCAACTGGTCAAATAAATCATCAATACGCGACAATGAGTACTTGTTCTTAATGGTGACTTTGTTTAACTAGCGGTAATCGACGCATATCCGCATAGTCCCATCTTTCTTCTTCACAAATAATACTAGTGCACCCAAAGGTGATATACTCGGTTTGAAGAACCCTTTGGCTAGCAACTTCTCAAGCCGTTCCTTCAGCTCCTTCAATTCTTTCGGAGCCATACAGTATGGTGGGATAGATATATACTGGGTACCTGGAGCCAAGTCGATACAGAAGTTGATATCACGATCCGGTGGCATGCCTGGAATATCAGAAGGAAATACATCGGAGAACTCCCAGACTACTGGCACTGAATCAATTGTCAGAGACTCTGCGTTGGTATCCCGAACATAGGATAGATAAGCCAAACAACCCTTCTCGATCATATGTTGAGCCTTCAGAAAAGAAATGACCCGACTAGATGTGCTGACAGATGAACCCTTCCACTCTAACCTCAGCAACTCTGGCATCGCTAAGGTAACAGACTTGGCATGGCAATAAAGGATGGCGTGATATGGATATTGCATTGCCAGTCCATGACCAGGATGACCTCAAAATAGGTCATATCAAGCAATAGAAGATCCGCTCTAGTCTCGTAACCACATAATGTGACCATATAGGAACAATAGATACGGTCCATAATAACAGAATCGCCCACAGGAGTGGACACATAGATAGGAGTACCCAAAGACTCACGAGGAATATCCAGAAGGTGAGCAAATAGAGATGACACATACTAATAGGTAGATCCTGGATCAAATAATACTGAAGCATCCCTACCGCAGACAGAGAAAATACTTGTGATCACGGCATCTGAGGCCACTGCATCTGGTCTGGCCGAAAAAGCATAAAATCTGGCTGGAGCGCCACCTGGATGGACTCCGCCTGCCTGACCTCCACCTTTGGGATGGCCCCTACCCACCTGCCCCCCGCCTTTGGGTGGCCAGACGGCTGGTGCGGTTACTGGAGCTGTAATCACGGGATGTTGACCCTGCTGCATTGCCTTGCGCCAAAGTCTGGGGTAATGCCTCTTCATGTGACTAGGATCCCCACACTCATAACAACCTCTTGGAGTGGTGGACTGCTGCCCTGAAGTCTGACCCTAATGGCCTGAAGACCCACCGAATGACCCCTGGATAGCTGGTGGGCGATATGAACTCTCTAGCATGGCACTGAAGTAGGCACTGGAAGAACCCTGATGACCGGAGTACCCACTGGAAGAACCCCGAATAGCCGACGACCGATAAGGACTCTCCGACATAGCACTAAAATAGGGCCACTCTGAACACCTTGAGGAGGTGGTGGTGCTGAATATGGGGACCTGCTGGGCTGACCCCTCCCAAAATGACCTCTGCCCCCAGCTGGGGCATCTCTGAACTCTCCAGAAAAATGAGACCTCTTGTCCCGTTGTATTTGCTCTCTACCCCTCTGACGGTAACCCTCAATCCTGCGAGAAATCTCCACCTCTAACTGATAGGGAGTCCCCATCTCAACCTCCCGAGCCATGCTAGCCTGAATACTAGAGTGCAGCCCCACAACGAACCTCTGCATTCGCTCCGCCTCAGTAGGAAGTATAAGTGCATGGCGAGAAAACTCAGAAAATCTCGCCTCACACTCGGTCACTGACATCTGACCCTGCTCGAGCCGCTCAAACTGACACCGCAACTCTTCCCTATGGGAGGGTGGAATATACCTGTCCAGGAATAGGTGTGTGAACTAATCCCAAGTCATAGGAGGAGAATCTGCTGGTCTTCCAAGAAGATAAGCTTCCACCACCTACGTGCGCTGCCCTCCAACTGAAAGGTAGTGAAATCCACCCCGTGAGACTCCAATATGCTCATGTTGTGCAGTTTGTCCCTGCACCTATCAATAAAGTCCTGGGGATCCTCATGTCGCTCACCCCAAAAGACCGAAGGGTGAAGCCTAGTCCATTTGTCCAAAAGCTTCTGCGGCTCACCGACCGCAGCTGGTCTAGGCTCAGGTACGACCGCTGCAACTGGATGGGCCCCACTCACGGGTAGTGTACCTGGGGTTTGATATACGGCAGCTGCATGCCTAGGTGCCTGAGCAGTAGAGGTCAGTGCTCCCCCTTGCCTGAGATGTGGTTGGGTCTGCTGGAAATAAACCAGCTTGGGTCATAGAATCCATGAACCGCAACATACGGCCCGTGACCTCCTGAAAGCCCGGTGCTGACGTGAAATCAACCGGGGCTGGATCTGCTGTGGGCACCTCGCCCTGCTCCTCCATGATGGGATCCTCCACTGGCTCCGTTGGTGGTGTAACTGGGGCAACTCTGGGACGTCCTCCCCTTACCTCGGGCCGGTGCCCTTCCCCAGCCTCTAGCCACAGGGGGAGCAGCCCCTCTCGGGTCTGGAATGTCTGCTGCGCGCGTTCTCACCATCTGTGAGAGAATAAGAGGAAGAAACTTAGTACACCATCAACTGCATGATAGAAGATGAATAAAGATTAGTTTCCTAACACCCCAAAGCCTCTCGAAGATAAGTACGAACGTTTTTGCACCGATTCACAAGACTCTATTAGGCCTGCCCATAACTTGTGAGACCTACGTGAACCTAGGGTTCTGATACCATATTGTCACGACCCAATTTTATCATAGGCCGTGATGGCGCCCAACACCATTGTTAGGCACGCCAACACTGATAAATCTAGTGGTTTCCACTTTTAATATGTTTGCAAAGTGAATAACTTTACTCATTGGTAAAAGGTTTAGAAATTTACTACTGTAAAGTAATTAAACAAAAGCAACTGAGTGCAAAGCGAAGTCATAATAATAAATCAAAAATCACAAGTCTACTAGTGTGTGCCAAGACCTGGTGTCACAAATGTGTGGGCTACCAGCAGAATATACAAAAGAATACTAGTCTACTGTCTCAAGGAAATAGACAGAAATATAAATCCAAAAGAGAGACTCCGGCTGCTGCTGAACGGCTCGGAAGGGAAGCTCACCGTGTAGTCTCGAGCTAGAAGTCAAATGTACGTGCCGAACTGGTAACCAGATGCACCTACCTTAGATCCTGCACATCAAGTGCAGAAGTGTAGTGTGAGTACATAAACAATATGTACCCAGTAAGTATCTAGTCTAACCTCGAAGAAGTAGTGACGAGGGGTTGACTTGGACACTTACTAAGGGCTAAAAACATAATAATGTGAGGTTCTAATTAAGCAAGTAATATACAATGATAATCGCGCTCAAGACAAGAAGTAAGTAGGCAAATCCTTCTTTCAAGTAAGAATCAGACCATTTCTATCATCTATTCCTTTCACCTTTCAAGTCCGTAAAACATTATTAAATATAAAGAAGGGATTTCGGTATCACTACGCACGAGTTATGCCGAGGACGTACGGCCTGATCCAAATATACATAATAATTTACTGTACACTGCCGAGGGTCGAATGGCCCGAACCATATAATATATCGATAAATCCTGCTGAGGCGAATGACCCACTCCCATGAGAGTAGTGGAAGTTTACCCCGCTCGCGAAATATATTTGCGAAGCGGTTGAACATATAATTTCTCAATTCATCGTAATATTTCTCAATTCCTTTTAAAAAAGAAATAAGAAATTCAACTTGGAGCTTTAAATATTGAAACCCTCAACCTCCGCTTTAATCCAATAACTAGTAAGCATAAACAAGCAACAGTATCAACAAAGCATGGTGTAAGCTTAAATCTACCCAGACAT
This sequence comes from Nicotiana tomentosiformis, assembly GCF_000390325.3. Lineage (NCBI taxonomy): Eukaryota > Viridiplantae > Streptophyta > Magnoliopsida > Solanales > Solanaceae > Nicotiana > Nicotiana tomentosiformis. Next base: position 178,596,521 of record NC_090813.1, read on the forward strand.
AAGCATGAATAGTAGCTACGGACGGATTCTCGTCACATCGTGCGTACGTAGCCTCTCCTCCCAAATAGAAGTACATATTGATTAAGTTTACCTATGGGGTTAATTCCCTCTTACAAAGTTAGAAAAGAGACTTACCTCTTCTCAAAGCCTACTTTCCGGTTCAAGAATGCACTCACACCCTCAAGTCGGTGCTGAATCAATCCAAACTAATCAAATAATATACAAACTAATCAATACGTGCTCAAGAGTTCGTATTCCAACTATTAAAGAGGTTACCCAACCCTAAATGCAAGATTCTAAAAATTCACCCTCGGGCCCACGTGCTCAGATTTCGGAAATTTTCGAAGAAAGTTGTTACCCAAAGTTCCATAACCATTTTCGTGGTAAAATACCATTTTTATCAAAACCTAGGTTTTTCATCTAAACCCATGATTTTCACAAATTTTCATGTTAAAAGCCACCCATATTCTATGTAATAATCTCACATTAGGTAGAAATTACTTACCTTCAAAAGCTAGGTCTAAATCCCCTCCTTAAAAGCTCTCAAATCTCCCAAGAGTGAAAGAAAATATGTTTGAAATGGCCTAAGTCCCGTATTAAACTAACCCTTCTGCCCAACAATTTTTGCACCTGCGGCAAAATCCCCGTAGGTGCGCATTCTTCTCACCTGACCAGGCTCCACATCTGCGGACCATTGGGGGCGCTTCTGTGAGCCCATCCACTCCTGCGATCAGGTCCCTCGCACCTGTGGTCACGCAGGTGCGCCAAATATTCTGCATCTGCGGTGGCTGGGCTGCCCTTAATGGTTCACTTCTGCGGCTCTTGTCTCGCACCTGCGGCTGGCCAAGTGCATGTGCGATTATGGAAGAACTGGAGCTTCAGCAGCTACTCCAAACTTCCAACTTGGTTCGAGCCTCGTCCGATTGACACTCGGGGCCACCGGGTCCCCGCCAAAATATACCAACAAGTTTGGAATCATAAAACAGACTCGCTCGAATTCTCGGAATGCCCGAAACAACATTAAAACTAAGAATCGCACCCCAAAACCAATTGAATCAAATTTATGATCTTCAAGTTCTTTAATTTACTCCAAATGCGCCGAAACGTACTTAAACTACTCGGATTGACACCAAATTTTGGGTGCAAGTCTTAAATGATATTACAGAACCATCCCTGGTCCAAAATTCTGTCTAGACCTCGATATCACCAAAACCTGTTCCAAACCAAATTTAAAGAACCTCTAAACCTTCAAAGAACCAACCTTCACAATTAGGCGCCGAAACGCTCCCGAGTCATCCTAAACCTGATCCGAGCATACGCCCAAGTCCAAAATCATCAAATGAACTTTTTGGGACCGTCAAATCCTAATTCCGAGGTCGTTTACTCAAAATGTTGACCGAAGTCAAACTTAGCCTTTTAAGGCCAACTTAAGAAACCAATTGTCCCGATTTCAACCCGAACCCTTCCAAATCTCAAACTAACCATCCCCGCAAGTCATAAAATAGTAAAAGCACATACGAGGAGTCTTATTTAGGGAAATGAGGTTCTAGAAAGTAAAACGACCAGTCGAGTTGTTATATTCTCCACCTCTTAGACAAACGTTCGTCCTCGAATAGGTCTAGAATCATACCTGGAGTGCTGAACAAGTGGGGAGATCTGCTTCGCATGTCTTCCTCGGACTCCCAAGTCATCTCCTCGACTGGTTGGCCCCTCCACTGAACCTTTACCGCAAAAATCCTCTTGGATCTCAACTGGCGATCCTGCCTATCAACAATGGAAATTGGCTCCTCTTCATAACCCAAACTCTCATCTAACTGAATCGTGATGAAGTCTAACACATGTAACAAGTCGGGATGATACCTCCGGAGCATAGACATGTGGAAAATCGGATGAACTCCCGATAGACTGGGAGGCAAAGCAAGCTCATAAGCAACCTCCCCAATTCGCCTCAACACCTTAAATGGGCCTATAAACCTTGGGCTCAACTTGCCCTTCTTTCTGAATCTCATAATACCCTTTATCAGCGAGACTTTCAAGAGGACCTTCTCACCCACCATAAACGATAAATCACGTACCTTCTAATCCGCGTAACTCTTCTGTCGGGACTGAGCTGTGCGAAGCTGCTCTTGAATTAACTTTACCTTTTCCAAGGCATCTTTTACCAAATCAGTCCCATACAACTTAGCTTCGCTGGGCTCAAACCACCCAATGGGAGAACGATACTGCCGGCCATATAAAGCCTCGAATGGAGCCATCTCGATGCTGGACTGATAATTGTTGTTGTAAGAAAACTCGGCTAAAGGCAAGAATTGATCCCACTGTCCTCCAAAGTTAATCACACATACTCTGAGCATGTTTTCCAATATCTGAACTGTCCGCTCCGACTGACAGTAAAATATGTCCAATTTGAAGTGATCTCAATTGATCCCTTGTTACTGCTCCTTTGAGTAGTAATAGGTAGGGATGACAAGATTTGAACCTATGATATTTTATACCCAAAACAAACGTGCTACCAAGCTGCGCCACATTCCTTCAATTGTTCCACAGTGTAATTGTAGAGAATTCCTGTCTTGTTTTCCACATGGTTATTTCTTCCATTGATATATACAAATTTTCTGTTCATTTCGTCTTTTTGGTCTCATTTAACATATAATAGTAAAATAAAAAGAAAAGACTTCTCTTATAGATTATATAGAAAATACTTATATACAATTATATAGAAAATATATAAATACAGAATCAATCGTAAAAATAAATTAGTATTTTTCAGAAATTCTCGGTAAGAAAAAAAGGGATGTATTTTTTTTTTCTGTTTTAAGAAAAGGAAAATCTTATTTCCCGAATCATTGTACATTGCAATTTGAATTAGGAATTTTGTGTCCAACTCTAAGCAACACTTAACTACATATGCATCTTATCATATATGTATTATCTATTCCAACAAATAATACAATAAAAGGAAGTTTTTCAATGCGAGATCTAAAAACATATCTATATGTGGCACCGGTACTAAGAACTCTATGGTTCAAGGCTTTAGCAGGTCTATTGATAGTGATTAATCATTTTTTCCTGGATGCGTTGATATTTCCCTTTTTTCATTCTAGTTATTGTCATGGGAAGATAAAGAAATAGAGCGAACCAAGTACCTGTGTCTTACCCTTTCAAGGAAGGGAAAAAATGACATTATATATATATATATATATATATATATATATATATATATATATATATATATATATATATATATATATATATATATATAGAAAATAAACAAATCTTATTTTTTAAAAATCCTATTTTGGATGGATTTAAACTGAATTAGAATTAAGAAATAGGATTTTAGGGATAAGGAATAAATTAAACAAACAAACCATGGATAAATCCAAGCAACGTTTTCTTAAATCCAAGCAACCTTTTCGTAGATATTTGCCCCCGATTCAATCGGGGGATTGAATTGATTATAGAAACATGAGTTTAATTAGTCGATTTATTAGTGAACAAGAAAAAATATTATCAAGACGAGTGAACAGATTGACCTTGAAAAAACAACGATTAATTACTCTTGCTATAAAACAAACTCGTATTTTATCTTTGTTACCCTTTCTCAATAATGAGAAATAATTTGAAAGAACCGAGTCGACCGCAAGAACTACTGGTTTTAAAACCCGAAATAAATAAGCTTACTTTTTTTTCACTTGAATCATAATTACTAGAATCTAGATTTGAGTATTGTGTCGTAAGTAAAAAAAAATGAATCAGAAAAAAATATTTCTTTTTTTATTGAATTGAACGTGTTCATTCATTTTGACTACTTTAGCATATTTTCTCATACTAATTTCTACTCTACCTTCCCGGAGTTCATTCTCCGGGGAACTCCATTTAAATTATTCTGGTGGATTCTTTCCAATCTACTTCCTTTATGATTTCGTTCGAAATCATATAAAGACAATTCCTATTTGATATAGCTATTTGTGCAAGTATTTTACGGTTAAGAAGCAACTGTCTCTTGTACAGATCGTGTATTAATCTACTATAACTATAGGATACTCCCCTTTCGCGAATTACTGCGTTTATCCGAGTGATCCACAAACGACGAAAATCTCTCTTTTTCCTATCCCTATCCCGATGAGCCGAAACTAAAGCTCTTATTTTCTGTTGAGTAATAGTTCGAGTAAGCCTTGAATGAGCCCCCCGAAAGCTTGATGCAAATAAACGAATTTTTGTTCTACGTCTCCGAGCTATATATCCCCGTTTAATTCTGGTCATTAAATAAATGAAACTTTGACGAATAACTAATCGATTGCCTTTCTTTCAGTTATTCTTTTCCCCCTTCCTAGTCTATTAATAACAAAACGTATTTTTCCAATGTATAAAATAAAAATTCCAATGGCTTTGGCTACTCTAACCTTCCCGACCACGATTTTTTCTTTTTTTTTTTTTTAGGTATTTCACTGCGAAATAAGAAAGAAATAAAAAATTGTATTTTCCTAGGTATCAAAAATAGTAAATAAAAGAAATCCAAAAATAAATAGGGGGTTCCTTCGTTTCTATGGTTACTTCTTAAACGGTGAGGTCTTCTCTATACACCGGAGCCTTTACTTTATACTTTAATTTAATATTTAATCAACTAATTGATGTTATTGGGAACTTGTATAGTTCACACTCTTTGGCTCTACCCATGAATTATCCAGTAATAGGTCTTTCACAATCAGATCTACCTATACAGTAACGGTATTTAATTATGAAAGTTTGCTGGGTAGCTGACCCTCTTAGTCCGTTCTTGCCAGAGTGGGAGCCTGCCTAATCTTTATGTTTTATGCTTTTTAAATAAGATTTCCTCCGCTTAATGGATAACCATTTGTTACCAATGGAGAATTTCTTATCATCTTAAATTCAGGTGATTGTATTTACACCAACGTAAACCATAAACTTCATACACAATAGAGGGATATGATAGAGTTTTTTTTTTAATAATGAATGGAGTTCCTTCTTCCATCCTATCCCATTCACCGGTACTGATCATTGATACTGTAAAGGTTGTTTTCTTGCTTTTGTTGCCAGCTCATGATCTAAACGAGTCGCACATACACCCTAGTACATGTTCCTCGACGCTGAGGGCACCCCCGAAGAGCGGGGGATTTCGTGACGTTTCTGATTGGCTGTCTTGTATTTCTAATAAGTTGTTTAATAGTTGGCATGTTGAATCGTATACATAATATGATGGGTTGGTTTAGATTAATCCAAACCGAATGATGATGAATTACTTCTCTTTAATAGAATATTCAATTCGAAGACAAAATCTCAAATCACAGATTTACGCGAAATTCATGTTATTTTCATTCAACCGCTACAAGATCAACAATTTCATAAGCTTGGGCTTCTGTTGCTGACATAAAAACATCTCTTTCCATATCTTCGGATACAACCCATAAGGGTTTCCCCGTTCTTTGTACATAAACCCCTGTGAGGGTTTCACGCTGTTTTAGCAGTTCTTCCGCTTCCACGACAAATTCGCATGTGTGTGCCTCATAAAAGAATCCGGAGTCGTTTACACAAAAGTCAAATTTCGGTCAACTCTTATCGCTTAAGCTTCCAAAACTAGAATCCTTCTTTCAAATTGACTCCCAATCATGTGGTAACTGAACTCGACTACACATGCAAGTCATAACACATAATACGAAGCTGTTCAAAACCTTATGCCGCCGAACGAGACTTTAATTCAAAAAATAACCGGTCGGGTCGTTACATGTATATTGTAAATGTAATTGATTTTGGTATCCTAAATATTAGATTTTTATGTGTAGTCGTTCAAATAAAGAAAACTTTAATAAGTAAAGTTTTAGTTGACTACAAAATGCTAAATATTAGAGAAATAATTAAATGATTATTTTGTCTAGTATGAACTTTATTTTAAAAGGGTAAAAAAGACGAACGACATTTCACTAAGGACCTTGGTGCTTTTAATACAGTATAGATATAGATAGATAGATTAAAGTTCTACGTGGGTTAGAAAAGCATTTTTATAAAATAATATTTTACGGAGAAGAAGCAGGATATCATCAAGAATAATTTTAGGAATTCTTTTTGTTTATATTAGAAGTCCTTGGCGAAGTCTGATACTCCTATAGAAAGAGTTCTACGGAGATAGCATGTAATTTGATTAAAGAATATTTTTGATTTGAATCGTAAGATCGTCGGATTTTTGTGCTCTTAATCTTAATTGTCTTCCATTGGCATGTTAGTCAAGTATTTCTCGCAATTATAATTTTTTTGTTCTCCTTTTTATGTGTATTTCATGTAGTTACTTATAAATTGGAATAGCAAAACATTAGCAAAACATAAATTAGAATATCATAAATTAGTTTTTGTTGGAGGCTTCTAAAAAAGCATAATGTTATACATGTTCTTAGACTATTATATAATCTCCTTGAAGCAAGGAAGGAAAGGAATCATTATAGACTCGGGAGTTAAGAAGGGTTGGAAAAAGAAACGCCTTATAATATACGTTTTCAACTAATCTCTGTCTTATTCGATAGCCACTACTAAAAGACTGTCAAAAAGCATCCACAAAAACATATCGAAATCGGTCGAAATCCATAAAAAATTGACTAATTTCTGACCATTTTCAATTAATCGATAAAACAATGGTCACAATCGAGGAGCGACCGCAGATGGTCGATATTTTTCGACCGACTTCGGTCGGTAAATGTCAACGAACTTTGACCAAGTTACCGACCGAATTCAGTCGGTAGTGTTGAAAATAATTTTTAATTATTTTTAAATTAGCGACCGAATTCGGTCGGAATTTTAATTATTTATTTTTTTAAAAATTATTCAATTTCGACCAAAATCGGTCGGTATCCTTAAAATATATAATTATTCATTTTTATTTAAAATTGTTAATTCTGACCGAAATCGGTCGGTATTATTTAAATAATTAAAATTTAAAATCAAAAATTTCGACCGAAGTATGTCGGTAAATTTGATTTTCTGAAAAATCTGATGAATATTTCCGACCGAAGTCGGTCAATTTTCTGGGTACTTTTTTGGCAGTATATAACTGTTTTATAGTTGCACCACCTGCCAACAACCAATCATATATAATGACAGTATTACATTGCTGTCATTCAATCAATAACAACAATCACAAAAATAATAATAATAACAACAATAATAACTATCAAAACTATATTAACAAAATATTATCACCATCTCCATCTCCACTAGACTATATTAACAAAACATCATACGTAACAACAAAATGTTTCACAAGTTAAAAGTTCAAACATCATTCAATGAGTATTTTGTACTACATCATCTTCATCTCCACTACTATAGTATTCATCGTCGGCATGGTTCGAAGGATTTGCATTTGGGGAAGTCTCACGAGACCGGGGAATGGGGAAAGTACCACTAGCAAGAAGATTGACTAGCTGACCTTGAAGGATATTAAATTGCTGGTCCCTCTTTTCTAGTTGAACTTGAAGGGTATCAAATTGTTTATCTCTCTTTTGTTCTCTAGCCTTTGTCTCTTCAAGTTCTGCTGTCAGCTTTGCGATCTTTTTTTTCATAGACAAGAGAGTCGACCTATCAATTGCCTCGTAGTGGGAGGAAGTCCCTATACCTTGCAATCCAGCCATGTATCGCCGAAACGATCTCTCTGGAAGGCCATATGCTATCCCCTTTTTTGGACCACCGACAACATCCAACCATATCTTCTGCGCTTCTTTGTCTAAAATGGGTGGTCGCTAGCCTTGCTCATTCGGTGGCAAGCTCTGAGTGTACTCCTCCATATTAGTCTTGTAGCGACCCTTTATTTAGAAGATAGAAAATTATTAACTATATAATATTATAAATATTAATTTCAAGTTATAGTAGTTGTGAAACCTACATATGTAGTTTTCGCCCGGTCCTCGACCTATCTACTTGGATCTATCGGTGCCTTCTTCTTCCGGATGTGAGTCTCCATGAAGAACTCATCATGAGTCATCTTCCTCCCATATTTTGTTTCCTACAAATATAATAAAACATGTTACCTAAATTAAAATATATAAATATAGTTTGATAAAAATAGATGTAAATATTTTAAGGAATTACCAGTAGTCTTGTCACGACCCAAAATCCCACCACAGGTATCGTGATGGCACCTAGTCTCTAAGACTAGGTAAGCCGATTTCTATTACATTTTGAATCCATTTTTTTTTATTAAAACTAACAGCGGAAATAATTACAGTATACAACCTCCCAAGACTGGTAGTACTGAGTCACGAACTCTAACTGAATACATGGAATGATCACGAGGATCGAATATACAATACTGTTGATTAAAAATTAATAGTACAATGAAATAAAAAGACTTCAAGGGACTGAGACGACCAAGCAACTCTACCTTGAATCCTTACGGTCCCACTTTAACTCTGCTCAAGTCCTATATCTTCAATACCTGGCTCTGCACAAAAATATGCAGAAGTGTAGTATGAGTACACCACGGTCGGTACCCAGTAAGTATCAAGACTAACCTCAATAGAGTAGAGACGAGGTACAGTCAAGATACTCACTAGTCTAATAGCCTGTGAAGTATAATGTACAAGATAGTAGGAAACAGATAACAATAAGGATATCATAAAACAACCAGTGATATGCACAGCAAGACAACACAACACCATTTAATATCGCTAAACAAATAATAATACAAGTACACCCAATTAAATCAAATTCTTTAAATAAATGTCCTTCGCATATAATTCTACCAAATACTCTCTTCCAAATATAAATTTTCTCAAATAAATATCTTTCAAATATAATTCTTTCATAATAAAAATTCTTCCAAATAAATATTTTGAATATAATTCTTCAATTAAAAAGTCACCATGTGACACCTCATTTCATAATTATAAAAATACGGGTCACAACCCATTTTTATATTTTTCATAACCACGGGTCTCAACCCATTTTTTATATCTCCACGGCACTTTATGTCCATAATTAAATCATCATATTTTTCCGGCACATCGTTCCCTCATTTCATATCTCAACTGCACGAACAACTCACGTGCCAAATATCATTATCATTTAATCACAACACCTCGTGCCCACATTTCATATCACAACCACACGGACAATTCACATGTCAATATCTTCAATGTATATAAGATCCACATGATCAATTTATTTTCTCTAAAGTGAGTTTAAAAGTTTTTAAATCAAGTAACAAATCAACAAAGAATTGAATTTATTTTTAGAAATCATTTGGGTGTAGAAAATAACTTTGCACTTATATCAAAGCATCAGATAAACTACTAGTTTGGTTGTAAAAATATTTAATTTAAAACATAATAATAATTTCTTTATTTAAATCAACTCAATCATCGAAAATTAGTAAGAAAAACCAGAAATATACTTCTTCAGAGTCTCGTGCTAAAAAGCCAAAGTCAACACAATACAACTAGGAGTACAAAACACATAATAATAAAGTCAACTAATACATCATGGAAGAACACAAGAATTTACATATTAAATGAAATAAAATCACCCAAGGCAAGAACATGAATAAAGAAATATCAACAGAGGACTCCCGAGGTACCGCCTTGTAGTCCCAAATCATAAATAAATTCACGATATCTCATTTACTTATATCACCGCGGGAGCCTTTACATTTAATTTTAAAGAAATTATTTTCCCGAAATAGCATCCCACGTTTTAGCCACCCTTATCACACCACATGGCTTCTAGTAGTTCCCCTACTAGCCACGCGTTTCAAGCCATCCTTATCTCACCGCATGCATTTCAACACCCTGAACTTATATCATCGCATGACTTCTAGTAGTTCCCCTACTAGCCACGCATTTCAAGCCACCCTTATCTCACCGCACATTAATATCACAATATTTTACAAATCACACCTCAAGTGCCCAAATATTACAGCATTTTACAAATTGCACATCAAGTGCTCAAATCGTACAACATATCACAGATTGCACATCAAGTGCTCAAATCTTACAACATATCACAAATTGCACATCAGGTGCTCAAATCTTACAACATATCATAAATTGCACATCAGGTGCTCAAATCTTACAACATATCACAGATTGCACATCAAGTGCTCAAATCTTACAACATATCACAAATTGCACATCAGGTGCTCAAATCTTACAACATATCACAAATTGCACATCAGGTGCTCAAATATTACAACTTGCCACATAAATCAACAATACATTATTTTTCACAATAAAGAGCCCATGGCTCGACCATAAGATGCACAACACCCAAAAATAATCAATAGAGATAGAAATTACTCAACATAAACCAAAGTCTTCATTAAATTCAAATTTTCAATAATTATATAAACACCTCTTCTTAAGCTCATTTAATTAACTATTTGCAGAGCGAAAATCCATAATGAAATTAAATTTCAATAATTATCAAACCAACAAATTCACGGAATTACATAAATAATTAAGTAACAATCACATCAAATTGTCATATAACAACAGATTCAACAACAACAAGGATTTAAGTACGACAAATAGATGATTAAATATATACCAATAATTATCCAATTTACCACACAAGATGCTCAAGACTTTAACTCAATAAAATTTACACATATAAGTCTAAGTACGTACTCGTCACTTCGCGTACACGGCTTTTCACATTTCACAAATGGCACATAAGACTCGATGCCTAAGGGGTAATTCCCCCACTCGAGGTTAAGCAAGACACTCACCTTTTTGAAATTAGGCCAATATTCCAAAATCGCCTTCTTGATCGAATTGACCTCCAGACCGCTCAAATCTATCCAAATTAATTCCATAACTTCATTAAAATTTGTCGGAAATAATTCCGGATAATAATATGTCGACTTAAAAATTTATTCCAAAAAGTCAACAAAAGTCAACGCGGGACTCCCCCCTCGGAACCCGACATAACTTTCATGAAATCCGAACACCCATTCCGATACGAGTTTAACAATACCAATTTTATCAAAATAACAACTCGACCTCCAAATCTTAAATTTTTGTTTTTAGAAGATTTTACAAAAATCTTGATTTTCCTTCATTAAATCCGAATTAAATGATGGATTCAAAGACATAATCATGGAAATTAATCAAAACTGGATAAGAATCACTTATCCCAAACACCCACGCAAAGAATCTCTCCAAAAATCGCCTTCTACCGAGCTCCAAATTTGATTTTGAGTTATGAACTCAAACCCCCATTTTGGGACTTTTAATTCTGCCCAGAAGTTCTTTCATCGCGTTCGCGACCATAGCTTTGCATTCACGAAGCACAAAACACGAGTCGCGTTCACGTGTTCCTTCTTCATGTTCGTGATACCTTCCGACCTCTGTCCTTCGCGTTCGCGAGACACAAGTCGCGTTCGCGAAGGCTTAACGCCAGGCAGGCCCCCAACTCCCTTTCCTCTTCGCGTTCACGTCTGCCCACTCGCGTTCACGTAGGCTTTCCTCATCTCCATGTTCGCATTCGCGATGGGCAAATCCCAGCCGTCCAAAATCCATCTTCGCGAACGCGTGAGACCCTTCGCGTTCGCTAAGAACAATACCAGATATCAGTTCCAGCAGTTGCAAAACAAGGAGAAACGATCCAAAACTATCCTGGAACTCACCCGAGCCCCCCGAGACCTCAACAAAACATATCATAAAGTCCCAAAACATCATATGAACTTAGTCAAACCTTCAAATCACCTCAAACAACTCGAAAACCATGAGTCATACCCCAATTCAAAATCTATAAACTTTGAACTTTCAAATTCTATAACTTGTGCCGAATCCGGAATGACTTCAAATTTTGCACACAAGTCATAATTGACATTATGGACCTACTCCAACTTACAGAATCGGATTCCGACCCCAATATCAAAAAGTCCACTTCCGGTCCAATTCTCCAAAAATTCAACCTTCGCCATTTCAAGCCTAAATTGGCTACAGACCTCAGATTCACAGTCCGGACACGCTCCTAAGTCCAAAATCACCCCACGGAGCTAACAGAACCGACAGAACTCCATTCCGGAGTCATCTTCACATATTCCCGACTATGGTAAAAATCTTAAGACTTAAGCTTCCGTTTTAGGGACCGAGTGTCCCAAATCACCCCGAGTCATCCGGTAACTGAATACAACCACGCACGCAAGTCAACACACATAATATGAAGCTGCTCAAGACCTTAAGTGGTGGAACGGGGCGTTAATTCTTAAAACGACAAGTCGGGTCGTTACAAGTGTCCTCGCAGTCCCCATGCTCCTTGCACCCACACAGTGCAAGGAGCCACCCTTCTCAAATGCACGGGCATTCTTTATCTGTTCAGTCCTCTTCTCGAATTTCTTGGTGGTCCACTGCCTCAACAGATCTTCCCACATATGTGGTAGAACCCATGAAGGATTCTTGCCCTTCTTTAGAGTAGAGCATAAGGAATCAGATAGTCTCTTAAGGCATTTGAACACAAAATTTGCAAGAATTTCACTGTTATGCCGGTCCTCCCAGGCACACTTAGTATGAAAATAAAGTGTGTAACATTAGATGAAAATATTGTTAATATAATAATTAAATAGATAAGAATTATATTAAAACATTAAATTGGTTAAAAATTTGCTCCACGAGCTTCGGTGGAAATTCACTCCAAGTCTCATAGGGTGAATAATACAACCGGCCAAGATCTTCAGTGATTATCTTTGTAATCTGATGATTAGGTATGAACTTGAACATATCAACTACATTAAATAAACAATAGTAGCTATTATAATTCAACATAAAATAAAAATTCCAATGGCTTTGGCTACTCTAACCTTCCCGACAACGATTTTTGCTTTTAGGTATTTCACTGCGAAATAAGAAAGAAATAAAAAATTGTATTTTCCTAGGTATCAAAAATCTAGTAAATAAAAGAAATCAAAAAATAAATAGTGGGTTCCTTCGTTTCTATGGTTACTTCTTGTCACGACTCGAAATTTTCCACCGACGGGACCGTGATGGCGCCTAACATTTCATTTGCTAGGCAAGCCAACGTTAGAAAATCGTTAAACCAATTCCTTATTTCCATTCAGTAAATAACAATAATTAACTAAGATGAAATATAATAAGTACAGAATATTATAAAATAGTATTAATTACTACCACCCGGATCCGGAGTCACAATTCACGATCATTCTAGAATTTACTACAAGTAATAGTCTGAAAAAATTACAAATGTCTGAATGAAAGAAAACAGTAGGACATAAAAGATAGTCGGGGACTTCAAGGTCTGTGAACGCTGACTGATCTACCTTGAGTCTCCGTACATCGGACCAATAGTAAATCTCGATAAACCTGAGCCGGTATCAAAATCTGCACAGAAAGTGCAGAGTGCAGCATCAGTACAACCGACCCTATGAACTGGTAAGTGTCGAGCCTAACCTAGGCAAAGTAGTGACGAGGCTAGGACAAGACACCCACATATAAACTGAACAATATAATCATGCTAGTGGCAACAATAATAAATAAAAAAAATAACGCAGAAATAGTAGGAAGGGGACATACAGTGGGAGAATACAACACAAAGAGTGAGAATAATGAAAAGACAGAAGTACACCGAAAATACTTAAACGAATTCAGCCATTAAAACAACAAGGAAAATTGCACGGCATCACCCTTCGTGCTTTTACTCTCAACCTCACCAAATAAATAAATAGAATGGCTTCGTGCTTTTACTCTCAACCTCACCCAAATAAATAAATAGAATGGCACGGCATAACCCTTCGTGATTTTACTCTCAACCTCACCAAATAAATAAATAGAACGGCACAGCATCACCCTTCGTGTATTAAACCTCTCATAATATACACGGCATCACCCTTCGTACTTTACACTCTTCCTCACAATATAAATAATGCATGCATGACATCACCCTTCGTGCTTTATACTCCTCACAAATCACAGAATCAATAACAACGGATAGATAAGAGTATCACAAAGAAACCAATATTTTTCCCATAATCAATAGCACAATGTAATCTCAACCTTGAATCAATATTCGAAAGTTACCAATCTCAGTGAAACCGGATATGAGTCACCCAACATTTCAAATAACCCGCTAAGCATGAATAGTAGAATTTAAGGTTACAAAATAGACAAGAATAGAATTTCACTCGCATGCTATGACTCGACAATGACGCATAGATGTTCGTCACCTCACCTATACATCGTATTTAACAACCAAATACGTAGCAAATGAACACATAATACCTATTCCCTCAAGCCAAAGTTAGACACGACACTTACCTCGCTCCGAAGGCCACTTAATTCTCAATCACAGCTTTTCCTTTGGAATTCACCTCCAAACCACTCGTATATATTCAAAAATGACTCAATAATATCAAATATTGCTAAAAGAATCAATTATATTTCATAAATTAAATTTCCCAAATTTTCCTCCAAAAAGTCAAAAAATTAACCCCGAGCCCGCTTGGTCAAAACCCGAGGTTCGGACCAAAACCCTTTTACCCATTCATCCCCGAGCCCGAATATATAATTGGTTTTGGAATCTGACCTCAAATTGAGGTCTAAATCCCCAAATTCCCGAAATCCCTAGTTTCTACCCTACCCCCTAATCCTACCATGAAAAATCTAGATTTTAGGTTGAAAATTCAAGAAATGTAATGGGTAATTGAAAGAAAATGGTTTAGAATCACTTACCAACAATTTGGGGAAGAAATGATTCTTGAAAATCCCGTTTGAGAAAATGAATTTTTGGCTAAAATCCTGTTTTTGGATTCTCTTAAGTGCTGGGCGACAGTGTTCATTGCGTTCGCAAGAGCACCGTCGCGTTCACGAAGGGTACTGGCTGCCAAGCCAACACGTTCGCGAGACCCAGCTCGCGTTCGCGATGGTTACTTCCCCTGGCCTTCGCGTTCACAAAGCATTGCTCGCGTTCGCGATGAACGAACGACTGACTCCCCTCCCCAATGCCTAACACTACATGTTCGCGATGGGATTGTCGTGTTCGCGAAGGGTAACGCCCCCATCGCTTCGTGTTCGCGACCAAGCCTTCTCGTTCATGAAGAAGAAATCTTCAGCTGCCCAGTTTACTCTTCGCGTTCGCGAGATTACCTTCGCGAACGCGAAGAAGGACATGCCAGAACACCTGCTGCAGCAAAATACAAGATTTCCAAAGTCCAAAACATCCCGTGGGCTATCCGAAACTCACCCGAGCCCTCGGGGCTCCAAATTAAATATGCACACAAGTCTAAAAACATCATACAAACTTGCTCGCGCGATCAAATTGCCAAAATAACACCTCAAACTACGAATTTAGTACCAAATCAAATACAATTCTCAAGAACACTTTAAAATTTCTATTTTCTCAATTGGACGTCCGAATCACGCCAAATCAACTCCGTTTATCACCAAATTTCACAGACAAGTCTTAAATATCATAATGAACCTGTACCAGGCTCCGTAACCAGAATACGGACCCGTCACTAACAATGCCAAACATCAATCAATTCTTAAAAACAAATAATTTCCAAACTTTTAATTTTCATCAAAAATTCATAACTCACGTTAGGGACCTCCAAATTCGATTCCGGGCATACGCCCAGGTCCCATAATTCGATACGGACCTACCGGGACCATCAAAGTATGGATCCGGGCCTGTTTACCAAAATTGTTGACCAAAGTTACTAAAATAAAATTTTAAGGCAAAAATTCTTATTTTCATTAGTATTCAACATAAAAGCTTTCCAGAAAACCTGTCCGGACTGCGCACACAACTCGAGGAGGGTAAAAAATGAGATTTTTAAGGCTTAAGAGCGCATATTCGAGTTCTAAAACATGAGATGACCTTTTGGGTCATAACATTCTTCACCTCTAAACACAACCGTTCGTCCTCGAACGGACATAGAAAAGTACCTGGGCTGGTGAAAAGGTGGGGATATCTACTCCGCTTATCGGACTCGGACTCCCAAGTAGCCGCGTCAATAGGCTGACCTCTCCACTGCACTTGAACTGAAGGGTAACTCTTTGATCTCAACTAGTGAACTTATCGGGCTAGAATTGCCACCGGCTCCTCCTCGTAAGTCAAATCCTTGTCCAACTGGACATAGCTGAAATCTAACACATGGGACGGATCACCGTGATACTTTCGAAGCATGGACACATGGAATACCGGATGAACAACTACTAAACTAGGTGGCAACGCAAGCCTGTAAGCCACCTCTACCTCTCTTTCTAGAATCTCAAAAGGTCCGATATACCTAGGGCTCAACTTGCCCTTCTTTCTGAACCTCATTACACCCTTCATGGGTGATACCCGAAGTAACGCTCTCTCTCCGACCATGAATGCAACATCACGAACTCTACGGTCGGCATAACTCTTATACCTGGACTGAGCTGTGCGAAGTCGATCCTGAATAATCTTGACCTTATCCAAGACATCCTGTACTAAGTCTATGCCTAACAACCGAGCCTCTCCCGGCTCGAACCACCCAACTGGCGACCGACATCGCCTACCATATAATGCCTCATAGGGAGCCATCTGAATGCTCAACTGGTAGCTGTTGTGGTAGGCGAACTCTGCAAGGGGCAAGAACTGATCCCACGATCCTCCGAAGTCTAAAACACAAGCGCGTGGCATATCCTCCAAGATCTGAATAGTAAGCTCGGACTGCCCGTCTGTCTGAGGATGGAATGCTGTTCTCAACTTAACCCGCGTACCTAATTCACACTGTACTATCCTCCAAAAAAGCGAGGTAAACTGCGTACCTCGATCAAAAATGATAGATATGGTCACACCGTGAAGACGAACGATCTCCCGAATATAAATCTCTGCTAACCGCTCAGAGGAATAGGTAACTGCCATAGGAATGAAGTACGCTGACTTAGTCAGCCTGTCCATAATAACCCAAACTGCATCGAACTTCCTCTGAGTCCGTGGGAGTCCAACAACAAAATCCATAGTGATACGCTTCCACTTTCACTCAGGAATATCTAACCTCTGAAGTATTCCATCAGGTCTCTGATGCTCACACTTTACCTGCTGGAAATTTAGGCACCGAGCTACATAGGCAACTATGTCCTTCTTCATTCACCTCTACCAATAATTCTACCTCAAGTCCTGATACATCTTGGCGACACCAGGATGAATAGAATACCGGGCACTGTGGGACTCCTCAAGGATCAACTCACGAAGTCCATCCACATTAGGCACACAAATATGACCTTGCATCCTCAAAACTCCGTCATCTCCAACAGTAACCTGCTTGGCAGCCCCGTGCCTCACTGTGTCTCTAAGGACAAGTAAATAAGGATCATCATCCTGCCGATATCTGATGCGCTCAAACAAAGAAGACCAAGCAACTGTACAAGCTAGAACACGGCTGGGCTCAGAAACATCTAACTTCATGAACTGGTTGGCCAAGGCCTGAGCATCCAATGTAAGCGGTCTCTTACCAACTGGAATATATGCAAGGCTACCCATACTGACTGACTTCCTACTCAAAGCGTCGGCCACCACGTTGGCCTTCCCGGGATGATATAATATGGTGATATCATAGTCTTTCAATAGCTCCAGCCACCTTCTCTGCCTCAAAATTAATTCCTTCTGCTTGAACAAATACTGCAAGCTCCGATGACCAGTGAATACCTCACATGGCACGCCATAAATATTGTGCCTCCAAATCTTCAGCGCGTGAACAATGGCTACTAGCTCTAGATCATGAACAACATAATTCTTCTCGTAAACCTTCTGCTGCCGTGAAGCATATGCAATAACCTTGCCAACCTGCATCAATACCATACCCATACCAATACAGGATGCGTCATAATATACTGTATAAGATCCTAAATCAATAGGTAACACCAATATCGGTGCCGTAGTCAAAGCTGTCTTGAGCTTCTGAAAGCTCGCTTCACACTCATTTGACCACCTGAACGGGGCACCCTTCTGGGTCAATCTGGTCAATGGGGCTGCTATGGATGAAAACTCCTCCATAAATCGACGGTAATAGCCCGCCAAACCTAGGAAACTATAGATCTATGTAGCTGATATGGGTCTAGGCCAGTTCTAGACTGCCTCAATCTTCTTAGGATCTACCTGAATACCCTCTACTGATACGACGTGACCCAAGAAGGCAAATGAACTCAACCAAAACTCGCATTTTGAGAACTTAGCATATAACTGGATGTCTTTCAGAGTCTGAAGAATGATATAAAGGTGCTGCTCATGCTCATCTTGACTGTGGGAGTAGATCAAGATATCATCAATAAACACAACCACAAAGGAATCCAAGTAGGGTTTGAACACCCGGTTCATCACATCCATGAATGCTGCTGGGGCATTTGTCAGCCCAAATGACATCACTAGAAACTCATAATGCCCATACCGAGTCCGAAAAGCTGTCTTAGGAATATCGGATGCCCTAGTCCTCAACTGATGGTAGCCAGATCTCAAATCAATCTTTGAAAACACCTTGGCACCCTGAAGCTGATCAAATAAATCATCAATCCTCGGCAATGGATATTTGTTCTTGATGGTGACTTTGTTCAACTGCCAATAATCTATACACATCCTCATCGATCCATCTTTCTTCTTCACAAACAACATAGGTGCACCCCAGGGTGAGACACTAGGTCTAATGAAGCCCTTATCAAGCAAATTTTGCAACTGCTCCTTTAATACTTTCAACTCTGGTGGGGCCATGCAATATGGCAGAATGGAAATAGGATAAGTGCCAGAGCCAAATCAATATCCCTATCGGGTGGCATCCCCGGCAGATCTGCAGGAAATACCTCTAGAAACTCATGAACAACTGGCACTGAATATATAGAAGGAACCTCCGCACTAGAATCGTGAACATAAGCCAAATAAGCTAGACACCCATTTTCGACCATATGCCGAGCCATCACATAAGAGATAACCCTGCTGGTAGAATGGCCAAGATTTCCTCTCCATTCTAATCGAGGTAACCACTGCAAGGCTAAGGTCACTGTCTTGGCATGATAATCTAGTATAGCATGATAAGGTGACAACCAATCCATACCCAGTATGACATTAAAATCAACCATGTCGAGAAGTAGGAGATCTACACGAGTCTCAAGACTCCCAATGGTGACCACACATGAACGATAAACACGATCTACAATAATAGCATCTCCCACTGGTGTGGACACATACATAGGAGCACTCAAAGAATCACGGGGCACAACCAAATAAGAACCAGAATAGGATGACACATAAGAGTAAGTAGATCTTGGATCAAATAGAACTGAAGCATCTCTACTGTAAACTGAAACAGTACCTGTGATAACATCGTCAGATGACTCAGCCTCAGGCATGGCTGGGAAAGCATAGTACCGGGGCTGGGCCCCACCACCCTGAACTACGTCCCTAGGATGGCCTCTAACTGGTTGGTCTCCACCTCTAACGGCCTGACCTCTACCTCTAATAGTCTGGCCTTTACCTCTGGCTGCCTGACCCCTACCTCAGGCTGGCTGAGCAGGTTGTGTAGTAACTGGTGTTGGGACCATGGCACGCGAACTCTAATGCTGTGAGCTTCCTGTTGCTCGAGGGCAAAATCTAGTAATGTGCCTCGGATCACCACAAGTATAACATAACTTCGGTTGCTGTGATTGCTGACCCTGAAGATGGCCCTGTCGACCTGAATGACCACCTTGATATCTCTGGAGTGGAGGTGCACTAATAGGAGCTGGTGGTGCACTATAGACTAGCTGGTCGGAATAATGCATCTGTGGGCCACGACCACCTGAGGCACCGTGGGATGCCTAGAGCACTGAATGAAACGGCCTGGGAGAATGGCCTCTACCAAAAGTACTACTACCTCTAGATGAGGCACCGCTGAACTCACTAGAATGACGAGGTCACTTGTCAGACCCCTGACCTCCCTGAGTAAGAACCAGTTCGACTCGTCTGGCGACATTAGCAGCCGCCTGAAAAGAAATCTCACTCCCAGTCTCCTTAGCCATCTGCAATTTGATAGGCTGAGCAAGTCCATCAATAAACCTCCTCACCCTCTCTCTCTCGGTGGGAAGCATAAGAATAGCATGACGGGCCAAATCCACAAAATGGGTCTCATACTGAGTAACAGTCATACTGCCCTGCTGGAGACGCTCAAACTGACGGCGAAGCTCCTCTCTCAATGTGATAGGCAGAAACTTCTCTATCTAGAGCTGAGAGAACTAGTCCCAAGTAAGAGCAGGCGACCCGGCTGGTCTGGTCAACAAGTAATCTCTCCACCATTTTTTGGCGGAACCAGTCATCTGAAATGCAGCAACATCGACCCCATTGGTCTCCACTATACCCAAGTTCTGCAAGACCTCGTGACAACTGTCAAGATACTCATAGGGATCCTCCGAAGGAGCACCACTAAAGTAAATAAGAAAGAGCTTGATAAACCTGTCCAATCTCCATAAAGCCTCAGAAGACGTAGTTGGCCTATCTCCGACCTGTGCCACAATAACCGGCTGAACTAATCCGACTGGCTGAGCTGCTGGAGCATGATACTGGGGAGCTATCTGCTCCGGAGTGGGAGTGGTGGGTGTCTGGGCTCCTCCTCCAGCCTGAGAGACTGCTGGTGCCATGGTAAATGTGCCAGTCTGGGCCATACTCTCTATAAGGCCCAACAAATGGACCAAAGCGTCCTGAAGTACTGGGGTAGCAATTAACCCCTCCGGAACCTGAGCTGGTCTGATAGGAACAGTATGGGATGGAACCTCCTCGTCAAGCTCTATCTGAGGCTCCACTGTTGGGGCTGCTGCTCGGAACCTAGGCCGAGTGCTGCCCCTACCTCTGGCACGGCCTCATCCTCGGCCTTGACCTCGACCCCGCATAGGACCTGTCACCGGAGGCTCTGGCTGCTGCTCAACTGAGGAAGCGGTACGTGTTCTCGCCATCTACGAGAGAATAAGAGTAGAAGAGTTCAATCAGTATTGAGAAAGCAAAATCGCACGACAGAGAAGAATAGAAGTGAAACTTGTTCCTAAACTTTCTAGCCTCTGGAAGATAAGCACAGACGTCTTCGTACCGATCCTTCAGACTCTACTAAGCTTGCTCGTGAATCGTGAGACCTGGGCAACCTAGTGCTCTGATACTAACTGTCACGACCCGAAATTTCCCACTGACGGGACCGTGATGGCGCCTAACATTTCACTTGCTAGGCAAGCCAACATTAGAAAATCGTTAAACCAATTCCTTATTTCCATTCAATAAATAACAATAATTAACTAAGATGAAATATAATAAGTACGGAATATTATAAAACTGTATGAATTACTACTACCCTGATCTGGAGTCACAATTCACAAGCATTCTAGAATTTACTACAAGTAATAGTCTGAAAAAATACAACTGTATGAATGAAAGAAAATAATAGGAAATAAAAGATAGATGTGGACTTCAAGGTCTGTGAACGCCGACAGATCTACCTTGAGTCTCCGGACAGCGGACCAATAGCAAATCTTGATCAACCTAAGCCGGTATCAAAATATGCACAGAAAGTGCAGAGTGCAGCATCAGTACAACCGACCCCATGTACTGGTAAGTGTTGAGTCTAATCTCGGCGAAGTAGTGACGAGGCTAGGACAAGACACCCACATATAACCTGAACAATATAATCATGCTAACGGCAACAACAATAAATAAAGAAATAACGCAGAAATAATAGGAAGGGGACATATAATGGGGGAATACAACACAAAGAGTGAGAATAATGAAAAGACGAAAGTACACCGAAAATCCTTAAACGAATTGAGCCATTAAAACATCAAGGAAAATTGCACGGCATCACCCTTTGTGCTTTTACTCTCAACCTCGCCAAATAAATAAATAGAATGGCACGGCATTACCCTTCGTGCTTTTACTCTCAACCTCACCCAAATAAATAAATAAATAGAACGGCACGACATCACCCTTCATGCTTTTATTCTCAACCTCACCAAATTAATAGATAGAATGGCACGACATCACCCTTCGTGCATTAGACCTCTCATAATATACACGACATCACCCTTCGTGCTTTACATTCTTCCTCACAATATAAATAATGCATGCACGACATCACCCTTCGTGCTTTACACTCCTCCTCACAAATCACAGAATCAATAACAATGGATAGATAAGAGTATCACAAAGAAACCAATATTTTTCCCATAATCAATAGCACAATATAATCTCATCCTTGAATCAATATTCGAAAGTTACCAATCTCAGTGAAACCAGATATGAGTCACCCAATATTTCAAATAACCCGCTAAGCATGGATAGTAGAATTTAAGGTTACAAAATAGACAAGAATATAATTTCACTCGCATGCTATGACTCGACAATGACGCATAGATGTTCGTTACCTCACCTATACATCGTATTTAACAACCAAATACGTAGCAAATGAACACATAATACCTATTCCCTCAAGCCAAAGTTAGACACGACACTTACCTCGCTCCGAAGGCCACTTAATTCTCAATCACAGCTTTTCCTTTGGAATTCACCTCCAAACCACTCGTATCTATTCAAAAATGACTCAATAATATCAAATATTTCTAAAAGAATCAATTATATTTCATAAATTAAATTTCCCAAATTTCCCTCCAAAAAGTCGAAAAGTTGATCCCGGGCCCGCTTGGTCAAAACTCGAGGTTCGGACCAAAACACTTTTACCCATTCATCCCCGAGACCGAATATATAATTGGTTTTGGAATCTGACCTCAAATTGAGGTCTAAATCCCCAAATTTCCGAAATCCCTAGTTTCTACCCTACCCCCTAATCCTACCATGAAAACTCTAGATTTTAGGTTGGAAATTCAAGAAATGTAATGGGTAATTAAAAGAAAATAACTTAGAATTACTTACCATTAATTTGGGGAAGAAATGACTCTTGCAAATTCGCCTCTCACTGTTTGATTTTTGAGAAAATGAATTTTTGGCTAAAATCCCCTTTTTGGATTCTGTTAAGTGCTGGGCGACAGTGTTCATCGCGTTCGCGAGAGCACTGTCGCATTCGCGAAGGGTACTGGCTGCCAAGCCTACGCGTTCGCAAGACCCAGCTCGAGTTCGCGATGATTATTACCCCTGGCCTTCGCGTTCGCGAGGCATTGCTCGCATTCGCGATGAAGGAACGACTGACTCCCCCTCCCCAATGCCCAACACCACGAATTCGCGAAGGGTAACACCCCCATCGTATCGCGTTCGCGACCAAGCCTTCGCGTTCACGAAGAAGAAATCTTCAGCTGCCCAGTTTACTCTTCGCGTTCGCGAGAGTACCTTCGCGAACGCGAAGAAGGACATGCCAGAATACCTGCTGCAGAAAAATACTAGATTTTCAAAGTCCAAAACATCCCGTGGCGTATTCGAAACTCACCCGAGCCCTCGGGGCTCCAAATTAAACATGCACATAAGTGCAAAAATATCATACGAACTTGCTTGCGCGATCAAATGGCCAAAATAACACCTCGAACTACGAATTTAGCACCAAATCAAATAAAATTCTCAAGAACACTTTAAAATTTCTATTTTCTCAACTGGACGTCCGAATCACGTCAAATCAACTCCGTTTATCATCAAATTTCACAGACAAGTCTTAAATATAATAATAAACCTGTACCGGGCTCCGAAACTAGAATACGAACCCGCCACTAACAATGCCAAATATCATTCAATTCTTAAAAATAAATAATTTCCAAACTCTTAATTTTCATCAAAAATTCATAACTCAAGTTAGGGACCTTCGAATTCGATTTCGGGCATACGCCCAGGTCCCATAATTTGATACGGACGTACCGGTACCGTCAAAGCACGGATCCGGGCCCGTTTACCAAAAATATTGATCGAAGTCAGCTAAAATCAACTTTTAAGGCAAAATTTCTTATTTTCATTAGTTTTCAACATAAAAGCTTTCCGGAAACCTGCCCGGACTGCGCACATAAATCGAAGAGGATAAAAAAAAGAGATTTTTAAGGCTTAAGAGAGCGAATTCGAGTTCTAAAACATAAGATGAACTTTTGGGTCATCACACTTCTTAAACGGTGAGGTCTTCTCTATACACCGGAGCCTTTACTTTATACTTTAGTTTAATATTTAATCAACTAATTGATGTTATTGGGAACTTGTATAGTTCACACTCTTTGGCTCTACCCATGACTTATCTAGTAATAGGTCTTTCACAATCAGATCTACCTATACAGTAATGATATTTAATTATGAAATTTTGCTGAGTAGCTGACCCTCTTAGTGCGTTCTTGCCAGAGTGGGAGCCTACCTAATCTTTATGTTTTATGCTTTTTAAAAAAGATTTTCTCCACTTAATGGATAACCATTTCTTACCAATGGAGAATTTCTTAGCATCTTAAATTCAGATAATTGGATTTATACCAACGAAAACCATAGACTTCATACACAATAGATGGATATGATAGAGTTTGTGTTTTAATAATGAATGGAGTTCCTTCTTCCATCCTATCCCATTTACCGGTACTGATCATTGATACTGTAAAAGTCATTTTCTTGCTTTTGTTGCCAGCTCATGATCTAAACGAGTCCCACATATACCCTAGTACATATTCCTCGACACCGAGGGCACCCCCGAAGAGAGGGGGATTTCGTGACTTTTTGATTGGCTGTCTTGTATTTCTAATAAGTTGTTTAATAGTTGGCATGTTGAATCGTATACATAATATGATGGGTTGGTTAAGATTAATCCTTACCAAATGATGATGAATTACTTCTCTTTAATAGAATATTCAATTCGAAGATAAAATTTCAAATCATAGATTTGCGCAAAATTCATGTTATTTTCATTCAACCGCTACAAGATCAACAATTCCATAAGCTTGGGCTTCTGTTGCTGACATAAAAACATCTCTTTCCATATCTTCGGATACAACGCATACGGGTTTCCCCGTTCTTTGTACATAAACCCTTGTGAGGTTTCACGCAGTTTCAGTAGTTCTTCCGCTTCCAGGACAAATTCCCCTGTGTGTGCCTCATAAAAAGAATCCGGAGTCGTTTACACAAAAGTCAAATTTCGGTCAACTCTTATCGCTTAAGCTTCCAAAACTACAATCCTTCTTCCAAATTGACTCCCAATCATATGGTAACTGAACTCGACCACGCATGCAAGTCATAACACATAATACGAAGCTGCTCAAAACTTTATGCCGCCGAACGGGACATTAATTCAAAAAATGACCGGTCGGGTCGTTATATGTATATTGTAAATGTAATTGATTTTGGTATCCTAAATATTAGATTTTTATGTGTAGTCGTTCAAATAAAGAAAACTTTAATAAGTAAAGTTTTAGTTGACTACAAAATGCTAAATATTAGAGAAATAATTAAATGATTATTTTGTCTAGTATGAACTTTATCTAAAAAGGGTAAAAAAGACGAACGACATTTCACTAAGGGCCTTGGCGCTTTTAATACAATATAGATATAGATAGATATATTAAAATCCTACGTGGGTTGGAAAAGCATTTTTATAAAATAATATTTTACGGAGAAGAAGCAGGATATCATCAAGAATAATTTTAGGAATTCTTTTTGTTTATATTAGAAGTCCTTGGCAAAGTCTGATACTCCTATAGAAAGAGTTCTACGGAGATAGCATGTAATTTGATTAAAGAATATTTTTTGTTTGAATCGTAAGATTGTCGGATTTTTGTTCTCTTAATCTTAATTGTCTTCCATTGGCATGTAAGTCAAGTATTTCTCGCAATTATATATTTTTGTTCTCCTTTTTATGTGTATTTCATGTAGTTACTTATAAATTGGAATAGCAAAACATTAGCAAAACATAAATTAGAATATCATAAATTAGTTTTTGTTGGAGGCTTCTAAAAATGCATAATTTTATACATGTTCTTAGACTATTATATAATCTCCTTTACGCAAGGAAGGAAAGGAATCATTATAGACTCGGGAGTTAAGAAGGGTTGGAAAAAGAAACGCCTTATAATGTACGTTTTCAACTATTCTCTGTCTTATTCTATAGCCACTATCAAAAAACTACTAAAAAGCATCCACAAAAACGGATCGAAATCGGTCGGAATTCATAAAAAATCGACTAATTTCCGACCATTTTCAATTAGTCGATAAAATAATGGTCGCAAATGAGGGGAGACCGCAGATGGTCAATATTTTTCGACCGAGTTCGGTCGGTAAATGTCAACGAACTTTGACCAAGTTACCGACCGAATTCAGTCGGTAGTGTTGAAAATAATTTTTAATTATTTTTAAATTAGCGACCGAATTCGGTCGGAATTTTAATTATTTATTTTTTTAAAAATTATTCAATTTCGACCAAAATCGGTCGGTATCGTTAAAATATATAATTATTCATTTTTATTTAAAATTATTAATTCCGACCGAAATCGGTCAGTATTATTTAAATAATTAAAATTTAAAATCAAAAATTTCGACCGAAGTATGTCGGCAAATTTGATTTTCTGGAAAATCTGATGAACATTTCCGATCGAAGTCGGTCGGTTTTCTGGGTACTTTTTTTTTTTAACAGAATACAGCTGTTTTATAGTTGCACCACCTGCCAACAACCAATCATATATAATGGCAGTATTATATTATTGTCATTCAACCAATAATAACAATAACAACAATCACAAAAATAACAACAATAACAACAAGAATAACAATAACAACAACAATAATAACTATCAAAACTATATTAACAAAACATTATCACCATCTCCATCTCTACTAAACTATATTAATAAAACACCATACGTAACAACAAAACGTTTCACAAGTTAAAAGTTCAAACATCATTCAATGAGTGTTTTATACTACATTATCTTCATCTCCACTACTATAGTATTCATCGTCGGCATGTTTCGAAGGATTAGCATTTAGGAAAGGCTCACAAGACCGGGGAATGGGAAAAACACTACTAGCAAGAAGATTGGTTAGCTGACCTGAAAGGATATTAAATTGCTGGTCCCTCTTTTCTAGCTGAACTTGAAGGGTATCAAATTGTTTATCTCTCTTTTGTTCTCTAGCCTTTGTCTCTTCAAGCTCTGCTATCAGCTTTGTGATCTTCTTCTCCATAGACGAGAGAGTAGACCTATCAATTGCCTCGCACTGGGCAGAGGTCCCTATACCTTGCAATCCAGCCATGTAGCGCCGAAACGATCTCTCTGGAAGGCCGTATGCTATCCCCTTTTTAGGACCATCAACAATATCCAACCATATCTTCTACGCTTCTTCGTCTAAAATGGGTGGTCGCTAGCCTTGCTCATTCAGTGGCAAGCTCTGAGTGTACTCCTCCACATTAGTCTTGTAGCGACTCTTTATTTAGAAGATAGAAAATTATTAACTATATAATATTATAAACATTAATTTCAAGTTATAGTAGTTGTGAAACCTACATATGTAGTCTCCGCCTGGTCCTCGACCCATCTACTTAGATCTGTCTATGCCTTCTTCTTCCGGATGTGAGTCTCTATGAAGAACTCATCATGAGTCATCTTCCTCCCATATTTTGTTTCCTACAAATATAATAAAATATGTTACCTAAATTAAAATATATAAATATAGTTTGATAAAAATAAATGTAAATATTTTAAGGAATTACCAGTAGTCTTCTCGCAGTTCCAATACTCCTTGCACCCACACAGTGCAAGAAGCCACCCTTCTCAAGTGCACGTGCATTCTTTCCCTGTTCACTCCTCTTCTCGAATTTCTTGGTGGTCCACTGCCTCAGCAGATCCTCCCATATATGTTGTAGAACCCATGAAAGCTTCTTTTCCTTCTTTCGAGCAGAGCATAAGGAATCAGATAGTCTCTTACGATATTTGAACACAAATTTTGCAAGAATTTCACTATTATGCTGGTCCTCCTCGGCACACTTAGTATGCAAATGAAGTGTGTAACGTTAGATGAAAATATTGTTAATATAATGCTTAAATAGATAAGAATTGTATTAAAATCGTAAATTGGTTGAAAATTTACCCCATGAGCTCCGGTGGAAATTCACTCCAAGTCTCATATGGCGCATCATACAACCGGCCATGATGATTATCTTTGTAGTCCGATGAATAGGTATGAACCTGAACATATCAACTAAATTAAATAAACAATAGTAGCTATTATAATTCAGCATAAAATAAAGAAGTAATAAATAAATCTTACCTATTGCCCTCAGGCCTGATGATCATCATCCTCCGATGACTCTGAAGCATATGTAGAAGAGGGGGGCATCTGGCTCAGCGCTACTATCCCGTAGGTGAAGTCTAGAAATTCTATGAGACGAACTCCGTGGAGAGGGAGATGTGGTAGCTGATGAAGATGGTTACGATCCGTACCCCTGCAACGATCTAGATCCCGCTGCGATCCAGACCAATGTTGCGATCCGGCTGGCTAAAATCTAGATGGATATAATCTAGTTGGTGATGAAGAAAATGGAGTAGATGATGGGCGTATCACCACATGGCCTTGTTAATGATGACTCGATGGACCCATGTAACTATATGCATGATCATGTGGAGTAAGCGGGGTGTATCCCAGTGGCGGAGAATGGTAAGAATACTGTTGGCCGGGCGAAATGGTAGATAGTGTGATGAGTAGATGGATGTGGTGGAATAGATGTGTACCTAGAAGATTGTTGTCGGCCATCAGCAGCGGAGGGATGCAAGTGTGGAGTAGAAGGAAGCGAGGGTGTAGCACTATCATCATGATAAATAGGCCTCTTATCCTTCCTAGACCTACTTCGACCCCTACCGGTCATCTGCATAAATCAAAGAAAATGTTAGAATTGAGAATATAAATCTATATAAGTTAAGAGTGCTTGAAGAACTAACATGCTAGTTGTCTTCGAAGTATACTTCCTCGTCCAAATATTCTTCCTCTTCACTTATTTCATTTTCATTAGGTGATTCTTCATCCTCATTTTCTGTGATTGTTATTTCCTCCATATCAACTTCTTCTAATATGCGTTGAGGATGCTCCAAATCATTTTCTAATTGATCATCCACCATTTGGTTAACACTTGAGATATCGTTTTGGTAAGAAACTTCTAGCCTATTCTCAACTTCCACCATACCAACAGGCTTAGTTTTTATTACAACCAACAAATCAACCTTATCCCTCCGCAATGGATATGGAGCATAATATATTTGCCTAACTTTTTCTGCAATTATAAAAGGATCATAGAGATCATACTCCCTCTTTTCATATGAGTCAGCTTTCCTTCAACCATATCAGAACATTTTTGCAAGCCACTCACAAATCTGTCGTCTTTGTTCCAAAGTGAATGTGTAGCTGGCCTTGGGCTTGAACACCTTATCATTATTCACAAATTGCAAATGTAATTCAAGTCGCCTGCAATATTCTTGTACAGCCTAGCCTTCGGGTTATCTTTTGTCTTATTCTTATAATCCATCACTGTGTTGAACAAATTCTCAAAATAGTTCTTCTCAATATGCATGACATCAAGATTTTGTTGGAGAAGATTATCCTTCCAATATGGCAAATCCCAAAATATTCTCTGTTTTGTCTAGTTATGAGTAACACCATATCCAGAAAATCTAGAAGGTGGGCCCTCGGTAACATTAGTGAAATTCTGAATCTTCTCCCAAATTTCCTCACCGGACAAAATTGGAGGTAGAAAATCACGTTCAACTATATTATTTTTGAACGCGTTCTTTATCCTTCTAAACTCATGATCAATTGGCAAGAACTGACAATGCCAATCCAACCATGATTGCTTTTGGCCATGTCTTAAAGTGAATGCTTTACCATTTTCCATGTAGTAAGGACATGCTAACTTTCTAGTAGTTATCCACCTAGACAATATTCCATACGCAGGAAAATCATTAATGGTCCATATTTAGTTAGCACGCAAGTTGAAATTTTGCTTAGTTAATATGTCATATGTCTCAACTCCATCATACCACAGTTGTTTTAGCTCATCAATCAGAGGTTGCAAATATACATCAATCAAACTCTTTGGATTGCTGGGACCGGGAATAACACAATTTAAGAAAACATATGGACTAGTCATACACATTTTAGGCAGAAGATTATATGGCATGATAAAGACCGACCATCATGAATATGGTATTGCAGAAACAGAAAATGGCGTGAAACCATCAGTACACAAACCCAATCAAATATTCCTCGGTTCACTAGCATAATCTGAATACGTCCTATCAAAATGCTTTCAAGCTTCCCCATCTGAAGGATGACATATAACACCCGATGACCTTCTATTTTCATAGTGCCATCTCATATGAGGAGTGGAATTCATCGAAGCGTACAACCTCTTTAATCTAGGAATAAGAGGTAAGTAATGCATCGACTTCATAACAACCTTCTTCCCGTTGGAAACCCGCTTAAAACGATATTTTTCACAAAATTTATAACTTTCTAAATCTGTATCACCCATATATTACAACATGCAACCATTTTCAAAACAATCGATTCTCATAGACGAGAGCCTTAACTTAGAAACCAATCTTTTAGCCTTATAGAAATCTTCAGGTATGTTGAAAGTTGGGTTAACTAGTCCACTCATAAGGCCAATGAAAGAATCCATTCCCCCTTGAAAAATATTGGTATCTGATTTGATACTTAATAATCTAACCGCAACAGACAACTGAGAGTGCATACTCCCTTCACTCAGTGGACGACTAGCGGCCTCTAACTGTTCATAAAAATGTTTTGCCTCTTCGTTAGGAGGTTGTTCAACACTTTCATGGGTTTCAAAATCGAGGTGCATCCAAAAGCATCTACAACCATGTCATTGAAGCTAGGATGTTGAACTCTATTCTCCTTTGACCTACTAATTTCACCAACAACTACATTATGAAATACACCATTAGTACCATCAACCTCTCCATGACTATTCCGCACAAAATAATTATCCATAAATCCCTTTCTATAAAGATGAGTTGTAACATCCTACGAACCCAAAAAATTCAAACACTTGCATTTCGTACAAGGACACCTAATCTTCCCTCCAATCCGAAACGGTTAAAGTGACATTGCATGCCTAATAAATTCCTTAACCCCTTCTATAAATCCCTCCCTAAAAAAACGATGATTAGGATAATTCTTATTATACATCCAACTATAATATTCCATCTACATAAAGAACAAATACATTACATGCTATATTAATCATAATTCAAATTAATTTATAGAATTAAGTTACATAATAAACTTTAGTTAAGCAATTGAATTAGACTAATTTACTTACTATTAATCATAATTAATAAACCCTAAATCATACTTTAGTATGCCCTAAATCATAGTTTAATAAGCCCCAAATCATGAGCAATAAAATTGAAAATATAAAAATTAGCTAATTAAGTAAGTACCTTACATGATATCATAAACAAAATCATTTAGAGTAAACCTTAAATATTAAGAATTATAATCAATTGAAATAATTCCAAAATCTCAAATTGAGTGCATATTAATTTGAATACAATATTGTTCTAACCCTACCATTAAACATAGTTAGACTCGCTAGAATATTTAATTTGTTAAGTCATTCAATTAGACTAACTTGTTATTAATTATAATTAATAAACCATAAATCATAATTTAGTATGCCCTAAATCATAGTTTAATAAG
The DNA here is from genome assembly GCF_000390325.3 of Nicotiana tomentosiformis. Classification (NCBI taxonomy): domain Eukaryota; kingdom Viridiplantae; phylum Streptophyta; class Magnoliopsida; order Solanales; family Solanaceae; genus Nicotiana; species Nicotiana tomentosiformis. The sequence goes on from NC_090813.1 coordinate 178,628,123, forward strand.
CCCTAAATCATGAGCAATAAAATTGAAAAATAAATAATTAGCTTATTAAGCAAGTACCTTACATGATATCATAAACAAAATCAATTAGAGTAAGCCTTAAATTTAAAGAATTATAATCAATTAAAATAATCTCAAAATGCCAAATTGTAAACCCTAGTTTATACAATTGAAAGAATTTAAATAACTAAAATTAACAAGTATAGATAACTAACCTTCAAAGAGAGGAGAGGGGTATGATTTTGGAAGTGGCGCGACAGTGGGTGGCACGTCAATGGTGGCGCGACAGTTGTGATGACCCGATAGGTCATCTTATATTTTAGAACCGAATTCTGCATTTTTAGGTCTCAAAAACCTCATCTTAGCCTTCCACAATTTGTGTGCGCTGTCCGGGTGTTCTTCCAGAAGGCTTATATGTTAAAAACTAATAAAAATAAGAATTTTGCCTTAAAAATTAATTTGAATTGACTTCGGTCAACGTTTTACGTAAACGGACCTGGATCGGTATTTTAACGGTCTCGGTAGGTCCGTATCGTAATTTGGGACCTGGGCGTATGCCCAGAATCAAATTCTGAGGTCCCTATCTCGAGATATGGAATTTTGATGAAAAATTAAAAGCTTGAAAGTTTGATGATTTTAAGAATTGACTGATGTTTGGCGTTGTTAATACCAGGTCCGTGTTTTGGTTCTGGAGCCCGTTACAGGTCCATTACTATATTTATGACTTGTCTGTGAAATTTAGTGAAAACAGAGTTGGTTTGACGTGATTCGGACACCCGGTTGTGAAAATAGAAGTTTCAATATTTTCTTGGAAAATTTCATTTGATTTGGTGTTCAATTAGTAGTTCTAGGTGTTATTTTGGCGATTTAATTGTGCGAGAAAGTTCGTATGATATTTTTGGACTTGTATGCACTTTTGGTTTAGAGCCCCGAGGGCTCGGGTGAGTTTCGGATAGGCTACGGAATGATTTGAACTTAGAAAGTTTATTGGTTTTCATTTCTGCTAGTTTCTGGTGTTTCCTTCTTCGCGGTCGCGAATATACTCCCACAAGCACGAAGGGTAAAATGGGCTGGGAGAGATTTTGTTTTACGTGAAAGCAAAACCTTGGTCGCGAACACGGAGCATTGGGGGGGGGGGGGTGCTCTACGCAAACGCGTAGCGTTGGATAGACGGGGCAGTGGAGTTGAGGTAACTCTACGCGAACGTGAGCCCAGTCTCGCGAATGCGGAGGTGAGGCGGGCTAGACCTTCGCGAACGCGTAAGCTAGTTGGGCCATGTTCTTTGCGAACGCATCAGGTTTCACGCGAACGCGATGAACACCTGACGCCAGTGACTTAAAACAGTCCCAATTACGGGATTTTACCCATTTTTCATAAACTCTCCATTAGAGCTCGGCCTAGGTGCGATTTTGAAGGAAAAACTCAACACCAATTCATAGGTTTATACTCTTCAACTCATTTTCTTCCATTTCTATCATCACCCATTAAATTCCTAGCCCTAATCTTTGTTCTTTCATGGTAGAAAACTAGGGATTTAGGAAGAATTGGGTTTTTTTTTTTTGCAAATTAGGGATTTAGACCTCAATTTGGGGTCAGATTCCAAAACTAATTACATAATCGGGCTCGGTGGTGAATGAATTTTTTCCTAACCTCGGGTTTTGACCAAGCGGGTCCGGGGTCGATTTTTGACTTTTTGGGGAAACGTTTGGGGAATCTAAATTTATGCTTTGTAATTGATTTCTTTAGCAATATTTAATATTCTTGAGTCGTTTGTGGATAGATACAAGTGGTTTGGAGGTGGATTTAGGAGGAAAAGCTGTAATTGAGCATTGAGTGGCCTGTGGAGCGAAGTAAGTATTGTGTCTAACTTTGACTTGAGGAAATTAGGAACTCTTGGACAATTTCTATGTGAAACTCATGCGAGCGGCATATATGTGAGGTGACGAGTACTTATGCACTGCCAATTTATCTGTTTTACCCTGTTTTTCCGTTCTCTCACATTATCTCTTTCCCTATCTTAATTGTTACATACTCCAATTGTTCATTATATTGTTCTTTCCATAGTTTCATTATCTCCTATTATTTGCTTAAGCTGTTTTATCGGTATCTTTCTGTTGTATATTCTGAATTAGTCTCGCCGTGTAGTATTACTTATGTGAACTTTCATGGTGTACAAGATTCCTATTTGTTTTAGTTTGAGGTTTAAGTTTTGTGCAAGGATTATGTGACTTAAATTGTGAAATTTTTGTACATATTGCATAATTATTATTGATATGGTGGGATCGGATTGCACGCCGCAACATGAGGAATAAGGGTGATATATATTAAGGTGAAATAAGGGTGATTTGATACTGAACGGTGGAAACGGGTTGCACGCCGCAACAAGTGTAATAAAGGTGGATTGTTTGGTGGAATAAGGGTGAATTATTGTGATATGGTGGGATCGGGTTGCACACCGCAATACTTTTATTTATATTCACTGTTATTTATGCTATTATGAGGAAATAAGGGAGGAATATAAGATGTACGGTGGGATCGGGTTGCGCGCCGCAACAACTTATGTGTTTATGTTTTCCCTGAACGGTGTTAGCCTTATGGTATTCTATTTTTCACTTAAGGATTGGTAATTTCTGAACACTGTTGATATATCTCCGGGAGTTGACGTATTTCTTGCAATTTACTGCTTTCTTATATTCTGCATTTTCTATCCTGCTTTTATTATATATACTGCATACAGGTTGTAGTGTGAGTGACCCGCCTTAGCCTCATCACTACTTCGTTGAAGTTAGGCTCGGCACTTACCAGTACATGGGGTCGGTTGTACTGATACTGCACTCTACACTTCCTGTACAGATTTTGGTGCTGGTTCAAGCTGATCGTGAGGTTGGCTGCAGGATTCATCTGATAGGAGACTCAAGGTAGATCTGCCGGCATCCGCAGACCTTAACGTCCCCTTCTATACATTACACTTTACTATTTCTTTCATTTCGAAAACAGTTGTATCTCTTTCAAACCCTTACTTGTAGAAAAATCTTAGAAGTTCGTGAATTGTGACTCCATATCCGGGTAGTAGTATGTATATGTTGAGGCTGTTATAAATTTTCGCACTCATGTTTAACTCGTTATAGCTTATTTGTGGTTAATTACTGAAATATGAAACAATTGGCTTAATGATTCTCTAACGTTGGCTTGCCTAGCAAGTGAAATTTTAGGCACCATCACGGTCCTGACGGTGGGAATTCCGGGCCGTGACAACAGTCGTGGCACATCACTAGGTTACCTAGGTCTCACAATTCATGAGCGAGCTTAGTAGAGTCTGGGGGATCGGTACAGAGACGTCTGTACTTATCTCCGAGAGGCTATGAAGTTTAGGAACCAATTTCACTTCTATTCTTCTCTATCGTGCGATTTTGTTTTCTCAATACTGATTGAACTCTTCTAATCTTATTCTCTCGCAAATGGCGAGAACACGTACCGCTTCTTCAGCTGAGCAGCAGCCAGAGCCCTTAGTAGCAGCTCCTACGAGGGGCAGAGGTCGAGGCCGTGTCAGGGGCCGAGGCAGGGAGCAGGGCTCAGCCTAGAGCCCGAGCAGCAGCCCCAGCCGTGGAGCCTCAGGTAGAGTTTGACGAGGAAGTTCCATCCCAGACTGTTCCTGCCGGTCCAGCTCAGGTTCCGGAGGGGTTCATTGCCACCCCAGTGCTTTAGGACGCTTTGGACCGTTTGGTGGGCCTTATGGAGAGTGTGGACCAGACTGTCGCATTTCCCATGGCACCAACTGTCTCTCAGGCTGGAGGAGGAGCCCAAACTCCTGCTACTCACACTCTGGAGAAGATGGCTCCCCAGTACAAGACTCCAGCAGCTCTTCCAGTCGGAGTAGTTCAGCCGGTTGTTGCGGCACAGACCGATGATGGGTTAGCTATGTCTTCTGAGGCTTTATGGAGATTGGACAGGTTTACCAAGCTCTTTCCAGTTCACTTCAATGGTGCATCTTCAGAGGATCCCCAGGAGTATCTTGACAGCTGTCATGAGGTGCTATGGAACATGGGTATAGTGGAGACAAATGTGGTCGATTTTGCTGCATTTCAGATGACTGGTTCCGCCAAGAAATGGTGGAGAGATTATTTGTTGACCAGACCAGTTGGGTCGCCCGCTCTTACTTGGGACCAGTTCTCTCATCTCTTTCTAGAGAAGTTCCTGCCTATCACATTGAGAGAAGAGCATCGTCGTCAGTTCGAGCGTCTCCAGCAGGGCAGTATGACTGTTACTCAGTATGAGACTTGTTTTGTAGTTTTAGCCTATCATGCTCTTCTTCTGCTTCCCAATATGATAGACTTGCTCAGCCTATCATATTGCAGATGACTAAGGAGACTGGGAGTGAGATTTCTTTTCAAGTGGCTGCCAATGTCACCAGACGAGTCGAGATGGCTCTTGCTAAGGGATGTCAAGGGTCTGACAAGAGACCTCGTCATTCCGGTGAGTTCAGCGGTGCCTCATCTAGAGACAGGGGTACTTTTGGCAGGGGCCATCCCCCCAGGCCAATTCATTCGACGCTTCAGGCATCCCACAGTGCATCAGGGAGTCGTGGTCCTTATGTGCCTCATTGTGGACAGCCAGCCTATAATGTACCATCAGCTCCTATCAGTGCACCTCCTATTCAGAGTTACTACCATGGTCATTCGGCCCATCCGGGTCAGTCTCAGTTTCCACCGCCACAGTACCAGAATGGATGTTTTGAGTATGGTGGTTATGGGCATATCAGGAGGACCTGTCCGAGATTATTGGGTGTCCCGCCACAACATCAGGGTTCTCGTGCCATGGTTCTGGCACCAGTGACTGCACCACCTGCTCAGCCAGCTAGAGGCAGGGGTCAGGTAGCCAAAGGTAGAGGTCAAACTGTTAGAGCTGGAAGGGCCCAGCCCCGGTGTTATGCTTTCCCAGCTAGGCCTGAGGCTGAGTCATCTGACGCTGTTACCACATGTACTGTTTCAGTTTGCAGTAGAGATGCTTCAGTTCTATTTGATCCGAGTTCTACTTACTCCTATGTGTTATCCTATTTTGCTTCATATTTAGTTATGCCTCGTGATTCTTTGAGTGCTCCTGTGTGCGTGTCCACACCGGCGGGAGATGCTATTATTTTAGATCGTGTTTATCGTTCGTGTGTAGTCACCATTGGGAGTCTTGATACTCGTGTGGATCTTCTACTTCTCGATATGGTCGATTTTGATGTCATTTTGGGTATGGATTGGTTGTCACCTTATCATGCTATATTAGATTGTCACACCAAGACGGTGACCTTAGCCTTGCCGGGGTTGCCTTGACTAGAGTGGAGAGGGACTCCTGACTATTCTACCAACAGGGTTATCTCTTATGTGAAGGCTCGACATATGGTCGAGAAGGGGTGTCTAGCTTATTTGGCTTATGTCTGCGATTCTAGTGCGGATGTTCCTTCCATGGATTCAGTACACGTTGTTCGTGAGTTTCCAGAGGTGTTTCCTGCAGACCTGCCGGGTATTCCACCCGATAGGGATATTGATTTCTGTATTGATTTGGCTCCGGGCACTCAGCCCATTTCCATTCTGCTATACCGTATGGCCCCGCCAGAGTTGAAAGAATTGAAGGAACAATTGTAAGATTTGCTTGATAAGGGCTTCATTAGACCTAGTGTCTCGCCCTGGGGTGTACCTGTGTTGTTTGTGAAGAAGAAAGATGGATCAATGAGAATGCGTATAGATTATCGATAGTTGAACAAAGTCACCATCAAGAACAAGTATCCATTACCGAGGATTGATGATTTATTTGATCAGTTTCAGGGTGCCAAGGTATTTTTGAAGATTGATTTGAGTTCTGGCTACCATCAGTTGAGGACTAGGGCACCCAATGTCCCTAAGACAGCTTTTCGGACTCGGTACAGACATTATGAGTTTCTGGTGATGTCCTTTGGGTTGACAAATGCCCCAGCAGCATTTATGGATTTGATGAACAGAGTGTTCATGCCTTATTTGGATTCCTTTGTGATCGTGTTTATTGATGATATCTTGATCTACGCTCGCATTCGAGAGGAGCATAAGCAGCACCTCCAGATTGTGCTTTAGACTCTGAGAGATAGCCGGTTATATGCTAAGTTTTTAAAATGCGAGTTTTGGTCAAGCTCAGTCGCTTTCTTGGGGCACGTTGTGTCAGCAGAGGGAATTCATGTGGATCCTAAGAAGATTGAGGCAGTTCAGAACTGGCTCAGACCCACTTCAGCTACAGAGATCAGAAGTTTCTTGGGTTTGGCAGGCTATTACCGTCGATTTGTCGAGGGGTTTTCATCTATAGCAGCCCCATTGACCAGGTTGACCCAGAAAGGTGCCCCGTTCAGATGGTCAGATGAGTGTGAGGCGAGCTTTCAGAAGCTCAAGACTTCTTTGACTACAACGCCGGTTTTGGTGTTGCCCACAGGTTCAAGATCTTATACGGTATATTGTGATGCGTCCTGTATTGGGCTCGGTGCGGTATTGATGTAGGAAGGCAGGTTGATTGTATATGTGTCACGACAGTTGAAGGTTCATGAGAAGAATTACCATGTCCATGACTTAGAGTTGGCAGCCATTGTTCATGTGCTGAAGATTTGGAGGCACTATCGTTACGGCGTGTTGTATGAGGTTTTGTCAGATCATTGGAGTTTGCAGTACTTGTTCAAACAAAAGGAGATCAATTTGAGGCAGAGGAGGTGGTTAGAGCTATTGAAAGATTATGATATCACCATCTTGTATCATCCCGGGAAGGCCAACATGGTGGCCGATGCCTTAAGTAGGAAGTCAGTGAGTATGGGCAGCCTTGCGTATATTCCAGTCGGTGAGAGACTGCTTGTATTAGATGTTCAGGCTTTGGCCAATCAGTTTGTGAGGTTGGATGTTTCTGAGCCCACTCGTGTTTGATCTTGTACCGTCGCTCGGTCTTCGTTGTTTGAGCACATCAGGGAGCGACAATATGATGACCCTCATTTGCTTATCCTTAGGGACACAGTGCAGTACAGTGGTTCCAAGTAGGTTACTATTGGAGATGACGGAGTTTTGAGGATGCAGGGCCGGGTTTGTGTGCCTAATGTGGATAGACTTCGTGAGTTGATTCTAGAGGAGGCCTACAGTTCCTGGTATTCTATTCACTCAGGCGCCGCCAAGATGTATTAGGACTTGCGGCAGCATTATTAGTGGAGGAGGATGAAGAAGGATATAGTTTCCAATGTAGCTCAGTGTCTAAATTGTCAGCAAGTAAAGTATGAGCATCAGAGACCTGGTGGTTTGCTTCAGAAGATAGAGATTCCTGAGTGGAAGTGGGAGCGTATCACTATGGATTTCGTTGTTGGAATCCCACAGACTCAGAGGAAGTTCGATTCCATTTGGATCATTGTGGACAGGCTGACTAAGTTAGCTCACTTTATTCTTGTGGCAGTTATCTATTCTTCGGAGCGGTTGCCAGAGATTTACATCCGCGAGATTGTCCGTCTTTATGGTGTGCCTATGTCTATCATTTATGATCGAGGTACGCAATTCACCTCGTACTTTTGGAGAGCAGTACAACATGAGTTGGGCACGCGGGTTAAGTTGAGCACAACGTTTCATCCTCAGATGGACGGGCAGTCCGAGCGCAATATTCAGATCTTGGAGGATATGCTCCGTGCATATGTCATAGACTTCAGAGGATCGTGGGATCAGTTCTTGCCCCTTGCATAGTTCGCCTACAAGAACAACTACCAGTCGAGCATTCAGATAGCTCCCTATGAGGCATTATACGGTAGGCAGTGTCGGTCTCCAGTTGGGTGGTTCGAGCTGGGGGAGGCTCGGATGTTGGGTACAGATCTAGTACATAATGCCTTGGATAAGGTCAAGATTATTCAGGATCAACTTTGCACAGCCCAGTCCAGGCAGAATAGTTATGCTGACTGCAGAGTTCATGATGTTGCATTTATGGTCGGGTAGAGAGTGTTGCTTCGGGTATCACCCATGAAAGTGTAATGAGGTTCGGAAAGAAGGGCAACTTGAGCCCTAGGTATATCGGACCTTTTGAGATTCTGGAGAGAGTGTGAGAGGTGTCTTACTGGCTTGCATTACCACCGGGGTTATCAGCGGTTCATCCACTATTCCATGTGTCCATGCTCCAGAATTATCACGGCGATCCGTCCCATGTATTAGATTTTAGCTCTATCCATTTGGACAAGGATTTGACGTACGAGGAGGAGCCGGTGACTATTCTAGCCTGGAAGGTTCGCCAGTTGAGATCAAAGAGCTATCCTTCAGTTCGAGTGCAGTGGAGAGGTCAGCCCGTCAAGGCAGCTACTTGGGAGTCCGAGTCGGACATGCGGAGTAGATATCCACATCTTTTTACCAGCCTAGGTACTTTTCTATGTCTGTTCGAGGACGAACGGTTGTTTTAGAGGTGGAGAATGTGATGAACCGATAGATCATCTTATATTTTAGAACCTAATTCTGCGTTTCGAGGTCTCAAAAAGCTCATCTTAGCCTTCCTCAATTTGCGTGCGCAGTCTGAATGTTCTTCTAGAAGGTTTATATGTTAAAAACTGATAAAAATAAGAATTTTGCCTTAAAAATTAATTTGAGTTGACTTCGATCAACATTTTGCATAAACGGATCCGAATCCGTGTTTTGAGGGTCCCGGTAGGTCCGTATCGTAATTTGGGATATGGAATTTTGATGAAAAATTAAAAGCTTGAAAGTTTAATGATTTTAAGAATTGACTGATGTTTGGCCTTGTTGATACTGGGTTCATGTTTTGGTTCCGGAGCCCGTTATAGATCCATTACTATATTTATGACTTGTCTATGAAATTTGGTGAAAAACAGAATTGGTTTGACGTGATTCAGACGTCCGGTTGTGAAAATAGAAGTTTTAATATTTTCTTGATAAATTTCATTTGATGTGGTGTTCAATTAGTAGTTCTAGGTGTTATTTTGGCGATTTGATCGCGCGAGCAAGTTCGTATGATATTTTTGGACTTGTGTGCACTTTTGGTTTAGAGCCACGAGGGCTCGGGTGAGTTTTGGATAGGCTACAGAATGATTTGAACTCAGAAAGTTTGCTGTTTTTCACTTCTGCTGGTTTCTAGTGTTTCCTTCTTCGCGGTCGCGAATATACTCCCGCGATTACGAAGGGTAAAATGGGTTGGGAGAGATTTTGTTTTATGCAAACGCAAAACCTCGGTCACAAACGTAGAGCATTGGGGGGCTGCTCTACACAAACGTGACCAGCCACATGTGAACACATAGCGTTGGATAGACGGGGCAGGGGAGTTGAGGTAACTCTACGCGAACGCGAGCCCAAACTCGCGAACACGGAGGTGAGGCAGGCTAGACCTTCGCGAACGCGTGAAGTTACTCGCGATCGCTTAAGCCAGTTGGGCCATGCTCTTCGCGAACGCGTCAGGTTTCAAGCGAACGCGATGAACACCTGACGCCAGTGACTTAAAACAGTCCCAATTACGGGATTTTACCCATTTTTCATAAATTCTCCATTAGAGCTCGGCCTAGGTGCGATTTTGAAGGGAAAACTCAATACCAATTCATAGGTTTGTACTCTTCAACTCATTTTCATTCATTTCTATCATCACCCATTAAATTCCTAGCCCTAATCTTTGTTCTTTCACGGTAGAAAACTAGGGATTTAGGTAGAATTGGGGTTTTTTGCAAATTGAGGATTTAGACCTCAATTTGGGATCGGATTCCGAAACTAATTACATAATCGGGCTCGGGGGTGAATGGGTGAATGAATTTTGATCCGAACCTCGGGTTTTGACTAAGCGGGCTCGGGGACGATTTTTGACTCTTTGGGGAAAAGTTTGGGGAATCTAAATTTATGCTTTGTAATTGATTTCTTTAGCAATATTTAATATTATTGAGTCGTGTGGATAGATACGAGTGGTTTGGAGGTGGATTCTAGAGGAGAAGTTGTAATTGAGCATTGAGTGGCTTGTGGAGCGAGATAAGTATTGTGTCTAACTTTGACTTGAGGGAATTAGGAACCCTCAAACTATTTGCTATGTGAAACTCAATGTGAGCGACGTATATGTGAGGTGACAAGTACTTATGTATTGATACCCAATTTTTTCCTCATACTTTTAAAAAAATGTATATATTTTTTCAAAATAGCATATTTGCATCATCATTTAGTTTACAAATCCATACAAGCAATTTTCATAATTTTCCATAATTTTTAGAAGCTCTAAATTAATTTCTTGCTGCATTTTATTACATAAATATCCAATAATTACCTTTCAAATTATTTTTATGATGATTTAATCATCCAAACTTATTATTTACACCAACATGTATGTTTTATAATATTCTACTTCATTTTTTCTAAAATTGCATTTGCAGTTTTAGGCTAATTACACGTTTTTACAATAATAGCATATATTCATGTCTAATTACATTACTTGTGCCAAAATAACTTTTATATTAATTTTAAGTTATTATTTCCCATCCTTTTAGTGCACAAATAATGATTTTTATTATTTATTAATTACTTTTATAAATTATTTGTTTGATAAATATTGGGTATTTAAATAACAACCCATTTTAAACCAATTTCGGACCAAATAAGTGGCCCAAAACCCTCAAACATCTAGCCCAAATACCCCAGACCAAACCAAATGAATCCAAAACCCGATCGGTGCCCCATCTCCATGACCCGCCCGTTCGAACTTTTAATCTTGGCCGTTGATCTCTCAAGATCAATGACCCTTATTCACCCCTCCATTTTAATTAACCCAACCCCCAAACCCTAACCTATTATCCCCTAACCCGCCGGCCTCACATTCTCTCAACCTCCCCTTCTCTCTCTGAAGAACCCTAAACCGTCACCCCTCTAAATCCTTCTCCTAATCCCACTAAATATGGGGTTCGACTACCATTTCTTGCCATATCTGACCCCCTTTTGGTATTGGTAATTCTCTTATGGTATTACCTAAGTGCTTGCCTAAACATGGCAAGCAAATCTCTTCCGAAATCAAACCAAAATGGCTCAAATCTCTGATTTTGAACGCTATTCTGCCTATATACGTTCTATGCTACTATGTGAGTCCGATATTTTGTTTAGATTTTGTTGATTTACACTTTCCCTAAAAACTAGGGTTTACAAATTTCTCTCTTAAATTGATTTTCAGATTGATTTGCATGTTTATTTTCCTTATTTGTTGCTTAATTTACTCTGTTTCCTTGATTATTGCTCGATTGTTTTACTACTATATAAAACCCTCCCCCATTCCTTTTTGGACAGACTTCGAATCACAAAATTCCCACTAAAAAGCTAAAGATCTTCACTCTGTTGTTCGTTTATTCTCTTGTTCTACTCAGGCTCTTGGCCGGCTGAAACCTAAGGCCACCAGAATTCCTATTTTTCAACCTTCCTTGGGTGCGAGCATTGCCCTGGGTTCCTCAAAGCCCTTGGGAACTTAACGCATCTAAGGTCCTGGGTTATACTGCTGTGTTTACGTTCAAAGTGTTGTGGAGTCTGTTCTTGCTTGTTTTGTCTACTCGTCAATCAGTAACTGGTGAGTTCTTTAGCCTTCACAATATTTATTTTCTTGTGTTCATGATTTGCATATTCACATCTCTGAAATTTCATAACCCAATATGTTTCTAAACTATCTCTATGTGCAACCTTGCTAGTATCGAATCTGTGTGTGATATGAACCTCTCTAGCATCTGCTTATGCCTAAACTGCTAGTTCTGAGATGTGTTTATGTTTACCTGGAACAATTTAGACTGTTTGAAGTCGTTTAGCTTAATATATTGGTACTTTGAGTGTCTACATTGGTTATATGACATCAGTTTGTTTCCTGCCTTCTCCTGGATTTCAATAGTGATTGATTTGTATCTGTGATATGCACCAATCCATGTTAAAACTATTATTCTAGCTATGATTTGCTCCTATAATCATTTTATCACTTAGTATATCCTTACCCTACCTAACTCTGCACTCCCTAGCAACTAGTTGGAACCTTTTAGAATAGCTTTCCAACTTGAGTTTCCCTCATGACATTTGACTCTTTTTTGCCTTGTTGCTATGAGTTGGTCTATTTAACTTCTGGTGTGCAGCATAATTTTACCCTTAGGTTTGAACCTGTTAGGTTAATGTTCTATTGTTTGTCTTACTGGCCTAATGCACCTTTTCTTATTAGTTTGCAATCCCAGAAGTCATAATTCCCCTTTGCTTCCCACAAATGTCCTTTGCCCCAATATGCTAAATGTGGACTTGTGATATCAACCTGTCTTTTAAGTTTGTTTACCCTCTTTGTTGATATGTTCATTGTGTGATCACCTCTGCAATGCCTGTTTCTAAAAGTGCAAATGCACTTCTTCAAATTCTACCAGTTGATCACTATTTTTCATTCTCATTGGTTATTTACCCTATTCTAAACCTATAATTCTTGGCCGGCTGAAAGCCAAGGCCACTAAAGCTTTATCTATTAACCTCCCTAGTATGAGCACTGCTCGGGGTCCATTTTGAGACCTTTATGAACTCTGACACACTAGGACATGAGGTTCTTTGGTAACTTTCTTTAATACTCAGCTCTGTCCCTCTTTCTGTCTGTTGAATGTGCAAATTGATTTGTGTGAGTGATTGGTTTCTTGATCATATGATCAAACCATGGATGTTTGGTTTGGTTTGAGTTCTCCTATTGTTTCTGGGCTATGTTGAGATCCGTGTGTGCTAAAAGGTGAAGAAAGGGCTTAGTTGAAGGCCTGGTAGTGTTGGGTATCTCTTTGGGCATGTCTTGGGCCTATTGTTATTACTTGTACCACTACAATTTATTCATTATCGGGTCTGTAATAATTCTGTAATAACAATTAGGGTAATAGTGAAATTGGGAAATGGGTATCTCCTAATACTTGCATGAAAAGGGTAGAAAGCATGCTCATAGGATTTGTGTGATACATTTGCTTTCTGACCTGTTATATTTAAATCTCTTTGTGCACTATTAGAGATCATGTTATTAGGGAAATCACACACTCACATAACTGGTGTACTATCAAAGCATGAGTGCTCTATTTATTCCCATGTTATTGCTATGTGTTGCTAGATAGCATGCCTATAGGAAATAATTGCTAACAACTGTTCTTTAATCCGCACCATGTTTATTAGATATCATGCCTATAGGATTTTAACTAATTAATTCGCTTTGTTCATCTAGACAGCATGACTATAAGAGCTAAAGGTATAAAATCAGTTCCAATCGTCAATCTCTAGAAATCATGCCTATAAGACATCACTGCTCGCTTTTCAAACGTTGTTTCATTGGTCATCCACGCAATTATAAGGGAGCATAGGTAATTTTTAGCATTTCCAATAAGTTTCACTATCTGTGCAAACCATTTAGAGATTATGCCTATAGGTCTATTAACTTATAATCTGTAATAAACGACTTAGCAGCAGTAGGTGTTCACAACTGGTAATTTAGAAATCATAGGTCTAAACTAGCCTGCATATCTGAATCAGATAATCTAGAAGCCATGTCTATAGGGCTTAACGACTTCAATATCCCTCAACTCTTAAACTGCCTAATACCCTGCATAGAAATTTGTCTGCGTGCCTTTGTTGTCTACTCGCGGAGGCTAACTTGAGCCTTTAATTGTATTTAATTGCAGTCCTATCTGTTTTGAACTGTCGCCTAGTTTTAACATTTTCTGAGCAGCCTAAGTCAAGTCTAGAACCACCAAAAATAGAGGTCCAAATGCCTCATGGACCATAGGTATGGGACGAGTAGTGCACGCATAAGGCACGATTTAGAATGAACTAGTGCGCTTTAGGTAATAACTTAAAGATAGTAATCGGATAGCAGGAGATGATAGTCTGTGCCCGCTGAATAATACGAGTAACACTCCATCTCGAGGGAGTTATGAAGTATTATTTATGTTTCACGGGGTGACCCTTTAGGCTAAAAAAACCTTAGGACCCCCCTCCATCTTATTCTTGTTTATCTTTGAATCAAGTGTTCGTATTTACTCAAAGTCTTTTAATAAATTTCCCAAATTTTTTGTTTTTCTCTGTCTTCGTTTATTTGAATAATTCATATAATTCAAGTTCGGTAGGGACCCACAGTTGTGGCCCTCGAAGAGTTCCTAACACCTTCTCTTCGAGGTAATTTCGAGCCCTTACCCGATCTTTGTTGATGCAAACTAGTTTAACCCGAGTCATATGCAAATAGGTGCCCTAACGCACCTTAAACTGTTAGGTGGCGACTCTTTTTTTTAATACTTCCTTAAAAGAGTTGTCACATGTTGAAACCCGATTTCGCTAGAAACGGGACGCGACATTATGCGCCGCTAATTTATCTATTTTTCCATGTTTTCCCATTTTCTCACATTATCTCTTTCCCTGCCTTAATTGTTACATGCTCCAATTGTGTTCCCATGCCTAATTGCTACTTGTTACACATTGTTTTCCCTTGTTCATGATATTGTTCTTTCCATAGTTTCATTATCTCCTATTATTTGCTTAAGCTGTTTTATCAGTACCTTTCTGCTGTATATTCTGAATTGGTCTTGTTGTGTAGTATTACTTATGTGAACTTTCAAGGTGTACAAGATTCTTATTTGTTTCAGTTTGAGGTTTAAGTTTTGTGAAAGGATTCAGTGACTTAAATTGTGAAATTTCTGTACATATTGAGTAATTAATATTGATATGGTAGCATCGGGTTGCACGCCGCAATATGAGGAATAAGGGTGATATATATTGAGGTGAAATAAGGGTGATTTGATATTGAACGGTGGGAACGGGTTGCACGCCACAACATGTGTAATAAGCGTGGATTATTTGGGGGAATAAGGGTGAACTATGATTGTATTATTGTGATATGGTGGGATCGGGTTGCACGCCGCAACACTTTTATTTATATTCACTGTCATTTATGCTATTATTAGGAAATAAGGGAGGAATATGAGATGTATGGTGGGATCGAGTTGGGAACTGCAACAACCTATGTGTTTATGTTTTCCCTAAACTGTGTTAGCCTTATGGTATTCTCTTTTGCACTGAAGGATTGGTAATTTCTGAACACTGTTGATATATCTCCGGGAGTTGACGTATTTCTTGCAATTTACTGCTTTCTTCTATTCTGCATTTCCTATCCTGCTTTTATTGTATATACTACGTACAAGTTGTAGTGTGAGTGACCCGCCTTAGCCTTGTCACTACTTCATCGAGGATAGGCTCGGCACTTACCAGTACATGGGGTCAGTTGTACTGATACTACACTCTGCACTTTCTGTGTAGATTTTGGTGTTGGTCCAAGTTGATCGTGAGGTTGGTTGCAGGATTTGTCTGATAGGAGACCCAAGTTAGATCTGTCGGCGTCCGCAGACCCTAGCCCCCTTCTATACATTACACTTTACTGTTTCTTTCATTTCGAAAAACAATTATATCTCTTTCAGACCTAAACTTATAGAAAAATCTTAGAAGTTCGTGAATTGTTACTCCAGATCCGGATAGTAGTATGTATATGTTGAGGCTGTTATAAATTTCTGCACTCATTTTTAACTCCTTATAGCTTATTTGTGGTTAATTACTGAAATGTGAAAGAATTGACTTAATGATTCTCTAACGTTGGCCTGCCTAGCAAGTGAAATATTAGGTGTCATCACGGTCCCGACGATGGGAATTTCGGGTTGTGACAACAATGGTGGCGCAGTAGTGGTGGCAGAAGAGCAGTGGTTGGGCGACAGAGGTGGGACCAACGGAGAACGGGGAGAGACAAAGTTGGGGGGGGTGATTTTAGTGAGAAGGGAGTGATGAGTGGATTTGGGTGGAATTTGGGAAGGGTTGGCGGATGTGGAAGAAAGAATGAGAGAAAGAGAAAAGGGGAAGAAACCTGCTGCTGGCACCCTAAATTATAATTTTCCGACCGACTTCGGTCGGAAAATTTGGTCGGTATTTTAAGTGGAGTGTTTGACCATTTGACCCCAAATTTCTGACCGAATTCGGTCGGTATTTCAAGTTTAAATTATAAAAATATTAATTTAATGAAAATACCGACCGACGTCAGTTAGTTTTAGTCAATTTGTATAAATAGCTTTTAAATAAATAATATTTAATATATATATATATATATATATATATATATATATATATATATATATATATATATATGTGTGTGTGTGTGTGTGTGTGTGTGTGTGTGTGTGTGCGTGCATGTGTGTGTATGTGTATGTATTTTTTATATTACTTTTATATCGATACTATATCATATCTGTGTATGTATATATCCATATATGTATATAATATTTAATTAATTTTGTGATGACCCGATAGGTCTTCTATAGTTTTAAACCCTAAATCTGTATTTCGAAGCCTCCAATATCTCATTGTCACGACCCGAAATTTTCCATCGACGGAACCGTGATGGCGCCTAACATTTCACTTGCTAGGCAAGCCAACGTTAGAGAATCATTAAACCAATTCTTTATTCCCATTCAGTAATTAACAAAAATTTAACTAAGATGAAATATAATAAGTGCGGAATATCATAAAACTATATTAATTATTGCCACCCGGATCTGGAGTCACAATTCACAAGCACCCTAGAATTTGCTATAAGTAATAGTCTCAAAGAAATACAACTGTCTGAATGAAAGAAAACAATAGGGCATAAAAGATAGACGGGGACTTCAAGGTCTGTGAATGCCGACAGATCTACCTTGATTCTCCGGACAGCGGACCAATAACAAAATCTCGATCAACCTGAGCCGGTATCAAAATCTGCACAGAAAGTGTAGAGTGCAGCTTCAGTACAACCGACCACATGTACTGGTAAGTGTTGAGCCTAACCTCGGCGAAGTAGTGATGAGGCTAGGACAAGCACCCACATATAACCTGAACAGTATAATCATGCTAGTGGCAACAGCAGTAAATAAAGAAATAACGCATAAATAAGGGGAAGGGGAGATACAGTGGGGGAATACAACATAAAGAATGAGAATAATGAAAAGAGAGAATTAAACCGAAAATCTTTAATCGAATTTAGCAATTAAAACAGCAAGGAAAACTGCACGGCATCACTCTTCGTGCTTTTACTCTCAACCTCACCAAATAAATAAATAGAACGACACGACATCACCCTTCGTGCATTTATTCTCAACCTCACCAAATAATTAAATAGAACGGCACGACATCACTCTCCGTGCATTAAACCTCTCATAATATACACGGCATCACCCTTCGTGCTATACACTCTTCCTCACAATATAAATAATGCATGCACGGCATCACCCTTCGTGCTTTACACTCCTCCTCACAAATCACAGAATCAATAACAATGTATAGATAAGTGTATCACAAAGAAACCAGTATTTTACCTATAATCAATAGCACAATGTAATCTCAACCTAGAATCAATATTCGAAAGTTACCAAATCTCAGTGAAATCAGATATGAGTCACCCAACATTTCAAATAACCCGCTAAGCATGCATAGTAGAATTTAAGGCTACAAAATAGACAAGAATAGAATTTCACTCGAATGCTAAGACTCGACAACGACGCATAGATGCTCATCACCTCACCTATACATCGTATTTAACAACCAAACATGTAGCAAATGAACACATAGTACCTATTCCCTCAAGGCAAAGTTAGACACGACACTTACCTTGCTCCGAAGGCCACTTAATTCACAATCATAGCTTTTTCTTTGGAATTCACCTCCAAACCACTCATATCTATTAAAAAATGACTCTATAATATCAAATATTGCTAAAGGAATCAATTATATTTCATAAATTAAATTTTCCTCCAAAAGTAAAAAAATTGACCCCGGGCTCGCTTGGTCAAAACCACGAGGTTCAAACCAAAATCCTTTTACCCATTCACCCCCGAGCCCGAATATGTAATTAGTTTTGGAATCCGACCTCAAATTGGGGTCTAAATCATCAAATTTCCGACATTCCTAATTTCTACCCTAACCCCTAATTCTACCATGAAAACTCTATATTTTTAGTTGATAATTCAAGAAATGTAATGGGTAATTGAAAGAAAATGGTTTAGAATCACTTATCAATAATTTGGGAAAGAAATAGCTCATGAAATATCGCCTCTCACCGTTTGGTTTTTGAGAAAAATAAATTTTTGGCTAAAATCCCATTTTTGAATTCTGTTAAGTGCTGGGCGACAATGTTCATAGCGTTCGCGAGAGCACTATCGCGTTCGCGAGACAGTGTTCGTGTTCGCGTAGGCTACCCCCCATGGCCTTCGCGTTCGCGATACATTGCTCGCGTTCGCAATGAAGGAACGATCAACTCTCCCCCAGGTGGGCCTAACACTACGCGTTCGCGAGTAGCTGGCCGCGTTCGCGAAGGATAACGCCCCCATCGCTTCGCGTTCGGGAAGAAGAAAATTTCAGCTGCCCAGTTTACTCTTCGCGTTCACGAGAGTACCTTCGCGAACGCGAAGAAGGACATGCCAGAACACAGACTCTGCAGAAAAACCAAATTTTCAAAGTCCAAAACATCCCGTGGCTTATCCGAAACACACCCGAGCCCTCGGGGGTCCAAACCAAACATGCACACAAGTCTAAAAACATCATACGGACCTGCTCTCGCGATCAATTTGCCAAAATAACACCTAGAACTACGAAATTAGCACCAAATCAAATGAAATTCTCATGAACACTTTAAAAATTTTATTTTCTCAACTGGACGCCTGAATCACATAAAACCAACTTTGTTTCTCACCAAATTTCGTAGACAAGTCTTAAATATCATAATGAACCTGTTCCGGGCTCCGGAACCAAAATACGGACCCGATACTAACAATGGCAAATATCAATCAATTCTTAAAAATAAATAATTTCCAAACTTTTAATTTTCATCAAAAAGTCATAACTCAAGCTAGAGACCTCCGAGTTCGATTCCGGGCATATGCCCAGGTCCCATAATTCGATACGGACCTACCGGGACTGTCAAAGCACGGATCTAGGACCATTTACAAAAATATTGACCGAAGTCAACTAAAATCAACTTTTAAGGTAAAAATTCTTATTTTCATTAGTTTTTAACATAAAACTTTCCGAAAACCTGCCCGGAATATGCACGTAAATCGAAGAGGATAAAAATGAGATTTTTAAGGATTAAGAGCATAGATTCGAGTTCTAAAACATAAGATGACCTTTTGGGTCGTCACATTATCCACCTCTAAAACAACCGTTCTTCCTCGAGCGGACATAGAAAAGTACCTGGGCTGGAGAAAATGTGGGGATATCTACTCTGCATATCAGACTCAGATTCCCAAGTAGCTGCCCCAATAGGCTGACCTCCCCACTGCACTCGAACTTAAAGGGTAATTCTTTGATCTCAACTGGCGAACTTGCCGGGCTAGAATTTCCACCGACTCCTCCTCGTAAGTCAAATCCTTGTCCAACTGGACAGAGCTGAAATCTAACACATAGGACGGATCTCCGTGATACTTTAAGCATGGACACATGGAATACCGGATGAACAACTGCTAAACTAGGTGGCAACGCAAACCTGTAAGCCACATCTCCCACTCTCTCCAGAATCTCAAAAGGTCCGATATACCTAGGGCTCAACTTGCCCTTATTTACGAACCTCATTACACCCTTCATGGGTGATACCCGAAGTAACACTCTCTCTTCGACCATGAATGCAACATCACGAACTCTACGGTCGGCATAACTCTTCTGCCTGGACTGAGTTGTGCAAAGTTGATCCTTAATAATCTTGACCTTATCCAAGGCATCCTGTACTAAGTCTGTGCCCAACAACCGAGCCTCTCCCGGCTCGAACCACACAACTGGCGACCGACACCGCCTACCATATAATGCCTCATAAGGAGCCATCTGAATGCTCGACTGGTAGCTATTATTGTAGGCGAAATCTGCAAGGGGCAAGAACTGATCCCACGATCCTCCGAAGTCTATAACACAAGCACGGAGCATATCCTCCAAGATCTGAATAGTACGCTCGGACTGCTCGTCCGTCTGAGGATGAAATGTTGTGCTCAACTCAACCCGCATACCCAACTCACGCTGAACTGCCCTCCAAAAGTGCGAGGTAAACTGCGTACCTCGATCAGAAATGATAGACACGGGCACACCTTGAAGACGAACGATCTCACGAATGTAAATCTCTGCCAACCGCTCCGAGGAATAGGTAACTGCCATAGGAATGAAATGCGCTGACTTAGTCAGCCTGTCCACAATAACCCACATGGCGTCGAACTTCCTATGAGTCTGTGGGAGTCCAACAACAAAGTCCATAATAATACACTCCCACTTCCACTCAGGAATCTCCATCTGCTGAAGCAAACCACCGGGTCTCTGATGCTCATATTTCACCTGCTGACAATTCAAGCACCGAGCGACGCAAAACACTATATCTCTCTTTATCCTCATCCACCAATAATGCTTTCGCAGGTCTTGGTACATCTTGGCAGCACCCGGGTGAATAGAATTCCGAGAAGTGTGAGCCTCTTCAAGGATCAACTCACGAAGCCCATCCATATTAGGCACACAAATACGACCCTACATCCTCAAAACTCTATCATCTCCAACAGAAACCTGCTTGGCACCATCGTGTCGCACTGTGTCTCTAAGGATAAGTAAATGAGGATCGTCATCTTACGGATCTCTGATGCGCTAAAAAAAGAAGACCGAGCAGCTGTACAAGCTAGAACACGACTGGGATTAGAAACATCTAACCTCATGAACTAGTTGGCCAAGGCCTGAACATCCAATGCCATCGGTCTCTCACCAACTGGAATATATGCAAGGCTACCCAAACTGACTGACTTTCTACTCAAAGCATCGGCCACCACATTGGCTTTCCTGGGAGATACAATATGGTGATAGCATAGTCTTTCAATAGCTTCAGACACCTCCTCTGCCTCAAATTGAGTTCCTTCTGCTTGAACAAATACTGCAAGATCCGATGATTAGTGAATACCTCACATGGCATGCCGTAAAGATAGTGCCTCCAAATCTTCAGTGCGTGAACAATGGCTGCCAGCTCTAGATCATGAACATGGTAATTCTTCTCATGAACCTTTAGCTACCGTGAAACATCAATACCGCACCCAGACCAATGCGAGATGCGTCACAATATACTGTATAAGATCCTGAACCTGTAGGTAACACCAATACTGGTGCCATGGTCAAAGTAGTCTTGAGCTTTTGAAAGCTCGTTTCAAACTCGTCTGACCACCTGAACGGGGTACCCTTCTGGGTCAATCTGGTCAATGGGGCTGCTATCCATGAATGCAGCTGGGGTATTTGTCAGCCCAAATGACATCACTAGAAACTCATAATGCCCATACCGAGTTCGAAAAGCTGTCTTAAGAATATCGAATGCCCTAATCCTCAACTGATGGTAGCTATATCTCAAATCAATCTTTGAAAACACCTTGTCACCCTGAAGCTGATCAAATAAATCATCAATCCTCAGCAATGGATATTTGTTCTTGATGGTGACTTTGTTCAACTGCCGATAATCTATACACATCCTCATCGATCCATATTTCTTCTTCACAAACAACACAGGTGCACCCCAGGGCGAGACACTAGGTCTAATGAAGCCCTTATCAAGCAAATATTGCAACTACTCCTTCAATTCTTTCAACTCTGGCGGGGCCATGCGATATAGTGGAATGGAAATAGGCTGAGTGGCCGGAGCCAAATCAATGCAGAAATCAATATCCCTGTTGGGTGGCATCCCAGGCAGGTTTGCAGGTAAAACCTCTGGAAACTCACGAGCAACCGACACCAAATATATGGAAGGAACCTTCGCACTAGAATCGCGGACATAGGCCAAATAAGCTAGACACCCTTTCTCACCCCAATGTATACGGGTGGAGGTGCAGTCCTACAATACCATAATCCCTACACAAAGCCGCCATGCTGCCTCACCCAAATATATGCAGGTGGAGGTGTATCACAATCCCAATCTCTACACAACTTGGCATAATAACTTTCACATAGTTCATGACTTGAAATTATAACATGTGGATACACAATCCATAGTTTGGAACATATCCTCAATTTATAATGCAATATGATAAGAGCATTTGAAACACGAATTGAACATATATCTTTATCACAAAACTCATCAGAATACTAGATTTGTAATCAACATCTTGGAACTTACAAGGATAATGGGAATTCCAATTCTTAAAGAAGAGTTTAGCCAACATACCTCACAATACAACATAAAGAGTGAGAATAATGAAAAGACAGAATTAAACCAAAAATCCTTAAAAGAATTGAGCAATTAAAATAGCAAGGAAAACTGCACGGCATCACCCTTCATGCTTTTACTCTCAACCTCAACAAATAAATAAATAGAACGACACGGCATCACCCTTCGTGCATTTACTCTCAACCTCACCAAATAAATAAATAGAACGGTACGACATCACCCTTCGTGCATTAAACCTCTCATAATATACATGGCATCACCCTTCGTGATTTACACTCTTCCTCACAATATAAATAATGCATTCACGGCATTACCCTTCGTGCTTTACACTCCTCCTCACAAATCACAGAATCAATAACAACGGATAGATAAGAGTATCATAAAGAAACCAGTATTTTACCCATAATAAATAGCACAATTTAATCTCAACCTTGAATCAATATTCGAAAGTTACCAAATCTCAGTGAAACCAGATATGAGTCACCAAACATTTCAAATAACCCGCTAAGCATGGATAGTAGAATTTAAGGCTACAAAATATACAAGAATATAATTTCACTCGCATGCTAAGACTCGACAACGACGCATAGATACTCGTCACCTTACCTAGACATCGTATTTAACAACCAAACACGTAGCAAATGAACACATAGTACCTATTCCCTCAAGCCAAAGTTAGACACGACACTTACCTTGCTCCGAAGGCCACTTAATTCTCAATCACAACTTTTTCTTTGGAATTCACCTCTAAACCACTTGTATCTATTAAAAAATGACTCAATAATATCAAATATTGCTAAAGGAATCAATTATATTTCATAAATTAAATTTCCCAAACTTTCCTCCAAAAAGTCGAAAAATCGACCCCGGGCTCGCTTGGTCAAAACTCGAGGTTCAGACCAAAATCCTTTTAACCATTCACCCCTGAGTTCTGAATATATAATTAGTTTTGGAATCCGACCTCAAATTGGGGTCTAAATCCTCAAATTTACGAAATTCCTAGTTTCTACCCTAACCCCTAATTCTACCATGAAAACTCTAGATTTTTGGTTGATAATTCAAGAAATGTAATGGGTAATTGAATGAAAATGGTTTAGAATCACTTACCAACAATTTGGGGAAGAAATGGCTCTTGAAAAATAGCCTCTCACTGTTTGGTTTTTGAGAAAAAAGAATTTTTGGCTAAAATCCCGTTTTTGGATTCTGTTAAGTGCTGGGCGACAGTGTTCATCGCGTTCGCGAAGCGTATAGGCTGCCAAGCCTTTGCGTTCGCGAGACAGTGTTTGCGTTCACGTAGGCTACCCCCCATGGCCTTCGCGTTCGCGAGACATTGATCGCGTTCGCGATGAAGGAACGATCAACTCTCCCCCAGGTGTGCCTAACACAATGCGATCGCGAGGAGCTAGCTGCGTTCGCGAAGGGTTACGCCCCCATCGCTTCGCATTCGCGACCAAGCCTTCGCGTTCGCGAAGAAGAAAAAACTTCAGCTGCCCAGTTTACTCTTCGTGTTAGCGAGAGTACCTTCTCGAACGCGAAGAAGGACATGCCAGAACACAGACTCTGCAGAAAAACCAGATTTCCAAAGTCCAAAACATCCCGTGGCCTATTCGAAACTCACCCGAGCCCTCAGGGCTCCAAACCAAACATGTACACAAGTCTAAAAATATAATACGGACCTACTCGCATGATAAAATTACCAAAATAATACCTAGAACTACGAATTTATCACCAAATCAAATGAAATTCTCAAGAACACTTTAAAATTTCTATTTTCTTAGTTGGACGTCTGAATCATGTCAAATCAACTCCATTTCACACCAAATTTCACAGACAGGTCTTAGATATCATAATGAACCTGTACCGGGCTTCGAAACCAAAATACGGACCCGATACTAACAATACCAAATATCAATCAATTCTTAAAAATAAATATAATTTTGATCAAAAATTCATAACTCAAGCTAGGGACCTTCGAATTCGATTCCGGGCATATGTCCAGGTCCCATAAGTCGATACGGACCTACCGGGACCGTCAAAGCACGGATACGGGCCCGTTTACCAAAAATGTTGATCGATTTGGGCAAACACACCCGGATCTATGTTTTGATGGTCCTGGTGGGTCCATATCATGATTTGGGACTTGGGCGTATGCCCGAAACCAAATTCAAAGATCCCTAACTTGAGTTATCACTTTTTTTCGAAATTTGAAAGCCTAAAGACTTAATGACTTAGAAGGTTTGACCACTGTTTGACTTTGTTGATACCGGGTCCGTATTTTGGTTCCGAAACTCGGTATAGGTTCATTATAATATTTATGACTGGACTATCAAATTTAGTAAAAAACGGAGTTAGTTTGACGTGATTCGAACGTCCGGTTGTTAAAATAGAAGTTCTAAAGTTTCTTGAAAATTTCATTTAATTTTGGTGTCTGATTCATAGTTCTAGGTGTTATTATGGCAATTTGATCGCGCGAGCAAGTTTGTATGATGTTTTTAGACTTGTGTGCATATTTTGTTTAGAGCCCCGAAGGCTCAGGCAAGTTTCAGATAGGCTACGGAGTGAAATTGAACTTTGAATCATAGCTGGTGCAAGTACAGGTTAATGTAAGCGACCTGCCTTAGCCTCGTCACTATTTCGTCGAGGTTAGGCTCGACACTTACAAAGTACATGGGGTCAGTTGTACCCATACTACACTCTGTACTTCTTGTGCAGATTTCGGAGTTGGTCCCAGTGACGTACTGTAGATTTGCTCGGATTCAGCTACCAGTGGAGACTTGAGGTATAGTTGTACGGCGTTCGCAGCTTTGAAGTCTCCCTCTACTTTATGTTAGTTGTGTGCTTTCTTTCAGGCAAATTTATTTTGTTTAGACCCTTGTTTGTATTATTCTAGAAGCTCGTGCACTTGTGACACCAGTTCTGGGATGGTATTCAGACATCGCTAGTATTATGGAGTATTCACTTTAATTGAGACTTTATTTCCGTATTTGTTTCTTTGTTAATAATTAATTTAAAAATTATGGTAAAATGGCTAATTATATTCTAACGTTGGCTTTCCTAGCAAATGAAATGTTAGGCGCCATCACGGTCCCGAAGGTGAGAATTTTGGGTCGTGACAACCGCCTCGTAGTCCCAAAAGTAAATATATAGGGGATCTCCCGAGGTACCGCCTCGTAGTCCCAAAAGTAAACACACAGCTCGAATCGATTCAAAATAGCAATTAACAACAAGAATTCTGCAGTTAAGGCTGATACAAATCAAGCAAAAACATGAATTCAACTAAACATGTTGCATAGATTTCAAATAAGCATTTAAGACACGTAGACATGCGATATGAGACTAAATAGGATAACTACACATGTTGGTATAACTCAATTAGGATGTAACATGCTACTACTCAATGAAAAACCAAATTTTACAACAATTACCCCGTGTACGCACTCGTCACCTCGTGTACACGGCGCTCACATATCACAGAAGTATCACATCAATACCAAATCCTCAGGGGATTTCCCCCACACAAGGTTAGGAAAGCCACTTACCTCGAGCCAAGCTCAATCAATCAACAAGAACTCATTTTCCTCGATTATCCAACTTCGAATGGTCCAAATCTAGCCAAAAATAATTACATACTATAAATACAACTATAATAAACTAATCTAATTAATGAAATCAAGAATTTAACAAGAATTTCGAAAATCGCCCCAAAACGTCGACCCAGGCCCACATCTCGGAATCAGGCAAAAGTCACAAAATACGAACACCGATTCACTCACGAGTTCACTCATACCAAAATTACTCAAATCCGGCATCAAAATCCCAATTGGAACTCAAAAATTTGGTTGAAGAACTTTTCAACTTTTTCCCCAATTTTCTCAACTCAAATCCTTAATTAAATGATGAAATTAATGATAGATTAGTGGAATATAACCAAAAAGGAGTTAAGAATCATTACCCAATAGGTTTCTCTGAAAATTTCTCAAATTATCGCCTCAATCCGAGCTCTCAAAGTCCCAAAATGAAAATAAGATCAAACCCTCGAAATTTTCCCTTTTTTGCCCAGTGATCTCGCACCTGCGATGCCGCACCTGCGGAAAAACGATCGCAGGTGCGGATTCCACTTATGTCTAGGGTTTTCGCTTCTGTGGACCAGGGATCGCTGGTAACGATCCCGCTTCTGCGGAGACCCTTCCGCTTCTGTGATCCCAAAGCCTCCCAGGCCTCTCCGCTTGTGCGTTCAACCTTCCGCAGAAGCGACTCCGCTTCTGCGGCCTTCTTGTCGCACCTGCGACCACATACCAAGCTCCTTCAGACCGCACCTGCGATCCACCTCTCGCACGCGCGTGTACGCACCTGCGGCCAACCCCTCCGTAGGTGCGATGACACCAGAAGCTGAAAAATCACCAGTCCTCACAAGTCCAAAATTAATCCGAAAATTATCCAAGACACACCCGAGGCCCCGGGGACCTCAACCAAATATATCCACAAGTCCTAAAACACCATACAAACTTAGTCGAGCCCTCAAATCACATCAAACAACAACAAAAACGTGAATCACACTCCAATTCAAACTTATTGAACTTTGAAACTTCAAACTTCCACAACCGATGCCGAAACCTATCTAAACACGTCCGATTACCTCAAATTTTGCACACTAATCATAATTGGCATTACATACCTACTCCAACTTACGGAATTGGAATCCGACCCCTATATCCAAAAGTTTACTTCCGGTCAAACTTCCTAAAAAATTCGACTTTTGCTATTTCAAGCCTAACTCAGCTACAGACCTCAAATTCACAATTCGGACACGCTCCTAATTCCAAAATCACCCAACGGAGCTAACATAATCGACGAAACTCCATTTTGGAGCCGTCTTCACACAGTTCCAACTACGGTCAAAATTCAAGAACTTAAGTTTTCGTTTTAGGGACTAAGTGTCCCAATCACTCGAAAACCAAAAACAAAACCTCCCAGCAAGTCTCATAAGCAGAAAAAGATACGAGGAAAGCAGTAAAAAGGGGATCAGGGCTAATACTCTCAAAACGATCGGCCGGGTAGTTACACATATGTTATATCAATATATGCTATATTCATATGTTGTTGTTGCTACAACTTAAGTATTAATATACATAAGTTGTAGCAACAACAATATATGTATATATATTAATACTATATTAACATATGCTATATTCATATGTTGTTGTTGCTAAAACTTAAGTATTAATATAGCACTACATCTTATAGAACTATATATATATATATATATATATATATATATATATATATATATATATATATATATAGAAACAACAAGAATATAATTGAATTAACATATGTTATAGTAAGTTTTAATAGAATATAATTGAATTTCTAATTGGTCTACGGATGAAGTATCCGAACAAGGTACTAATAAGGTGATCGAGAATAAAACATTCAAGATTATGTGTGTGTGTGTGTGTGTAAATACAAAATATTGAATATTTCAATTTAGGGTGTTAAATTAATTAAATATTATGTACATATATTTATATATGCATACACAGATAGGATATAATGTCCATATAAAAGTAATTTAAAAATACACACACACACATATATATAAGTATTAAATATTATTTATTTAAAAGCTATTTATATAAATTGACTAAAACCGACCGACTTCGGTCGGTATTTTTATTAAATTAATATTTTAAAAAATTTAAAATTGAAATTCCGATCGAATTCGGTTGGAAAAACTTAATTAAAACATATTTCGTTTGGTAAATTATATATATATATATATATATATATATATATATATATATATATATATATATATAAGTCTTGTTATATTAACCAATTGCCTTGGGCGAGAAAGAATAATTTTAAATATACCGACCGATTTCGGTCGGTATACTTGAAACATTTTAATTAAAAATATTTTTGGTATATAATATGCAAGTATGATCAAGTCTTGGTCAAAGATTGATCAATTTCTGACCAACATTGGTCGGAATTTTTTTATCTTGTGGGACCACTATTTTCGTTGTGAGAAATATTTTCTTTCACTTTTGCGACCAATTTACTTATTTTCCGACCGATTTCGGTCGGTATTTTTTGGACGGGTTTTGCTAGTTTTTTAGTAGTGAGCTAAGCCAAAATTAGTTTTAAAAAGAGTAAGGAGGCAAACTTGGTGATGAAAGATTGATAAAAATTTATTCAAATTTGGGTAGTGGTTGCTCCTATTCAAATATATATGATATTTTGTATAACTCATTAAAATTCAGGTTAACAAAGAAAGATAAAAGAAAATCACTTGGTGCTTATCAATCCATCAAACAAGTTTCTCTCAATCCTCACCCAAAAGCCGCCTTGATATTATGAATACGGCAAATTGTGATAAAACTCAAGTTCATACAAACCACGAACATAGTAATTAGAACCTAAAACAGCCCGGTTCAAAAATACATGATGTACTTGGGAAAAGAACCAGGCAAAGAAACCCAAGAAACACAGAGCTGGTTCAAGCTCTACTCCATCACGAAGTTGTTGGTCACTTTATTGACCAAATGTTTGCCATAACAAGCACCTTCAAACTTCTTGATCCCCCCCATGTTCTGCACACACACATCCAAGGGTTCTACTTCCGCGTCAAAGTTGGGCTGTAGGAGAAATGAAACATACATCATTAGAAACTAACATAAAGTCATACCATCGTTTTTTTAAATTTAATTGTCAAAAGAAAAAGAAAAACTTTAACCTCATAAAAATAAGCCACACAAACACGGTATTTGCCAGTGCTGTTGATGACTCTATGGAGTGTGGATTCATATAACCCATTGGATAAAATCTGCCAACAACCAATAGAGATGAACAACTTAAGCAGAGGTGTAAAAATGATTAAAAAGTTCAAAGTAAATTGCATACCTTGAGCATATCACCGACGTTACATATAAAGGTTCCTTTTATAGGGGCGGCAGGGATCCATTCACCAGATTTGTTCTTTACCTTAAAATAATTCAGCATGATTTGTAGTGAAACAAAACCAGCAATATATTTCATCAAAGATTCAGCCCAATAAACCAGGATGAAAATTAGATCATAAAACAAAGTGTATAAGAGAAGGCTTTACAAGGGAAATCTAGGGAGTAGGCATGCTTTAAGGACTTGGAAGCTAATATTTCTCGGTAGCTCTCAACGAAAGGAGCAAAATCGGAAAAAGGAATATAATTGTACCTCAAGGGCAAGGATGTTATCGTCCTGGTTAAGTAAGGTCAGCAATCCTGTAAGCCGAGAAAAAAGAAATTCATGATTGCCAATCAATAAGTGGAAAGAAACATCCTTGAAAAGATATTATGAAGTTTTACCATAATCAGTGTGAGCTCCACTGAGAATTATTTGATTCCAAATAGATGGACAACACAGAAAACAAAAGATATAACTCATTAGAAAACAGATAAACCAATAACAGGGAAAAAACAACTCGAAGAACAATACCATAACTTACAATCCAATATCTTTTTTTTTAAATTAACTTACCAACCAATTGTGCTCCTAGCGTTATCTTGTATATCTGACGATGGTGAAGGAGGGTAACCAATTGTTCTTAAGACCCAGAATGGATCTTTGCTTATTTTGCTCTCTATTTCTTTTGCCGATCCCGCTAACGCTAGGGAAATACCCCTCAAAATGTTACGGGATATATCTGCCAGATGTATTATACAAAAGTTCGCCATTTCTTGTATGTGAATTTGTCAAAAGATTATATATGTATATACAGAGAGTAAGGCACCTGTGCACTGGTTAATATAAAGCTCCATCAACTGTTTGAAATCTGGTGGGAAACTTGGCCTGCATAAGAAAAATATTGTACCAAGGCCAAACAAAACCAAGAAACACCAAAACTCAAAGTCGTCATTTAGCAGTCAATAGTATAAAACTAACGGAAAAAAAAAAGAGATTTGAAGATGTACAACGAGATAGAGAGGAAGGGGTTCGTGCCAACCGAATGTATTGCAAGTATCTTGTTTACCTACCATAAGTTAGGACCTTGCAAAACTTCTCCCAGATCTCCATACATCCCTTCTTTTATTTCTCTATAGAACTGCAATGCATCAAACATGATTTACTAACCAAAACAGCACCAATTACTAATTATATTAACGAAGTATTTCTATAAAAGCTTTGTCAAGAGACATGTGTAAATAGAAAGTAACATCGAGAGAAGTTACATTGCAAACAGTAGAGATGTTGGACATAGTTGAAGAATGGTCTTTAATAGCAAAAATAAAAATTTCTCATTTTTGAGAAGAGCTTTAATCAATTTGTGAATGGATTAAGGATAAAGTTCAAAGTTGAGCCGAAAACACAAACAATTAAAAAGACCTTACTTGAAAGGGAACCAACCATATCCGACGAGACAGAGAGTAAATAGGAATAAAAGACATTATTCACATTGTTTAAAAGCGCTCACGTACATCAATGGCTTCTTGCATATCAGGGACGCCTGTAGTTATATTCTCATGGATTGCTTGGTAACCTCTGCATTCAAGATACATAGGCAATCATTAGTTAAGATAACATAACGACATTGTAATAATTCAAGATATTGGGTAATGACAGGAACCGACCTGTAGCCAGTTGAGGCAGAAAGTTTAAAATTCAGTTTATCTTCAGAAGGTTGATCAAAGTATTTACGTGTGATTCTCCTTATCTCTTCCATGAAGGGAAGCGGGATACCATGGCCGGTCTGAAAAAATGAGAAACAGAGAATAGAAAGAGGTTAATATAGCAACTTTTGAAATTCTGTTTTGTTCCATGATTAGTTCTTACGAAGGAGACACTTAATGAGCCAAGTAAATAAGCAACATCTTCTATTTTTATTTTTATTTTTGTAGTGAGCAAGACCAGCAATAACGTCGATAGAAAGAAATATTAGCAGGAGAAGAATAATTACCACGTAAAAAAAGCCTTCGTTTTTGCATGCCTCATCTAGTTTTTTCACCACTTCAGCTATACTTTCATTTTGCGATTCGTGTAGTTCATCCCACTTCTGTAGAAGCGGACTTATGTCTGTTCCATATGAAACACTAAAATAAATTTTTACATAACCAATGGAAACTTTTTTTAAGCAAAATTTTAATAACCATGTCCTAGAAGAGAAGATAAATTGATAGTACGCAACAAAAAATAGGCCTTATTACTAAGTTTTAGAATTAGAATTAAAAATTAAAAGCAAAATCATGAGAACTTTAAAACAGAACTTCAAAAGTGGCTCGGAAATTCAAACCTATTAGAGGGATAGACTTAAATTCCTTAGCCATGGTGCTGAAGAATAAAGAAGTGGAGAAATGATATTTAGACTCTAATAGAGAGACTACTCTTTGCAATGCTATGCCTAGTTGTAGGTAGCACGTATATATATATAGAGATATAGAGAGACTACTCTTGCAATGCTATGCCTAGTTGTAGGTAGCACACATATATACTCTCTTGTTTCAATTTATGTGAACTCATTTGGCTAGACACGAAGTTTAAGAAAAGAGATAAAACTTTTGAACTTGTGGTATAAAATGAGGCACATATATTTTGTGTGGCTAAATCATTGCATAAAGGAATATTGTTTTCAAATAAAGAAAGTGGTCATTCTTTTTGGCACGGACTAATAAGAAAATAAGTTCACATAAATTGAAACGGATGGAGTATAAGATACTATCTCCCTTCCAGTTTACGTGAACCTATTTCCTTTTTGGTCTGTTCCAAAAAGAATGACCCCTTTCTAAATTTGGAAACAATTTTGCTTAAACTTACAATTCTACCCTTAATGAGAAACTTTTATAACCACACAAATAATTTGGGCCCCCTTTTGAATTGTTTAGGACCACAAATTTCAAAAGTCTTCATCTTTTCTTAAATTTCGTGCCCAGTCAAACAAGTTCACATAAATTGGAACGGAGGGAGTATGAGAATATGGCAGGTACGCACATAAAACGCATTAGCAAACAAACTCTCTTTTCTTTCATATACTAGAGCATGATGGGTTAATCTAAAAGAGATCGTTTCGTTCGCAAACAAAATTATTCCGGACTTTTATAGTCCTAAGATTATAATTCCGGGACTAATAATCACTATAATTTCGGGACTAATAATCCCTCGATTATTTATTACTATTTGATTTATTGGATTAAAAATGAGATATACAATGTATAATCTAAAACATGTGTTTGATTTGAAACTAGATAAACTTGAATAAATCTTTTGTTTTCAATTTTAACCTTGATAATTTTAGTGAAGTAGATACATTTGAACCATTTTTTAAAATTTAATAACTATTTTAATTTGTTACTGTATAAATTTTGGTTATGCTAACCTTTGGTGATTGATGAAGTTTTGGGGTGAAAATTCCAAAAGTTCATTGTCAATCCGGAGATGATGATCTTGGAACTCGCACCCTTAAATTTGGTGATGAAATTTGATTTCTCATTCCATGATAACATTTGGGGGACCACTCTTTTATTGTAGCTTCAGCTGGGTTTTTCAGTTTAATATATTTGATATTTAGGTCAATTTTTTTTGTGGTAGAGCGTTTAAATAGGAATGTGTATTTGCAACTGATTGATGAAGGCTGATGGTATCTATTTTGGTTTGTTGTAATCTTCCGTCTTTTGATTTGAAGTATTTAGCTCCATGGCAGTGACAAAAAGCATTATTGCATTTCATAATCCAAAACATATATATTACAAATGAAGAGGGCTGATGGGCTAATATGGTCATTTTTATCATTTTATCTAAGGATAGCTAACATTGGGATGGTTTATCTCACCTTTCATGTGTAACGACTCGATCGGTCGTTTTGAGTGTATTAGCCTCGATCCCCTATTTACTGTTTTTTCCGTATCTGTTTCTGCTTAAGTGACTTGCCGGGAAGTCTTGTTTTTGGTTTCGAAGTGTTTTGGGACACTTAGTCCCTAAAACGGAAGCTTAAGTCTTAGAATTTTGGCCGTAGTCGGAATTGTGTGAAGACGACACCGGAATGGAGTTCTGACGGTTCCGTTAGCTCCATTGAGTGATTTTGGACTTAGGAGCATGTCCGGACTGTAAATTTGAGGTCTGTAGCTAATTTAGGCTTGAAATGGCGGAAGTCAAATTTTTGGGAAGTATGACTTTTTGATATCGGGGTCGGATTCCGATTCCGAAAGTTGGAGTAGGTCCGTAATGTTGAATATGACTTGTTTCCAAAATTTGAGGTCAATCGGACGTGGTTTGGTAGGTTTCGGCGTCGTTTGTGGAATTTGAAAGTTTAGAAGTTCTTTAGGCTTGAATCCGGGTGTAATTGGTGTTTTGATGTTATTTTGAGTGATTCGAAGGTTCGACTAAATTCGCATGGGGTTATATGACTTGTTGGTATGTTTGGTTAAGGTCCCGGGGGCCTCGAGGGTATTGCGGATGCCCATCGGAAGGAAATTTGGACTTAGGCATTGCTGGTTTCTTTTGGTGTTCTCGTGTGAGCCCGTAGGTGCGGCCCCATAGAAGCGAAGAGGAGGACGCATCTGTGGGCAAGGCTGGGTTGGACTGGAAGCGCAGGTGCGAGGTTAGGAGCGCATCTGCAAAACCGCAAACGCGGAAGGGGAGGCGCAGATGCGGAAAAAGGCCTGAGTGGGAAGGATCGCAGAAGCGGGCAGAGCCCGCAGGTGCGAATATGTGACCGCAGATGCAGAATATGGGAGCTTAAGTGGGATCCGTACCTGCGATGGAATTTCCGCAGGTGCGGCGTCGCAGATGCGACAGGAGGTCCGCAGGTGCGGTTTTGCTCGGCAGAACCTATACATAGAAGATTTCGATATTTTTCACAATTTTCACATTTTGGAACTCGAATTTTGGAGGATTTTGAAGTGTTTGCTGAGGTAAGTTCCTTGTGCCTATTTATCTTCAATAATGGTGTTTACCCACTAGTTGGTGAGTTTTTGAGGTGAGATTTGGGAGATTAAGGCTTGGGAATTGGAGAGTGAATTTTGGGGTTTTGGAGGGAGAAATGATATTGGATTTTGATAAATTTGGTATGGTTGGACTCGTGAGTTAATGGGTTTTCGGGTTTTGTGATTCTTGTCGGGTTTTGAGACGTGGGCCTGGCGGGCCGGGTTGAGCCTATTTCGGATTTTGACTTATAATTTCGTATTTATTTCTTGTGAAATTGATTCTTTTAGCCTATATTAATTATATCGTACGTACTGTTTGTGGCTAGATTCGAGGCATTTGGAGATTGATTCGAGGGGCAAAAGTATTGCGGAGTAGGATTTTTCGCGGTTTGAGGTAAGTGAAAATTTTAAAACGGGTCCCGAGGGTATGAAACCCTGGATGTTGGTATAATGTGACTATTTTGGAGGTGGCGCACATACTAGGTGACGGTCGTGTAGGCGTGCACCATGGGGGGTTATGACTTGGTCCATCCTGTGAGACTGTAAAGTCGAATAGCTTATTTTTAATTACTTGCTCTCTCTGTGTTATAGAAATTTGACTGCAAATCATGTTAGAAATCATACTTAGGCTATGTGATGATACTGTTGTGACCCGCAGAGGTCGCGTACTTGTTGAATTATTTGTTAATTGCTGTCTTGCACTCAGACATGGTTTTACTTGCGTATCATATCTCAGTCTCTTCTTGATTCTTGTTGATACACTATGTTATTTTGTTTAGGATGATCTTTATGATTTCTGAGAGCCCGAGAGACTAGACAGGTTAGTGACTGAGTTAGGGCCTGAATGTCGAGCTGTGAGCTATATGTATGTATATGAATCGAGTTGCATGCCGCAACGATTAGGGCTGTATATGGATCGGGTTGCACACCGCAACGAGCCGCAGGGCTGTATATACATATGGATCGGGTTGCACACCGCAACGAGTCTTATGGCTATTTATATGGGATCGGACTGCACGCCGCAGTGATATAACGCTTGGGCTGAAGGAGCCCCTCCGGAATTTACACACCCTTAGTGAGTGCATGTAACTATTGAGTGTGAGTACTGAGGGCTGAGAGCCGAGTGATTGAGCTGTTGTGACGAGTTGAGTGACTGTTGCCCTAAGAGGTTGTACTTGCTTTTTCATTTGTTGATGCGCTTAGTTGCTATCTGTCATTATCGTGAAATTTATGAAAGATTCTATATCCGGATTTACCTTCACTTTAACTGTATAAAATTGATTTGATTGAACTGCCGGATTTGAAAGCATGTCTAATTTTTGCTGGAATTATTGAAAATGAACTGTATTTGTATAGCTCGTCACTACCTTCTCAGTTCCTTATTTATTCTATTACTTGCTGAGTTGGTTGTACTCATGCTATACCCTGCACTTCATGTGCAGATCCAGGTGTGTTTGATCACGGAGGTCGTTGAGTTCGTGCGCGATCGAGTACTGGAGACTACGAGGTAGCTGCCGACGTCCGCAGACCTTGTCTCTCCTTCTATGTTTTCTTTCTTTTTAGTATTGATACTTAGACACTGTTTGTATTAGACTGGATATCTAGATGCTCATGATTCAGTGACACCCCGATGTCGGGCTATTTTTCCGCACTTATGTTTTTGGGTTTTACCCCCGTTTTATGCAAAACTCTAGTTAGTTTAAATGTCTTAATTCATTTATGTTAAATTCTGAAAGTGTTTTGGAAAGGTCGACTTGCCTATTATCAAGATAGGCGCCATCACGACGGGTTAGGTTTTGGGTCGTGACAAGTTGGTATCAGAGCCTAGGTTACATAGGTCTCACGAGTCATGAGGAGGTTTAGTAGAGTCTTGCGGATCGGTACGGAGACGTCTGTACTTATCTTCGAGAGGCTGCCGAACCCTTAGGCAATTTCACATTCTTGAATTCATGTCGTGCGAATCTGTTGATTCTAGTGACAAAACATTTATTGTTTCATTGTCTCACAGATGTTGAGGACTCGTACTACTGGGCAGGATAGACAACCACCAGTACCACCAGCCAGGGCCGTGAGAGGTCGAGGTCGCGGTAGAGGCCATGGTAGGGGCAGAGGTGCAGCCCTCACAACAGCTGGGGAAGTACTTGTTGACCCAGTTCAGGAGCAGACTCCAGTTGTGGACGAGCTTGTGGGACCAGCTCAGGCACCACCCGTGCCCATTGTGATTCCAGGCCTTCAGGAGGCCTTAGGTCAGATTTTGACCGTGTGTATCAGTCTTGCTTAGGCGGTCTCTGTTCCGGCCTCAGCAGCCACTTCTCAGGCTGGGGGAGGTGCTCAGACTCCCGCCGCCCTCACACCAGAGCAGGTGGTACAGGGATTCCAGACACCGGGGGCACCACCAGCCCAACCGATTGTCGCTGCTTAGGATTATGTTGTTCGTGCTATGCCTGAGGATGAGCAACATAGATTGGAGAGGTTTGGGAGGCTCCAGCCTTAATCTTTCAGTGGTGCAGAGGGAGAGGATGCACAGGGTTTCTTGGACAAGTGTCAGAGGATACTCCATACAGCAGGCATTCTGGAGACAAGTGAGGTCTCATTCACTACCTTTCAGTTCTCTGGGGCTGCATTCAGTTGGTGGGAGGCTTACGAGAGGCATAGGCCTGTCGGCGCAACACCCCTTACCTGGCAGCAGTTCTCCGTTCTCTTTCTGGAGAAGTTCGTGCCTTAGTCTCGCAGAGAGGAGCTGCACAGATAGTTTGAGCAGCTTCTTCAGGGTGATATGTCTGTGATGCAGTATGAGATGCGATTTTCAGGGTTGGCCCGTCATGCTATCTGGTTGGTTCCCACAGACAGGGAGAGGATCAGGAGGTTCATAGATGGCCTCACTTTTCAGCTGCGATTGCTTATGACTAGAGAGAGAGTGTCTGGTGCTACTTTTGATGAGGTTGTCGATATTGCCCGTCAGATTGAGATGGTTCGCAGCCAGGAGCGGATCGAGAGGGAGGCCAATAGGCTTCGTGGACAGGGTGAATTTAGCGGTGTTCCTTCTGGGGGCAGTTCCACTACAATAGGGGTCGTCCTTTCAGACATGCTCAGACGGCTAGCCCAGTCCACTGTGGTGCATCATCTGGCCATGTTTCATACAGTTATCAGCAGGGCCATTCATCTCCCAGTGCCCTCCGAGCTCAGAGTTCGTCCCGTGCTCCATCGGGTTAGGGCTCGTCTATGCCAGGTCCTTCTACTAGTCATCCCGGTGCTCGGGGCTCCCTTCAGTCCCCAACTCCAGGGAGTTGCTATGAGTGTGGAGAGTTTGGCCACATCAGGAGATATTGTCCCTACCTTACGGGAGGTCTAGCTCAACAGGGAGCCAGTCTATGTCATCAGCACCAATTTCCTTATATTTTGTGGTCTCATTACATGTCACAGTTGTAGGTTCATCAGGATATTTAATAATAATGCTGAAAAAGAATGTAGAAAGATAACATTATAAATAAACGAAAAGCAATAATGCAGCAATAAAACTTGAAATTGTCAATAGGTACGACTCGATGTCTCGAGTAATTATTTCAAAACAAAATGTTGAAAATGTCTTAAATGCCCAAAAACTATTCCAAAAATAAATCATTCTAGTTTTGCCAAGGCTACCCGAGTGCTCGGCGAGCCTAGGATGGTACAGTAGTCCAGTTCCTGAGAACGACTCCTTTTCCTATTGTCTGAATAGTAAGGTCTTCCTCCACCTCCTCCTCTATGATTGCACTGCAGTCCATATCTTCCTCGTCCAGAAAAAACTTCCTCATGCCGGCCAAAACCTCATCTTCCTCGGATCCCCAAATCAGTCTGGCAGAATGTCTGGTGCAGCGGTGGTATGGGTTAATCCAATGGGTAGTAAATATCATGCCATAGCGGTGTCCAATCTTTATATTCTTGCATGGTATATCCATACACGAGACCAAATGTTGTGCCATGATGTTTTGGTTGTATCGGTTCCGTGATTCCTTGAAGCTTTGGACCAAGAACCTTGCCTGGTGCATACCCCAACCACATCAGTATACTTTCTATCTTGTTGCTCCACCAACATCCCTCGATTGCGTTTACCCACTCAATACTGTGGTATATTTGTCCTCCTAATTTCCTCTTATTTTCGATAGCTGGCACAGTCTAGTTTGTGCAGATAGGGTTACTTCTATCTCCGTGAATTATCACCTCTTGATGATTCCACTCAAACATCACAGCCTGGTGCAGAGTAGAAGCGATTGCCCAGCTGCGTGCATCCATGGTCATCCCAGTAACAAGTTGTAGGGCCCATCTGCAGGTTAAGGTTGATTTCTCCAATAGTGGCTCTCTGAGACCCATTAAATTCCTTCATGTTCATACTTCCCATCCTATCTCATGTAGGCTTATACCTAGTCTTTTCAAAGTAGTCAGCGACCATATGTTCAAACTCAAACCCCCGTCTATCAGAACCCCGGCAATGAACTTGTGTTCATATTACACATTGATGTGCAATGCTTTGTTGTGACTCAACCCTTCTGGCGGTAGCTCATCTTAATGGAAAGTAATCTTGTGACTCTCTAGTATTTGCCCCACCATATTCATCATTTCCCACTAGTGGTACCGGTAGGCACATAAGCTTCACTTAACACCTTCATCGAGGCATTGTCCCCCTCTCGAATATGTTCAATGGATCCCTCCTGATCCCATTCTTCATCAGACATTCACTCCTTCACCCCTATGATCAGGAAAAGGATTATTGCGGACATTCGGTGTGAACTCATTTGCTTGTATAACTTTAATGTCAATCAGTGTCTGAATCTTGTCTTTCAACATGCAGCATTCCTCGATAAAATAACCCTTCATGCCTAAATACTAGGCACAAGACTTGTTGGGGTTAACCCACTAGGAAGGGTTTTCAACAGCAATAGCAGGATTGGGAGTGACATAACCAGCGGCCTTCAGTCTCTCATATAGTTGATCTATGGGTTCAGCGATAGGGGTGTATTGTCTGGGAGCTCCACGGTCAAAGTTTGGTCGTGGCTTTGGGTAGTTTTGGCGGGCGGTATAAGGCTAATGGTAATATACATGTTGGGTGTTGTAGGTATGGTAGGTGGTGACATTGTATCAGTATTTTGGAGGTAAGGGTTGATATGTGGGTGGAGGTGTTTGATAAGTAAGGGAAGACTTAGGGCACTGGGCTACCATCACGACACCTACTTCTTTATTCTTCGAAATACCTCATGACTGTAAGGCTTTGTCGGTGTCTTGCAGCGCCTCAACATTGGTCATCATACCGCTCTTGATCCCTTCTTCTATCCTTTCCCCGAACTTGATGATATCAGAAAACTTGTGATTCTCTATAACCATCAATCTTTTGTAATATTGTGGATCTTGAGCTCTGAAAAAGAACTTGTTCATTTGTTCTTCTTCTAGTGGCGGCCTCACCTTGGCGGCCTCTGATCTCTAGCAAGTAGCATACTCCTAGAAGGTTTCTGTTGGCTTCTTCTTGAGGTTCTGGATATAGAAAATGTCTGGCGCATTCTCTTTGTTGAACCTGAATCTATCCATGAAATCGGATGCCATGCTTACCTAGTTCACCCATTTCTTCGGATTCTGGCTAATATACCAATATAAGTGATGTGCCGTAGAATTTTGGCACATTTGATACCAATTATATAGACTTTAGCTCATCTTTCAATGCATTTTTAGTTAATTCTTATGAAGTTTTGGTGTTTTGCAGTGCATGAGGCTTGAGGATCCAAAAATATGGAAAAGAAGTCAAAAAGCCACAAAAGGGCAGAAATGATGCAGGTATGCGGTCGCATAAAGCATATGCAGACCGCATAACCATCGCAGACTAAAGTAGATTGTTGGTTAACTGAAGAGGAGAAAATGCGACCCATTATGCGGTCGCATAACGATTATGCGGACCGCATAGTGATCGCATAACTGAAATCAAGAAAGCTGAGAAGCACTTATGCGGAGGAATATGCGGTTGCATAATGTATATACGGACCGAATAATTGAAATACAGTCAA
The DNA here is from genome assembly GCF_000390325.3 of Nicotiana tomentosiformis. Lineage (NCBI taxonomy): Eukaryota > Viridiplantae > Streptophyta > Magnoliopsida > Solanales > Solanaceae > Nicotiana > Nicotiana tomentosiformis. Next base: position 178,668,243 of record NC_090813.1, read on the forward strand.
GAGCTGGGTTTGGAGACATGAGATTATGCGATGATTTTGAATAATATGCGGACTGCATACGTGATCTGCGACCAGTATGCGGTCGCATAAATGCTCTGCAGGGTTATTTTTATCCAATTTTGGCTCCGACTTTTAGCCCACTATAAATAGATTTATTAGGGTTTTTGTGGGGCAACTAAGTCAGAAAAAGAGATTACTTTTGGAGCATTAAATGCACCATTGCTTTGGAGACTTTTGAAGAAAGAATCTTGTATCTTTGTAAGCTTTATGACTCTATTTATCGCTTTGTTCTTAGATTTTAGTATGTGTAGCTAGTTTTAATTACTAAGGTTGTGAACCCTAGATGGGTGTAATGTTAATGGATGTTTACCATTGAATATATATGTTAATGGATGTTTACCATTGAATATATATATATAATGGTTGGTTGATATTTATTCAATTCTTATGCTTCATGTGATGTTAGTGGTTGCAAACATTAACTAATTCCATTTCACTCTATCTTCACTTGGAAAAGTGGGCTAGGGTTTGGTAGAATTGAATATCAAAAACTCAAGGCTTTAACCCTTGTTTAATGAAATCGCCTAGGAATAAGTGGGTTCCATTTGGCATAAATTGGTTATTTTCAATCGCAACTTTTTTACATTTGGGAAAATCTTAAAGAGTAGATATTACCCAACTATTGAAAAATATTGGGTAGTCACTTAGAAACCATTTGTATATCAAAGAACCTTCTATTAAAAATATATTATATTAACACCGATAGAATTATATTCCACCAATGGGGACACAACCTTGGTTTTCTTAATCAAATTAATTACAACCCCACAATATTATACTTGTCTTCATTTCACTCAATTACAACATTCTTTTTTTTAGCTAACGGAATAGGATTACAAATTAAGTCAAGTTTCACACCATTCAAGTAACCTTTTCACACCTATTCCCTGTGGGATTCGACCCCAACCTAGTTGGGTTATTATATTTGACATCGACCTCTTTACACTATTTATTAAGGTGTAATTTGAGCGTATCAAATTTTGGCGCCGTTGCCGAGGAATACGGTCTTGAAATTACTATTTGGTGTGTGTTTTACTTAACATTTTTATTCCATCACACTTTGCTTGCTTTGCTTGGTGTGCTAGATAAACATGGCAGAGTATGGCGAAGAAGAGAATCCTTTTGCGGATATAGATGAGTACATCGAGGACACAAATGCCATTGTCCCTCCGCGAGTTGAGGCTACTACCTTCAAAGTGGAACATGGTTTGATCCTAATGCTTAAAGCAGAGGGGTTTTTTAGGAATTCTACCGATGATGATCTAACACAACATCTTAGAAACCTCTTGGGTGTGTGTGCGATGCACAAACAGAACAATGTGTCAGATGATGCCCTAAGACTGAGGGTATTCAAGTACTCACTAGTTAGAGAGGCAAGGAAATGGATCCAAAATCTACCACCTCACTCCATTCACTCTTGGCCTGAACTAGTTCGTGCTTTACTAGCCAAATGGTTCCCACAAAGTAAGAAATCCGAGCTCAGGGATAAAATTTTCTTCTTCAAGCAACTACCGGGAGAACACCTACATGAGGTGTGGGATCGGTTCAAGCTATACCTAGTGAGGTCGCCTAATCATGGTTTTTCGGACAAAATCTTGTTAGAAAAGTTTTACATGGGTTTGGATCCGTTGAACCAATCCATAGAAAAGAATGCGGCGGATGGATCTTTTATGGACAAAACATTCACAAGGATCACACAAATTCTCGACAACATGGCAGAACACAATCAAGCTTGGCACTTGGAAGATACCACGGGTGCAATTGCATACGGTACTCCCTCTTTGACCAACATGATTAAGGAGAACCAAGAGAGAGATCAAGTAATTGCCGGTCTTGCCACAAACACTAATGTGTTAACCAAGATGTTCACTGAAAACCAAACTAAAAAGGTAAATGTTGTGGAAGATGTGCAACCCTTATCAAACGAAGATTGCGAGGAGGCAAACTATGTCCATAATTCTCTAGGTGGTTATCATCAACAAAATCAATGAAGGCCTAACCCGCAAGGGCAAGGCCATCAACAGTGGCACAATGATCAAGGTGGATCAAGTCAAGATAATTGGAGCAACAACAACAATAACTATGCAAATCGGAGTTCAAACCCCTATGCTTCACCAAAGGGGAAATACTCTAACTCATCACATTATAAGGAAGGTTCTTCAAGTGAGTCCAAGTTGGAGAGCATGCTTGAAAGAATATTGCAAAATCAAGAAAGGGGCAACACTACAATGAAAAACATGGCCGAACTTGTGGGGTCACACACCGCATAAATACAAAAGCTAGAAATGCAAATGAGAGATTTGTCAAGAGAGCATAATCCAAAGCCGAAGGGCACACTCCCAAGTGACAAAATTGCAAACCCTAAAGGAAATGGGAGTGGTCCAACTTCTCATTGCATGGCAATCACCACGCGAAGCGGAAAGGTACTTTAAGGAGAAAATGAACAAATTGTTGGAGTAGATGATCTTGAGTAAGAGGTTGAGGCACATGTTGAAGTTCCGATTGTTATTGAAGTTGAAAAGCTCCCAAAAGGATTAAAAGTCTAAGAAGAAAATCATGAAAAGGTAAAGGAAAAGGCGAAAGAGACACCAAAAGCTCTAGCACAAATTCCTAGACCTTCCCCTCCGTTCCCTCAAAGACTTGCTAGGAGGGTTGATGATAGCAAATTTGAGAAATTTTATGACATTCTCAAGCAATTGTCGGTGAACATACCATTTATGGAAGCCTTTCAAGAGATGACGGGTTTTGCTAAATACTTAAAGGACTTGATAACCAAGAAAAGAACCACTAAGAATGAAGTGGTGAATGTGACTCACCGAGTTATCTCCATTATTGCAACAACCACCGTTGAAAAGAAAGAAGACCCGAGAGCATTCACTATTCCATGTACTACTGGCTTGCGAAATTTTGCAAGGGCTCTTTGTGACAATGGGGCTAGCATTAACTTGATGCCTTTTGCCATTTACAAGCAATTGGGGTTAAGCATGCCGAGACCTACAAGCATGAGGTTGCAAATGGCTGATCGTTCAATCAAAAGACCAGTGGGAATTATTGATGATGTCCTAGTGAAAGTGGGAAAGTTCCTCCTTCCGGCCGAATTTGTGATCCTTGACTGTGCCGTTGACAAAGAAATCCCTATCATCTTGGGGAGGCCATTCCTTGCTATCGGAAGAGCACTTATGGATTCATAACGAAATGAAATCAAGTTCCGAGTTAATAATAAAAAGGTCACCTTCCAAGCAAGTAAGGGTATGAAGTTGCCATATGCATATGAAGGCATCTCAGTCATTGATGTTGTTGATGAGGTAGAGGATGAAAGTGAAATGAAGATGGAAGAAGAATGCCTAGGTGAGGCTTTGGCGGCAATATTGGTAAATTTCGATGGTGAAAACATGGAGGGGTATGTGGAATCGATGAATGCATTAGAAGGACGTGGGAATAGAGCTTTCTCTTGACTTAGAGAATAGAGCCACTCCCCCAACAAAGCCTTCAATTATTGAGCCTCCACAACATGAACTCAAGCCACTTCTACCATACTTAAGGTATAAATTTCTTGGCTCTAATGATACTTTACTGGTAATCGTTTCTTCCTTGTTGAATGATGTGCAGGTAGATCATTTATTGAATGTCCTAAGGGAACATCAACAAGCCATTGGGTGGACAATAGCGGACATCCGAGGGATTCCCGTCAGAATCTGTGAGCACAAAATACAATTGGAGCAAGGAAGCAAACCTAGTGTGGATCACCAAAGAAGATTAAACCCGTCCATGCAGGAGGTGGTGAAGTAGGAAATCATCAAGTGGTTAGACGTCGGGGTAGTCTACCTCATTGCCGATAGTTCTTGGGTGAGCCCGGTGCAATTTGTGCCAAAGAAAAGAGGCATGACCGTTATCCAAAATGAGAAAAATGAGCTCATCCCAACAAGGACTGTAACCGGATGGAGAGTTTGAATGGACTTCCGGAAGCTCAACAGTGCCACTTGCAAAGAACATTTCCCTATGCCTTTTATTGATAAAATGCTTGATCGACTAGCGGGAAGGTCATTTTATTGCTTTTTGGATGGATACTCCGGCTATAACCAAATCAACATTGCATTGGAAGATCAGGAGAATACAACATTCACATGCCCATATGGGACTTTTGCTTTTAGTCGGATGCCATTTGGGCTATGCAATGCTCTGACTACCTTCCAACGGTGCATGATGTCAATTTTCTCGGACATGGTGGAAGATTTCCTATTAGTGTTTATGGATGACTTCTCTGTAGTGGGTGATTCCTTTGAGCATTGTCTTGACAACCTTAGACAAGTAATCAAAAGATGTGAAGAAACAAACCTTGTACTAAATTGGGAAAAGTGCCACTTCTTGGTGGATGAGGGCATTGTTTTGGGCCAAATATTTCCAAACAAGGCATAGAGGTTGACCGAGCAAAGATTGAAATCATTTCTAAGCTTCCTCCACCCATTTCAGTAAAGGGTGTCCGAAGTTTTTTGGGGCACGCCTGCTTCTATAGGTGTTTTATCAAGGACTTCTCAAAAATTGCAAACCCCATGTGCAAGCTCCTTGAAAAAGATGCTACGTTCGTATTTGATGAAAAGTGTCTCAAAGCATTTGAGGAGTTGAAAGAAAAGCTCACCACGACACCTATTATTGTCACACCGGATTTGTCTCTTCCATTTGAACTCATGTGTGATGCCAGTGGTGTAGCCATTGGGGCGGTGCTTGGTCAACGACATAACAAAATCTTTTATCCTATCTACTATGCAAGCAAGAGTCTCAATGGTGCTCAAATGAATTATATTGTGACCGAGCAATAATTTCTTGCCATTGTCTATGCTTTTGAAAATTTCGGGCCTATTTCTTAGGATACAAGGTGATAGTCTACACTGATTATGCTGCTCTTCACTATCTTATGGCGAAGAAGGATGCCAAGCCAAGATTGATTCGATGGGTCCTTTTGTTGCAAGAGTTTGACTTTGAAGTCAAGGATCAAAGAGGGACAGAAAACCAAGTTGCGGATCACTTATCTAGGCTTGAAGAAGCAGGGAGGCCAAAAGAGAACTTTGACATCAATGATGCTTTTCCAGATGAGCACATATTGGCATTGTCTGACACATTCACTCCTTGGTATGCTGATATTGCTAACTATCTGGTTAGCGACCTTGTCCCCGATGGATTAGAAACATATCAAAAGAAAACGTTCTTGCGGGAGTGTAGGCAATACTATTGGGAGGAGCCCTTCTTGTTTCGTATTTGTGCCGACAACATCATTTGGCGATGTGTTCCGGAAGATGAAGTAATGCCAATTCTCAAAGCATGCCATGACTCCCCAGTTGGGGGTCATCATGGAGGAAATCGGACGGCCGTGAAAGTGCTTGAATGTGGCTATTATTGGCCATCTATCTACCATGACCCGAATCAAATGGTCAAGGCTTGTGAGCAATGTCATAGGCAAGGATCAATCTCTAAAAGGCATGAGATGCCTATGAAGTTTGTAATGGAGGTCGAGATCTTTGATGTGTGGGGGATTGATTTCATGGGTCCCTTTGTGAGTTCTTATGGAATGAAATATATCTTGGTGGGAGTGGACTATGTCTCCAAGTGGGTTGAGGCAATCGCCTTGCCCAACAATGAGGCAAGGAGTGTGACCGCATTCTTAAGGAAGAACATTTTCATGCGGTTTGGTACTCCACGGGCCATCCTTAGTGATGGTGGTTCTCATTTCTGCAACAAGGCTTTCACCGGGCTGCTCGAAAAGTATGGCGTTAAGCACAAGGTGGCCACACCTTATCATCCTCATTTGAGTGGTCAAGTTGAAGTTTCCAACAGGGAGATTAAAAATATCCTAGAAAAAACTGTCAATGCAAAGAGGACCGACTTGTCAAGGAAGCTAGATGATGCATTGTGGGCATATCGCACCGCATTTAAGACTCCCATTGGCACCTCACCGTACCGGTTAGTCTTTGGTATGGCGTGTCATTTGCCCGTGGAGCTTGAACTGAAAGCCATGTGGACTTTGAAAAGGTTGAATCTTGGCTGGGCTGAAGCTGCTAATCTGAGAATGACACAACTCAACAAAATGGAAGAATTCCATCTTCATGCCTATGAGAGTGCAGCCATGTATAAGGAACGAATGAAGTTTGTTCATGACAAGAAGATCTGGAAGCGGGAATTCAAATTTGGTAACTTGGTCTTGCTCTTCAACTCGAGACTCAAGTTATTTCCGGGCAAACTCAAATCCAAATGGTCTGGCCCATTCAAAATTGTGAATGTGTCCCCTTACGGTGCTATTGAATTAGAGTCAGAGGACGGACTTCAAACTTTCAAAGTAAATGACCAACGGGTTAAGCATTACCTGGGCACAACATAAGACAAGCACTTGGTAGAGCAAATTTCTCTCAAGGATAGTCCAACCCCCACCACTGAGTAGCCCAAAAGGGACCAACATCGTTGTGCCGCAACGTTAAATCAAGCACTTCTTGGGAGGTAACCCATGTGTGGTAAAATTTTTTTTTTTAGTTGTCAGTGATTGAACAGGTTGACATGTGTATTAGAGTGCAGGTAGCCCAATTTACCATGAAACAGAGTGCAAGGACTAAAGCAAAAATGGTGGATCAGGGGTTTTCGGCAACTATGCAGTCGCATAATGACTTTGCGAACCGCATAGTGGTCGCAAACACGGTTAGAGAATTTGGGGAACTTAGGTCTAAAAACTACGGTAAGAGTTCAAGTTCTGCAGTCCGCATAGTAGTTATGCAACCGCAGAATACATTGCAGAATGGGGGTAAAATAACTCAGCTCTAAAATCATCGCATAACACATATGCGACCACATAATATGTTATGCGACCACTTACCCACCGCAAAACGTCCAGGTATAAATCTCTAACACTTGGCATACTGTCAACCCCACTCACACACGAACACTTAACGACTCTCACAAAATCAAAAACACAAAAACAAAAGAAACGAAAGAAAAGCCAAAAATATTTTAATCACGCACATAGATCACATATCAAGGATCGGAATTAAGGAATTTACCTCGCTCATAACTCAGATTTCACCTTCATCTTGCTTCGATATCTGGTATGTGACTCTTTCACTTTTTTTAAAAAAATCTTTTTTATCTTCTTTTTCTTGTGGATTCATTGCATAATGTCCATCGTTTGAATTGAACTCCATATCTCGTTTTTGTTCTCAAACATGTGCGGTGGGTACATGTGTGGGCGATTGGTGATTAAATGTTTGCCTACGAGTGTAGGGAATTATGTAGGTGGGAGGCTTGACCATTGTTGACTGAAGAAGATAATCTTTATGGCCTATATAATTGGGTTGTGATCCGCAAAGTCATCGCAAACAAGACCCTAGAAGGCCTAGTGATGTGAACTTATGCGACCGCTTATGCGGTCGCAAAGGTGTTTTGCGGACCGCATAGCTACCGCAAATACAATCAGTTAAACTACCTTTCGTGTGTGCAATTCTGCGATCCCTTTGCAGTCACAAAACTAGTTTTGCGGTGGTTTTTGCGATCACATATTCCCTTAAGTCTGGGGTGTGAAATTCTACGATAAGTTTGTGGTCCGCATAGTGGGTATGCGACCGCATAACCCATCGCATAAATTGTTTATCTCTGTTATTTTTCCTCCATATACTTTTTATGATATGCCCACCACTCACACACTATTTTATTGCAGGAATGGCACCAAGAAAATCTATTGAAATACGATCACCACCTGCTCGTGGAAAGAAAAGAGCTGCTCCGAACCAACAAGCACAACAATCTAAACGTCAATGGCCGGAAACCACCCGCAACACTTCTGAGCACTCCTTCCAGTCTGAAGAGGAGGGGGAGCAGATGGACATCCTGCCATTAGTTGACCTACAAGCTGAAGCAAGGCAGAAGAGCGGGGAAAATTTGAGGTTTGGGGTCCTAGGCTCATGGAACCTATACAAAGAGGGGATAAGAAAGAGAAACATTCTCGAGGAGAAACAGTTAAGCCTGAATGGTCTGAAAGAGAACTACCCTCACATAATTGAAAATATTCAAAAGAGGAAATGGGGATTCTTCACGGATGCCCTAGATGATTACAATGAAACACTTGTGAGGGAGTTCTATGCTTCGTATGCTGCCTCAAGAAATGCTGAGCAAAGGAGGAATAGGATATTTTTGGACTCCGTTCTAGTTCGAGGGGTTCAGGTTCTCTGTGACGCAGGCACAATCAATGATCTATTCTTTGAGGACTGGTCATCAGGTACAGCTGAATATGATGCAAAAGTAACCAACAAAGATAATGAGCGTACTTGGATAACATTAGCAAAAGGAACCCCCTCCTGGATTGACCCGCGCCACAAGATTTACAAACGGGATTTCACCCAGGAGGCCTGATATTGGCTCAGCTTTGTTTGCTCCCGTCTGATACTGACTAGGAATGAGACAGACATTAACATTGAAAAGGCCCTCATAATTGCATGCATCATGTCGGACATCAAGTTTGATGTGGAACACATTATCTTCAAGGAGCTGGGAATTATGGCAAACCAAAAGCAAACCTCTCTTCCTTTCCCATGTTTGATCACCGCTCTTTGCAAAGCTGTAAGCGTTCCACCTGTCCCGAAGCATGATCGTATGGAGAAGGCTCTCCAGTGCATTGACATCACTCAGCTAAGTGATGCAGTAGACAAGGAAACAGACATCCAGCTCGAGGTCTTATTCCCTCATGCATCAGACTCACCAGCACCTGCACCTTCTCTCCCATCAATGTTTGACACTCCTGTTGCTCCCGCTGATTCCTCAACCACTCCTCAGCCTCAGCCAAGCACTGCACAACAACCTTTTTCCTTGCCAGCTATCGCAAAGCTGTGTCTACTAGCCCAGCATGCCAGCGCCAAGGTAGACCGGCTGACAAAGGAACTACAAAAACTCATCAAGCAAGCATTGGGTCCCATCCAGGCATCAATGAGTGCGCTTCAACAACAGCATAAATCATATGAAGATCACCCTACGTACTTTGAAGTGCAATTTGAAAAGGTCGAGCGAGGCGAGGTTGGAGATATGCCACAACTTAGGAAAGATGTTACTAAGCTAAAAACAGAGCTGCACAAGCTGCAGAACTTAGAATTCAATTTGACTTCTCTCCTTCCGGACGGCGGTGAGCAGGGTACAAGCACCTCCATTCCGAGCCTAAATTTGGACTTCTCCAACCTCATGATAGACCCGGAGGCACAGGATGCAGAGACTTTAAAGACTCCAGCTGCCATTGTCCATATTGACACTCCTTCAGAGGAGGATTCTGGAGAGTCAGAAGGAGAATCTGCTGATGGAGTGACTGGAGATGAGGAAACCGATGAGAAAGCATTGGCAGAGGAAACTAAGGGTCAGCGAGACTATAAGGGTAAGCAGGTGGCTACTTCTACAGAGGATGCTTCTACAAAGGTTCAGGTTGCAGAGGAAGCAGACGTGCAGAAAGCAATTGCACATTCACTTGCTGACATGGTCGCCAGGGCATATCCAGCAGTTCCCAAACTCCTACTTCAGCCACACAGCAGGTGGAGCTTCCTACTCTAGCCTCAAAGACCACTACCACACATTCTGAGGTTCCGCTTGCTAGTGCTACAGAGTCTGGAGTTGATCCCACAGTTGCCCAGCATGCTCCAGACCCTCCGAGCGCCTAGTGCGCCACAGGAAGCCCCTAAACTTTGCTTTTCAATTTTTCTGCATTGGGGACAATGCATGCTATTAAAGTTGGGGGTGGGGTAGATATTTTGTGTAAATAGTTGTATGAAATCCCTTTTCATAAATCCCTCTTCTTTAAATCCTTTTTCTTTAATAGTATAGACTGGTAGCTAGTAATAAAAATTCCCCTTGGTTTTGCTTCGCCAGGTTCTTTTCCAAGGGTGTAATAGTAGAACCATGGAAGTAGCATGGAACGTTTTGACTTTTTTGGTGTGATTGTCTAGTTTCAAGAATGTAAGGAAATCTTTGGTGAATAAATTGTACCTTTCCTTCTTTGACTTTGTATGGTTAGCCACTCTGGTGAACTTGAGGCTCGCTCTTTGACTTTATGTTTACTCAGAATCTTACATATCATGTGATAAAAGCTGTGAGTTGCCTTGAATTCACTTGAAGGCTGAAACTATGTTGAGTCAAATAGTTCATGCATCGTGAGTGAGTGAGGATTTGTGTAAATAATACGCATGCTTAACTTGTGATGTCTAGAACTTGCCTGGTTGGTTTCTTTGTGCAAATCTCAGGCTAATGGTTGGGTGCTGAGACGATCTTAGGCTATCTTTGTGACTTTTAGCTAATTTTGACCAAATATTGACCTCCCCGGTACATAAATTACCCTAATTACTCCCGTTGAGCCTTTAACCATTTCTTTGGCTACCACATTACAAACCTTTACCCCATTGTGAAATAATTTCTTCTTTTGAACCTAACCCTCCTTGAACGAGTAAGAATGAGGCTAAAAGACTAAGTTGGGGGTGCTGGTACAAAGTGGAGATTGGAAAGGTTGACACTAAATGTAGAAGAAACAATTATGGTTCCTCAAAATTGTATATATATGAAGAAACTCAAGCTCCGAAAAGAAATGCTTTTATGTATTAAAAAAAAAAAGAAGAAGAGAAAAGTGGAGTCTTGTAGAAATTGAATAAACACTTGGAGGTGATTCGTTGTCGGTAACTCGAGGTTGATCAATGCTATGTAGTAAAGAGGCAAAGTATATGTAGAGTTCAAGGAGGGTATAGCCACTACATTCCCAGATATTCATCAAACCCATCCCGAAACCTACATTACAACATGTGAAAAGACCCAGGTGATCTTTAGCCAATCATTCCTGAGATAGGAACAAGTTAAAATAAGGGCAAACATATGGACTGATACTTGTAACATGTAGCTTTCATTCAGAGTGAAAGAGTGTTTGATTGCATCCCCTGTAAATATGTGTGAGTTGGGGATTTTCTTTGTTATGAGCGCGCATGAACTGCAAGATTTAACAGAAGTTAGGTTCTTGAAGTAGAATACGAGTGCACTTAGCTGTAAGTAACATTTTGTCAGTTTGGTTGAGGCTCAAAGTTTACAAGTTGATTGGTCGCATTGTTAAGTGATATTTGTCTTCCATGAAGGGTCAATAAATGAAGTTACATGTTTGTTAACTGACAGTCAATACCATCTACGGTCACTACTGTTCGTGAATTGTCGACAAGAGTTTAGAATAGGATAATTTTTGTTCTAGTTGCTTGAGAACAAACAAGAGTTTAAGTTGGGGGTGTTGATGTGTCGTAGAATTTCGGCACATTTGATACCAATTGCATAGACTTTAGCTCATCTTTTAATGCATTTTTAGTTAATTCTTATGAAGTTTTGGTGTTTTGCAGTGCATGAGGCTTGAGGACCCAAAAACATGGAAAAGAAGTCAAAAAGCCACAAAAGGGCAGAAATGATGAAAGTATGCGGTCGCATAAAGCATATGCGGACTGCATAACCATCGCAGACTGAAGTAGATTGTTGGTTAACTGAAGAGGAGAAAATGCGACCCATTATGCGGTCGCATAACGATTATTTGGACCGTATAGAGATTGCATAACTGAAATCAAGAAAGCTGAGAAGCACTTATACGGAGGAATATGCGGTCGCATAATGTATATGCAGACCGCATAATTGAAATACGATCAAGAGCTGGGTTTGGAGACATGAGATTATGCGATGATTTCGAATAATATGCGGATCGCATACGTGATCTGCGACCAGTATGCGGTCGCATAAATGCTCTGCAGGGTTATTTTTGTCCAATTTTGGCTCCGACTTTTAGCCCACTATAAATAGATTTATTAGGGTTTTTGTGGGGCAACTAAGTCAGAAAAAGAGACTACTTTTGGAGCATTAAATGCACCATTGCTTTGGAGACTTTTGAAGAAAGAATCTTGTACCTTTGTAAGCTTTATGACTCTATTTATCGCTTTGTTCTTAGATTTCAGTATGTGTAGCTAGTTTTAATTACTAAGGTTGTGAACCCTAGATGGGTTTAATGTTAATGGATGTTTACCATTGAATATATATATATAATGGTTGGTTGATATTTATTCAATTCTTATGCTTCATGTGATGTTAGTGGTTGCAAACATTAACTAATTCCATTTCACTCTATCTTCACTTGGAAAAGTGGGCTAGGGTTTGGTAGAATTGAATATCAAAAACTCAAGGCTTTAACCCTTGTTTAATGAAATCGCCTAGTAATAAGTGGGTTTTATTTGGCATAAATTAGTTATTTTCAATCTCAACTCTTTTACATTTGGGAAAATCTTAAAGATTAGATATTACCCAACTATTGGGAAATTTTGGGTAGTCACTTAGAAACCATTTGCATATCGAAGAAACTTCCATTAGAAATATATCATATTAACACCGATAGCATTACATTCCATCAATGGGGACACAACCTTGGTTTTCTTAATCAAATTAATTACAACCCCACAATATTATATTTGTATTCATTTCACTCAATTACAACATTCTTTTTTTTAGCTAACAGAATAGAATTACAAATTAAGTTAAGTTTCACACCACTCAAGTAACCTTTTCACACCTATTCCCTATGGGATTCGACCCCAACCTAGTTGGGTTATTATATTTAACATCGACCGCTTCACACTATTTATTAAGGTGTAATTTGAGCGTATCAATAAGGCATCTCCTGTGATACTTCGCATGAAAAGTTTCATGCGGATTTGTTCGTTCTTGCCTACTCTTACAAGTTTCTCACAGTAGGTTCTTAAATGCACATTAGGATCACCGTTGCAATCAAACATCTCAAACTTAGGTGATTTGTAACCCTCTGGCAGTTCCACATCCGGCTGGATACACAAGTCTTCGTAGTTCAAACCTTTAACGCCCTTCCCAACTTCGACACTCTTGAATCTTTATGTCAGTTTCTTTAGTTCCTCAGCCATGTTTCGGATGAGCAGGTCCTTCACTATTGGTTCAGGTATGTAGAGGTTTTGTTACAAGGTGTGTGGTAGGGTCTCCATGTATATCGGGTTGCCTTGGTGTGTTCCTGGGACTTGGGTATATGGGTGATCATTGATTGAGGTTTGAGGGGGATCGGGGGTATATTGTGGTGCGTTTTGAGTATGATAGGTGGTGTTTTGCGGATACTTGGTTGGGTGATGGTGGTGTTGTTGAGGGGTTTGTACTGGTGGGGTTTTAAAGTTTTGAGGGGGTGCGGGGTTGTGATACTGGTGCATTGCGGGAGGATTTTGTGGAGCTATGGGTTGTGGATTTTAGGCTTGGGTGTTTTGCGGTGGTGTTTGATTCTGGGTAGTGGTGTTCTGATGGTTGACGTCAGGAACATTTAGAGTAAGGGGGAGGTTTGCGAGATTTCAGACTTGTTAAAGCTCCCCCTGTAGCTCCACAATTTTATGTTCCAGCTGTAGGACCAACTCATTTTGTCCTAGCGTACTTCTTCCGTTTGAGGTTTCAACATTTTCTGCCATAGTAGAATTGTCATTTTGATTACCACTTAGATCATCCATCTTCCCTTTGCCTTTGCCTTTGCCTTTGCTTTTTGGGTCAGTATGTGGAGGAGGAGGTGGAAGACCTATGGATCTAGTGTGGTATGCCGATGATGCCAGAATGCACGAACCAATCTTTGGGAATATGAGTAATCAAAAAGAGAGAAAAACAAATATAACCAAGCCAGAAAGACGAAGTAAAGAGTGTTTGCAATATTTAAGCAGGTAAGGTTAAGCAATAATTCACGTCTTAATTTGGGGACCTTATTGTGCCCGAGGTAGGCCTAAGCGACATATAGACTTGGAGAAAATTCATGCCAACGTTGCCTCATTCCATTAATGCAAAAATAAATCAAATCAACCTTTACAAAATCGAAGTAATAATATGAAGTCACTAATGGCACAAAGCCTTATTACATTGAAAGCTAACGAAATCTAATCTAGAAAGCAATAAAGGTCATTATCTCCTAATCTATTTGGTCCCAGAAGGACCTTCTCTATGATTGGCTCTCTTGACTCCATCAATCACACATCCTAGGTCGCGCATCTTGAGTAGCAAGTAAGCCATTGCCAGCTTTCCTCCTTCATCATAGCCATACCTAGACAATCTTAAAGCCTCTTTCTCATCTTCCCTTCTAGCTCCATCAGCCCTTGCTCTAGGTTCTCCAACCTCTCTGTCGACTTATTTGCAATCTCCTTCCATTCCTTGATCGCCTCCATATCCATCTTATGTTGTTCCAGATGCTTAGGTTCAGATTCGAACACTCTTTTATATAGCCTCTTGTACTTCACATGTGCCTCAGCCACCTCATCTATGATCCTATCTTTCAGATTGACCCCTGGTTTGATGTCCCCGGTTATATCATCCTCCAACCATAAGAGATAGTAGTACATGTGACCGCGTGATACCCGTCTGATTCAATAGTCTCTCCCTCCACGATGATTATTTGATTCCACATGTGTTGGGCCTCGAATTTGAATAGGATAACATCTCTTTTGAAATTTGCTATATATTGAACCATGTTGGAAACCCGAGATATGACTCGTTTCCTCCCAGCTTGTCTTATTACCCTTATAAGAGCATAAGGGTAGATGCCTTGTAGTGGTTCCTTTGGGCCTGATGATGAACTCACTACTAGGGAACCACTCGAACATCCAATGAACTTGTTCGTCTGTCTGATTACTGAAGAAACACACCCAGCCTACAGCATTTTCAGGCTTTGCAAACCTGTCTGGAATGAATTTCATCTTCGTTGGATGATGACTGGCTACGTAGTTATTCAGTTGCCTATGTAGAAGGTCCTGGCAATAATTTCCCCTCTGAAAGTGTTCTAGTAGCCAAACTTGTAGTCGGAGATTACAACCTTTGAAATGTATGAACCCATGCTTGCACTTATGCAGAGCGCCATACATCTAGGCTAGGATCATATGGATGATAGTGTATTTCTGCCCCTCGATACCCTACATCACGGTCCTGGTGACCATGGCTAAGCGAGTGTGAATTCTCCCTCCTTGCATCGAAAAGATTAACAAATCCAAGAAACAGACTATGAAGACATAGACCCTGCGGTGTATATTCATCCTAAAGAGGTAATTGCTAGCTCCTCGTGATGCAGGCAATATGATTTACTGTGCCCATATCGCTAATAAAGAAATTCAAAGGGGATGTATGATTTCTTCAAGCAGACTAGTTCGTCGTTCTTTTTAAAACCTAGTATCTTCAGAAAATCACGTGGGGTACGATTGTCTGGTACCAGCAGACTCGGAATATCCCATGGTAACTTGGCGAAACCCCCTATTTCTTCCACAAGAGGAGTCATTTCTATATTGACAAATCGGTAAACAACTCTCTTTTCATCCCAAAATATGGTGGCTCCCTCAATTAATTCCCTATTGGGTTGAATATTCAGCAAAGATGGAAACTTACCCAGTACTCTCCTAACATGATTTTTGTCTCATGGTGCTAGGTCATTCCACCAGTCAATTAGCAGAGGCGGGATATTCTGGACCATAATAAACTTGGGGATTTCGTGCTTCATTTTCTGCAAACAAAAATATGTTAACCCTTATGGTCAACATGTTGGCACATTTTTTCTCCAAGTAATGCATATAATATAATGATGTCCTTTGGGATTATGGAAATCCCTTTGGATTTTGGACAAGGTTTATCTAAGTGGATCGATGCGTCAATGATGTTTCAACCCATACTAGGTTTATCATGATACATGTACATTTCAAATAAGAGTGTGGTTTCTAGAAGGGTCTAGAGTAGTACTCTCAAGTTGATGACTTGAGAGGGAAAAGCACGGGACTGTCGACTGCACCGCTGATCAACTAGTCTACCGCTAATAAGCCTTTCCGGTTTAAAAGGGTATTTTTAGGAAAGCACGGACACTCACCAAGTTACGCTATGTTGATAATAAGCACGAGTGGAGTATGATGTTGAAAGCATGCTTTATGCTTTAATAGTAACACATTGCCAGATATCTGCATGATGAAAGTACGTAAAACAGTAAATAATATGATAAATATGAACAAGAGCAAGAAAAGAAAAGAGGAAAGACAAAATAAAGAAGTCAGTTTAACTCGTGAAAATGTGCAAGAACGTAATTAAATGAAGTAAATAGGGAGATAGGGACGGGAAAGACATGATATAGCAGTCTTAAACAAGATAAAGGAAATAGGGAGGGGATGTAGATGTCATAGCAGTTTAAGCAAATAAAGGAAATAGGGATAAGATGTACATGTCATCAAATAATCCATTAATCCACATAAGCGAAAACTTCATTATGGTAAGAGTCTAAGTATTTCCCCAGCAGAGTCGTCATGATGTAGCGCCCCTTTTCCTTGTGAAAGCGGGTTTTGACGTATGACTAATCTACTAAATGGATATTAAAAAAGATGAGTCTCCACCTAACGATTTTAAGGTGCGTTAGGGCACCTATTTGCAAATAACTCTATTTTAACTAGTCTGTGTTGCCAAAGATTGGGTAAGGGCCCAAATTACCTCAAAGAGAAGGTGTTAGGCACTATTCGAGGTCCATAATTATGGGTCCCTGCCAAAATTAACGCTATGTGGGATTATTAGATTATAATTTTCCTATGTGATCATGTAAGTGAAGGAAGGCATGTAATTTAAAGGTTCAACTACGATGTAAAACAAGTGTAAATAAAAATTGCACATGTGAAGGAATTAAACTATATAAATGATCAGTAAAAGTCTTTGTAGATTACAAGGTACAACCTAATTGTTCTAATTTGGAGAACAATAAATATATAAAAGGAGGGGGGTTCCTAAGTTTTTAGCCTAAAGGATCACCCCGTACAACATAAATAATACTTCGCAACTCCCTTATGGTAGGGGTTGCTCATATTATTCAGTGGGCACAGACTATCATCTATTGCTACCCAATTACTATGTTACAGTTATTTACCTAAAGCGCTCAAGTCAATTCTTAACTGTGTACTATACGTGCAATACTCGTCCCATACCTAAGGTCCAGAAGGCTTTGGACCTACTATTTGGGTGGTTCTAGACTTTACATAGGGTGCTCAAAGGATAAAACTAGGGGCACATTCAAAACATATAGGACTACACATAAAAATAATAAATGGCTCAAGTTAGCCTCCACACATAAGCAACAAAAGCACGCGGGCAGATTTCATATTTGGCAGTAGGCAGTTTCATAATCAAGGCATATTAAAGTCGTTAAGCCCTATAGACATGGCTTCTATGTGATCCCAGTTTAAAATGTCCTACAGGCAGTGCTGCTATTTCAGTCTATCGAATTTGTAGATTACAGGTATTATAAAACTTATATACATTTTCTCTCATTGATTTTCACAATGGGGCAGTGAAACCATTTGAAAACTTAGAATTACCCATGTTTGATCCTATTGGTATGCTTCTAAGCGAATAACAGTGTCTTATAGGTAGGTTCTCTAATAGTTGGTATTTAAACATAGATTCATCATGCATATCCCTATAGACATGTTGTCTGGGTGGGCGGTGTAATAGGAACATCAAAAGCAGTTGATTAGTTAATCAATTAAGGTACTATAAGCATGGTATCTCGATGAATATTGGTGAAGGCATATATTAGTGCATTCCTATATGCATGCTATCTAATAAACATATTGCTATTGCACAATTTAGCAAATAATTATTGATGCTTGATTTCTAAAAGCATGCTATCTAATAACCCATAGAAGTAAACATCTGAACAAATAGAACACTTAAACTCTTTACAAACATGATTCTGATGATGTACGGGTATTAGATAAGTTAAGTAGGTAAAGGTTTGAATTCCTATAGGCATGATTTCTATTAATGTATAGAAATAAAGCATGTCATACAAAGTAGCAAACAAAGCATATAGACCCTATAAGCATGCTCTCTACATGTTCATACGAAATTTAAGGTATACCCCTTCCCCCATTCCACTAATTCCCCAACTTTTTCGTCTACATATTATTGCAGGCCCAAAATAATGAATATAGGTATAAATATTACACATTGACAACTGCTTGCCCAAGAGCATACCCAAATGAAAATAACCATGTACTGCCTGGGCCTTTAACAGGCTCACTTTCATACGAATAGCAAACCCAACCCTGCTCGCAAATGTGAACTCTTGTTCGCAAAGGGGAGGCTCGCAATTGCGAGCCAAATAATCATGAAGCAATTGGTCAAAACTCGAGATTCAGACCAAGCTTCCACGTTTTCGTTACTTCATGATATATCATGTTTTATGCCTTATTTGCTACATGATTATTTGACTTCCATGACATAGTTGTTACTTGTCATTTAGTTATCCTTGTATTAAATTGTCCATTCTTCCATGATTTCATACTTATTTGCTACTTGTCTCTACTTGCTTTACTTGCATATCAAAATTGTCATATGTCTTAATTGTATTATAGTTTTGTAATAATTATTGCCTTCTATAATGTAGTTTCACTTGCATGAGTTGTTAATTGGTAGATGCCGATAAGTTGGTAAAGTTGAGACATTCGAGTTATTAGATATTTTATTGATTATTATGTAATTCTTCATTTCCTCGTACATTTACTCTCTTGCTGTAGAAATTCTTGTAAACTTTGGTTGTTGAATTGCTATTGTTGATTGAATTTGTTTGGGGAGTGGGTTGTATGCCACAACGGAAATTGAAAGATAATGAAATGAAATGGTAGAATAAGGCCGGATTTTGATATTGAAAAATGATGATATGGTGGGATCGGGTAGCGCACCGCAACCGTTTTTATATGTTGTACTTATTGTTATTGTTGAGTTGGCCTCGACATTTTTATATGAGATTACGAGACGTGTTATTCTTGACTTTCTGATAATGAGGTTTGAGTTCATTTTCATGAGTTAATTGATTTACTTCCACTTTATGTTTCTATTCCTGTTATTATCATTATTACTGCGTACAAGTTATTGAAAGTGGCCCGCTTTAGCCTCATCACTAATTTGTCGAGATTAGGCTCGGCACTTACAGAGTACATGGGGTCGGTTGTACTCATACTACACTCTGCACTTCTTGTGCATATACCGGATTTGGTCCTAGCAACGCTCAATAGCTTTTGCTCGTATTCAGTCGATGTCGAAGGCTTGATGTATAGTTGCACGGCGTTTGCAGTCCTGAAGTCCCCTTCCCTACTATCTTTACTATTTTATTGAGTTTCAAAATAGTGTATTTTGTTCATACCTTGTTTGTAGTACTCTAGATGTTCATGTACTCATGATTCTAGGTTCTGGGTTATGTTTAGACTACGTTATTCGATATGAGTTTACTCTACTTCAGACTTATATAGTTGTCATTGTTAATATTTTGTTCTAAATTGTTAAATTCAGTTAATTTTTCTGTTTCACATCGGCTCGCCTAGCAAGTAGATGTTAGGCATCATCATGACCCCGAGGTTGGGATTCCGGGTCGTGACACAAAGTAATATGGCAGCCCGATATCCAAGATCTAGTCTCCCATATATAATCACAAGGCTTTCATAAAGCATAAGCACACAACCAATATAAAAGTCATCCAATCTGGCTAAGCGAAGAAGAGTAGGGCATAAAATGAGTAAAGATATTTGGCAAGTAAAAATAGGTATCAAATAGAGGCATTTAATAAGTGAAATCATGTAACAAGCGGCGACATGTAGCAAGTAAGGCATATAGTAAGTAAAGGCATATAGTAAGTGAAGGCATGTAGTAAGTGAAGGCATGTCATAGGTCAACAATCTAATAAGTAAATCACGTAACAAATAGAGGCATGTAACATGCACGGGCTAATAACAAGTAAAGGCATGAATTCGAAGAGAACATGTAGCAGAAGTAAATCAAGTAAAAGCATAGGAGTAACAGTAACAGATAAGGTAGAAACATAGATATAACACCATCAGGCCAAATATGAAACACAGAGGTAACTATATAAGGAACACAAACATGAAACTAACATACAAATCTGCAAATAGTATAAACCAAACTAGAGGGCATGTAAGTGTTTAACGAACAAGTAATCATAACAAAATTTCAACACCCATTCTTCTCACACGGTAACAACCAACCGGCCAATCATATTTCACACCGCACGACAATACTCTTTGTGCCAACATCATAACAACCACACAAAAATACCCAACGTGCCAAACATATCTCTAAGGCCCAATCATCATCTCCTATTACGAATCAATAAGCTCAAGTAGCATGACAATAACAGGTATACCTAAATGTTCATGATGCTACGGTCTAATTAAGTATGTAAAAAGTCTCAAAAATAGCACACTAAATCCATTCAAGATGTCATATGTTCTAGCATAATTTCTAACATAGATAATTGAATTTATTAGTCATATAATTAAATGAAGCAAAAGATAAGGGATCACTAAGTTCAACAAGGCACGAGAAGCATATAATTTCCCCTCTCGGGCATGAAAACCCTAACACATGCATATTGTAATGACCCGACCGGTTGTTTTGAGTACTTTAGCTATGTTTCCCCTCTTTGATGCTTTACTTATGTGTATTTGAGGTTACATGACTTGTCGGGGTGGTTGTTTTGGTTTCGGGGAAGTTTCAGAGTGAATTGGGACACTTAGTCCCAAGGTTGGAAGCTTGAGTTGAAAGAAGTGACCGTAGTTTGACTTTGGTCACAATCCAAAATTCCAACCCGTCGTGATGGAGCCTAAAACACTTGCTAGGCAAGCTGGGCATAACAATAAAGAACCAAAATAACTTTATTTGTAGAAATGACATAAGTTTGAAACCTCAATAAAGCAAAATACCACTAATACATGATAAATCCCCCAGAAACAAGTAAATACATATTCATGAGCTCTAATACCGAAATACAAGTCTAAAATGACCGAGTACAATACTGTCTAAAATAAAGACAACAGTACATTTGGAAAGAGACGCCAAGACTGTGGTCAAGAATGCAGTTCTACCTTGTCTCTCAGTAATCAACTCTACCACTAGCCTCACCTACTGATGACTGGGTCTGACACCTGGATCTGTACAATTAAGTGCAGATTGTAGCATGAGTAGAATTGACCTAATATACTCAGCAATTATTATAACTAACCTCGGTGAGGTAAAATAAGCAAGAATTATAAATGATACTTGCTATAACCTGTACAGTTTCATAAATTCAACAAGTGCATAACAGTAATGTGATCAAGTATGAAGCAAAAAAAGAAATAACTATGTGTGCGCGCACAATTACTCAAGTAATTCGCTCAGTAAATAATACGGCATATAAGGATGATATGCAATGAATCAGGTAAATAACCACGGAAATTGCAAGTAAAGAGGAAATGCAAATCCAAAACAACACTAGCTAGATTTTCCTCAACCTTTCGATATCCGTACCACTACTAATCAGTTTTTCTCAATATTCGCGTATACACCATCAAGAGAGAAACATGAAAGGGTGACTCTAGGGGGATGGATCCATATCCACAAGCATTCACTGCCAATTCAATGTGTTACCAGCTGGCATGGTCACAGGCTCAATATCATAATCCGCCCGGCGTTGTCACAGGCATAACAGTATAATCCACCCGATATGGTCACAGGCATAACAACACAATTCGCCCGGCATGGTCACATGAACCTAGTATGAATCATATCACACGAAAGCAAATATACAAGAATAAACATATATGATGAATGAATAACATATCGCATGCTCCTGGACTGGTATAAATTACTTGCTAAAGTGGAGGCATGTGCAAAGTGTGCTACCATAGCTCAAATCGGCAATTTCATCGCAGAATTAGGAATTATCAAGTTCTTTCATGGAATTAGCCTCTATGTAACCTCAAACATGTCTCAAATAGTTCACAACAAGGTTACAGATATGAGAAACAATATAGCTTAAAGTTTAATAGCAAATTCTAGGCATATCATAGCCTAAGCACTACCCCGAACATGGATAAATACCCTGGTGCTCGCACATGGGTTCAAACCCCACACATATGCGCACTCATAGCACGTAGCTATCACAAGTAATTCAGGCAGCTAGTGCCTCAACCAAGTTTATGTAAAATACTTACCTCAAGCACGCCAAATTACTCCCCTAGCTAGCCCTTCCTGCATGTATCAACCTACAGATGGCTCAAATCTAGCAAAGTCAACTTGATGTAATCAATAAAATCCATAGGAACTAATTTCAAATGATAAAGCAAAGATCTTTAACCAAAATTAAAAAGTCAACTCCGATCTCGCACCTCAGTACCGAACAAAAATTCACAAATTTCGAACACATATTCGATTACGAGTCCAACCATACCAAAGTCATCCAATTCCACCCTCAAATCGACCTTCAAATCCCCATGTTATACTTTAGGAAAGATTTTACTAAAATCCCCAATTTCTTCAATTCAAATCACCAATTAAATGATAAAAACAAAAGATGAAATCATGAATAATGGACAAATATGAGTCAGAAACACTTCCCCAATCAAAATATTGAAACTCCCCTCCAAAATCACCCAAATCCGAGCTCCACTACTCAAAATATGTTAAAATGAACCCTCGAAATAGAGTACTATATTGTCCGCCCAAGCATTACCCTTCGCGATCGCGGATAAGCCTTCGCGTTTGCAAAGAACAAAATCTCTAGGTCCCAAGACACTCCTTCACAAATGCGAAACTATATTTGCAAACATGATGACAAAATATCCCACAGCTACGCGATCGCGGACCTGACCACGCGATCGCGATGAACAACCATGTGAAATCCTCAAGCCTCTTCTTTCTTCTATGCGAACGTGTCTCTTCACTCGTGTTCGTGTTGAATAACACCCCAAGGCTTCACGAATGCATCCTTCTCTTCGCGAATGTAATGAACAAAGGCCCACCCGCCAGCAATAACTCTACGAGATCGCATGCCTTTCTTCGCGATCGCGAAAGAGGAAACTAGAAGCACATAAATCAGCAGTTCCTCAAAGTCCAAAATGAGTCCAAGCTCAATCTGAATCACACCTGATGTTACACGCCATGTTTTCATACGTGAAAATACGCCATACGTAAATTGATGGAAGCTCGAAAAATGTGATGTTACATCCCGCATTTTCGTACGTTAAAGTTTCATCGTAAGTTAATCGACATATGTTCGGGAATAAGATTATCTTGAGATTATAAGCATTATTCTATTTCAAACAAGTGATAAGCAAATTTGTGAAGGTGAGAGGGTAAGCAAATCGAAAAAATTGAATTTTGTCAAAGTGTGACATTTTGAGATAAATTACGGTCCGAGCTATAATATTCGGTATTTATGGACTAGTGCCATACAAGATACTACATGGCCATGATAGTAAGGTTTCAAGAGAACTGGCAAAAGCTATGTCTCTATCATATGCTTCCCCAAGCCCTTCTCTACAAATTGGAAAAAGGAATGAATGAAACATACAAGGTTAAAATTTCTTTGAACCTTCTGCACATAAATTGCATAGAAACATTTACTTTAGCAATGCAAGCTAATGTTTGCTAACCCCCCCCCCCCCCCCCGCTTAAAATTAGAAGATATAACATCACGTTGCAGAGAGATTGCATACGTGATTTATAATGGTAGCAGCTGTAACATGAGATTTTGCGATTCTAAGGAAGTACGGTTCAATATTTCTCAGGAATGTCATATGGATTTTTCCCTACTTCGATCCGCCATTACATGTTTTCTCAAAAGACGTGTGTTAGAGGAATTGTCAAGAGAATCAGTTCAGGTATGTTAAGGCTATCCCTTCTTTCTTTTTGGCATGATCTATACGACACGAACAAAATGAGCAAATGCACAACTTTCATAAATGACTCTATTCATAGAACTATTAGGGGTGTCTATGTTATTGATTTCCCATGTAAATTATTATTATATCTTCTGTTCATGGATGATACCACTTTTGTCACGACCCAAATCGATGGGCCGCGATGGGCACCCGGTACCTTACTCAACCGAGTACCAACGTAACGTATCTTTCTTATTATATCATCATAGGTAAGTGGGCCAGAAGGGGCGTCATGAGATAAACGGGGTAAACATGAGGGAATACCCGACATAGAATCACCCAACCTGATATAGAAACTCATACCTGTGACATATAGGCCTATAAGGCCAATATGATCCATTATATACTTAAAAAACATAGGCCGACAAGGCCATACAAGTATCTGTATACATGAAATCTATCTTCAAGCCTCTAAGAGTACATAAATATCATAAAGTTCGGGACAGAGCCCCGCCATACCAATCAACACATGTCCTAATCATACTGACCAATCGCAACTCCGGATCAAATAGAGCGCACCAACACCTTCCGCTGAGCTGATAGCCTACTTGGAGGACTCTCATCCTGCCTAACGGGACCTGCGGGCATGAAACGCAGTGTCCCCGGCAAAGAGACGTCAGTACAAATAATGTACCGAGTATGTAAGGAATGAAAATTAGTAAATAATAGACATGTGTAGGTCGCAAGCTAAAGTATGGTAAAACGATAAGGTTTTAGGAAGACGAGAGTAAGGATAAGAAAAGACAAGTGAGAAGGTGATGAGAAGGGATAAGTCCTCGGGATTAAGCCCATGAGAACAAGAACTATAGAAAGCTTAGTATAGCCTGAATATACTCAAGGGAGTCTAAGACTAGTAGAATTTAAAAGAGATGGAATGTTGCCCTGGTAATAGAATAAGGGTGTAATTGTGATAGATAAAGGATGACGTTTAGGCCTTCGATTGATTGACGACTTGATGAATTGTACATGATTAAAATACCCACGTAAGGTAAATCACAATGAGATGCTATGAAATATGATTATTGAAGTATAGTATCACCCCTAGGTGGATCAGGTAAGCCACTTCAGATATTCCCTGATGAGACATAAGCCATAGTGATAATGTATTATGTAAGAAGTTTCAATTTATCAGTGGTGGGTTGTAGGTCAACATTGAGGTGAATCAACAATGGATAGATAAAATTTACAAAGTATGAGATAATATTGGGCCATCAGTATTTAAATGAACAGTAATGAAGAAGCGTTAAAAGACTTAGCTTTATGCATATAGGATAAGCAACGAGAGTAACCTGGAGTTTAGTCGCAGACCTCAGTAACAATAAATCGAAGTAAGAGTTATGGTATAGTATGACCTACCTAGATGCAGTAAAGTCATACGAATGGATAACCGGGTCTATGAAATAAGACATATCAATATTCGTAAGTTCAACAAAGTATCGAGCAAAGAACTTCAGTATACCCATAAATGCCCAGAGAGACATCTTATCAAGCTCTGTATATGCTTACGAAGTACGGCCTAGAGATTTGCTAAAGACTGGAGAAAAATGAGAGAAGAGTCACATAGGCGCACATATAAAGTCAGAGTCATACATGTTGCATGATAAAAGGTAGCAACAGTTATAAGATTGGAAAGATTCCGACCACAAGTCATGATGTGAGAAAGAGGCCTAAAGGGGGGAATGCCCTGGCCTTTGGAACTATTCACAGAACAGTCACCTAGATAACAAGGGGAGTACTAAAGTATTCGGAAGACATAAGCTATGAAAATGATAAATGCATCCGTCAATATTCGAGAACGAATGTTCTAAAGGGAGGAATAATGTTACACCCCATGTTTTCGTACGTGAAAATATGCCATAAGTAAATTGTCGTACGTGAAAATATGCCATAAGTAAATTGATGGAAGCTCAAAAAATGTGATGTTACATCCTGAATTTTCGTACGTTAAAGTTTCGTCGTAAGTTAATCGATATAAGTTCGGGAATAAGATTATCTTGAGATTATAAGCATTATACTATTTAAAACAAGTGATGAGTAAATTCGTGAAGGTGAGAGGATAAGCAAATCGAAGAAAATAAATTTTGTCAAAGTGTGACATTTTGAGATAAATTACGGTCCGAGCTATAATACCCGGTATTTATGGACTAGTGTCATACAAGGTACTACATGGCCATGATAGTAAGGTGTATAAGGTGTATTAAAAATAAGTAGTATTTTAAGTAATTTGGGATAATTTCTAATTATGTGGATAATTAGGTAATTATTGATTAGAGAAAGATTAATAAATTAACAATTAATTAAAATCTGGATAGGCTTGATAGATCTTACCACCAACGTGGCAGTCCATGAAGTGGTTAACAAAAGCCACTAAATAACTCATACAAGAAGTAGCAAGGTGTTACATTATTAGTTCAATAATGTCTTCCCATGAATGTCTTCACAAGAGTAGATCATTTATATGGCAAGCTATATGGAAAGATAAAGACAAAAATGGAACTTCCAAATGAAACAGCAACAGGATCAGTGTGCCCTCCTCCAAAGGTTTCAAGAGAACTAGCAAAAGCTATGTCTCTATCATATGCTTCCCCAAGCCCTTCTCTACAAATTGGAAAAAGGAATGAATGAAACATACAAGGCTAAAATTTCTTTAAGCCTTCTGCACGTAAATTGCATAGAAACATTTACTTTAGCAATTCAAGCTAATGTTTGCTTATCCCCCCCCCCCCCCCCAAAAAAAAAATTAGAAGATACAACATCACGTTGCAGAGAGATTGCATACGTGATTTACAATGGTAGCAGCTGTAAGTATCCCAATTCACTCTAAAACACCCTCGAAACCAAACAAACTACCTGGAAAGTATCATAACCACAAATGAGCATAGAAGAAGCAATAAATAGGGGAACGATACAATAATACTCAAAATAACCGGTCGGGTTGTTACAACTTTTGTGTAGGCGACTCCGTAATAGTATTTTGATGATCCCAATAACTTTGTATGGTAATGTTGGACTTAGGTATGAGTTCAGCTTTGGATTTGGAAGTCTATAGAATGGTTTGGTACTTGTTGGAGAAATTTAAAAAGTTGGAAGTTAGGAAGGTTGAGAGGTTTGACCGGGAGTTAACTTTGTTGATATGGGGTTCAGATTTTGGTTCTGGGAGTTGTAATAGGTCCGTTGTATCATTTAGGACTTGCATGAATAATTTGAAGTCATTCAGAGTTGATTTGATATGGTTCCACATGAGTTTTAGAAGTTGAAAGTTCATTAATATCATTAGGCTTGAATTGAGGTGTGATTCATGATTTTGGTGTTGTTTTATGTGATTTGGGGCTTCATGTCGTGTATTGAAATTGGCTGGTGGGATTGGACAGGGTCCTGGGGGCCTCGGGTGTATTTTGGACTATTTCTCTATGTTTTGGCATAGCTGATTATGATGCCCGGTTTCCTTCTTTGCTATCGCAAAAGGACAGTCACGATCGCGTAGGGTGTTCTTGATGGCAGGCGAGTTGTTCTTTGCGTTCTCGAAGAGGTGACCCATTCGTGAATGTGTGAGTGGTAGTGGTCATTAAGATCGCGCTTGGGTGGGCGTGCTTGCATAGAAGGGAGTTCGACTGGGGGCTTCAGGCTGTAATTCTTCGCCGTTCGCATAAGGGTATCCGCGTTCGCGCAGTGTCAGGTTAGTTGGGCATTGTCTTCGCGCCCTTGGACTCGTGTTCGCATAGGGCATTTCAGGGACATTGTGAAATTGTGCTTCGCGATCTCGATATATACACCTGGGCTATATATTCCATCCTTGTTTTTAGTATTTAATTGGTTAAATTAAGTGAAGAAATTGGGGATTTTAGTAAAAAGCTTTCTAAATGAAATTAGATGTTTTGAAGGTTGAGTTGAGGTTGGAATTTAGTGAAATTAGTATGGTTGGACTCGTAATTGAATATATGTTCGGAATTTATGAGTTTTGTCGGGTTCTAGGGTGCGGAGCCCGAGATTGACTTTTTTAGGTTGACTTTTTAATTTTGATATAGATCGAAACTTTTTTGTTTGGGGTAGTTTTCTACGGTATTATTTGATAATATTTAGTTGTTTGTGAATAGATTCTAGTTGTTCAGAGGCCGATTTGCGTGGGAAGGTTTTTTGGAGTATTTATTTGCATGTTTTGAGGTTAGTAATATATCTAAACATGGATTTTAGGGTGACTAACCCTGGGAACCATGTTATATGAGATGTATTGAGGTGACTCACGCACTAGGTGACGAGCGTGTTTGCGTGCACCAGAATATTCATGATTTGAGGTGCCTTTTAGATTATTATGGGATTTGTTTGCTATCATGCCTCATTATATCCGTGTTTTCTTAAGCTATATGAATATTTGAGTTCTGATTCATGTAAGAAATCATGTATATGCTATGTGCTAATTGTTTGAGACGGGATACGGCTATTCTTGCTGTTTGTGAGCTATTTTCCTTAATTGCGCACATGCTCTCAGTCATGATGCTATATCCGTACATGATATCTCTGTCTCAATACTTTCTTATTTTGATTCCTCATATGTTGTTGATGCCTCATTTGTGTAACACTGTTGAACTAAGTATTGTGAGGTATGATTATCTGAGACTTGAGCGGTTGATGACTGAGCTTGGGCCATAGAGCCAGTTTGATATTGATTTTGAGGTACGCCAGGGTCATATTGGGCTAAGTGATACTGGTTTGGAGCGACGCGTGCACCGGGCCCCACTAATTGGGCTATGTGATTATGATTAGTGCTTGGGTAGGATCTGCCAATCCGGAGTCTAATATGCCAACAATTTGCACAGGCACAATATTTTATATACGTGATTTGTTGAGGACGTTTAATCCAGGCAACCATACAGTGCTAAGTGTGGTTATTCTTGATGGTTTAACTGTGATGATACTTAGTTGACATGTAGGCATAGTGATGAACTTTTCTCATGCTAACTGGTAAATGAAATATTTTATCCATATTGAACGTTAACTGTTATACATGGAGAGCATGTCTAAATCCCTGAAATGTGAACGAAATCAACATGTTATCATTTAGTTATTTACGTATATTGTTCCTTTATTTCCTGAACTGTTACTGGTTATTAATATTGATCTTTGACTGTTTCTTCTAAGCTCGTCACTATATTTAGCCCAAAGTTAGGTTTGTTACTTATTGAGAACATGGGGTCAGTTGTACTCATACTACACTTTGCACTTTGTGTGCAGATCCAGGTACTTCCGGATGAGGTGATTTCTAGAGTTGAGTTACTACCAGCTTTTGGGATACTATGAGGTAGTTGCTATTTCGTCCGCAGACCTTGAAGTTCTCTTTCATTAATTTCAATTGTTAATGTTCTATTGTTCAGACAGTTGTACTGAGGATTTGGCTTTGTATTGTAATATCTAGTAGTGCTCATGTACTCGTTGACACCAGATCATTGGGATGATTGTAGTAATATTGTCGTTGTTTTCATCAGTTATTTTATGATACTTCTGTTGTTCAGTTTATTAAACCATGTTTATTCAAATTCGTTGTCATAGAGTGACTGTTGGCTTGCGAGCAACAACAAACTACTACAACCATGCCAAAGATCCTATGTCAACGAGAACATGAGTACTACTGAATCTCAAATACAAACCAAATCCTCAATACAACTGTCTGGATAATAGAAAAGTAATAAGGAAAATAAAAGAAAGAGAGTCAAGGTCTGCGGACGACATACAAGCTACCTCAAAGTCTCCCAAGTACTGGTACCAACACGACTCTAGCAATCACCACGTCCAGATGTACTTAGATCTGCACACAAAGTGCAGAGTGTAGTATGAGTACAACCGACCCCATTTACTTAAAAAGTAACAAAACTAACATTGGGTTGAAAGCGGTGATGAGATCATAAGAAGACAATCAGAGACCAATATCAATGACAACACGAATATTATGATGACAGAAACAATAAGCAACTCAAAGGAATTATCATAATCAGCTCGTTCACATTACAAAAATTCTGACATGCTTCTTAGTATAAAAATTAAAACCCAACACTGATAAGAACATTTCATTTACTAGCTAGCATGAGCAATGATGCATCTCTATTGCCCACTTCATCACACACAATTAATCAATTAGCACTGTATGGGTGTCAAGCATCAATGCCCCTCACCAAAGCACGTGTATATAAATCATTGTGCCTGCGCTCACTGTTGGCATGTCATACTCCGGAGGGGCGGATCTTGCCCAATCGCTAATCAAAAGTCAATATGGCATGTTGCGGCGTGCAGCTCGGTCCAAATAACAATAAAGCCAATATTGCCTATTGCGGCGTGCATCCCGATCCAGATAATACTCTCAACATGGATCTAAGGCCCACCTCAGTCATCAACCTCTCAAGTCTCAAGGACTCATAATCACATATCACTCAGCCCAAATAGTATCACATATGAAAAACAACAACAGCATATGATGTAACAATGAATAATGTACAGAGAGTGAGATATGACATGCAAATGAAGAATCATGACTGGGTGTATAACCACAGTTAAGTCAGATAGCTCAAAGCAATAGGAATAGCCACATTAAGTCTCAACCAAATAACCACATATCCTAAACATGATTTCTAACTTGAATCATAGCTTAGATAACCCAACAAGCATGAAAACACGGATAAAATAAGGTATGATAGCTACATAGTCTAAAAGTCAACTCGGATCATGATTACTCTGGTGAACGCCCACACGCCCATCACTTAACATGTGCGTCATCCCAATGCATCGCATAAAACAAGGTTCCCATTGATAATTACTCTCAAATTCAAGTTTAGATATGTTACTTACCTCAAAACGCACAAATCAATACTCAAAAAGCCCTTGCATTGTGAATCGGCCTCCGAGCGACTCGAATCTAGTCAAAGCAACTTAATACCATCAATAATAGCCATAGGAAACAATATGAAATGATAAAGCTAAAGTCTTGAATCAAATATGCAAATTCAACCCAAAAAGTCAACCCTAGGATCGCACCATGAAACCCGATAAAATTTATAAATTTCGAACACTCATTCAATTACGAGTCTAACCATACTAATTTCATTTATCTCCATCCACAAATCGATGCTCAAATCACCAAATCTCACTCGCAAATAACATAGCCTAAAATCTTCAAATTTCATGTCACGACCCCAAATTTTCTCTGTATGATATCGTGATGGCGCCTAGTTTCTAAGACTAGCTAAGCCTAACAATATGCGGAAACATTAAATAAAAGTTTAAAACTTGAACATCCCAACAATTTCATAAAAATAATCTACCAAAACGCAATACTAACAATCCCAAAACCTAGTGAGATATAAGTCACAAGCTCTAGATATAGTACCGAACAATCCTATACATCGTTGTCTATAAAAATCTATATATATTATAATTGAGGGCCATACACACAGTTACGTGGCACATCCCTTTAAGCAGGAATTACATTTATCTTTCTCTACGAATTTTCGCATCTTCCACTAAATTTTCATTCTCAAAGACAAAAAACGTACCCAAAATAAAAAACCGCTTCAAAAATAATACCGCTTCTTTCAAAACCGATTCTTTACTCTTTTCTATTTTCTATCTTTCCCCTCTCTCTCTCTCTATATTCTCAGGCCTGCTGGCACCATTCGTATACTGTCAGGTATCTTCTTCGTTTTTTCTATTTCTTTTTCTTCTCTTTAGTTTGCCGCTTTGGCTGTGAGTCTTAGTGTTCATTCTTCTTAACGATTTTTTTAATTACTCATTGCCCCATAGAATCATGATATGCTGTTAATTACTCAACAAATACCGGTCTGAAATTTTTTATAAATTAATATTTACCAACTATGCCTTCTCTGGATATATTTCCAATGTTAAAATTTAGACTCTTTCCGTTTAACACTCTTAAACAGAAAAAATAGAAACTAAATATATTGTGATCGTTCACTTCTACAATCTACACTTATAGTTCCACTTTCACTCCAGAACATGAGCTTTTTTTTAATTTGGATAATTGATACTATTGTAAAGCAACAAAAATGCATGAAAAGATTCAGATTCATGTTTCTCCATTGGTCTTTGAGGTACACTCCAAAGATTCTTAACTACTGTGATTATTTTTGCACAATTGATGACAGAGGGTGTAAAGATTCTGATACTATATTTTTGCAAAATTGATATCTAAGGGTGTGTCTGATAAGGAATGGAAAGGGTGTTGTTTTACTGATATTTTTAATTAATGGTAACAAAGTTTGATAATAATGTCTATAGAAGTTGATTATAGTATAGTGATATGAAATTTAGACTAAATAAGATTTTACTGCAGCCTTAGATATTGGTATTGGATAGTGCTTCAACTTCAGGTTTCTTTTTAATTTTATTATGAAGTGCAAGAATGTTGTTTTACTGGTATTTTTAGTGGTAACAATGTTTAACAACAATGTCTATAAAAGTTGATTATAAGTATAGTGATATGGAGCTTAGACTTGATTGAAAGAATATTTCTTAATGAGAAATTCATAAATAAATGAGTTAACAATAAAAACTTATCTCTAAATATTTGTTTGTCACTTATCTTTGTAGACATTGCTTCTCCTGTTGTTCACATACAAATTCGATTCTATCCTCTTACCATCTCTGCATCTATTGTTAGCAACCCTCTAATATAATTTGGAGAACCAAGAGAATATCAAAAATCAAGTCACTGTTTGTTTTGTTTTATATCTCCGGACAGCAGAGTTTTGTTGAATCAGTATTGCGTCACGGGGAACAGAAGTAAAAAAAAATCGGATCTATGATGTTGCTCCAACTTCACATTTGCTTTGAGTTTGTTTTTATTCCTATGGCCAATAGCTATTCAATTTGGAATTGTTTTCATACTATTATGCTCAACTTGACAATTTCGCTTTCACCACTTTCATTGACCACGGTTTGATAATTTTAATATAAATCAAGTTGGCAGCAACCGTCTGGAAGCCCTTTGCTTAGTCTAACGGTGATTGTAAAGTATGCAGCTGAGTTCAAGAATAGGTACAGCCGTACAGATCAACGTTTGCTAAGTGAGGATCAAATTTAGTTATATTCACTATTTTCTTAATGATTGTGTTTAATTTGTTATCTACCAAAATCTTTGAACAATAACATTTTTGACAGAATTCTATTTGCTACTTAATGAAAGAAATGATAGCATTTTGTCTATATTTATGGAAAGATAGAAACTAACCGTTTATAAACTGACAATATTGATTATGTTGCGTTGTTTGATAATATATCATTTTTCCTCAAGTGTAGAAAAATATTTGGTAGCAACAGGCTTCAACGCATCTCATCAAGAAATGCAAAGAGTAGTAGATATATGCTTACCCCTGAGATTTACAGAGGTGAAGGTTCACAGAATTTGGGGCTCGCAAGGTCCACAAATGTCAACTGCATATGGTTAAAAAATCATATGATTACAATTTTGGTTGCTTCGCTTCTTTAAAGTTTCAATAATCAAATTTTTTTAATTTTTAGGATTTACAGAAAATCAAGTAGTTTTGATTCATGTACTTATTTAAGTCTACTTTTAACTTCTTTTAATTTCATATGTTATATGAACACTTGATAATTTTTGTTCCTTAACTTGTGTGTTGTTATGTTTAGTACAATGTTTTAATTACTCAATTAAATGTCTATTTTATAAATTTCAATACTTAAGTATTAGGGAGTGTATAACAAAAGCTAATCTTTCATCTGGCTAAGAAACTTTTGAAAGAGGCGTGAGAAAGAAGAGGGGAGAGGAAGGTGTAATTAAACAATTTAACAAGTGACTTTTGGATTTCTTTAGTTGTACATAGACGAAAAAGTACTTTATAAGTTTTTTTTAGGGATGACATGTAATTTCATTATTAACTTATTAATTTCAATGTAAATGTAATGACACCTTTTATGAACGCGCGAAGCGCGATAAATTTACTAGTGTAAAAAAAATGAGGAAGGACATGGTAGAAAGGGACTCCGAGGCCTACGGACGCAGGCATGTGTACCTTGAAGTCTCCAAACGAAGCAACTCAGCGCACTAATACCGGGGCTGATAAGATATACCTGGATCTGCACAAAACATGTGCAGAAGCGTAGTATGAGTACACCACAACAATACCCAGTAAGTGCCAAGCCTAACCTCGGTAGAGTAGTAACGAGGCCAGGTTAAGGACCTACTGGTAATAATATGAAATAAGGCAGAAAACATAATGATATAATGATGACGACAAATGAAATCGAAACAATAAAGAATTTATGGAAAATTAACAACACGGAATCAAGGCAATGAATACAACACGAGCAAGTCCCTTTGCATTAACGACTTCCTGAGGATTACACTAGGTAGTATTTACAGGTCTTGTCAAGTTACAATGGCCATTGGCTTCCGCAAGAACGTGCTACTGCCCAGAACATACGAGTTTGGTCATTCGACTTCAGACCCTTGGACGCGTCACTTTAGCAAGTGGTGGAGGAGCACCCTGGTATATGTTGCATCTATCACACATGAGGATCTTATCTATAACAGGTTTGCTGCGAGATGGTCCAGGTATGAAAATGTAATATGGAGGCAAAGTTGCTACGAGACCCCTTCTGTCCATGCCTGGCCCTATGGTGTTGAAGACCACGCGTGAATTTTACTGCAAAGGCACCCAGTGTCAAGCTCAAATCTCATTGTTAGATATCATATGGAGTTGACTGATGATCAAGGTTCAAGTGCAAGTGCCTAGAATCATCTGCAAAGAATGCTAGTCAACCAAAAACGACTTGCAAGCTAACTATGTCACTCCAATGCTTAAGGCCTTTAGCTCTCTTTGTACTATCAAAGGGTTGTCTTTTACAGCATTTTGATAATAGGTTCCATGTAATTTCTCTTTTTATGCACTCACGGTTTGTGAGACCTCCAGACATATATTGTTTTATTTTGATAAATTAAATAAAAAACACCACTAGGCACCCAGCTTAGTAGTTTATTTGCCAAAAAACAAATCAATACAACATGAAAGGAGGACAAGGATTTTACATGTTAAGAAAAACAACAACCAAACAAATACAGAAAATAGAGTAAAGATCAATAGGGGCACTCCCGAGGTACCGCCTCGTTGTCCCAAATCATGAAGTAACTCACAGTCTTTCCTTATATCACCGCGGAGGCCTTTACATTTAGTTTTGAAAGTCATTTTTCCAAAACAGCATCCCGCGTTTTAGCCCAACTTATCACACCGTACGACTTCTAGTAGTTTTTCTACTAGCCACGCGTATCAAGCCCACCTTATCTCACCACATGTGTTTCAACACCCAGACCTTATACCACCGCATGCGTATCAATAATCACAATAATACGGCAGAAACCTCATGTAGATAGTAACAACAGCACGGCAGAAACTTCGTGCAAACAACCAAACCACCCTCTCAGCAATAACACAAATGCCAAAAACGTAACAACGCAATAAAAATGATATTTCACAACTTACATTTTGCCTCAATAGAAACCACGATCTTTGCAATTCAACACCATACTCAACAATAAGGAATTTCAAGGATATCAAATTTCAAGTAAAGAATCCCACAGTTAAATAACGAATATGGATATTTAAGAAAGTAAGTAATTCAACTAATTATGTAGTACAAGTTGCAAATAAGCGATAAGACAAGTAGACATTGGAATTTAGACTAGGTACGATGACTACAACATGTTAAATCAACTCAATTAAAGAATGAAAGGAAACTACATAGCTAAAAATCTGGAATTTAACATTTAGCCCGAGTACGCACTCGTCACTTTGCGTACACGGCTTTCACATATCACAATTATCACAACAATACCAAATCCTAAGGAGAAATTCTCTCACACAAGGTTAGACAAGTCACTTACCTCAAACCATGCTAAATCAATCAACTAGAAGGCCTTTCGATTTTCTAACTCCGAACGGCTCGAATCTAGCCAAAATAATTTCATACTATAAATATAACTATAAAAAACTAATTTAAACAATGAAATAATAATTTTAGCAAAGAATTAAAAAATCGCTCCAAAAAGTCACCCGGGCCCGCATCTCGGAACCCGGCCAAAATTATAAAATCTGAACATCCATTCGATATTGAGTCCAACAAAATAAGGATTATTCAAATCCGACCTCAATTCGCCTTTCAAAACTCAAAAATTTAGTATGAGAACTTCTACATGTTTCCCCAAATTTTCCACCCCAAATCCGTAATTACATGATGAAATCAATGATAGATTAGTGAAATTTAATGAAGTTAAGAACTCTACCCCAACAATCCCTCTGAAAATCCCTCGAAATGTCGCCTCAAGCCGAGCTCTCTAAGTCCAAATTATGAATTATGAAATAAACCCTCGATTTTGAAACTTAAGTCTGCTACCGAGTGATTTACACTACGAGATCGCGAAGAACAAAATTTCCATCAGTTCAAAAAGCTTATACATGAATGCGAGATTCTCCATGCGATCGCGACGCACTGTTTTATCAAAGCTACGCGATTGCGGTCACCCACACGCGATTGCAATGAACAAAAAGCATGGACCTGCGGCCCCCAAAACTTCTCTACGCGAATGCGACCTTCACCACGCTTTCGCGATGCACTGGGAACCAACCTTCCGCGATCACTTCTATCTCTATCTGCGAATGCATAGAGTAAAACCATCAGCACACTAAAAATCCCTTCGCGATCGCGGACTAAACCACGCGATCACATAGAAGGAAACCAGACCTGCGAAAAACTAGAACTTCAGCCATTACTCCAAATCAAATTTCATTCTGATAACCATCTTTATCCACCCAAGGTCCCCGGGACCTCAACCAAATATACCAACAAGTTCTAAAATACTATACGAACTTAGTCGAGGCCTCAAATCACATCAAACAACATCAAAAACACAAATCACACCCCAATTCAAGCCTGATGAACATAAAAACTTTTAACTTCTACATTCAATGCCGAACCCTCTCAAATCAAGTCCGACTGACCTCAAATTTTGCACACAATTCATAATTGATATTACGGACCTATTCCAACTTTCGGAATCAGGATCCGACCGCGATATCAAAAAGTTCACTCCCAGTCAAACTTTCTAAAATCTTCCAACTTTTCAACTTTCGCCAATAAACGTCGAAATAACCTACGGACCTCCAAATCAACATGCGGACACGATCCTAAAATCAAAATCACCATACGGGGCTATTGGAACCATCAAAACTCCATTTCGGAGTCGTCTTCATACAAGTCAAACTACGGTCAACTCCTACGACTTAAACTTCCAACTTAGGGACTAAGTGTGCCATTTCACTCCAAAACTCACCCGAAACCAAAACCAAACACCCCGGCGAGTCACGCAACCACAAGCGTAACATAGAGGAAACAATAAATAGGGGATGGGGGCTAATACATTCAAAACGACCGGCCGGATCGTTACATTTCACTTAAAATTCACATAAACTAGCTGTAATAATCAATGGGTAATCAATATATAATATCAAAGTGATCAAACTTCACTTACCTCTTCAATTAGGATAAAAAGCACTCCAAAAATTTTATTAGACCGAACTCTACAAATCCAAAATGAGAACAAAATGACCAAACCTTTATTTATGTGTTCTGCCCAGCTATTTTCGCACCTGCGGCTCAATCCGTCCCACCTGCGATGCTACTTTTGCGGCCACAATTCCGCATCTGCGGAACCAACTAAAGTCCCGAGCAAGCGCACATGCAGTCCCCATCTCCGCATATGCGGGATATCTTTGGCGCTCCAGAGTCCGTATCTGCAGACACCTAGTCCTCCGTCGATTCTTTGCTTCCGCGCTTACTTGCCAACATCTACGAGCTCGCAGTTTTGGAAAATACCTCGCACATGCGCTCCTCCCAGCTCCAGCCAATCTTTGCTCCTGCAAACCCTCACACGCAGAAGCGCATCTGCTTCTACGAAAAACTTTGCGCATCTGCGATAATTCCCCCAGCCAAGCCAACCTCGCATTTATGCACAATAGGCCGCACCTGCGGCTAATCCCACTGCAGGTGCAATAACACCAGAAGATAGATTTCCTTCAACAATTCCTCTAAGTCCAAAGAGTCTGAACTCAATCTGAATTACACCCGAGTCTTCCGGCACCGCATCCAAACATACCAACAAGTCCTAAAGTACAATACGAACTTACTTGGAACCTCAAATCACATCAAACAACATCAAAATCATGAGTCGCACCCCAATTCAAGCCTAATGAAAATAATGAACTTCCATTTTCTAAAACGCATGTCAAACCATATCAAATCAACTGCGAATGATCTCAAATTTTGCACACTCTTTTCAAATGACACAACAGACCTATTCCAATTCTCGAAATAAAAATTCGAACCCAGTATCAATAAAGTCAACTCTCGGTCAAACCTCCCAACCTTCCAAACCTTCGACTTTTCAACTTTTGCCAAAAAGCATAAAATCAACCTACGAACCTCCAAATCCATATCCGAACATACGTCTAAGTCCAAAATCACCATACAAAACTATTGGAATCATCAAAACACCATTCCTAAATCGTCTACACAAAAGACAAACTTCGATTAACTCTTCCAACTTAAGCTTCCAACTTTAGGACTAAGTGTCCCAATTCACTACGAGAGTTCCCCGAAACTGATCCAACCACCCCGGCAAGACACATAACCATAAATGAACATAGAGAGGCAATAAATAGGGGGACGGGGCTACAATACACAAAACGATCGCCCGAAACGTTATAAATTCGTACACACTGGTATGATTAAAATCTCTCTCGCATTTGTTTAATTTATTTTACGCCACTGCCGAATAGTGAGATTCATCTCTAGTATGATCATCTTTAATGTTCTATTGGTTAATTATCTTTTATTAAAAAGTAAAAATATCTAGAGAGTTCTGTCAAAATCATATACAGATAAGCATGATATCGCGTTCTAACTTTTACTGACCACTCTTGCATGCCGCTTTTTATTTGTCGGTGCTTACGTTTTTCATCCTTTGTGATGTTGCTAATTTTATTGTACTAGCTTCCGCATTCTCGTCTAGTTAGATTCTTTTACTTTGACAAAATCAGAAAATATGTTTTTCTTTTTATTAGTATGTGATTATGTCAGTAGTGGTTGGTTGATTATGACTAAGTCCAAATTGAAAACCAAAGTATGTATAACAGGCAAACCTCTGTATTTATACGTTTTCCATCTTAGCTACATCTATAATGATTTCGTGTTCCATATAAAAAGTTTTCTAACGCTTTGCAAAATTTGTTTGAGGCAAAAAAGGAAGATTGTTTTGTTACTTTCTGGATAACTTTCCCAATTTTAAGAACAAGCCAACAACAATGCATCAACAGCTAAGTGCTTATCGGGCGGATTGGACGGATATTTACGTTTAACGGTTCGGTTTATCGGTTAACGGCTTATAAATGTATTCATCCGTTAGCCACCCGATAAGATATATGACAGATCGGTATCGAATTAATAATTATCGGACGATTTATCGGCTAAATCAAATAGACAATAAAAATTACATAAGTAAGCAAGATAATAAATAATAGAGATAGACAATTTACTCACAATCACACTCCAGTAGGCTAATGAAGCTCTCATTATTAATGGCAGTTTCTTCTTCTTTAATTCTTTTATAATAAATAAGCTAACATACAGGTTGGGGATCCTTAACCAGTAATAGAAGTTCAGTTAACATTATTTCTGCATATAATTTTGCTTCAATTACTAAGTTAAATGATTTATTTGAGCAGAAAGGTATCAAGAATTATCTAGATCTGCCTAGTCCTACCCCAAAAACAAGTTATGATGAGGTTGAAGCTCAAGCTGCTAGGCTTCATAATGGGTAAAAATATAAATATAATAATTATTAACGGGTTAACGGTTTATCCGATAAGTAAATTGAATAATCCACCCCCGAATAAATAAACCGTTAATTTTAAAATCGACCGTTAATCAGATAACCCGATGCCAATAAATCACTTTTACGGTTCGATTAATAGTTGCAGTTCAGGTTTTAACAGCCCTATCAACAACTATAATTTGACAAATCTATATACATCCTAAGTTGATATGATATGGTATAAATATTTAAAGCGAGTAAATTTTTTGTGAAGTGTGAGTTTACTAGTACTTAGTATGCGTTCGAGCATGTCAATTTATATCTCTTGTTGAATAATTATATCCTTATTATGATAGAAAACAACCACACATCAGATTTCATCTTGTATGGCCCAAGTTTCCGTTCAAAAGTGCCAATAACTTAAAAGCATTAACAGTTCCTATTAAAGGCCTGACTCTACTCGAAAGTTGAAACTAATGCCAGGCTTGAAATGGAACATCATGTCATAATAAAAGCAAACACAACTTTCGATGGAAAACTTTCACTAATATGTAGAGACCCACGACGTTTCTTGCACATATTTCGATGGTGAAAACAGTAAAGTAAAAATGAAGAGGGTGTGTTCGCATTTCTATTTTATTCGTTATTTTGAAGTTTTTAACGAAAATAATCACTTAATATTACTTTTTCTGTCACAATATCTGTATTAATTCTACTACTTTAATTCTTACCTACATTAGTTCGTACATACGGGTGCAAGCAACTACTGACAGAGTCAAAAATTTTATTAAGTGGTGTCAAAATATAAAAACATAAATATAAAAAAAAAATAAGAGGAATACAAATTTATTTACATTTTAAATACATTTTTTGTATAAAATTCGGTCAAAATTTATAATTTATCTACAACTTAAATATAATTTTTTTGGTATAAAATTCGATCAAAAATTATAATTTACACACAATTTGTCTATAATTATGTTAGTTGTATATATTTTGTATGTCGTCTTTATACCGGACATACAAAATAAGTATAATTTGTTTATGTCTTATTTTTCGAGTTTAAATCTGAAATTCCAACCAAAATTACGTCGAATCTTTATCAAATTATTTCAAAATTGAGATATAAACTCTAAATGTTATTCACAATTATGTGCAACAACACTCGATACAAACAAATAACGCTTTAATCAAGTTTCAAAGTTTTTTAATTGTTGTCAATATAATTTAAACTCAAAATCTTTATGCTTAGTTTTTGCCATTGTTCATAGTTGAAGTTTGAAAGGAGGATAATTTCAGACATGTCTGTTCTTGTGTACACTTAATTATCAGTAGTTACATACTAGTCACTCAGTAGCATGAACACATTTGCTCTTTTATTTTGTGCTATGCATATGTGTGAGGTTGGTGTCTAATACATTAATTTGTATATGAATGATAAACTATTATACTAATATAATTATGTGATAACCCTTCTAAAAGGGCTAATGTAACGATCCGACCGGTCGTTTTGAGAATTTAAATCCTGTTTGGCGGCATAAGGCCATGAGAAGCTTCGTATTATGTGTATTGACTTGCGTCGTGGTTGAATTCAGTTACCGGATGATTCAAAGTGATTTGGGACACTCAGTCCCTAAAACGGAAGCTTAAGTCTTAGGATATTGACCGTAGTCGGAACTATATGAAGACGACTCCGGAATAGAGTTTCGTCGATTCCGTTAGCTCCGTTGGGTGATTTTGGACTTGGGAGCGTGTCCGGACTGTGAATCTAAGGTTTGTAACTGATTTAGGCTTGAAATGACGAAAGTCGAATTTTTGGAGATTTGGACCGGAAGTGAACTTTTTGATATCGGGGTCGAAATGCAATTCTAAGAGTTGGAACAGCTCTGTTATGTTATTTGGGACTTGCCTGCAAAATTTGACGTCATTCTGGGTTGGTTTGATAGGTTTCAGCGCGAGTTTTAGAAGTTGGAAGATTTGAAAGTTCATAAGTTCGATTCTTGGTTCGATTCATAGTTTCACCGTCGTTTTGATGTGCTTTGAGACCTCGAGCGAGTCTGTGTTCGGTTTTGAAACTTGTTGGTATGTTTAGACGGGGTCCCGGGAGACTCGGGTGAGTTTCGGATGGGCCACAGGTCATTTCCTCCTATTTTGAATTGTTGTTTTCTGTCATCTAATGTTCTTCTTTGCGATTGCGAAGTGCCTTTAGCATTCGCGTAGTGTTCTGCTGACCCGCCTAATATTCTTTCTTCGCATTTGCGTTCAAGATCTCGTGTTTTTGAAGGTCTGCCTTTTTTCTTCTTCGTGCTCGCATCCTACCTTCCGCGTTCGCGTAGTAGAAACCAGGCCCCGAGCGCTGGTGACCATTTACTCTTTGTGTTCGCGTGTCCTCTTCGCGTTCGCGTAGGTTCTTGTCCCTTGTGCTTTGCTTTCGCGTCCCTTTTCTCGCGTTTGCGATGGGTCTTCTGGCAGCCTTCATTTTTTCTTTTTCGCGAACGCGATCACTCTTCCGTGTTCGCGATGCTTTAAGACTTGAGCAGAATAAATAGTACTCTATTCCGAGCGGTTGCCATTTTCACCATTTTTGGAGTTCTAGAACTCGATTTTGAGCGATTCTTTGTGGATTTTTCAAGAAAATCGATTGGGTAAGTGTTCTTCACCTAGAATTTAATATATTTCATGATTTTATCTTTATTTTTATCATTTAATTTATTTTTTGAGTTGAGGAAAATGGTGGTTTTTGAAGAAAATTTTCAAAATAAAAAATCATGATTTGAGGGACGAAATGGTATCAGAATTTGATATTTTTAGTATGGTTGAACTCGTATCGGAATGGGTATTCGAGTTTTGTAAAATTTGTCGGGTTCCAAGGTGCGGGCCCGGTGGTCGACTTTTGGACCGATTTTAGATTTTTGATAAAGATTGAGGCTTTATGATCCAGAATAGTCTCTTATGAGTTTTATTTATGCTTTGAAGTTATTTTGATTAGATTTGAGCCGTCCGGAGGAAATTTTACCCGAGAAGTTTATTTTTGAGTATCGGTCTGTCTTCTTTGAGGTAAGTATCTTGCTTAACTTCGTGTGGGGGAACTACTCTTTAGGAATTGAATCTTTTATGCTAATTGTAGTCCGTGTACGCGAGGTGACGAGTACGTGCCCAGATTTATTTGTAAAAAATTGGCCTTTTAGGGATTCTTAGGTCCTTGTATTCACTGAATATGCAATTATTCTCGTTATGATTACGTTTGTTAATTTCCAGTTTCACTTCTACCTGCGTTAATTGGAATCAGTTGCTTCATAATCCACTCTTGTTGTTCATTTGATTCATATGTGCCTTAACTGAAATTGTTATCTCTTCTATTGCCATGTTGTCATTTCCCTAACTACTTATCTTTATTTGAAGTTATAATTATCTTTTCTGTAATTGTTCATCCTTAGTTGTGGCAAACATTACCCCTATACTGCTTATCCTTAATTGAAGTTGTTGTACCTCTTTCTTAATTGCCCAACCTTAAAAGAAGTTAGATATCCTATATGTTAGTGACTTGTCCTTATTTGAAATTATTCGCCTTGCGTTAGCTCCCTCGTTGTCGAACCGTTCATTGTGGACCGTGTTACATGATATTTTCTTTCTTGCTGAGCTGTTCTTATTATGAATTGTTGCTAACCCTTGTGAATTAGTTCTTCTGTTTCATTGAGTTCTGGAATTTCTGAGTTGACTTATTTGTCTTACCATTGTATTATTATCATTGTTGTTGTTGTG
Organism: Nicotiana tomentosiformis; assembly: GCF_000390325.3. Lineage (NCBI taxonomy): Eukaryota > Viridiplantae > Streptophyta > Magnoliopsida > Solanales > Solanaceae > Nicotiana > Nicotiana tomentosiformis. The sequence continues at coordinate 178,711,743 of NC_090813.1, forward strand.
TTATTGTGATGCACAAGGTTTCTGTCGTGCGGTTGTTGTAATGGGGTTGCACGAGGTTTCTGTCGTGTTATTGTTACTATTGATATTTGCACATGCGGTGTGACAAGGCGGGATATATATATATATATATATATATATATATATATATATATATATATATATATATATATATATATATATATATATATGGGTTGCACATGTGGCGAGATAAGGTAGGAACATTGTTATGCACGTGTGGCAAGACAAGGCGGACACTTACTTTATTATTGCACAAGTGGCGAGACAAGATGGGCTGTGTCAGGGATTAATTTGTAATGATTTGTGATGGCCTGGGGGCATTCTTGTTGTTGATATTTGTGTAGTGGTACACTTACCGGTATGAGCTTCATCTTGTGAAAGTTATGAGAAAATATTCTACGTGTTGTCCGTTCTTTTTCCTTATACTTATTTGCTGGTATGGACTACATTAGGACACTTGCACAAGAATACACGTAGTTAAGCACTCTTATCATATAAGAGATTTTCTTGATATTGTTGAGCATGGATGCTCACCCTTGTTTACTTGCCTTCTATGTGAGAATGGCTCTATTGGCACGTGAGTCGTCAGTGCGGTTATGAGGTATTATGAGGGCACAGGATGCCAAATGTTAGTATTTAGGTATTGAGACCCATGAGTTGTGATTTGTCCTAGGTTCGGTACGTCGTGGAGTTTGTTGAGTAAAACCTGATATAAAAGCGGTTGTAGTTGCTGAGTTATTACTTGTCCTTGCTGTATATGTGATTCCGGATTTAGGTTGTGTTCCGTTCACTTTTCTGTGTCATTTTTATGGTATTCCACTGATACTTGTTGTTTCCTTTCTTATTACAATTACTGTATTGTTAGCCATATTGCATAGTCTTTATGTATATATATATATATATATATATATATATATATATCATATTTTTGTTGTTCCCTTGTTCAGTTTATTAGACCAGTGGGTGTCTTAACTGTTCCTCGTCACTACTCCACCGAGGTTAGTCTTGATACTTACTGGGCACCGCTGTGGTGTGCTCATACTACACTTCTGCACATTTTTGTACAGATCCCGATATTTGTTCGTTAGTAGCTGTACGGGTCGTTGCTGTGGAGACTCAAGGTAAACCTGTTGCTGCGTTTGCAGGCTTCGGAGTCAGCTTTAAATTTTTATTTTGCATTGTTTATTCTTATTTCTGGACAGTTGTATTTAAAAGTTTTCTAGCAAACACTCTGTAGAGCTTATGACTTGTACTACCGGTTTTGGGAATAATAAATTTTAAGAGATTTCTATTTCAATTGTTAGATGTTATTTAAATAATGTTGTTGTTTCAATTAATGTTAGGCTTACCTATTCCTTAAGACTAGGTGCCATCACGATACCCAAACGGAGGGAAAATTGGATCGTGACAGCTAAATAAGTTATAATATAGTATAGATCGGTAAATGTTCCTTATAAATTATCTAATTAAGGGTAAAATAAAAAATTTAATATTAAATTCTTTCCAAATTTAAAAGGGATTCATTCTTTTTCAAAGGAAATACTGTAACAACCCGACTGGTCGTTTTACTTTCTAGGACCCCATTCCCCTAAACAACATTTCTCGTATGTGCTTTCACTATTTTATGACTTGCGGGGATGGTTAGTTCGGGATTTGAGAGGCTTCGGGTTGAAATCGGAACACTTGGTTCCATAAGGTTGGCAAAAAGGAAAATTTGACTTTGGTCAACGTTTTGAGTAAACGATCTCGGAACCGAGATTTCACGGTCTCAATAGGTTTGTATGATGATTTTGGACCTGAACGCATATTCGGATCGAGTTTTGGATGACCAGGGAGCATTTCAACGCTAAATATTGATAGTTGGCAATTTGAATGTTTTAAAGTTCATTAAATTTGGTTTGGAGTAGGATTTGGTGTTACCGATATCTGTTTGGGATTCCGAGCCTGAGAATAGTTCTGTATGGTGATTTAAGACTTGCACGCAAAATTTGGTGTCATTCCGAGTAGTTTAGGTATGTTTCGGCGCGTTCGGAGTAAGTTGGAAGAACTTGGAGTTATAAGTTAATTCAATTTGGTTTGGGATGTGATTCTTAGTTTTGATGTTGTTTTATGCGTTCCGAGGGTGCGAGCGAGTCCGTTTTATGATTTTAAACTTGTTGGTATGTTTGGGTGGGCCCCTTGGGGCCTCGGGTGTTAATCGGACGAGGCGCGGACCAAGTTTTGGACTTAGAAGAAATGGCTGAAGCATCCAGCTTCAGGTGCAATCGCACCTGCGGAAGGCCAGTGTCACGACTAGAAATTCCCACCTTCGGGACCGTGATGGCGCCTAACATTTCACTTGCTAAGCAAGCCAACGTTAGAATAATCTTGACCATTTTTTTAAAACAATCAAATTAAACGAAAGTCAATGATTGAAATAAAAGTGCGGATGACCATAACAACTGAATCATCTAAATACATCCCCGAATCTGGTATCACAAGTGCACGAGCTACTAGAATAATACAAATAAAGGTCAGAATAAAATTCAAGCTATTTGAAAGATAATACATAGCTAAAGTGAGGTAGAAGGGGACTTCAGCATTGCGAACACTGTGTAGTTATACCTCAAGTCTCATCTGGGTAGCTAAATCCGAGCAAGTCTATGGTATGCCGCTGGGACCAATTTCAAATTCTGCACAAGAAGTGCAGAGTGTAGTATGAGTACAAGCAACCCCATGTACTCCGTAAGTGTCGAGCCTAACCTCGACGAAGTAGTGACGGGGCTATGACAAGACACATATGTAAACAACTTGTAGAATTATATACAAATACGAAGCAACAATGAACACAATAATTAGCAATTTACAAATTTGGGAGGGAACATGCGAAGGGAAATTATATAAAAAATTCAGCAGGAGAAGTGTCATGTAGCAGCCAATTAATTCATCAATAATAAAAAAAGTTGTTGGTAATATGAAAATGGCACGGCATCACCCTTCGTGCTTTTACTCTCATTCTTCCCATGAAATGATAAATAAATATTATGAACGACACAGCATCACCCTTCGTGATTTAACTCTCGTTCTTGCCACAGTATGATGAATAAATAATTTAAATGGCACGGCATCACCCTTCGTACTTTTACACTCTTCCTTACCATGAAAATGATAGTATAAATTCGGAAGAGTATTTTAAATGCGAGGATCTATACTTATCAATCAATTCAATACCAGAATACCGACCTCACCTTTCAAAATATTCAACAATAATTAAATCAGTAATAATTTCATGAAAAATGATCAAATAAACAATAATAAACTGAAGCAGGAATATCTTAATTAAATAGGCAATTATCCACAGTGAACAAATTTCACCCGCATGCTTTGACTCAACCACAACGCATAAGTACTCGTCACCTCACATATACTCCTTCAAATCAAGGTTAACCACGACACTTACGTCGCTTTGCAACCAACTCAAGATTCAAATAAACATTTGCCTCATGAATTGGTGTCCGAATGCCTCGAATCTAGTCACAAATAATTCAATATACTCAACATGAATTATAGAAACCAATTCAATATGAAAATACTAAATTTTCCAATTAAAATCTGAAATTCAATTTAAAAATCAATAGTGGATCCCACATCTCGAAACCCGGAAAAAATTATAAAATGTGAACGCCTATTCAACCACGAGTCCAACCATATAAATTTTACCAAATTCCGACATCAACTCGACCTTCAAATCCCCAAATCTTATTTTCAAATCCCTAATCCCAAATCCTCAAATATCACCTAAAAATACGTAATCTATTAGGAATAATCAATGGTAATTAAATATTATTGACTAACAATGATCACAAGTGACTTACCTCAAGTTTTTCCGTGAATTCTCGCTCAAAAATCACCTCAACCCGTGTTGGAAATGTCCAAAATGACAAAAATGTCGAAAGTCCTCTGTTTTTGTAATCTGTCCAGAGGTTTCGCTTATGTGGTACATTTGGCCGCATCTGCGAAGAGGCAGTGGAGCCAGACTTCCGCACCTGCGGACATAGCTCCTCTTCTACGAGAGCGCATGGGCGAGCCTCACTGCCGCTTTTGCAATTGCCTCCGCACCTGCGTTCACATTTCTGCTTCTGCGGATGCTCAGCTGCGCTTGGTTTTTCCGCTTCTGCGGCTTCCTCCATTCCAGTCCAATGTCGCTTCTGTGATCACGGTGCCGCTTTTGCGGCTCCGCACCTGCGCACTTGGCTCTGCAAGTGTGGTCAAACCAGAAGCTTGCCCAAAACCAGCTTTACTCAACAAGCTCTAAACGATCTGAACCTCGTCCGAAACTCATCTGAGCCACTCCGGACCCTGTCCGAATATACCAACCAGTCCCGTAACATAATACGAACCTACTCGAGGTCTCAAATCACGCCTAAAAACATCCAAACTACAGTTCGCACCTCGATTCGAACTTAATAAATTTATGAAATTTAAATTCTAAAACTCGCGCCGGAACACGTCAAAACAGTCCAGAATGACCTAAATTTTTGCATGTAAGTCCCAAATGACATAACGAAGCTATTCCAACTTTTGAAATTGAAATCCGATCCCTATATCAACAAAAGTTAATTTATGGTCAAATTTTGAATTTTTAAGCCTTTAAGCTTCTAGTTTTTGTCAAATGGCGATAATTCAAGCTAGAGACTTCCAAATTTGATTTTGGCCATACGCCTAAGTCCCAAATCACGATACAGACCCACAGGGACCTTCAAAACACCGTTCCGAGTCTATTTTCTAAAAATATTGACAAAAGTCAACTCAGTTGAGTTGTAAAGCATTATTTTTCATTTTTATCAAATTTTCACATAAAAGCTTTATGGAAAAATATACGGACAGCGCACGCAAGTTGAGGAATGCTAAATGGTGCTATTCGAGGTCTCAACATACAGAAATGAATATTAAATTTATATATGACCTTTCGTGTCATCACAGCCAGCCGCAGGTGCGAGCTCGCAGAAGCGGGGTAGACGACCGCACCTACAGAAGTGGAGGTGCGTGGTAGGCAATCGCAGAAGCGAGGGAAGGCGCAGGTGCGACATGCTCACCGCAGAAGCAGTCTCACAGAAGCGAGCCGCTGGTCGCAGAAGTGAGGGAGCCAGCTGAGGGGAGGACCACATCTTCATTTAAGTCGGGACTCAGCTATTTTTGAGTCCATTTATTGCACGTTTGGGCGATTTTGGAGCTTCTTGAGAGGGGTATTCACCTAGCAACTTGGAGGTAAGTAAATTCTATCTAGTGTAAGTTAAATAAATATATTATGGGTAGATTTTAACATGTAAATTTGTGAAAATTATGGATTTAGATGAAAAACCTAGGTTTTGATAAAAATAGGATTTGACCACGGAAATGGTTATGGAATTTAGTGAAAATTATATATTTGAGTTCGTGAGGTTATGAGAGACGAATTTCTTCATAAATATTTCTGGAATCGGGGCACGTGGGCCCGGGGTGAATTTTAAGTATCTTCTGATTTGGTTTGGGCAATTACTCAATTAGTTAAGTTATGAACTCTCGAACATGTATTGATTAAATTATATAACATTTGATAGTTTCGGATTGTTCGTCACCGAGTTAAGGCTTTAGAGCAAAATTTGTGACCAGAAAGTGAGTTTTGAGACGAGGTAAGTCTCTTGTCTAACCTTGTAAGAGGGAATTCCATAGGTGATTTAAATTAATATTACTTCTAATTGTGGGGGCTACATACGTACGAGGTGATGAGAGTCCGTGTGTAGCTACTAATTATGCTTGTGTACGGGTAACTTTAGGACCCAAATCATGAATTACTTGAATTATTTGCACCTTACTTGTTAATTAAGGTGCCTAAATTATATTAGAACTTGTTAAATAAATTGTGAAAGACCGCTAATGGAATTTGTATACATTGTGTATTAGCATTTAATCACGGTTAAGTCAAATTCTTATAAAGTATCTTCTCTTCTTGTGGAGCGGGTCAAACACCTCAGCAGTAGATAGATGCATCTATGGTTCGTGCCGCTCGACCCTCGACAGTGTACACATTATTCTGGATCGGGTCGTACGACCTCGGCATAAATCCTGCTTAATAATACTTGGTGCCTAATCATACCTGATATTATCTTGGGCTTGTAAGGTTACAATTTGTAAGGAAAGTAATTTATTTGGAATTATTAAATTTGTGAAAGAATTATTTTCTCCTGCTTGTTAATGAGTTTGTAACGACCCAACTGGTCATTTTATTTTCTGACACCCTTTTCCCCTAAATAAGACTCCCCGTATATGCTTTAATTATTTTATGACTTGTGGGGATGGTTAGTTCGGGTTTTGGAAGGTTTCAGGTTGAAATCGAAACACTTGGTTCCTTAAGGATAGCTAAAAAGGCTAAGTTTGAACTTGGACAATATTTTGAGTAAACGATCTCGGAACCGGGATTCGACGGTTCTTATAGATTCGTATAATGATTTGGACTTGGGGTATATTCGGATCGAGTTTTGGATGACCCGGGAACGTTTCAGCGCATAATAGCGAAAGTTACCTTATTGATGGTTTTAGAGACTTTAAATTTGGGTTGGAGTACGTTTTTGTGTTATCGAGGTCCGTTTGGGGTTCCGAGCCTGGGAATAGTTCCGTATGGTAATTTAAGACATGCACAAAAAATTTGGTGTCATTCCGAGTAGTTTAGGTATGACTTGGCGCATTGGATCTAATTGGAAGAACTTGCAGTTCATAAGTCGATTCAATTTGGTTTTGAGGTGCGATTTCTAGTTTCGCTGTTATTTTACTCGTTTTGAGAGTTCGAGCAGGTCCGTATTGTGTTTATGGACTTATTGGTGCATTTGGACGGGGTCCCGAGTGGCTCGAGTGAGTTTTGAACCATCCGGAGCTAAGTTGGAAAAACGAGATTTTCCAGTTCTGGCTTCCTTCTTCGCGAACGCGGAAGGACTCTCGCGTTCACGGTGAAGGATTTGGAGAGCTGGGCAGTTGTTATTCGCGTTCGTAGGCAGGGGGTCGCGTTCGCGAAGCTTGGGGAACCCAGGCCTACGTGTTCGCGAAGGAGCACACACGTTCGCGAAGGAGCACACACATTCGCGAAGGTAGGCCAAGCAAGCCTTCGCGTTCGCGAGTCCCTTGACGCGTTCGTGAAGGGAATTTCAAGGGCCTGGGCAATTTTGCCTTCGTGAACGCGAGGCCCTTACCGCGTTCGCGAAGAAGGAGGCTGTTGTGCTGGGTATAATGTTTTAAAAACGGGGCTCAGCCATTTTTGAGGCCATTTTCTTCATTCTTGGGCGATTTTGGAGCTTCTTGAGAGGGATATTCACCTAGCAACTTGGAGGTAAATTAATTCTACCTATTATGAGTTAAATACATAGATTATGGGTAGATTTTAGCATGTACATTGTGAAAAATTACGGGTTAGATGAAAAACCTATATTTTGATAAAAATGAGATTTTAACCACGAAAATGGTTATGGAATGTGATAAAAATTATACACTTGAGTTTTTAAGGTTATGGGCAACAAATTCCTTCAAAAAATTCCAGAAATCCGGGCACGTGGGCTCGAGGTAAATTTGAAAAATTCTTCCAATTTTAGTTGGATAATTAATCTAATAATTAAATTACGAATTTTTGAGCATGCATTAATTAAATTATATAATATTTGACAAGTTTCGGATTGATCAAAACCGAGTTGGGGCTTTAGAATGAAATTGTGACCGGAAAGTGGATTTTGAGACGAAGTAAGTCTCTTGTCTAACCTTGTAAGAGAGAATTTACCCCATAGGTGATTTAAATTAAATGTTACTACAATTTGTGGGGGAGGGGAGGGGAGGGGGGACTACGTACGTACGAGGTGACGAGAGTCCATGCGTAGCTACTAATTATGCTTATGTCCGGGTAGTTTTAGGACCAAATTCATGAACTATTTGGATGTTTTGTACCATACTTGTTAATTAAAGTTCCTAAATTATATTAGGGATTGTTAGAGAAATTGTGAAAGATCGCTAATGAAATTCATATTATTTTGTGTATTAAACCTTAATAACGTTTAAGTCAAATGCTTATAAAGTATTCCTTCTCTTCTTGTGGAGCGGGCCGAACGCCTCGGCAATAGATAGATGCATCTATGGTTCATGCCGCTCGACCCTCGACAGTGTACACATTATTCTGGATTGGGCCATACGACCTCAGCATAAATCGTGCTTAGTAATAATACTCGGTGCCTTGATATTTTGTTGTGGATTGCAAGGCTATAACTGGTACGGGAAAAGACTTATTTGGAAATTGTTAACTTGTGAAAGAATTATTTGCTCCGGCTTGTTAAGGAAATTTGTTATTATTTACATAACTCATGTTATACAAAAATTTATATCTTAATATTATTGATCAATAGTAAGTATCGAAGTCGACCCCTCGTCACCACTTCTTCGAGGTTAGACTTGATACTTACTGGGTACGCGTTGATTTACATACTCATGCTACACTTGCTGCACTTTTTGTGCAGGAACTGAGGCAGGTGCATCAGGCGGTCCTACCGACGTGCATCCCAGATATCTCGAGGCCTAGTGGTGAGATGTTTCATGAGCCGTTCTGCAGCCCCTAGAATCTCTCTTTAGTATTTGTATTCAGTCTACTTTATGTTCAAACAATAGTTGAAATTTTGTATAATCTACTAGATGCTCATACACTTGTGACATTAGGTCTTGGTATACACACTAGTAAACTTGTGGTATTGAACTATTATTTTGGTTATGGACGCACTCAGCTGTTTTCGTTTTATTTTATTTAAATCGTTAATTTTTAAATTTAGTAAATAAGGCAAGTTAAATTTCTCGGGAAGTTATGAAAAGAGGAATAATCGGTCTAATTCATTATTTGGCTTGCCTAGCGGTGACGTTGGGCACCATCACAACCAATAGGTGAAATTGGGTCGTGATAGAGTTATTGTTATTATTTACATAACCCATGTTTATTTAGAATTTGTATTCTCATATTATTAGCCCATAGTAATTGTCGAAGTCGACCACTCGTCACTACTTCTTCGAGGTTAGACTTGATACTTATTGGGTACATGTTGTTTATGTACTCACGCTACACTACTTATTGGGTACATGTTGTTTATGTACTCACGCTACACTTCTACACTGACCGTACAGGATCTGAGGCAGGTGCATCATGCGGTCCTAGAGTCTCTCTTTTGTATCTATATTTTGTCTACTTTATATTCAGACAGTAGTTAGAGTTTTGTATATTCTACTAGTTGTTCATACACTTATGACATCGGGTCTTGGCGCACACACACTAGTAGACCTTATGACTTTGGAGTACTTAAAACATTATGTTTGTCATTCTGATGTCTTCGCTTCATTTACTATATTTTCTATTCTTGAATTTTTTATTAAACATAATTTATTTACCTGGAAACTTAGTAAAAGAGGTATAACCTGTTAAATTCTCTATTGTCTTGTCTGGCAATAACATTAGGCGTCATCACGGCCTATAGAAAAAATTGGATCATGACAAATACGTTCATTCTTTTGGAACAAAAATAATATTACGTATATGAAATACACATTAGTCGTTTTGACGCACTTTATAAATCAATAAAAATTCAAGTTGAATGCAACGTGATTGAATCATCGGGATATTATTGTAAATAAAGTGCATACAAAGTAGAATAATTTCTACGAGTCTTGTTCAAAGTATATATATATATATATATATATATATATATATATATAATTTCATACGAGCTACTTAATTGTTTGCACTTTCATGTATAATTCTATTTGTGTCAAAAGTTAGTTGCACTAATGTCACATAATGTTTAATCAGCAAATTTGCAATCATTAAAAACCCAATTGCTTATCTACATGAAAGAATTTGATTGAAATAATTAAAAATCGTTAGAAATAAATATTACTCTAAATAGGAAAATAAATTTTGAAAAGAGAGAATTACACATAAGTACAGTCCATACATATTGCAATCAGGTGACTTATTCAATTTTACAAATGCATATTAACATTGCGCACAAACCCCCGGTAGGCGCCCCTATCGATTCTTCCCTATCTGCTGCAATAGTTAACAATGGCGGAATTGTCAACTCACCAACAGAACGATTGGAGACAACTGCAATTCACTGCAATGTTTATGGACCAAATCGACTAATTCAAAGCCATGGAGATTGTTCAACACTTCAATTACAATCGACACACATCGTTTCAGACAACATCACTACATGAATCTATGATTCAGAATAGGGGAACAATGACGACGAACAACGGCTAGTCACGAATAGAGCTACAAATGTCCAAGTTGGTCAAAACCAATGCCAATCTATTCCAATTGATCTGGATATTGATCCCAGCCCCTCAAACAACAACCTCGATGAGTAAATCGTTAAAACATGGCAGAAAATAGTATACACAGAATCGCATATGCCTACTCTTTGACGAAATGCCAAGGTCAGTTTTGATGTCAATTTTAATGAACAGATGAATAGTTGTGCTTTACAAAGTCATGTTGAGATTAGTCATCATGACAATTCAATAGAACAAACACAAAAAGAGGGTGAAAAAATTGTCACCTACAACAGCAACCACATTGCCAACACATGTTGCCAATGCTAATTCTAATGTGCAAGCTGTGATTGAATTGGATGGGAAAGATTCAATGCCAGCTGATGGAAGTCATCGGAATGTCCAATTTCAATCGCATGTTGAGAACCTTGATGCTCCACTAAATGATGCCCCTGATGATGTGATGTTAAATGACTATAATGTTCCTGCCCCTTCAATTGGCCATGGATCAATTGAGTAGTCGCTTGTTGACAAGGAGAAGGCTGTCAAACCAACTCCTACTGATCAACCTCATCTAACTCAGTCATCCCCAAAGTAACCAACATCAGGTATTATCTCTACAGCATGCTTGGCTAAAGAACAACTGACCAACAACAATGTTATAGCACCTCATGAGCAAGCAATAAATGATACTTCACCAGCTAGTGTGTTAACCGAAAATGTCACTGTCCCCATGTAGACTAAACTACCTCACATACCAACACAATCAACCTTCCCTAAAATATTTACCAACTTTGATAAAAATCATGTTATTCAACATCAAAACTCAGTTTACACGCCAACACCAGAACAACAACATTCCTAACTCACCTCCCAAAGAAACTAATCCTCAAGCACAAAGTCACAGTCCATTCCCTACTTCAGCCCCTGCATACACACGGCCAAATGCTGCATCCCCTTCTGATAAAACCAACCAACCAAACATATCTACTAGCCAAAACAACAATCCTCAGAACATTCAAATAACTACCCTACCATTACCAAATGCCAATAATACCCAACCAATTAAAATACCTTCCTATCCTACACCACCACCTCCTACTATCACACAGTCCCTGTCTACCAAGTGCGAGCAAGGCAGGATGCAGAGATTGTCCCAATGGAGTTCACAGCTCCCAGAGTCACTACCAAGCAGGGCCAGCCACCAGTTATCTTCACCAGAAAGGATTACATGATCATTCTTGCACACAGGTGCCGATATACAATTGCTGGCAAGTGTCTAAATATAATGCCTAGAATGGAACAAATTAGGAGAAGCTTCATTGTTCAAACTAAACTCAGAGGAGGAGTTAAGATAGCTTATTTCAATGCTAGAACAGTTTACATCGACCTAGACAATGAGTATGATCTCACCATTATCTGGACAAAAAAGGTCATGTATATTCAGGGCCAAAGAATAGAATTACAGGCTTGGACACCCAACTTCAATCCAAATGAAGATATTCCTATTGTCCCTGTTTGGATAGTGATCCCTGAGCTACTATGGCATTTCTACTACAGGGAGGTCTTATCAGTTTTATTATCTCCTATTGGGAAGGTTCTACATCTGGATCTAGCATCAATGCAAAAAACAAGAGGGAGTGTTGCAAAGGTTAAGATGCATGTGGACTTAACTCAAGAAAGACCCCATCATGTGTGGCATGGATTTGATGAAAATCAGGATGTTAATGGGTATGGCCAGTGGCTGGAAGTGGTGTATGAAGAACTCCCAGATTACTGCTTACATTGTAGACACCTGGGTCATGAATAGTACTATTGCTCTATAAAAAAAGAGAAGAACAAGAGAAGAAGAAAGCAGCAGCAGAAACATCTCACAATAAATACAATCACTCTACAAGCAAGCATGAGGGAGCAAGTGGAACACATCAGGAATAGATCTTATAGGGACAGAAAAAGGATTAGAATTCCAGCCAAAAAATAGTTGAGCAAAACCAAATAGAGGAACACCAAGGAAGAATAAATCACACAGCTACTGCACAACAACCAACAAAAGAAAACCATCCTAAAGATCAGCGACAATCTCAAAAGAAGAAGAATTTTAAGGGTATCAACCATAGAAACTGACAACAAAAACTCAAACGGGCTTATGAGCTACTAGAATAGTCCAGACCACATGTTTACTTGCCAAATCGCAAACTGTTCCACCAACAGCTCTTGCAAGTGTATTAGACACCCCACACAAGGCTATAGATGGCGATGCTGTAATTCATAGAGGAAAGTTGTTTGACAAGGAGACACTGGAATAGACAGGGGATCTCAATGGAGTGAGTGCTTCTCAGCCAAAACATCAGGAGGATCATTCAATGGGGCACACAATTATAAACAACATACAATCTACTGCTGCCAATGAGATATACCATCAGGAAAATGGAGCTGCTGGAACTAACACCAATGTGACTAACAAATCTGACAGCAGAGACAAGGACAAGCCCCACGACCAACAGTAGAAGATTCAAATATTGGAAACCAGTAGGAATCAAAAGAAACAACATTCAAGTCCTGTTGGAACATCATGCTCTAATGAGGATACTACTACAAATGCTTCACTTAGGAGGAAAAACATTTCCAAAATTGCTGCCTGAAAAAACACCCTACAACATCAACCAATTCTGGAATCAGAAAAATATGTTGCAGGAGGTTCTAATACCATTCCAAGAGACAAGAATGTTCCTCAACAGCAAGTGCAACAAGTACTGGAATCCAATGTGAATGAGCATATAGAGCAGGCCAGGAATATTGACAATCTAAGCTCCAACATTAAAGTTTCGGGAATTAGAAAGAACACACCCGCTGAGTCTGATAGAAATAGATGAACTTCTACAATGGTAAAGACAGTTGACTGGGTACGGGAGAGGTTTGGAACCCCAAAGGAAATACTAAATATTTCACTGAATCATTCATGTCAAGATATACCCTCTTAGACATTAGAGGTGTCACCAAAGTCTACTGGAAATACAAGATCTGATAAAAAAGTATGAAGTGATGAACTATAGGATTCTGAACTGAGGTCTGTCTCAAATGCATGTATAAAAGTTGACAACCAAGAGTTCAAAAAACATTCAGGACAAGCAACCAATGTAAAGAACTCAAGTACTTCCACCAATAGTTCCCCTGGAGACATTTCACTCACTGCAGTATCTTTACAAGATCTCAAAACTACTGGTTCAAAGGCAATACAAACCACTGGAGTAGCAACTCAGTATCACATACCAACAGACCGCACTAATCTGGAATCTACATATGAGTTGCAGTTCAAGAAGATGCAACAACATTTGACAGCTAGAGATCATACTCATTTAATGATTAACGATGTGGAAATTACTATCACCATTCTATGATACCACATCAAGAAAGTGACGTTGCTCCAATTTCTGTGCATTGTGCTTCAGACAATAGACAACCCTCCTCACAAACTAAATGATGATAAAATCTCTCATTTGGAACATAATGTCTGTTAATACTCAACAGGACTTTCAGAGAGTGATCAACATACAGATAGAACATAGGTTTTCAATTGTTGCACTAATGGAACCTTTCCAGAATTATAGGCATATTCATACTTACAGAAGGAGACTTTGAATGGAATCTGCTATGTCGAACATTAATGTTGTTCATTGAAGATGTTGTAGAATGGGAATTGATTATGGACACCGAGCAGCAGGTTACTGTTAAGGTATTTCATCAGGAAATATAGAGACACATCATCATGACTTTTGTGTACGCCAAATGTTCTTCACTTGATAGGCTGGAATTGTGGGACTACTTATATTACTTGGCCAGTGATATGGATTTGCCTTGGGTCGTTGGAGGTGATTTCAATGTGGTCTTACATGAAGATGAAAAGCTAGGAGCTCTACCAGTGCACCCACCTGAATATGAAGAATTTTCCTTTTGTGTAAACTTTTGTAGTTTGTTTGACCTTGGTTACAATGGCAGTCCTTTCACTTGGTGGAATTGCAGACCAAATGAACAATGCATTTTCAAATGACTTGATAGAATCTTTGTCAATCTTCCTTTCCAGAATCTCTTCCCAACTATAGAAGTAGAACACTTGATACAGATAGGATCATATCACGCACCTTTGCTGATAAGGTGTGGACAAGAGTCTATACAATTTGTTAAAAATTTCAAGTTTCTCAACTTCTGGACAAAGCATGCCACTTTCAAATAGGTGGTCAAGCAAAACTGGTTGACAGATTTTATTGGGAATACTTTCTTGATGTTCAAACAGAAATTGAAGAGAGTCAAACCTGCCCTTTCACACTAGAGTAAAGTTACTGTTGGAGTTATCTTCAAGCAACTAGCTATTAGGGAGGAAATTGTCAGAGTAAAGGAGATACTATTTTAGAAGGGACCAACAATATCAAACAGAATTGTACTTCAACAAGCACAAGAAGAATTGTAAAAATACCTGAGCATTGAAGAATAATACTGGAGATAAAAGGTAGGAATGAACTGGTTTGCGGAAGGGGACAGAAACACAAGATTCTTTCACAATCATATAAACAGCAAGAGGCAAAAATTGAATCTCAAAAGGATTCAGGACACAGATGGTAATCAGCTTGAAACACAGGAACTTATGGCAAATGCTACAGTGGAGTTCTTCAGCAACCAGTTTACACAAGCAGGGAATACCACTAACTCTAAAATGCTTAACAATGTACTTACTATTGTGACACTTGAATATAATTTGGAGTTGTGCAAATATCCTACAATAGATGAAGTGAAGAATGTAGTATTCGCTTTATCTGGTGATAGTACAAGTGGACCAGATGGTTTCACTGGCTTGTTCTACCAAACATGCTGGGACATTATGGGAGAAGATATCTACATGCTGCTTCAAGAGTTCTATGATGGGGCACCACTCCCAAAATCCATAACACACACTAATCTTGTCCTGTTGCCTAAGAAACATCAAGTGCAAACATTCTCAGACTTAAGACCAATAAGTTTAAGCAATTTCATCTATAATGTAATATCTAGGGTATTACATGACCGAATGGAGAAGATACTCCCATCTTTGATTTTGCCCAACCAATCTGGTATTGTTAAATGAAGGAGTATTTTTGAAAATATTTTGCTCACACAAGAAATAATCACAGTTATAAGGTTGAGAGGGAAACCGGCCAATGTTGTAATAAAGCTTCTTATGGCGAAGGCTTATAATAGGGTTTCTTGGAAATATCTTCTACATGTTTTGAAGAAGATGGGGTTTGCAGAGCATTTCATCAACATGATAGGGAACTTATTGGTTAACAACTGGTACTCAGTGCTAATCATTGGCCAAGCATCAGGGTTCTTTAAGTCCAACAGAGGGGTGAAACAAGGTGATCCCCTATCTCCTACTTTGTTCATTTTGTCTACGGAGGTAGTATCAAGATCACTGAAGAATCTTTTCTTAGACAAGAATTTCAAAGGATTTGGAATGCCCAAATGGACAGATCCATTAAACTATTTGGCTTACGCAGATGACACTATAATCTTTTCATCTGCTGATCCTTACTCTTTGAAGAAAGTAGTTGACATGCTCACAAACTACAAACAGATTTCTGGACAGCTGATTAATAAGTCAAACAACTGATTTTCAAAGGATTTGGAATGCCCAAATGGACAGATCCATTAAACTATTTGGCTTACGCAGATGACACTATAATCTTTTCATCTGCTGATCCTTACTCTTTGAAGAAAGTAGTTGACATGCTCACAAACTACAAATAGATTTCCAGACAGCTGATTAATAATTCAAAGAGATCTTACTACATGCATACAAAGGTGTCAAGGAATTTGCAGGAAATAATTGGTTCTATCACTGGCTTCCAAAAAGGAACATTCCCATTCACTTACCTAGGGTATCCAATGTTTTACACAAAGAGAAGGAAGGATTACTATAATGACCTCACTAAGAAGGTGAATGCAAGACTACACTCTTACAAGGGGAAAATGCTGTCTTTTGGAGGCAAAGCGACACTTATAACTAGTGTACTTCAGAGTTTACCTACTCACATTCTTTCAGTCTTGGATCCTCCTAACAATCTTCTTGAACACTTACACAAGATGTTTGCTAGATTCTTTTGGAGTTCCACTAATCAGGGCAGAAGTAGGCACTGGACAAAATGGCTCAACTTGTGTCTCTATACTGAAGAAGGCGGAGTGGGGTTCAGATCACTTTTTGACATCTCGAAGTCATTGTTTGCAAAGTTATGGTGGAAATTCAGAATATCAAAGTCATTGTGGTCAAACTTCATGCGGAATAAATATTGCAAGAAGGAAATACCAACTGTAGTGAAATTCAGGAAGGGATCACATATCTGGAGGAAAATGTTAGAAGCAAGAGATGAGGTTGAGCATGAAATTCTATGGCAATTAAAAAACGGATCGACAAATGTTTGGCATGAAAATTGGACTGGACTTGGACCCTTATACCATCATGTACCACCAGGGTTCAACATCAGTGAAGAGTTAGATGAAGTGGCAGAGTTAAGAACAGAAAATGATTGGGTTGATCAATTGCTGGATCAAACATTCCCAGAAGACATAACTGATCACATCAGGCAAGAAATTGAGTTTGGAGATACAGACGCATATTGGGACACTCCGATATAGATGCCAACACTATCAGGTAAATTTACAGTTGGAAGTGCATGGCGCATATTAAGGCGTAGAGAACGAACAAATCCAGAACAAAAGTCAATATGGACTAAAGGCTTACCCTTCAAAATTTCATTTTTCCTATGGAAATTATGGAGAAGGAAAGTGCCAACAGATGACTTATGGAGGAGGAATGGTTATCAAACTATTTTGAAATGTTGGTGTTGCTTTCCATTACAAGAAGAAACATTACAACATATTTTCTTTACCAGCTCAACAACATCACAAGTGTGGAAATCCTTTATACACGCCGCTGGAATTGTGGTCAACCTGATACAGATTCATCAGGTGATTAGAGCTTGGTGGAATGCCAATTGTTGCTCTAAGCTTAAGCCACTATTCCAGGATGCCCAAATAGTTATCTCTTGGGAACTTTTAAGGAGGAGGAACTCCATAAAGCATGGAGGAAAAATAGTTTCTGTTAAAAGGGTGGTGCATGAGGTTAGCAATACACTTCATAATCTTGCTAAACTAAGGTTTCATTGGCTACAAAGCATACCTATTCTATGGCCAGATATGATTAGGTTTTTGAAGCTTATAAACCAGTTGTTATCACCAAAAGAATTACATGGCAGCTTCCTTATGAGAGATAGTTCAAGTGCAACACTGATGGCGCTTCTAGGGGTAACCCAGGCCCAAGCTCATATGATTTTTGTATGAGGGATTATGCTGGTGATGTGGTCTTTGCCAAAGCAGAACAGATAGGGATTACAACTAACATGGTCGCAGAGGCAAAGGCAATAATGGAAGGGCTTTCATATTACCTCAGTATGAAACTACACCCTCTGACCATTGAGACTGACTCAATGGTGATAAAGAAGACCATTGAAGGAGAGTGGGAGGTTCCCTGGTGCATCGCCAAAGAAGTCAAGAAGATTAAGGAAATGAAGGGGCAATTCAACGTGCTTTTTCATCATGTCCTTAGGGAGGAAAATACTGTGGCTGATTTTCTAGCTAACCTAGTTTTCTCTTTTGCAGGTACATTAGAATTCCAATCATTGAATGAATTTCCTAGTGCTGGAAAGACACTAATTAATCAAGACAAAAGTCAAATTCATAATCTAAGGATTAGGGTCGCAAGAAACATAAATACTTTCCTCGATTGACATTGTTATAATGATGCCTTAACATGATCGCGCACATATTTTACTCTATTTTACAAATAAGTGACCTGCTATAGAATCACACACCAGCATTTTAAATTGAGTTACACAAGATGCATCTGGCTAATTTACAATGACGTAGTACATCTATTGTATATGCACTGTTATGCACTATTTCTGGGAATAGAAAGGCATCAATTTGCCTGTTGCAGTTCAAGATCAGCAATACACAGATATGGTAACATTCATTGCATCATCACAGAGTCATCACATATCCAAAATTATTCTGTAGAGCTACGAATGACAGTTTGCTTCTATGAATACACTAACTGCAGATCAGCTCAAAGGATGGTCAAGTTATATTGTTTCTGCACATCACTTTACATTGCTGGTTTTATAATGCAGGTGTTAGCTATTTGTTTGATACAACATCACTTCACAATGGTATTATCATGTCACCATTCTCATTCTGGGGGTTATTCTTCAACTTACAACAGCGACACTACAATAAGGTGGCATTCAATATCCTATAGTGACCTACGCAGTTCATGGAAAATACTATGCTTTACAGTTCTGCATCACCAACGAGGGGAAAGAAATTATTCCATTAAAGAGTGCTATGCTAGATGGAAATACAGTAAAAATAACACAATGATACAAAGTTGTTTTTTGGTTCTGTGCTTAAACCTTTGGGGTATACTCAGCGTGTGGTATCAACATTCACAATGCTCAATCTACTGAGGATACTTCAATGATCAAAAGCACCTTGTAGGTCCAATCAAAAGAACTCATCTGCTTCGGCCGATGCCCTACAGATTCCTCTAATCCTCCTGTATTATTTCAAAATACAGAGTTCGCCTTAGGGCTCCTTATCAAGAAGATTACACGTCTTAGTACACACATGATCCGATGAAGACCTTACATTTACTCATCATAAGCATCATGCTAAATCGAGTTCCTATGACTCAACTCTTCCACAACTACATGCAATTTCTTACCAATTGTCTTTCTAAATGTAGGTATCACTGTATTACAGATAAAATAGAGTTTATGAGTTTGAATTCTTACAATTGATCTCTACCACACGATTTAGAGTAAGAAGAAAGAGTGACAGTTCTAAGTTCCTTGTAGCCTCTTGCTTATAAGTGTGGTGCACAATGCACCCATAAACAAGACTCGACTAGACACGGCTTGTAGACTCCCTAGGACAGAACTACTCTGATACCACTCTTTTCATGTCCCAAACCGAAGGGGCGCGACGGGCACTCGGTGAACTCAATCGAGTACCAACGTAACATATCATTCTTATCATACTATCATGGGCCAATGAACCAGAAAGCCGTCATGGGATAACCAGAATAAACATAAGGGAATACTCGATATAGGATGACCCAACATGGTATACAAACTTATACATGTGACATACAGGCCTATACGGCCGACATGATCATTTGTAAACTCAAATTATAGGCTGACAAGGCCATACAAGTATCCATATACTTGACATCTATCTACAAGACTCTAAGAGTACATAAATGTTATAGTGTCGAGACAGGGCCCCTCCATACTAGTCAATACATGTCAAAATCATACTGACCAAATAGGCAACTCCGGATCAAATGGAGTGGACCAACACCTTCCGTTGGGTTGATAGCCTATTTGAAGGACTGACAACCTGTCTATCGGGACCTGCGAGCATGAAACGCATCGTCCCCAGGAAAAACGGACGTTAGTACAAATAAAATACCGAGTATTTAAGGCATGAAAAACAATATATAATAGACATGAAAGAAATATTGAGTAAAAGACTCAACCTGTAAGCCTGAATAGCTCTTTGAATCATGAAACATTTATAATGTCATGCATATATGTATAAATGTCATACCATGCATAGGTATATGCGTACATAACATCATCAAGCCTCTGAGGGCATCCCATCATATCATCTCGGCCACTGTGGGCGAAATCATCAACGTATACCAGCTGATCAGGTGGTGGTGCATATATAATGCCATAACCTTTACTCATACCCCATATACATATAATATATGTGTATATAAAGCCATCTGTTCATGGGTCAATATACATGTATAAATGAATGCAATGCATAGGAAATAAGTTAATAAGATCTCTCGGAATGTCATAAGATCTATATGCCTTCGAATAAACTTTATCAACTACATATTTTTCTGAGACCCATAAACAGAAGATATAATAATAAAACACATGGGGAATCAAGAACATAGGCACCCCTAGTACTTCTATCAATAGAGGTATTTATGAAAGCTGTACCTTTGCTCGTTTCGTTTGTATCGTATGAATCATGCCAAAAGGAAAGAAGGGATAGCCTTAACATACCTTTGTCGTTTACCTAACCACACGACGATGGTTCAGACCGTTAGTACTTCAATATTCAAAAAACAACAAGGGACCATTGTTAAGCTTATGGAAGCTAGAACTCAACACAGATATGCGACTAGCTCGTCTACAAATTTTGGACAGCATCTCCCCTTATTCTTTTCATTTTCCTCAAATCAAACAACAAGACCAACATGTCCAGAATGTAAACAAACATACACACACACACACACACACATCAATATCTAACCTCATATTCATTACAATACCTCATATTCATTACAATACATCACCAAAACAGTCCACACCATCTCACCCGACAACCAAGTTCTAACTTGCCCTTTCCAAGCCTTCTCCTCTTCCAAACACATCAACGACAATAGCAATAGTATTCTTAAGTTATTTCTACTGATTTCTAGCCATAAAACATCAATAATTCAACTTCAAAATAGTCCAACAACTACAACACTTCAACATGAAGTTCAACCTACTTCATAAGTTTCCTTTAACAAATCAACTAGATATACATAGATGAACTTAAATACATATAGGAGAAGTTAAACTTTACCTTGGTAGCAAGATAACTTGTCCAACTAAGCTTTAATTCAAGCACAAACAAGCTCTTTACCCCAAACAACAAAGTAGAGAAAGATAACTAGGTGATATTGATCTTTTAAGAGAGAAATCACCTTACCAACTTGTGGATTTGGTCTTGAACCCTAGGATAACTTTGAGAGAGATCTTGGGATGATATTTTGGAGCTCCTTCACGTTGCAATAGAGTGAGAGGGATGATGAATTGTGCTTCTAAGTGAAATTGAGATATATCTATGTTTATATGGCCCCACTAATGAGCTTGGGCAGATGGGTCTTGGGCTGCCCTAAGACTTGTCCATCTCTATCCTTTTCCATTCCCTTTTAATTTGATCCACAAGCTCTAAGTAGGTGATGCACCTACTTGTCACCTACTTAATCAAGTAGGTGATTCATGTTGGTTCTTTTTTTCATTTTGAAACATATGTCTCATCCTCATTAAATAATTTAGACATGTGTCGAGTAGCTCAATCAAGTAGGACGGAAAGTAAGTTGGTGAAGCAGGCATGTCGGGTAGGCAAGCAGCTCGTTTTTATTTGTCCAAAATCTCCTTTCTCGCGTTTAAGTGCATTTGTCCTCAACCTAGTCGTTTGTATGCTGAACGGAAATACCGATGTAATATCATTAGATCACTTTATATACTTTCAAAGAGAATCTCATTTCCGAGCTTACATCAATTGACTTATGGTGTACTTTTATGGACGAAAACATGGGGTGTAACACTCTTAAGTTAAACTATTCGTTTCACTCGGTACTTTGTTGTTCTTAATAGTTGTCATATTTCACTTTAATTGATTTCTCAACTTAAACTTCTTAATCTGTCTAATGCTTTTACTTTACTTAAAAATAGTTATTTTGTTTTAATTTAATAAATTTTATATTATATTCAGTAGCTTATTCGATGCTTTATTTTATTTGAAAATGTTATTTTCTTCACCCAAATGATTTCTAAAATAAACTCATTTTATTATTGATTTCCTACTTGATTGAAAAACTGTAATTATACTTTATTGTATATAAATAGATCCCTCGAATATTTTTTATTTTCATTTGATACGGATACTACATATGCAACTGGTAGCATGTGAATTTTGCGGTGCGAAAGTGATTTGGAAAATGTGGGCACAAGGTGTAATGACCTGACCGGTCGTTTTGATGATTAAAGTCCCATTGGGTGGCTTAAGGTTTTGAGAAGCTTCGTATTATATGTTATGGCGTGCGTGAGTAGTCGATTTCGGATTTCGGATTTCGTATGATTCGGGATTGATTTGGAAGAAAGATTCTTATTTTAGAAGCTTAAGCGGTAAGAGTTGACCCGAATTTGACTTTTGTATAGACGACTCCAAAATGGCTATTTGATGGTTTCAATAGCTTCGTATGATGATTTTGGTCTTAGGAGCATGTCCGAATATTAATTTGGATGTCCGTAGTTCGTTTCGGCATGAATTGGCAAAAGTTGGAAAAATGCAAGATTTTGGAAAGTTTGACCGGAAGTTGATTTTATTGATGTCGGGGTCGGATTATGTTTTCGGAAGTTGGAATAGGTTCGTACTTTCATTTATGACTTGTGTGCAAAATTTCAAGTCAATCAGAGTTGGTTTGGTATGAATCGACATTAGTTTTGGAATTTTCATAAGTTTTTTATGCTTGAATCGATGCGCGATTCATGATTCTAGTGCTACTAGAGGCAAATTGAGGCTTCGAGCAAGTTCGTATCATGTTTTGGGACTTGTTATTATACTTCATTAGGCTCCCATGGGGCTCGGGTGAGTTTCAGATGGGTTTAGATTGTACCGCGCTCTTATTTGATGTTTCGGCGTCATTTCTTTTGGAATAAAGGGTACCACATTGTTCAAACATCCTTTCATTTGTGATTTAATTGAACCATAAGATCCATATCATAATTACAGAACCATAGCAACAAGAATCGTCGCATTTCTAGGTCGTATGAGAGAGTTATGTCCATTTTCATATCGGGAAAGACTGCTATTTTTCTGGTGTTTGAGGGAATAGAGACAAATCGCAGGTGTCAAATTGATTTATAGGTCTCAGGTGACAAATGCGATTTATATGTCTCATGTGTCAAATGCAATAAATCTCAGGTTTATTTCACCATTTTTATCACATTTTGAGTTGTAGACCTCGGATTTGAGCGATTTTTTAGGAGTTCTTCATGTGGTTGTTTGGGGTAAGTGATCTTTACCCAGATTTGATTTTATTTCATAATTTTATCTTTGTTTTTATCATTAAATTAGTGAATTGAATGGAAGAAAATGAAAATTTTGTAAAATCTTTGAAAAATGTAAAATGAGGATTTAAAGGGTGATTCGATGTCAGAAATTGATAATTCTGGTATAGTTGAACTCGTATCGGAATGGGTGTTTGGATATTGTAAATTTTGTCAGGTTCCGAGGTGTGGTCTGGGGTTGACTTTTTAAATATTTTTTAAATATTGAAGCTTTATTATCCGAAATTGTTTCCTATGAGTTTCATTAATGATTTTAAGTTATTGTGGCTTGATGTGAGCCGTCCGGAGGTTGTTTCCCTTGAGAAGGTCATTTTAGAGTAACAGTCTACCTTCTTTGAGGTAAGTATCTTGCTTAACTTTGTGTGGGGAAAACTACCCCTTAGGATTTGAGTCATTTGTGCTAATTGTGTTATGTCAATGCCGTGTACGCGAGGTGACGAGTACGTATTCAGGCTTATTTGTTGTAATTTGACCATTTAAGGCTCTTAGGTTCTTATGTTCATTGGATGTGAAGTTGTTTTAGCATGTTAAATCCTCTATTTACTAAATTCACCCCTCGTCTCTTATTTGGAATTGATTGATTCATGTTCTACCCTTGTTGCCAATTAAACCCTTTTGTGCCTTAATTGAAGTTGTTGCTTCTTTATTGCCCTGTTGTCTTTCCCGTAGTTGCTTAACCTTAATTGAAGTTATTATTATTTCTTCAGTAATTTCTTTACCTTAATTGAAGTTATTATTATTTTTCCGTAATCGCTTAACCTTAATTGAAGTTATTATTATTTCTTCCGTAATTTCTTAGCCTTGATTGATTTTTTTTATCCCGTTTATTGTTGACATATTTTTATTTGGGGTCATTGATTCATGCTCTCTCTCTTATCGTCGCCACTTTTGTGGAATCATTATTACACATTATCTCTCCCTTGTTGAGTTATTCTTATTGAGACCATTATTCCATGTTGTGTCTTTCTTTGCGAGCTCGTTCTTCCATTTCTTTGTGTTCTGAAGTTCTTGTGTTGGTTTACTTGTTGTACTCCTGTGTTATCGTTGTTGTTGCTGTTGTACTAAGTGTTGTTGAGCCGAGGGCTATGCGTGGCTGTGGTATTGAAACTATTTTGAGGAAATATTGTGGCATATGGGCACATGTTGTGAAAGTTATTTTATTGTGTTGTTATGTTTTGGCACACGTGGTATTGTTGAGAGGATTTTGTCGGGGTGTTCGCACGTGAGTTGTCCGTGTTGTTATTAATATTGATATTTGCACATGTGACGTACAAGGAGGGCTATATATGTGTGTTTGATCATGTGGCTAGACATGTGTGAATATTATTATGTGCGTGTGGCGAGACAAGGTGAGCATTTACTTTATTGTTGCGCACGTGGCGAGACAAGGTGGGCTATGTCGGGGACTGATTTGTGATGACTTGTGATGGCCTGGGGGCATTGTTATTGTTGATATTTGTGTGGTGGTGTGCCTACCTTGTGTGAGTTATACCTAGTACATTTGTGGTGATCTTTTCTTATGCGCTATTCATTGTCTTTACTCTTACTTGTTGACTTGAACTGTAGTAGAATACTTGCACAAGCATACACGTAATTAATCACCCATATCGGTTCAAGAAGATGAATCATGATGTTATTGACCATTTACATATACTCGTGTTTACTTGCCTTATGTAGGAGAGTTATTCTATTGGGACGTGAGTCGTCCATGCGGTAATGAGTTATTATTGTTGGCACGTGAGTTGTCCGTGCAGATATTGGGTATTTTCACTCTCTTGGCACGTGAGTCATCCGTGCGGTTATGAATTGTAATGTGGGCATAAGATGCTAAGTGATTAGGGTTCATGAGTTAGAACCCATGAATTGTGATTACGAGGTTTGGTACCTCGTGGAAATTCTTGAATAAATCTGGTGTAAAAGCGGTCGTTCTTATTGAGTTGTTACTGATTTTACTTTACTTGGGTTTCACCAGACTTAAACTGTGTTAAGCTTACTTTAGAGCATCATTACATGTGTGCTTCCTATTGCTAATTTTTGTTTCTAGTGTTTCATCGCGAGTATTGTTTTGTCTTCCTTACCATGCTTAGATTTATAATAACATTGTACCACGCTAGTTCACCTTCATACTTGTTCAGGTTGTTTAGTCCAGTAGGTGTCTTGACTGTCCCTCGTTACTACTCATGCTACGCTTCTGCACACTTTTGTGCAGATCCAGGTACCGTAGAGGTTTGTTGATTAGTAGCTAGCTGATCGGGCATTGCTGTGGAGACTCAAGGTAAACCTGTTGTTGCATTCGCAGGCCTCAGAGTCACTTTCTAAAATTTCACCTTGTACTATAGCTAGAGCACTCGTCAGAGCAGCAGTTGAGGAACTACCAGTAGCTCCGATTGGGGGACAGGTATCGGATGCACCTGTTGCTACCTTAGGACTTCAGGAGATTTTAGCATAGTTCCTAAGCATGTTTGGCATATTGGCCCAGCCGGGACTGATTCCAGTTGCTCCAGCTACTTCAAATACTGGGGGAGGAGCTCAGACTCCCGTCGCCCGTACTCCGGAGTAGCGAGTCCACATTTGCCAGATCCCAGGTGTCACGGCCCAAAAACCAACCGTCGTGATACTAGACAAGCCGACATTTCCAAAACACTTTCAACATTTAATAGAAATGAATTAAAACATTTAAAATAACCAGAGTTTTTCATAAAAATGGGGTAAAACCCAAAGCATAAGTGCGGAAAAAATAGCCCGACTTCGGGGTATCACTAAGTACATGAGCATCTATACCAAGAGCGGTCTAATACAACTTCTAAGGAATAAGAACTAAAATGCGATAAAGATAATGAAGGAGAGCCAAGGCCTGCAAATGCCATGCAACTACCTCGATAGTATCCGTAATCAGCTGTTCAAATATCAACACCCGCTATGACCGGGAACACTTGTATCTACACACGAAGTGCAGGCCGTAGCATGAGTACAACCAACTTAGTAAGTAACAAAAATAAATAAGGAACTGAGAAGGTAGTGACGAGCTATACAAATACAGTTCATTTTCAATAATTCCAGCAAAGAATAGACATGCTTTCAAATCTGGCAGTTTAAGTCAAATCTGTTTTATACAGTTCAAGTTCAGGTAATTCGGATATACAATCTTTCAGAAATTTCACAACAATGACATATAACAACTAAGTTCAACAACAAATGAAGAGCAAGTACAGCCTCTCAGGGCAACAGTCACTCAACTCATCACAACAGCTCAGTCAGTCGGCTCTCAGCCCTCAATACGCACACTCAATAGATAACTGTGCTCACTGGGGGTGTGCAGACTCAAGAGGGACTCCTTCAGCCCAAGCGCTATACTGTTGCAGCATGCAACCTGATCCATATATATATATATATATATACAGCCCTAAGGCTCGTTGCGACGTGCAACCCGATCTATATACATACAGCCCCCAAGCTCGTTGCGGCATGCTACCTGATCCATATACATACAACCCTCAGGCTCATTGCGGTGTGCAATCCGATCCATATATATACCTACATCTCACAGCTCGGCAATCAGGCCCTAACTCAGTCACCAACCTCTCCAATCTCTCGGGCTCTCAGAAATCATTAAGATCAGCCTAACAAAATAACATAGTGTATCAAAAAGAATCAAGAAGAGACTAAGATATGATGTGCAAGTAAAACCATGACTGAGTACAAGACAGCAATTAGCAAATAATTCAACAAATACGCGGCCTCTGCGGGCCCCAACGGTACCATCACATAGCCTAAGCATGATTTCTAACATGATTTACAGTCAAATATCTATAACACATGGAGAGCATATAGCTAACAACAAGTTATCCAACTTTACAGTTCCACGGAATGGACTTAGTCCCAATTCCTACAGTGCACGCCCATACACCCATCACCTAGCATGTGCGTCACCTCCAAATCAATCACATAACGCATAATCCGGGGTTTTATACCCTCAAAGCTAGATTTAAAACTGTTACTTACCTCAAACCGTGCAAAATCCTACTCCGAAATGCTTTTTCCCCACGAATCAGTCTCCAAATGTCCCTAATCTAGCCACAAGTAGTACAATATAATTAATATAGGCTAAAGGAATCAATTCCACAAGAAAAACACGAAATTATAAGCCACAATCCGAAATAGGCGCAAACCGCCCCCCAGGCCCACGTCTCAAAATTCGACAAAAGTCACAAATTATGAACACCCATCCACTCACGAGTTCACTCGTACCAAAATTATCCAGATCCGATATCAAAATCTCAATCAAAACCCCAAAATCTTAGTTGAAGAACTTCTTCCCATTTTCCCACGTTTTCCACCCAAATCCGAAATTAAAAGATGAAATTAGAGACATAATCATGGAATTAAGACAAAACCAAGTAAGAATCACTTACCCCAATCAACTCTACGAAAATCCCTTCAAGAATTGCCCAAATCCGTGTTCTCTAGCTCAAAATATGAAGAATGGGTTCAAACCCTCATTTTTAAAATTAAATATTGTTGCCCAGATTTCCTTCTTCGCGAACGCGACCATCCTCTCGCGTCCGCGTAGACCAATTTTACTGCCTCTCAATTTAACTCTTCGCGAATGCGACCAGTGCTTGCAAACGTAACCAGCACTTCGCGAACGCGATGCTTTACCAACTCTGACCTTCGCAAACGTGACCCATGCCACGCGAACGCGTAGACCAAAAGACTGGGGGTCCCTAGCTGCCGTCACACAGACCACACCTTCGTGTTCGTATCCTCTTCTTTGCGAACGCGAAGAACAAAATTCCCAGCTCACAAATGCCCTTCGCGAACGCAAGGCTCCTCTCGCAAACGCATAAGAGGAAACCAGAAAAACACAGCAGCAGACATCAGCCATCAACCAAGGTCCAAAAATGATCCGTTAACCACCCGAAACTCGCCTGAGGCCCCCGGGACCTCAACCAAACATACCAACAAGTCCTAAAACACCATACGAACTTAGTCGAGCCCTCAAATAACATCAAACAACAACAAAAACACGAATCACCCTCCAAATCCAAACTTAATGAACTTGAAACTTCAAATTTCTACAATCGACGCCGAAATCTATCAAATCACGTCTGATTGACCTCAAATTTTGCACGCAGGTCATATTCAACATTACGGACCTACTCCAACTTCCGGAATCGGAATTCGACCCCGATATCAAAAAGTCCACTTCCAGTCAAAATCTCCAAAAATTCAACTTTCGGCATTTCAAGCCTAATTCTACTACGGACCTCCAAATCACAATCTAGACGAGCTCCTAAGTCCAAAATCACCTAACGGAGCTAATGGAACCATCAAAATTCAGATCCCAGGTCGTTTGCAATTAAGTCAACATTCAGTCTACTTTTCCAACTTAAGCTTTCAAATAAGAGACTAAGTGTCTCAATTCATTCTGTAATCACTCCGGACCCGAACCAACTAACCCGATAAGTCATAATACAGCTATAGAACACAAAAGATGCATAAGATGGGGGAAACATGGCTACAACTCTCGAAACGACCGGCTGGGTTGTTACATCCTCCCCCACTTAAACAAGCGTTCGTCCTCGAACGGATTTAGAAACATACCTGGAGCCATAAATAGGTGTGGATATCTACTCCGCATCTCCCGCTCGGTGTCCCAAGTAGCCTCCTCAACCGACTGACCTCTCCACTGCACCTTTATTGAAGTTATATCCTTTGACCTCAACTTCCGAACATGCCGGTCCAGAATAGCCACCGGCACCACATCATAAGTCAAAACACCATCCAACTGAACCGTGCTGAAATCCAAAACAAGAGACGGATTGCCGATGTACTTCCGGAGCATAGAAACATGAAACACTGGATGCACACTCGACAAGCTAGGTGGCAATGCAAGCTTGTAAGCCACCTCCCCAATCCTCTGAAGTACCTCAAAGGCCTAATGAACTGAGGGCTCAACTTGCCCTTCTTCCTGAACCTCATAACACCCTTCATGGGTGACACCCGGAGCAAGACCCGCTCCCCAACCATGATGCAATATCGCAAACCTTTCGATCCGCATAAATCTTCTGTCTGGACTGGGCTGTGCGTAGTCTATCCTTAATAACCTTAACCTTCTCCAGAGCACCCTGAACCAAGTCTGTTCCCAATAATCTAGCCTCGCCCGGCTCGAGCCAAATCACTGGAGATCTATACTATATCCCATATAAAGCCTCATACAGAGCCATCTGAATGCTCGATTGGTAGCTGTTATTGTAAGAAACTCCACGAGTGGCAGAAACTGATCCCGAGAACCCCCAAAATCAATGACACAAGCGCGCAACATATCCTCCAACATTTGAATAATGCGCCCGGACTATCCGTCCGTCTGAGGGTGAAATATTGTACACAACTGAACCTGTGTACCTAATTCTTACTACACTGCTCTCCGAAACTGTGATATAAACTGTGTGCCAAGAGTTGTTCCCAAACCTCTGAATCACTATTCCACCTTACCACGCACATACACAGGGGTGATCCCACGTCACCCTATTCCATATAGGCCTGACAGCACAACACAATTGATTATCATTACTTTAACCTTAGTCCGTAAAACTTAGAACCCAATTTCCAATATCCAGAATTTCTTACAAGACATGAGTCTCACATCTACACATTGTATAAGTTTGAACAAGCTATATCAAGCCATAACCATAACCCCAGATATAATTGTATAACATACTACACAACTCACATACTTGCAACACGATTCTCGATCACCGTAACTACTCAAACCAACCAAGTACTAGTAGAAAACCCACATTCAACAAAACCTCATTCCTAAACTTTTGTACACCAACGATAATGAAAGAAACATACAGGAACTCACAGCCACTAACCAAATCAACATGTCATGGAGCTCCATTCATTTAACAAGTACCATAGCCAATTATTTAAGCCGAATTCTAAATTATTCTCCCAAACACGCCATAGTAAAACTTGATAGTACCCATTCTAGGTCCAATGACCTAATATTATCGAACACAACTATTCCACACACATGCCCCACCAATATAATTCAAGACACAAATTGCGCAATCCGTGTACCCAAAAATGGAAAATGTCCCAAAGAAGATAGCCGTTTGCATATTCGACAAGAACTCAACCGCAATGTTATGAGCTCATCTCAGATAGTAGAACCAAGACACACGAATCTAAAAACAGTAGCCAGCTCTCCTATAGCTCACATTAACATCACCTGCGCGGACAACTCATGTACTATATTATCAATATCTGGACCCATACGGACAACTCACGTGCCAATAATATCAGTACATTCTGCACGGACAACTCACGTGCCAATAACATAATCCACCTGGCATGGTCACAGGCCTTCGGTCCAAGCATATCATACAGGAGCAATCAAATAAGTACACATGTACATGATATATGAAATAAGATCCATATGCTCCTGGTCTAGTATAAACAACACGCCATAGAGTTTGTATGTGCAAAGTGTGCTATCACAACCCAAATCGGCAGGCTAACGTAGAAATAGTAACTACCGAGTTTATTCAGAGAATCAGCCTCTTTGAAACCTAAAGTATAGCCTAGATAATTCTCAACAAAGGTACGAATACGAGAAACATTATAACATTACGCTTAACAGTCAACTATAGGTAGATCATAGCCTAAGCATTCTTCCGAGTATGAATACTTGCTCTGATGCCCGTACATGGGCTCAAACCCCACATAAATGCGCACTCATAGCGCGTAGCTATCGCAAATAATTAGTGCAACTAGTGCCTCCACTAAGTTTAAATAAAATACTCACCTCAAGCAGGACGCAACCCTGAAACAATATGCTTCGGAGAACTCCCAGTCTCCAAATTCATAGAACACATGAACCACCATAACTGATCCCAACTCCAACAATATGACTAACACATCTTTCATGCACGATCATCCTACGAGGAATACTTTCATAATTCTTTCGTGCCACATGGCAATAATTTGAATGTCAGTAGTCTATCAACCAGGTG
The DNA here is from genome assembly GCF_000390325.3 of Nicotiana tomentosiformis. Taxonomy (NCBI): domain Eukaryota; kingdom Viridiplantae; phylum Streptophyta; class Magnoliopsida; order Solanales; family Solanaceae; genus Nicotiana; species Nicotiana tomentosiformis. Next base: position 178,743,097 of record NC_090813.1, read on the forward strand.
AGTACCGCAATACCAATGAATATAAGTCAAAACACAATGCGCCTACTAAAATGCGCACCCTTCTCAAGGATTACCGAGCAGCTATAACATTCGTCTAAACATCTGAAATTGACTATTCTGTCCACAATTTGTGATCTCCCCTTTAAGACTAAACTGCCACCTTGTACATGTAAATCTTAATCCCACACAACACACCATATCTATCATGCCATCATGTGACAAGCACAAGAACCTCGTTATCAACTCTGGGTAACTAGAAAATTACATACCCGGTCATTTAGAAACCTTTCTCTTGCTTCCTCCAAGGGGGAATTCATAATACACAACATGTTCCCTACACCAGTAGAATATATCCGGTTCAACCCATGATAGAAACTATTAAGAACACTTTGAAATCTATTTCCACATAACCAAGCTATCAGAACTGAATACCTATAACTCGACCAAGCCACGCAGGTCACCAAACCCAAGAATATTACCACTAAAATTTTTCTGTAAAGTCTCACTTCATAATTACCCCATAAATACCACAACCGTAACACTCACCCTGAAAATACCTTATGTGAATTTAAAATTGTTCTTATTTTATTTCTTATACTGAAATGTAGAATCCATAGTCATACAAAATTACCGCAAGTCCCGACACATTCAAATGCAGATCTCAGATTTTATCCATACACAAGTCCGGAAACATTCTCAATTTCTATATATGTATAATTCTCAAACCCATTAAAATTTTCTCGGGAGTCACCCACTTTGCTCAATTCCAAATTGCACCTCCCAAACGGGCCGAAAGACGCATGCCCCCTAGCACAACAATACCCAAAGAAGTAACCCTGCCTTAATATCACCAATCAATTTCATACTTCGTGCGCACTACATTCTTCCAAATAACAACTTATTCATTCCATGATTTTCATATTTTTCGTAAAGTGCAATGTAGCCCGTATTCAAGAATTTCCTTACTCGAGCCATCCTCAATCTCAACCTCTACAAGTCATAACTAATCCACAACTATGCCTCGGGCAAAAACCAATACAACACATAATCGTGCAATCAAATCATAGATAGCAGACTCCCCTACTTGGCTCAAAGCCATATAATCAAACATATGATAACTGACCATACACATACTCTACTATTGTCATAATACCGCAGTCGATTCAACGAAAATGCTCCACGAGCTCAGGTAACACAACCCATGAAGTACCTCAATCACCCGCTAAGCTCGCATTTATTCTCTTGACAATCAAGTCGACTTTCTCACCCAGATTCAAGTTCAAATCTCAACGCATACACTCCGCTGGTAGAATAGAAACTCTCTCGCTCAGCATTATAAGGAACACACCTACCTAGATTACTCTGTAAGATATAACCCCCTGCTTAGCCTCAAATCGGCATCTTGTTATACCCTTTCGCATCCACAATTACTACACAAGTACTTAATCTTCCCGAGTCCAAACTAATTAACAAGACATCAGAATTTAATTTGTTCCACAATTAAACAACGTTAAAGATCCTTCAATACACTCACAGCCCGAGACTATACATCAAATCAAGACAGAAGTCAAATACCCCATAGCAAAGTCTTGATTAACAAGTAAACTTTCTTCGTCACATTCAACCCATCTGAACAAATCTCGTAGTCACGTCATACTCATCGTATAGCCACTTGACCGCTCATCGAGCCACAATTTCCCACTCATAGGGACACTACCGGTCGCATGAGTCCAAACTCACAAGTTCTCATAACTGAAACTACCAAGCTTATGCTGCGGTCTAACTCTGGCCTCAAGTCCTCCAGACTGGCCCATCACCAAAATACAGAATACTCATATCGAACGAATCATTCATGGAATCACAAGATGACGATGCACAACTAATACCGAGCGCTCACATGCGCACACGAATGTGTGGAAGGAATTCAAAGAGTTATGTTTGAAGCCGAATCAATTCTGCACGATAGAATACAAGAAAGTGAATTTTTTCTAAGGGTTCAGCAGCCTCTCGAAGATAAGTACAGACGTCTCCGTACCGATCCGCAAGAGTCTACTAAACATGCTCATGACTCGTGAGACCTATGTAACCTAGGCTCTGATACTAACTTGTCACGACACAAAAACCAACCGTCGTGATGGCGCCTATGGTGATACTAGGCAAGCCAACATTTCCAAAACACTTTCAACATTTAACATAAATGAATTAAGACATTTAAAATAACCGAAGTTTTTCATAAAAATGGGGTAAAACCCAAAGCATAAGTGCTGAAAAAATAGCCCGACATCGGGGTGTCACTAAGTACATGAGCATCTATACCAGGAGCAGTCTAAGGAATAAGAACTGAAATGCGATAAAGATAATGAAGGAGAGTCAAGGCCTGCGAACACCATGTAGCTACCTCGATAGTCTCCGGAATTAGCTGTTCGAATATCACCACCCGCTATGACCGGGAACACCTGTCTGCACACGAATTGCAGGGTGTGGCATGAGTACAACCATCTCAGTAAGTAACAAAAATAAATTAGGAACTGAGAAGGTAGTGACGAGCTATACAAATACAGTTCATTTTCAACAATTCCAGCAAAGAATAGACATGCTTTCAAATCCAGCAGTTTAAGTCAAATTAGTTTTATACAGTTCAAGTTCAGGTAATCCGGGATATACAATCTTTCAGAAATTTCACAACAATGACAGATAGCAACTAACTGCAACAACAAATGAAGAGCAAGTACATCCTCTCAGGGCAACATTCACTCATCACAATAGCTCAATCACTCGACTCTCAGCCCTCAGTACTCACACTCAATAGGTACCTGCGCTCACATGAGGTTTGCAGACTCCGGAGGGGCTCCTTCAGACCAAGCGCTATATCGCTGCGGCGTGCCGCCCGATCCCATAAAAAATCAATAGCCATAAGGCTCGTTGCAGCGTGCAACCTGATCCGTATATATATATACAGCCCTAAGGCTCGTTGCAGCCTGCAACCTGATCCATATACATACAGCCCTTAGGCTCATTGCGGCGTGCAACCCGATCCATATACATACAGCCCTCTGGCTCGTTGCGGTGTGCAACCCGATCCATATATATACCTACAGTTCACAGCTCGGCACTCAGGCCCTAACTCAATTACCAACCTCTCCAGTCTCTCGGACTCTCATAAATCATATTGATCAGCCCATCAAAATAACATAGTGTATGAACAAGAATCAAGAAGAGACTGAGATATGATGCGCAAGTAAAACCATGACTGAGTACAAGATAACAATTAGCAAATAATTCAACAAATACGCGACCTCTGCGGGTCCCAACGGTACCATACATAGCCTAAGCATGATTTCTAACATGATTTGCAGTCAAATTTCTATAAAACAGGGAGAGCATATAGCTAACAACAAGTTATCCAACTTTACAGTTCCATAGAATGGACTAAGTCCCAATTCCTACGGTGCACGCCCATACGCCCATCACTTAGCATGTGCGTCACTTCCAAATCAATCACATAACGCATAATATGGGGTTTCATACCCTCAGGACCAGATTTAAAACTGTTACTTACCTCAAACTGCGCAAAATCCTACTCCGAAATGCCTTTGCCCCTCGAATCTGTCTCCAAATGTCCCAAATCTATCCACAAGTAGTACCAAAAACACGAAATTATAAGCCAAAATCCGAAATAGGCTCAAACCGGTCCCGGGCCACGTCTCGAAATCTGACAAAAGTCACAAAATATGAACACTCATCCACTTATGAGTTCACTCGTACCAAAATTATCTAAATCCGATATCCAAATCTCAATCAAAACCCCAAAATCTTAATTGAAGAACTTCTTCCCATTATTCCCATGTTTTCCACCCAAATCAGAAATTAGAGACATAATCATGGAATTTAGCAAAAACCAAGTAAGAATCACTTACCCAATAAACTCTACAAAAATCCCTTCAAGATCGCCCAAATCTGTGGTCTCTAGCTCAAAATATTAAGAATGGGTTCAAGCCCTCATTTTTTAAATTAAATATTGTTGCCCACATTTCCTTCTTCACGAATGCGACCATCCTTTCACGTTCGCGTAGACCAATTTGATTGCCTCTCAGTTTAACTCTACGCGAATGCGACCAGTGCTTCGCGAACGCGATGCTTTACCAACTCTGACCTTCGCAAATGCGACACATGCCACGCGAATGCGTAGACCAAAAGGCTAGGGCTCCCCAGGTGCTCTACTCCTCTTTGCGAACGCGACACCACTCCCGCGTTCGCGATGCACACACAGACCATACCTTCGCATTCGCGTCCTCTTCATCGCGAACGCGAAGAAAAAAATTCCCAGCTCACAAACACCCTTCATGAACGCGAGGCTCCTCTCGCGAACGTGTAAGAGGAAACCAGAAAAACACAGCTGCATACATCAGCCATCAACCAAGGTCGAAAAATGATCCGTTAACCACACGAAACTCATCTGAGACCCCCGGGACCTCAACCAAACATAAAAACCAGTCCTAAAACACCATACGAACTTAGTCGAGCCCTCAAATCATATCAAACAACAACAAAAACATGAATCACCCTCCAAATCCAAACTTAATAAACTTGAAACTTCAAATTTCTAAAACCGATGCCGAAACCTATCAAATCACGTCCGATTGACCTCAAATTTTGCACACAAGTCAAATTCAACATTACTGACCTACTCCAATTTCTAGAATTGGAATCCGACCCGATATCAAAAAGTCCATTTCTGGTCAAAATCTCTAAAAATTTGACTTTCGGCATTTCAAGTCTAATTCTACTACGGACCTCCAAATCACAATCCGGATACGCTCCTAAGTCCAAAATCACCTAACAAAGCTAACAGAACCATCAAAATTCAAATCTGAGGTCGTTTGCGCATAAGTCAACATCCGGTCAACTTTTCCAACTTAAGCTTTTAAATAAGATACTAAGTGTCTCAATTCATTCTGAAATTGCTCCGGACCCGAACCAACTTACCCGATAAATCATAATACAATTGTAGAACACAAAGAAGCATAAAATGGGGGAAATGGGGCTACAACTCTCGAAACGACCGACCGGGTCGTTACACCAGGTGTCATACCGACACAGCCTGTTGTTCCAGTCTAGCCCGTGGTTAGGACAGTAGCATCTAAGGAGGAACATCTTAGACTTCCGAGGTTCAATAAGTATCACCCTCCTACTTTAAGTGGTTTATCTTCAGAGGATGCCCATGGTTTTCTAGAGGAGTGCCACCGTATTTTCCGCACTATGGCTATTGTGGAGACAAGTAAGGTTGATTTTACTATGTTCCAGCTTAAGGGAGCGGTATATTAGTGGGGCAAACTTATGGGTTTGGTAATCCGGCCGATGCAGCTTCACTTTCATAGACTCAATTTTCAGAGGTGTTCTTGAGGGAGTTTGTTCCCCAGACTCTTCGGGATGCATGGTGCGCGGAGTTTGAGCAGCTACACCAGGGTACTATATAAGCGGTAGAGTATGCCGTTAGATTCAGTGATCTATCTAGACATGCACCCACTTTGGTTTCTCAGTTAGAGAAGGAGTCTGCAGGTTCATTGAGGGGCTCAGTCAAGATATCCAGTTCAGTATGGCTTGAGAGTTGGAGTTGAATGTTCCATTTCAGCAGGTAGTAGAGATCGCTCGTTAATTAAAGGGAATGTGGGGCCAGCAAAGAGAGGGAATACGGGGTCAGGAGAGAGAGGACAGAGAGGCTAAGAGGCCTCGTAAACTAGGAGGATCTACTGGTCTCTATTTTTAGGGGCGGGGTATGATGTGGTAGAGGTTTTGTGGGTCAGTCAATTCAGTTTGCACTTCAGGCTTTGCGCGCTGTTTCAGGTACCCATGGGTCTCAGGGTGCCCATACTTGACAACTTCCATAGCCACATCAGGGAGAGGTTACTTTGAATGTGGAGATACCAGCCACATGGTAAGAGATTTTCCTAGACTCCGGACAGATGTATCACATCGGGGTATTCTGGATATGAGTTCTACTCCAGTTACTGAAATCGCTGCATTGCCAGCTTGGGGTGCAGGTTAGGCGAGTAAAGGGAGCCCAATAGGGGGAGGTCCGGCCTGTTGATGTGTTTTCTATGATAGGGCTGAGGCTGTTGCACCAGATGATGTCGCACAGGTATGGTTTAGATTTGTTATAGAGAAACATCATTTGTATTTTATTTCAGTTCTTCTTATCGGGGTGAGTCCTCCTATTTTGCTTCACATATGGGTGAGTTTCGTGATTTTGTACTCCGCTTATGTGTTTACCCCTGTTGGGAGATTCTATAGTGGTAGCCCGTGTCTATTGTTTTGTTTTTATTTATTTATTATGGCTACGAGACTAGATGTGACTTTCTACTACTCATTATAGAAGTTTTTATGTGATTTCGGGGTGGTTGGTTATGCTTTGTGGTTTAGATGCTATACCAGCATGGAGAGTTCATTACGTGTTGTGATTGTTTATCACGAAATGGAATTAGTGGAAGGCTCCGGTTGGTATGATGTGTATACCACTTGTGGTTCAGAGTTGGGGATGCGATCCTCGCGTTCTTATGCGATTTGATATGTTTGAACCGAGCTGTGTGCCGTGGTGGAGTTATATTAGGATGAGATCCTTGTGATTTTGTCATATACTTGATTCTCCCTTGTGGAATTAATTCATAGTATGCTGCTGATAGGGAGTTGTGTCTGTCAGGCTTGTTTAATAGTTTTCTCTTATGTGTTTCTCCATGCATATTTAGTCATAGTCGCATTGTGCTTATTGGGTTTTATCTTACGAGGTGTGTGCCAAGGTGGCGTTAAATGTGACTTGTTGATTCAGGAGAATAGCTATGAGGTATCCGTGCCTCTTGCATTGTTGGTAGTATTGTGAAGGTTTGAAATGAGGTTTTAACTGAGATGAGGCTAATTGCCGGTGTTGTATTTTATTACGGGCAGCTGTTGTGATCAGTAATATTGTTATAGGCATATGTGTGATATGTTATGATGTGTGGTTGTAATGTGTGAGTGTAGGCATGAGTTGTTTGTGATGACCCGATAGGTGATCTAGAGTTTTAGACGTTAATTATATTTTTCAAAGCCTCCATTAGCTTCTTTAAGACTTTCTCGATTTGCGTGCGCAGTCCGGAAGTTTTTCCAAAAGGCTTTTATGTTAAAAATGGATAAAGTAAGAAATTTGCCTTTAAAATCTTTTTGAGTTGGCTTCTATCAATGTTTTGAGCAAATGGATCCAAATCCGTGTTTTGACGGTCCTGGTGGGTTTGTATCGTGATTTGGGACTTGGGCGTATGCCCAGAATCGAATTCTGAGGTCCCTAGCTCGAGTTTTCGTATTTTGTTGAAAAATTGAAGTTTAAAGGCTTAATGACTTAGAAGGTTCGACCAAACTTTGACTTTGTTGATAGCGGGTCCGTATTTTGGTTTCGGAACCCGGTATAGGTTCATTACTATATTTATGACTTGTCTTTCAAATTTGGTGAGAAACGGAGTTGGATTGATGTGATTAGGACGTCCGGTTGTTAAAATAGAAGTTTTAAAGTTTCTAGAAAATTTCATTTGATTTTGGTGTTCATAGTTCTAGGTGTTATTTTGGCGATTTGATCATGCAAACAAGTTCGTATGATATTTTAGACTTTTGTGAATATTTGGTTTGGAGCCCCGTGGCCTCGGGCGTGTTTTGGATAGGCTACATAGTGGTTTGGACTTAGAAAACATAGCCGGTGTGCTTCAGTTCTGGTGCAGGCCCTCAAACCCTGCCATTGTGAGGTCATGCCTCGCATTTGCGACTCTGTAGAACTCCTGTCAGGTTCGCAATTGCGAGATACTTCCTCGCAATTGCGAAGAATAGCCGGGGCACCACAGGTTCACATTTGCGACCATACTCTTCACAATTGCGAATTAGGGCCGGGGGGACAGTGTTCACAATTGCGATCAAATTGTCGCATTTGTGGGATGGCCACTGTTCGCAATTGCGAACAAATCATCGCAATTGCGATGATAGCAGAAATGCTAGGACTTTGCATTTGCGAAGTAAACCTCGTATTTGTAGGTTCGCAATTGTGAAGAGTATGGTCGCAATTGCGACATCTGCAACTGGTCAAAAACTGAGTTAGACAGGATTTCTCTCATTTCTTTAAATTTTCAAACCTAGAGAACCCTAGAGGCGATTTGCCCAAGTGCACTTCTTCCCAAATTCATTGGTAAGTAATTCTAACCTATTTTCTTTCAATATTTCATTACATTTTATAAGATTTCAACCTAAAATCTAGGATTTTCATGGTGGAAATTTGGGGTTTGGGAAGAATTAGTGATTTTTGTAAAATTGGAATTTCGACCTCAAATTGAGGTCGGATTTTGAAACAAATTACATAACCTGGCTCAGGGGTGAATGGGTAATCGGGTTTTGGTCCGAATTTCGGGTTTGGACCAAGCGGGCCAGGGAGTTGACTTTTGTTGACCTTTTTAATAATGACCTAAATAGAACCTTTTCCATTCGTGGGTAGTTCCTAAGGCTTATTTTGAATTATTTGGTTGATAATTTGCTAGATTTGGTTGGTTCGGAGGCTTGTTCGAAAGGTAAATTCGTGGTTGAGCTTTGAGTTGGTCGTTGGAGCGAAGTAAGTGTCGTGGTTAACCTTGACTTGAAGGATTAGGACTTGTTTGGCTATTTTCTACATGTTTAGTTGTTGGGTACAATGTATATGTGAGGTGACGAGTACTTATGCATTGTTGTTGGATCAAAGCATGCGGGTAGGACTTGTTTTCTTGTGATTTATTTATTTCTTTGATCGTTAAATCCATGTCTAGACTAGTTAATTACTAAATTGATAGTTCTTTTCGCATTTATAAGCTATTTGAGATAATTGAGTATTGTTTTCCGAAGCTGAGGTTGGTATTGTGGAAACATTGTTGATGTGAGGAATGTTCTTTCTTATTCTATCTCCCTTTTGCTATATGTTCACTGTTACATGGTAAGGGAGAGTGTTAATGCACGAAGGGTGATGCCATGCTATATGAGAGTGTTAATGCACGAAGGGCGATACCGTGCCGTATGTATTGATTTATGATGAAAGTGAGAGTAAAAGCACGAAGCGTGATGACGTGCCGTTATTATTGTTTCATAGTGAGGTTGAGAGTAAAAACACGAAGGGTGATGACGTGCCATTTTTATTCTTTCATAGTGAGGTTGAGAGTAAAAGCACGAAGGGTGATGTTGTCCAGTTATGTTCATTATGTTTATTCGCTTTGCTGGTTAAAGACTTATTGACTGTTTCTTGTTATCATTCCATGTGGTGTTTATCGTATCTTGTACCCCTTTCGCATGTCCCCTCCCAAAATCACATGTTTAGCTTTTATTTATTGTTATGTTGTACATATATTGTTATCTGCACAGGTTTATTTTATGTGGGTGTCTTGTCATAGTCTCGTCATTACCTCGTCGAGGTTAGGCTCGACACTTACAGAGTACATTGGGTCGGTTGTACTCATACTACACTCTGCACTTCTTGTGCAAATTTTGGTACTGGTCCCAGATGTCCGTTAGGCATTTCAGCTCTGATTTGCATTTGGAGACTCGAGGTAGATCTGCTGGAGACCTTGAAGTCCCCTTCTGTTTCCCCTATTTTTCTCTTCTTTTCCTTTAAGACAGTTGTATTTATTTCAAACCCTATTTGTAAAGACTCTAGAAGCTCATGAATTGTGACTCCAGATCCGGGTTTTAGTTAGATATTATTGGTTTCTTATGTTATTTCGCACCAATTTTAGCATCATTTCAGCTTAATTGATTTTTCTTATTGAAGTGGGAATTCCGAGTTGTGACGAGTTGGTATCAGAGCACTAGGTTCCCTATTTCTCACAAGTCACGGGTAGGCTTAGTAGAGTCTGGAAGATTGGTACGGAGACGTTTGTACTTATCTTCCAGAGGCTATGAAGTTTAGGAAACAATTTCACTTCTATTCTTCTCTGTCGTGCGATTTTATTCTATCATTGCTAATTGAACTCTTCAATTCTTGTCCTTCTGCAGATGGCGGGAACACATGCTACATCTTTAGCTGGACAGCAGCTGGAGCCCCTAGTGGCAGCTTCTACGAGGGTCAGAGGTCGACGCCGAGGATGCGCCAGAGGTCGAGGTAGAGGCAAAGCTCAGCCTAGAGCTCGAGCAGCAGCACCATCAGTGGAGCATCAGGTGGATTTTGAGGAGGAGGTTCCAGCTCAGACTTTACAAGTTGGACCAGCTCAGGTTCTGGAGAGGTTCATCGCCACCCCAGTGCTTCAGGACGCTCTAGTCCATTTTGGTGGGCCTTATGGAGAGTGTGGCCTAGGCCGGTATATTTCCTATGGCACCAGCCATCTCTCATGCTGGGAAGGTAGAACAGACTCCCGCTACCACACTCCGGAGCAGATGGCTCCCGAGTATCAAACCCTAGCAACCCCGCCAGTTGGGGTAGTTCAGCCAATTGTTACGGCACAGGCTGGTGATGGACCCGCCATGTATTCTAATGCTTTGTGGAGATTGGACAAGTTTACTAAGCTCTTTCTATTTCACTTCAATGGTGCACTTTCAGAGGACCCACAGGATTATCTTGACAGCTGCCATGAGGTGCTGCGGAACATTGGCATAGTTGAGACCAATGGGGTCGATTATGCTGTATTTCAGATGACTAGTTCCGCCAAGAAATGGTGGAGGGACTACATGTTGACCAGACCAGCTGGGTCGCCTGCTCTTACTTGGGACCAGTTGTCTCAGATCTTCCTAGATAAGTTCCTCCCTATCACATTAAGAGAGGATTACCACCGGCAGTTCGAGCGTCTCTATCAAGGCAGTATGACTGTTACTCAGTACGAGACCCGTTTTGTGGATCTAGTCCGTCATGCTCTTCATTTTCTTCCTACTGAGAGGGATTGGGTAAGGAGGTTTATAGATGGACTCGCTCAACCTATCAGGCTTCAGATGGCCAAGGAGAGTGGGGGTGAGATATCTTTTCAGGCGGCTGCCAATGTCGCCAGGTGGATCGAGGTGGTTCTTGCACAGGAGAGAGGGCAGGGGTTTGATAATAGGCCTCGTCATTCCAGTGGGTTCAGTGGTGCCTCGTCTGGAGACAGGGGTACTTTTGGTAGAGGCCATCCTCCCAGGCCGTTTCATTCAGCACTCCAGGTATCTCACAGTGCTTCAGGTGGTCACGACCCTCATTTAACTAATCCCCATCAGCTAGCCTACAGTGCCCCACCAGCTACTATTAGTGCACCTCTACTCCAGAGTTTTTAGGGTGGTTACTCAGGTCGACAAGGTAAGTTTTAGGGTTAGCCGCCACAGCAGTCGAGGTTCTGTTATACTTGTGGTGACTCGAGGCACATTGCTAGATTTGTTTCCCCGGGCACCAGGGAGCTCATTGCAGCAGGGTTCTCATGCCATGGTTCCGGCACCGGTTGCTACATCGCCTGCTCAGCCAGCCAGAGGCAGAGATCAGGCCGTTAGATGTGGAGGCCAGCCAGTTAGAGGTCATCCAGAAATATGGTTCAGAGTGATGGGGCCCAGCCCTGATGTTATGCTTTCCCAGCCAGGCCTAAGGCTGAGTCATCTGACGCTGTTATCACAGGTATTGTTTTAGTTTGCCATAGGGATGCTTCAATTCTATTTGATTTGGGCTCTACTTATTCCAACGTGTTATCCTATTTTGCTTAGTATTTGGTTGTGCCTCGTGATTCCTTGGGTTCTCCTGTGTATGTGTCCGCACCTGTGGGAGATTCTATTGTTGTAGATCGTGTCTATCGTTCGTATGTGGTTACTATTAGGAGTCTCGAGACTAGCGTAGATCTCCTACTTCTCGATATGGTAGATTTTGATGTCATCTTGGGTATGGATTAGCTGTCACCTTATCATGCTATATTGGATTGTCACGCCAAGACGGTGACCTTAGCCTTGCCGGAGTTGCCTCGATTAGAGTAGAGGGGGGACTTCTGGCCATTCTACCAGCAGGGTTATCTCTTATGTGAAGGCTGGGCAAATGGTCAAGAAGGGGTGTCTAGCTTATTTGGCTTATGTTCGTGATTCTAGTGCAGAGGTTCCTTCCATGGATTCAGTACCAATTATTCGTGAGTTTCTAGAGGTGTTTCCTACAGATATGCTGGGGATGCCACCCGATAGAGATATTGACTTCTGTATTGATTTGGCTCCGGGCACTCAGCCCATTTCTATTCCGCCATACCGTATGGTCCCGCCAGAGTTGAAGGAATTGAAGGAGCAGTTGCAAGATTACTTGTTAAGGGCTTCATTAGGCCTAGTGTCTTGCCCTAGGGTGTGTATGTGTTGTTTGTTAAGAAAATGGATGGATCGATAAGGATGTGCATAGATTATCGGCAGGTGAACAAATTCACCATCGAGAACAAGTATCCATTACCGAGGATTGATGACTTATTTAATTAGTTTCAGGGTGCCAAGATGTTTTCGAAGATTGATTTGAGGTCTATCTACCATTAGTTAAGGATTAGGGCATCCGATGTCCCTAAGACAGCTTTTCAGACTCGGTAAGGGCATTATGAGTTTCTAGTGATGTCCTTTTGGTTGACAAATGCCTCGGCAGCATTTACAGATTTGATGAACCGGGTGTTCAAGCCTTATTTGGATTCCTTTGTGATTATGTTTATTGATGATATCTTGATCTATTCCCGCAGTCCAGAGGAGCACGAGCTACATATTCAGATTGTACTTCAGACTCTGAGGGATAGCTAGCTATATGCCAAGTTTTCAAAGTGCAAGTTTGGTTGGACTCAGTCGCTTTCTAGGGGCACGTATTATCGATAAAGGGCATTCATGTGGATCCTAAGAAGATTGATGCAATTCAAAACTGACCTAGACCCACTTCAGCTACGGAGATCCATAGTTTCTTGGGCTTGGTGGGTTATTACCATCGGTTTGTGGAGGGGTTTTCGTCTATAGCAGCCCCATTGACGAGATTGACCCAGAATGGTGCCCCGTTCAGATGGTCAGATGAGTGTGAGGTGAGCTTTCAGAAGCTCAAGACTGCTTTGACTACAATGCCAGCGTTGGTGTAGCCCATAGGTTCAGGATCTTATACGGTATATTGTGATGCATCTCGTGTTGGACTCGGTGTAGTATTGATGTAGTATGGCAGAGTGATTGCATATGTGTCGCGATAGTTGAAGGTTCATGAGACGAATTACCATGTCTATGACTTGGAGCTGGCAGCCATTGTTCAAGCACTGAAGATTTGGAGGCACTATCTTTACGGCGTGTCGTACGAGGTTTTCACGGATCATCGGAGCCTTCAGTATTTGTTCAAACAAAAGGATCTCAATTTGAGGCAGAGAAGGTGGTTGGAGCTGTTGAAAGACTATGATATCACCATCTTGAATCATCCCAGGAAGGCCAATGTGGTGGCCGATGCCTTGAGTAGAAAGGCAGCGAGTATGGGCAGCCTTGCGTACATTCCAGTCGGTGAGAGACCGCTTGCATAAGATGTTTAGACTTTGGCCAACCAGTTCATGAGGTTGGATGTTTCAGAGCCCAGTCATGTTCTAGCTTATAGAGTCACTCCGTCTTCCTTGTTTGAGCGTATCAGTGAGCGGCAATATGATGACCCTCATCTGCTTGTCCTTAGAGACACACTATGGCACGGTGGTGACAAGCAGGTTACTGTTGGAGATGATGGAGTTTGAGGATGCAGGGTCGTATTTGTATGCCTGATGTAGATGGACTTCATGATTTGATTCTTGAGAAGGCACAGAGTTCTCGGTATTCTATTCATCTGGGTGCCGCCAAGATGTATCAGGACTTGCGACAGCATTATTGGTGGAGGAGTATGAAGAAGGATATAGTGGCATATGTAGCTCGGTGTCTAAATTGTCAGCAAGTAAAGTGTGAGCATCAGAGACCTGGTGGTTTGCATCAGAAGTTAGAGATTCCTGAGTTGAAGTGGGACCGTATCACTATGGATTTTGTTGTTGGACTCCCACGGACTCAGAGGAAGTTTGACGTGGTATGGGTTATTGTGGACAGGCTGACCAAGTCAGCGCATTTCATTCTTGTGGCAGTTACCTATTCTTCGGAGCGGTTGGCTGAGATCTACATCCGCGAGATCGTCCGTCTTCACGGTGTGTCTGTATCTATTATTTATGATCGAGGTACGCAGTTCACCTCGCACTTTTTGAGAGCAATACAGCGTGAGTTGGGCACGCAGGTTGAGTTGAGCACAACATTTCATCCTCAGACGAATGCACAGTCTGAGCGCTCTATTTAAAGATTGGAGGATATGTTCCGCGCTTGTGTTATAGACTTCGGTGGTTCGTGGGATCCGTTCTTGCCACATGTGAAGTTTGCCTACAATAATAACTATCAATCGAGCATTCATATGGACCCCTATGAGGCATTATACGGGAGGCGGTGCCATTCGCCAGTTGAATGGTTCAAGCCGAGAGAGGCTCGGTTGTTAGGTACAGATTTCGTACAGGATGCCTTGGATCAGGTCAAGATTATTTAGGATCGACTTCGCACAGCTCAGTCCAGGCAGAAAAGTTATGCCGACTGTAGAGTTCATGATGTTGCATTCATGGTCGGAGAGAGGCTACTGCTTCGGTTCACCCATGAAGGATGTGACGAGGTTTGGAAAGAAGGGCAAGTTGAGCCCTAGGTACATCAGTCCCTTTGAGATTCTAGAGAGACTGGGTGAGGTGGCTTACTGGATCGCATTGCCACCTAGTTTATCAGCAGTCCATCCAGTGTTCCATGTGTCTATGCTTCAGAAGTATCACAGTGATCCGTCCAATGTGTTAGACTTCAACTCAGTCCAATTGGACAAGGATTTGACTTATGAGGAGGAGCTGGTGGCTATTCTAACCTGACAGGTTCGACAGTTGAGGTCTAAGAGTTATCCTTCAGTTCAAGTGCAGTGAAGGGATCAACCCGTCGAGGCAGCTACTTGGGAGTCCGAGTCAGATATGCTGAGTAGATATCCACACCTTTTCACCAGCCCAAGTACTTTTCTATGTCCGTTCGAGGATGAACGGTTGTTTTAGAGGTGGAGAATGTGATGACCTGATTAGGTCATCTAGAGTTTTAGACCTTAATTATGTGTTACGAAGCCTCTGTTGGCTCTTTTAAGACTTTGTCTATTTGCGTGCACAGTCCGGATGATTTTCCGCAAGGCTTTTATGTTAAGAATTAATAAAGTAAGAAATTTTGCCTTTAAAATCTATTTGAGTTGACTTCAGTCAATATTTTGAATAAACGGATCCGGATCCGTATTTTGACGGTCCCGGTAGGTCTGCATTGTGATTTGGGACTTGGGCGTATGCCCGAAATCAAATCCTGAGGTCCCTAGCTCGAGTTTTTGTATTTTGTTGAAATATTGAAGTTTAAAGGCTTAATGACTTAGAAGGTTTGACCAATGTTTGACTTTGTTGATACCGGGTCTGTATTTTAGTTTCGAAACCCGGTATAGGTTCATTACTATATTTATGACTTGTCTGTCAAATTTGGTGAGAAACAGAGTTGGTTTGACGTGATTCGAACGTCCGGTTGTTAAAATAGAAGTTCTAAAGTTTCTTGAAAATTTTATTTGATTTTGGTGTCCGATTCATAGTTCTAGGTGTTATTTAGGTGATTTGATCATGCGAGCAAGTTTGTATGATGTTTTTAGACTTGTGTGCATATTTGGTTTGGAGTCTCGAGGGCTCGGGCGAGTTTCGGATAGGCTACAGAGTGATTTGGACTTAGAAAACATAGCTGGTGTGCTTCAGTTCTGGTGCAGGCCTCAGACCTCGCAAATGCGATGTCAGGACTTGCATTTGCAACTCTGCAGAACTCCTGTCAGGTTCGCAATTATGAGCTACTTCCTCACAATTGCGAAGAATAGCTGGGCACCACAAGTTCGCATTTGCGACCATACTCTTCACAATTGTGAAGTGGGGCTGGGGGGACATTGTTTGCATTTGCGATCAAATGATCGCATTTGCGGGATGGCCACTGTTTGCAATTGCGAACAAATCATCGCAATTGCGATGATAGCAGAAATGCTGGGAATTCGCATTTGCGGGTTCGCAATTGCGAACCCCATGGCGATTTTTCTCATTTCTTCAAATTTTCAAACCTAGAGAACCCTAGAGGCAATTTTCCCAAGAGCACTTCTTCCCCAATTCATTGGTAAGTGATTCTAAACTATTTTCTTTCAATCTTGCATTACATTTCATAAGATTTCTACCTAAAATTTAGGATTTTCATGGTGGAAATTGGGGGTTTGGGAAGAATTAGGAATTTTTGTAAAATTGGAATTTAGACCTCAACTTGAGGTCGGATTTCGAAACAAATTACATAACCTGGCTTGGGGTGAATGGGTAATCGGGTTTTGGCCCGAATTTCGGGTTTGGACCAAGCAGGCCCGGGAGTTGACTGTTGTTGACTTTTTCAATAATGACCTAAATTAAACCTTTTCCATTTGATGGTAGTTCCTAAGGCTTATTTTGAATCATTTAGTTGATAATTTTATAGATTCGGTTGGTTCGGAGGCTTGTTCGAAAGGCAAATCCGTGGTTGAGCTTTGAGTTGGTCATTGGAGCGAGGTAAGTATCGCGGTTAACCTTGACTTGAGGGATTAGGACGTGTTTGCCTATTAGCTACATGTTTACATATTGGGTACAATATATATGTGAGGTGACGAGTACTTATGCGTTGTTGCTGAGTCAAAGCATGCAGGTGTGACTTGTTTTCTTGTGATTTATTTCTTTCTTTGATCATGCTATCCGTGCCTAGACTAGTTAATTACTAAATTAATCGTTCTTTTCACATTTATGAGCTATTTGAAATAATTGAGTATTGTTTTCAGAAGTTGAGGTTGGTATTGTGGAAATATTCTTGATGTGAGGCATGTTCTTGCTTATTCTATCTCCCGTTTGTTATATGTTCATTGTAACATGGTAAGGGAGAGTGTTGATGCATAAAGGGTAATGCCGTGCCATATGAGAGTGTTAATGCACGAAGGGTGATGACGTGTCGTATCTATTGATTTATGATGAAAGTGAGAGTAAAAGCAAGAAGGTGATGTCGTGCCGTTATTATTGTTTCATAGTGAGGATGAGAGTAAATGAACGAAGCGTGATGCTGTGCAGTTTTGTTCATTATGTCTATTCGCTTTGCTGGATAAAGGCTTATTGACTGTTTCTTGTTATCATTCCCTGTGGTGTTTATCGTATCTTGTACTCCTTTCGCATGTCCCCTCCCAAAATCACATGTTTAGCTTTTATTTGTTGTTATTTTGTACGTATATTGTTATCTGCACAAGTTTATTTTATGTGAGTGTCTTGTCATAGCCTCGTCATTACCTCGTCGAGGTTAGTCTCTACACTTACATAGTACATTAGATCGGTTGTACTCATACTACACTCTGCACTTCTTGTGCAGATTTTGGTACTGGTCCAAGCTGTTTGTGGGGTGTTTCAGCTTGGATTTGATTTTGGAGACTCGAGGTAGATCTGCTGGCGTCCGCAGACCTTGAAGTCCCCTTCAGTTTCCCCTATTATTCTGTTCATTTCGTTCAAGACAATTGTATTTATTTCAAACACTGTTTGTAGAGACTCTAGAAGCTCGTAAATTGTGACTCCAGATCCAGGTTGTACTTAGATATTATTGGTTTCTTATGTTATTCTGCACCAGTCTTAGCTTCATTTCTGCTTAATTGATTTTTCTTATTGAAATTGATTAAAATTGGCTTAAAGATCCTATAACGCTGGCTTGCCTAGCAACTAAAATGTTAGGCGCCATCATGGTCCAGAAGGTGGGAATTCTAGGTCGTGACATTGTTACAGCTGGTTGAGGCTGATACCGTGTGTTGATGTGGGAATCGGGTCTTTTGGTAATGATCGTATGGTGAGAAATTTTGTTCTAAGGTTTATTAGTGTGGGCAGAAGAAATAATCTTCAACTCAGATAGTGTTGTTGGGATTATGTTAATTGGGATGACATGGAATCACCCGTGAGTATATGTATGGTAAGTTCAACAAGTGATTTGATGACCTCGGAATGGTCCTAGCTACGTTCGAGGACTAACATTTGTTTAAGAGGGGATAATGTGATTGTAATGACCCGACCGGTTGTTTTGAGCTCTAGCACATCGTTCGGCAGTTTGAGGCCTTGAGTAGCTTCACTTTAGGTATTACGTCTTGTGTATGAGTTCGGAATTGGATTTCGGGATGTTCGGAGTTGATTTGAAAAGAAAATTCTCATTTCGGAAGATTTAATTTTGAAGAGTTGACTAAGGTTTGACTTTTGAGTAAACGACCTCGGAATCGGGATGTGAAGGTTCCAATAGGTTTGTATGATGATTGTGGTGATGATTGTGGACTTGGGCATATGCCCGAATAGGGTTTTGGATGACCGGGGAGCATTACAATGCTTATTGCGGAAAAATGGCATTTTGGAAGAATTTTATGAATTTGGGTTGAAGTGTATTTTAATGTTATCGATGTCCGTTTGGGATTTCGTGCCTTAGATTAGTTCCTTATGGTGATTTTGGACTTATGAGTGTGTCCGAATATTTATTTGGAAGTCTGTAGTTGATTTTGGCTTGAAATGGCAAAAGTTGGAAATGGAAGGTTTGGATGTTTGACCGGGAGTTGACTTTTTGATATCGGTTCAAAATTCGATTATCGAAATTGGAATAGGTTCGTTATGTCATTTATGACTTGTGTGCAAATTTTGAGGTCAATCGGACTTGATTTGATAGGTTTCGGCATCGAATGTAGAAGTTGGAATTTCTTAGTTTCACTAGGCTTGAATTGGGGTGCAATTCATATTTTTAGCGTTGTTTGATGTGATTTGAGGCCTCAACTAAGTTCGTATGATGTTTTAGGACTTGTTGGTATATTTGGTTGGGGTCCCGTGGGCCTCGGGTGTGTTTCGGGTATGTTTAAATGACCAATCTTTCTTTGAAGGCGGCGAATCGGGTGTTATCGGATCATTTTGGGCTACTTTAGATGCTGGTTTTCTGATGTCTGGTGTTATTCTTCGCGTTTGTGAGGAGTCTCACGCGTTCGCGAAGAAGGATTTTGCTGTTGGGACTTTGTTCTTCGCTTTCGCGAAGAAGGAATACCTGCTGTCCGTCGTCCGACTTTGGAAGCTTATATCTTGCAATCTATAAGGAATTTGGAGATGATCCATAAATGAAAGTTGTATCCCTTTGTGTCTTGTTTTCCGAAGATCAAACCATTTGGCATTTGAAGTTGTGTACAAAAAGGTATAGTTGGTACACTATAGGCTGTCCGGGAAGATGTTTGGAAATCGCGAAGAAGAAATTTGTATTGCACAGGGCTGATTTTGGCAGCTTATATCTCGAAATCTATAAGGGATTGGGAGATGACCAAAGCATGAAAGTTGTAGATCGTGGTGTCTAGTTTTCAGAAAGTTATACAATTTGTCATTCGCAGTTTTGTACTAAAATATTATGACTATTATACTAGAGGATGTCTAAGAAGAGTTTGAAAATGGCTTTTGAGAATTTTGTTCATCGCGAACGCGATGGGAGGCTCGCGAACGCGAAGAAGGAAGTCAGGGCAGTGTTATAAGTCCTCTATTTCGGACTTTTGAGCCATCATTTCGTATTTTTAGTTGGGAACCTCTGGATTTAGCGATTTTGGAGAGGGATTTCACCACTAAACTTGGGGTAAGCATTCTTGACTCACTTGTGATTAAATTTCATGGATTAATCTTCATTTTCGGCATTGAATTATTGAGTTTTCAAGAATAAATCGGAAGAAATTTCTATAATTTCACAAAATAAATTTTCGAGTTTTGAATACCTATTCGGAGTCGGATTTTAATGAAATTAGTATGGTTGAACTCGTAATTGAATGGGTTGTCGGATTTTTTGAGTTTCATCGGGTTCCGATACATGGGCCCCACTGCCAACTTTTCGAGTGGAGTTGGGAATTTTTATAAGTTGTTAAATTTCAAGCATTGGAGTATATGTTTGATTAATTTGCACATTGTTTGATTAGTTTCGGATTGAACGGCACCAAGTTGGGACTTTAGAGCGAAATTGTGACCGGAAAGTGGGCTTTAAGACGAGGTAAGTCACTTTTCTAACCTTGTAACAGGGAATTAACCCTATAGGTGAATTGATTTAATATGCGCTTCTATTTGTGGGGGCTCGTACGCACGAAGTGACGAGAGTCCGTACGTAGCTACTAATTCTGCTTATGTCCGGGTAGTCTAAGACCCAAATCATGTTATACTTGCGATGTCTGCACCCTACTTGTTAATTTAATTATTAAATCATATTGGAACTTGATAAAGGAATTGTAAAAGATTAAACTTCATTTACTTGAGTTTTGGACGGGTCACTTGACCGTTAATGAGAATTGGTATTTCTTTGAATATTAGCCCCTTAATAATCTTGAATCGGTTGTTTTAATGTATTTTCTCTTCTTGTGGAGCGGGCCAAACATCTCGGTAACAGTTAGATGCATCTATGGTTCGTGTTGTTCGACCTCGGCAGTGCACAATTTATATATTTGTATGTTGGATCGGGTCGTACGACCTCGACATAATTCGTGCGCAATAGTTCTTGGAGTCCAATAATAATTGATATTGTTTCATTGGCTTGAGAGATTAATTTGTTAAATGATAGAAATTAATTTGGGATTTACTATTAATGAAAGAATTGTTTATTTATTTTTTGTTATTGAGTTTTCAGCTATATTAACATAATCCATGCTTAATTAAAAATTCAGAATTTTATTGTTAGCCCATAGTAAGTGTCGAAGTCGACCCCTCATCACTACTTCTTTGAGATTAGACTAGATACTTACTAGGTACATGTTGTTTTACGTACTCATGCTACGCTTGCTGCACATTTTGTGCAGGTGCATATATGTCTAGTGGCCTTGTGGGCGAGAGGTGCGGCTATTGCGAGGAATTAGGTGAGCTGCTTCCCATGTTGCGAGTCCGCAACACACAGAGCCTCCATCAGAGTTATTTACATTCTCTACTCTAATTTGTATTCCGGACAGATGTTATATTTTACCATATTTCCTAGTTGATGCCCATGCACGTGTGACACCGGGTTTTGGGGGTTCTTACGGGATTGATCATTATTGTAGTTCGTGTAAATATCATCACTTACCCTGTAAATTCTAGTTCGTACTCTTTAATTAATGAAAATTATGATTTCAAATACTAAAATGAGTAATTTAGTTAATCATTCACTATTGGTTTGCCTGACAGCGGTGTTAGGTGCCATACCGACCTCTAGTGGAGTTTGGGTCGTGACAGCTTGGTATCAGAGCATTAGGTTTACTTGGGTCTCACAGGTCATGAGCAAGTCTAGTAGAGTCTTGCGGATTGGTACAGAGACGTATGTAACTATTTTCGAGGGGCTACAGGGTTGTTAGGAACACTTCCCTTCTTGATTCCTTATCGTGCGATTTGATTTCTTCGAGGCTTATGCCTTTATCTCCTTCTATTCATTCTTGTACGGTGTTGAACACTCGTGTCAATTGGGCATCGAGGAGTTGTAGTGGTACTACAGACGTGGAGCATGATGTTTCTCCTTGCGCATTCGAGCAAGTTATTACCGTCTTCTTGCAAAAGGATATATTGTCATTTCATCTCAATAGTTGTATTTTCGATTGGATCGAGGCTACATGCGGATTGCTATGGTGTAATGGTGGAGTGGTTGTTTATATGTCGATGTAGTGAATGACTTGAAAGGAGGTTTTCTCAGCACGTGATTTAGAGGCTCAGCGGTTATTTCCAGCAAAGGAAAGGCAATCACACTATGAATGTTCAGGTTTAGGTTGATGGAGTAACAAGACTTGGTATTTTCGAGCGTGGCGGAAATTTTATATGTGATGTGGTGTCCTTGTCCTTGTTTGAATGTATTATGTTTGCCGGTTTTAGGGTTTTCTTCAATTCGCCTTTGGGACAGGGTATTGTGAAAGGACGTTGGGGAATCTGTTGTCAGAGATAGCGTGTGTGCAGCGGTTCAGAATCAAATTGGTGTTTCTAATGTTGATGGCTCGAGAAAGATGATCTCCTAGGAGGTTTAGAGTTGATAGCAATTCACTGGTTCCGGTGCTACAGGTATGGATTTGATTTGAGGCAACATTTTGGCAGCGAAGAATGAGGAAGGACATGGCGGGAGGTGTCTCGCGGTGGTTGAATTACTAATAGGTCAAGTATGAAAACCAGAGGTCGAGCAGTTACTTAAAGAAGATGGTTTAGCCGAAGTGGGAGTGACAGAGTAGTGTATGGATTCTGTGGTAGGATAGACACATGACTTGAGAAAAGTTTAGAGAGATTTGGGATTCATGGTGGACAGTGACAAGGTCTACGGACTTAATGTGGAATGTTCCCGCGCTAACAGCGCACTAGAGTTTGGCTTATATTCGGGACCAAGTCAGAGTGGGTGACTCTCAACAGTGGTCCTAGTGGGTTCAAGAATTTAAATGTAGTGCCTAAGGACTTGGGATGTTCTATGTTATCTTTGGGTATGCAGTGCAGTATTGGAGGAAGGGAGGAAATAGTTTCAGATTTACAGGAGGTCTTGCAGATTGGGTGAACCAGTTAGAGATGCTATTGTGCGCATAAGGAGAATATGAGAAGGTTCATGGGTATTGAGATGATGTGGTCTCGTGGATTGGATCACTCGGGATGAGTGTTGTTGGGTTTCGTTATGTTTCGAATGGAGCTATTATTATTTCTAGGGCAAGTCATGAGTAAATTGGAAGAAGTGTCTCGGTTGGTAATGGTTGAATCAGCACGATTGTGGCAGTGATCAGTTTCTTCAGCGTGAAGTTATACATGTAGTTTTTGGTTTAACACTTGGGCTTGAGCGCCACCACAACTTGGTTGATTTGGGAGGTATTCGATTCGAATGGATTTGTTGTGTAAAGGGATTCCGGAAGATTTATGGTAGTTTAGATCACGACATGAGGTTGTATTTTCTCCGGTTTGAGAATTTAGTTGTGTGTTGCATTGGTTCTTCTGAAGTGTTTTACTCCACTAGTAGTTCAAGGGTTATGGTGAATACATGTGTTATCGTGTAGCGGAAGGATTGGTCCAGTGAGCAGCAGGGAACGGGAAGTTGAAGGTCAAGATAGCAGTTCGGTGTTGATAGAATGTTACGATCTCGAATAAGTAGGAGTGAATTCAGATGTTCAGAGTAAGCTGCCATTTTTCATTAATGTCACATGAGAATGATGTTATGTGGAAGAGGCTTTGTGTATTGAATTGCTCAAAGGAATAGTTCTTACGGTGCATGCCCACATGCCCGTCACTTGGCATGTGTGTCACCTCAACACCAATCATATAACACATAATTCGGGGTTTCGAACCTTCAGGGCCATGTTTAGAAGTGTTACTTACCTCAAGCCGCGCCAATCCCTACTCCGACACACCTTTGCCTCGCGAAACGGCCTTCGAATGCATCGAATCTAGACACAAACAATTCGATACAATCAACACGGGCTAAAGAAATCAATTCCATAATAAAATACTAAGTTATTAATCAAGAGTCAAAAATTGGCTCAAAAGCCGGTCCCGGGCCCACGTCTCAAAATTCGATAAAAGTCACAAAACCTGAAAGACCATTCAACCATGAGTCCAACCATACCAAATTTACGAATATCCGACACCAAATCACCACCCAAATCCACAAATCAAACTCTCAAAATCCCTAGCCTCAAACTCCCAAATTCCACCTTAAATACACACAAACTAGGTGGAAAACTCAATGAGGAAACACAGTTATTGAATACATTAGACCACAAGTGACTTACCTCAAGGAATCCCCCGAAAATCCTCTCAAGAATCGCCAAATCCCGAGCTTGAAATGTTTAAAATGGTGAAAAATCTCGGAACCATCGTTTATAAAACACTGCCCGGGCTTTTCGCACCTGCGGCCAAATAACTGCACCTGCGAAACCGCTTTTGCTGTAAAATCATCCGCTTCTACGGAAATCACTTAGGTTCCGCACCTGCCGAGGCGCTTCTGCGGCCCACTATCCGCTTATGCGGAAACATACCTCGCCCCTCAACTCTGCATCTGCGAAGCCTTGCTCGCACCTGAGGGCTTGCAAATGCGGTTACCCCCTCGCACCTGTGTCCTGCCCCAGGCTAGCCCAGCTCCGCACCTACACAAATCCATCCGCATCTGCGACATCGCACCTGCGGCCAATCACTCGCAGGTGCGATCACACCAGAAACTCCCAGCTTCAGCAATGCACTAAGTCTCATTTTCGATCCGTTAACCATCCAAATTCAACCCGAGGCCCCCGGGACCTCAACCAATTATACCAACAAGTCCTAAAACATGATACGAACTTAGTCGAGCCCCCAAATCACCTCAAACAACATCAAAAACACGAATCACACCCAAATTCAAGCCTATTGATACTAAGGAATTCCAACTTCTATAAATGATGCCGAAATCCATCAAATTACGTCTGATTGATCCCAAATTTTGCACAAAAGTCACAAATGACACCACGGACCTACTCCAACCCCCGAAACTCCAATCTGAGCCTGGTATCCACAAAGTCCACTTTCGGTCAAACTTTCAAATTTTCAAATTTTATCATTTCAAGACTAATTCCACTACGGACCTCCAAATCACAATCCAGACACGCTCCTAAGTCCAAAATCACCCAACGGAGCTAACTGAACTATCAAATCTCCATTTTGGAGTCGTTTATACATAAGACAACATCCGGTCAGCCTTTTTAACTTAAGCTTCCAACCTTGAGACTAAGTGTCTCAATTCATTCTGAAATCTCTCCGGACCCGAACCAACTACTCCGGCAAGTTACATAACAGCTATAAAGCATAAAAGGAGCAGTAAATGAGGGAATGGAGCTATAACTCCCAAAATGACTGGTCGGGTCGTTACAATTAAGAAGTAAAGGCTTTTCTTAAAAATATAATTTTATACCCAAGGTTCGAGCCCGAAATCTCGTATTAGAATAAACAAGTATTTACTATTTCAGCATGACCGTGATTAGTGATCCTGTTATCAATGTGCTTTGTGTTGAAACTACGATATCGATTCTACTTCTGTTTGCCTTTGCGTTGTGACAACTATATCAATTTTACTTCTTCTTTTTTCATCACAAAATATCAGATAAAAGTAGATGAAGCTATAAAAATAAAAAATTTAATAATCAATACCTATAACCAAGGCTTTTAGTAATGAGGCCCACTCCCTCCTATGTTGTAAAAGGAAAGTGCAAATCCATATCTTTCTGCGACACTCTTTCGGTTTGAAGAGTGATTTAGTTGATATAAAGGTGTACTTGATGTGGGGGGATATGCTATCCCTATTGGGTTGGGCCTTCTCCATAAAGCTCCCTTCATCCCTAGAGGAGTCGTATGAGGTGGTAGTTTTGCATAGGGGTGGACATAGTTTGGGCGAATCCGAAATTCGAATTTTTTGGATTTTTGGTTTGGAATTTCGGATTACATATTGGATTTTTGATTTAATTTTTAAAATTTTTGGATTGGATATTGGATTTGGATTTTTGGATATCCGAAAATCCAAAATTTTTATACTTTATATTTAGTCTATTATCCATATGCCAGTAATAATAAGTTCAATACCCTTCCCATTAGATATTATCTCATATATTCAATATTAATTACTAAGTTACTGTTAGAATACTTTCTATTGGGACATGATTTTACTATTGCTACTTCTTATCGGCCGTATTAATGTCTCTATTGTATTTTTTTTTACAATAGTTTCATTACTTGAATAATTTATTTGGATGATTGTGGCAAGAATGAGGAACTTTTTAGGCAATTTAACATGAGTGCTTCATTTGGATATTCATTTTTATAAAAAGTAAAAATATCTCAACTTATACGCTCAAAACAGAAAATTCATAATATCCAAACCGTTTAATCTGAAACCGAACTTAAAACATCCACTCCAATTCGATATTATTTGGATTGGATTTGGATTGTCATTTATTTAATCCGAAAATCAAAAATTCAAACCAAAATTTTCATATTCAATCCGAACTGTCCGAACACCCACCCCTAATTTTGCAAGATCTATGACATCATTCCTTGCGGTAAGCACTGAAATATTACAGAATGATTTAAAGAGGGTCATGGCTTATGTTAAAAGGCATATAGTGTGTTCTCACGTTCAGGGGGGACCATGCCTGTCTGTTGGAGCGAAGTGGATGATCAAGCATGGTTTGGGGCTTATAGAAGCTCGTGTAAAAGCTTTGCTTAAGGGACAAGTGCACAAATAGTCATTCTCAGGGATGCTATTTAGAGATTAGCCACCATTTATTTTATCCTGAAATTTTAAACTAAAAATCTTAACGTTAGGACAACTCAGGACATTTTTGTCCTGAAAAATTAAACTGAAAAACTGAAATTCAGGACGTATATATTAATTCCTAATTACCAGCCCTTTAAAGTGGCTATCTAGTGCCATTTCTACATTAGTTTGGAAGAAGATTCTAGGTTGTGATTGTATTGGCTGCAAGCGGAACATAGACGTTTTATGGGACCAGGGTGGATTTAGTATTATAAGTCAACGAATATAAATTATCGAAACTGCACTTACTATTTCTTTGCGACTATTAGTCCGAGTTTTATATAAATGCAAACCAATTAATAATTTGAGCTCAATCCTAAATTAGTTGTGACTTTATATAGATATTTATTTTTAAATATTTTCAACTATATAAAATAATTTGAACTAGACATAACAAATTTACTCACATTTAGTGGAAGAGAACGGTTTTATTGCCCATTTCTTGTGATCTTTTAGTGATATGGTCCTTTATACAGGAGATTGGTAATATATATAACACATAAATATTTGTAGTATCATTTTTTTATTTTGAATTGGAACTGGTCATATGAGATAATTTTTTCTACCTTTTTATTGTCAAGGATGTTGATCCTCCTTTACTGATCCCATAACTTCATGAGTCCATTACTCAAATGATCACTCAACTATCCAAAATTATCTACCAAAGTTATCTTTCTTTCTTTCGTAAGAGAAAAGTAACTTAACTATGCCTATAATACTCTGAACGTGTAATGACCCAATCGATTATTTTGAGCATTTTAGCCTTGTTCCCCTATTTATTACCCCCTCTATATAATATTGTGGTTATGTGACTTTCCGAAGTAGTTAGTTTTGGTTTTGGGTGAGTTTCGGAGTGAACTGGGATACTTAGTCCCAAAGTTGTAAGCTTAAGTTAAAAGAGTTTATCGGAGATTGACTTCTATGTAGACGACTCCGGAATGGAGTTTTGATGATTCCGATAGCTTCGTATGGTGATTTTGGACTTAGGAACATATTTTAGTATTGATTTGGAGGTACGTGGATCGTTTTGGCTTGAATTGGTAAAAGTTAGAAAGTTGAAGGTTGGGAAGGTTGAGAAGTTTGACCGGGCATTGACTTTATTGATATCAGGGTCGGATTTTGATTTTGGGAGTTAGATTAGGTCAGTGGTGTCATTTATAACTTGTGTGTAAAATTTGAGGTCAATCGGAGTTGGTTTGGTATGAATCAGCGTTAGTTTTGGAAGTTGGATGTTCATGGTTTCCGTAGGTTTGAATTGGGTTGCGATTTGTAGAATCGGTGTTGTTTGATGTGATTTTAGGCCTCGAGTAGGTCCGATATATGTTTTGGAACTTGTTGGTATATTCGGATAGGGTCCCTGGGTCCCCGGTTGTGAATCAAATTATAATCGGGTTCATTTTTGGACACAGATTATTGCTGAAACTGCTGAAGTTTTGGTGTCATCGCACCTGCGGTGGGCTTGGTCGCAGGTGCAGACACGTAGGTGCGAGAGGTCCATCACAAAAGCGAAGTTCTAAGGGGGCTTGGCTGTGACCTCATATGCGAGGAGCTTTCCGCATGTGCGAGCCCACAGGTGCGGAGGAACTGGTCGCAGATGCGAATAGGGCCAGTATGGCCTAGAATCGTAGAAGTGGACACTATTTGCAAGAGCGTGTGCGCAGAATCGCTACTTGTCTACAGGAGCAGAAGCGCAAATGCGCGTTTTTATCCGCAGAAGCGGATTTACCTAGGCTTAAGTGAAAACCACACCTACAATGGAATTTCCGCAGGTACGGAGTCACAAAAGCAACAGATTGGCCATAGAAGCGGTAATCGATGAGAAGAAATACAGAAATCGAGGGTTTATTTCATTATCCATATTTGGAGTTAAGAGAGCCCGATTTTGGGCGATTTTGAGAGAGATTTTCAAGTAGTTGATCGGGTAAGTGATTCTAACTCGGATTTGGCTATTATACATGAATCCATCATTGTTTTTATCATTTAATTAGTGTTTTGAGTTGGAAAAATTGGGAAAATTTATGAAAACTTCATAAAATATATTTTGAGAATTTGAAGGCCAATTTGAAGTCGGAATTGAGTAATTTTAGTATGGTTGGACTCGTTATTGAATGAGTGTTTGGATTTTATAAGTTTGGTCGGGTTCCAAGAGGCAAGCCCGAGGTTGACTTTTTGAGTTGTCTTTTTTATTTCCTTTAAATATTGCAACTTTATTATTCGTAAAAGTTTTCTATGGTTTGTATTTATGTCATAAAGTTATTTTGTCTAGATTCGAGCCGTTCAGAGTTAGATATTCGCGGAAAAGGCTTACTAGTGGATTGAGTTAACGTATTTTGAGGTAAGTATCTTGCCTAACTTTATGTTGGGGAATTACCCCTTAGGATTGGTGTTATTTTGTATTAATTGTGGTATGTGAAAGCCGTGTACCCAAGGTGACGAGTGGATACACGAGCGAAATGAGGTAATTGACCGGTTTAAGTTATGTAGATTCTTTTCATGCCCTTAATCGAATTGTTATTAACATGTTATATTCATCATCGTTAATATATCCTTACATGATTTACCTGACATTGTTAATACTTGTCTCATCTCTTACTTGTTATTTGCCCTTACATGCTTAGTTGAAGTTATAGTTTCCTTATTGCCGTGTTAAATATTTAACTGTTGAGTTACCTTACTTGAAGTTGTTATTTCATGGAATACCTTATTGTTTAGTTTTGGTGTTGAAGTGGTAAAAGCCATGATCACATTGAGACAAAGTTGTATATTATTGAAATACTATTCTTGTTGAGCTATTCACTTTTAGTTGCTATTGTTGATACTCTTGTACACATTGTGGTTGAGCCACGGGCTATTTATTGTGGAAACATTGTTATTGTTGATTCTTTTGGCAAGTTGTGGTATTGGGCACTTGAGGTGCGAGTTGTAATATGTTATAATATTGAAATGCATGCGGTGGTATAAGGATAGGGGTTGATATGCATGCGGTGAGATAAGGTGGGCTTCATACGCATGTTTCTATTAGGGGAACTACTTGAAGCCATGCGGTTTGATAAGATAGGATAAAACGCGGGTAGCTATTTTGGGAAAATAATTTTTCAAAACTAAATGTAAGGCTCCCGTAGTGGTATAAGAAAAGATTGTGATTCTGACTGTGAAATGAGATACGAGGCGGTACCTCGGACGTGATTCTTGTTGTTATATTTTCATTTACATCACTTGTGTTTCTTTGCATAGTTTCCTTAGTGTTCTTATTATGTGTTCCTCCTGTAATGCCTTTATTTCCTTAATTTCGGTGTAGCTTATCTTGTTGTATTTGTTCATTGTATCTGTTCCTTGTTTCCATTATTATACTGTATCATACTTGTTCAACTTCTTTATTTATTCCAATAGGTGTCTTGACCTGACCTCGTCACTATTCTACCGAGGTTAGGCTTGATACTTGGTGTACTCATACTACGCTTCTGCACATCCTTTGGTGCAGATCTAGGTACCTCATACCAGGCTAGGCACCAGTGAGTTGAGCTTTCGGATCGGAGACTTTAAGGTATACCTACCAGCGTTCGCAGGCCTCGAAGTCACCCTCTGTCTTAGTTTCTATTACATACTCTTATTATAGATATTGATGTATTAGGGATGTTTCAGTATACTCGTTTAGAGCTTATGATTCGGTCTCACCAGATTTTGAGAGTTATTGTCAGTTGTGTTGCAGAGTTCTTTTATGATAGATGGTTGGTTTAGATTGAAGATCTTTTATTATTTTTGTTATTTCTTCATGGGTGTTAGGCTTACCTAGTCTTAGAGACTAGGTGGCATTACGACATCCAACGGAGGGAGATTGTGGCCGTGACAGAAGGTCACTCAACTAGATTTCTCAAACTTTTGATTGCCAAATACCTATTTTACCCTCTAAATTATCAACTTTTGTCTTCTTTTTTATTTCTTTTAACTTTTTAATATTATGATTTCTCTCTTTTTCATTTATATTATGGACTTACCTATAATAAATAAATTTTATTTATAAATTAAAAAAATAGTATTAAGCATATAAAATGTTGGAATAACAAAACATTGAGCATAGTAAAAGAAAC
Organism: Nicotiana tomentosiformis; assembly: GCF_000390325.3. Taxonomy (NCBI): domain Eukaryota; kingdom Viridiplantae; phylum Streptophyta; class Magnoliopsida; order Solanales; family Solanaceae; genus Nicotiana; species Nicotiana tomentosiformis. The sequence continues at coordinate 178,773,519 of NC_090813.1, forward strand.
AATTTGTTCATAATGATAATTTTCATATTAACAACCAAAACACAAAAATTATTTACATAATTGAGAATGAAAGAAAATAAAAGTGTTATAATATATATTTCATGCACAAAATATAAATAATAATTATTTGAAATAAAAGTTTTTTAATATATACTATATATTTTGAATATTATGCTCAATTATATTATTATTATTATTATTATTATTATTATTATTATTATTATTATTATTATTATTATTATTATTATTATTATTATTCTGACATTATATATGCTAGAAAATTAATTTTTTATTTTTTATTTTATAAATAAAATTTATTTGCTCTATAGATAATTCCATAATGTAGAATAAAAAGCGAAAAAATTATAATATTAATTCATCGCTTTCCCTCGCTTCAATAAACCTACTCTCCGAAAAATGAGGGGACTATCTGTGTACAGGTAAAATCGGGGGAAATATTTCTCCCAATTCCCCGATAAGAGAACGAAGGAAAAGCACGGATCGATGTGATTATAATCGAGGTGGGAACCCTTCGTATCGAGACCCAGAAAGAATGAACGATGTATTGGAGATCGGACACGGTAAGGCGACATACTCCGGACCAAGTATGGCTTCTGTACCTCGGGAGACATGGTGAACAGTTATGCATGATGGATAGGGGGCCGTAATATTCGCCCTTAACCAGATTTTACGGCGCAAATCCCATTCGATGTTCATTACAGATCAATAATTACCGAAAAAAATAAGATTTTTACCTTTTTTAGACTTGTATTAGGATTGAGATACTCCTACTATATAAGGAGAGGTTTTTATTTAGTCTCATATATTATAACACACATTTCAAAGCAATAAAACTCTACTTTTATCTTCTAGCTATTGTTCAAGGCATTATACACTTGTTCTTTTCTGTACGCGCGACCGAACTAGTACCGAGGGTCCGATCGAGGACGAGATCTACTGTTCAATCTAAGATCAGGCTAGTCATTACATTGCAATTGGTTTTATCATTTATTTTGTCTTTAATTCACCTATATGTTATTCTTAATTTTTCGTGTCGAACTCTCAGTCTCCTCACCTGAATATTGACACAGAGTCAGGCTATCACGGCGAGAATAACAATGTGGTGCCTAGTAATTATGTGCATCCTGCCAACCCTAATGGTGTCCCAGCCGCCGACCCGGTCGATGCTAACTCGTATGTGGCCATTAACATCAATGCCAACTAATCCCGAAAATAGTGTTTGTGGGGGACCCCTACCAACGGCCCAAGAAGCGCTCGAGGATGAAGGTGATGGGGTGAGCGTATGATTGATTTTCAAAATGTTGCAGGCTCAACAAGTGGCAATAGCACAACTGTAGAACCAAAGCCACATGCCTAACAGCATCGAGCTCGAACAATTTCCGGGAAAATACTCGGAGAAACGAACAAGTTGCCTTGAGACCACGTGAAGCCGAGCTCGGAGAAACTTCAGAGGTAATGAAGATGCTCGAAGCATTAACAAAATGGGTGGAGTCAGGCGAGAAAAAAATTGATTCCAACGACAAGAAGTTGGAAACATACAATTCCAGGGTTGATCAAATTCTAGGGGCACCTCCGATATTGAAGGGACTGGATCCATAAAATTTATCCAGAAGCCCTTCCCCCAGAGCGCGGCACCAAAGCCGATCCCAAAAAGGTTTCGAATTCCCGACATTCCCAAGTATAATGGGACCATGGATCCAAATGAGCACGTGACCTCCTATGAATTCACAATCAAGGGGAACGACTTGGAAGATGACGAAATTGAGTCGATGCTGCTTAAACAGTTCGGGAAAACTCTGTCCAAGGGGGAAATGATATGGTATCACAACTTTCCTCCCAATTCCATTGACTCATTTGCTATGCTTGTATATGCCTTCGTAAAGGCCCATGTCGGGGCCATAAGGTCAAAACAAGGAAGTCAGACCTTCTCAAGGTCAAACAAAGAGATAACGAGATGCTCAGGGAGTTTGTGTCAAGATTCCAGATGGAACGGATGGATCTACCGCCGGTTACGATGATTGGTCCGTTCAGGCATTCACTCAGGGGCTCAATCCCTGAAGTTCCGTTGCCTCTCAATAGCTGAAACAAAATTTGATAGAGTACCCAGTGGTGACCTTGGCTGACATCCACAACAGATACCAATCGAAGATCAGGGTCGAAGACGATCAACTAGGGGCCTCTTCCGGATCTGCTTACCCCATTAGAACCAATGATAGATCTAAGAGAGTCATTGATCAGGAGCCAAGGCTTGTCCGAGATTAGTATTAGTCGTACAATGCGGATCGTAGGGGAAACTAATCCGGGCATCATCTAACTAGGAACGAGAAGAGAAGCGATCGAAGGCCGATCGTCCGGGGCCTGATGAGCAAGAGTGGTTTTGACAGGTCGCTCGGGAGTATGGAAGCACCAAGATTATCGGAATACAATTTCAACGTGGACGCTGCAGCATCTTGTCGGCCATAGGACACATCAAAGAGACTAAGTGTCCCCGACCATTGCAATCTGACCCCCCCCCTAGAGAGATGCTAATGTGATGTGTAAGTATCACGACACGCACGGTCATAAGATCGAAGATTTTCGATAGTTAAGAGAAGAAGTTGCTCGATTATTCAACAATGGGAACCTCCGAGAATTCCTAAGCGAGCGAGCCAAAAACCACTTCAGAAATAGGGATGCCATCAAACAGGTCAAACACGAGGAGCCTCAGCACGTGATCAACATGATCATTGAAGGAAGTCCCCCAAGGGCCAATGATAAAGCGCACCAAAGTTTCTATTACGAGGGAAAAGCACACCCCGGATTACGTTCCGGAGGGAGCTATCTCGTTCAGCGATGAAGATGCTGAGGGCATTGTACAACCTCACAATGATGCACTAGTAATATATGTACTTTTTAATAAATCTCAAGTTAAACATGTATTGATTGATCCTGGTATCTCAGCCAACATTATCAGATCAAGGGTCGTAGAGCAACTGGGACTACATGATCAAATTGTACCAGCAGTTTGGATATTAAATGGGTTCAATATGGCATGTCAGACCACGAAAGGAAAAATAACTCTGTCGGTAAACATTGCCAGGACAACCCAAGAAATGAAGTTCTACTTGATCGAAGGGCATATGAGATACAATGCTTTATCCAGAAGGCCATGGGTCCACAACATGAGGGCAGGACCTTCGACCTTACACCAGGCACCGAAATTTCCCACGCCGGGGAGAGTCAAAATGATCTACAGAAAACAGCCGCCCGTAAGGGAAATGTTTGTTGTCGATGAAGTGATCTCGGTTCCCGCGGTCTTAACATTGAGAAGCAAGGAACCGACCAAAAAAGAAAAGATTAAATAGCAATCAATGATACCGGCCTCAATCGAACCGGAGAAATAGGAAGAATAAGGAGCAGTCGAGGAGTTGGAGCAAGTTATATTAATTGAGCACCTGCCGGATCGAAAGGTATACCTGGGCACGGGGTTAAACCCCGAGCTTAGGAAAAAACTTATTAATTTTCTTAAAGCTAATGCCAATTGTTTTGCTTGGTCCCATCTATACATGACAGAGATCCCACCGGAGTAGCCACACACAAGTTGAGTTTGGATCTAACGTTCCATCCAGTCAAGCAGAAGAGAAGGCCACAGTCCAAGATGAAACACACATTCATGAAGGATGAGGCATCCAAACTTCCAAAAATAGGTTCCATCCAGGAAGTTAAATATCCGGATTGGTAGGTAACGTAGTGGTAGTGACTAAAAAAGGAAATAAACTGAGGATGTGTGTAGATTATAAGGATCTAAACAAAGCATACCCAAAGGATTCTTTCCCTTTGCCTAACATAGATCGAATGATCGATGCGACGGTCGAGCACGAGATAACTCTATTTCCTTGATGCCTACTCCGAGTACAACCAAATCGGATGGACCCGGACGACCAAGAATAAACTTCTTTCATAACAAAGCCCGGCACCTACTGCTATAACATAATGTCGTTCAGTTTAAAGAACACTGGTGCCACTTACCAATGCCTAGTAAACCGGATGTTTGAAGAACAAATAGGAAAGTCAATGGAAGTTTATATTGATGATATGTTGGTCAAGTCCCTGCGAGTAGAGGAGCATTTGAAACATTTGCAGGAAACCTTCAACATATTAAGGAAGTACAACATGAAGCTAAACCCGGAGAAGTATGCATTTGGGACCGGTTCAGGAAAATATCCTGGGTTCATGGTATCTAATCAAGGGATATAGATCAACCCCGACAAAATAATGGCCATAGAGGACATCACGTAATAGATAACATCAAGGCGATTCAAATACTGACTGGGCGGATAGCTACGTTGTGCCGGTTCATCTCACAATCCTCGGATAAGAGCCATTGGTTCTTCTCACTATTTAAAAAGAAGAACAATTTTTCTTGGACCCCGGAATGCCAGCAAGCTTTGAAAGAACTCAAGCAGTACCTATCGAGCCCCCTTTTGCTACACACTCCAAAGGCAGACGAACAATTGTACCTTTACTTGGCAGTTTCCGAGGTGGCGGTAAGTGGTGTCCTAGTCCGGTAGGAAGAAGGTACACAATTTTCTATTTATTATGTTAGTAGAACCCTAGACGATGCCGAAACAAGGTATCCTCATCTAGAAAAGTTAGCACTCGCCTTACTAAGCGCTTATAGGAAACTAAAATCATACTTTCAATGCCACCCTTTATATGTCGTGACCTCTTACCCATTGAGGAATGTCATGCATAAGCCCGAGCTCTCAAGCCAACTGGCCAAATGGGCCGTAGAGATCAACATGTATAATATCGAGTGCAAACCCTGGACTGTCATAAAGTCTCAGATTTTAGCAGACTTTGTGGCCGACTTTACATCGGCCTTGATACCTGAAGTCGAAAAGGAACTGATGCTCACTTCGGGGGCTAATTCAGGGATCTGGACCCTATTCATGAATGGTGCATCCAATGCGAAGGGGTCCGGGCTCGGTATCATACTAAAACCTCCTGTGGGTAGGATAATTAGACAATCTATTAGAATTGTAAAATTGACTAACAATGAAGCCGATTATGAAGCTATGATTGCAGGTCTGGAACTGGCTAAGAGCCTTTGGGCCGAAGTGATCGAAGCCAAATGTGACTCCCTCATCGACATAAATCAAGTCAATGAAACGTTCGAAGTAAAAGAGGAAAGGATGCAGAGATACTTGGTCAAATTGCAAGTAACCCTACACCAATTCAAGAAATGGATTCTGCAACACGTACCTCGAGATCAAAACAACGAGGCTGATGCACTGCCCAACTTGGGGTCGTCTGTCGACTCCGATGAGTTCAACTCGGGGGCAGTAGTGCATTTGATGAATTCGGTAGTAGAAGAAGGTTACATTGAAGTAAACTCGACAAGTTTAACTTGGGATTGGAGAAACAAATACATAGACTACCCGAAGATAGGAAAATTGTCATCAGATCCCAAGGAATCGAAAGCCCTGCTTGCCAAAGCTGCCAGGTTTAGTTTAGTCGAAGGGAATTGTTCAGAAGGTCCTTCCTCGACCCGCTGGCTAGATGCTTAGGTCTGGGAGAGACCAAATAAGCCATGAGGGAAGTTCACGAGGGCATTTTCGGGAACCATTCGGGGGCAGAATCCTTGGTTCGAAAGCTTATAGAGCCGGTTACTATTGGAATGAAATGGAAAAGGATGCAAAAGACTTTATACAAAAATGCAACGAATGCCAAAGACACGCCCCAATGATTCATCAACCGGGAGAGATGCTCCACCTGGTACTGTCGTCGTGGCCATTTAAGAAGTGAAGGATAGACATCGTCAGTCCTCTGCCATGGGCACCCGGTAAAGCCCAATACATACTGCTCATGACTGATTATTTTTTCAAATGGGTCGAGGCTTAAGCATATGAGAAAGTCCGGGAGAAGGAATTCATCGACTTCATCTGGGACCACATAATATGTGGATTTGGGATACCAATCGAGATCGCTTGCTACAACAGAAAATAATTCATCTGCAGCAAAGTAAGTAAGTTTTTCAAAGACCACAAGATTAAGAACATATTATAAACGCCTTACCACCCTAGTGGGAACGGGCAAGCGGAATCGATGAACAAAACTATACTCTAAAACCTAAAAAAGAGATTGACAGATTCAAAGGGAAATTGGAAGGAAATCTTGCTCGAAATCTTGTGGGCATACCGTACAACATCGAAATCGAGTACCAGGGTGACCCCGTTCTCTCTAGTCAACGGAGCGGAAGCCTTGATACCAGTCGAGGTAGGGAAACCGAGCCTCAAGTTCCAGTATGCTACCGAAATGTCAAATGGTGAGGCCATGGCCATGAGCCTGGAATTATTGGACGAAAGGCGGGAAGTTGCCCTGGTCCGGTTGGCCGCCCAGAAGCAGCGAGTAGGGAGGTACTACAACTGAAGAACCAACCTTCGATATTTTTAAGTCGGGGACATGGTGTTGAGAAAAGTAATGCTACACACTAGGAACCCAAACGATGGGTAACTTGGCCCGAATTGGGAAGGACCATATAGAGTTGCCAAAATAACCAGCAAAGGCTCGTATTGTCATGCCCCAAAACCGAGGAGCGCGACCGGCACTCAACCGAGTGAACCCGGCCAAGCAAGCCTATTAGATTTCCTTTTACCCAAATTCATTCATGAATAAAGAGAATATATATGTTTCCGTTAATCAACCAATAAAATGATCATGTTACAATACTAATTTCTTACCATCAGTTACTTTATTTTAAAGTCTCAATTCCAAACACATCTTTCATAATCTGAAGTGGAAATAGTAATTCAAGCACAACACACGAGTTTGACTTTAACACCATTATACAACCCACACTATGTCTACGGAGCCTCTATAGATAAAGAAGAGTATAATGATAATGCCGGCAATAAGGCCCCGGCTATACCTCAAACAGAATACACAAATAACAAAAGATACATGACCCCGGGATGAAGTGGGGCTCACCAAGTCAGCTAGGAAGAAGGTGTACTGCTATCACTGATCAATATCTCCTGCTGTTGAACCACATGAATTCATTTAAAAATACAGTGCCCCCGGCAAAAGGGACGTTAGTACCGTCGAATAGTACTAGTATGAAAACTAAACACCAATTTAAGAATTCAGAAAAAACGAGATGAATATGATGAACCAGTGCAGCAATAGAATAATATAGATAACCGTTTAAACTGGAGCAAGCTTATTAAGAGCTATCAATAACATTTATTGGATTTAAGATGAGATCCTCTATAATCATATTCACATAAAGCGGTCATGCCGCCTCACCCCAATGTATGAGGGTGGAAGTGTAAGTACAATACCACAACTCTACTCAAGCGGCTCTACCGCCTCAACCCAATGTATGCATGTGGATGTATAACCACAGTACCAAGAACATACACAAAGCGGCTATGCCGCCTCACCCCACTATATGCGGGTGGAAATGCATCAACGATATAAATACCAACACAAAGCGGCTATGTCGCCTCACCCCAATGTATGCGGGTGGTGGTGCCACAACAATACCAAAACTATACACAAAGCGGTCGTACCGCCTCACCACAATGTAAGCGGATGGAGGTGCAATCCCACAATACCATAATCCCTACACAAAGCGGTCACTCCGCCTCACCCCAATATATATATGCGGGTGGAGGTGTATCACAATCACAATCTCTATACCATAATCCCCACACAAAGCGGTCATGCCGCCTCACCCTAATGTATGCAGGTGGAGGTGTATCACCATCACAATCTCTACACCACTTGGCATAATACTTTCATATAAATCATGACTAGAAATTATAACATGTGGATACATAATCCATAGTTTGGGACACATCATCAATTTATAATGCAATATGATAAGAGCATTTGAAACACGAATTGAACATATATCTTCACCACAAAACTTATCGAAATACTCCATTTATAATAAACATCTCGGAACTTACAAAGATATTGGGAATTCCAATTCTTAAAGAAGAGTTTAGCCAACATACCTCACTTGAGCTTCCTTACACTCTAAATGTTCCGGAATTCTTAGCAACTTCAATCTATTTTAGAAATATAACAAATTGAACCAAAATTAGGAATATGATCACGGTTCTAGCTCATTTGAGTATTTTATCAAACACAAGGTGTGTATAAGGTTTCAAGGCTCTTTTATGCAGAATTCCATCATCCCACAACCCAATATTTACCATGCCTAGTTCAACAATCTTCCTACACCCCTTGATATCACATGCATGTAAATAAACAACCCTCCTGCCCAGAAATTATCTTGCTAATTATCCAATTCTACACAAAATTCGAAAGTGAGGGTTAGGGTGTAGAATCTTACCTCTAGGATGAAGACCTAGTGAGTTTCCCTTCTTAATCTTCTAAACTTAGGCAAGAATTGAAGAACAATGTTTGAAGAACACCTTCTCAATCTAGGGCAATCTCTCTCACTCTAAAATATCAGATTATAGTTCAAATGGCCCAAAGAGTGTATTTAACAAAATAGAGTTGGGTTTTAAAAACCCAAAAATAGAGTTAGTATTTATTGTAAGGGTCAAATGGTCAAACGAATTGTGCCCATATAGCCCGCTCTAGCAATGACACAAGGCTTATGTGCCTTCAATTATGCACTCTACATATAAAATAATGAAAGAAATCTTTGCTTCCTTCATACTTTATTACTACGCATTTTGCTTCGTCGATGCTTCATAACGGATCCTAGATCCTAAAGCCCATGGGCTACCCTAATCTGGGGACTGCCGTCCGATAAGAAAATGGGATGACCCGGGCTATCGAATCTAGGAGGCACCATGCCTATTAGGAAGTGACCTAATATGAAAGGCCACGACCACCTTAAAATGGCTCAGAGACGTCCGAAGTTCGTACTCAGAAAGTAAGGTCTTTACGTATAATCAAAACCTATTAAAGGGTAACCCTCGGCAAAAACATCGTCGTATATGACTAAAACACTTAAACATCTTAAAGGCCTTTGATTTTATCAAAATTTAGAAGCCACAAGTAATCTGGAGTTGCCATCGAAATCGGGGCCCATTCGAACCTCCAAAGAATGGATGCTCTAAGATTACATTTGATTCTATGTTAAGGCATTAGGGATGATATAGAATGGCAAACAAATGCTGAAAAGTAAGAACACAATGTTGCCAAAGGGAAAATTTTATATACATGTCTCAAAAAACATTTACAAAGGCATGATAAAACGGCCTTAAAATAAATAAGAAACAAAAATGTACAAAAAATGAAACAAAAAAGAACTAAGGCATCTACGCCTGATCTTCATCGGAGCTTGACTCAGCACCGGAACCTTCAGAACCTTCGGAGCCTTCGTGTCACGACCCAAACCGATGGGCCGCGATGGGCACCCGGTGCCTTACCTAACCGAGCACCAACGTAATGTATCTTTCTTATCATTCTATCATGGGTAAATGGGCCAGAAGTGATGCCATGAGATAACCAGAATAAAACATAAGGGAATACTAGACATAGGACGACCCAACATGATATAGAAACTTATACATGTGACACACATGCCTATAAGGCTGACATGATCATTTGTACACTCAAAACATAGGCCGATAAGGCCATACAATTATCTATATATATGACATATGTCTACAAGCCTTTAAGAGAACATAATGTGATAAAGGTCGGGACAGGGCCCCGCCATACCAATCAATACATGTCCAACTCATACTGACCTAAGGGTGGCATGTGGGTCGGGCCCGGTCCTAAGTGGGCCGGTCCTAAATGGGTCGGTCCTAGGCGGGCCGGTCCTAAGCAGTCCCGGGCTTCGCGGGATTCTAGTTGGAACCGACCCAGGACTGGGACCACGAACTAACGGTCCCGGGTTAAGTAGGCCGGTCCCGGGCCCAAGCGGGACTAAGTGGGCCCAACGGATATTTTTTATTTTTTAAATTTTTTTTTATAGAAGTTAGAGAAAAAGAATGGTAATAAAAATATCTAAGGCAATTCCTTGTAAATTATATTATAGAATTGTCACCTAAATTTTTTAATTCAAATTTAAAGACAAAAATATTGTAAAGAGATATTCAAAGCAATGCGTTATAATATATATATATATATATATATATATATATATATATATATATATATATATATATATGGATACATATAAATCACGACTAGAAATTATAACATGTGGATACATAATCCATAGTTTGAGACACATTTTCAATTCATAATGCAATATGATAAGAGCATTTGAAACACGAATTCGAAATATATCTTCACCACAAAACTTATCGGAATACTCCATTTATAATCAACATCTCGGAACTTACAGGGATATTGGGAGTTCCAACTCTCAAAGAAGTGTTTAGCCAACATACCTCACTTGAGCTTCCTTACACTCTAAATATTCCGGAATTCTTAGCAACTTCAATCTATTTTAGAAATATAACAAATTGAACCAAAATTAGGAAGATGATCATAGTTCTAGCTCATTTGAGCATTTTATCAAACACAAGGTGTGTATAAGGTTTCAAGGCTCTTTTATGCAGAATTCCATCATCCCACAACCCAATATTTACCATGCCTAGTTCAACAATCTTCTTACACCCCTTGATATCACATGCATGTAAATAAACAACCCTCCTGCCCAGAAATTATCTTGCTAATTATCCAATTCTACACAAAATTCGAAAGTGAGGGTTAGGGTGTAGAATCTTACCTCTAGGATGAAGACCTAGTGAGTTTCCCTTCTTAATCTTCCAAACTTGGGCAAGAATTGAAGAACAATGTTTGAAGAACACCTTCTCAATCTAGGGCACTCTCTCTCACTCTAAAATATCATATTATAGTTCAAAAATGGCCCAAATAGTGTATTTAACTAAATAGGGTCGGTTTTTAAAAACCCAAAAATGGAGCTCCGGAACGGTTCTACGGTCGCATATACGACCGCATAATGGATATGCGGACCGCATTTCGGTCATATAATTGCTGACAAAAATGATCAAAAATTTGTTTGTGTATGCGGTCACTATGCGGTCGCATAGTCGACCGAATAGCTGCTTCCAGAATAGCCCTCTCCTGCTCACTTCTACGGCCATTATGCGGCCCGCAGAGTGATTATGCGGTCGCATAATGGACCGCATAAACGCGATTTTCCGCCAAAAATTTTCCTTTACTTTTCGGTGCATTGTTCAACCCAAAAAGTCTGAGTTTTTACGATTCTCAAACACGTAAGCCTAGTACGGTATCATGAAACATTATTTTCTTTGCAAATTTTACCGTGCTTTACACTTAAGTACTTCAAAATTTTCCGGGGTGTTACACGTATAAACTCGAATCGGGAAACGGTGTGCAACTACCGAACAACTAGAACATGGCACACTTAAAGCGGTACTACTGCTAAGGTACAAACTCAACTCCTTTTTTTTAAATTTCATTATATTATGGACTAACTTATGCAGGTACTCAGCTGAGGCCAAATATGTCTATTAGGTTTGAAAGCACGTGTTGTACTCTTTTACCCTTGAATCGATTTTGTCCCGAAGTGGATTTTTCGGCAAGGTTGTTAACGAGGCAACAGTAAAATGTGCTACCTTAGTTTCGACGATCAGCTTTAAACCGGAATTGTTGATCGTTTGCACCAAACCAACAGCATCCGAGCCCTCACAAGTTCGGCCTCAAATACTACGGGCCATTAACCCTAGGTCAAGATCTTTAGAGAGGGGAAATTTTATATGTCAAAAGCGAAGGCTTGGTGGTTAGGATGTATTGTAAGGGTCAAATGGTCAAACGAATTGTGCCCATATAGCCCGCTCTAGCCACGACGCAAGGCTTATGCACCTTTAATTTTGTACTCTACATATAAAATAATAAAACCTTCCTTCATACTTTATTACTACGCATTTCTCTTCGTCGATGCTTCACAACGGATCCTAGATCCTAAAGCCCATGGGCTACCCTAACCCGGGGACTGCCATCCGATAAAACAATGGGATGACCCGGGCTATCAAATCTAGGAGGCACCACGCCAATTAGGAAGTGACCTAATATGAAAGGCTACGGCCACCTTAAAATAGCTCAGAGACATCCGAAGTTCGTACTCAGAAAGTAAGGCCTTTACGTATAATCAAAACCTATTAAAGGGTAACCCTCGCCAAAACATCGTCGTATATGACTAAAACACTTAAACATCTTAAAGGCCTTTGATTTTATCAAAATTTAGAAGCCACGAGTAATCCGGAGTTGCCATCGAAATCGGGGCCCATTCGAACCTCTAAAGAATTGATGCTCTAAGATTACGTTTGATTCTATGTTAAAGCATTAGGAACGATATAGAATGGCAAACAAATGCTGAAAAGTAAGAACACAATGTTGCCAAAGGGAAAATTTTATATACATGTCTCAAAAAACATTTACAAAGGCATGATAAAACGGCCTTAAAATAAATAAGAAACAAAAATGTACAAAAAATGAAACAAAAAAGAACTAAGGCATCTACGCCTGATCTTCATCGGAGCTTGACTCAGCACCGGAACCTTCAGAACCTTCGGAGCCTTCGTGTCACGACCCAAACCGATGGGCCGCGATGGGCACCCGGTGCCTTACCTAACCGAGCACCAACGTAATGTATCTTTCTTATCATTCTATCATGGGTAAATGGGCCAGAAGTGATGCCATGAGATAACCAGAATAAAACATAAGGGAATACTAGACATAGGACGACCCAACATGATATAGAAACTTATACATGTGACACACAGGCCTATAAGGCTGACATGATCATTTGTACACTCAAAACATAGGCCGACAAGGCCATACAATTATCTATATATATGACATATTTCTACAAGCCTCTAAGAGTACATAACGTGATAAAGGTCGGGACAGGGCCCCACCATACCAATCAATATATGTCCAACTCATACTGACCTAAGGGTGGCATGTGGGTCGGGCCCGGTCCTAAGTGGGCCGGTCCTAAGTGGGTCGGTCCTAGGCGGGCCGGTCCTAAGCAGTCCCGGGCTTCACGGGCTTCTAGTTGGAACCGGCCCAGGATCGGGACCACGAACTAACGGTCCCGGGTTAAGTGGGCCGGTCCCGGGCCAAAGTGGGCCCAACGGATACTTTCTGTTTTTTAAATTTTTTTATAGAAGTTAGAGAAAAAAAATGGTAATAAAAATATCTAAGGCAATTCCTTGTAAATTATATTATAGAATTGTCACCTAAATGTTTTAATTCAAATTTAAAGACAAAAATATTGTAAAGAGATATTTAAAGCAATGCGTTATAATATATATATATATATATATATATATATATATATACATAGTATATTCGATATACTATAGTATATATACATATATATATAAGCTTATATATATACTATACTATACTATACTATATATACATCTTAAGATATATAAGCTATATTCGATTTACTATATATACATCTTAAGATATATATATACACTATACTATACTATACTATAAGGTGCTCATCATCATCACTTACATGAGCATTAAACATTGAATTTATGGGGTTTCTATATTCATATGCAATAACTAAACTTTCATACATGTAATTCCATCTAGTTGGACAAGGTTTAGGAACCTTTCTTTTTCTTAGGCCTAATTCATCGCATCTTTTAAAAAATTCTCTAAGTCTACTTCTACAGTTTGAATAAAAAAGCCAATTAAGAGCCATTTTAGCCTTTTCAATTTCAACATTTAAAAGTCGCATACCATCACCCACAATTAAATGATAAATATGATAAATACATCTAACATGAAAAATATTACTAAATGTAGGACTTAGTGTAGTGGTAAGCAAGGCTACAGCATTTGTGTTACTAGTAGCATTATCCATTGAAACTGATATTATTTTATCACTAATGCAAAAATATCTACAAATATCTGTAATCGTGCTAGAAATAAACTTCCCTGTGTGACGTGAATTAATTATTCTATAAGCAATAATGCGCTTTTGCATTATCTAGTCCTTATCAAACCATTGACTAGTAACATAAGGTAATCGCAGTCATTACCACTTCTACTAATATCAGTTCTAATAGAAACACGACAATTTATATGAGTAAATAAATAGCGCAAATGTTATTCATATTCATGTTTATATTTATAAATATCTCTCTTTACGGATGTGCGAGGAAAACCTTTATAAATAAGATTATAAACTTTTCTAATATAATGCACAAAGTGGGGGTTAACAGGAAAACTATAGGATAAGCACATAACAGTAACCATTTTTCCCAATTCTTCCTGATCTTTTTTTGGATCATAATATAAAATACCACCGGTAACAGTATTAATTCCCGGTTGAAATTGATTTGACCCGGTACTAAGGTCAGCCTGACTAGGTGCACTTGTCCCCTCGGCCAAAGCTTTCATACGAAAATATCTAGCTTTATCTTGAGGATGTAGCAATATGTGTCTAGTCAAACTTCCTGTCCCCCCCTCCCCCCCCCCCCCGACTTCCATCATATTTAAAAACTAACTCTTTGCTACAAGTTTTACACTTAGCCCTATTTTTTCTCTTGGTTGAGTAAAAAATGGCCAAACAACAGATGTTTCTGCCCGTTTAGAAGGTTGTCTAGAAAAGGTAGGGGCAGTAACATGAGGGTCAGACGGGGCATCATTTGGATTATTATTAGTTGGGTTAACTTCAGGAGCAGGACTAGTGGGTGTATCATCATCCGGTTGCGTTTCATCAAAATCTATTTCTTTATCATCATTGTAATCAATAGTTGGATTACCATAAAGAGCATTCATATATTCAAGGCTTAATTGTTCACCGGGTGCAATATTATGGCAAACTTGACTCTCGGTAAATTATAATAAACTATTATCGCTATCAAGAATAGGAGGTGTAGGACGGGTAACAGGTTTGGGTCGGGGAGCCTGGGGAAGTGGAGGAGGAACAGATTGGCCACTAGATTCACCACTCTTGGATTTTTCCTTATTTTTACTAAATATTTTTTTAAGGAATAAGCCATCTTAATTAATCAAGCAAAGTAAATAAAACAAACAAAACTATAATATTAAAACTTAAGAGTTGGAACGAGTTTACCGAATTGACGAACAACTTGTTGAAAATTAATAATCGTTGAAGACTTGAAGACTTCAATTCACCAACTTCACAATTTTGCACAAATTGTAACAATTAAGTAAGCAATTATAGAAGAATATAAGAGAGAGATTGATGATTTTGTTAGAAAAATGAAAGAATAAGGGGGTATTTATAGTTGAAAATAGGAAAAAAGTGTAATTATAAAAAGTTTGGGATTAAAACAAAGTTTGGGGGGGGTTAAATGGCTATTTTGCAAATAGCCAACAGCTATTATGGCAGACCGCTTGGGCCCGGATAGGACTATTATGTTGGGCCCGGATAGGCCCGTTTAGGACCGCTTGAACCGGCCCACTTCTCAGCCGATCCCGGTCCTAAATGGTCCCGATCTCGCGTGCCTCGCCTATGGGACCGGCCCACTACACAACCCACCTCCCCACGGTCCCGGTCCTATCCGGTTAGGACCGTTTAGGTCCAACGCCCATTTGGGCTTGCGGTCCTGGGCCGGTCCCGGTCCTAACCGGCCCACATGCCACCCTTATACTGACCTAATAGGAAACTCCGGAGCAAGTGGAGTTCACCAACACCTTCCACTAAGCTGATAGCCTATTAGGAGGACTCTCAACCTGTCTATCCAGACCCGCGGGCATGAAACGCAACGTCCCCAGGCAAAAGGGACGTCATTACAAATAAAGTACCGAGTATGTAAGGCATAAAAGCAGTATATAAAAGACATGAAAGAAACATAGAGTAAAGAACTCAACCTGTAAGTCTGAATAGCTCTGTGAATCATGAAACATTTATAATGTCATGCATATGTGTATAAATGTCACATCATGCATAGGTATATGCGTACATAACATCATTAAGCCTTTGAGGGCATCTCATCAAATCATCTCGGCCTCTGTAGGCGAAATCATCAACGTAGACCAGCTGATCGGGTGGTGGTGCATATATAACGCTATAACCTTTACCCATATCCCATATACATATAATATACCAGTACATAATGCCATCTGGTCATGGGTTAATGTACATGTATAAAGGAATGCAATGCATAAGAAGTAAGTCAATAATATCTCTCGGGATGTCATAAGATCAATATGCCTTCGGTTAATATCATAAAATAAGCTTTATCACCTTACGTATTTTTTGAGACCCATGAACAAACAATATAATAATAGGACACATGGGGAATCAAGAACATAGGCACCCCTAGTACTTCTAAGAATAGAGTCATTTGTGAAAGTTTCGCGTTTGCTCGTTTCGTTGGTATCATATGGATCATGCTAAAAGGAAAGAAGGGATAGCCTTAACATACCTTAACTCCATTGAGTCCTTAATACTTTCCAAGCAATTCTTCAAACAACTCGACTCAATCTACCATAGCATAAGGAGATTCAAAATCAGTGTGCTGAGTAAAGGCTAAGTCTGCAACTTAAACTAGTAACTCATTTATGTAAATTTGGGAAGCATCTCCCCTGTAACAAGAGCCTCCTCCAATACCATACACCAACAACAATGACCGGAGAAATCCAGCAATACATAATTATCAATAACAAGACACCATATAACAACAATAAGTCACAACTACTTCACGACGAGCGAAAAGCTCAAATTGAAACCTGTATACCCCATATCACCCCTTATAGACTTCTTACTTTAACTTAACAGTACCATTAACTTGATAATGAAGTCATTCATTAATGATTCCAGCCTTATACCATATATTTATAACAAAGAAAACAATCCACAACCCCAACTATCCTCAGTTAGTAACATGATTCACTAGTTCATGTCTAGCCCATCCATTTAACCTAATCAACATCAAGATAACCTTAACCACATGCAAGAACACAATATAATTACCTCCTATAGTGGATTCAAGTCTAAATCCATGTTATATTTAGCTTACAACAGCCCAACACACCTCAATCACTTCATACCGAAAACGATAACTATAGTAGTGTCAAACACCCCGAAAAGGTTACAAAGAACGACTAATCCACCATTTTACCATTATATGGTGTTTATCCACACCAATATTCTTCCAAAACTCCATTAAACAGTAGAAAAATAGACAGCACAAAAACAACACAAAACAACCCACAAAACAGTCCACTATAAGTCGAATAACTCGAACTCACGGCTTCCGATCACCGTCCCGTGAGTTCTAACTATTAGGAAACAAATTTATCAACCTTCCTTGACATTTAAGATCTTAAATACAGAAATTAGGCATTTTCTTAACTATTAAATACCTTCCAAAACTCAAACTATAAAGAAAAAGAGAGGTGATATAGCGATACTTACGTCGTAGGGATCGTTCTAATGTTATCGCTTCTTGATTTCGTTCCCGGGTTGTTAATCT
The DNA here is from genome assembly GCF_000390325.3 of Nicotiana tomentosiformis. Classification (NCBI taxonomy): domain Eukaryota; kingdom Viridiplantae; phylum Streptophyta; class Magnoliopsida; order Solanales; family Solanaceae; genus Nicotiana; species Nicotiana tomentosiformis. The sequence goes on from NC_090813.1 coordinate 178,790,981, forward strand.
TCTTTGAAACCCTTGTAGAGAGCTTAAGGGTAAGTTTATAGGTCTTATTTGGTCGTGGTTTCTTGAAAAATGAAGAAAGCGATGACATAAGGTATATAAATATCCATTTTGTTGAAAAGTCAAAAAGGTGCTACTTGGCACCATAGCATTGGCCCTTCTTCCAACGCTTATATCTTTTTATCCGGATATTGTATAAACGAACAGTTAAAAGCATGGGAAACTAAATTCCAAGACATTCAATTTGGTATATAATATTTCCCGAAAAGACCTCATATAACACACGAAAGGTATTTCTCAAAAAGCTTTAGTGGCCCTCTTACTTGTCACTTGCGTAGTCCGCGCAGTCTCGCAAAACGGCAAATATCTCTTTGCTCCGATGTCTTATCGACAAATGGTTTAATACGTTAGAAACTAGACTCATATATATTCAATTTAATATGTGGATCATCCTATAATTCCAAGTATATTTGGATAAAATCTCTGCTATATTTGACCTAATATTCAGCACATTATGAATGTAACTTGTGATGACCTTTGCTAACTTTTGTTCCAAAACTCGCTTGAATTCAAAATGTAACAGACGACTATCATACAACTAATATAACTCATAACATAAGCTCCTTATTATGTTAAGAACCCTAGTATCACCCCAAAAGTACATGTTATAACATTCCCAACTTGTCAATATTCGACGAAACTTATTTTCTTCAATTTACTTAGCTCCTAAGCCTTTCAACCCACTTGGTAGTTGTTATCCATGATCTTAAAGATTTGTAACCTCCGAGGTAACATGATTAAATTACTTTATGTACTTCCAAAGACGATCTCATTTTTGAGCTTACATCAATTGACTTATGATGTACTCTCACGTACGCAAATATGGGGTGTAACATCATTCCCCCCTTTGGAATATTCGTCCTCGAATGTTGACTGATGCGCCTATCAGTCTCATAACCTATAGCTTTTATGAATACTTTAATATTTTCCTTTCCATCTAGGCAATTGTTCTGTGAATAAATTCAAAGGCCAGGGCATTCCCCCCTTTAGGCCTCTTTCTTACACCACAACTTGTTCTCTGAATCCTTTCAATCTCGTAACTGTTGCTACCTTTTATCATGTAGTATGTACGACATTGAACTTGTAAGTGCCTACGCTACTCTACTCTCCTTTTTCCTCCATACTATACCATAACTCTTACTTCGGTTTATTGTTACCGAGGTCTGCTACCCCACTCAAGGTTACTCTCTCGCTGCTTATCATATATGTATAAATCTAGGTCCTTTAATGCTTCCTAATTACCGTTTATCTTAATAATGACGGCCTAATCTCATCCCATACTTTGGAACCTCTAGCCCTCTATTGTTGATTCACCTTAATATTGATCTATAATCTACCACTGATAACTTGAAACCTCTTACGTAATACCTTGTCACTGGGGCTCACGTCTCATCGGGGAACATTTTAAGTGATTTGCCTGATCCACCTAGAGACAATACTATACTTCAATAACCGTATTTCATAGCATCCCAACATGATTCATCATATGGTTTCTAATCTAGTGCAATTCATGAAATCCTTTTTCATAAAATCATTACTTAATCAAAGGCCTAAATGTCATCCTCTTATCTATCGCAATTACACCCTTATTCTATTACCAGGGAAACATTCCATCTCTTCTAAATGCTCCTAGTCTTAGACTCCTCCGAGTTAATTCAATCTATACTGAGCTTTCTATAACTTACGGAAACTATCAGCTCTCTTGTTTTGATGGGTTTAATCCCGAGGCCTTCCTATTCGTGTCACCTTTCTCACTCACCTTTTCTTATCCTTACTCCCAGCTACCTAAAACCTTGTCACTCTACCGTACTTTAGCTTACGGCCTACACATATCTATTTATACTACTCGCAACCTTCATTTAACTTGCTAGCACCATAGATTTTCTTTCATGCCTTCTCGGTTGCCTTTAAACATAAGCAATTACTTTTCCTGGTCGTTCTGCCACTTGTTGCATGAGTACATGGCTTATCTCATTGCTCACGAATACTGGAATTTCCTGTAACTCATATGATCTCAAATATCACCTTTTGATTTTTTTCTTCTTCCCGTTCATTAGCCACGATAGGTGCCACTTTCTTATGGAGTACATACAGTGTTGTATTGAGGCTTTTGTTACAAGACCATTTCTTCTTTATGTAACTATGCTTAAGTTGAAGCCTTCTTCCTTATTTTCTCAGCTAGTCTTTCTTTGTAGTACTTAAGGGAAACCCTTTGACTCATGTAAAGCTGCGAGCTTATTACATCGTATACCTGAAAGAATTTTTGATGTTCTTACTCACCTATAATTATCCTTAGTTACTTACCTCTGCGCCCTTGTGCTTTTAGGGTTATATCTGAACTGAAATTTTTTACTGTCTTCTCAGTAGCACCGTCTTTTATTTTCGTAACACTTATACAATACCTTTAACAACCCCAACTCCTATCTGAATATTTCTCAAGGATCATGATGCCATCATATTTGCGAGACTGAATTCCCTATGTTGGGTTTCACTATGTTTATCTTGCACAATCTGCTAATTTGTCTTTATCCTCTTGTCTAGCCATAAATAGACTCTTCGTGAATCAACTACTAACTACTCGTTGGTCTATTCACATATCTATATTCCGCGTAATCTCCCTTGGGATATGTCCTTTGTTTGAACTTACCTCTCACATTGGCTCCTTATGTATCAAGTGTTTATTCACACTTATTTATCGATAACATCCTAGGCGGGAACCCTTACTTCCTCTCCCCGGTGTCATTCTTTCATAATGTTCTGGAGTCATAACATATCCGTAAGATCTGAATAAATGCAATTTCATTCCTTTCACCTCATCATCTTTGGCGTCTTTTCACATCTTCATGGACATCTTACTCATCTTGCGGTAACCCTTCTGTACCAAGGATAACTGAATTTATTTACGCACGAGGGTGACACCTAGTGTAACTAGCACACTTAGTCCCTTAAGCTTAACTCTGCTCATAGTGCTTGCTTTAGGGGCTTCCTGAATGACCTTTAAAGGTTATTCTTCTGTTGTCCATTCTATTATTACCGGAATGGAATCTCTAAAATTGTCACGATATCGACTATTATCAAATCCTCCGATCCCTAGTTCATGTTCGATTTTATCTTATTTACTAGACCATACTAATTTCTGTTACTGCAGGGGGTCTAACTTAGCTTTCTGGTAATCACGTTGGAGTCACCAATTCATTTCATGAAATGAGGATATGACCTTTTGGCCTATACTCTTTTATTGTCTCAAGGCCTGTCACCTCTTGTCTTTCCCTTCACTTGACTATAGACTTTTTCATCGTGTCATATCTTGATTTACCGTTATTACCCATTTATCACATCTTACTCATAATGCTTCATTTACTTTCTTCTTATTCTCCTGTTAATATTTATGTCTATCACTTTATTCTGAAAACTTCAACAAAACATTCTTTCACTTTTAGCCCCCCTTGATTCACCTCACTGGTTCTCCGGGTCGCCTAACATTCTCTCTTTACTAGGGACGGGAGCTATACAAAGGTAAATATTTATCCCTTATAGGATTCCAATGCCAATCTTCTGAAATTTCTGAACATTCTAGTATTCATATCTGACTGTACTATTCTAGAGTGCACCATCTGGGTGTCTCGCAAGGAGAACTATTACCACGTTTGCAATATCCTTCGGAAATGTGAGCTAATGATAACAATCCATCCAAAATTTTGGGTTACTCTAACCCGCTGGATGCTGATATCCCATCCTTCTTTTAAATTATATCTGTTAGCTCCCATAGGGCATAACTGAGATGGGTGTTGTCAAGTGTATATACTCTGTTACTGTTGAAAGTAACTCAGAATGCTTATATTTCTCTGCCTGAATTGTAAATACTAATAATCTTCAGTAACTGGGTACCTCGTATCCTTCTTCACCTTGCTTCTTTTACTTGTTGAAACTTGTATCTACCTTCTGATTTTCCGTTGCTTTTTACCATAGGGGTGGATAGATATCCAAGCCTTAGGGCTCCTTATCAAGAAGCTTACACGTCTTAGTACACACATGATCTATTGAAGACTTTACATTTACTCATCATAAGCATGATGCAAAAATTGAGTTCCTCCGACTCAACTCTTCCACAACCACATTCAATCCCTTACCAACTGTCTTTTTGGATGAGGTATCGTTGTATTACGAATAAACAGAATTTAGAAGTTTGAATTCTTACAACTGAGCTCTACCACACGATCTAGAGTAAAAAGAAAGAGTGACAATCCTAAATGCCCTGTAGCCTCCTGCTTATAAGTGTGGTGCACAACACACCCATAAACAAGACTCTACAAGACACGGCTTGTAGACTCCCTAGAAAAGAACTGCTCTGATACTACTTTTGTCACGACCCAAACCGATGGGCCGCGACGGGCACCCGGTGCCTTACCTAACCGAGCACCAATGTAACGTATCTTTCTTATCATACCATCATGGGTAAATGGGCCAGAAGTGATGTCATGAGATAACCAAAATAAAACATAAGAGAATACTAGACATAGGACGACCCAACAAGATATAGAAACTTATACATGTGATATACGGGCTTATAAGGCTGACATGATCATTTGTATAGTCAAAACAAATAGGCCGACAAGGCCATACAATCATATATAAACATGATATATATCTACAAGCCTCTAAGAGTGCATAACGTCATAAAGATCAGGACAGGGCCCCGCCATACCAATCAATACATGTCCAAATCATACTGACCAAAAATAGGCAACTCCGGAGCAAGTGGAGTGCACCTACACCTTCCACTAAGCTGATAGCCTACTAGGAGGACTCTCAACCTGTCTATCGGGACCTGCGGACATGAAACGCAGTGTCCCAAGGCAAAAGGGATGTCAGTACAAATAAAGTACCGAGTATGTAAGGCATGAAAGCAGTATATAAAAGACATGAAGGAAACATAGAGCAAAGAACTCAACTTGTAAGTCTGAATAGCTCTGTGAATCATGAAACATTTATAATGTCATGCATATGCGTATAAATAACACATCATGCATGGGTATGTGCGTACATAACATCATTAAGCCTCTGAGGGCATCTCATCATATCATCTCGACTTCTATGGGCGAAATCATCAACGTAGACCAGCTGATCAGGTAGTGGTGCGTATATAACGCCATAACCTTTCCACATATCCCATATACATATAATATATGCATATAATGCCATCTGGTCATGGTTCAATGTACATGTATAAATGAATGCCATAAGAAGTAAGTCAATAATATCTCTCGGGATGTCATTAGATCAATATGCCTTCGGTTAATATCATAAAATAAACTATATCAACTTACGTATTTTCTGAGACTCATGAACAGACGATATAATAATAGGACACACAGAGAATCAAGAACATAGGCACCCCTAGTACTTCTAAGAATAGAGTCATTTGTGAAGGTTCCGCATTTGCTCGTTTCGTAGGTATCATATGGATCATGCCAAAAGGAAAGAAAGGATAGCCTTAACATACCTTAACTCCATTGAGTTCTTAATACCTTCCAAGCAATTATTCAAACAACTAAACTCAATCTACCATAGCATAAGGAGATTCAAAATCAGTGTGCTGAGTAAAGGCTAAGTCCGCAACTTAAACTAGTAACTCGTCTATGTAATTTTGGGCAGCACCTCCCCAGTAAAGAGAGCCTCATCCAATACCATATACCAACAACAATGACTATAGCAATCCAGTAATACATAATTATCAATAATAAGACACCATATAACAACAACAAGTCACAACTACTTCACGACGAACGACAAGCTCCAATTGAAACCTGTATACTCCATATCACCCCTTATAGACTTATTACGTTAACTTAACAGTATTATTAACATGATAATGAAGTCATTAATTAATGATTCCATCCTTATACCACATATTTATAACAAAGAAAATAATCCACAACTCCAATTATCCTCAATTAGCAACTTTATTCACTAGTTCATGTCTAGCCCATCCATTTAACCTAATCAACATCAAGATAACCTTAAGCACATGCAAGAACACAATACAATTACCTAATAAAGTGGATTAAAGTCAAAATCTATGTTATATTTAGCTTACAATAGCCCAACACACCTCAATCACTTCATACCCAAAACGATAACTATAGTAGTGTCAAACACCCCGAAAATGTTACAAAGAGCGACTAATCCACCATTTCACCATTATATGGTGTTTATCCACACCACTTTTCCTCCAAAACGCTATTAAACAGTAACAAAATAGACAGCCCAAAAACAACACGAAACAACCCACAAAATAGTCCACTACAAGTCGAATAATTCGAACTCATGGCTTCCGATGACCGTCCTGTGAGTTATAACTATTAGGAAACAAATTTATCAACCTTAATTGATATTTAAGATCTTAAATACAGAAACTAGGCATTTTTGTAACTACGAAATACCTTCCAGAACTCAAACTACAAAGAAAACGAGAAGCGATATAGCGATACTTACGTCGTAGGGGTCGTTCTAATGTTATCGCTTCTTAATTTCGTACCCGGGATATTAATCTTCTTTGAAACCCTTGTAGAGACCTTAAGGGTAAGTTTATGGGTCTTATTTGGTTGTGGTTTCTAGAAAAATGAAGAAAGAGATGACATAAGGGATATAAATATCCATTTTGTTGAAAAGTCAAAAAGGTGCTACTTGGCACCCTAGCATTGGCCCTTCTTCCAATGCTTATATCTTTTTATCCGGATGTTGTATGAATGAACGGTTAAAAGAGTTGGAAACTAAATTCCAAGACCTTCAATTTGGTATATAATATGTCCCAAAAAGACCTCATATAACACATGAAAGGTATTGCTCAAAAATCTTTAGTGACCCACCTACTTATCACCTGTGCAGTTCGCGCAGTCTTGCGAAACTGCAAATATCTCTCTACTCTAATGTAGTATCGATGAACGGTTTAATACGTTATAAACTAGACTCGTAGATCTTCAATTCAATATGGGGATCATTATGTAATCCCAAGTATATTAGGAGAAAAACTCTGCTATATTTGACCTAATATTCAACACAATATGAATGTAACTTGTGATGACCTTTGCCAACTTTTGTTCCAAAACTCGCTTGACTTCAAAATGTAACACACGAATATCATACCACTAAAATAACTCATAACATAACCTCCTTATCACTTTAAGAACCCTAGTATTACCCAAAAAGTACATGTTATAACATTCCCAACTTATCAACATTCGACGAAACTTATTTTCTTCAATTTACTTAGCTCCTAAGCCTTTCAACCCTCTTGGTAGTTGTTATCCATGATCTTAAAGATTTGTCACCTCCAAGGTAACATGATTAACTTAATTTATGTACTTTCAAAGATGATCTCATTTCTGAGCTTACATTTATTGACTTATGATGTACTCTTACGTACGCAAATATGGGGTGTAACACTTCAAGACCTTTGGGCTCATAGAGTTCCTTTGCCTCGACCTCGAGCCTCTTGGCTTCTTCGATCTCGGTTGACAGGTCAAATCCTCGGGCATGAATCTCTTCGAGGGCCACCTCCACATAAACTTTATACTAGGCCAACATTTCTTCTACCTCGGAGGAATCAATCGAGATTGCCTCTAATTTGGACTTCAGCGCAGTGTATTCCCGGCCAAGATCGTCCCGTTCCGAGATGGTTGAACCCAATTGTGATCGGAGTTCGTCATTTAACTGAGACCACTTGTTGGCTTTGTCCTTTGCCTCCCGGAGCTGGTCCTTGATCGATGCTAGCTCCTCTTTTGTGGCCTCCTTTTTCAAATCCAGCAGGTCCATCCTGCCCTTTAACGCCTCGGCCTTGGTCTTGACCTCATCCATATCGGCCTGAAGCTAGTCAATCAAGTCTATCTTCTCTTGGAGCTGCGAAGTTGTGTCATTAGTCATCACAAGTAGCTTCTCATTTTTAGCCTCAAAGATCTTTACCTTCTTGACCAGTTCGGCATGCTCCTGTTTCACAGACGAGGCCTCCTTCTGTGCCTTTCCAGCTCGACTCGAAGAATTGGGAGGTCCTCGAGAGCCTCGTCTTGTTGTTCACTAAGGGCCATGTACATGTCCTTCTTTCGGACCTGCTCTTTGAGCTCAAACTCGAGCTGGATGATTTCCATTCAGGACCAAAAGAAGCTTTCATGGTGGAGCACCGAAGCCTGAAAAATAACAAGGTCATTAAAACATGCTAAAGCTAAGCAAAATTCGCAAAGAATACAAGGAGTAGACGCCTTACCTAGTTCAGTGCATGTTACGCCTCGTTGAAGAGGCTCGACGTGCCTACTTGGTTTATCTTCGCCTGGTCCTCCTCGGTCACCAAGCAACGAAGATAGCTGGCCAAACATACCAGGGCGAACATCACTCGGGCATCCACCGGTATAGTAAGAATGACTGTTCTTTTACGATCGGGATCCACACTCGGGGTAGGGAACTGCCTCACTAGCTTCAGGATCGAGATCGGCTCACCGGCCCCCGATGGAACATCCTTTTTTGGGACCTCCAGGTGACCAAGCCTGAAATAATCATCCTATGCGCTCATTTCCATGCCATCGAAAAACATGTTGAGGGCATCTTCTCTGCTCGGTGCTATCTCGTTTGATTTTTCTTTATCTGCTTAAGCCTCTTCAAGCATGGACTCTGTGTGGGATGGCGTTTCCACGATGTCAATGACACTGACTGCCTTCTCGGGAGGTCGTGGCCTCCGATTCTCCTTCTGTTTCCCGAGCTAAATGAGAATCGACTTCTCGGTCACCTTCCCCGGTCGTCTCCTACTCTCCCTCATTGATGGTCGACCCATGAGCAATGAACTCAAGATCATCATCCTCAGGGTAATCCTTAAGTCGTCAGAGGGAATCGGGGTCCGGTACCCTGGCTTTGGTGTTCTTTTTGTTGCTTTTCCGGACCCGGACAACAACCCACTTCTTCTTCACCTTGGCGTCCGGGGAGCCAGATGATTTCCTCTTTTTATTTTTCTCCTCTTTTGCGGAAGCTCTAGGCTGTCCCAAAGCGGAGGGTTCAGCAAGCGAGGATGGGGCCTCGTCCTCATCCAATGGGTGAAGCTCGATGGTCTTGGGCAAACATATGAAAGGGAAAAAGACTTAGAAAATATAAAAGTTAAGTATGTAAATGTAATTATTTGGGCAGAAGACTAACCATGGGAACGGGCCACCCACTTGCCTCTCGAAAGCTTGCGCCATTTGCCCTCGAAGTAAGACATTTATTTGCAAATCCCCTCGATCCACTCCTTGAAGCGGGGGATTGCATTGGGAACTTGGGCGACCGCTGCACAACGGTAGACGATACAATTAGAAAAAGAATAAAAGGAAATATCAAGCACTCGAGAATGAGAAGACTTACGGGATGAGTTCCACTTTTCAGGGAACGGTAGAAATTCGGGGGGAATGAGGTCTTCGGTTTTCACCCGAATGAACCTCCCTTGCTAACCTCGATCTCGATATTCATCGATGCTCAATGGAGCTTTACTTGCTCGACGAACGAGCTTGATCAGTCCCCCTTGGAAGATTCGGGAGACTGTAGAGACTAAGCAGGTGGTCGAAGGTGAACCGAGGTGCTTCAATGTTGTTTACAATGTTGCGGAGGAGGATTACGATCCTCCAAAAGGACGGGTGAATCTTCCCAAGGCAGACCTCGTAACTTTTGCAGAAGCGGGGGATTATAGGGTCCACTGGGGAGAGCGTGAAGGGGTAAGTGTAAATACTTAAATACCCTTCCATGTAAGTGATGATGTCCTTATTGGACCTAGGAGCAACCACCTCCTTGCCCTCCCAGTTGAAGTCCACTCGGATTGTGGGGAGTATATCTTCGGTGATCGAGGATATATACCTCCATACCCTCTTGACTTTGAAGTCGTTTTCGATGGAGCATCCCCCAGGAACGAAACTCTTTAAAGGCGGCTCCGAGACCACCTCAGGAACGGACACCTCGACATCTGCGGCTGGATTGGAAGTTGAAGGGGTGGTTTGTTGAGGCACGGATTTGGAAGGTTTTGCCATCGAATTCTGGAAAATATGAATATTTGAAGAAAAATATGAAGGTTTGAAGTTGGGAATGAAGATTTGAAGATGGGAATGAAGATATGAAGATCTGATTTGGTGGTTTGAAGATTTGAAGATGAAGTTATGAAGATCTGGAAAGCAATGTATGAAGAATTGAAGAGTTTATAGTTAAGTGGAGAATTCGAGAGTAAATCAAACAACTCTTGAAATCGAAAAGTAAGAAAGTGAAAAAGGGTCGAAGTTTTTATAGAGGAAAAGAGTAATCAGTGCGTGACGTTTCGCATTCGAGGATGGTCAACCGGTGGCTGACACGTGTCCGATGTCTGAACGATGCAACTGATGGGATGTTTCACTGATCTGTCAACCCGTATGTAACATACAAAAGAAGGAACTGAGGTTAATTCATCGCTTTTCGTCGCTTCGATAAATTTACTCTCCGAAAAACGAGCGGAATATCTGTGTACGGGTAAAATTAGGGGCAAAGTTTCCCCCGATTCGCCGGTAAGAGAACGAAGGGAAAGCACGGATCGACGTGATTATAATCGAGATGGGGAACCCTTCGTATCGAGACTCGGGAAGAATGAACGATGTATTGGAGATCGGACACGGCAAGGAGACATACTCTGGACCAAGTATGGCTTTTGTACCTCGGGAGACACGGTGAACGGTTATGCATGATGGATAGGTGGCCATAATTTTTGCCCTTAACCGTATTTTACGGTGTGAATCCCATTCGGTGTTCATTATAGATCAATGATTAACGAGAAAATAAGATTTTTACCTTTTTTAGACTTGTACTAGGATTGAGATTCTCCTACTATATAAGGAGAAGTTTTTCTTTAGTCTGATACATTGTAACACGCATTTCAAAGCAATAAAAGGCTACTTTTGTCCTCTAGCTATTGTTCAAGGCATTATACACTTGTTCTTTTCTACACGCACGACCGAACTAGTATCGAGGGTCCGATCAAGGACGAGCTCTACTGTTCAATCTAAGATCAGGCCTAGTCATTACATTGCTATTGGTTTGGTCATTTATTTTGTCATTAGTTCATCTATATGTTATTCTTAATTTTTCGTGTTGAATTAAACCAATTGCTAATTCAAGGCTACTTTTGTCCTCTAGCTATTGTTCAAGGCATTATACACTTGTTCTTTTCTGCACGCAGGACCGAACTAGTACTGAGGGTCCGATCGAAGACGAGCTCTACTGTTTAATCTAAGGTCAGGCCTAGTCGTTACATTGCGATTGGTTTGGTCATTTATTTTGTCTTTAATTCATCTATATGTTATTCTTAATTATTCGTGTTGAATTAAACCACGTATCCTTTAAACCGCGTACAAATTTAATTGTTACTCATTTTTGAAGTAAACAATGTTAAACAATATATTTAATATTTATAAATAATTTATTCATAACCTAATAAACTACTTTTTTGAAATTTAAAATTTATAAACTCAAGATCCTGGCTCTATTTGGTTTACCATCATAAAGACTCAAGAGTACAACGCCGATTGAAGCACCAACTTTAACTAAAGCTCACTTTAATTGTTTTCCGTTCTGGTAGAAGAGAGTTTAAAATGAAAAATTGAAAATCATAAAAGTCTACTTTTTTCGGCCGAAAAAAGGAAAAGAGAGGGAGGGATTTAATTTTTTTTCATACCCTGTGATGTCAACCATTCAAAATACTTGTTTAATTTTCTGAAGTATTATATATATATATATATTATTTGCAACGAGTATTTATATTAATTTATCAATTATTAAACAATAAAGTAAGGAGAAAATAATCCTTTCACCGGCTTTTAGACATATGGAGGGCAAAAAAGGCTAAAACTAAAATTACACGTAAATGCGGAAGAAATGAAATGTTTGATGATATTGTTTGGCAATTGGCATTTACAATAAGGACAAATAATATTAGTGACGGTAAAAAAAATTCTGCGTTCGATATTTGCTACTTATAAAAGTAATGCATAAGCGTGCAGCTAGATAGTAAAAGTTTACTTTTATCTATTTAAAAATTACTACATAAAAAGTAATACTCGTTATCGATATTATTTGGTAATAATTTAAAATAATTCAAAAAATTCAAAGAAAAAAGCATGATGAAAGAAAAACACATTTGACTGTCTAAATAGTCACATAAATTGGACCTGAGGAGCCAAGGTAATACTAAAACTCCAAACATGTTAATTTATAATCTTGAATTTTCAATATGTCATATATAAATTTAAATTATAGAAACAACTATCTTCTACTTATTGCCTTGTTATAAATATATATTGTGCTTCCATTCTTTCCTTTTCTTCAAATGCCTCCTCTCTTCTTGGTCTAATTCCAGGACCCTTACAAATGGCAACTTTTGGTGCTTTAGGTATTGGTTTGAGTTTCCTTTTAGGTTGTATGTTGATGGGATTTGTTGCAGAGTTGTACTACTTATTGTGGGTGAAAAAAGGAATATCAAAAAGACCAACAGAGGATCAATACACTACCTATCCCACTGAGCTTTCTTCCATTTTCTGTTGGAAGAGATCAAATTCTATAAGACAAAATGGTACTCAAAAAGTTACCACAATTGCAAGAAATCAAGAAATTAATGGTCAAGATCAAGACTTAGAGCTAGGGACCAACAATGATTTGTTGCTGAAAGGCTATGGTGAAGATGATGTAGAGTCGTCGTCCCATCAGGAAGACTACTCTATAAAATTGGAACGATACACAGAAGATAACGCGGAGTTAGAGCTGATGAGGGTCCATAATCTTAGGTTTCTCTTCACTATTAAAGAGGAAACAAAAGAGGATTTGGAATCTGATGATGGAAAATCTAGAGGCGATAGAAGTAGAAAAGGTTCAAGAACCAGAAGCTTTAGTGACCTTACCCTTGTTCTTACTCCGTTATCCTCACCACCCGTTAAATCTCAATCTCTTGATTCATACAACAACCAAGAATTCAAGTTCAACCCTCTCTTTGAATCTGAAATTGATAGTCTAAAATCTTCACCCCCTCCTAAGTTCAAGTTCTTGAGGGATGCTGAGGAGAAACTTATAAGAAAAGTCCTTAGAAATGGGGTTAATTCTTTTCAGGATTCTATAATGAAATTACCTTCTTCAAGTTCATTTTAGTTCAGATAGAAAAATAGAAATTTGCTTGTAAAATTTCTGGATTCTTAGTTTTTTTTTTTTTTTTTTTCCTTTTTAGCAATTGATATGGTCTCTTCGTTTTGTTGCTTTGATATTTTCATACTCATGATATTCTTAATTTGAGATAACGATATTATTATCTTTTACTTCTGAATAGAGCGAAAATGATACAAAAAATTACTCTTTACCAATTTAGGATTGAAGTGTAATTAATTGATAACAGAAAATTTTGGGACAATTTCAGATCTTCATAACACTAATGTCCATTGTAATTTAAGGACAATTTCATATTTTAATTTCTTTATAATGATTATTCTCCCTCTTCGCGAGGAGTTCCCCATTTTGCTCCATTGGTGACTCAACTCGCAACCTAAGGGTTTGAGGTGGATGAAACCTACCATTTGAATAACCTTCGTTTGTCTTATATAACAATTATTTTAATATTTTATTATTAATGTAAAAGGTTTACAATTTGACTAGTTTACTCTTACTAAAAGGCTCTTTTGTTTGCTAATGAAGCTAAAAAAAACTTGCCAATTCATTAAATAAAAAAATATATTAGTAAACGTAAAATAGTCACTCTTTGACATTTAACTAAATATATTAAAGTAATTATTAAGAACATCACAAGATATTAAAATATTTACAAAAAGTCAAAATAAAAAAGATAGACGTAATATCGGAGAGATTAGTATCACAAAATAAAAATTGAGGGGAAGTCTTTATAATTATTCATGTTATTTATCCTAACACTGAGTTGGGCCAAACTTGTAATTATTTTGAGGAAACTTTCTTTTGGTAATAAAGTGGGGGAAAGGTGTTATTCTATTCCTGGTAGTTGGAGCACATGAATTCATCTCATGCCACATTATGTTGTCCCAATTATTCCTTGCTATTTGTTGGCAAAATTTAAGGTGATAATTGATTCTCAAGAATTAAGTCCATCGGATACTTTTAATTCCAGACAGGCTTCTTTAGCTATGATATCATAATATGGTGCGGCAGACTCCAACTGTTTAATTAATGCATTTGACAGTTCTATAACCTTTTTGCGTAAATACGATGTCATGATTAAATAATATATTATGGTAAAATATACATAGAATAATTATATTTAAGTAATAGAAGTGCATGGAAAAAAATACATGTCAGGTATATATTTACTGTTTTGATTCAAATACAGAGTGCATTTTTTTTCCGGAAGGTATAAAGCTTAGATTAAATTCAAGTTGCTTTCATTTCATTCTCAATTTATGCCTAAAAGAAATGCTCTCTCGCTTTTCCTCTTAGATGGCACTTCTCTTCTTCTCTATTAAAAGTGCGACTTTTTGCACATAGTGCATATAGTGAGCACACTCGAATTTACATTGGCACAGGCTTAGGAGGAAGTCATGTATTCAAACAAGCTCAAAAGTTGAAAAAGTGTGTATTGATCGTTCACTTGTAATATGTTAAGAAACTTAGGTTATGGTAATGGTCCAAAATCATATAACAACGCAACAATCCATTTTTCCAATCATGTGAGACACATAACATAACATCTTTCGACATTTTAACCTACAAATCAAAATTTTGAGTCACGATGAGTCAAAATTTTGTTTCACAATGAAACAAGTGAGAAATCACTCTTCATCCGTCAAGGGTGAAGTTTAAAACAAGGGTGATTTTGGTCCTTGAATTATTCTCTTATTCCGCTTTTCGTCCTTGTGTCATTCGACTAATTACCTCTAACTTTTAATTCAATTAATTGTGTAGTTTTGATCCCTAAGCTAATAGAAGCTAACAGAACTCTATTAAGCTAACAAAATATATATTAAGAAAATGAAAATACATAAGAAGAGGTATAAGACAGGGTGACCCTATGTCCCTTTATTTGTTTGTTATTGTTATGGAGTATTTGCAAAGGGAACTTGCACAGCTGACAAAGAACAAAAACTTTAAATTCCATCCCAGATGAAAAAAGCTAGGAGTGATTCATATATGTTTTGCAGATGACCTATCGATGTTTTGTAAAGCTGATATTACATCTATCAGATTGCTGCAGCAGACATTCCTCAAGTTCTCAAGCTCATCTATCCTCCAGGCAAATGCAGAAAAGAGTTCTATCTATTTAGCAGGCATCTCTGTAACGATCCGGACGGTCATTTTGAGTATTATAACCCCGTTCCCTAATTTACTGCTCAATTTATGCCTTACAATTGATTTATGACTTATCGAATTAGTTGGTTCAGGTCCGGAAGGATTTCGGAGTGAAATGAGACACTTAGTCTCATAATTGAAAACTTAAGTTGAAAAAGTTGACCGGATATTGACTTATGTGTAAGCGACCTCAGAATTTAATTCTGATGATTCCAATAGCTCCGTATGGTGATTTTGGACTTATGAGCATATCCGAAAAATTCTTTTGAGGTCCGCAGTGGAATTAGGCTTGAAATGCCAAAAGTTAAATTTTTGAGAAGTTTGACCGGGGGTTGACTTTTTGATATCGATGTCGGAATCCGATTCTGGAAATTGGAATAGTTTCGTTATGTCATTTATGACTTGTGTACAAAATTTGAAGTCATTCCGGATTGATTTAATGTATTTCTGCACAAGATATAGAATTTGAAAGTTCAAAGTTTATTAGGCTTGAATTGAAGTGCGATTCGTGATTTTAGCATTTTTTTTGATGTGATTCGAGGCTTCGACTAAGTGCGTATGATATTTTAGGACTTGTTGGTATATTTGGTTGAGGTCCCGAGGGACTCGAGTGAGTTTCGGGGTGGTTTCGGCCCATTTCTAGGCTATTTTTAATTGCTGGTTTTTGCCTACAGAGGTGTGCATTGCGATCGCGAACATTTGGTCGCGTTCGCGAAGAGCAAACAGCAGTTTGGGGCCTTGTGAATCGCGATCGCGGAAGCTCTTTCGCGATCGTGTAGAACAAAATCTCTACTGCACTTACCCGATTTTGGAAGCTTATATATCGCAATCTATAAGGAATTTAGAGATAATCAAAAAATAAAAGTTGTAACCCTTGATGTCTAGTTTTCAGAAAGGTAAACCATTTGTCATTTGAATTTGTATACAAAAGGTTATGGTCGATACACTATGGGCTGTCTGGTAAGAGTTTTGAAATCTCTGTTTCATATAGCTGACTTTGGAAGCTTATATCTAGAAATATATAAGGAATTAGGAGATGAGCAACAAATGAATGTTATAGCTCTTAATGTCTAGTTTTCAAAAGGTTAAACCATTTACAATTTAGAGTTTTTTACAAAGAGTTATGACCATTATACTAGAGGTTGTCTGGTAGAGTTGGGGAGTTTTTTCTTCGCGATCGCGAAAAGCAATTTTGGGTCTGAAAAATTTTGTTCTTCGCGATCGCGAAGAGTAAATGCCTGGACAAAAGATATATTTTGAGGTTTTGGCCATTTTAACACATTTGAAGCTATGGAATTCGGATGGAAGCGATTTTTGAGGTGATTTTCACCATATGGATTGGGGTAAGTAATTCTAACTCGATTTTGGTTAAATTACACGAATCTATTATTATTTTTATCAATAAATTAGTGTTTTTGGTTGAAAATAGTAGAAACAATTCATAAACTTTAATTGAGGATTTGAAGGCCGAGTTGTGGTCGGATTTGAGTAATTTTGATATGGTTGGACTCGTGGTTGAATGGGGGTTCGGATTTTGTGTGTTTTATCGGATTCTGAGATGTGGGCCCCACGGGTGATTTTTGGGGCGTAATTTCGGATTTTTGGAAAATTTTAGTATTTTGATATGAAATTAATTCCTATAATTTTTGTGGGCCGAATCAAATTAATTGTGACTAGATTCGAGCCGTTTGGAAGTTGATACGTGCAGAATGAAATTTCTGGAGCATTGCTTAGCTTGCTCGACATTAGATTTGGCTTGTTCGAGGTAAGTAACTCTTCTAATCTTGGAGCTGAGGGTATAAACCCTGAATATATGTATTATGTGAATTGTTGGGAGGTGACGCACATGCTAGGTGATGGGCGTGTGGGCGTGCACTATGAAAATTTTGACATAATTGTTTCCGTGGAATTTTATAGTAAACTAATCTTGGAATTTTCCTTGTGTTGTCATATGTTAAAGGAATTTGAGCTGAGAATCACATTGAAATCATATTGAGGCTATGTGCCAGTATTATTAGGACCCACAGAGGTCGTATCGCTGTGAATTATTTATTTTAAATTCAAAATTCATACTCAATCATATTCGTTTCATTGCATATCATATCTCAGTCTCTGTTGTTATTTATTGATACATCATATCATCATTTTCGGGCTATTTTTATGATATTGTGAGCCCGAGAGACTGGAGAGATTGATGACTGAGTGAGGCCGAGGGCCTGATTGTGAGGATAATTATGGGATCGGGTTGCACGCCGCAGCAGGCCAGATTGGCTTATTATAGCACGTGAGTTGTCCGTGCAGATCCAAATATTATTATAGCACATGAGTTGTCCGTGCAGCACGTGAGTTGTCCGTGCGGATCCAGATATTATTATAGCATGTGAGTTGTCAGTGCAGCACATGAGTTATCCGTGCAGCACGTGAGTTGTCCATGTGGATCCAGATATTATTATAGCACGTGAGTTGTCCGTGCAGCACGTGAGTTATCCGTGCAGATTATAGCGCTTGAGATGAAGGAGCCCCTCCGGAGTCTGTACACACCCCTAGTGAGCGCAGGTACCTACTGAGTGTGATTGTCGAGTGCCGAGCAATTGGGAGGACTGAGTGATTGGGAGAACTGAGTGACTGTGAGGACTGAGTGAAATAATACTCTGAGAATATGCATATGATTTTATCACTGAGTTGCATCGCATTGACATGCATACATGACATACAGGCATAGAGATGTATTTTTCCCATGCTGTACAGTATCACATCATTCATGGTTTCTCACACATGTTGACAGACGGGCATAGTGATGCATTTGTTTTTACACAGGTTATCTGGAAAGAAAATGAAACATCTCATTTATTATTGAAAGGATTTTGGAAAAATTATTGTTTTCAAACTTATTCATATTTTTGGCAACTTCGGTAAACGATTTGGGTTTTCACTAATGTACTTGAAAGGAAGAATTATTATTTTTGAAATCATGATTTAGCTGAGCATTTTATCTCTGAGTTACTTCTTGTATTATTTGCTTTACGTGGTTATGGACTGTTGTGTCTATTGGTTTTTGGACCTGACCTTGGTAAATGTGATGACCCAAATTGTCATCTTTAAATTTGATAATTAATTTTGTATTCTAAGACCTCGAAAGCACTATTTATCACTCCTCGACTTACGTGCGCAGTCCGTATAATTTTCCGGGATGTTTTTATGTGAAAAATGGATAAAAAGTGAAATAAAGCATTTAAACTCAACTGAGTTAACTTTGGTCAATATTTTGAGCAAACAGACTCGGATCAATGTTTTGACAGTTCCGGTAGGTCCGTATTGCGATTTGGGACTTGGGCATATGCCCGGAATCGAATTCCGAGGTCCCTAGCCCGAGATATGGAATTTTGATGAAAATTTAAAAGCTTGAAAGTTTAATGATTTTTAAGAAGTTACTGATATTGGATTTAGTGACACTGGGTCCGTATTTTGGTTTCGGAGTCCGGTATAGGTCCACTATAATATTTATGACTTGTCTGCCAAATTTGGCGAGAAACAGAGTTGATTTGACGTGATTCGGACGTCCGGTTGTGAAAATATAAGTTTTAAAGTTTTCTTGAAAATTTCATTCGATTTGGGGTTCAATTCATAGTTTTAGGTGTTATTTTGTCGATTTGATCACGCGAGCAAGTTCGTATGATATTTTAGGACTTGTGTGCATATTTGGTTTGAAGCCCCGAGGGCTCGGGTGAGTTTCGGATAGGCTACAGGATGATTTTGAACTTAGAAAATCTGGTTTTTAGCTTCTGCTGTCATCTGGTGCATTGTGCTTCGCGATCGCGAAGCCATTCCTGCGATCGCGAAGAGGAAATTGTACGTCGTGAGTTATACCCTTCGTGTTCGCGAAGATAGGCACGCGATCACGGAAGGTAAACTCCCAGTGCACTGCGAACGCAAGGGATAAGCTGTGATCGCGTAGAAGGAAGGAAGGCAGAAGCTAGGCACATCAATTGTGCTATGCGATCGCACAAGTAAGTACGTGATCGCGTAAGGCTGAGAAAAGGTACTCCGTGATCACATGACCAATTACACGATCGCGTAGAGTTAAAAATCTAGGCAGCCAAAATGTGCTTCGCGAAGCCATTCCTGCGATCGCAAAGAGTAAAATGAACCTGGGCAAAAGTTGTTTTACGGGATCGCGAACGAATTTTCGCGATCGCGGTGAGTAAAAATCTGAAAAACAGAACTTAAGTTCTGGAAATGGGATTTCGACCCATTTTCAACCATTTCCAATTTTTGAGCTCGGGTAAGGTGATTCTTGGGCGATTTTCACGGAAAAATATTGGGGTAAGTGTTGCTTATCCTATATCGATTATATTTCTTGATTCCATACTCATTTACATTATGAATCCATGAATTTATGGAAGAAAAATTAGATTTTTATAAAATCTTCCAAAAAATAAATTTAAGATTTGAGGGTCCATTTGACATCGGAATTTGCTAATTTTTGTAGGGTTGGACTCGTCTCGGAATGGGTGTTCGGATTTCGTAATTTTTTCTGAGATATGAGACGTGAGCCCCACTGTCGAATGTTAAAATGAATTTTGGATTTTTATCCGGAAAATTAGTAAATTCATATAGAATTAATTCCTATGATTCGTATTGAGTATATCGAATTGTTTGTGAATAGATTTGACGCTTTTGAAGACAAATTCAAAGGGAAAAGCTGTGGTCGAGTAATTGATTGAAAATTTGCAAAGCAAGGTAAGTGTCGTGGTTAACCTTGACTTGAGGGAATAGAACTCTTAAACTATTTGTTATGTGAAATGCATGTGAACGACGTATAGGCGAGGTGACGAGTGTCTATACGTCGTCAAATTAATTTTTTGCATAATTATTTGAAAAATCATAAATCGTTTTAAATCATGAATTAATTGTTATAATAATTATTTCTCTCATATTCTATGTCAAATATTAATTCTTGAATTCCTACAATAATTGTAACATGATAATTGATTTATGTGTCTTAATTGTTATTTGACATTTAGCATACTAAATATTAAACTACCTATTTTTCCACGATTTTCACAATTAATTGTTAATTGCTATTGTTTATTCATAAATAAATTATATTTATTGTGTACCTTAATGCTTAATAGTTTCTCATTGGATGTGGTATTTATTGGAGAAGATTTTATTTCATTTATGAGTTGTTTAAAGTTATATTGGGGGAACGGGCTGCACGCCGCAACGGAAATGAAAGTAAATATATATATATAATGAGGGATCGGATTGCACGCCGCAACGGTGCGGCACGGTGATGCCAAACAGGTTGCTGTAGGGAAAGATGGAGTTCTGCGAATGCAGGGTCATATTTGTGTGCCTAATGTTGACGGGCTTCATGAATTAATCCTCGAAGAGGCACACAATTCTAGGTATTCTATTCATCCAGGTACCGCCAAAATGTATCAAGATTTGCGGCAACATTATTGGTAGAGGAGGATGAAAAAGGATATAGTTGCATATGTAGCTCGGTGTCTGAATTGTCAGCAAGTTAAGTACGAGCATCAGAGACCTGGTGGTTTGCTTCAGAAGTTAGAAATTCCTGAGTGGAAATGGGAGCGTATCACTATGAATTTTGTTGTTGGACTCCCACGGACTCAGAGAAAATTTGACGCAGTTTGGGTCATTGTGGACAGGTTAACCAAGTCAGCACATTTCATTTCAGTGGCAGTTACCTATTCTTCAGAAAGGTTAGTTGAAATTTATATTCGTGAGATTGTCCGCCTTCACGGTGTGCCCGTGTCTATTATTTTAGAGCAAGGTACGCAATTTACCTCACACTTCTGTAGGGTTGTACAGCGTGGGTTAGGCACGCGGGTTGAGTGGAGTACAGCATTTCATCCACAGACAGACAGATAGTCAGAGCACACCATTCAGATATTGGAAGATATGCTTCGCGCTTGTGTTATAGTCTTTGGAGTTTCTTGGGATCAGTTCTTGCCACTTGCGGAGTTTGCTTATAATAATAGCTACCAGTCGAGCATTCAGATGGTTCCATATGAGGCATTATACGGAAGGCGAAGTCGTTCCCCAGTTGGCTGGTTTGAACCGGGAGAGGCTCGGTTGTTGGGTACCGATTTGGTACAGGATGCTTTGGATAAGGTCAAAGTTATTCAGGATCGACTTCGTACAGCTCAGTCTAGGCAAAAGAGTTATGCTGACCGTAAAGTTCGTGATATTGCATTCATGGTTGGAGAAAGAATATTACTCCGGGTTTCACCTATGAAAGGTGTAATGAGGTTCGGAAAGAAGGGCATGTTGAGCCCTAGGTATATTGGACCCTTTGAAACTCTTGAAAGGGTGGGTGAAGTAGCCTATAGGCTTACATTACCACATAGTTTATCAGCGGTTCATCCGGGGTTCCATGTGTCTATGCTCCGGAAATATCATGGTGATCCGTCCCATGTGTTAGATTTTAGCTCAGTCCAATTGGACAAAGATTTGACTCACAAGGAGGAGCCGGTGGCTATTCTAGCCCGGCAGGTTCGGCAGTTGAGGTCTAAGAGTTATCCTTCAGTTCGGGTGCAATGGAGAGGTCATCCAGTAGAGGCATCTACCTGGGAGTCCGAGTCGGATATGCGGATAAATATCCACACTTATTCACCAGCTCAGGCACTTTTTCTAACTTCGTTCGAGGACGAACGTTTGTTTTAGAGGTGGAGAATGTGATGACCCAAAATATCATCTTTAAATTTGATAATTAATTATATGTTCCAAGAACTCGAAAAGCACTATTTATCACTCCTCAACTTGCGTGCGCAGTCCGTATAATTTTCCGGGGAGTTTTTATGTAAAAAATGGATTAAAATGTGAAATAGAGCTTTAAAACTCAACTGAGTTGACTTTGGTCAACATTTTGAGCAAACAGACTCGGATCAGTGTTTTGACATTTCTGGTAGGTCCATATCGCGATTTATGACTTGGGCGTATGCCCGGAATCGAATTCCGAGGTCCCTAGCCCGAGATATGGAATTTTGATAAAAATTTAAAAGTTTGAAAGCTTAATGATTTTTAAGAAGTTACCGATGTTGGATTTAGTGACACCGGGTCCGCATTTTGGTTCAGGAGCCCGGTATAGGTCCACTATAATATTTATGACTTGTCTTCCGAATTTAGCGAGAAACGGAGTTGATTTGACGTGATTCAGACGTCCGGTTGTGAAAATATAAGTTTTAAAGTTTTCTTGAAAATATCATTCGATTTGGGGTTTAATTCGTAGTTCTAGGTATTATTTTGGCGATTAGATCGGGCGAGCAAGTTCGTATGATATTTTAGGACTTGTGTGCATGTTTGGTTTGGAGCCCCGAGAGCTGGGGTGAGTTTCGGATAGGCTACGGGATGATTTTGAACTTAGAAAATCTGGTTTTTAGCTTATGCTATCATCTGGTGCATTGTGCTTCGCGATCGCGAAGCCATTCCTGCGATCGCGAAGAGGAAATTGTATGTCATGAGTTTTACACTTCGCGTTAGTGAAGATAGGCACGCTATCGCGGAAGGTAAACTCCCAGTGCACTGCGAACGCGAGAGATAAGCTGCGATCGCATAGAAGGAAGGAAGGCAGAAGCTAGGCACGTCAACTGTGCTATGCGATCGCACAAGTAAGTACGTGATCGCATAAGGCTGAGAAAAGGTACTCCGCAATCGCATGACCATTTACGCGATCGCGTAGGGATAAAAATCTGGGCAGCCAAAATGTGCTTCGCGATCGCGAAGAGTAAAATTAACCTGGGAAAAGGTTGTTCTACGTGATCGCGAACGAATTTCCACGATCGCAGTGAGTAAAAATCTGAAAAACAAAACCTAAGTTTTGGAAATGGGATTTCGACCCATTTTCAATCATTTCCAATTTTTGAGCTCGGGTAAGGTGATTCTTGGGCGATTTTCACGGAAAAACATTGGGGTAAGTGTTCCTTATCCCATATCGATTATATTTCATGGTTCCATACTCATTTACATCATGAATCCGTGAATTTATGGAAGAAAAATCAGAATTTTATAAAATCTTCCAAAAATGAAAATTTAAGATTTTAAGGCCCATTTGATATCGGAATTTGATAATTTTTGTATGGTTGGACTCGTCTCGGAATGGGTGTTCGAATTTCGTAAGTTTTTCCGAGATATGAGACATGGGCCCCATTGTCGAATGTTAAAATAAATTTTGGATTTTTATCCGCAAAATTAGTAAATTCATATGGAATTAATTCCTATGATTCGTATTGAGTATATTGAATTGTTTGTGAATAGATTTGACGCTTTTGGAGACAAATTCAAAGGAAAAAGTTGTGGTCGAGTAATTGATTGAAAATTTGCAAAGCGAGGTAAGTGTCGTGGTTAACCTTGACTTGAGGGAATAGAACTCTTAAACTATTCGTTATGTGAAATGCATGTGAACGACGTATATGCGAGGTGACGAGTGTCTATACGTCGTCAAATTAATTATTTGCATAATTATTTGAAAAATCATAAATCATTTTAAATCATGAATTAATTGTTATAATAATTGTTTCTCTCCTATTCTTTGTCAAATATTAATTCTTGAATTCTTGCAATAATTGTTACATGATAATTGATTTATGTGTCTTAATTGTTATTTGATATTTAGCATACTAAATATTAAACTGCCTATTTTCTCCATGATTTTCACAATTAATTGTTAATTGCCATTGTTTATTAATAAATAAATTATATTTATTATGTACCTTGATGCTTAATAGTTTCTCATTGGACGTGGTATTTATTGGAGAAATGTTTATTTCATTTATGAGTTGTTTAAAGTTATATTGGGGGAACGGGTTGCACGCCGCAACGGAAATGAAAGTGTATATATATATATATATATATATATATATATATATATATATATATATAGTGAGAGCGGGTTGCACGCCGCAACAGAATTGAATATGAATATATTGTGAGACCGGGTTGCACGCTGCAACGGAAATTGATGGAAATGATAATGGGTTATGACTGCTGAGTTGGCTTTAATTATTATAAATGAGTTACCTGATTTATTTCTATTATTTGTTATTGTTACTAATATTGCGTACAGGTCAATGTAAGTGACTGTCTTAGCCTCGTCACTACTTCGTCGAGGTTAGGCTCAGCACTTACCAGTACATGGGGTCGATTGTACTGATACTACACTCTGCACTTCTTGTGCAGATTTCGGAGTTGGTCTCAGCGTCGTACCATAGACTTGCTCGAATTTCAGCTATTCAGAGGAGACTTGAGGTATAACTGCACGGCATTCGCAGTTCTGAAGTCCCTGTCTACTTTACTTTAGCTGTGTGTTTATTTCCAGACAGCTTTATTTTATTCAGAACTTTATTTGTATTATTCTAGAAGCTCGTGCACTTGTGACACCAATTCTGGGATCGTATTTAGACACCGTTATTTTTTTATGGATTATTCACTACATTTCAGACTTTACTTTCGCATTTGTTTCTTTGTTATTAAGCAATTTAAAAATTGTTTTAAAATGGATAATATTATTCTAATATTGGCTTGCCTAGCAAGTGAAATGTTAGGCGCCATCACGGTCCGAAGGTGGGAATTTCGGGTCGTGACACTCACGTGTTGCATGGATAACTCACGTGACATAGTATAAACATAAGGATCCGCACGGACAACTCACGTGCTGCACGGCCAACTCACGTACAATAGTATAATATATATATATATATATATATATATAAAGCCAACATGGCCTGCTGCGGCGTGCAGCCCGATCCCAAAAATATCCTCACAATCAGGCCCTCGGCCTCCCTCAGTCATCGATCTCTCCAGTCTCTCTCTCTCATAGGCTCACAATGTCATGAGAATAGCCCAAAATGATGATATGATGTATCAATAAATAACAACAGAGACTGAGATATGATATGCACTGAAATGAATATGACTGAGTATGAATATTCAATTTAAAATAAATAATTCACAATAATATGACCTCTGTGGGTCCCAATAATACTGGCACATAGCCTCAATATGATTTTTAATATACTTTTCAGCTCAATTTCATTAACACATAAAACCGCATGGAAAATGCAAAGATTATTTACTACACAATTTCACATAAATAATTATGTCACAATTTTTATAGTGGACGCCCACACGCCCGTCACCTATCATGTGCGTCACCTCCCAACAATTCACGAAATACATATATTCAGGGTTCATACCCTCAGCTCCATGATTAGAAGAGTTACTTACCTCGAACAAGCAAAATCCAATGTCGAGCAAGCTAAGCAATGCTCCAGAAATTCCATTTTGCGCGTATCAACTTCCAAATGGCTCGAATCTAGTCACAATTAATTTGATTCAGCCCACAAAAATTATAGGAATTAATTCCATATCAAAATACTAATATTTTCCAAAAATTCGAAATTACGCCCCAAAAATCACCTGTGGGGCCCACGTCTAGGAATCCGTTAAAAGTTATAAAATCCGGAAGCCCATTCAACCACGAGTCTAACTATACTAATTTTACCAAAATCCGGCCTCAACTCGACCTCCAAATCTTCAAATCTTATTTTCAAATCCTTAAGTTCAAACCCCCGATTTACACCTCAAAAATATGTAATCTAGTCGGATTATTCGATGATAATTCAATATTATGGAGTAAAAATGAT
This sequence comes from Nicotiana tomentosiformis, assembly GCF_000390325.3. NCBI lineage: Eukaryota > Viridiplantae > Streptophyta > Magnoliopsida > Solanales > Solanaceae > Nicotiana > Nicotiana tomentosiformis. The sequence goes on from NC_090813.1 coordinate 178,817,032, forward strand.
CACAAGTGACTTACCTCAAGTTTCCCTTGAATTCTCTCTCAAAATCGCCCCAAAAACCGTGCTTGAAGGTCCAAAAATGGCAAAACTCGGAACCCCCTCTGTTTTTAACATTCTGTCCAGGATTTTCGCATTCGCAGTGATTTCTTCGCACCTGCGGTCATCGCACCCGCGGTGATTTCTTCGCGCATGCGGTCTTCGCACCCGCGATGATTTCTTCGCACCTGCGGTCTTCGCACCCGCGATGATTTGTTCGCGCATGCGGTCTTCACTCCCGCGGAAAAATTTTTCGCACCCGCGGTGCCTGGCCAGCCCATGCATTTTCCGCTTCCGCGACTAATTCCTCGCATCCGTGAGCTCGCACCTACGGCCCTTTTTTGCACAGGTGCGATCACACCAGCAGCCCAGCTGCTTCAGCTCCTCCAAATCCAAATTCGATTCATTAAGCATCCGAAACTCACCCGAGGCCCTCGGGACCCCGTCCGAACATACCAACAAGTACCATAATATAACATGGACCTACTCGAGGCCTCAAATCATATCACGTAACATCAAAAAGATGAATCGCACCTCAAATAAAAATTAATGAACTTTAAACTTTCAAATTCTATATTTTGTGCCGAAACATATCAAATCAATCCGGAATGACTTCAAATTTTGTACACAAGTCATAAATGACATAAAGAAGCTATTCAAATTCCAGAATCAGATTTCGACCTTGATATCAAAAAGTCAACCCCCCCTCCCCGGTCAAACTTCCCAAAAATATATCTTTCGGCATTTCAAGCCTAATTCCACTACGGACCTCTAAATAATTTTTCGGACACGCTCCTAAGTCCAAAATCACCATACGGAGCTATTGGAATCATCAGAATTAAATTTCGAGGTCGTTTACACATAAGTCGACATCCGGTCACTATTTTAACTTAAGCTTTAAACCTTGGAACTAAGTGTTCCAATTCATTCCAAAATCTCACCGGCCCCGAACCAATTGTCCCGAAAATTCACACAACAACTATAAAGTATAATTTGAGCAATAAATGGGGAAACAGGGTTGTAATACTCAAAACGACTGGCCGGGTCTCTCTCTCTCTCTCTCTCTCTCTCTCTCTCTATATATATATATATATATATATATATATATATATATATATATATATATTTGCACACAAGTCATAAATGACATAACGAAGCTATTCAAATTTTCAGAATCAGATTTCGACCTCGATATCAAATAGTCAACCCCCCGGTCAAACCTCCCAAAAATTCATCTTTCGGCATTTCAAGCCCAATTCCACTACGGACCTCCAAATAATTTTTCGGACACGCTCCTAAGTCCAAAATCACCATACGGAGCTATTGGAATTATCAGTATTAAATTCTGAGGTCGTTTACACATAAGTCGACATCCGGTCACTATTTTAACTTAAGCTTTAAACCTTAGAACTAAGTGTTCCAATTCATTCCAAAACCTCACCGGACCCGAAGCAATTATCCCGGCAATTCACACAGCAACTGTAAAGTATAATTTGAGCAGTAAATAAGAAAACGGGGTTATAATACTCAAAACGACCGGCCGGGTCGTTATATATATATATATATATATATATATATATATATATATATATATATATATATATATATATATATATAACCTATATTCGATATTAAATATTGAATACTAAAATTCGATATTAAATATTGAATACTAAAATTTAAGATCTTAAATCAATTAATTATTATGTACATATATCTATATATATACATACATAGATAGGATATAGTGTCCATATAAAAGTAATTTTAAAAAATACATACACACACACATACACATACACACACACACACACACATACACACACATATATATATGTGTATATATATATATATATATATATATATATATATATCAATTAATTATTAAATATTATTTATTTAAAAGCTATTTATATAAAGGTTGACAAAAACCGACCGACTTCGGTCGGTAATATTATTAAATTTATATTTTAATTATTTTAAAATTATTTTTCTGACCGAACTCGGTCGAAAATATTTAATTATAACTTATTCCGGTTGGTAAATTAAATATATATAATTTTTGTTATATTAAAAACCAATTGCCTTGGGCGGGAAATCATAGTTTCAAATATTCCGACCGAAATCGATGAAAAAGTTTGAAACAGTTTAATAAAAAATTATTTTTGTAGATTATATACAAGTATGACCAAGTCTTGGTCAAATATTGACCAATTTCCGGCCGAAATCGGTCGGAATTTTTATTTTTTTGCTCAGAAATAGTTTCTTTGACTTTTGCAACCAATTTACTTAATTTCTGATCGAGTTCGGTCGGTTTTGTTTTCAACTGACTTCGGTCGGGTTTTTTTCCGACCGACTTCGGTCGATATGCTTTGGACGAAATATGCCAGTTTTCTAGTAGTGATACAAGAACTGGGATACACTGAAGGTGCTCTACCATTTAGATATTTAGGAGTACCATTAGCATCCAAGAAGTTGTCTATTATCCAATGTTGGCCACTAGTAGAGAAGATTACACAAAGAATCAAATGTTGGACATCCAAATTGCTTTCATATACTGGTAGGTTGCAACTGATCAAATCAGTCTTGTTTGGGGTACAATCTTATTGAGCACAGACCTTTCTATTTCCTAAAAAGGTATTGAAAATGATAGAGCCATTTGTAGATTCTTCTTATGGTCTGGCACATCTACTATAACCAAGAAAGCACTAGTTGCTTAGGATAAAGTAAGTTGGCCACAAGCTACTAGGGGACTGTGTAATGAATTTGTACTATAGGAATAAAATAGCAGTTGCAAAACACCTGTGGGCAGTAGCAATGAAGAAGGACTGCCTATGGATTTGGTGGATTCATACCTTCTATATAAGGAACAAAATGGTGAAAAATACTTCCAATACCCAAGAATGCAGCATGGGTAGTTAGGAAAATACTGGAGACAAGGAAATTTATTGTTGAGCTACAAGGTATTCAGGGGGATCTGATTAGTAGGCTTCTCTAACTACAAAATGGTGAAGTCTTTAGTGTTATCAAGCTCTATCACATGCAATTCCCTCAGCTACAAAGGGTGCCTTGGAAGAGTGTGTTGGCCCAAGTGAAGTTTGTTTTGATGATTGACAAAGGAACTCAAGCATGTACCAGGTCTATACACAGTGTACACAGACACGGGCAGATTCGAGCATACGGGATGCACGTGAAAGAGATAAGCTTAAATTGTTATATCTGACATCTCCTGATCGAAAAGGTTGCATAAATGATAAGGAGAAGGACTCCTTACTCGAAGAGAACTTTATCCAAGATAAGGGAGGAGTTAGAAGTTGAAGATAACTAGAACTCTTCCACTAAGGAAGAGTAGCATTAGAACTCTAGTTATTTATTATTCTACTAACTCTATATATTGCAGGATGTTCACATTCTACAGGTACGCACAAAAGCTGAAGTTAAACGTGAGTTGAGAGCGAAATAGCAAGGCATTTTACATGAACCAGATAGAAGAACCAGTTTCGAGTATCTGTCTTTTATTCTAGTTCAATTGTAGTAGGGCTTTTCAAATTGTACCTTTCAGCTTTATCTAGAGGCAATTATATTATGTACTTTGAGTATTTAAGCTAAGGTTAACTTGAAGTTATCGCAACAGTTAGAGGCTGGTTTCTACAACGGGATTAGAGGTAATCCTTAGGTTTACAAAGAGTTTTGTAAATGATATTTTAGCTCAGTGATTTAGTAACGTGTTGGAGAAAATCCTACTGAGTAGTAGGTCGTGATTTTTTCACCTTTTGAGCCGGGTATTTTCCACGTAAAAATACTTGTATTCTTTACTTTCCGCATTTACTATTTCCGCAACAGTAATATAAGGATGTCACAACCCAAAATCCCAATCTGTCGTGATGGCGCCTATCTTGATACTAGGCAAGCCGATAATCTCCATAAACCATAATTTCTCTTAAGTTTGAAAAAATAATATTTAAATACAATACAAAATAACACAAATATTGATACAAACACTCCCCAAAACCTGGTGTCACTGAGTAAATGAGCATCTAATATGAATACAAGTCTGGAAAATATGGTTTATAATAGTCTAAGACCAAATACAGTAAACAAGGAGATAGGGAAAGAGAGACAAGGTCTGCGAAACACAGCAGCTACCTCTAAATCTTCGAAAAATCAACTGTGCGAGAAAACCAACACCTGCTATGTCCAGAAGCACCTGGATTTGCACATGAAGTGCAGGGTGTAGTATGAGTACAACCAACTCAGCAAGTAACAATAGTAAATAAGGAATTGAAGATAGTGACGAGCTACACAGTTATAGTTCATTTCTAGTAATTCCAACAAAGAATAGACATATTTTCAAATCCAACAGTTTAAGTCAAATCAATTTATACAGTTCAAGTTCATGTAATCCGAATATAAAATCTTTCAGAGAATTTCACAACAATGACAAGTGGCAACTAAGTGCAATAACAAATGAAAAGAAAGTACAACCTCTCAGGGCAACAATGTAACGACCCGGCCGGTTATTTTGAGAATTTAAGTCCCGTCCGGTGGCATAAGGCCCTGAGCAACTTCATATTATGTGTATTGACTTGCGTGCATGGTTGAATTCGGTTACCGGATGTTTCAGAGTGATTTGGGACACTTAGTCCCTAAAACGGAAGCTTAAGTCTTAGGATTTTGATCGTAGTTGGAATTATGTGAAGACGACTTCGGAATGGAGTTTTGTCAGTTCCATTAGCTCCGATGGGTGATTTTGGTCTTAGGAGCATGTCCGGACTGTAAATCCAAGGTCTGTAGCTAATTTAGGCTTGAAATGGCGAAAGCCGAATTTTTGGAGATTTGGACCAGAAGTGGAATTTTTTATATCGGGGTCGGAATACGATTTCGAGAGTTGGAACAGCTCCGTTATGTTATTTGGGACTTTCCTGCAAAATTTGATGTCATTCCGGGTTGATTTGGTAGGCTTCGGCATGGGTTTTAGAAGTTGAAAGATTTGAAAATTTATAAGTTCGATTCATGGTGTGATTCATAGTTTCAACGTTGTTTTATGTGATTTGAGACCTCAAGCGGGTCTGTGTTAAGGTGTAGAACTTGTTGGTATGTTTGGACGGGGTCCCGAGGGCCCCGGGTGTTTTTCGGACGAGTTGCGGGTGATTTCCATGGTTTGGGGAGGTCTGACTTCTGGTGTAATCGCACCTGTGGACTTTGGGCATAGGTGCGATGGTCGCAGATGCGAAGATGGAGGCGCAGGTGCGAGAAGAGTTGGACTTGGCAGTCTCCACAGGTGCGGAGAATTTGTGCGCATCAGCGGACTCGCACGTGCGGAGATGGAAGCGCAGATGCGAGAATTGAGAGTTGTCCTGGGGTCGCAGGTGCGAGGAAGTTCCGCATCTGCGATGCCCGCGGATGCGCAAAAGGCTCGCAGGTGCGGAGACTGTGGTAGTTAGTGACTTCCATAGGTGCGACTGGTTAGACCGCAGGTGCGGTAGGTACAGGTGCGAGAAATGGTCGCAGGTGCGAGGATCGCTGGGCAGAAAGGGGTTGGAATCGAGGGTTAGTTCATTTTCACTCCATTTTTTATTTTTAGCTCGGGAGAAGGCGATTCTTTGAGGGAGTTTTAGAGGAATCTTGTGGGTAACGATTTCTTACTCGAATTTGGTTTTATTGCATTAATCTATAGTTGTTTCTCCATTTAATTTCGGATTTTTGGGGTTGAAATTGGGAAAAACTGGAAGAACTTCTTCAATAAAGATTTTGAGTTTTGAAGGGGGATTTGTGGTCGGATTCGAGTAATTCTTATATGGTTGGACTCTTGAGTGAATGGGTGTTTGTATTTTATGGTTTTTATCCGATTTCGAGATGTGGCCCCAGGTCGACTTTTTAGGGTGAATTTCAGAATTATTGTTAAAATATTGATTTCATTGATCAGATGAGTCTATTATTGTTGTATTCATGTTATGCAATTGTGTTTGGCTAGATTTGGGACATTCGGAGCAGGATATTCGTGGTAAAGGCATTGTGACCGATTGTTTGAGCTTGGTTCGAGGTAAGTATCTTGCCTAACCTTGTGGGGGGGATTTTTCCCTTAGCATTTGAGTCTTCTATGTTGATTGTAGTCTATGTACGCGAGGTGACGAGTGCGTGCTCGGACTTATTTGTGGAAAGTTGGCCTTTTAGGATTCTTATGTCCTTATATTCACTGAGTATGGAGTTGTTCTTGATATGATTAAGTTCCTATTTACTAGTTTCGCCTCTACATGCTTTAATTAGAATTAATCGTTTTCAGGATTGACTCTTATTGCCTATTTGACTCTTATTTGACTTAACTGAAGATTTTACCTCCTATATTGTCATGCTATCTTTTCATAACTGCTTATCTTTATTTGGAATTATTATTATCTCATCCTATAATTTGTTCAGTCTTAATGGAGGTTATGATTATCTTTCAGTTGCTTATCCCTAATTGAATTGTTGAATATCCTTCCAAATTTTCTCAACATTAAAAGAAGTTTTAGATATCCTACATCTTAGTTGACTTGTTTCATTTGGATTTATTTGACTCGTGTTAGCTCTCCCTATTGTTGAAGTGTATACTGTGGGACCATTGCTACAGTTTAGTTTTTCCCTTGTTGAGTTGTTCTCTGTACGCCTAGCATTTCTTACTATGGTTATTCCTTGTGAATTGGTTCTACCGTTCCTTGTGACTTAAATTTCTTGAATTGGTTTACTTGTCGTACTTTATATTTTTTCCATTGTTGTTGTTGTACTTGTTGTGGTGATGCACGAGGTTTCTACCGTGCGGTTGTTATTATTGTGATGCACGAGGTTTCCGCCGTGCGGTTGTTGTTATGGGATTGCACGAGTTTTCTGCCGTGCTATTGTTACTATTGATAATTGCACATGCAGCGTGATAAGGCGAGATATGTATATATATATATGTGGGTTGCGCATGTGGCGAGACAAGGTGGGAACATTGTTATGCACGTGTGGCGAGACAAGGCGGGCATTTATGTTACTATTGCACACGTGACGAGACAAGGTGTTTGTTTCAATGGTTGATTTGCGATGATTTGTGGCATGGGGGCATTCTTGTTGTTGATATTTGTATAGTGGTATACGTACTTGTGTGAGCTTTATCTTGTGAAAGCAGTGAGAAAATATTCTATGTGATTTCCGTTCTTTTTCCTTATGCTTAATTGCTGATATGGACTATGGTAGTACACTTGCACAAGCATACACGTGGTTAAGCACTCTTATCAGACAAGAGGTGTTCTTGATATTGTAGAGCATAGATGCTCACCCTTGTTTGCTTGCCTTATATGTGAGAATGACTCTATTGGCACGTGAGTCGTCAGTGCGGTTATGAGATGTTATGAGGGCACAGGATGACAAGTGTTAGAGTTCAGGTATTGAGACCCGTGAGTTGTGATTTGTCCGAGGTTCGGTACCTCCTGGAGTTGTTGACTAAAACCTGATGTAAAAGCGATTGTAGTTGCTGAGTTATTACTTGTTCTTGCTGTATTGTGATTCCGGATTTAGGTTGTGTTCCATTCACCTTTATGTGTCATTTTCATTATATTCCGCTGATACTTGTTGTTTCCTTCCTTATTGCCATCACTGTACTGTGAGCCATATTGCATAGTCTTTATGTTGACATCATACTTCTGTTGTTCATGTACTTATATCTGTTCAGTTTATTAGACCAGTGGGGTTCTTGACTGTTCCTCATCACTACTCTACCGAGGTTAGTCTTGATACTTACTGGGCACCGTTGTGGTGTGCTCATGCTACTCTTCTGCACATTTTTATGCAGATCCAGGTACTTGTTCGTTAGCTAGCTATGTGGACTGTTACTGTGGAGACTCAAGGTAAACCTGCTGCTGCATTCGCAGGCTTTGGAGTCACCTTCCAGTTTTCATTTTGCACTGTTTATTCTTAATTCTAGACAGTTGTATTTAGAAGTTTTCTAGCAAACACTCTGTAGAGCTTATGACTTGTACTACCGGTTTTTGGGAATTGTAAGAGATTCTATTTAAATAATGTTATTGTTTTAATTATTGTTAGGCTTACCTAGTCCTTGAGACTAGGTGTCATCACGATACCCAAACGGAGGGGAAATTGGGTCGTGACAAACAGTCACTCCACTCGTCACAACAAATCAACCACTCGGCTCTCAGCCCTCAGCAGTCACACTCAATGAGTACCCGCGCTCACTGGGGGTGTACAAACTTCGGAGGGGCTTTGTAACGAGCCGACCGGTCGTTTTGAGAGTAATAGCCCTGATTCCCTATTTACTGCTTCTCCCATATCTATTTTCGCTATTGTGACTTGCCGAGAGATTTCATTTTGGTTTTTGGAGTATTTTGGGACACTTAGTCCCTAAATGGAGGTTTAAGCCTTAGGATTTGGACCGTAGTCAGAACTATATGAAGACGACTTTGGAATGGAGTTCCATCAATTCCGTTAGCTCCGTTGGGTGATTTTGGACTTAGGAGCATGTCCGGATTGTGTTTTGGAGGTCCGTAGCTTAATTAGGCTTGAAATGGCAAAAGTCGAATTTTTGGAGATTTGGACTGGTAGGGAAAATTTTGATATCGGGGTCGGATTTCAATTTTGAAAGTTGGAGTAGGTCCGTAATGTTAATTAAGACTTGTGGGAAACATTTAAGGTCAATCGGACGCGATTTGATAGGTTTCGGCATCGGTTGTAGAAGTTTATAGTTTCAAGTTCATTAAGTTTGAATCGGAGGGTGATTTGTGATTTTAACATTGTTTGATGTGATTTGAGGGTTTGACTAAGTTTGCATGGTGTTTTAGAACTTGTTGGTGTATTGGGTTGAGGTACTGGGGGCCTCGGGTGTGTTTTGGATGGTTAACGGATCAATTTTGGTTTTGGAAGAATAGCTGAAGTTGCTGCACCTGGTGTAATCGCACTTGCGCAACATTGACCGCAGATGCGAGCCTACAGAAGCGAGCCAATGGAAACAGGTGCGGTTTGGAAGGAAGAAGCCAGAGGTCGCAGGTGCGGAGGTATAACCGTATCTGCGCATCCGCAAATGCGGAAGATAGAGCGCAGAAGCGGAAGGGGCCAGGGCGTGAGGGATCGCAGAAGCCGAAAAATTCCGCAGGAGCGGGAGCGCAGGTGCGGCCCATTTCTCGCAGATGCGGACCCAGTCCCTTTAAGTCATTTCCGCACCTGCGATGTAAATTCTGCAGCTGCGGCGTCGCAGGTGCGACTATGGGCCGCAGGTGCGAGATTTCTGGACAGAACACTTAAATGCAAGGGTTCGCGATTTTTGCTCATTTTTAACATTTTGAGCTCGGGTTTGGCGATTTCTTGAGAGCATTTCTGAGGGGTTTCTTGAGGTAAGTCCTTTGTGCTTATTGTTGATCAATAATCTTGCTTCCCTATTTAATTTTCCACCTAGTTAGTGTGTATTTAAGATGGAATTTGAGAGTTTGAGACTAGGGATTTGAAAAGTTTGATTTGAGTATTTGAAGGACCATTTCCTATCGGATTTTAGTAAATTTGATATGGTTAGACTCGTGAGTGAATGGGCTTTCGGATTTTGTAACTTTTACCCGATTCCGAGACGTGGGCCCAGGTCGACCTTTTAGGGCAAATTTCAGAATTTTTGTTAAAGTATTGATTTAATTAAATAGATGAGTCTATTATGGTTGTATTTATGATATGTAATTGTTTTTAGATAGATTTGGGCCATTCGGATCCGGATATTCGTGGGAACGGTATTCTTACCGATTGATTGAGCTTGGTTCGAGGTAAGTGGCTTGCCAAACTTTGTGCGGGGGAAATCCCCATAAGATTTGGAACTATTGTGATATGTGAGCGACGTGTATGTGAGGTGACGAGTACGTACACTGGCTAGTTGTGGAAAAAACCGATTTTCTTACTGAGCAACAACCTGTTTTCCTTTTATTTTGAGTTATACCATTTTAATGAGTATTAATATATTTTCATTCTTAATTGAGTTATTCCAATATGTGTAGCTATCCTGTTTAGTCTAATACAGCATGTCTACGTGTCTTAACTGTTTATGTGAACTCTGTGCAGCATGCTTAATGAATTTCCTGCTTCTTACTTGACTGGTACTTAGTCTAAATCGTAAGATTTCGTGATGTAGTTGTATTTCTATTGTTTGCGCTGCATATTTACTTTGGGACTATGGAACGTTATTCCGGGAGATCCCCTTGTACTGCATATTTACTCTGGGATTACGGAACGGTATTCCGGGAGATCCCCCTGTACTGCATATTTACTTTGGGACTACGGAACGGTATTCCGGGAGATCCCCCTGTACTGCATATTTACTTTGGGACTGCGGAACGGTATTCCAGGAGATCCCCCTATACTGCATATTTACTTTGGGACTACGGAACGGTATTCCGGGAGATCCCCCTATACTGCATATTTACTTTGGGACTACGAGACGGTATCTCGGGAGATCCGGTATCTCGAGAGATCCCCTGTTGTATTTCTGTGTATTGAGTTGTTACCTTCTATGAATTCTTTCTTGTTAAATTTCAGTCTTTATTTTGCTGCGATATTTCATTCTTACCTTGATTTATTATCATATTCCAGTAGGGCCCAGACCTGACCTCGTCACTACTCTACCGAGGTTAGGCTTGGCAGTTACTGGGTACTGATTGTGGTGTACTCATGCTACTCTTCTGCACATATTTTTCGTGTGCAGATCCAGGTGCTCTTTATCAGCCGCACTATCAGTGAGCCGGGACAGCTTTGGAGACTTCAAGGTATATCTGCCACATCCGCAGACCTCGGAGTCCCTTTCTACTCTTCCTCATGTCCATTATCTTTTGTATTTTCTTTTGATAGACTCTAATGTATAGAGACACTAGACGCTTCCTCTTGTAGTTTGTGATTCACGATATTTCGGGTTTTGGGATTGTTGTGTATTTTTGAATAGTTGGTAAAAATTTTATTTTTATTTCATTATTTCCGCAAAAACAAATGTTAGGCTTACCTAGTTGTAGAGACTAGGTGCCATCACGACGTCACACGAAAGGGGAAATTGGGTCGTGACAAGTTGGTATCAGAGCTCTAGGTTCATAGGTATCTTGAGTCACAAGCCGGTTTATTAGAGTCTCGCGAATCGGTACGGAGACATCTGTACTTATCTTCGGGAGGCTATGGAACAATTTGGAAAACTTCACTACTTTGATTCCTTGTCGTGCAAAAATTGTTGACTTCAAAAATTCTAAACTTTTGTATTCTATTCTCTCATAGATGGTGAGGACACGTACAAGAGGATCTGATGACCAGGAACCCGTGCCCCTGCTAGAGCCGCGAGAGGTCGGGGCCGGGGTAGAGGCCGAGGACGTCTATGTGGTGCAGCCAGAGCACCCGCACGAGCTGCTACAGAGGAGCCCCCAGTAGCTCCAACTGGAGGGCAGACACCTGAGGCACCCGTTCCTGCACCAGCCCTCCAGGAGACTCTAGCCCAGTTTCTGAGCTTGATCAGCACCTTAACCCAGGCTGGTTTGATTCCACTTGCTCCTGCCACATCTCAGGCCGGGGGAGGAGCACAGACTCCCGTCGCCGGTACTCCATAGCAGCGGGTTCAGGTCGACCAGGTTCCAGAGATTGTACCAATGCAGCCGTTAGCTCCAGCTCAACCCGAGGTTAGGGCAGCAGCTTCTGAGGTGGAGCAGCTCAAACTTGAGAGGTACAAGAAGTACCACCCACCTACCTTCAGCGGATTGGCTACAGATGATGCTCAGGGTTTTCTGGAGGAGTGTCATCGTATTCTCCGTACTATGGGCGTAGCGGAGACGAGCGGGGTTTCTTTTACTACATTCCAGCTTAGAGGAGCAGCCTATTAGTGGTGGCGTGCTTATGAGCTGAGTAGTCCGGCTGAGGTAGCTTCACTTACATGGACTCAGTTCTAGGACATGTTTTTGAGAGACTATGTCCCTCAGAGCCTCAGGGACTCATGGCGCGCGGAGTTTGAGCAGCTGCGTTAGGGTGCTATGACTGTGTCAGAGTATGAAATTCTCTTCAGTGATTTGGCCCGACATGCACCGGCCTTGGTTGCCACAGTTCGAGAGAGGGTTCGACGGTTTATTGCCAGTATCTGGATTAGTATGGCCAGGGAGTTGGAGATGGATATTTCTTATCAGCAGGTTGTGAGTATTGCCCGGAGATTAGAGGGCATGCTTGCCTGGGATAGAGAGGAGAGAGAGAATAAGAGGTCTCGAGAGACTGGTTATTATTCTGGAGCTCATGCCCCAGCAGCTCGCCATGGTAGGGGTTATGTGAGCCGCCCCGTTCATTCAGCTCTTCTAGCCGCCAGTGGTGTTCCAGCTCCTTCTAGACCCCAGGAGCCTTATTAAGCACTGCCAGTATCTAGTGTGCCTCCTGCACGGGGTGTTCCTAGCGGCCAGTCCAGCAGACCTGGCCCGAGCCAGTCACAGCAGCCACACCCTCCCAAAGATTGTTTTGAGTGTGGTGACACTCACCATGTGGTGAGGGATTGCCCCAGGATTGGGAGGGTACACCTCCACAGACTTTTCAGCCACAGCGTGCTCCACCGGGTCCTCACGCTATGATTACATCGCCATCTGCCACCCCACCTGCTCAGCCAGCCTGAGGTGGAGGTCGGGGAGGTAAAGGTCACCCTAGAGGGGGAGGCTAGGCCAGATATTATGCACTTCCTGCTCGTATAGAGGTAGTTGCTTCTGATTCTCTCATTACAGGTATTGTTCCGATCTATCATAGAGATGCGTCGGTATTATTTGACCCAGGCTCTACATATTCTTATGTGTCCTCTTATTTTGCCCCGTATTTGGGCGTATCTCGGGATTCTTTGAGTTCCCCTATTTATGTGTCTACTCCTGTGGGAGATTCTCTTGTTGTGGACCGCGTGTATCGGTCGTGTTTGATTGCTCTTAGTGGTTTTAAGACTAGAGTAGATTTATTATTGCTCAGCATGGTGGGCTTTGATATTATTTTGGGCATGGACTGGTTATCGCCCCATTATGCTATTCTTTTTTGTCACATTAAGACTGTGACGCTGGCTATGCCAGGATTTCTGCGATTAGAGGGGAGAGATACCTTAGAGTATACTCCCACCAGAGTTATTTCATTTCTTAAAGCTCAACGAATGGTTGAGAAGGGGTGTGACGCGTATCTAGCTTATGTGAGAGACATCAGTATTGATACCCCTACAGTGGAGTCAGTTCCAGCAGTGAGGGACTTTCCAGATGTATTTCCAGCTGATCTTCCGGGCATGCCGCCCGACAGAGATATTGATTTTGGCAATGATTTATTGTCGGGCACTCAGCCCATCTCTATTCCTCCATATCGTATGGCTCCTCCTGAGTTGAAGGAGTTGAAGGAGCAGTTACAAGAGGTTCTTGATAAGGGCTTCATTCGGCCCAGTGTGTCGCCTTGGGGTGCTCCTGTCTTATTTGTGAAGAAGAAGGATGGTTCTATGCGGGTGTGTATTGATTACCGCTAGTTGAACAAAGTCACAGTGAAGAACAGGTATCCATTACCTCGTATTGATGACTTATTTGATCAATTACAGGGTGCCAGAGTGTTTTCCAAGATTGACTTACGTTTAGGATATCATCAGTTGAAGATTCGGGAACCAGATATCCCGAAGACTGCTTTCAGGACCAGATATGGTCACTGTGAGTTTCTTGTTATGTCTTTTGGGCTGACAAATGCCCCGGTAGCTTTTATGCACTTGATGCACAGTGTGTTCCGGCCTTATCTTGACTCATTCATCATTGTGTTTATTGACGACATTCTGGTATACTCGCGGAGTCAGGAGGATCATCAGCAGCACTTGAGGACTGCGCTTCAGACCATAAGAGAAAAGAAGTTATATGCAAAATTTTCAAAGTGTGAGTTTTGGCTAGACTTAGTGGCATTCTTGGGTCATATAGTATCGAGTGAGGAGATCCAGGTGGATCCGAAGAAGATTGAAGCAGTGCAAAGTTGGACTAGACCGTCCTCAGCTACAGAGATCCGGAGTTATCTTGGTTTGGCGGGGTATTACCGTCGATTTGTAGAGGGTTTCTCATCTATTGCAGCACCTATGACCAGGCTGACCCATAAGGGTGCTCCGTTCAGGTGGACAGAGGAATGTGAGAAGAGCTCTCAGAAGCTCAAGACATCTTTGACTACAGTCCCAGTATTGGTATTGCCTACAGGTTCGGTGTCTTATATTGTATATTATGATTTCTCGCGAATTGGTCTCGGCGCGGTGTTGATGCAGGATGGTAGGGTGATTGCCTATGAGTCTAGACAACTGAAGGTCCATTAAACAACCATCTTGTCCACGACCTTGAGTTAGCAGCTATTGTTCATGCCTTGAAGATTTGGCGGCATTATTTTATGGTGTTCCTTGTGAGATTTACACCGATCACCGGAGTTTGCAGCATCTGTTCAAGCAGAAAGATCTTAATTAGCGTCAGAGGAGGTGGTTGGAGTTGCTTAAGGATTATGATATCACCATTTTGTACCACCCTGAGAAGGCCAATGTGGTGGCCGATGCTTTGAGTCACCGGGCAGAGAGTTTGGGGAGCTTAGTATATCTACCAGCAACAGAGAGGCCCATGGTGTTGGATGTTCAGGCCTTAGCTAGCCAGTTTGTGAGATAAGATATCTCTGAGCCGAGTCGAGTATTGGCTTGTATGGTCTCTTGGTCTTCTCTTTATGATCGTATCAGGGAGCGTCAGTATGATGACCCCCATCTGCTTGTCCTTAAGGACACGGTCCAGCACGGTGATGCTAAGGAGGTCACTATTGGAGATTATGGTGCATTGAGGATGCAGGGCAGACTATGTGTGCCTAATATAGATGGTTTGCGTGAGTTGATTCTTCAGGAGGCTCGCAGTTCGTGGTACTCTATTCATCCGGGCGCCGCGAAGATATATCAGGACTTGAGGCAGTATTACTGGTGGAGGAGAATGAAGAAGGACATAGTGGAATATGTGGCTCGGTGCCTAAATTGCCAGCAGGCGAAGTATGAGCATCAGCGACCAGGTGGGTTGCTTCAGAAATTAGAGATTCCAGAATGGAAATGGGAGCGGATCACTATGGATTTCGTTGTTGGACTCCCGCGAACTCAGCAGAGGTTTGATGCAGTTTGGGTGATTGTGGATAGACTGACCAAGTCGGCTCATTTCATTCCTGTGATGAATACCTATTCTTCCGAGCAGCTAGCTCGAATCTACATCTGTGAGATCGCCAGGCTTCATAGCATACCGGTATCTATTATCTCTGACAGGGGTACGCAGTTTACATCACGGTTCTAGAGAGCTGTACAGCATGAGTTGGGTACTCGGGTTGAATTGAGCACACCATTTCACCCTCAGACGGACGGATAGTCCGAGCGCACTATTCAGATACTAGAGGATATGCTCTACGCTTGAGTGAAAGATTTTGTGGGTGCTTGGGACCATTTCTTGCTACTTGCGGAGTTTGCCTACAATAATAGTTATCAGTCCAGCATTCAGATGGCACCATATAAGGCTATGTATGGTAGGGGTGTCGGTCCCTAGTGGGTTGGTTCGAGTCGGGCAAGGCCAGATTATTGGGTACTGACTTGGTTCAGGATGCCTTGGAAAACGTTAAGGTGATTCAGGATAGACTTCGCATAGCCCAGTCCAGACAGAAGAGTTATACGGACCAAAAGGTTCACAATGTTGTATTCATGATTGGAGAGCGGGTCTTGCTCCGGGTTTTGCCTATGAAGGGCGTTATAAGATTCAAAAAGAAGGGCAAGTTGAGCCCAAGGTTCATTGGTCCTTTTGAGGTGTTGCGGCGTGTTGGGGAGGTTGCTTATGATCTTGCCTTACCTCCCAGCCTAGCAGGAGTTTATCTGATATTTCATGTTTCGATGCTCCGAAAGTATCACGGTGACCCAGCTCATGTATTGGATTTTACCTCAGTCTAATTGGACAAGGATTTATCTTATGTTGAAGAGCCAATGGATATTTTAGACAGGCAAGTTAGAAAGCTAAGGTCAAAGAACATTACTTCCGTGAAGGTTCAGTGGAGGGGACAGCCGGTCAAGGGGGCGACTTGGGAGACCGAGCAAGATATGCCCAGCCGTTATACTCATCTTTTCACCACTTCAGGTATGTCTCTATGCTCGTTCGAGGATGAACAATTGTTTTAAGAGGGGGAGGATGTAACGATCCGGCCGGTCATTTTGAGAGTAATAGCCCCGGTAGGGAAAATTTTGATATCGGGGTCGGATTACAATTCCGAAAGTTGGAGTAGGTCCGTAATGTTAATTATGACTTTTGTCCAAAATTTGAGGTCAATCGGACATGATTTGTTAGGTTTCGGCATCGGTTGTAGAAGTTTATAGTTTTAAGTTCATTAAGTTTGAATCGGATAGTTGTTTGTGATTTTAGCATTGTTTGATGTGATTTGAGGGCTCGACTAAGTTTGCATGGTGTTTTAGGACTTTTTGGTATATTGGGTTAAGGTACCGGGGGCCTCGGGTATGTTTTGGATGGTTAACGGAGCAAATTTGGTTTTGGAAGAATAGTTGAAGCTGCTGCACCTGGTGTAATCGCACCTGCGCAGCATTGACCGCATATGCGAGCCCGTAGAAGCGAGCCAATGGATGCAGGTTCGGTTTGGAAGGAAGAGGCCAGAGGTCGCAGGTGCGGAGGTATAACTGCATCTGCACATCCACAGATGGGGAAGATGGAGCGCAAAAGCGGAAGGGGGCAGGGCGTGAGGGATCGCAGAAGCGGAAACATTCCGCAGGAGCAGGAGCGCAGGTGCGGCCCATTGCTCGCAGATGCGGACCCAGCCCTTTAAGTCATTTCTGCACCTGCGATGGAAATTCCGCAGGTGCGGCGTCGCAGGTGCGACTATGGGCCGCAGGTGCAAGATTTCTGGACAGAACACTTAAATGCAAGGGTTCGCGATTTTTGCTCATTTTTAACATTTTGAGCTTAGGTTTGGAGATTTCTTGAGAGCATTTCTGAGGGGTTTCTTGAGGTAAGTCCCTTGTGCTTATTGTTGATCAATAATATTGCTTCCCCATTTATGTTTCCACCTAGTTAGTGTGTATTTAAGGTGGAATTTGGGAGTTTGAGACTAGGGATTTGGAAAGTTTGATTTGAGGATTTGAAGGACCATTTCCTGTCAGATTTTAGTAAATTTGAAGGACCATTTCCTGTCCTGAGCAACAACCTGTTTTCCTTTTATTTTGAGTTATACCATTTTAATGAGTATTAATATATTTTTATTCTTAATTGAGTTATTCCAATATGTGTATCTATCCTGTTTAGTCTAATAAAGCATGTCTACGTGTCTTAACTGCTTATGTGAACTCTGTGCAGTATGCTTAATGAATTTCCTGCTTCTTCCTTGAATGGTACTTAGTCTAAATCGTAAGATTTCGTGATGTAGTTGTATTTCTATTATTTGCGCTGCATATTTACTTTGTGATTACGGAACGGTATTCCGGGAGATCCCCCTATACTGCATATTTACTTTGGGACTACAGAACGGTATTTCGGGAGATCCCCCTGTACTGCATATTTACTTTGTGACTACGGAATGGTATTCCGAGAGATCCCCCTGTACTGCATATTTACTTTGGGACTATGTAACGGTATTCCGAGAGATCCCCCTGTATAACATATTTACTTTGGGACTACGAAACGGTATTTCGAGAGATCCCCATGTACTGCATATTTACTTTGGGACTACGGAACGGTATTCCGGGAGATTCCCCTGTACTGCATATTTACTTTGGGACTACGGAACGGTATTCCGGGAGATCCCCTTGTACTGCATATTTACTTAGGGACTATGAGACGGTATATCAGGAGATCCCCTGTTGTATTTCTGTGTATTGAGTTATTACCTTTTATGAATTCTTTCTTGTTAAATTTCAGTCTTTATTTTACTGCGATATTTCATTCTTGCCTTGCTTTATTATCATATTCCAGTAGGGCCCGGACCTGAGCTCGCCACTACTCTACCGAGGTTAGGATTGGCACTTACTGGGTACCGATTGTGGTGTACTCATGCTACTCTTCTGCACATATTTTTCGTGTGCAGATCCAGGTGCTCCTTATCAGCCGCACTATCAATGAGCCGGGATAGCTTTGAGACTTCAAGGTATATTTGCCGCGTCCGCAAACCTCGAAGTCCCCTTTCTACTCTTCCTCATGTCTATTATCTTCTGTATTTTCTTTTGATAGACTGTGATGTATAGAGACACTAGACTTTTCCTACTGTAGTTTGTGATTCACGATGTTCCGGGTTTTTGGATTGTTGTGTATTTTTTAATAATTGGTTAAATTTATATTTTTATTTCATTATTTCCGCAAAAACAAATGTTAGGCTTACCTAGTTGTAGAGACTAGGTACCATCACGATGTCGCACGGAAGGGGAAATTGGCTCCTATAGCCCGAGCGCCATAATCTATATGGACAACTCACGTGCTGCACGGACAACTCACGTGCCATAATATCCTTACCTCACCGACAGTCTCTCGGCCTTACTCAGTCCTCAACCTCTCTAGTCTCTCGGGCTCTCAGAAATCCCAAAAACCAGCCCAAACAAAGATAATATAGTGTATCAACAAATATCAAGAAAGATTGAGGTACAATACGCAAAAAAAATCATGACTGAGTACAAAGAAAGCAATTAGCAAATAATTCAACAAATACGCAACCTCTGCGGGTCCCAACAGTACTATAACATAGCCTAAGCATGATTTCTAACATGATTTACAATCAAATTCCTTCAACACATAGAGAGCATATAGCTAACAATAAATTATTCAACTATATAGTTTCCACGGGACGGACCAAGTCACAATCCCCTTGGTGCACGCCCACACGCCCGTCACCTAGCATGTGCGTCACCTCCAAAATAATCACATGACACAAAATTTCGGGGTTTCATACCCTCAGGACCAGATTTAAAATTGTTACTTTCCTCAGAGCATAAAATTCTTTACTCTGCTATGCCTTTGCCTCGCAAATCGGCCTCCGAATGCCTCGAATCTAGTCACAAATAATTCGTTTCAGTCAATAACATTCATTGGAATTAATTCCATAAGAAAATGCTAATTTTTCATAAAAATCCAAAATTTAGCTCAAAAATTGCCCGTGGGGCCCACGTCTCGGAACTCGACAACAAAATCTGGAAGCTTATTCAACCACGAGTCTAACCATACCAACTTTACCAAAATCCGACCCCAACTCGACCCTCAAATCTTCAATTTAAACCAAGAGGGTTTTCAAACTTTTCCAACTTAATTCACTAATTAAATGATAAAAACAACAATGGATTCGGGTAATTTAATCAATATTGAGTTAAGAACACTTACCCCGTTGTTTTTCTTGAAAAACTCCCGAAAATTGCCTCTTCCCGAGCTCCAATCCGTCAAAAATGGATAATGGGACGAAGTCCCATTTTCAGAACATAAACTCTCTGCCCAGTCATTTGCTCTACACGATTGCGAACATTCCCACGCGATCGCGAAGAATAATTTTCCACCGCCCAGATTTAACTCTACGCGATCGCGATGCACAACATCACAGACCTACGCGATCTCAGACCTAACCATGCAATCGCGAAGCACAAATGCGTGATTTCCATTTCTATCTCATTTCCTCTACGCGAACGCGGCCTTCTTCACGCGTTCGCGAATAACAAACTCACATAGCTACGCGATCACGTTCGCGAATAACAAACTCACATAGCTACGCGATCGCGTCCCGCTTCACGCGATCGCGAAGCACAAAATATCACTGCCTCAAATTAACCCTACATGATCGCAGATATCCCCACGCGATCGCATAGAATAAAAACCTCCATTGACCATCTCAGCCTACTCTATCACAAACACATTCACGCGATCGCGTAGAAGGAAAAACATAATCAGATATCAGAAAATTCCAACAGCTGTTAAAGTAAAAATATTTGAGCCGTTAACCATCCGAAATTCACCCGAGCCCCTCGGGACCTCAACCAAATATACCAACAAGTCCTAAAATGTCATACGAACTTAGTCGAACCCTCAAATCACCTCAAACAACACTAAAACCATGAATTACACCCCAATTCAAGCCTAATGAACTTTGAAATTTCTAATTTCTACAAACGACTCTGGAACCTATCAAATCATGTCCGATTGACCTCAAATTTTTCACTCAAGTCATAAATGACATAACAGAGGTATTCAAATTTTCAGAATCGGATTCCGACCCTGATATCAAAAAGTCAACCCCTCGGTCAAACTTCCCAAAAATTCAACTTTCGGCATTTCAAGCCAAATTCCACTATGGACCTCCAAATAATTTTCCGGACATGCTCCTAAGTCCAAAATCACCATACGGAGCTATTGGAATTATTGAAATTCAAATTCGAGGTCGTTTACACATAAGTCCCCATCCGGTCGACTTTTCTCTAACTTAAATTTTCAATTATGAGACTAAGTGTCTCATTTCACTCCGAATTCCTTCCAGACCCGAACTAACTAACCCGATAAGTCATAAATCAATTGCAAGGCATAAATTGAGCAGTAAATGGGGGAACGGGGTTATAATATTCAAAACGACCGGTCGGGTCATTACATTCTCCCCCTCTTAAACAAATGTTCGTCCTCGAGCGGGTTTAGAATCATACCTGGAGTCTTAAATAGGTGTGGATATTTGCTCCGCATATCCTGCTCAATTTTCCAAGTAGCTTCTCCAACTGGCTGGCCTCTCCACTGTACCTTCACTGATGCTATGTTCTTTGACCTCAGCTTTCAAACCTGCCGGTTTAAAATAGCCACCGGCTCCACATCTTAAGTCAAATTACCGTCCAGCTGTACTATACTGAAATCCGAAATATGAGACAGATCTCTGACATACTTTCGGAGTATGGATACATGGAACACTGGATGAACACCTGATATACTAGGTGGCAAAGCAAGTTCATAAACCACCTCTCCAATTTTCTTAAGTATCTCAAAAGGCCCAATGTACCAAGGGCTCAACTTGCCCTTCTTTCCAAACCTCAACACACCCTTCATGGGTGAAATCTTGATCAGAACCTTCTCCCCAGCCATGTGAACAACATCATGAACCTTCCTGTCGGCATAACTCTTCTGTCTAGACTGTGCCGTGCGAAGCCGTTCCTGAATCACTTTGACCTTCTCTAAAGCATCCTGAACCAAGTCAGTACCCAATAGTCTAGCCTCACCTGGCTCAAACCAACCCACCAAGGACCGGCACCATCTCCCATACAAAGCCTCATACGGAGCCATCTGAATACTCGACGGGTAGCTGTTATTGTAAGCAAACTCCGCGAGTGGCAGAAATTGATCCTAAGAACCCCCAAAATCAATGACACAAGCACGTAGCATATCATCTAATATCTAAATAGTGCGCGCGGACTGTCTGTCCATCTGTGGGTGAAATATTATACTCAACTAAACCTGTGTGCCCAATTCTCACTGTACTGCTCTCCAAAACTGTGATGTAAATTGTGTGCCCCGATCTGAAATGATGGACACTGGCACACCGTGTAGGAAAACAATCTCGCGAATATAAATCCCAGCCAACCGCTCCAAAGAATAATTAGTACCAACTGGAATAAAATGCGCAGATTTGGTCAACATATCTACTATAACCCAAACAGCATCAAACTTTCTCAAAGTCCGTGGGAGCCCAACTACGAAATCCGTGGTAATACGCTCCCATTTCCATTTCGGAATTTCAAGTCTCTGAAGCAATCCTCCCGGCCTCTGATGTTCATACTTTACTTGTTAACAATATAAACACCGAGCTACAAACCCAACTATATCTTTCTTCATTCGCCTCCACCAATAGTGCTGCCTCAAATCCTGATACATTTTCGCGGCGCCTGGATGAATAGAGTACCGCGAACTGTGAGCTTCCTGGAGAATCAGCTCACGCAAACCATCTACATTAGGCATACATAGCCTGCCCTGCATCCGTAATACATTGTCATCTCCAATAGTGACTTCTTTGGCATCACCATGCTGAACCGTGTCCTTAAGGACAAGCAGATATGGATCATCATACTGGCGCTCTCTGATGCGATCATATAAAGAGGACCGAGAAACCACACAAGACAAAACTTGGTTCAACTCGGAAACATCCAATCTAACAAACTGGTTGGCCAATGCCTGAACATCCAATGCTAAAGGCCTCTCTGCTACTGGTAAGTATGCTAAGCTGCCCAAACTCACCGCCTTACGACTCAAGGAATCGACCACTACATTGGCCTTTCCGGGATGATAGAGAATGGTAATATCATAATCCTTAATCAACTCTAACCACCTTCGCTACCTCAAATTAAGATCCTTCTGTTTAAACAAATGTTGTACACTCCGATGATCGGTATATACCTCACACTGGACACCATACAAGTAATGCCGCCAAATTTTCAAGGCATGAACAATAGCTGCTAACTCAAGATCATGGACTGGATAATTCTTCTCATGTACCTTTAACTGTATGGACGTATAGGCAATCACCCTACCATCTTGCATAAGCATTGCGCCGAGACCAATATGCGATGCGTCACAATACACAGAATAAAACTCTAAACCTGTAGGCAATACCAATACTAGAGTTGTAGTCAAAGCTGTTTTGAGCTTCTAAAATCTCTCTTCACACTCATCCGACCACCTGAACGGAGCACCTTTCTGGGTCAATTTACTCATAGGCGATGCAATAGATGAGAAACCCTCCACGAAGCGACGATAATAACCGGCCAAACCGAGAAAACTCTGAATATTAGTGACTGAAGATGCCCTGGGCCAACTTTGAACTACCTCTATTTTCTTCGGATTTACCTTAATTCCTTCACTGGACATTATATATCCCAAGAATGCCACCGAACTAAGCCAGAACTCACACTTAGAGAATCTGGCATAAAGTTTCTCCTCTCTCAATCTTTGTAATACAATACCCAAGTGTTGTGCATGCTCTTCCTGGCTACGTGAGTACACCAGAATATCATCATAAATACTACGACAAATAAATCAAGATATGGCTGGAATACACTATTCATAAAATGCATAAATGATGTTGGGGCATTGGTTAGCCCAAAAGACATCACAAGAAATTTGTAGTGGCCATAACGAGTTCTGAATGCCGTCTTTAGAATATCCGAATCCCGAATTTTCAAATGGTGATACCCAGATCTCAAATCAATTTTGGAGAATACCCTCGCTCCCTGAAGCTGGTCAAATAAGTCATCAATACGCGACAAGAGATATTTATTCTTGATTGTAACTTTGTTCAACTGCCTATAATCGATGCACATCCGCATAGTACCATCTTTCTTTTTCACAAACAGAACTGGTGCACCCCAAGGTGACATACTAGGCCTAATAAACCCCTTTTCAAGGAGTTCCTGAAGTTGCTCTTTCAATTCTTTTAACTCGGCTGGTGCCATACGATACGGAGGAGTAGAAATGGGTTGAGTGCCCTACACTAAGTCAATAACAAAATCAATATCCTTGTCGGGTGGCATACCCGGCAGGTCTGCAGGAAATACATCCTAAAAGTCTCGCACGACCGGTACTAAATCAATAATAGGAATATCTGCATCAACCTCCCTCACAAAGGCCAAATATGACAGACATCCCTTTCCAACCATATGTTGGGCCTTCAAATAAGAAATTACCCTGCTAGGAACAAAATCTAGAGAACCTCTCCATTCAACCTTTGGCAACCCCGGCATCGTCAACGTCACAATTTTTACGTGACAGTCCAGAATAGCATGACATGGAGACAACCAATCCATACCCAGGATTACATCGAAATCAACCATACCAAGTAATAAGAGATCAACTCTAGTCTTTAGTTCCCCAATAGTTACCTCACATGACCGATACACATGATCCACAGTAATAATATCGCCCACCGGTATAGATACACAAACAGGTGAAACTAAGGACTCACCGAAAATATCCAGATAATGAGCAAAATACGATGATACATATGAATAAGTGGAACTAGGGTCAAATAATATCGAAGCATTCATGTGGCACACTGAAATAATACTTGTGATCATTGCATCTGAGGCAACAGCATCTGGCCTGGCAGGAAAAGCATAGAATCGGGCCTGACCGCCACCTGATCGGTCTCCCCCTCTTGAGCGACCCCTAGCTGCCTGACCCCTACCTCGAGATGGCTGGGCGGGTGGTGTAATTGTTGGTGCTGGTGTCGTCGGTCGAGAAATCTGCTGTAGAGCCCCACTCAATAGCCTAGGACAATCTCTCTTGAAATGACCCAATTCTCCGCACTCGAAACAACCCCTCCTCTGACGAAACTGCTGCTCCTGATAGCCCGAAGAATTATCTGTAGAAGCCTGAGCGGACGAGGCATGATGAGAACTCTACGCTGGTAGTGCACTGAATGAAGACTGGCCTGAGTGAGCATTGTAAGAACCGTGGCTAGCTGATGCACCACGATGAGCTGGACGACCCGTCAGAGCGTGTCTGTAAGATCGAACCCTACCACGGTAAAACTGACCCCCTGAAGGAACACCACTGAAATCACTTGAACCACGAGGCCTCTTAGCCTCCCTCTCAACCCGCTTCTGGCTGCGAACCATCTTAATCTAACGAGCAATGTTGACAACCTCATCGAAAGTAGCACCAGACACTCTCTCTCTCTCTAGTCATGAGTAATCGCAGCTGAAAAGTGAGGCCGTCTATGAACCTCCTGATCCTCTCCCTGTTTGTGGGAATCAACCAGATAGCATGACGGGCAAATTCTAAAAATCTCATCTCGTACTGTGTCACGAACATATCACCCTGACGAAGCTGCTCAAACTGCCAGTGTAGTTCCTCTCTACGGGACTAAGGCACAAACTTCTCCAGGAATAGACTGGAGAACTACTGCCAGGTAAGGGGTGTTGCACCGACCGGCCTACACCTCTCATAAGCCTCCCACCATCTGAAGGCAGACCCAGAAAACTGAAAAGTAGTGAATGAGACCCCACTGGTCTCTAGAATACCCGATGTCTGAAGCATCCATTGACACTTATCCAGAAAACCCTGAGCATCCTCTGACTCAGCACTGCTAAATGGTGGAGGTCGAAGCCTCTCAAATCTCTCAAGTCTCCTCTTCTCATCATCTGCCATAACGGGAATTACCGGGCCTGAGCAGCTACAACCGGTTGGGCTGGTAGTGCCCCCGGTATCTGAAGTTCCTGTAGTACCTAGTTTGGAGTACGGGCAATAGGGGTATGAGTACCTCCCCCGGCCTGAGAAGTGGCAGGTGCGGCCTAAGCCGAAACCACCTGAGCAAGACCAGTACAAACTGACAATATATGGGCCAAAGCCTCCTGAAGGCCTGGAATCACAATAGGTGTAGCTAGTGCCTGAGCTGGTCCCGCCGGCTCAACTGTATCCGAAATCTGTTCCTGAGCTGGAGCAACTGGTGGTGCTATAGGTGCTGCTCTAACTGTTGCACGAGCTATACCTCGACCTCTACCTCGGCCCCGGCCTCTCGCGGCTCTAACTGGTGGTACTGGTGACTGCCATCTGATCTGGTAGTATGTGTCCTCACCATCTGTGAGAGAATAGAATAACAGAACTTTAGTTTCCAGAATCAACAAATTCATACGATAGAATACAAGAAAGTGAAATTTTCCTAAGGGTTTTGCAGCCTCTCGCAGATAAGTACAGCCGTCTCTGTACCGATCCGCAAGACTCTACGAAACCTGCTCATGACTCGTGAGACCTATGTAACCTAGGCTCTGATACCAACTTATCATGACCCAAAATCCCAACCTATCGTGATGGCGCATATCTCTATACTAGGCAAGCCGATAATCTCCATAAACGACAATTTTTCTTAAGTTTGAAAAAAAAATATTTAAATACAATACAAAATCCCACAAATACTGATACAAACACTCCCCAAAACCTGGTGTCACTAAGTACATGAGCATCTAATATGAATACAAGTCTGGAGAATACGGTCTATAATAGTCTAAGACCAAATACAGTAAACAAGAAGATAGGGAAAGAGAGACAAGGTCTGCGAAATACGGCAGCTACCTCTGAATCTCCGAAAAATCAACTGCGCGAGAAAATCAACACCCGCTATGTCCAGAAGCACCTGGATCTGCACCCAAAGTACAGGGTGTAGTATGAGTATAACCAACTCAGCAAGTAACAAAAATAAATAAGGAATTGAAGATAGTGACGAGCTACACAGTTATAGTTCATTTCCAGTAATTCCAACAGAGAATAGACATGCTTTCAAATCCAGCAGTTTAAGTCAAATCAATTTATACATTTCAAGTTCATGTAATCCGGATATAAAATCTTTCAAAGAATTTCACAACAATGACAAATAGCAACTAAGTGCAACAACAAATGAAAAGCAAGTACAGCCTCTCAGGGCAATAGTCACTCCACTCGTCACAACAACTCAACCACTCGGCTCTCAGCCCTCAGCACTCACACTCAATGGGTACCCGCGCTCACTGGGGGTGTACAGACTCCGGAGGGGCTCCTACATCCCAAGCGCCATAATCCGCACGGACAACTCACGTGCTATAATATCCTGCACAGACAACTCACGTACCATAATATCCTTACCTCACAGACAGTCCCTCGGCCTTACTCATTCCTCAACCTCTCTAGTCTCTCGGGCTCTCAGAAATCACAAAGATCAGCCCAAACAAAGATAACATAGTGTATCCTCAAATATCAAGAAAGACTGAGGTACTATACGCAAGAAAAATCATGAATGAGTACAAGACAGCAATTAGCAAATAATTTAACAAGTACGCGATCTCTGCGGGTCCCAACAGTACTATAACAAAGCCTAAGCATGATTTCTAACATGATTTACAGTTAAATTCCTTCAACACATAAAGAGCATATAGCTAACAATAAATTATTCAACTATATAGTTTCCACGGGACGGACCAAGTCACAATCCCCTCGGTGCACGCCCACATGCCCGTCACCTAGCATGTGCGTCACCTCCAAAATAATCACATGACACAAAATTCTGGGGTTTCATACCCTCAGGACCAGATTTAAAACTGTTACTTACCTCATAGCGTGAAATTCTTTACTTTGTTGTGCCTTTGCCTCGCAAATCGGCCTCCGAATGCCTCGAATCTAGTCATAAATAATTTGTCTCAGTCAATAAAATTCATTGGAATTAATTCCATAAGAAAATGCTAATTTACCATAAAAATCCAAAATTTAGCTCAAAAATCATCTGTGGGGCCCACGTCTCGGAACTCGACAAAAGTTACAAAATCCAGAAGCCCATGCAACCACGAGTCTAACCATACCAACTTTACCAAATTCCGACCCCAACTCGACCCTCAAATCTTCAATTTAAACCAAGAGGGTTTTCAAACTTTTCCAACTTCATTCACCAATTAAATGATAAAAACAGTCATGGATTCGGGTAATTTAACCAATATTGAGTTAAGAATACTTACCCCGTTGTTTTCCTTGAAAAACTCCCGAAAATTGCCTCTTCCCGAGCTCCAATCCGTCAAAAATGGAAAATGGGATGAAGTCCCATTTTCAGAACTTAAACTCTCTGTCCAGTCATTTGCTCTACGCGATCGCGAACATTCCCACGCAATCGCGAAGAACAATTTTCCACCGCACAGATTTAATTCTACGCGATCGCAATGCAAAACATCACAGACCTACGCGATCGCGGACCTAACCACGTGATCGCGAAGCACAAATGCGTGATTTCCATTTCTACCCCATTTCCTCTATGCGAACGCGGCCTTCTTCACGCGTTCGCGAATAACAAACTCACATAGCTACGCGATCGCGTCCCGCTTCACGCGATCGCGAATCACAAAATATCACTGCCTCAAATTAACCCTACGCGATCGCAGATATCCCCACACGATCACGTAGAACAAACAACTCCACTAACCAACTAAGCCTACGCGATCGCAGACACATTCACGTGATCGCGTAGAAGGAAAAACAGATTCAGATATCAAAAAATTCCAGCAGCTGTTAAAGTCCAAATGTTTGATTCGTTAACCATCCGAAACTTACCCGAGCCCCTCGAGACCTCAACCAAATATACCAACAAGTCCTAAAATATCATACGAACTCAGTCAAACCCTCAAATCACCTCAAACAGCACTAAAACCATGAATTACACCCCAATTCAAGCCTAATGAACTTTGAAATTTCTAATTTCTACAAATGACTCCGGAACCTATCAAATCACGTCCGATTGACCTCAAATTTTGCACACAAGTCATAAATGACATAATGGAGGTATTCAAATTTTCAGAATCGGATTCCGACCCCGATATCAAAAAGTCAACCCCCCGATCAAACTTCCCAAAAATTCAACTTTCGGCATTTCAAGCCAAATTCTACTACGGACCTCCAAATAATTTTCCGGACATGCTCCTAAGTCCACAATCACCATACGGAGCTATTGGAATTATTGGAATTCAAATCCGAGGTCGTTTATACATAAGTCCCCATCCGCTCGACTTTTCTCTAACTTAAATTTTCAATTATGAGACTAAGTGTCTCATTTCACTCCGAATTCCTTCCGGACCCGAACCAACTAACCCGATAAGTCATAAATCAATTGCAAGGCATAATTTGAGCAGTAAATGGGGGAACGGGGTTATAATATTCAAAATAACCGGTCGGGTCATTACAAAGGAACACATAGAATAACAAGGTCCTTCTATAATCAGTGAACGCGAAAATTGGACACCACACAAATCACCCCCTCCTCTTGTGTGGCATTGAAGCATAAAATATCAATTGGTATCAGAGAAGGTTCTCCTTGAAGAGGCTTACACCTTCGGAGCAGATCAATATGAATGCACCACCTGAAAACTAGGAAGGGCAATCCATTGATAGGCCACCACTCTTTAACGGCCAGTACTACTCTTGGTGGAAAAACAGAACGAGAGATCACACTATAGGAGAGGACTATGAGCTATGAGACATTGTCACCGATGGTCCACTGGCTACCTTGAAGATAAATGCTGAAGGAGTAGAGGTGCCAAAGACAAGAGCGGATTGCACTACTGAGGACTTGAAGAAATGTGAGAAGAATGCTAAAGCCAAGAAATTGCTTGTTTGTGGACTTGGTCCAGATGAGTACAACAGAATCCAAAGTTGTACTACTGCTAAACAAATTTGGGACACATTGCAAGTGGCTCATGAAGGAACACCTCAAGTGAAGAGATCCAGAGGAACTCTACTGTATTCTCAATATAAGAACTTTGCTATGAAGGAAGGAGAAACCATTCAAGAGATGTACACAACGTTCACTACACTGACAAATGAACTAAAGTCTCTTGGAAGGATTATTCCTGAAGAAGATAGAGTCGAGAAGACACTAACTAGGGTTTTGCCTATCTCTTGGAGAGCAAAATCAGTGTCATTCAGGAATCAAAGAATATTACCACTCTCCCACTAGATGAATTAATTGGAAATCTTACTACCTATGAACTTAGGAGACAAACCATGAAAATGGATGTACCTAAGAAGGAAAGGAACTTAGCACTCAGAATCACTGAAGGCTCCGATCTAGAAGATGATGAAATGGCTATGATCACCAAGGACTTCAAGAAGTACCTGAGGAGAGGAAAATGTCCTTCAAGAAGTGGAAGCTATAGCAAGTCAAAATCTCCTGAGAAGCAAACAAATGATGGTTGCTATAAGTGTGGAAAGACTGATCACCACATCAAGAACTGTCCTTTATGGGAAATTGAATAGAAGAAGGAAAGAGTTGAACGAAGGAATAGGAAGAAGGAACAGGATCAAACCAAGAAAAGCAACAACAAAGGATCAACCAAGGCTATGTTCGCTGCTTGGTGAGAAAGATCAGATGAAAGCTCAGATGATGATGATGATGATGAGGATGAAAAAGCACTTATGGCCATTGGAGATTCTGATGAAGAAAATGAGGTAAGTGTAATTCATCTCAAAGACAATATCAATTGTTGTCTAAAGAAAGGTTATCTGAGTTACTTCTAGAACTAATTGATGAATCTGAGGATGTAAACCATGAAAAGGAACAGTTATCTAAAGAATGTGTGATTTTGAAAGTTAAGTGCAAAAACCTGGAACTTAGGGTTAGTGAATATGTAAGTGAAAATACTGTGTTGAAGAACCAGTTCATGCATTTGACTCAACTGTCCTAGAGCTTAGATCTGAAAATCTAAAACTAAAATTAGGAGCAGGTAAAAAGACAACTGATCATACACAACTCACTCTAGAAGAAAATGTAGGAAAAATGAAAGATGAGGTGTATGAAAGGGATGAGCAGGTAAGAATCCTAAAAGAGGATCTAAGCAAGGTCAAGCATGAGCTAGACAGAACTTGTAAATGGAACAGGTCCTCCGATGCACTTTCATGGCTACAAGAACAACATAGTAGCAACAGAATAGGACTTAGGTTTGGGAACCTGGCACCTAAGTGGGATCCCAAAAGCAAGTACCTCACACTTCCTAAGAACAAGATTTGCACACACTATGGTAAAACATGTCACTATAAAAGTGAATGCACTGCAAAAGAAAAGGCTAGTCAAAAGAATAAAGAATTTGCTCAGGGAAGAATAGGCTACCAAATTGGGCTAAAAAAAATTTGATTCATCCTTTTTCCTATAGAAAGGGACCCAAACAAGTTTGGGTTCCTAAGACTAACCCCTGATTTCCTTTTGCAGGTCCAAGTGAAGGGGAGCAGCCAAATATGGTACATGGATAGTGGCTGCTCAAAGCATATGACGGGAAGCAAGAACCAGTTCCTTTCACTTGAGGACCTTAAAGGAGGTAATGTCTCCTTTGGAAATGGGAATAAAGGTGAGATCATTGGGGTTGGAAAGGTAGGTAAGACTGATTCTCACTCTATTGAGAACGTCTACTTAATATGTGGACAGAAGTACAGTCTAATAAGTGTATCACAATTGTGTGATAGAGGTAACATGGTAGCATTCACCTCTGCAAAATGCTTTGTGATTAATCTTACCACTGACAAGATAGTTTTGCATGGAAAAAGATTGAACAACATATATATTGTAGATCTGTCCACACTTTCAAAAAATGAACTCACTTGCTTAAGTGTGTTGGATAATGATCCCCTCCTTTGGCACAAGAGACTTGGACATGCCAGTCTAAGTCAATTTAATAAACTAGTCTCCAAGGACTTAGTAGTAGGGCTGCCTGTTATTAAGTTCAAGGAAGATAAAGTTTGTGAGGCTTATGCAAGGGGGAAGCAGGTAAAATCCTCTTTCAAAAGAAATAAAGTGGTAAGTACTACTAGGACGATGGAACTGGTCCATATAGATCTTTGTGGACCAATGAGAACATTGAGCAGAGGTGGTAAGAGATATGTGATGGTGCTTATTGATTATTACTCTAGGTTTACTTGGACATTATTTTTAACATCTAAAGATGAAGCATTTGACATGTTCACTTCTTTTGTTAGAAAAGCTCAGAAACAACTAGGTAATCAACTTGCATCAATTAGGTCTGATCATGGTACTGAATTTGAGAATGCTAAATTTGCTGAATTTTGTGATGAGCATGGCATAAATCATAATTTTTCTACTCCTAGGACTCTACAACAAAATAGAGTAGTTGAAAAAAAGAATAGGGCGTTGGAAGAAATGGCTAGGACTATGCTTCTTTCTAGTAAACTGCCACATAGTTTCTGGGCAGAAGCTGTGAACACTGCATGTTACATCATAAATAGGTGCATGACCAGACCTCTTGTTTAGAAGACTCCCTATAAGTTACTTAAAGGGAGAAAGACAAATATATCTCATCTTAGGGCATTTGGATGCAAGTGCTTTGTGCATAATAATGGTAAGGACTCCCTAGGTAAGTTTGATCCCAGAAGTGAAGAGGGAGTATTCTTGGGATATTCTTCACATAGTAAAGCTTATAAGATTTATAACAAAAGAACTATGTGTGTAGAAGAAAGTATGCATGTGATTTTTGATGAAACTAACATTCTTTCTGAGAGACAGGAACATGATAATGAAGCAATTGGGCTGGTAAGAAACTCAAATGAAACCACAGCCCAGACTGAAGCTGCACCAGAGGAAGGAACGGGGGATGGAACAGATCCTTCCACCCAGGGGAACTTGACAAGGGGAACTAAACAAAGAGGAACAAATCCTCAAACCTCGAAGGAACCTGTCCATGAACTTGTTCCTCAGCAAAAAAACATTGAAGGAAAATCTAGGGGAAATCAGCTCGTTGTGAAACCTTACAAGTATCAAAGTTCTCATCTTATGAGAACATAATTACTGATCCAACTTCTGGAATCAAAACCAGATCTTTTTTGAAGAATCTTTGTGCTTTTGGTGCCTTTTTATCTCTTATTGAACCAAAAAATATTGTTGAGGCTTTGCAGGATGCAGACTGGGTGAATGCAATGCAAGATGAACTCAACCAATTTGAGAGAAGTCAAGTTTGGCATCTGTTACCAAGACCCAAGGACAGATCAATAATTGACACAAAATGGGTCTTTAGAAACAAACTTGACG
Organism: Nicotiana tomentosiformis; assembly: GCF_000390325.3. Taxonomy (NCBI): domain Eukaryota; kingdom Viridiplantae; phylum Streptophyta; class Magnoliopsida; order Solanales; family Solanaceae; genus Nicotiana; species Nicotiana tomentosiformis. Next base: position 178,849,597 of record NC_090813.1, read on the forward strand.
AAGATGGAACATTTACAAGGAACAATGCAAGATTGGTGGTTCAAGGATATAGTCAAGAGGAGGGCATAGACTATGATGAGACTTTTGCTCCAGTTGCAAGATTGGAGGCAATTAGACTCCTTATAGACTTTGCTGCTTACATGGAATTCACTCTCCATCAGATGGATGTCAAGAGTGCCTTCCTCAATGGCTATCTAAAAGAAGAAGTCTTTGTCAAGCAACCTCTGCGCTTTAAAAGCAAGAAATGTCCTGATTATATGTACAAGCTTGACAAGGCACTTTATGGGCTCAAGCAGGCTCCAAGAGCATGGTATGAAAGATTATCAAAATTCTTGCTTGAGCATGGATACAAGAGAGGTAAAATTGACAATACTTTATTCTTGAAAGAAAAAGGTAAAGATATCTTAGTAGTTCAGATATATGTCGATGATATAATTTTTGGAGCAACCACTGATAAGTTAAGTAAAGAATTTGCTAAACTAATGGGGAGTGAATTTGAAATGAGTATGATGGGTGGGCTTAATTTCTTTTTAGGCGTACAGATTAAACAAAATTCAAATGGAACTATGATCCATCAGCAGAAGTATGTGAAAGAGTTGCTTAAAAGGTTTAAAATGGAAGATTCCAAAAAAATTGACACTACTATAGCAACAGCCACAAAATTGGATGCAGATGAACCTGGTTCATCTGTTGATCAGAAGTTGTATAGGGGAATGATTGGCTTTTTGTTATATCTCACTGCTAGCAGACCTGATATTGTTTTCAGTGTAGGCCTTTGTGCTAGATTTCAGGCAAATCCAAAGGAGTCTCACTTGACTGATGTCAAGAGGAACTTGAGATACCTAAAAGGCGCCACTGACCTCTGTCTATGGTATCCAAAAGGTAGTAATTTCTACTTAATGGGATATGTTGATGATGATTATGTAGGTTTTCTTGTGGATAGAAAGAGCACCTCAGGTATGGCACACTTTCTTGGCTTATGTCTCGTGTCTTGGGCTACCAAAAAGCAAAATTATGTGGTCGTGTCTACTGCTGAAGCTGAGTATATTACTGCTGCCTCATGTTGTGCTCAATTGTTGTGGATCAAACAATAATTAATGGACTTTGGAATTGATGTAGGTTGTATCCCCATCTTTTGTGATAACACTAGTGCAATTAGTATGACCAAGAACCCAGTTCATCACAAGAGAACTAAGAACATAGATGTTAGGCATCATTTTTTAGGGACAACTATGAGAAGGGTTTGATCACTGTGGAATTTTGTGCTACTGACAAGAAAATAGTTGACATCTTCACAAAAGCTTTAAGTATAGATCACTTTGAAAGGAACAGGTTAGAATTAGGGATGATTAAGATCACCTAAAAGGAACCAGTTCTAACTCAAAAAATTGGTTAGAAAAACTATGAATTTTTGTACATAATTAGATTAGATTTTGCTCAGTCTCATACTTTCATCAGTATACTCTTGTGCCATGTGCTAAAATATCTCATTAATCTCTAATGATATTATCTTTATTTTCTTGGAAAATTCAGACTTACACAAGAGATTTCTCAGTGAAGAACTTGGTCCATCAAGACTACATGGTACGTATTCTCCACTCAGCATATTTTGGAATACTTATATTTGGATTATGATCAAATAGAGAGTCCCATTTAATCCTAACCTCCTTGAGCTTATCTATTATGAAATGAACTAGTTTCATTCAAAAGAATCCCAAAAATGCAATTAGTGCCTAGATTCTAGGGAGAGTCATAAACGTCTCTTCAAACTGACTCCCAGTTTGATTAGACCTCTGAACTTCTGAAAAAGTAGTTGTTACCCAATTAAACTCTACCTCTTTATATTGATTAGGCCTTGGTTGTTTCTTCACTTCAAAGTCTAAGTCGTCAAACCATTTTCTCTATCTTCTCTCATCTTCCAAACACACACATACTCATCTTTTCTAATAACCAAATACAGCAATGGCAAACACTTCTGAGAATCCCTCATAACCACCCAAAGAATCCATACCCACTCCTTCCACCACACCCTTAACCACACCTATCTCTAAGAAAGGAAGATTCAAGATGCTTGCTCGCAAAGTAGGAGGAGAACAAATCAAGAAAATCAATGAGAAACTAAAGGCAGGGCAGGCAGATGAACCCCAGAAATCTAATGAATCATTCACGTCTACTACTGAGGGGGAAGAAACTGTTTCTTCTGAAACAAAGTAGGTAACATCTAGTCCTAAAGCTACATCTGAAGTAAACTCTGAGGTTGCTACAAATCTGGAAACTAGATTTGTTCTGGTAGGAACTGTGGCTGGGGTAGAGATTGCTGAGTCTGAGAAGATTGGTGGTAAAAATAAAAGGAGAAAAGAAAATGAGAGTGAGGGTGCTCGAGGCAATGTAAGGGGAATGGAAAAAGGAGTGGCTGAATCTTCACCCACTTCTGTTGTTTTGACTGAAGAAACAGGAGCTATGGAAGTATAGTGTAAGGAATCGGCTGGAAAAGAACAAAGTGTGAGAGAAAAAGGGGGAAGTGGGTCTGGAGAAGCTGCTGAGGGGTTGGTTAGATTGGGGAAGAAGGTTCAAAAACTTGTTCCTTCTGTGCAGGAACCCCTCGAGGACCTACTAAGAAAAGTGTCTGACAGTTATAATCCTAAAAGGAAAAGGAGTTCAGCGGTTTAAGTCCCTGGTACTGCTAGGGCAAACAAGAAAAGAAAATTTGCCTCGTCTATCCCTGTAGAGACTCCTCCTACAAGAGGAAAAGCTACAAGGAGTCAGAAGAAGCAGAGTGAGGCTGAACTGGAAAAGGCCTTAGAAGAAAGTAAGAGAAAAGCTACTGCTAAGGGAAAGAAGAAGGTGGGCTAGCCTGCTGAGGCAGTTGAAACTGAGGAGATGGACCTGGTTCTTCGTGATAAAGAGGAGGCAGAAGAAATGGAGGTTGTGACTCCAAAGGCAAAGAAGATCAAGACTTCCTTAAAGAAGTTTGTGTCAAAGACAAAGTCTGCAGGGCTATCTACCTTGGCCAAAAGAACCAGGTCTGCCTTGAAGTCCAGAAAAGTAAAAATAGAAGAAGAAGAAGAAGAAGAAGAAGAAGAAGAAGAAGAAGAAGAAGAAAAAGAAGAAGAAGAAGAAGAAGAAGAAGAATCTGATGTAGAGAAGGACAAGATGGTTAAGTTTGGGAAAAGAACCATCTTGAAAGGTAGACTCCTCGGGAACTTGGAGGAAGAAGGCATGGTGATGCTGCTGGAAAAATTACAATTGCAAGGTTGGAAGGATATGGTTCTTCAGATGGATGGAAAACTTGCTAGAACTGAGATTGTGGAGTTCATGGCAAATTGTGAGATCAAGAATGGTGGAGTCACTAGTGTAGTGAAGGGAGTGACAGTGAGTTTTGATGACAAGGAACTGGGAGAGATCTTAGGTGTACCTGCTGCAGGGTACAATGATTACAAGAAACTCAAATGGCCAAGTCTAGAGAATCTTCCTACTGCCCTTTCCATTACAAGAAAGTTTGGTGACAATGAAGAAGAGCTTGATCACAAGGCTGTATACAAAAGTGAGATGAATTCACCCCACAAAGTGTTGTTCGAATTTGTTAACAAAATTGTGCTTCCTAGACAGGAAAGGAGGCACATTGCCACATTTATGGACCTGGTCCTTATGGAATGTCTGGACAGTGGAAGGCAAATCAATTGGCCTGGATTCATCATCCAGATTCTTGAAAGGGTTCTGACTGGCACCAAAACTCATGTCATACCCTATGGGTTCATTCTCACGGTTGTACTCGCGCACTTCAAGGTACCCATAAAGACATGGGAAGTTGGCACAAGAAAAGATAACTTTGGGGCAAACACTTTGACTGCTTGTGACTATGAAGTCCACACCACTCCCAAAGAACCTGGTTCATCCAAGAAGGTACCTGTAAACAACAAAGGGTGAGCCTTAGTGCAAGAAAGTGGCTAAGGATGCTGAAATTGAAAGGCTGAAGAAGAGGTTGGCAGAAGTAGAAACTGAGAGAGATGCTCTAAAAGCTGAGCTTGCAAAAGAAAATGAGAAGAATGATGGCATTCTTCATGATATGCTGAAACTGCTTCAAGCCAAGAATCAAGAACCTGGTCCTTCCCAGCCTTAAAACCTTCCTAGCCTAGTTAGACAAACCAGTGAGCCGGATGAGATTCCTTTCGATCTTTTTGCTCATGATCCAGCATTTTTTATTTCTCTTTATGCTTTGTGGATGACTAGTATCAATGATAATCAACTGTTTTTGTGCTCTAACTGTTTGTTGATGCTTCTTAGTTGACTAATTCATTAGATTGATAAATGGTGCTTGACTCCATAATTGCATTTGAAGCAGCCCCAGTAGCCATGAGTAATTTCTATTAAAATCTGGCTATCTAACATAATTATGCAACTTTTCGATGATGCCAAAAGGGAAAAGATAGATTGTTCTTTTTATTTTGGACTATGATGTTTATAACCTAATGAACCTGGTCCTTGATGATTTGTGACTTTAAAATAGAAAGTGTTCTAACATTGTGTTGATGTTGAGCTAAGTTGACAGAGGGCCTATGCTTATGAAAAGCACTGAGTTTGTCATCATCAAAAAGGGGGAACTTGTTGGCCCAAGTGAAGTTTGTTTTGATGATTGACAAAGGAACTCAAGCATGAACCATTTCCATACACAGTGTACACAGACACGGGCAGATTCGAGCATAAGAGATGCACGTGAATGAGATAAGCTTAAGTTGTTATATCTGACATCTCCTGATCGAAAAGGTTGCATAAATGATAAGTAGAAGACTCCTTACTCGAAGTGAACATTATCCAAGATAAGGGAGGAGTTAGAAGTTGAAGATAACTAGAACTCTTCCACCAAGGAAGAGTAGCATTAGAACTCTAGTTATTTCTTATTCTACTTACTATATTTATTGTAGGATGTTCTCATTCTACAAGTACGCACAAAAGTTGAAGTTAAACGTGAGTTGAGAGCAAAGTAGCAAGGCATTTTGCAAACAATTCTTGTGTGATTCAAGTGTGCGAATCTGAAGCTACATAAACTAGATAGAAGAACCAGTTTCGAGTGTCTGTCTTTTATTCTAGTTCAATTGTAGTAGGGCTTTTTAAATTGTACCTTTCAGCTTTATCTAGAGGCAATTATATTAGGTACTCTGAGTATTCAAGTTAGGGTTAACTTGAAGTTGTCGCAACAGTTAGAGGTTGATTGCCACAACGGGGTTAGAGGTAATCCTTAGGTTTGCAAAGAGTTTTGTAAATATTGTTTTGGCTCAGTGATTTAGTGAAGTGTTGGGGAAAATCTTACTGAGTAATAGGTCGTGATTTTTTCACCTTTTGAGCTGGTGTTTTCCACGTAAAAATACTTGTGTTCTTTACTTTCCGCATTTACTATTTCCGCAACAGTAGTATAAGGAACACATAGAAGAACCAGGTCCTTCTGTAATTAGTGCGTGCGAAAATTGGACACCACACAAATCACCTCCCTCTTGTCTGGCATTGAAGTATAAAACATCAGAGTATAACCATGCAACCCAATCTACATCCTAGATATAAATTCATACTTTGGTTGGCACTGCAAAAGAAATTAGCCATAGTGGACAGACTACTTAAATTTGAAATCCAAGTCCCCCAACATTGTGTATTCTGTCACCACTCTCATGAACTATTTGAACATCTATACTTTGAATGTCCAATAGTAAAAGGAATATGGACTAGGCTGCTCAATTGGCTAGGCCACCCTAGACCTATTCAGGACTAGTAAGGTGAAGTACAATGGATAAATAGAGGTGCAAAGAGGAAATTTGGTCATTGGGCAATTGTATCTTGTGTGTTTGGCATGCTGGTTTACATAGTATGGAGGGAAAGAAATATGATTAGATTTCAAGAGGGTGTGCTCAAGAATGATAGCATTTGTAGAGAAATTATGATGCATATACATACCATAGGAAGAACAATGCAGAACTGGCAGGGAGCACTGTAGCAGCTGGATTTGTTTTCCCTAGTGTACTTAGACTCCTCTCACATGAAATTGTTTTTTTTCCTTTCCGGGTGGTTTTAAGCTGATGCAAACTGACTATATACTAGATATAGTGCTTAGAACAGCAGACTTGCTGTAATTAGAAGATAGAAGTGTAGATGGTCAGAATCTACTTGATCTGTAAAGCTTTTTTTTTTTTAATTGAATAGAAAGTCACTATTTATCACACAAAAAAAAATACATAAGAAGAAAAGGGCAACGAGGAGTAGAAAAACTTCACTATTATTTCAACTTTCAATTCACTGCTATGAACTGCCCCATGGCCAACAGAGCATCCATTACCTCTGTGGATATATAATTTAGATTTTATGGGTTCCAACTTTTAAGATTTTAGCATTGAATGCATAGTTTTTTTTTTTTAAGTTATGAGTTCAGACTTATTATTTGTGCAATTTTAATAATTTTTTATACAAAAATTTATGTTACACATTGAAAGTATCGGGTTCAAATGAACCGGCGGCCAAACACTACATCCGCTCCTGCCATTACAATAAAAAAATTAAATTAACATATCTAAATGGAAAGTTAAAAAAGAGTGACGAGTCCAAGTCTCCGTAAATTAAGTCCGTCCAAGCATATCCAAAAGAACATTTTTAGATCCAACAAACACTACCCCTTTAGCTTTAGGCCCAATCCAATATATACCACTCGATATTTTCAAGCCCAATCATATTACTAACGTGTTTCGCCGGAAGTAAAAACCAATGGCCGGAAAAGGAGAAGGTCCGGCGATCGGAATCGATCTCGGAACCACAAACTGTTACGTCGCCGTTTGGAAAGATGATCATGTGGAGATGATCACCGAAGATTGCGGTGGGAGTGAGCTCGCTCGTATGACGCCGTCCTACGTTTCTTTTGTAGAAGACCGGCGTTGGATTGGTCTCAGTCCTAAGCTTGGCATCGAAAATAACCCTACTAACACTGTTTTCGGTAAACATTTGATTCTCAGAATCTCTTTTTTTCTTTTCATTTACGTTTATTGAAATAGTGTGCGTTCTCATTCGTATACAATTGCTTGGATTTTATAGTTACATTGCATCAGCATGCAGTAGAGTACGTGATTAGTGTCTTTTTTTATTTTTGTTTTGTTTTCTTGTGTTTATTGTAGTGCTATAATTATATAAATTGTACGGAGGGCGGAGCTAGCTCTTCGGTTAAGAATTTGGTCCAATCCAACAGTTTTGCTCCAATCAGTGGGCTGGCGGACCCAGAATTTTGTGCAAGGGGTTCAATCTTAGAAGTACATAACTTTAGTCGTAAAATAGTAGTTGTCAAGTGGGTTCAACTAAAATATTTAAACAAAATTTACATAGCTTTAATCATAATTTATACATATACACAATATTATTTTTTAATGAAGCGGGTTCAGTTGAACCCGCTTGCCACCACGTGCATCCGCCACTGGCTCCAACCCCTGTATTTGTCTTAAGAAATCTATTGACTGAATATAAATTATTAATTTAGAACTCAATAACTTAAAAAGATTAGAATCCTGAACTCATAAGTTTCAAATCTTGGTTCCGCATGAGTATGATATCAGTTTATCTTTTATGCTACAATAATGGAGGATGCAGTGTGAGTATGATATTAGTTTTGATTTAGATCGTTTCTATGAGAGATCAAGTTTTGAATTTGCAACTTACTGTATACTATTTTCCTGTATAATTTTCAAATATTTAGACTTTAAATAAAACAAAAAGTAAATTAATCTAGGTCGATTTAACTTCCAAATATTGTCAAAATGATTCTCGATAAGCTAAAAGTGCCAAACAAATTTGATAGAGAGATTAGTTTGTTGATGATATATATGAAATCGATCAACTTCGTCTTATATGGTTTCACAGATAGATTTGTTTTTGAATTGCAACTTACAGTACCTTTTTTTTATAGTTGTCGATAATCTAAATTTTAATTTTAAGAGAATGAATTAGTAATTAGCTCCTATAGTTAGTCAAATTCTTTCCTATAAAACAATAAGTTGCAAAAGAAATGATTAGCTTATTCACTAATTGTACCTTAGCACATTGGCAGATGCAAAGCGCCTTATTGGAAGGAGGGCTAGTGATCCCTCTGTACAAAGTGACATGAAAATATGGCCATTTAAAGTAATTGCTGGACCTGGTGACAAGCCAACGATTTGTGTAGACTATAAGGAAGAAGTAAAGCAGTTTACTGCTGAACAAATCTCAGCTATGTTGCTTATAGAGTTGAAGAGAGTTGCTGAGAAATTCGTTGGATCAACTGTCAAAAATGCCGTGGTGTCTGTACCAGCTTGCTTCAATGACTCGCAACGTCAAGCTACCAAAGATGCTTGTGCTATTGCTGGTTTGAATGTTATGCGTGTTATCAATGAGCCAACAGCTGCAGGCATTGCTTATTTTATGGACAAAAAAGATAGTAGTACTAATGTAGGAAAGAAGAATGTGCTTATCTTTGATCTTGGTGGTGGTACTCTTGATGTTTCTGTTCTTACTATTGGAGATAATATAATTGAGGTGAAAGCCACGGCGGGGGACACGCATCTTGGAGGAAAAGATTTCGACAATAAATTGGTTAATCACGTCGTCCTGCAATTCAAGAGAAAGCACAGGAAGGACCTTACGCATAGCCCTAAATCATTAAGCCAAGTATGGACAACTTGTGAGAAGATGACGCGTGCTCTTTCCGACAATGACGAGGCAATATTTGACGTCTACGACCTATACGATGGAATTCCCTTCGGCTGCAACGTCTCGCGTGCCAAGTTTGAGGAGTTGAACACGGACCTCTTTAAGAAGTGTATGGAGCCAGTTGAGAAATGTTTGAGGGATGCAAGAATGGACAAGGATAGTGTTGATGAGATTGTACTTGTTGGTGGATCCAGTAGAATTCCCAAAATACAACAGCTATTGCAGGACTACTTTAATGGTAAGGAACTTTACAAGAGTATTAATCCTGAGGAAGCTGTTGCCTATGGTGCTGCTGTACAAGCTGCGATTCTTAGCGGAGAGGTTAGTAATGAGAAGATTCAAGATTTGCTGATTTCGGATGTCACGCCTCTATCAATAGGATTGGAAACAACAGGAGGAGTTATGACTATGTTAATTCCAAGGGACACCACAATTCCTGCTAAGAAAGAGAGGATATTTTCAACATATTCAGATAATCAAACTGGACTGTCAATTCAGGTTTACGAAGGAGAAAGAGCAAGAACAAAAGATAACAACTTGTTGGGCAAATTTGAGCTCTCTGGTATACACCCTATTCCTAGAGGTGTACCTCAGATAACTGTTTCCTTTAATGTCGATGCCAATGGAATATTGAATGTCTCTGCTGAGGACAAGACCACGGGTCAGAACAAAAAGATTACAGTTACGAATGACAAGGGTAGGCTTTCGAAGGAAGAGATTGAAAAGATGGCAAAGGATGAAAAGCAGTACAAGGCAGATGATGACAAATACAGGAAAAGAGCAGAAGCTGAAGAAGCATTGCAGGGATATACCTCCTTCATACACTTGTGGATCTTGGGCGAGGAGAATATTGTCGCGCAGCTTAGCGCAACAGACAAGAAAAAGGTTGAGGATATTCTTGAACAGGCTAATTCATGGATTAATACCAATCCATGTGCAGAAACTCATGAGTTAGAGGACAAGAAGAAGGAAATTGAAGGCTTATGTAATCCCATTTTTGTCAAGATACAGCCAGGGCCGAAAGAACAAGAGGTATGGCCTAAATACGTACATTAATGAGAGGCTTTAAATTTTTTCTTTTTTTAAAAAAACTTTGTATATATTTTTATTTATTAGTTTATTTTTCTAGCTTTTGAGATACAAATTAAAGAATTTTTTATAATTTATTTTTTTAATATTTTTTTCAATAATAATATATATAGAGAGAGAGAGAGCTAATCCATTTCTTCTCTCTTGAGACATTGTTGATCTTAGGTAAGATTTTAAATTTTTGTTTGCCACGAATGCAATTGTTATAGGAACCGTGAATATTATTCTATAAGCAATATAGGCATCTGAAAATGAATAAAGTTTTTTTATCCGATTAAGTATATATGTCAAGTAGAGTATTATTTACTATTTGTGCTATTTCCCTTAGCACTTTTGATTTAAAAATAAGTCTGAACAATCAATATCGAGTGACTACTAGTATGTTTTAAGGAATTTCTTAGATCAAGACAATATTTTTTAAGATTCTTATTGCCTAGTGATCTTAATTTTTAACATGTAATTAGAAAATTAAAAATATTTTCATACGCTTCGAGTTGTTCATATCTATTTTGAAGTTTCCTTAACCTTTTTTTATTAAAAATTATACTATTTTTTTAATTCCATTCATTTAATATTCCTTTGGTGTCATTGACATAGCAGATGAAGCATTTAATCTTAGATGGTGTTTGGCTATCGGGATAAGGATATTAATCTCGTGATAGAATATGTGATTGTATTTATTCTATTTTTGGTTATGCTAGTAGTTAATGGTGGGATAAATTATTTTAGAGAAAATACATTGTATAGCCGCTCTCAAAATAATAGCCGAAAAAATATATATTTTGGGTATATTATTTTTATATATATATTTTTATTTTATTTTTATTTTAATGTTATATACAAAAAATATATAAATTTTATACACTTTTACGGCTATAGGGTGTAAATAGTTTCGGTTGCAAGCTAAAAGTGATCTTTGCCCATTTTATTTTATACCAAAATGATATATTAGATATCCCATATAGAATATGGGATAGCTAATCTCATGGGATACTCGACACTTTGCATTATCAAATAGAATTCTATGTTTTTTCTCACCTCATGTATGAGCTTATACGCTTCGAATCAAAATATTTGCATACATGTAAATAGAAAATCAAAATATTTTTATACGCTTCAAATTGTTGATATCTATATTGAAGTTTTATTTACCTTTTTTTAATTAAAAATATATTATTGTACTTTAAAATACTCAATTTTAAAGAAAATTAATCCATAACCTAATACTAGTAAAAAATGAGGGGGCCAATATTTTGGAGCGTAAACCCTTAGAGGTCGTTTGGTATCGGGAAAAGAATATTAATCTCAGGATAGAATATGGGATTGTATTTATTTCATGTTTGGTTATGACTATAATTAATGGTGGGATAAATTTTATACTAAAATGATGATGTTACATATCTCATATAGAATGTGGGATAACATCTAGCGAGATATTCTAACTCGTGATTTAGGGGTTGTCTGATTCATATTTGGGATAAACAAACTGAAATGGAAAGGTAGCTTTACTAAGGACGATGATGCTTTTGGCAAACAGAATAGATCGAATTTTTGAAATCTCCTGCTACAAATGCTTGTGGTTTGTATAATCTGATTCGTAGCTAGTTTAAAATTTTAACCATTTTCCTCATATATTGGGCAAAAAGTTTCCTCATGTTCCTAAGTTCCTTCAGTTATGAGTAAAAAATTATTTCGTTTTACAAACATCAAAACCCTTATTTAGCTTTACTTGTTTCAATCACCATCAAGCATTATTGTTTAAAATCTTTCAAATTTCAAAATTATTTTCTATTTTTATTTTGGGTGAGAAAGCTATCTCCTTTACTTTGTTAAATGTTTTTGCACATTGTAGAGAAAACAAGGAGAAAAAACTGGATAGCAATTCGTGATCAGATTGCCCAAAATATTTATTGTCGTTTAATGGTTTAAGTTAATCAGCAAAAAATATACACATTTTTTATTCAATTCCGTTACTAGGGTGAGCTAACTCCAAAAAGTCTGTCCACAATTTGAATGGGGGCAACCATGCATGGTACTTCTCGACCCTGTCTCCGAGTAATAATTTCCTCTATAAAAAATAATTTGTGTAATATTTAATTATATTTTGTACTTACAAACGTTAGTCAAATTATATCTTAGCTTACCAATAAATAGTTTATTCAAATAATGATCTTATCAAATCATCTTTGAACTAAAAATAAATTGAGACATGAATTATTTTGTATTTAAATCAATCTAGAGTGTGAAATCTTTCAATAATCATGTTCTTATTAGTGTGAATTAAGGACATATAATTATTTTTAATAGAAAAAGGTGTTATTAAGATTTTTTACCAAATACTGCTTATTATGTAACTGTCTATTTATTAAATAATTAAGTTTCCTTGTTAGGTAATGCATTTAAGAGTTATAGTTTACCCCTTAACATACCAAAGAAAATGGATACCAAAATTAGATTCTTTATATATGGAAAAATAAATTGGAAGGTTACAACTCAAATGGGAAATCTTAAATATGGCAAAAAATGAACATGTATAGAAACTTAATTAAATTGATGGTAATTTTACTAATTTAGATCTTTACACCTACCTCTTACACTCAATGAACATTTTCTTCCCACATTAATGCACACAATCATCTCGAGATTTTACATTCAACTTTACCCTAATCGAAATTGCAAAATCCAACAATCAAAACCGGAAAAGGAGAAATTAACAAGACAATGGCGACATCTACTTCTTCCTTAGTATTATGTCTAATTATTGCTTCCTTATTGGCACCAAGTAAAAGTAACCCCTTGTCCCAAGTGTGTATCAAATCGAAAAATCCAAGGTTTTGTTTGGAAGTCTTTGGTCTAAATCCTCATAGGAGTCCTCATGAGTTGACACAAGAAGCCCTCAACTTAGCCGTGGCAAACGCCTCGGGAACAGCCACAAAGATTGACATCTTTCTAGATCGAAACGAAGACGGTAACCTAAAAGTGATATATTCATTGTGTTTGAATTATTACCAAGCGGCCGTTGATGTTTTAAAAGCTGCAGAGGAGTTTTTGATACAAGGTCAATATAGTAACGTAAACACAGCAGGAAATATAGTAGAGGAAGATGCTTCAAATTGTGAGAATGCGTTTAAAAAGGTACCAGGTAATTATGTGTCAACTCTTACTAAGGACAATGAGAACCTAGGATTTCTTGGTAGTATTGTTGTGGCTGCTGCAGATGTTCTTTCTAATTCGACATCGGCCAAAAATTAATAAATGCATGTCATGTGTTACGACAAGAATGTCAATTAATAAATGAGAAAAAAATTGTCACTTCAGATTTTCCATTAATTTCAGGGGGAACAATTATTTTTTTCTTTCAAGTTACTTGTTTAACTCCATTGTAATTCTCTTTTTTTACTTAATTAATCAGATGAAATTGTCTTTTAAATCGTTGATATTTGACCTCTTCACGTGTATGAGCGGATGCAGCCGTGCCAATTTTAAAAGCTTATATATATGTTGGAAAATTAATCCAAAATTGATGTAAGAAATTCCTAAATTGTTTAAGATTTTATATTTGTTAATTTACTTTTTTCAATGTCTAAAAGAGGATTTTTAGGTTACCACAAAATTTTAAGATCATTAAGAATTTATGAGATTCTAAATACATTATATTTCCTTCATTATATTTATATTAAATTTGTAAGACTATATGATATGGCACACTTGGTGGTTTTAAACCTTTTTTTGGAGGCATGCATTCTCATCTCATTTCTGAAATCTAGTGCTACATGAGACACTTTCTTAATAAACCCCAATAGTGTCTCATGTAAATAAAGAAGGGGACAATGGTGTAAGGCATGTGACGCTCATTTTGACAAGATGAGACTTTTGATTAAAGAGTCTTTCTCTCTCTTACAAAGATACAAACACTACTTTTTCATGTAGATTCTTGTTCGTTTTATCCCACACTCTTCCATCAAATCCGAGAATAATTCGAATATTCTGGGATTTGTCTGTCGCTCATCATTGTCATGAGAAATAATTAACTAGTTCATATTTTATTGGGTGAATCACTCATTCTATTTACTTAAATGTCATTTATTGTTATTTATTGCTAGTTGTTGCTACATTATTACTCATACTTTTTGGAACAGTTAATGCATATTGTTGTCAATCCTCCACCAGATCTGACCAACATTAGTCACCTTTTCGAAATAACATCTAGAAATATTATTATTAACTAAGTTTAACTCATTATTATATAAATTCAACTGTTTAAATCGAAAGTTACACTTTTTGGTCAAACAATTGAAACTCTTATCCTAAATATTTTCTTTTTCTTTTTTTTTTTATTTTCTTTATAAAGAAGTTCTTCAGAAAATTAACTGTAACATTAGTAAAAGGGCTTGATTTAAATAGTAACTATATATTATCGTTTCTTTATATGATCTCTTCTTTTTCTACGACTGCATATGGTTAAGGAATGATACACTTGTCTTGCATCGATTGTATAAGAGCTTCCAGAGGGGTTTAAATGGTTCTATGTTAATCCGCCCATTTTCTAAAGGTTTTGGGTTGAAACATGCTACCATTCTTTCATATATGGTATCAGAGTCAAATTTTGATAAATCTATATGTACAAACAGTTTTCTCTCCTCATCTATAGCTCTGAACTTCAATTTTCTCTCTCAACTCAGCTCATGGAGCTGCTCTAGACTATGGACTTCTTTTTTATCGTGCCATAATATTACTCCAAGCTCCCTCATTAGCATGTTGAACCTAATTTGGCTTCATCTATTCTAGGCCCACTTTTACTGAGCCTTCTCTACTTAAAAGAATAGATATATACATAGAGAGAATATACAACAAAAATATTAATATGAGTAAAACTTGTAGCTAGAATCGGATTACATATGCGGGATGGTTCTAGAGATTAATAAACACTTGTCCCTTATTGATTATCTTAGAGTTGCTTCTTTAAAGGGGTTTAAATAGTCCTAAACTACTTTTATTTTTTTTTAAGGCTATCCAGCTCCTTTAGGAGCTTGGATAGACATATATAAATAGATCAACAGCAAAATACATTGGAGGGGAACTTCACCTTACCTCTATTACTATGCAGGTTACAAAATGGTGGATAAATACATGTATGCCAGCTCACCAAAATAGCGAATTGAGAGGGCTACTAACCCCTCCTCTGTATTGCATAATTACAAGGCATAATACATAAACAAGCCCTCAAATTTGGCCTCAACTTGCATGTATGCCCTCTAACTTTGGGTGTGCACAAGTAGACACATCAACTTGTCTCCACTATGTTAGTTAAAAACTCTAACTTATAAAAGGTCATCTAGACACCTCTAGAATTTATGTGCCACATCATGATTTAAACTTTATACAAGTTAAGGTACCTACTTGTGCATACCAAAGTTAGATGGCATAATTGCCTGAGACTAAGTTTGAGGGCCTATATTAGCATCAAGAAACATTAAATTGATATCTTCTTTCTAGGCTCATGTCCAGATAAATGGTATTCTTGGATTATTTCATTCTAAATAAAGGGAATTGCAATATGTCCATTCTGTATTTTCCTCTAGCCTCCTTTCGAAGTTGTTGCGGATTGCGAAATCATGTCGTATGTGCTTTCAAGTCATAATTAGATATGATATCAACAACCTTATTTCTTACTCTATAGTAATGTGTTATTATCCTATCCTCCATAAGTTCGAGTTTATTTCTCAAATCTAGAATTATGTCAGTTAATTTTCATGAAATTTTTAAATTTTCAAGCAACCAGTTAACCAATCTAATCCAGTCTTCAAAACCAATGATTCTGCCATATTATTTATGGTAGTACCAAAAAGGATTGCATAAGCAGCCACCATTATGATTTCTATTACCCCTTCCCCCCGCGCGCGCACTAAGGCGTGGGTTGCCTTTCGTGCAGCCATCAGAATTGATCTTGACAAATCCCAAGTTTGGGGGATTCCATTTAACATAGGTAGAGGAGATGGACAACTTAGCATACTTCACTATCAGAAAAGTTCTCAGTCAGAAAGGATATTCAGTATATATATCACTGGTCCTAAACTACTAGTGTGTTTGTTTCCTAATTTCATGATGTCTTTGACTTTTTGAGTATAATTTCTTATTACTATATGTATGGGACATGTACAGGGCATCTTTCAGAATGCGGGGGGGGGGGGGGGGAGGGGGATAGCCGTCAAACAAATTTAAGTTATAAACACTAAAAGTATAAAGATCTTTCTTACAAGATCAGTGAACCGAAACTCGTAATTTTACCTTTTTTTACCAGTATATCAATTATTAATGTTTATCAAGAATTTACTTAAAATTTTATGATAAGTGATATGATTGTACACTCTTCCGAAAATATAGTAGGAAACCTGAGAGCTGACAGGGGTTTTATTTCATGAATTTCTCTTTCTTTCGTCATCTTGAGAGGTTTTGACTTATATGTGTATTCTATTAGCCTTCTAATTAAATCGTGATTAATTTTGTAATACCATCAAGTACTAAACCTACTATAGGTCATTATGGCCGAGAGACATCTACGGAGCAAAAAAAACACAAATAGACAATATTTAAGAAAAAAAATTCAAAAACCTAATAGCAGAAGGTATTTTACATGACACGACAGCTAAATAAATATATTCCTTGGCAGAAAGCTATAAGCATCAATCAATAATCACGTTTAACAAAAAATTCAAAGCATTAAGTTCCTAAAAAAACGTCCAAAGCGATTCAGTTTCCTAAGAATACGCAATACTCCTAAAAATAAGAACATATAAATGGAAATGTATTAGGAAGATAATTTTAATCCAAAAATAACTTCTTCATGTAGGCATAGTATCCCATTCTTTGAGCGAGAATCTTCTGTCACAAAAAGAATTCAATTCAATAAAAAGGTTATTTAATATTATTTATATAATATTAAATTTTAAAATTTATTTTATTGTACATTTATACATAAGGAATAATAATGGTATATATAAGCATATAAATATAAATTTTTGTTACTGTTTGTACATAAAATAGATATTGAATAATAAATAATATTTTCCTCACATATACAAAGTATAGATTTTATATAACAAATATACATAAAATATATACAAATTTCATTAAATATACATAAATTATATATTAGATACATAATACATACATCGAATATGTATAAAATTATACATTTTTTAATAATTATGCGTCAAATATATACTACATACATTAAATATATGCAAGTATTATGTATTTCTATTTGAGAGAATAATAAAAATGTGATTTTAAGAGCAACTATTAATTAGAAGGAAAATGTCATAGAAAACGTAAGCTTGGAAAGCTCTGATTAATGATGAGAGAAAATTATGAATAGATTAATATGGCTCAAAACCAATCCCTTAAACTGTGGGTTTGTGTTGAACGGTTTATGTTTAAGAAATTAAAGGCCATTAAATAAGGTGAAGAATCTTTAAAAATGTTATAACTGTATATGAATATGCTATTTTTGTAATAAAGCAAAAGTACTATAGTTGTATAAATGGTTTTTAATAACAGTTCTACCGTGTAAAAATCTCAAATATTTAAGCCTTAGATTGTTTCTTTTATATTGTTATTCATCTTTTATTTACTTCCAAGTCACGAATTTATTACCATTATGATGCAAAAGTACAATTCGAAGGAGGGTATTGCCTGGCTTTCTTTTACCTTGCCATTAGCAAATTATCACATATTTGCCATTGCCGTTGACGGAGCTCCAACATGAAGCGGGAGGGCTTTACGTGTCCAAATTATTTGAGAAAAAAAATGTCTAAATTTACCCTCAACTTTATTACTACGGTCTTTAAAATTACTCTAAAGTTGGAACTCAAGACAAAATTGAAACGTTTTCCTAACGATGGAAGTAACATAAGTAATAGAGCGCAAAGTTGCTCAATTACTGATATTGCAGGGGAAAAGTTGACTACTTTCTCTATTGAAAATGTGAGTTTCGATAGTCATATAGGCCTCTGGCAACAATATTTTGAATTTGCTTTATTACTCTCATGGAATTATGGCCTAATCTGCACCACTCATATGGCAAACGGGGCGGGGGCGGGGGCGGGGGCGGGTGCAGGGCGGGGCAGGTTTAAAGTTATGCGGGTGGGTCGGGTATATGCGTGTTTAAGAAATTTTTCTTGTTGGTCTATTTGATATTCTGCAGGTTTAAGCTAAGTGCTAACCCTTGCCACTTTTGCATTGCTGGAATCACCATCAACATTCCAGGAATTTTTCTTGGTTGGTCTATTTGATATTCCAGCATTTTATCTGCAAATTTTTCACTCTTCCCAATACTTGGTACCATTAGGCAAAGACAGAAGGCAACTTGACTGCAAGATCCACCCGTCGAAAGAAGACAAGTCGGCCAAATATTACAAAGTCTCGATATTTATCACCGATCAAGAAGGAAACCCAAAAGGACCTCGAATATTTGGTACACTAAAGAATTGAGAGAATTAAATTTTACTAACATAGTTTCACGACAGCCATATTGATACTTGTAGTGATACACCTAATCCCCAATTAATATCGTGCAGTATCTTTTTTTTTGCTAAGGAAAGGAGTAATTTATATTTAAAAAAACTAAGAGGTCTGGTTATTACATAACATAGGGGTATATATACCGCATACGATTGTCCCCAATCTGTCTTTATTGAAAGCATGTAAAACGAAGGCCAGAGGAGTTTCCCAGTATGTTATGATGTCTTCTTACATCGTTAGTTGATTGCCTGGTACGTCCATACTTTGCTAGAGCGTCAGCCACAAAGTTGTCTTCCCTACAAATATGGTTTATAGTCTCCGATCCAAGAGCATCAAGAAGAAAACTACAATCATCAAGAAGATGTGAGAATCAAGTTTGTTCAATCTTAAATAAATTATATAATACCTGCGAATTTGTTTCCACTATAATTGGAAAGAGATTTTTTGTGAAGGATAATTCCAATCCAGTAAGTAGTGCAAGCAGCTCGGCGTGTATTGCAGAATTTGCAGTCGCTTTCTGCGCAAAGCCCATAACCCATGAGCCACTGTGATCTCTAATTATTCCCCAGCACCACTGGTTTGGTGGGTCGGATCGTAAGCACCATCGACGTTTAGCTTGTATTGGCTAGTAGGTGGTGGGAACCACCTTACTGGGACTTGCAGCCATGGTTTTGGAGATGTTATAGTCTGAGTGAGTGAGAGGTATTCTGCTACTTGAATCGTGATTTTTTTGCTGCACGTAGGGGATGAGGTCTGGTTAAAGAGATTTGAACTCCTATTAATCCAAATGCTCCAGAGGATGAACGGCATTATAGTAGAGTATGGTGCTTTGAAGGAGGCATTTGGCGTTTGGATGGAAGCGTTTTTGGTGGACTTATCCTTTATCCAGTTGGCAAGGTTGTGTGGTTGGGGTATGCATAAGTTGAATAAAGGCCATAAGTGGCAGGAGTGCTTGCATACAAATAAGATGTGGTTTATGTCTTCTACACTATTTAGGCAGAATTGATAGAAGTTGATTGAAGAATTTTCTTCTGGTACAGGAAGTCTCTAGTAGGGAGCTTGTGGTGCACAAATAACCACAAGAAGAATTTGTGTTTGTTCAAGCAGTTGAAGTGCCAAAGCCAAGAGTAATTAACATGTGTGGGTTATGGCAGTTGGTTGGTGATCTGGAGTTGGAGCATATATGTTGATTTAGTAGTAAAATTACCAAGGGATGTTTGGTTCCAAAAAGATTGGTCGGGTTTGTTGGTGGAGAATGGAATAATAGTGTGGTTGATTAATTGTATAGTAGTAGGATATAAGGATAAGGATAATCTTCCCATAGTCCACGAATGGTTTGAGATAATTGATGATACTGTTAGTTGTTCCTCCATGTGTTGTAAGGGGACCTGGATCGTGTGGCGCATACAGCTATTGTTTGGGAGCCAGTTTTCGTTCCAGAGGTTGATAGTTGATCCATCCTCTATGTTCCAAGAGAGCCATGTTTGGAAGAGGCCAGTGGCTTTGGTCATGCTTTTCCGTATGTATGAATCAGTTGGCTTGGCCTGGTATATTTCTCAATGTCTATGCTGAACATATTTTGCTTGAAGTATTTTGGCCCATAAGAAGTTTGCACTCATATGGGAGTTTTTAGCTAAAATTGTCCCTTATTTTTTAGGGTAAGTCTAACTTTGTCCTTTATCTATTGCCCTGAGCACTTATTGTCCTTTAAGTTTGCTAAACTTGAGCAGGTTTAGTCCATTTAATAAAAGACCCAAAGGGAGACCTAAAAACTACCAGTGATTTCACTTTCACTGAGTCAACTGGGTAAAGAAACTTTCGGTACTCAAATTTTGCAGAACCGATGTAGTGAACCTAAACCTTTTTAACGGGCCGGGTTGACCCGGTTCCGGACCGGCCCGGACTGATGGAAGGGGGTTGGGTAGGGATGGGTTTGGGGGGTTGGTCCGTATATATTTTTTTACCAGTTAACCTGACCGGTCAAACCCGGTCAATGAAAATTACTGTTGAACCGACCGGTTGAAAAAAATAGTGACCGATCGATCACCAATCCTGGCCGGTTATCGAGTTTTTAAAACCGGGCTTAACGGGTCCGGGCACATCCGGTGAAAAATTGAACCGAAACGATTTTGGGCCTAATGGGTCGGGCCAGGTTCCGGACCTAAGGGCCCGGCCCGGCCCACCCCTTTGTCACCTTTAAGATTGTAGAAACAAGTGTGGTAATTTTAAAAAAAAATTAAAAAAATAGTCGTTGAACCGAGTCGGTCCGGTTAACCGATTCAACAGTAATTTTCATTGACCTGGTTTGACCGGTCTGGTTAACTGGTAAAAAAATATATACGGACCAACCCCCTAATCCCCCAAACCCAACCCTACCCGGCCCCCTTCCTCCGGTCCGGGCCGGTCCAGTTTACTACCGGTCTAGGCCGGTCCGGAATCGGGTCAACCCGGCCCGTTAAACAGGTTTAGGTTCACTACATCGGTTCGCAAAATTTGAGTACTAAAAGTTTCTTTACCCAGTTAACTCAGTGGAATGACTGGTAGTTTTTATACTCAAGTTTAGCAAACTTAAAGGACAATAAGTGCTCAGGGCAATAGATAAAGGATAAAGTTAAACTTAACCCCAAAGATAAGGAACAATTTTGGCTAAAAACTCCTCATATGGAAATGCCAAAGTAACAGCATAGCATAATTTTTATCAAACAGTTTTATATAGTCCCAAGTCCCCCTAGTAATTTGGGAGTGATTCCGTCTCCCGACTGGTAAGGTGGGGTTGATCCCCACAGAAAATTTCTTTGGAGGTGACAAAATTCTAGGTTGTACGTACCACCAGCTAATAATCGATGCAGACTAAATTATAAAAAAATGTACCCAACATAATGAATGTCATTAAATGAGAAAAGCAGTATAGCATTGCCAAAAGATGCTAGAACGTCGCAGAAAACAATGTAACACAATGAAATGTTGGGCTATGAAACAAAGAAAGCTATAAACTCTCCCACAACCAGGACCTCAAAGTGCTCTGTGATTCTCTTTTATGCAAAACTTTGTGCACAGCTCTCTAAGCGCGAACCCCTCTGTTAAGATTAACCATGCGACCTGATCCATCCGTTTGACTTCCCCTCGCACCTCCACCACTCTGATATCTTGAGCCTTGACCACCGAAAGTCCCCCGCGCCTGATTAGTACGGTCCCTCGATGCTTGCCCAGAAGCTGATCTACCACCTACATATCCTGTTCGGCCACCACCGCCACCACCTTGTCTGCCTTGTGAGAAGGAGAAATCCTGCCACTTACCAGCACCAGCAGCTGCAGCAGCATAATCTTGGCCGTCCCTGCGCCTCAGGGGAATGCCCTCCAATCCACCACCACCTATCCTTGATTCTGTTGCTCTTTCATTACTTTCTGCTAATACTGACAGCTTTTCCGTCAACTGGAATGCCAAAGCCTGCAATCTTGTCTGCTCAACATCGTGAAAGACCATGCATCGGGATGGTTGATCCCAGCTTGCATGAAGCTCCTCAGAAATCATCATTTTGCTCACGATGCTATGGATCTGTGAATCTGAAAGGTCAAACATCCCTGCAAGCTGATCCAAACTCAAAGAATTATAAGAAGAAGAATATGTGAAAAGATAGGTTCTCAGTGCCTCTTCCTTTATTTTGTCTCTAAGCATCTCAAGAACACTATCCTTGTTGCGTAGCAGCCTCCACACGTCAAGGGAGTTGATAACATCAAAAGCCTTTTCAAAGTTTCCTTGCTTGAGGGCCCTTGTCGCTGCCATTACATGGTCCCTCACATTTTCAGGTGGGCCGGTGAAAGTTTGCCTCTCACTCACTTCAAGCAATCTCCGGAATGTCTTACTAATAACCCTGCGCTTCATGTCATGGCTATTAGCTGCCATGTTTGGCACTTCAAGAAGCATTGCACATGTCAGATGGACGGCCTCAAGAAGCTCAAGATTTATATGCATATGATACGGCATCTGACGCCTCCTCTCCATCCGCTCCTAAAAGTGTCCAAAACATGCATAGTTTAGAAGCTTTGGTAAGAATCATAATGAAGAAATTTCACAAAAAAAACTACTCAGATAAATGAGTCAGTTGAAGGTGCAATCCGATATAAAATATATGATATTTCAGTTACTATGAATTTGTTCTGACGAATTTGGCTAAAACTGATGGAATTAATTTAAAGTTCTGCAACGTTCTTTTGATTTTACTATTCCTGGTTTACTCCCAAGCATCCTTCCAAAGAACAAGTTTTGCTAGTTCCGTTTTCGAGACATTATGTCAACAGTTAATGTCCAAAATCTTTTAAAACAACAAAAACCTCTAAACTCCCACATGTGTGAGGAATGGTTCCCAACAGGTTCCTTCTACCACACGTGAAGAAAGAAAAATAAATAACAAATGATTTAATTCTAAGTTATTCAAGTATAAGTTTTAGTTCCTTTATTTACCCAACTCTCTGTTCAGGTCCACCACCTTCACCTTACACATTTCCTCACTTCATCAAATTCTCTTCTAAAACTTTTCTTCTTATTTTGTCTTCTCTCCAAATTTCACTTTTGTCAGCATTCAACCACAAAAATGGTTCAAGCAAAGTGTAACCATATATTCTTCAAGTTCATGTCTTTAGCACTATACACCCAATTTGTGCCCTGATATGCTTCCAATTCTTTTTCTAATTTCCCATAATTTCCTTTGCCTCATAGCAATTTCCTCTTTCAGCCATCACAAAAATACAATTCCGAAGATAATATCACAAATTTCACCTATCTGTCTCTATTAGGACTTTCACTCTGCATTATTATACTGTCAAATCCTAATTGCCACACCTATCAACTCTTGGCTCTTTTCTCATTTTCAGTTAAATGGTTGGCAAGAATTACGACTTCTCACTCGCAGTAGTGGAAATGGCATGGATTATGCTAAGGATTGACTACTGAGGAATCCTTTGGCTTCTTTTTGGCGTCTTCTCTTATGAAAACCATGAGGAAACGCCACAGATTTAAGTAGAAAAAGTTACAGAGTATTGCTCTTTTACGGGATTCTAAAACTACAAGTTTAGATACCCACGTAACTCAATAAGTAAACCAACAAATAAACTGATCTTTCTTTTCGAGTTTAAACTAGAACCCACTTTCTTGTTGAACTGCGCCACACAAACACTCTGAAACAGATACTAACTACTACAATTATGAAGTACAATAAAGCAGCTAATCTCAAAACATAACAAAGGAGGAACATAAGGGCACATAATAAGAACAAATTTCTTACATAAAAGAAAAAGAATGAAAATTTTCAGCAAAGAAACCTGTTCTGGGGTCTTCTCATGATATCGACTTTGGGAGACACCTTGCGCGAGTAACTCCTTCACCCGGCCGGCAGAATAGAGTTCAGCCAAGCAGCCATGCGCTTCTGCAACAAGTGCCGCCCTGAATGCACAGAGACCGAGCTGAGCCATGGCTCTGTTGAAAAGTATCTGAGTTGAAATGTCCATGTGCTGGATATTATCTTGCAAGTGACTCATCAATAACAAGTCACGGGATACTGAAAACTCATCCAAGATAGCATGGTGGTATATATCACAGAGCATTGCACGGGCCTTGGTTCGTTCATCCCCATATTTGTATATGAGAGAAACGAGACTGTCCATCACTGTCCTGCTGTTCTCTTCAAAAGCAGGTTTCCTGGGCACAAGCTCTGGAGTTGCAACAAATGCAGTTGGACCTCTACTCTCCTCAACCACTTTGTTTTCTTCTACAGACTCTGCCTCTCCTTCTCCTTCGGTAAGCTCAGCCAACTTCCTCATAGCATCATACACTCCTTGTGGTTTATAATAAATGAATTCAACCTGTTTCAGAGCCACTTTTGCAGCACCCTTGTAGTCTCCCGCACGTTCTAAATAATGTTGGACATTTTGAGCAAGAACCAAAAATAACGGCTCATCCCTCAGCCTCTCAACATACTCACGGGTATGTGGATCAATTACCTGCAAGCTCTTGAAAAACTCTACATCTATCCTTTCAACAAAGGCAACCAAGTTTCCCCAGATCCTTATCGTCCCCGAGTGGTCTGCTCCTTTCTGGGTCTCATTTTCATCTGGCTCCACCATGTCATCAACCAAAATATTTGGGTATTGGGTCAAAACATCGAGGATGGTAAGCATATTCTGCACGCACTTTTTCCACACATTTATAGGCATGTGTCCACTGAGACTTGGATTAACGTCAAACTGGGCAGATACAACACTAAACAGAATTTCAAGCTTTTGTGCTGGAGTCTTGGCCACCTTGGTCAAGAAGGTGAGCTGTTCAACCAATTCAATCTTTCCAGTCCCCTTTCTACCCCTAGCGGCAACAATTTCCTTGAACTTCTTGTTGACCGTCTCCCAGGTGATTTGACTTGGATCCTTGAACTGTTTATCCAAAAGTTTTTCTTTCTTGCTCAGCATCTTCTCCCACCCGGTACCGCTCTCGGTTGTCTCATCCCGACTTTCATCTTCGTCATCTTCCTCATCAGACGCAGCTGCAATCTTTGTTGGGTCCTCCTCAAACTCATCTTCATCATCCTCTTCTGACTCTTCTGACTCTTCATCATCACCAGCCTCATCCTCACTCTCGGGAGGATTTTCCCTGTACTTGTTAATCAACTCCTCATACTGCTTGTTATTCTTTTTCAGTTTCTGTTTCATCGAATTTAAGGCTTTAGCATTACTACTACTCATCTTCTTCTTTGCCTCCTTATTGGCCAAAGCCTGACTCAAGAAATCCTCCAGCATCACTAGAGCTTTGATATAGAGATTTGGTGCTTTAACCGATTCTGTAATGCGCATGACCTTCTCCAGCTGCTTATTGATCTTATCAAAGCTCTCCTGCAAGCTGACCCAGTCATTAATCTTCATAGCATTCTTCATCTGATCAACGGTAGCAGACAATTCCTCAAAGCGCTTATCCTTTGCTGACCGGACAACTCGCTTCTGTCCATCTGACTCATCACTGTCGCTGTCACCAGCTGCAAGGTATCTTGACCCAGCCGCTGCAGCGGTAGTCTCAGCCGGCCCTTCGTCATCCTCCTGCTCGTAATCACTCTCCTCCTCCTCCTCGGTTTCACTATCGCCCTGCAAATACCATAGTATGAATCAATTAAATAACACCATCCCTAAACCCTTATACTTTATGCAGAATGAGCTATGCCCTACAGACTGCCATATACAAAAACAAATCACTCATTCACAGCAACTTAATTTTCTAGGCTCACTAAGCAATTCCTTCTGTACAGTTTAAGATTATATTTCACATCACACTGTTTACACAAACAAGTAAATTGCTTTTCAGCAGAATAGATGGCGAAAAGTGTGAACAAATACCCATTATCGTGATTTGTATCCAAAGGTCACTTAGACATTGAATAATTGGATTATGAAATTGCAATTCAAAACATCCAGATGCAAGTATCCATTCATTATGTTCGGGCACTTTTTACATCCAATTCAAAACAACCAGATGCAAGTACAATCACATGACAATATATTATGCCTCAATCAAAAGCTAGCTGGGGTCGGCTATATGAATCATCAAAATCCATTTAGCTCTATATAGATCAGATTCATTCCAATATTCAATAATTTAGGATTATCTATCACTAGAGTTCACATAAATTAATTTAAAAAATATATCTTTATCAATAGTTATCAAAAAAATAAAACTTTACCACTGTAAATTGGTGAATAGATTACTTTACTCATCCAAACAGAAAAAGAAAAAACTAAATCTTTAATTGAGGTGAAAAAATCATTTACCTGAGTCCAAAAACGGGACGCCATACTTCTTCAAAAAATTCTTCGAGAAACGGAGATAGAATGAGCTGCAATTACTCAAAATAAAAATAAAATATCAGATTGAGAATAAATCAACAAATGAGTTTGCTACTTCAGCGGTTTTACAAACACCAATTTTGAAGAAGAAAAGATTCGAACCTGTAAGCTGGAACTGTGGTTTACAGAAAGCTTAGCGGAGAAAGGGAAGAGGGAATGGAATTTTACAGTAAAAACCCTAGAGAATGATAAGGCTTGGTCCGACTCGGCTTTTGGGCTTCTATGGGGTGGGAATATGAAGTCACTAATTGAACAAGGCCACGGCCCAATGTATTTCGTTTTGAGAAAACTACCATCTATAGCCCCTCAAAATTTTAACAATCTATGTTTTTTCTCACTTACACGAAATGGCCCTTCGGCCCAAACATATTACATCTAATAGCCCAAAATGTCTATTTAAATATGTTTCGTATAGTGACAGTCTATTTTGTATATTTATTGTATAGTGATAGTATATTTTGTATATATTTTTGTATAATGACAGTCTATTTAATATATATTTTGTATAGTGACGGTCTATTTTGAATATATTTTGTATAGTGACAGTATATTGTATATAAATTGTATAGTGATAGTCTATTTAGTATATTTTTATATAGTAACAGACTATTTTGTATATATTTTATATAGTGACAGTCTATTTAGTATATTTTTTGTATAATGACAGTCTATTTTTGTATATATTTTGTATAGTGATAGTCTATTGTATATAAATTGTATAGTGACAGTCTATTTTGTATAATTCTCTTACACTTCCATGTTTGCCCACTAGGGACCCATTAAATCTCGTGAACACAAACTCCAGACAAACACGGCAGAATTCTCAACCCATGCAGCCCACAATCCAAAAAGGAATTTAAGTTCTATAAATTAATATAATTACATATAAATTTTAACCACTTCTGTTAGTGTAAAGATTGGTGGTTAAAATTTGCCAAAGAGCAAGAATTATCCAACTACTACGAGTTAGTATATTGAAGCATACTCTCATTTCAGAAGCATCACATTCAAATAAATCCATTAAGGAATTTCGTCGAGCAACTCCGAGGCATGACAATGAAGACTGCTAAGTGTACAAACTAACACTCACCAGAACAGTAGGTAGCTATCAACCTAAGACTAATAAACGAAAAGCATTTCTATAAGCAAATTAAATCTGTCACAAAACTAGAAAACGGACATCCGCAGACGAATTTCATCGAACAACTTAGATGTAATGACAAACTTCAAAAAACGCTGCTTTAGAGTATAATGGTTGAGGGAGAATGAAGTTAGGGTTTTGAGGAAGTGGTGGTTGTGGTGTTGGGTGAGGATGAACGGATGGTGTGATTTGAATTCTGACAGCGGCGGAGGAACGGCGGAGAAAGCGGAGGAGGATACCATAGAGAGGGGGAAGAGTGGCAGTGGTCTTGGGCTGGTCTTTCAATTAGTTTTGGGCTATAAAATGCATACTGCAATTTGTGGCTAGCGGCCGATATTAGTTTCTAACTGATGGCCATAAATGAAGTTTGCTCTTTCGTTTTCAGGCAAAAATCACTTTTCGTCCGCGGCAGAAATTATTTGTATCTGATAGCTGTAAAAATATATGACTTTTATATAATTTTTATGTATAACAAACAAAAATATATATAGATAAAAAAATATTTTTTTTATCTACTATTTTGAGAGTTGTTATAAGGTGTCATTTTCCCTTTGTTTTTCTCCTTCCTTCTATGAATACGAACCGGCGGAATACCTAAAAATTCATAAACTTGGCATGAATTATTAGTTGTACCCTTAAATTATTTGATACTTAAATACCCCCTTGAACTTGGTTATTTGATGGTCGTTACCCTTCTGAATATTGTTGGGACAAAAAGGATGAATATAGTCTCTTTTTATTTTGATTAATTGCTTCGATAGGTACAGTGTCTATTTATTATAACTATTATTTCTTTTTTATTGAGTCAAATTTGTGAAAATTTGGCTAAAAAATCATATTTTAGCCAAATAAAAAGTTATAACTAAAATAATAGAGTACTAAATGTGAATTTCTTGTTATTTTATTAGATACTATGGCTATTTATTTCAATTGTGTATTTTTATTTTCGAATCAAATCATTAAAAGAACTTGGCTATAGCTCCACTATTTTTTATTAAATAAAAAAAAGTATAGCCAAAATAATGATCTTGCAATTGTGTACTTCTCTTTTATTTCTTTGTTATATGTTATAGTTATTTTATATTAGTTGTTCTCTTTGTTATATGCTATAGCTATTTCTTTGGGGATTATCTACTCTTCATTAAATCTGATAAAGGTATGTGTGCGGATCGCAACGTCATCCCGAGTGAGAACCTCAGGACCCAGCATAGGCTCCCGATCATGGATTTGGAGATTATGAGGAAGCGAAGAAAGAGGGCTGTGTTTGGTTTACCTAGGATCAAGTGGGGAGCTTTAGCTAAAAACAGAGCTCAGGAGTTGGGTGATAAGTTGTTGACTATGGGGGCATGGAGGAGTAGTGACGACACGAGTGATATGTGGACTGCGACTTCGAATTGCATTAGGGAAGTTGCTAGATAGGTATTGGAGGTCCCGAAGGGCTCCTCTGGTTGCCGCCATAAGGGACTGTTGGTGGAGCACTAAGGTCCAAGGTAAAGTGGAAGCCAAGAAAGCGACATATTTGAAGTTTTTAAAGAGCATGGACGAGGAATAGAAGAGGACGAATAGCGGTATGAGATGGCTAAGAAGGAAGCGAAGTTAGCGGTTACTGCGGCTAAGACTATCGCATTTGAACGCTTGTATGAAGAACTTGGTAGAAAATGAGGAGACAAGAAGTTGTATAAGCTAGCCAAGATGCGAGAAAAAAAGGCATCTGACCTGGACTAAATGAAGTGCATCAAGAATGAGGAAGGCAGAGCTTTGTTGGATGATGCAATTATTTGACAGAGATGACAGACTTACTTTCATAAACTATTGAATGAAGAGAGGGATAAGAATATTCTACTGGGTGACTTAGAGCACTCCGAGAGTCGTCGGGACTTTGAGTATTGTAGTCATAGAAAAGTTGAGGAGGTGGAGGGGGCTATGCACAAGATGAGCAGTAGGAGAGCGGTCAGGTCAGACGAAATCTCGGTGAAATTTTGGATGAGCATGGGCAGGGCGGGCTTGGAGTAGCTCACTGGGTTATTTAATGTCATTTTTAGGATAAAGAATATGCCTGAAGAATGAAGATGGAGTACAATGATCCCATAGTATAAGAACAAGAATGATATAAAAAATTGCAACAACTATCGGGGTATCAAGTTACTAAGCCATACTATGAAAGTCTGAGAAAGGGTGATGAAGCTGAGGGTGAGGAGAATTGTGTCTATTTCTGATAACTAATTCGAATTTATGCTGGGACGTTCGATTACAAAAGTTATTCACCTTGTTAGGAGGTTGATAGAGCAGTATAGGGAGAGGAAGAAGGATTTACATATGGTGTTTATCGACTTAGAGAAGGCTTACGATAAAGTGACGAGGGAGGTTCTATGAAGATGTTTGGAGGCTAGAAGTATTCATGTTACATACATTAAGGCTATTAAGGACATGTATGATAGATCTAAGATTCGAGTGAGAACGGTGGGAGGGGTTCAGGACACTTCCAGTTGTGATGGGGTTGCACTAGGGGTTAGCCCTCAACCCATTTTTATTTGCTCTAGCGATCGACGCACTGGCGCGCCATATTCAAGGGAAGGTGTCATGATGCATGTAATTTGTAGATAGCATTGTACTTATTAACGAGACGCGAGGCGGTGTTAATGAGAGGTTAGAGATTGGACGCAGACCCTGGAGTCTAAAGGTTTCAAATTGAGTATGACAAAGACAGAATAGTTGGAGTGCAAGTTTCATGGTGTGACTCCTGTAGTGAACGAAGACGTTAGTCTTGATTCATAAGTCATACCTAGGAGAGAGAGTTTCAAGTACCTTGGGTCAGTTATACAATGGAATGGGGAGATCAAAGAGGATGTCACACATCGTATTGGGGCGGGGCGGATGAAATGGTGGCTCACTTTTGGTATTTTTTGTGATAAGAATGTGCCATCAAAACATAAAGGTAAGTTTTATAAAGTGGCGGTCAGACAGACAATATTGTATAGGGAAGAGTATTGGCCAGTCAAGAACTTCCATCTCCAGAAGATGAATGTGGCTGAAATAAGAATATTGAACTAGAAGTGCAGGTATACCAGGTTAGATAGAATTAGAAATGAAATTATTCCGGACTAGGTGGGCGTGACCCCTATGGAGGACAAGATACGGGAGGTGAGACTTAGATGGTTCGGGCATGTGAAGAGGAGAGGCACAGATGCACCAGTAAAAAGGTATGGGAGGTTGGCCTTGGAGAGCATAAGGAGAGGTAGAGGCAGACCGAAGAAGTATTCGGGAGAGGTGATTAGGCAAGATATGGCGATGCTCCAGCTTACTGAGGACATGACCATGGATAAAAAGGTGTGAAAGTTAAGAATAAAGGTAAAGGGTTAGGTAGCCGAGTGTCCTTATTTGTAACAATAGCTTTAGTACATTACTTAGTATTAGTCATGTGTTTTCGTACTCCTAGACTTCTGTTATTACTTGTTGTTACTTTTGTTTCGGTTTTCTGATTGTGTTATCGAGTGTTAGTTTTATATTTTCGCTTCGATTTTTTAATTGGTCTGCTTGTTATTGCCCCTTCCTTTTATCTTTCCTGAGTCGAGGGTCTACCGAAAATATCCTTTCTGCCTTCTTAAAGATAGGAGTAAGGTTTGCGTACACACTACCCTCCCCAGACATCACATATGAGATTACACTCAGGCTTTCTTTTGTTGTTATTGTTATTGTTATTGTATATCGTTTTGGGCAAAATTTGTAAAAAAAAAATACTTTCTTAGAGCTTCATAATTTAGCTAAATAAATTTTTTAGCCTAAATGATAAAGTTCAAATTATGTATTTTTTGTATCATTTTTTACACATATGACTATTTGTTTTAACGGTGCATTTCTTCATTTCAAGATAAATTTTAAATGAATTTAACTAAAGCTTCATCAATTTTATCCAAATAAGTTTTTTTTACCTAAATTATGGAGTTCTAGCCAAGATGAGATTATTAATGGGATATCGACTATTAAATACCCAAGTTCAGGGGAATACTAATTAAAATTATAAATAGTTTAAGGGTGTAACTAATAATCCATACCAAATTTAGGGATATTTTATTTTTAGTATATAAAGCTACAAGTTATTTGGACTTCAGATTTTATTTTTACTTTAAATATAATATTTTATTAAAGTTACTAATTAAATCCTCTTATAAT
Source organism: Nicotiana tomentosiformis (assembly GCF_000390325.3). Classification (NCBI taxonomy): domain Eukaryota; kingdom Viridiplantae; phylum Streptophyta; class Magnoliopsida; order Solanales; family Solanaceae; genus Nicotiana; species Nicotiana tomentosiformis. The sequence goes on from NC_090813.1 coordinate 178,881,110, forward strand.
TTATTATTTGCATTATTTGATCAATTGTTATATAAAAAGAAAAATAATCATTTTATCTAACAACCAAATATGGTGAGATTATTACGTCATTTCTCATTTCTATTTTGCCTTCATTATTCTTTAAGCTCCTCCTTTTGGTTAATACTAAGGTTACCTAAAAGGACGGGACGGTCCGACCTATCCCGGTCCTATCCCGACCCGTCTTGTGTTAGTGAGATGGGATATAGTGGGTAAAGCGACGCGAGATGGGACGGATCGTCTATTTTGTCCCGATGGACCTGTCTGGTAATGGCTCGGTCCCGGCCCGACAACCCACAAAATATTTTTTTTTAAATAAAGCAGGTTAACCAACGACTTTATTTTCAAAAATAACAGTTGGCAATGGTTAAAAACGTCAAATCCCCCTCCCCCCCAAACTTTTAATTTAACTCTTAAGTTTATTAATTTGTACTTTGATCCTATTTTAACTAAAAATACCCCCATTCTTTTTTTTCACACGAATCTTCATTCTCTTTCTAATCTCTTACTCTCTTTTTTTGGTTAAAGGGAATATATATATATATATATATATATAAAATAAAACTAAGAATTACATTGCAGATTACTGTCTAAATTGGGGTACTGCAGTTCCCCTAAAATGGCCATATTTCGTTCAATTGTATCACTATTACATGCCCAAAAATTCCTAACTACTTCAGTTCCTAGGATGTCTGCCCAAAATACATCATTTGCAAACATCGGAGGAACTGCTAGCATGGCAGTTCTACCCAAAAAAACTTAAATTTGGTGCCTTTTTTGCCGTGCATCGGCCACTCTATTCTGTTCCCTAAGGTTGTGCCTCACCATCACCTTGTCCATCCATTGCATTAATAACCCGCATTCACAAATCATAGGATCGTAAGTTGTGTTGCTTATGAGTAGCTTTTTTATTACTTCAGCCGAATCTGTATTTATGTCTAGTGGAATCCAGCCATTTTGTTCTACTAGTTGTATGCCCTTTAGCAGTGATTTTAGTTCTGCCATGGTGTTGGTGGTATGTGGTATATTTTTCATATACCCCATAATTCAATCCCCACTATGATTCCTGAATACTCCACCAATTTCTCCAATGACTGGGTTGCCCTTGGCAGCCCCATCCGTGTTGAGTTTATAGTGGCCCCTCCTGGGGGGTTTTCATTTAACTCTGGTATGGAATGGCCTCCTGATAGCACCATTTTGTGCCAACATATAGTACTCTGTTGCTTTGGAGATGGTGTTATTAGCACTGGTGTTATCTCTTTTATTATTGAAAAGGTTATGGTTTCTCACTAGCCAGATGTGCCAAAAACAAAAAGGAATGATGTTCTCCTATGGGATGATGTTGTTGAAGGAGAGCTTCTTCAGCTTATTCCATGTTAATGACCATAGTTGAGTTGAGAATATGGGATTCAATTGTTGACTTTCAGTAAATCCCTTGGCTAGTATTTCATGCCAGAAGTTGGTTACATTGGGGGCATTCAAAGAAGAAATGGTTACTGGTTTCAGGACTTGCTGAGAAAAAATAACATTAAGGGTTGCAATTAACCCCAATTATGTGCAGGAAAGCTCTAGTAGGTAGCCTATCTTGAGCAAGTAGCCAAATAAATTTTTTGATTTTGTTAGGGACTTTTAACTTCCATATCCAAGTGAAGTTGACTTTCTCTTCTTTCCACAAAATCTGATTATTGTTGCTAAGGAAGGTATAGGCTGATTTGGTGGTGAAAGACCCACTTGGAGTCAACCCCCATATTAGCATGTCTTCCCTGGCAGAGTTGGTAGGGATGAAAGTTGATTTGATTAGGTTAGTAATGTTCTCAGAGATGTCTATAGATATGGAAGAGAGATCTAGTTCCCAGAATTGTAGACAGTGTCCACTTTGTCAGTTATGTCATTAGGAGTTAGAGGGCCCTCAAACATGTTTCTAATTGCTGGCTGGTTTGGGATCCATGCATCATTAATGAAGATCACCATGTTTCCTTTGTGGACAACTCATCTACTGGCCTTATTGCATGTATCTCAGCCCTTGAGGATACATTGCCAGATTAGAGATTTTGGCTTATTGGGGTATGGTTTCAGTTATAGTGCTTCAGGACTCTAGCCCATAAACTGGAGGTGTTATGGTAGATCCTCCAAGCCAGCCTAGCATGGGATACTTTATTTTAAAGCGCAGCTTTCTGTAAACCCAGCCCTCCATAGGACTTTTGCCTGATGACTTTGTCCCAGCTAACCAGTACAATTTTTTCTTGTTTGGAGTTGTGCCCCAGATAAAATTTCTTTGAATTCTGTCAATTTGTTTGGTAGTCTTGGTAGGCAATTTAATGTATTACATAATATGGATTGAGATACTACTAAGAGAGGACTTGGCAAGGATGATCCTTCCAGTCATATTTAGACAATTTATTTTCCAGCCATCCAGTTTGGATTGCATATTATCAATTATGAACTGGAAGTTAATACTAGTGGGTCTCTTATGGAACATAGGGAATCCTAGGTATTTCCCAAAGGATGTTGTAGCTTGGATTGATAGGGCATTTATGAGGCATTCCATTGTGTCTTGCCTTGTGTTAGAGGAGAAAAGAACCTTGGACTTAGTGAGATTGATTTTTTGGCCAGAATCCTCATTGAATGCCTACAGGATATAGTAGATTATGGTGCAGTTTCTAATGTTTGCTTTTGCAAAGAGGTTAAGGTCATCAGAAAAGAATAGATGAGAAATTTTTGGGCCAGACCTACTGATACTAATAGGGAGCCATTGTTTGTCCTAAACATATTTATCAATTGACCTGGAGAGCCTCTCCATACACAGAATGAACAGGTAAGGGGAGATTGGGTTCCCTTGTTTGATTCCCCTAGAGGGTTTGAAGGTAGTTGTTTTGCCCCTATTCACTAGGATGGAGATGTTTGTTGAGCTAATGTAGGACATTATTAACTTAGTTAGCCCAGGAGGGAAGTTGAAGGCATGCAGTATGTCCCTAATAAAGGACCACTCCAACCTGTCAAAGGCTTTCTCTAAGTCAATTTTGAGAATCATATGAGCATGGTTCCATTTCATTTTTCCAAAATGAGTGATGTATTCTTGGACAATGATGGCATTATCAGATGCCCTTCTATTGGATAGGAAACTAGCATGGCTAGGGCCAATTATAACATATAGAAGGGGCTTGATCCTATTGACAATGATCTTAGTGATGGTCTTGTAGATGGTGTTACAAAGCCCTATTTGCCTGAAGTTTTTGAGCATGGTGGCTTGGGGACACTTGGGAATGAGACAGAGGAGAGTTTGATTCATGGTCTCATCCATAGAGTGTGTGTCAAAGCATTGCTTGTTGAAGTCTACTACTGAGTTCCCCACAATGCTCCAGTACTTTTGGTAAAAGAAGGGGTGAAGCCCATCCAGGTCTGGTGCCTTGAATGGCTTAAAGGAGAAGATGGACCTTTTGATTTCATTAACCTCAAGGGACCTATCCAAGCTATCTCTTTGATAGTTTCGTAGGATATGGGTCATGTCCAGATGACTAGTAGTAGAAATATGAGCTTGTGTGTATGAGGAAGTGTAGAGGCTCCTGAAGAAGTGCATTATAGAGGCCTTAATGTCCCTTTAGTCATAGAGCCAGTTTCCACTCTCTTCTTTGAGGGACATGATGTTGTTCCTTCTTCTCCTATTAAGGGTGAAAGTGTGGAAGAATCTAGTGTTGGCATCACCTTCAGTTAGCCAATTGACCCTTGACTTGAGTTTCCATAAGTCTTCCTCATTCTTGAGGATGGAGTCAAGTTCTCTGATCAGGTTACTTTCTAAGTTTAGCAGGTAATTGTTGAACTGGTAGTTTGGTGATTTTTGGATCCCGGTAATTATGGCCAGGATCCTTCTCTTTTTGTGAAAGCCAAATGTGTGCATGTTCCACTGGGTCACAAGGCTTTTGAATGTTTCAGTTGATTGGATTAGAGGGAGTTATTAGTGAAGGCCTCATTAATGATACTAGGAAAAGAGAGGTGGCTAAACCTGAAGGGTCTGTTTGAATTATTGAAAGAATCCCCCATTAGCATTATTTGAACATGGCAATAATCTGAGTAGGTCCTAGGGAGGTGATTAATAGTAGCCTCAGGGTAATGGAAAATCCAACAGTCGTTAGCAAAGCACCTATCTATCCTTTCTAGAATCAGACTACTCTTATTCTTGTATCTTTTGTTAGTCCAGGTGAATTTACTGCCTTTGTAAACTAAGTCAGCTAGTTTGCATTCATTAAGGCAGTTCCAAAATAGGTTACTACGACTTGAGTTAATGGGGTTACCCCCAAATTTATCCCTAGCTTTTAAGACTTCATTGAAGTCTCCGCCTACAAACCAGCTCCCAATATTGCTTTTAGAGATAGTAACAAAACTTTCCCATAACAATTTCCTATCAGCTAAAATGTTGCTAATATAAATAGTTGAAAATAACTAAAGGTTGGGGGATGGGAGTACCTTTACCATGGCATGGATGCCCTGATGGGTAATGGATACCTCATCAATAGTAACACAATCCTTTTTTCACATTATGACTATCCTACCAGACAAACCAACAGCTAGAGACTGGATAAGCATATCAAAATACAGCTCCTCCGTCTGCTTTTTATGATCAGCCATCTTAGTTTCTAACAGAACCAGCAGCATTGGCTTGTGAAGCTAAACCATGTCGAGGTAGTGTCTCCTGAACTCCACATTGTTTCCACCCCTAACATTCCATATGATGTAGTTCATCAGGGGTGGTTGGCGATTGAGAGGCTAGTTTTTGTGAGGCTTCTCTATTCCCTGAGAGACTTCGTTGGTTTCTTTTGGTTCCTTTTCTTCATGCTTAGGACAAGGGTTAAATTGAGGAGTGGTTTGGTCACACCCTGGGTGTGGTAAGAGACCAGACTCAGACCACACTTGGTCATGGCTCTGGGATACAGCAACATAAGCACTTCACTGCTCTCCACACTAAACTTGATTGCTCTGACTGAGTCAAGTAGGAGAGAGTCTGTGGGTAGGGGTCGTAGGCTGTTCCTTCCATTTACGGTGGGCTTTTCCTTTTTAGAAGGTCTAAGGCTTTGTTGATTTCCCTTGTCATGTTTCCCAGTGGTGGTGACTGGTTCTTCTCTACAGGAATAGAAGGTGATGGAGTTTGGTAGGATTGGGGCTCGATAGTTACAAGCACCGAAGACGCTGTTGGGTCCTCCATTCCCGGGTCTGGGAAGAAGGGGATTGACTGGAACGCTTGGGAGATGAGGGTGTTGAGCATTGGTGGGTCCAGATTAGGTTGCATGTTGCCATTGATTGTCATGGGCATGGGCCAAAGGCTGCCAAGGCCCTGTTTAGGGTGTCCATCGTTACCCTCGCCAGATGCGTAGGGTTTTGGACAATCAAGGTTACTGGTTGATTTACCATGGTGAAATTGTAGGCTAGTCCTTGTCCTTAAAGCGCCACTTCTAGCCACGATGCCGGTGAGTGGTCCAGTAGCAGTGGAAGCGACGTCACAATGGTGGGTGGCGGCTGGGTTTTTTCCATTTTTGTGTTTTTTTGTTTTACCTCTTTGGGTAATGGTGGGGGTTATGTTAACGAGCCGGCTTATAATGGTGTCGTTTGGTGTCAAATCTAGATCAGTGAAAAGGTCGTCAGTTAATGCATCTATAGAAATGGATTCAGAATTAATGTTGTATCTGTTTGAGTGGACTGAAGGTGTCATGCCACCTGAGATTGGGTGGGTTCTCAGGTGAGGCACTTGAGTGTTCATGGAGTGTGGTGAGTTTTCCCCATTAGAGTACTCTGCTGGGAGGGGAGTAGGGGGCGCAGAGGTATTTGGGTAAGGGTAATTTTTTGGACTGGGTGGTTCCAATTATGTATGGACCCCAGTTGTTGATTTGGTACTGGCGCGGTGGCCCATGGCCACATCTTTAGCAGGGCATGTGTCTGAGGTTGGTCTATTGGTAGGGGCCTCCTGGTAGGCATCATTAACGGGCCCAGTTGGATTTTTGTTATCAGCTCCCTCAGGCTCCATTCCCGCCTTGCATTTGGCATTGTACTTGGGTTGGGGCCGCATGTGTTGGTCTATTGGGGAGTGGGGATGGGATTTTGTTTATCCACTGGACCACTGGGCCTATTGTAATTTTTTGACTGCGTATTATTGGACTTAGAATTATATTGAGAAGTTTTGGTTTCCAGAAACTTATCCGAGTTTGCATCGAACATTTTTACTTGGATCTTTTGTGATTTTTATGCATGATGCTGAATGTTTTCTTTCATCTAGGGAAGGTGACTGTCTTCCATCCATCGTCCTCTCCTTCCTTAGTGTTTGTTCTTGAATTTTCAAGGGCTTCTTGTGACAATGGTAGTTGTAATATTTTGAAATTATAATTTTTTGTTGTGTGGCCAACTCTTTCACATGTTGTACATAGCGTACCTTCACCTTCATAAATCACTGCTTTTTTATGGTCACCAATGATTACTGATATTTTCATTAGGGTTTCAAGGGGTACTTGGATACAGATGCGTGCATATCTTCCTATCAACGGGGAAGAGGTGCATGAATCAATTTTGAGTAGCTCGCCCACTTTTATACCAACTTTTTCTAATATTTCTTTGTCATAAAATTCTGTTAGTAGTTAGGGTAGGCAAATCCATATGGCTGTGGAAGACATAGTAGCTTCTTGTGGGACAAATTTTGGTCCCATTTACATACTGATAGGAAATTCCCAGAGATGAACCATGGCCCTAGGTGTAGTGCCTTTGCCATATTTTCCTCTAGACTAAATTTGACAATAAAGAAGTCACATCCTAAGTCAATCAAGATTAACTGTTCGGATGGTTTTCATAGGTCAATTAGTTTAGATCGAAGGTAATGGTGAGACATTCTACGACCAAAGACCTTTATGATTATTGAGAAGCGCCATGGTTGATATAGGTGATTCTTGTCTTCTTGTGAGAGGGCGATTGGGCCTTCAATATTTTTTCCTTTATCATCTTTGATGATTTGGGGGGCATCCTCGTCGTAGTACTCTGTTTGGCTACTGCTTGCTTGTCAAGAAGCATTTCCTTATAGGAGTGTGGTGTTGTTTCTTCCACAACCATTTGGCTATTTTGTCTGGTGGTTCCGGTGGTATAATTGATGGTGTAGTGGTTGTGTCCATGAAGGTATTCTTAGAGAGAGGGGAGAGTTTCTCTGTCTAAATAAAATTTCTAATCTCTTATATTTTATCTATATTCTTATCTCAATTTTCTCACAATCAACTACGTTTCAAGTATTTGGGCAAATATTTTGAGCAAGTTTCAAGCTTCAAATTAATTCGTCAAGTATTTGGAGTAATTTTTTGGACAATTTCTTCAAGTTTAAATATTTAATCACAGTGCATTCATTCCATCTCTTAATTTTTATATTTAAGCTTTGCGTATTATTTTAGTGTTTAATAAAATACCCCTCCCCCCTCTCTCCTCCCCCAAACTTTTAATTTAACTCCTAAGTTTATTAAATTTTACTTTGATCTTATTTTAACTAAAAATATCCCCATTCTTTTTTTCCCCACACAAATCTTCATTCTCTCTCTAATCTCTTACATTCTATCTATATTCTTCTCTCAATTTTCTCATAGTCAACTACGTTTCAAGTATTTGGGTAAATTATTGGAGCAAGTTTCAAGTTTCAAATTAATTCGTCAAGTATTTGTAGCAATGTCTTGGGCAATTTCTTCAAGTTTATATATTTAATCACGGTGCACTCATTCCATCTCTTAATTTTTCTATTTAATTTTTGTGAATTATTTTAGTGTTTACTTTTTGTGTTTCATTTTCGTGTTTCATTTGTTTGTTTACTTTTCATATTTAAATTATGGCTTCTAAAAGAGTATTTGACATAACCAACTCATTTTTAAAAAGTAGTAAAGGTGCTAGTTCTAGTAGTAATCTAAATCCTCTTGCTAGAGTTAGAAAATATATAAAGGGTATGACTCATATTGATGAAACTTCCTTTACCCATCCCCTCGGATTTTATGATATTAAAACGAAAGAACCACTAGATCATAAAACCTACAAAGATAATTTGGCAATGATATTAATTTTAATGAAGAAGAAGAAAATAAGGAAGATGAACTAGATGAAACACCCACTAATCTAGCAATACAAGCTCCAACTTAAAAGTCAATCTTAGTCTAGAGATTTATCTCCCCTTGTATCTCCTGTAAGGGATAAGGCTAAGGCAGAACGTACGAGAACATCACTTGTATGCAATTTTTTTGAATTAAGTAAAGTCGCTTCAGTTGCTACTTGTAAAAAATGTAAAGCACAATTTGCACATGGTACGCGTGAAAATCGGGTGGGACTAGGGGTTTAACCAGACACTTGCTTGGTAAACACAATCCTATATGGATAAAAGTTCAAATAGATGCGATAAAAATATCAGATCCTCGCAGCAGTTCTGCCGCTCCTACTGGATCTGGCGGGGTTTCTAACTATGTCCAACAACAGTTTTACTCTATTACTGATACTATACTACGTCTCTATAACAAAGATAGAGATCGTGAAAAATTAACAAAAGTGGTCGATGTCTTTGGCTTACCTTTTACTTTTCGTTCTCACCCTAATTTTGTGCATTATATACAAAAAACTTATAATTCTATTTTTCAAGGTTTTCCTAAGACCACAGTTAGAAATGATATTTTTAAATTTTAAAGTGACTATCTTTAGTACATATGTTGTGTATTTTACCACTTAGATTGTAATGTGTCTATCAATCACATCTGATATAGGTCGTAGTCCTAATGGCAATGATTATTTAACTGTTACATGTTATTGGGTTGATCAATACTGGAACATGCAAAAACGTATTATTGATTATAAATTTGTTGATTCAAAATACACTAGAGCATATATTACAACTATCGTTCTAGAAATACTTCAATTTTATGGTTTTATTCATAAAGTTTTAACTATCACATTAGATAGTATTGTTGTTAATACCACTACAGCAAATAGCTTAAAAGCTAGAATTTGCGCAATTAATGAAGAAATTTTTCGTGTTAGATGATATAAGGCCCCGTAAAATTTCACCAAGGGATTCAAGTTTTGTGGTGCTGAGGTAGGGTGATGTGTACGGATGTAACAAGGTACATATTTTTTAGGTTGAAGAATGCATCGAGGTATTGGTAGAAATTATTTTGCTGAAGGGCCAGTTATGCGGTCAGATTTACGATCGCAGATCCATTCTGCGGGCCGCATATCCGTCGCAGAGTTGAGCAAAAAAATAGTTGAATTTTGAAAGTCGTTTTGCGGTCCATTCTGCGATCGCATATCCATTTCGCGGTTAGCATTTTCCATCGCAGATTTGGCATGAAAAATTTTGTTGGATGATTCTGCGGTCCATTCTGCGGCCGCATAAGTGGTCTGCGGACTGTAGACATGTCGCAGACCGGTCCAGACCAGCGCAGTTTTTGGCATCATTTTCGCGGCCCATTTTGCGGGCCGCATATCTGTTATGCGGTCTATTCTGCGATCTAAGACCTGAGTTCGGAGGGTCCATTTTTCTATTTTTATAACCCGACCCCATTTTGATAAATATCATTTGGGGCTCATTTTGAAATAAATTTCTGGTAAAATTTGAGAGAGGTAAGAGTATTTTAGAGAGAGAAGAGGAAGGCCTAGCGTTCTAAGCACCCATTCTTGTACCAATCTTCAAGAATCAAGGAAGCCACTCACTAGACCACCATCTATCCGAGTAAGTTCTTATCCTACATCATTCATGCAAATTGTTTAGGGTTTAAGTAGATTGTGAAGTTCGAGATATGCCATGCATGTGCCAATAAGTGGTAGAATGTGAGGTTGTTGAACTATTTTGGGTAGTATCTTGTTGAAATTGCGAGGGAGGAAAGGATCACCATTATAGATCTTTGTAATTAATCTTGCATAATAGATGTTTGACAAAATTCCTAAAAGAGCTATATCACGAGAATCCATCCAATTAATATTTAATTTTTTCTATCTTCCTATAGATTGAATTTGCTAAGAGTATTGGGACATTGTAGTAACTTAAGGAAAGCTCAGGCAAGGTATGTTGGCTAAACTTCTCTCTTGGAATCGAATTCCATGATGTTCCGTAAGTTTCAAACATGACTGGCCCAAGTTCCTAATTCTCATGTTCCGAGTTATTCCGTATAAACATTACTTTTCCAAATAAACTTATGTTGAAAGATATGTACTAGAAATATGTACCGAATGCTCTTATCGTATTGTGCTCTCCTTCGGGAATGTATTCAAATGTGACCAATGTATCGGAATATTATGATTTCAATCATGTTTTTAATTGCAAGTTGTTATGCCCAATTGTGAAAGAAAACTCAATGTGCCTAAGACCCCTATTGTTCATAGTCATGCTTAAGGACTTGATCCCAAATGCTTTTACTGTTGATGACCTACAAATATTCTTGAAAGTGAAAGAACTAATGTGGGATATAAAACGTGGCCATAGTTGTTGTAGCTAGTGCTTTTGATTTGAAGTCGTATTTAAATCGTAAATTACCATGCCCTCCTTTATAAATATTTCCAAGGTGATTTGAGTTCTTACGTACTCAAGAGTTGAAATTGTGTATTGCCCTTTTGTGAAGAAGTATTTAAAAAGATACGGTATAGTACTCGCTTATGATTTTTAACTTGTGTTGTGATTACAAGTCATTGTGCTCCATACTTTGAAAAGGGATCTAATGTATTTAAAGCTTTCATTACTAATGAACTTAAAGTTGTGATTTCTGAAATATTATATATATTGATGTTTATGTTGATGATCCTTGAAAGTAAAGAAATGAAAGCCTGAAATGTGAAATACGACCACCGTGCCATGAAAGAAGAAACATAAGTATGGCCAAGAGGGCCGATGAAATAATAATGATGATGTGAATGGTTGAAGTTACTAACGAGGCTATATGTAGTGTGAAAGTTAACGAGGTGAATATAACTTTTGTTTTCCTAGTGTGCAAAACAAAAATATTTTTGGGAGTATCATTAGCAAACCGAGGAAGGGTGGGTCATAAGGCCCACACCCGAAACTACACGTGCCAGTTTAGGGGTGGATTGTGACTATTCCCCTTAATTGGGATGATATTGAAATATTGAGATGATTGTGATTATTTTTCTTAATTGGGATGAGATGATATTAGCTGTGAATTGGAAAGTCAACCAACACGGCATATGTGGGAAGGCGGCCTAGCCGGTCGGGTGGAGATCGGACGCCATGTTGCGTACATGGTGGTACTACTCTTGGTAACACCTTTTTTTCACATTACATGTCAAACCACATTGTCCGAGGGGAGATGGCCTAGCCGATCGGGCATGATCGGACTTCGTGCTAAAAATACGATGGTATATCGGTGCTAATGATCTCCCAACCAAATATATATATATATATATATATATATATTTTCGTATTTTGAAAATTGTTATGTTTTAACTTGGCATTTGGATATCATTGATTGTTATTTGTTGCTTCCATGGTGTTTCCCCTTATGATATTGGCGTTCTATTTCGAAAGAGGACATTTAGCTTTACATACTAGTATTATTCCACATGTACTAACGTCCATTTTTGCCCGGGGCGCTGCATCTTCAATGGATGCAGGTGGTTCATCAGCGGGCAGCTTTGGTCCTCATTAGCAGTCACTCTCTATTCAACAGGTTTTGGTGAGCCGTACTCTGTTCTGGGCCTTGTGTCATTTGACGTTGTAATTTGAGCTTTGAGGTATAGTCAGGGCCTTGTCGCCGACACTTCCATTCTTCTCTGTTGTTGTACTTAGAGGCTCCGTAGACAGTTTGTGAGTGGTATTTGATGTTGGGTAATGAACTAGAAGTGTTGGTATGTGGCAAACATGTTTTTCATCATATCTATAAACTTATAATATTTTGGAAGTCGTAAATGAATCTCTTTTGAATAATGGGAAAAGAATGGGGAACACTTTGACTCTTCTCATGTTTATCTCTTGTATTGATTCTTATATTGTTAATGGGCAATGTTGGGTAGAAGGCATCTAGTAGGCTTGCTTAACCGGAATATCTCGGTTGAGCGTCGGTCACGCTACCCGAGGTCGGGGCGTGACAGATGAACTTGGTTGTAAATAATATATGATAAGGTCATTTCTAATTTAGCTTATCTTTGAATATTGAAGAATTGTGAAGAGCATATGTTTCCAACTTGTTGACTCAAACTCTTGCAAGGTAATCCTATAGTTCTGGTCTACTAAGTATTTTAATTTGTTTGGTAATTGATTATTTTAAATTGTTTGACAATTACTTCTTTGTTGGGTCTATTCTCAATTTCTATCTTGTCTTTAATTTTTTCAATTCCGTACTTAAATTCGTATCAGTTACTCCAACCATTGTCTTAAGGTTTTGGGTTGAAATACACATTCTTTCATATTATGGTATCGGAGCAAAGCTTTGGTAGACCTGTTTGCGACAACAGTTTTCTCTCTTCATCGATAGCTCTGGACTTCAATTCTCTCCTTCAATGTGTCCAATTCTTTGAGAAAAAAGATCTAAATTTACCTCTAAACTTTTGATTATGACGTCTAAAGTTACTCTCATTTGGAGTTCAAGGCCAAAAGTGACTTTCCTAACGACGGGAGTAACATTTGACAAAAAGTTTAATAGATCAATATTGCTTAATTTTAAATAGTTCAAGGGCAATTTCAATAGATATTCATAAGAGATATTTTAAACTACTGTACAGTCACATTGGCCTCTGGCACAATCAGATTTGAATTTGCTTTATTACACTCGTGAAATTATGGCCTAATCTGCACCACTCATATACAGGGAATTACGGTTTTCAGCCTCTGATTACTTCCTGAAAAAACAACTTTTTCCATGCCTGCTGCTAATGATACTTGTAGTGATACACCGAAGAATAAAAGAAGAAACAACTTTGAAGGTGACAAAATTCTAAGTTGTACGCACCACCAGCTAATAATCGATATAGATTCAATTAAAAAAGAATGTACCCAACATAATATGTCATTAAATGAGTGAAGCAGTAAAGCATTTCCAAAGGATGCTAGAAAGTCGCTGAAAACAATGTAACACAATGAAACGTTGGGTTATGAAACAAAGAAAGCTATAAATTTTACTACAACCAGGACGTCAAAGTGCTCTGTGATTCTCTATTATGCAAAACTTTGTGCACAGCTCTCTAAGCGCGGACACCCCTGTTAAGATTAACCATGCGACCTGATCCATCCATCTGACTTCCCCTCGCACCTCCACCACTCTGATATCTTGAGCCTTGACCACCGTAAGTCCCCCGCGCCTGATTAGTATGGTCCCTCGATGCTTGCCCAGAAGCTGATCTACCACCGACATATCCTGTTCGGCCACCACCGCCACCTTGTTTGCCTTGTGAGAAGGAGAAGTCCTGCCACTTACCAGCACCAGCAGCTGCAGAAGCATAATCTTGGCCGTCCCTGCGCCTCAGGGGAATGCCCTCCAATCCACCACCACCTATCCTTGATTCGGTTGCTCTTTCATTACTTTCTGCTAATACTGACAGCTTTTCCGTCAACTGGAATGCCAAAGCCTGCAGTCTTGTATGCTCAACATCGTGAAAGACCATGCATCGGGATGGTTGATCCCAGCTTGCATGAAGCTCCTCAGAAATCATCATTTTGCTCACGATGCTATGGATCTGTGAATCTGAAAGGTCAAACATCCCTGCAAGCTGATCCAAACTCAGAGAATTATAAGAAGAAGAATATGTGAAAAGATAGGTTCTCAGTGCCTCTTCCTTTATTTTGTCTCTAAGCATCTCAAGAACACTATCCTTGTTGCGTAGCAGCCTCCACACGTCAAGGGAGTTGATAACATCAAAAGCCTTTTCAAAGTTTCCTTGCTTGAGGGCCCTTGTCGCTGCCATTACATGGTCCCTCACATTTTCAGGTGGGCCGGTGAAAGTTTGCCTCTCACTCACTTCAAGCAATCTCCGGAATGTCTTGCTAATAACCCTGCGCTTCATGTCATGGCTATTAGCTGCCATGTTTGGCACTTCAAGAAGCATTGCACATGTCAGATGGACGGCCTCAAGAAGCTCAAGATTTATATGCATATGATACGGCATCTGACGCCTCCTCTCCATCCGCTCCTAAAAGTGTCCAAAACATGCATAGTTTAGAAGCTTTGGTAAGAATCATAATGAAGAAATTTCACAAAAAAACCTACTCAGATAAATGAGTCAGTTGAAGGTGCAATCCGATATAAAATATATGATTATTTCAGTTACTATGAATTTGTTCTGACGAATTTGGCTAACTAATTGTCCATGTGTTCAATCAAGTGGTTAGTCCCTACTTTGGAAGTCAACTTTATACACTGCTAAAACTGATGGAATTAATTTAAGGTTCTGCGAAGTTCTTTAAATTTTACTATCACTGGTTTACTCCCGAGCATTCTCCAAAAGAACAAGTTCTGCTAGTTATGAAAACCATGAGGGAAACTTTTAGATACCCACTTAACTCATCAAGTAAACCAACAAATAAACTGATTTTTCTTTTCGAGTTTCAACTAGAACCCACTTTCTTGTTGAGCTGCGCCACACAAGCACTCTGAAACAGATACTAGCTACCACAATTATGAAGTACAATAAAGCAGCTAATCCCAAAACATAACGGAGGAACATAAGGGCACGTAATAAGAATAAATTTCTTGCATAAAAGAAAAAGAATGAAAATTTCAGCAAAGAAACCTGTTCTGGGGTCTTCTCATGATATCGACTTTGGGAGACACCTTGCGCAAGTAACTCCTTCACCCGGCCGGCAGAATAGAGTTCAGCCAAGCAGCCATGCGCTTCTGCAACAAGTGCCGCCCTGAATGCACAGAGACCGAGCTGAGCCATGGCTCTGTTGAAAAGTATCTGAGTTGAAATATCCATGTGCTGGATATTATCTTGCAAGTGACTCATCAATAACAAGTCACGGGATATTGAAAACTCATCCAAGATAGCATGGTGGTATATATCACAGAGCATTGCACGGGCCTTGGTTCGTTCATCCCCATATTTATATATGAGAGAAACGAGACTGTCCATCAATGTCCTGCTGTTCTCTTCAAAAGCAGGTTTCCTGGGCACAAGCTCTGGAGTTGCAACAAATGCAGTTGGACCTCTACTCTCCTCAACCACTTTGTTTTCTTCTACAGACTCTGCCTCTCCTTCTCCTTCCGTAAGCTCAGCCAACATCCTCATAGCATCATACACTCCTTGTGGTTTATAATAAATGAATTCAACCTGTTTCAGAGCCACTTTTGCAGCACCCTTGTAGTCTCCCGCACGTTCTAAATAATGTTGGACATTTTGAGCAAGAACCAAAAATAACGGCTCATCCCTCAGCCTCTCAACATACTCACGGGTATGTGGATCAATTACCTGCAAGCTCTTGAAAAATTCTACATCTATCCTTTCAACAAAGGCAACCAAGTTTCCCCAGATCCTTATCGTCCCCGAGTGGTCTGCTCCTTTCTGGGTCTCATTTTCATCTGGCTCCACCATGTCATCAACCACAATATTTGGGTATTGGGTCAAAACATCGAGGATGGTAAGCATATTCTGCACGCACTTTTTCCACACATTTATAGGCATGTGTCCACTGAGACTTGGATTAACGTCAAACTGGGCAGATACAACACTAAACAGAATTTCAAGCTTTTGTGCTGGAGTCTTGGCCACCTTGGTCAAGAAGGTGAGCTGTTCAACCAATTCAATCTTTCCAGTCCCCTTTCTACCCCTAGCGGCAACAATTTCCTTGAACTTCTTGTTGACTGTCTCCCATGTGATTTGACTTGGATCCTTGAACTGTTTATCCAAAAGTTTTTCTTTTTTGCTCAGCATCTTCTCCCACCCGGTACCGCTCTCAGTTGTCTCATCCCGACTTTCATCTTCGTCATCTTCCTCATCAGACGCAGCTGCAATCTTTGTTGGGTCCTCCTCAAACTCCTCTTCATCATCCTCTTCTTCCTCTTCTGACTCTTCATCATCACCAGCCTCATCCTCACTCTCGGGAGGATTTTCCCTGTACTTGTTAATCAACTCCTCATACTGCTTGTTATTCTTTTTCAGTTTCTGTTTCATCGAATTTAAGGCTTTAGCATTACTGCTACTCATCTTCTTCTTTGCCTCCTTATTGGCCAAAGCCTGACTCAAGAAATCCTCCAGCATCACTAGAGCTTTGATATAGAGATTTGGTGCTTTAACCGATTCTGTAATGCGCATGACCTTCTCCAGATGCTTATTGATCTTATCAAAGCTCTCCTGCAAGCTGACCCAGTCATTAATCTTCATAGCATTCTTCATCTGATCAACGGTAGCAGACAATTCCTCAAAGCGCTTATCCTTGGCTGACCGGACAACTCGCTTCTGTCCATCTGACTCATCACTGTCGCTGTCACCAGCTGCAAGGTATCTTGACCCAGCCGCTGCAGCGGTAGTCTCAGCCGGCCCCTCATCATCCTCCTGCTCGTAATCACTCTCCTCTTCGTCCTCCGTTTCACTATCGCCCTGCAAATACCATAGTATGAATAAATTAAATAACACCTTCCCTAAACCCTTATACTTTATGCAGAATGAGCTATGCCCTACAGACTGCCATATACAAAAACAAATCGCTCATTCACAGCAACTTAATTTTCTAGGCTCACTAAGCAATTCCTTCTGTACAGTTTAAGATTATATTTCACATCACACTGTTTACACAAACAAGTAAATTGCTTTTCAGCAGAATAGCTGGCGAACAGTGTGAACAAATACACATTCTCGTGATTTGTATCCAAAGGTTAGTTAGACATTGAAAAATTGGATTCCGAAATTGCAAAACATAATTTTTGGATTGGATCAATACTTCAAATTGAATAAGTATGACTAAAGGATCTATGGATGAAGATAGAAAGTTGATCTCTAATCATAACTAAATCTTCAATTTTGTTATTTGTAAAGAAGTTGAAGCAAAAGACCTAGTAAATGATGACTCTTGTTTACTAGAGACGCCGTTTTAGCTTGGTGGAAACAAAATCCTTTTCCTCGGATCCCATGAAATAGAAATAGAGAACAAAATAACTAGAAAGGTTGTTAGAATCTCCCTCTTTCTACCAGGATCATCTACAAAGCTATTTGTAGATTCCTAACTCAAACCTTTGCGAACGCAAGTCAATGCACCAACTACACCTCAATCTCAAACCAATTGAGGTCAACTATATGAATCCTTTGTATCCATTCACTATGTTCCGGCACTTTTTACATCCAATTCAAAACATCCAGATGCAGGTACAATGACATAACAATATATTATGCCTCAACCAAAAGCTAGCTGGGGTCAGCTATATGAACCATCACTATCCATTTAGCTCTATTTAGATCTGATTCATTCCAAAATTCAATAATTTAGGATTATCTATCACTAGAGTTCTCATAAATTAATTAAAAAAATATCTCTATCAATAGTTACGAAAAATTAAATCTTTACCACTGTAAATTGGTGAATAGATTATTTTACTCATCCAAACACATTAAGAAAAAACTAAATCTTTAATTGTGGTGAAAAAATCATTTACCTGAGTCCAAAAACGGGACGCCATACTTCTTCAAAAAATTCTTCGAGAAACGGAGATAGAATGAGCTGCAATTACTCAAAATTTAAAAAAAAAATCAGATTGAGAATAAATCAACAAATGAATTTGCTTCTTCAGCGGTTTTACAAACACCAATTTGAAGAAGAAAATATTCGAACCTGTAAGCTGGAACTGTTTGGTTTACAGAAAGCTTAGCGGAGACAGTAAAAACCCTAGAGAATGATAAGGGTTGGTCCGACTCGTCTTTTGGGCTTCTACGGGTTGGGAATATGAAGTCAAATCGAACAAGGCCACGACCCAATGTACTTCGTTTTTGGGATTTTTTATACATAAAAGGTAAAATATATTCTTGTACTATCAGAAAACATTTAAATGTACCTCTCGTTATATTTTGAGTCCAAATATACTTATTTTATATTATATTTGTCCAAAGTGGATATTCAATCATATGTGGTACTGACATTTGATGAGGTGGATGTCACATGGCTTGCAGCCTCATCACCCCTAACTCATTTTACCCCTCCTTTCTATTTTTTTCCACTACTAAAATTTTCTTCCCCTCCACCACTATTGCCACCAATACTAATACCATAAAAATTATTATATTTTAAATTTAGTCTTATATATATATATATATATATATATATATATATATATATATATATATATTAGGGGCACTGAGGTGGCATGCCACATGGCATCCGCCTTATCAAATATCAGTGTCACATAAGATTGGATGTCCACCTTGGACAAACTTAACAGAAGAGGGGAATATTTGAACCAATAGGGGAATATTTAAACAATAGTATTATGACAGAGGTATATTTGGACCCAAAATATAACGAAGGGATATTTAAACCTTTTCTCATAGTACAAGGGTATATTTGGCCCTTTGCCATTTTTTCTATAAACTATATGAAACCTATTTACCTAAATTGTCCAAGTATTATAAATTAGGGAATTTACCAGCTATGTCAATTTATAAGTAGCTTATTACAAAAATTGGCCAATTCATAAAATATTACTAATATTAGCCAATTAGCTATTTGTAGCCAAATTTTTTTTATTTTTTTACCCTTTTGTTAGTGTGTGTTATTAGAATAGATTGGATACATCTTAAGAAGTTTGAATCTCAATTTTGGACTGATTTGGTGGGGTTTTGACGTGGTTTGAATTGAAAATTTGAAATAGAAGACGAACATGAAAAAAATGATGTGTATCATACTATGTATCACATATGTATCTTATTTGCATTAAATGTGTATCACATTTATATTAATGTATACATGTTTGTGTGTGTAATAGAAGAATTTTTTGAACTCGATTTTAACTACGAATTTTGATACCAAATCAGTCCAAATCACCTTCAATCTTTCTTAAATTTTGTATATTGACTCATCTATATGTTTTCAATGAATTTCAACCATACCCATTGAAAAATGCTATTTTTGCCTATATTTTTGGAATCTTGTATTTTTTTTTTGTATTTCATCACTTTTTTTGCTATCTCATCCATGAAATTTCCTTTCCGTCTTGCATCTAATGTTGCTTATCATGCTTAAAATATGAAAAGAGATCTTTGTGTGTGGTTCTTAGAGAGAAAATAACCTTATTTGTTTGGGTTTTTAATCTTATATGTGATTGGCTAGTTTTGGTAAGTCTATGCTTAATGGCTAGAGGTTGGTAAGTTAGGACTTATTTGTGACATTTCTGTAAGATTCCCTATAATTACCCGTCATAGATATTTTTTCTCAACAAAAATTATAGAAGCGCCTAATATAGTGTCTTTCCAGTTGTGGGCTTCTATAATTAGACGCGCGATTGAAGCGAGAGAATATTTTTCAGTTACAAATTTTATACGCTACAATCTACAACCAATATAATACGCAATTGACACCTAATTTTCTGCAGAATCCTTCTCTACCGATGATTTCCTCAGCTTTTCCATTAAAAACGCATCAAATTCAAAACAAAATGCTTTCAGAAAACACCGATTGCAAATGAATTTGAAGTATGATCAATCATCTCTGAACATATATCAGATTTCTAAACTTTTTATATCATTGCGAAATTTTTTTTCTAGCTTGAATTTGGGGATACGACTGGATTACAATGTCAAAACTGGTGATAATAATTCAGCGCAATGGTCGGTGGGATAGTTTCGGGAGATATATAAATTTTGATATTGACAGAATTGTAATCAATGAAGATTCAAGTTATAGTGCGTTGAATGCCGCAATTGCAGAACACCTATTGATAGATACTTCTGTAAAAATCATCGAGATGAAAATCTATTCTTGGGCTAGAGCGTTAATATAGCTTTTCTCTTTATATGGGGTAGGGCTTACAGAGTGAACGAATGGTGTCCTCCAATGGAAATTCACAACGATATGGGTGTGCGAGTGTATATGAAGACGAAAAAGGATAATAAAGATATAAGAATGTATCCACTATGTATAACAGTAAATGATTTCGATTTGGAGTGGAGTTTGTTGAATGCTAGCGCAATTGCAAGTTTGAACTGTTTTTTTATTCTTGATTTTTTGTAAATTCAATAGTTCTACAAATTTACTACATGAGGTGTTATGAACTGTTAAAATCCAAATTTATGTGTCTAAAAATAATTGTAGTACAACTATTACACGGTAATTTATGATAAAAATTGTGGACAAAATAAATTATCTACAACAATACTACAATTTCAAAAATTATTCATAGTTCGTTTACTCTGTAAAATTTTGTGACAAAAAAAATACAATTTCATACACAATTTTCATTCAAATATTAAACACCTGAATATACAGAAGTTTAAAGTACTATACTTTTAAATGAATGCAGGTGCTCCTGATTATGGTAATAGTAATCTGGTACAATTGTCAAGCAATTGTAACACATTCGGAGAAGTAACAGAAACAGTCCAAGTTGATTGATATGCCAGCATCCCCGACAATTGTGGAGTATGAAAGTATAATTATAACAAATCATACGCCCAAAAAATTGAAGTAGGGCAAGTTTACCAATGCAAGCAAATAATTATCACTGCAATGAAGAACTATGTTGTCATAAATAAGTTCCAATTTAGGGTGAAAAGGTCCAGTGCAAGAAGGTAAGAACACTTTATCTGTGACAACCATATTGTTTTATAAATTATAATTTTTATGTATTTAAATTGTATATAATTTATTTAGAACATTTTATTGTACATCAACAACCTGTTGTCTTCATGATAAATATTCCATAACATTTTTGTTTTAATTCGGTAGCTACTGCCTCATATGTGTTGGTGATAATTGTACATAATATTTTAAGTCCACAAGCATAAATGAATCAATACTGTTTAAGATTAAAAAATTCAACAGCATGTTCACATGCTCATTGATATACAAACAGACATATTGTCAGAACATGGTGTGAACTTAACGTACATGTAAGCTTGGAGAGCAAAGAAAAAGGCTCTGCAATTTTTGAGAGGTCATCCTTTCAAATCATACAGTCGCCTGCCGAGTTACTTGTACATTTTGGAGAAGACTTATCCAAGGTCGGTAGTAAAATTTTAAAAGACTGAAGATGAATATTTATTGTATGCATTTATTGCTCTTAATACATCCATCATGGTTTGGGAGTATTATAGGCCAGTTGTAGTAGTCAATGATACCTTAAAATTGGCATATAGGGGAACCACGCTAACAGCTAGCATAATGGATGCAGCAGGTACATCTTACTCACATTTAGTATTCTATTTAATATATGTAGATTAATTGTACGTTTATTGAATTCAAGTTGTTTCTAAAATGTATATTTTGATATTTTCAAATTTATTAATGAATAGATTTTTTTTAATGTTATGTGATAAGTAGCATATTACCACTTGCTTACACCATAGTTGATTCAGAAAATGACGCATCATGGAGATGGTTTTTTAGCATTTCAAACATGCATATGGTAAAAAATCAAATATGTGTGTTGTTTCGGACCAGAATGAGAGTATATTGAAGGCAACAATAATTGTTTGTACCAGCATCCCACATTATGCTTGTATGTGACATATTTGAAAAAATATAAGGATAAAGTTCAAGAAAGGTCATCTAAAGTTAAATAAATTATAGTTTGCCACGGCACAATCATACACTCTTGATGAATTTAATGAAAGAATGTCAAAGATTGAAGAGATCGATACACGTGTAAAAGAATACCTTTACAAAATCGGTTATCACAAATGGTCTCGAATACATGCAACACTGAACAAAACATACGATGACATCAAATATTACAGAATCCTTGATTGCAGTAAATAATTATGCAAGAGAGCTGCTCGTAGTTAAGCTATTAGAGTACATGAGGACACTTCTTGAATGATGAAATAATGAAAAATTATTGAATGCAAAAGGTACGTTCACATTTCTTGGGAAAAAAATACAACAAAGAGGTGCATGACAACATGACTTTATCGCAGAAGATGAGAGTAAGTTATGGTCCATATCAAAAGATCATTGATATCAATAAACTAATTAAATACTAATATTTGTATATATATTGTTGTATACTTGTAGTTATTTTATTTTTACTGACTGTTGATAACTTATCGATGTTTGTAATAAAAGTTTAGGTGAGGGCTTCAACAGATTACACCATACTGTGATAGATGGTGTCAAACGCTTCATTGTTTGTCTTCAAAATATGAAATGTAGTTGCGGACAATTCCAGCTTGATGAACTTCCTTGTCCAAATGCTTTGGCGGCTTTGAGGCACAGAAAGAAGTTATCCTACCACCTACTGAAAAAAGCAACCAGGGAGACCTCAAAAACAAAGATACAATCCATATGATGAAATAAAAGCAAAGAAGTATAAGGTTTCATGCGGCAACTACGGACAAGAAAGGCATAACACCAACTTGTCACGACCGCAATTTTCCTCCGTAGGATGTCGTGATGGCACCTAGTCTGTAAGACTAGGTAATCCTAACATACATACAGAATATAACTGAGATGACGATAAAACTCTCAAATACTCAACAAATATTATAAAGAAAACTTCGCAACTCAGCATAAACAAACTTTCCAAAATCTGGTGATAGAAAGTCACAAGCTCTATGAGTAAATTCTGATCATCCCTATACAACAATGTCTATAAAAAGGAAAGAAAATGAAGTAGGCTAGATAGAGGGTGACTCAGAGGCCTGAGGACGCCGACAGGTATACCTTGAAGTTTTCGAATCTGGGCTCATCTCACTGGTGCTTGGACTGGTAGGAGGTACCTGGATCTCCACAAAAAGATGTGCAGAAGCATAACATGAGTATACCACAACGGTACCCAGTAAGTGCCAAGTCTAACCTCGGTAGAGTAGTGACGAGGTCAGGTCATGGCCTACTGGAATAAATAAGAAACTGAATAGGTATATAACAGTGTAATGATGATAACAACAGAAATGAGACAATAAAGAAATATACCGAGAATAACTATAGTGCACTAAGGCAAATAATGCATCACGGAAGAAAACAAGGAATGCCATGACACGGAACAAAGCAACAAAACACAAGTGAAGTCATAGAAAAGCAACACTACCGAGGTACCACCTCGTAGTCTCAAATCAGAAAACATTCCACAATCTTTCCTTATATCACCGCGGGAGCCTTGCATTTAGTTTTGAAAATCATCTTTCCCGAAATAGCTTCCCATATTTTAGCCCACTTTATCACACCGCGTGGCTTCAAGTAGTTCCCCAACTAGCAACACGCATATCAAGCCCACCTTATCTCACTGCATGCGTTTCAACTCCAAAATCTTATACCATCGCATGCGTATCAATATCACAACGTATCACAAATCGCACCTCTAAGTGCCCAAGTCACAACTTGCAAAAGAAGTCAATAATAATATTTTCACAATAAATAACCCATGGCTCAACCATAATATGCATAAAAGTCTCAACAATAGCAACCGGAAATGAATAACTCCACAAGAATAGTATTTCACAACTTAACAGCTTTGCCTCAACGTGAATCACGACCTTTATAGCTCAATACCAATTTCAACAATAAGATATTCCAAGAATTAACAACTTTAAGTAAGGAACTCAACGATTAAATAATGAATAAGGAATAGAGAAAACAATAATTTCAACTAAACAAGTAAAGAAAATTAACAAGTAAGAGATAAGTCAAGTAGAGCATGTGGATATAGATTAATGGTGATGAATATAACATGTTACAATAACTCAATTAAAGGCATGAAATGAATCTACATAGCTAAAACCGGTCCATTACTACATTTAGCCGATGTACACACTCGTTACCTTGCGTACACGGCTTCCACATATCACAATTAACACAAACGAACACTAATCCTAAGGGGTAATTTCCCCACAGAAAGTTAGGCAAGACACTTACCTCAAAACACGCTACTCAATCCACTAGTAAGCCTTTCCATCGATTATCCAACTCGGGACGACTCAAATCTAGCCAAAACAACTTCATAATAAATATAAACTATAGGAAGCTATTTCGAACAATAAAGTTGCAATCTTTAAAGAGAAATAAAAAGTCAACTCAAAAAGTCAACCCTAGGCTTGCGTCTCAGAACCCGACAAAAATTATAAAATTCGAACACCTATTCGATAACGAGTCCAACCATACAAGAATCACTTAAATCCGACCTCAAATCACCTTTCAAATCCCCAAAATTTAGTCTAAGAAGTTTTCACAACTTTTTCCCAAATTTCCAATTCAAATCACTAATTAAATGATAAAAATAACAATGAATTCACCAAAACCGAGTTAGAATCTCTTACCTTGATGATTTATTAGAAAACCTCTCGAAAAATCGCCACAAACCGGGATCTCTATGTCCAAAAAAAGAAAAAAAGACCAAACCCTCAAACTAAGCCTTTTCTGCCCAGTGATTCCGCATATGCGGTCTCTCAGTCGTACCTGCAGAAAATCCATCACAGGTGTGGTTCTAGCTAAAGTCACGAAATTTCGCTTCTGCGGACAAAAATAGCGCACCTGTGGAGGGGCCTGATCTTCCGCGACCCCAGGCCTGCCCTGTCTTTTCCGCTTCTACGCATCCTCCCTCGCACCATCGACCTCGTTTCTGTAGAACTCTGACTGCACCTGCAGTCCCAGCTGCACATGAAAACTTTCACTTCTGCGGCTCGAAGTTTGCTTCTGCGATGCCGCACCTGCGGCCCAAAATGCGCAGGTGCGATCGCACCAGACACAACAGAGATTCAGCAATGCATAAAGTCCAAAATTATTCCGGATTCAATCTGAATCATACCCGGGGCCAACGGGACCCTGTCCGAAGATACCAACAAATTCCCAAATACATAACGGACCTACTTGAGGTCAAAAATCACATCAAACAACATCGATTCAACGAATCGCAACCCAGTTCAAGCCTATTGAAACTATGAACTTTCGACTTCCAAAACTAATGCCGAATCATACCAAATCAACTCCAATTGACCTCAAATTTTTCACACAAGTCATAAATGACATGATAGGCCTATTCCAACTTCTGTAATCGAAATCTGATCACAATATTAATAAAGTCAACTCCCATTCAAACTTCTCAACCTTCCAAACCTTCAACTTTCTAACTTTTGCCAATTCAAGCCGAAATGACCTACAGACCTCCAAATCAACATTCAAACATGCTCCTAAGTCCAAAATCACCATACAAAGCTATTGGAACTGTCAAAACTCCATTTTAGAGTCATCTACACAAAAGTCAAACTACGGTCAACTCTTTCATCTTAAGCCTCCGACTTAGGGACTATGTGTCCTATACCACTTCGAAACTCACCCGAAACCAAAACGAAACACCCCCGACAAATCATACAACCATAATACAACATAGATAAGGTAATAAATAGGGGATTGAGGCTAAAATACTCAAAATAATCAACCGAGTCGTTACAAGAGGTCTTGTAGGAATGCTCCAAAAAGAAAATAAGAATTGTTGAAGTTTAAGGAATTTTGTTTTTTTACTGAGTACTATTGATGTAATGAGCTGACCTTTAAGCTATATTCAGTTGTATTTGTTCTCTGCTGGACGTATTAGTTGCACTATAATTGTGGAGCTAAACTGAATAAAATTTGTCTCCTTAGAAGACTATTTGGTAAATAGATTTTTACTCTGAATGCAATTGGTTTGGCATTAATAACTGTGTTAATTTAATAATTCCAAACTTTATTTTACAAGACTGCTAAATTTGTATATGTACTGTACATAAGGTATATTAGTTGTAGTTAAATTATTGTGTAAAGAAATTATTTATTGATATTACAATTTGCTAATAGAGAGTTGTATTGTGTCTGTACTTAAAATGTACTTTAATGGTAAAGTTAAATGTTTGAGACATTACCTTTTAAGTAGCATTTATGCACAAAATATGTTATATATGATCAAATATGCATAAAAAGACAAAAAATAAATACAAAGGATATTATATAGTATCATTAAGGAGAACAAGTACTAACAACTTTTAACAGAAAAATATTCTACAGATATGTTGATATTTAACTAGGAGAAATCTGGCCAAAAAATAAAAACAGGTAAAACAGGTTTACTACAATTCAGCTACAACTAAACAGTTTTCCTATAATCCTGATAATGGATTAGCTAACTAATTTCTTTTATTCCGGATTCTTATTCGCTCCCTCACTGCTGGTGCACCTTTTCTTCTTGCTAATCTTCCAGTAACCTCACTTTTATTGATTGCACCAAGCTCTTGCTTCTTTCTAGCATAATCCCAAAGGAGCGCTCCATAGCGTCTACATTGTTAATCAATATCAGAAAGCTTCCTTTGGAATCAACAACTGTCCAAGGCTGACATATGCTGCAAAAGTCACCACGTATACACCGCAATCACTGCAAAAAATATAATGGGGAAAGCTTTAGAAATTAGTGTAAAATAAAATTGGGCAAAGTGAAGGAAAAGCAGCACATACAGTGATCCCTCTTTTTGCTAGGGTATCTCACCGACCAACCACTAAATATCAAGAGGGTCAGTAACACCTTTTTTATTGTATGCCTTTGTATTCTTCTAGTTAATGTCTGGACATTTGCCATAGAAGCCATTGCATGACAAGTATAGGGGGGTCAAAACAATAAACTTCTTGACAACAGAATCAACAAGTTTGTGATTACATGAAGAAACCAAAGAATCATAAACATATAGAACCATATCGGTGTAATGACTCGACCGGTCATTTTACTTTCTAGATCCCTATTCCCCTGATTAAGACTTTTCGTATATGCTTTTACTATTTTATGACTTACGGGGACGATTAGTTCGGGCTTGGAAAGGTTCGGGTTGAAATTGAAACACTTAGTTCCTTAATATTAGCTTAAAAGGGTTAAGTTTGACTTGGGTCAACAGTTGTAGTAAACGATCTCAGAATCGGGATTTGAAGGTCCCAATAGGTTCGTATAAGGATTTTGGACTTGGGCATATGTTCGGATCAGGTTTTTGATGACCGGAAGCATTTCAGCGCTTAATATTGAAAGTTGGAACATTAAAGGTTTTCAAGTTTTTTGAATTTGGTTTGGAGTAGGTTTTGGTGTTATCGAGGTCCGTTTGGGATTCCAAGTCTAAAAATAGTTCCGTACGGTGATTTAAGACTTGCACGCAAAATTTGGTGTCATTCCGAGTAGTCTAAGTATGATTCCGCGCGTTCGTAGTAAGTTGGAAGAACTTGAAGTTCATAAGATTATTCGATTTGGTTTGGGGTGTATTTTTTTCGTTTTGATGTTATTTTACGTATTTTGAGGGTTCAAGCGAGTTTGTTTTATGTTTACAAACTTGTAAGTATGTTTGGGCGAGGCCCCGGGGGCCTCGGGTGCTATTCGGACGATGCGCGGACCAAGTTTGGACTTGAAAGAACTGCTGGTGCACCAGTTCTGGTGCATCCGCACCTGCAAGATTTTGGCCACATGTGTGAGCTCACATGTGCGAGCTTTTTATTGTAGAAGCGGCCTGGGACCGGTGGTCTATGACCTGCAGAAGCGGAGGGCCGCAAGTGCGAGAAGAGGCTGGTCAGGCCTGGATCGCAGGTGCGACGCAGCTTTCGCAGAAGCGGGAGCCCGTCCGCAGAAGCGAAGGCAGGTGGCCTGGGCTAGGACCGCACCTGCGATGGATTTTCCGCAGGTGTGACACTGCAGATGCGCCCCAGGATCCGCAGAAGCAAAAATCACTAGGGCAGTGAGGTTCATTTAATGCCGGGACTTAGGCTATTTTGGCTCATTTCTTTCATCTCTTGGGCGATTTTGGAGCTCTTGGGTGAATTTTAGGAATCTTCCAATTTAGTTTGGGTAATTACTCTAATAGTTAAATTATTAACTTTTGAGCGTATATTGATTAATTTATATAATATTTGGCTAGCTTCGGATTTTTCGGCACCAAGTTGGGTCCTTAGAGTGAATTTGTGGCCGAAAAGTGAGCTTTGAGACGAGGTAAGTCTCTTGCCTAACCTTGTAAGAGGGAATTTATCCCATAGGTAATTTAAATTACTAATTTCTTCTAATTGTGGGGGCTACGCATGCACGAGGTGACGAGATTCCGTGCGTAGCAACTAATTATGCTTAAGTACGGGTAGTTTAGGACCCAAATCATAAAATACTTATAACGTTTGCACTTTACTTATTAATTTAAGTGCCTAATTATATTGAAACTTGAAAAAGGATGCGTAAAGACCGAATTTCACTTACTTGAGTTTTAGCGGGTTACTTGACTATTAATAGAAATTGTGCTTCTTTGTATATTAGCCTTGTAATAACTTTTAAATCGGATGTTCATAAAGTATTCTCTCTTCTTGTGGAGCGGGCCGAACGCCTTGATAGTATAATAGATGCATCTATGGTTCATGCCGCTCGACTCTCGGCAATATACATATTATTCTGGATCGGGTCGTACGACCTCGGCATAAATCGTGCGTGTTAATGCTTGGAGCCCGAATACACTTGATATTATTTTTATGAATTGAGAGGTTCTAATTTATTTATTGGACCAAAATTTATTTGGAATTAGTATGTGTTAGTTGAAGACTTTTGGAATTTACTATTTGTCAAAGAATCATTTAATCACTGCTTGTTATTGAGTTATTATTATTATTCACATATTCCATGCCTATTTAGCATTCCTGTAATTTATTGTTAGACCATAGTAAGTGTCGATGTCGACTCCTTGTCACTACTTCTTCGATGTTAGACTGGATACTTACTGGGTACATGTTGTTTATGTACTCATGCTACACTTCTGCACTAATCGTGCGGGATATGAGGCAGGTGCATCTGGCAGTCATTCCGGCGCGCACCCCAGTTACCCCGAGGCCTAGTGGTGAGCTACTTTCTGAGTCCGTTCTGCAGCACCCAGAGTCTCTCTTTTGCATTTACTTTCTGTCTACTCTACTTCAAATAGTAGCTTAGTGTTTTGTATATTCTACTAGTTGCTCATACACTTGTGACAGCAGGTCTTGGAACACATGCTAGTTGACTTTATGGTTTTGGAGCATTTATTTCACTGTATTAGCTCTCTCATTAGCTTTCGCTTTACTTTATTAAATTTTCTACTCCTTATTTTCTTAATAAATGAAATTCAACTACTTGGAAAATTTATTAAAAAGAATAATTACATGGTTAGTTCACCATTGGCTTGCCTAGCAGCGATGTTGGGTGCCATCACAGCCTATATGAGAAATTAGGTCATGACAACATGGTATCAGAGCACTAGGTTCACGTAGGTCTCACGAGTTATGAGCAGGCCTAGTAGAGTCTTGCGGATTTGTCACGACCTAAAATTCCAACTAGCCGTGATGTTACCTAACCTCACCCGCCAGGTAAGTCAGATAACAACAATCCGATTTAATTAATATTTAATTGGCTCTAATACACTCCCCAAGGACTGGTAGTACAAATCATGAGCTTCTAAGATTAGAATTTACAAAGCAGGTGAAATAAAAATATGTCATCTGTTTGAAATATACATGAACAGATTTAAAAATTCTAAAGCTACCTAGATCAAGAGGCAGCTATGACTGGATCACAGGTACATCTTCAATGCTAGCTCCCACCATGTACAACAACATCAACATCCAAAAATCTGCACGCAATGTGCAGAAGTGTAGTATGAGTACAACCGACCCAATGTACACACTAAGTAACAAGATTAACCTTTGGGATGAAAGTAGTGACGAGCTCAACAGGTGCAGTCCAATATAGAAATAACAGTACAGAATTGTAGGCATGCTTTCAAGTTCAACAGGTAAACTCAATACAACTAAAATAGATCAACTCAGAATGATATGAGGAATGTGACATCTCTATATCTACATGCCAATGTACATGCTGTATGTGATGCACTACAATGAAGTCTCGTGAACTCACACTCTCAGAGTACTCAATCACTCAGTACTGTATATGGCTAATCCAGCCCAGGGAAGATCCATCCCTCAATATGAAGATTAACTGACAGTAAGTCACTCAATACTGTAGAGGGCCAATCCAGCCCAGGAAAAATTCACCCCTCAATATAAATAATTAGGCAAGATCCATGCCCAAGTGTAAATGCTTAGGGAAGATCCATCCCTAATGTAAATACTTAGGGAAGATCCATCCCAAATGTAAATGCTTAGGCAAGATCCATGACCAAATGTAAATGCTTAGGGAAGATCCATCCCAAATGTGAATGCTTAGGCAAGATCTATGCCCAAATGTAAATGCTTAGGGAAGATCCATCCCAAATGTAAATGCTTAGGCAAGATCCATGCCCAAATGTAAATGCTTAGGGAAGATCCATCCCAAATGTAAATACAACTGTGCTCTCTGCGGGTGGGGGGGGGGGGGGTGCAGACTCCGGCGGGCTCCTTAAGCCCAAGCGCTATAATAAACCAGATCCAGGCATAAACAAATAAAAGAAACATGTTGCGGCATGCAGCCCGATCCCATAAATATCACTCACAACCCGGCCTTCGGCCCCACTCAGTCAATAATCTCTGTAGTCTCTCGGGCTCACAATGTCATGAAAATTGGCCTAACATGATGATATGATGTATCAACGAAAGGCAACAGAGACTGAGATATGATATGCACATGATAGATATGACTGAGTACCAAATTATAATTTAAACAAATAATTCAACAACAATACGACCTCAGTGGGTCACAAAATTATCGGCACATAGCCTAAACATGATCTTTAACACGAGTCTCAACTCAATTTCTCAAACACATGTAGGATATGTGGAAAATGACATGATTATTTGATTAGGCAACTCCATGGAATAAATTAAGCCACAATTTCTATGGTGCAAGCCCACACGCCGGTCACCTAGCATGCGCGTCACCCCCAAACAAATCATATAACATGTAGTTCGGGGATTTATACCCTCAGAATCAAGTTTAGAAGTGTTACTTACCTCGAACAAGCCGAATCAAACCCGAGCAAGCTAAACAATACTCTGAAAAATTCATTCAGCGCGTATCAACCTCCAAACGCCTTCCTATCTCCTCAATTCCAAGCCAAACGATCTGAAACTAGTTAAACAACGTGAAAATTAATCAAAATATACTCCAATGCTTACAATTTAGCAATTTATAAAAATTTCCAACTCCGCTCGAAAAGTCAACGGTAGGGCCCACGTCTCGGAATCCGACAATAATTACAAAATCCGAACCCCCATTCAACCACGAGTCCAACCATACCAAAATTACTCAAATTCGATCACTACCCGCCTTTCAAATCCTCAATTAAAGTCTATGAAATTTTCTACCATTTTCAACCCAAAACACTAATTTGTTGATAAAACAACAATAGATTCGTGTAATTTAAACAAACCGAGTTAGAATCACTTACGCCAATCCATATGGTAAAAATCGCCTAAAAATCACTTCAATACGAGCTCCATAGCTCCAAATGTGTTAAAATGGCCGAAACCCCCATTTTTAGAATCTGTCCAAGCAAGTCGCATTTGACGCCTGCGACTTGCCTGTTCCCCAGAAAAACAACATTCTTTCCCTATACGAAAATGGTCATAACTCTTTTATACGATGTCCGAATTCGACGATTCTTTTTGCTGTGGCTTCGTAATTTCAATACGGATCTGATGCTTTAATCAAAACTGAATTTGGAGCTCATTTGCTTAATGTGGTACCATTTATGCTTGAAGAAACGACGCCGAAACATTCTAGAAATATCCAAATTAAATTTCGGGCATACGCCCAAGTCCAAAATCATCATCCGGACCTAATGGAATTATCAAAACTATGATCCGAGGTCGAATACTAATAAGTCAAATTTGGTCAACTCTTTCAACTTAAGGCTTCCAACATAGAATTCATTCTTCTGAACATATTCCGAAACACCTGAAAACAAAACTGACGATTCATATACATCATAATACATCTGTCACGACCCATAAATTTTCACCGACGGGACCGTGATGGCACCTAACATTTCACTTGCTAGGCAAGCCAACGTTAGAGAATCATTAAACCAATTTCTTATTTCCATTAAGTAAATAACAATAATTAACTAAGATGAAATATAAGAGGTGCATAATTTTATAAAACTGTATTAATTACTACCACCCGGATCTGGAGTCACAATTCACGAGCATTCTAGAATTTACTACAAGAAATAGTCTGAAAGAAATACAATTATTTGAATGAAAGAAAACAGTAGGACATAAAAGATAGACGGGGACTTCAAGGTCTGTGGACGCCGACAGATCTACCTTGAGTCTCCGGACAGCGGACCAATAGCAAAATCTCGATCAACCTGAGCCGGTACCAAAATCTGCACAGAAAGTGCAAAGTGCAGCATCAGTACAACCGACCCCATGTACGCCTAACCTCGGCGAAGTAGTGACGAGGCTAGGACAAGAGACCCATATATAACCTGAACAGTATAATCATGCTAGTGGCAACAACAGTAAATAAAGAAAATAATGCAGAAATAATGGGAAGGGACATACAGTGGGGGAATACAATATAAAGAGTGAGAATAATGAAAAGATAGAATTAAACAAAAAATCCTTAAACGAATTGAGCAAATAAAACAGCAAAGGAAAACTGCATGGCATCACCCTTCGTGCTTTTACTCTCAACCTCACCAAATAAATAAATAGAACGCGGCACGACATCACCCTTCGTGCTTTTACTCTCAACCTCACCAAATAAATAAATAGAACGCGACACGGCATCACTCTTCGTGCATTAAACCTCTCATAATATACACGACATCACCCTTCGTGCTTTACACTCTTCCTCACAATATGAATAATGCATGCACGATATCACCCTTCGTGCTTTATAGTCTTCCTCACAAATCACAGAATCAATAACAACGGATAGATAGGAGTATCACAAAGAAACCAGTATTTTACCCATAATCAATAGCACGATGTAACCTCAACCTTGAACCAATATTCAAAAGTTACCAAATCTCAGTGAAACCAGATATAAGTCACCCGACTTCAAATAACCTGCTAAGCATGGATAGTAGAATTTAAGGCGACAAAATAGACAAGAATAGAATTTCACTCGCATGCTATGACTCGACACGACGCATAGATGCTCATCACCTCACCTATACATCGCATTTAACAACTAAACACGTAGAAAATAAACACATAATACCTATTCCCTCAAGCCAAAGTTAGACACGACACTTACCTTGCTCCGAAGACCACTTAATTCTCAATCACAGCTTTTCCTTTGGAATTCACCTCCAAACCAATCGTATTTATTCAAAAATGACTCAATAACATCAAATATTGCTAAAGGAATCAATTATATTTCATAAATTAAATTTCCCAAATTTTCCTCCAAAAAGTCAAAAATATCGACCCCGGGCCCGCTTGGTCAAAACCAGAGGTTCGGACCAAAATCCTTTTACCCATGCACCCCCGAGCCCGAATATGTAATTAGTTTTGGAATCCGACCTCAAATTGGGGTCTAAATCCTCAAATTTTCGAAATCCCTAGTTTCTACCCTTTCCCCTAATTCTACCATGAAAACTCTAGATTTTAGGTTGATAATTCATGAAATGTAATGGGTAATTGAAAGAAAGTGGTTTAGAATCACTTACCAACACTTTGGGGAAGAAATGGCTCTTGAAAAATCGCCTCTCACCATTTGGTTTTTGAGAAAAATGAATTTTTGGCCAAATCCCGTGTTTGGATTTTGTTAAGTGCTGGGCGACAATGTTCATCGCGTTCGCGAGAGCACTATCGCGTTCGCGAAGAGTATAGGCTACCAAGCCTTCGCGTTCGCGAGACAGTGCTCGCATTCGCGTAGGCTACTCTTCCCCGGTCTTCGCGTTCGCGAGACAGTGTTCGCGTTCGCGATGAAGAAAAGGCTGACTCCCCCTCCCTAGTGCCTAACACTACGCGTTCGCGATAGGATTGTCGCGTTCGCGAAGGGTAACGCCCCCATCGCTTTGCGTTCGCGACCAAGCCTTTGCGTTCGCGAAGAAGAAATCCCTGCCTCATCAGTTTACTCTTCGCGTTCGCGAGAGGACCTTCGCGAACGCGAAGAAGGACATGCCAGAACCCAGACTCTGTAGAAAAAACCAGATTTCCAAAGTCCAAAACATCCCGTGGCCTATCCGAAACTAACCCGAGCCCTCGAGGCTCCAAACCAAACATGCACACAAGTCTAAAAACATCATACAAACTTGCTCGCACGATCAAATCGCCAAAATAACACCTAGAACTACGAATTTAGCACCAAATCAATTAAAATTATTAAGAACACTTTAAAATTCATATCTTCTCAACTGGACATCCGAATCACGTCAAATCAACTCCGTTTCTCACCAAATTTCACAGATAAGTCTTAAATATCATAACGAACCTGTACCGGTCTCCGGAACCAGAATACGGACCCGGCACTAACAATGCCAAACATCAATCAATTCTTAAAAATAATTAATTTTTAGACTTTTAATTTTCATCAAAAATTCATTACTTGAGCTAGGGACCTCCGAATTCAATTCCGGGCATACGCCCAGGTCCCATAATTCGATACGGTCCCACCGGGACCGTCAAAATATGGATCCGGGCCTGTTTACCAAAAATGTTGACCGAAGTCAACTAAAATTAACTTTTAAGGCATAAATTCTTATTTTCATCAATTTTCAACATAAAAGCTTTCCGGAAACATGCCCGGACTGCGCACACAAATTGAGGAGGGTAAAAATGAGATTTTTAAGGCTTAAGAGCGCATATTCGAGTTCTAAAACATAAGATGACCTTTTGGGTCATCACAACATCATATGAAGCTATTCAAGACTTCAAATAGTTGAAAGGAGCATAAATGTTCAAAACGACAAGCCGGGTCGTTACATTCTCCCCCACTTAAACATACGTTCGTCCTCGAACGTGCCAAGAGTTGTTCCTAAACGTTCAAATCACTATTCTACCTTACCACGCACATACCCGGGGGTGATCCCACGTCACCCTATTCCATATAGGCCTGACAACACCATAATTGAAGATCATTACTTTAACCTTAGTCCTTAAAACTTAGAACCCAATTTCCAACATCCAAAATTTCTTACAAGACCCGAATATCACATCTACACACTGTATAAGTCTGAACAAGCTGTATCAAGCCATAACCATAACCCCAGATATAGTCCCATAACATACTACTCAACTCACATACTCGCAGCACCTTTCCCGATCACTGTAACTACTCAAAACCAACCAGGTATTTGTATTAAACCCCATATTAGATAAAACCTCGTTCAAAACATTTGTACACTGCCAATGATGAAAGAAATACTAAAAAACTCATAACCACTCATCAGATCAACTAGTCATGGAGCTCTCTCGCCCCAACCAGAACCATAATTACTTTCTAAGCCGACTTTCGATATCATCCTCCCATATATACTGTAATAAAATCCGATAGTACCCATTCTAGGTCCAATGACCTTATATTATCAAACACAACTATTCCACAGACACGCCACACCAATATAACTTAAGCCCCAAACCGCACAATCTGTGCACCCAAAATGGAAAATGTCTCAAAGAAGAGAACTGTTTTGCAAGTTCAACAAGCACCACCACAACAACAATGCTATGAGCTCATCTTACATAGTAGAACCAAGACACACCAATCAAATAACGGTAACCAACTCTCCTAGAGCTCACATTAACATCAACTGTACGAACAACTCACGTTCTATAGTATCAATAATTGGACCCGCACGGATAACTCATGTGCCAATAACATAATCCGCCTGGC
This sequence comes from Nicotiana tomentosiformis, assembly GCF_000390325.3. Lineage (NCBI taxonomy): Eukaryota > Viridiplantae > Streptophyta > Magnoliopsida > Solanales > Solanaceae > Nicotiana > Nicotiana tomentosiformis. The sequence goes on from NC_090813.1 coordinate 178,916,977, forward strand.
ATGGTCACATGCCTCCAGTCCAAGCATATCATACATGAGCAATCAAATAAGTACACATGTATATGATAAATGAAATAATATTCACATGCTCTTGGACTGGTATAAATAACACGCCATAGTGTAGGCATGTGCAAAGTGTGCTATCACAACTCAAATCGGCAAGTTAACGCAGAAATAGTAACTACCCAGTTTATTCAGGGAATTAGCCTATTTGTAACCTCAAGTATAGCCCAGATAGTTCTCAACAAAGGTATGAATACGAGAAACGTTATAACTTTATGCTTAACAGTCAACTTTAAGCATATCATAGCCTAAGCATTCTTCCGAGTATGAATACTTGCCCCGATGCCCGCATATGGGCTCAAACCTCACATATATACGCACTCGTAGCACGTAGCTATCACAAACAATTAACGCAACTAGTGCCTCCATTGAGTTTAAATAAAATGCTCACCTCAAACAGGCCGCAACCCTGAATCAATATGCTTTTGAGAACTCTCAGTCTCCAAATTCATAGAACACATGAATCACCGTAACTGGTCCCAATTCCAGCACTCGAATGACTAACACATCGTTCATGCATGATCATCCCACGAGGAATACTTCCATAATTCTTCCGTGCCACATAACAATAATTGGAATATGAGCAATCTATCAACTAGGTGAGTACCGCAATACCGATGAACATCCGTAAGTAAACACACAACACACCTTCTGAAATGCGCACCCTTCTTAGGGATTACCGAGCAGTTATAACATTCATCTAAATATCTGAAACTGACCATTCTATCCAGAATTTGTGACCTTCACTTCAAGAATGAACTGCCACCTTGTACATGTAAATCTTAATCCCGCAAAACACATCACATCTATTATGCCATCATGTGACAAGCACAAGAATCTCATTATCAACTCCAGGTAACCAGTAAATTATATACCCACTCAGTTAGAAACCTTCCTCTTGCTTCCTTCCAAGAGGAAATCACCATACATAACATGTTTTCAACACCGGTAGAAAATATCCGATTCAACCCATGGTAGAAATCATCAAGAGCACTTTGAAATCCATTTGCACATAACCAAGCTATCAGAACTGAATCCCTCTAACTCGACCAAGCCACGCAGGTCACCAAACCCAAGAATATTGCCACCAAAACATCTGTAAAGTCTCACCACATCATAATTACCCAAAGAACTGATCCTACCATTACCATACTGGTCCAGCCTACTACCCAGTTGTCCTATTTTCTCCGAGTTTCTTCTGAATTACCCTCAAGTTGACACTTCCCCTTGTCAAAACTCCATGATCCTTATCCAAAGCTCACTACAAGATATCCTAACATAAAACTACACCGCCCTAAGGCCCATAAGTCATTGTATTCTTCTTAAGCACCCCCATAAATACCACAACTGAAACACCCACTCTGAAAGATCTTATGTGAATTTAAAATTGTTCCTCTTTCCTTTCTTATACTGAAATGTAGAATCCATAGTCATACAAAATTACCGCAAGCACCATCCAATGTAAATAATCGATTCTAGCGATATACGAATTTGAAAAATTTTCAATTGCCACATATACATTTTGAATCCATTAAAACCCTCTCGAGAGTCATCCACTCTTCCCAAATCTAAATTATACCACACAAACGGGCCGAAAGACACGTGCCCCATTAGCACAACAATACTCAAAGAAGTAACCCTGCTTTAACACCACCGATCAAGTTCATACTCTATGTGGACTACATACTTCGCAAATAACAACTCACTCATCCCATGATTTTCATATACTCATAAAGTGCAATATAACCCATATCCAGGAATTTTCTTACTCGAGTCATCCTCGATCTCAACCTCTACAAGTCATAACTGATCCACAAGTATGCCTCAGACCAAAACCAATACAACACATAACCGCACAATCAAATCGTAAATAGCAGACTCCCCCACTTGGCTCAAAGCCATAGATCAAAACACTCGGTAACTCACAATACCCCTACTCTATTACTGCCATAATATTGCAATCAATTCAACGAAAATTATTCTCAAGCTCATGCAACACCAACCATAAAATACCTCACTCATCCGCTAAGCTCACATTTATTCTCTTGACAGTCAAGTTAACTTTCTCAACTAGATTCAAATTCAAATCTCAACACATACACCCTGCTGGTAGAAAAGAAACTCTCCACTCAACATTATAAGGATCACACCTCCGTAGATTACCCCGCATGATATAACCCACTTACTTAGCCTAAAATTGGCATCTTGATATACCCTTCTGCAGCCACAATTACTGTACAATCACTTAATATCCCTAAATCCGAACTCATCAACAAGACATGAAAATCTATTTCACTCCACAATTAAACAACATGAAAGATCCTTCAACACACCCATAACTCGAGACTATACGTCAAATCGAGACAAACATCAAGCACCCAATAACCCTTTTTACCTCTCAAGCAAACTCTTTTCATCACATTCAAACCATCTGAACACATCCCACAGTCACATCATACTCATCATATAGTTATTCCACCACTCATCGAGCCACAAATTCCACCCAAAGGGACACTAACCGATGCATAAGTCCAAACATGCAAGTTCTTACAACCGAAACTACCGATCCTAAGCTGCGGTCTAACCCTGGCCTCAAGTCCTTCAGACTGGACCATCACCAAAACACATAATACTCATCTCGAACCTCGTTCATGGAATCACAAGCCATCGATGCATAGATGATACCGAGCGCTCACATGCGTACACGAATGTGTGGAATGAATTCAAAGAGTTAGGTTTCAAGCTAAATCAAATTCGCATGATAAGGAAAGAAAGATGGGAAATTATCCTCAATGCTCTGTAGCCTCTCGAAGATAAGTATGGACGTTATCATACCGATCCGCAAGACTCTACTAGACACTTGCTCATGACTTGTAGAACCTATGAACCTAGAGCTCTGATACCAACTTGTCACGACCCAAAATTCCAACTAGCCGTGATATCACCTAACCTCACCCACTAGGTAAGCCAGATAACAACAATCCGATTCAATTAATATTTAACTGGCTCTAATACACTCCCCAAGGACTGGTAGTACAAATCATGAGCTTCTAAGATTAGAATTTACAAAGCTGGTGAAATAAAAATATGTCATCTGTTTGAAATAAACATGAACAGATTTAAAAATTCTAAAGCTACCTAGAACAAGAGGTAGCTATGACTGGATCGCAGGTATATCTTGAATGCTAGCTCCCGCCATGTACAATAGCATTAACATCCAAAAATCTGCACGCAAGGTGCAGAAGTGTAGTATGAGTACAACTGACCCAATGTACTCAATAAGTAACAAGACTAACCTTTGGGTTGAAAGTAGTGACGAGCTCAACAGGTGCAGTCCAATATAGAAATAACAGTACAAAATTGTAGGCATGCTTTCAAGTTCAATAGGTAAACTCAATACAAGTAAAATAGATCAACTCAAAATGATATGAGGAATGTGACATCTCTATATCTACATGCCAATGTACATGCTGTATGTGATGCACTACAATAAAGTCTCGTGAACTCACACTCTTAGAGTACTCAATCACTCAGTACTGTATATGGCCAATCTATCCTAGGGAAGATCCATCCCTTAATATAAAGATCAACTGACAGTCAGTCACTCAGTACTGTATAGGGCCAATCCAGCCCAGGGAAAATCTATCCCTCAATATAAATAATTAGGCAAGATCCATGCCCAGGTGTAAATGCTTAGGGAAGATCCATGCCCAGGTGTAAATGCTTAGGGAAGATCCATCCCAAATGTAAATGCTTACGCAAGATCCATGACCAAATGTAAATGCTTAGGGAAGATCCATCCCAAATGCGAATGCTTAGGCAAGATCCATGCCCAAATGCAAATGCTTAGGGAAGATCCATCCCAAATGTAAATGCTTAGGAAAGATCCATGCACAAATGTAAATGCTTAGGGAAGATCCATTCCAAATGTAAATGCAACTGCGCTCACTGTGGGGGTGCAGACTCCGGAGGGGCTCCTTCAGCCCAAGCGCTATAATAAGTGAGATCCACACATAATTAAATAAAAGGAACATGCTGCAGCATGCAACCCGATCCCATAAATATCACTCACAACCCGACCCTCGGCCCCGCTCAATCAATAATCTTTGTAGTCTCTCGGGCTCACAATGTCATGAAAATCGGCCCAATATGATGATATGATGTATCAACGAAAGGCAACAGAGACTGAGATATGATATGCACATGATAGATATGACTGAGTACCAAATTATAATTTAAACAAATAATTCAACAACAATACGACCTCAGTGGGTCACAAAATTATCGGCACGTAGCCTAAACATGATCTTTAACACGAGTCTCAACTCAATTTCTCAAACACATGGAGGATATGTGGAAAATGACATGATTATTTGATTAGGCAACTCCACAGAATAAATTATGCCACAATTTCTATGGTGCACACCCACACGCCGGTCACCTAGCATATGAGTCACCTCCAAACAAATCATATACACGTAGTTCAGGGATTTATACCCTCAGAACCAAGTTTAGAACTATTACTTACCTCGAACAAGCCGAATCAAATTCGAGCAAGGTAAACAATACTCCGAAAAATCCATTCCGCGTGTATTAACCTCCAAACGCCTTCCTATCTCCTCAATTCCAAGCCAAATGATCCAAAACTAGTTAAACAACATGCGAATTAATCAAAATATACTCCAATTCTTACAATTTAACAATTTAAAAAATTTCCAACTCTGCTCGAAAAGTCAATGGTAGGGCCCACATCTCGAAATCCGACAATAATTACAAAATTCGAACCCCCATTCAACCACGAGTCCAACCATACCAAAATTACTCAAATTCGACCTCAAATTGTCCTTCAAATCCTCAATTAAAGTCTATGAAAATTTCTACCAATTTCAACCCAAAACACTAATTTGTTGATAAAAACAATAATAGATTCGTGTAATTTAACCAAAATCGAGTTTGGATCACTTACCCCAATCTATATGGTGAAAATCGCCTAAAAATCACTTCAATCCGAGCTCCATAGCTCCAAATATGTTAAAATGGCCGAAACCCCCGTTTTTAGAATCTGTCTTGGCAAGTCGCATTTGACACCTGCGACTTGCCTCTGCCCCAAAAAAACAACAATCTTTCCCGACATGAAAATGGGCATAACTCTCTCATACGATGTCCGAATTCGACGATTCTTTTTGTTATGGCTTTGTAATTTCAATACGGATCTAATAATTCAATCAAAACTGAATTAGGAGCTCATTTTCTTAATGTGGTACCATTTATGCTTGAAGAAATGACGTCGAAACATTCTAGAAATATCTAAATTAAATTTTTGGGCATAAGCCCAAGTCCAAAATCACCATCCGGACTTAACGCAATCAAAACTCTGATCCGAGGTCGAATACTAAAAAGTCAAATTTGGTCAATTTCAACTTAAGGCTTCCAACATGGATTTCATTCTTCTAAACATGTTCCGAAATACCTGAAAATAAAAACGACGATTCATACACGTCATAATACATCATATGAAGCTATTCAAGACTTCAAATAGTTAAAAAGGAGCGTAAATGTTCAAAACGACATGTCGGGTCATTACAGGATCGGTGCGGAGACGTCCGTACTTATCTTCGAGAGGTTATAGGGCCTTAGGAAACTACTCTTTCTTCATCTCCTATCGTGCAATTGATTTTCTGCTAAGTATCTTTCTCTTATTCTCTTACATATGGTGAGAATGCGCGCGACAAATGTACTCGACCGTGGAGGAGCTGCTCCCCCTGTTGCTAGAGGCAGAGGAAGAGACCGAGAGAGGGCTCTAACTCGTGGTAGGGGACGAGGGCGTCCTAGAGTTGCTCCAGCTATGCCACTAGTGGATCCAGTAGAAGATCCTATTATTAAGGAGTAGGGCGAGGTACCTGCAGCGTAGCCGGCCCTAGTGGATTTCATGTCCGCGCCAGTATTCCAGGAGGTCATGGGCCGTATGCTACGGTTCATGGATTCTATGACTTAGGCTGGTTTATTTCCAGCAGACCCAGCCACATCTCAGGTGGGAGAGGGAGAAAATACCCCTACCGCTAAGGCTCCAGGGCATGCAACTGCCGTTTATCAGACCCCGGGCGCACTACCCGTGGGCAGAGCTCAGCCAGTTGCAACAGCTATACTTGAGCCCAGACCAGCTGCGGCCGGCGAGCCGCAGAAGCTATTGGACAGATGGACCAGGCTACACCCTCATGTATTTGGAGGTGAGTGACATGAGGACCCCCAGGACTTTATTGATCGTTGTAGGGACAGATTGCACAACATGAGGATATTGGAGTCCCACGAGGTGGACTTTACCACCTTTTAGCTGGAGGGCAGGGCCCGTAGATGGTGGCAGTCCTATTTTCTCGGCAGACCAGCAGGTTCTCCTCCCATGACTTGGGACCAGTTCACACCCCCCTCTTCTTGGATAGATATATTCCACCCTTTCAGAGGGAAGGGTTGCGATTTCAGTTCGAGCAGCTCCAGCAGGGCCAGATGTCGGTGACCGACTATGAGGCGAGATTCTCTGAGTTATCTCGCCATGCACTTATGATACTACCTACCAATGCAGAGAGAGTTCAGAGGTTTATTGTGGGTTTGCACTCTGGTATCCATGCCACTATGGCCCGAGAGGTTGAGATAGGGACCTCGTACGAGCTAGTTATGGAGATAGCTTGGAGGATCGAGAGTGTTCGTCAGCGAAGCCGGTCGGAGGTGATGAGGGATAAGCGGTTTCAATATTTTAGGGGGTTAAGTGGTGCTCCAGCCGGGGGAAGAGTTCAGTTTGTGAGGGGTCAGTCTAGTAGGCCCACATATCCAGCACCGCCGCCTCCTTGGGGTGCTCCAGTGCAGCCCTATTTCAGCACCATCCCAAAGAGTTCCTACCGTCCACCAGCTATTCAAGGTCCCTCTAGTGGGCTTTCATGCCATCAGGGTCAGACTTCAGGTCAGCAGTCCACCGTACCTAGAAGTTGTTTTGAGTGTGGGGATCTTGGTCATGTGAGGAGGTTCTACCCCAGGCTTTAGGGAAAGGCAGTACAACAGGGTCTACAACCTATGATTTCAACACCAGTTGCCACACCAGCCATCCGGCCGCCCAGAGGCGGCAGGTGGATAGGGGCCGTCCTAGAGTTGGAGGCCAGTCAGGTGGCGCTCCAGCCAGGTTTTATGCCTTTCTAGCCAGACCAGATGCAGTAGCCTCAGATACCGTGATCACATGTATTATTTCTATCTGCGGTAGGGATGCTTCAGTACTATTTGATCCAGGGTCTTTGTATTCATATGTTTCATCTCTTTTTGCTCATTTTTTGGGTGTTCCTCACGAGTCCTTGGGCACTCCTGTTTATGTGTCCACACCAGTGGGCGATTCTGTTATTGTGGATCAGATCTATCGGTCCTGTATCGTGACTTTCTGTGGTTATGAGACTAGAGAGGATCTTCTGTTGCTCGATATGACCGACTTTGAGATCATCCTGGGCATGGACTGGTTGTCTCCATATCACGCTATCCTTGATTGCCATGATAAGACTGTTACCTTGGCGATGCTAGAGTTGCCTAGATTGGAGTGGAAGGGTTCGTCTGTCAGTGCATCTAGTCGGATTATCTCTTTTCTGAAGGCTCGACACATGGTCGAGAAGGGTTGTTTGGCTTATCTAGCTTATGTTCGGGATACTACTTTAGAGACTCCAATGATTGATTCAGTGCCCATGGTCCAGAAGTTCTCCGATGTGTTTCTTTCTGATCTTCCAGGCATGCCACTAGATCGTGATATCGATTTCTGTATTCATTTGGCTCTAGGTACCCACCCTATCTCTATTTCACCGTACCGCATGGCTCTGAAAGAGTTGAAGGAATTGAAAGAACAACTTGCGGAGTTGCTAGCAAAGGGGTTCGTCATACCGAGTGTGTCACCTTGGGGTGAACCAGTGTTATTCTTGAAGAAGAAGGATGGAACTATGCAGATGTGCATTGATTACCGCCGGTTGAAAAACGTTACCATTAAGAACAAGTACCCATTGACGTGTATTGATGATTTGTTTGACCATTTGCAAGGTGCCATGGTGTTCTCTAAGATCGACTTGAGGTCGGGGTATCATCAGTTGAAGATTCATGATTTGGATGTTACAAAAATGGCTTTCCGGACTAGATATGGCCACTATTAGTTTCTAGTGATGTCCTTCGGTTTGACTAACGCCCCGACGTCATTTATGGATTTGATAAACCGGGTGTTCAAGCCATATATTGATTCATTTGTCATTGTCTTCATTGATGACATTTTGATCTACTCGCGTAGCATGGAGGAGCATGAGCATCATTTGAGAGTGGTGCTTCAGAACTTGCGGGAATAGAAGCTATATGCTAAGTTCTCCAAGTGTGAGTTTTGGTTAGATTTTGTGGAATTCTTGGGGCATGTTGTATCAGGCGAGGGTATTAAGGTAGATCCTAAGAAGATCGAGGCAGTTCAGAGTTGGCCTCGTCCTACCACAGCGACCGAGATCAGGAGCTTCTTGGGGTTAGCAGGTTATTATCGTCAGTTTGTGGAGGGCTTCTCATCTATTGCAGCACCTTTGACTAGTTTGACCCAGAAGAGTGCTCCATTCCGATGGTCCGATGATTGTGAGGCGAGCTTTCAGAAGCTCAAGACTGCATTGACTTTCGCACTGGTGTTAGTGTTACCTTCTGGTTCATGGATGTATATTATGTACTGTGACGCTTCACGTGTTGGCTTGGGTTGTGTATTGATGCAGGAGGGCAAGTTATTACATATGCTTCGCGTCAGCTGAAGCCCCACGAGAAGAATTACCCCGTGCACGATTTGGAGTTGGACGCGATAGTTCATGCTCTTAAGATATGGAGGCATTACCTTTATGGGGTGTCCTGTGAGGTTTACATCGATCATCGCAACTTGCAGCATTTGTTCAAGCAGAGGGATCTCAATTTGAGGCAGCGCAGGTGGCTTGAGTTACTAAAAGATTATGATATTACCATCCTTTATCATCCGGGCAAGGCGAATGTGGTTGTAGATGCCTTGAGTTGAAAGGCAGAGAGTATGGGTAGTTTGGCATTCATTTCAGCAGAGGATAGGCCATTAGCTTTGGACATTCAGTCTTTGGCTAACAGACTTGTGAGGTTGGATATTTCAGATCCCGACCGAGTTCTTGCATGCATCGTCGCCCAGTCTTCACTATTTGAGCAGATCAAGGCTCGTCAATACGACGACCCACACTTATTGGTTCTCAGATAGGTGGTACTATAGGGTGGTGCCAAGGAGGTTACTATCGGCGAGGATGGTGTTCTGCGACTCTAGGGTCGTCTATGTGTTCCTAATATTGATGGATTGAGGGAAAAGATTCTAGAGGAGGCACATAGTTCTTGGTATTCTATTCATCCAGGTGCTAGGAAGATGTATCGCGACCTGAGGCAACATTATTGGTGGCGGCAGATGAAGAATGACATAGTTGAGTATGTAGCGAGGTGCCTAAATTGCCAGCAAGTTAAGTATGAGCATCAGAGGCCAGTTGGCCTACTCCAATAGATGGTTATACTTGAGTGGAAATGGGAGCGCATTACTATGTACTTCGTAGTTGGGTTGCCGAGGACCTTGAGGAAGTTTGATGCCGTTTGGGTCATTGTTGACAGGTTGACCAAGTCGGCACACTTCATTTCGGTTGTGACCACGTATTCTTCAGAGAGATTGGCCCAGCTTTACATTTAGGAGATTGTTCAGTTGCATGGTGTGCATGTTTCCATTATATCAGATAGAGGCCCTCGGTTTACTTCACATTTCTGGAGGGCAGTATAGAGTGAGTTGGGGACCCGGGTAGAGCTTAGCACAACCTTTCATCCGCAGACTGACGGACAGTTGGAGCGGACGGTTTAGATATTGGAGGATATGCTTAGAGCATGTGTGATTAACTTCAGAGGGCAGTGGGATCGATTCTTGCCTTTGGCCGAGTTTGCTTACAACAATAGTTATCAGTCCAGCATTGAAATGGATCCATTTTAGGCTTTATATGGCCGGCAATGTTGTTCCCGCCGGATGGTTTGAGCCCGACGAGGCTAAGTTATATGGTACTGATTTGGTGAAGGATGCCTTGGAAAAGGTAAAGTTGATTCGGGAGCAACTTTGCACAGCACAGTCGAGGGATCAGAAGGCGCGTGATTTATCATTTATGGTGGGCGAGAAGGTCCTCTTGAAAGTTTCGCCGATGAAGGGAATCATGAGGTTCGGGAAGATGGGCAAGTTGAGCCCAAGGTTTATAGGTCCATTTGAGGTGTTGAGATAAGTTGGGGAGGTTGCTTATGAGCTTGCTTTGCCTCCCAGTCTATCAGGAGTTCATCCGATTTTCCACATGTCTATGCTCCAGAAGTATCATGCCGATAGGTCGCATGTGTTAGACTACAACACGATTCAGCTAGATGGGATCCTAGGTTATGAGGAGGAGCCAGTTGACATTATTGACAGGAAGGTTCGCCAGTTGGGGTCCAAGAAGATTTTTTCGGTAAAGGTTCAGTGGAGGGGTCAACCAGTCAACGAGGTGACTTGGGAGACCGAGGAAGACATGCGGAGCAGATATCCACACTTATTCGGCTCTCCAGGTACGATTCTAGACCCGTTCGAGGACGGACATTTATTTAAGAGGTGGAGAATGTAACCACCCGACCAATCATTTTTCTTTCTAGATCCTAAGAAAAGAGCTGGTTTATTGTGGGTCGTTGATCTTAAGAGATCAACGACCAAGATTAAAAGAAGTCGGGGCGGGCCGAGAAAACAGGTTTCGACCGGGTTAAGTCAATGGGGTTGTTTGATTTGGGTTGCTGAAGAGTAAAATGAGGCGGGCTAAGTGTTTGGTCCTGATTTGCTCCGAAAATTAGCCCTATATTGGGCTATAAGTTAATTATACGAAATTTATTTAAAATAATTTATAAAAAATAATTTATAAATAATAAAAATGTTAAAAATGTTTGAAAATAATATCTTAACATTATAAAAATATAAAAATGCTATTTAGCACAAATAACATAATAAATATAATTATGCATAGAATATAGGCTATTGTTGCAAAATTATGTAAATAACTAAATATACAAATGTAATTATATGAAATAAAGTAAAATATTATAAAATATACATGTGGATATAAATAATAAAATTGGATGATTAAGTCATCACAAAATAATTTGAATGGGTAATTAATAAATATTTAAACAATTTAAATGCAAGAAATCATTTTCAAAGCCTTAAAAATTATGGAAAATTATAGAAAATACTTAGATAATTTTGTAAATTGTTGATGATGCAAAAATGATATTTTGAAAGTATATATGATATTTATAAAATATGAGGATAAAATTGGATATCAACAGATTCCCCTCTTTACCGGGGAATGATGAAAGAGTTGTTGGGTAAAGATAATGATGACCAATTTTGTGCGAAATGAGTGAGGATGATGTGTTTTTGAAAAAATGGGGACCGAACCCTGGTTCCTGAGTTGCCTACATATCTCTGGTGTTACGGGAATCAGGCCGTGTGTAGTTCTGGATCCAACGGCGAACGAAACTGACGGAGTTGTTATAAGGATGGTCATTTGTTTTGAAAAAGATTTCTTGGATAGGATAGTTTCATGAGTAATGGATAATTTCGAGTGGAGCTATGAATGCAAATTTAAATGTTACGGATATTTGAGATAAACGTTCGAGCGGTTACGGGACAAAGAGTAATCAATTACCGATCATCGGTTATGTTTGAGATAATCAAAGGGTGTGAACGGAAACCAGAGCAAGAATTGCTGGCGTTTGTAGAACGGTTACCTCCCGAGTTACCTGCAAAACTTAAAATATGATGCACGCGAATATATATAGGGTTACTGCGGAAATTTAAACATGATGGAAATTCCGTTTGGACCATGAGAGTTGTCTTTGGACGATAAGGATGATGTCTTTAGACCATGATGTCTTGGGACATGAAGCGTATGATGAGGGATTCACAGGCCATGAAATGGTGTCCTCGGGCCATGAGGATGGTGCCTCTGGACTATGACACCTTTGAATAATGATGTGCAGTTTCGAGAGATCCTTAGGCCATGGCATGATGTCTTCGGGCTATGAGGATGATGCCTTCAGACTATGACGCCTTCGGATAATGTGGCGATGTTCAGCCCATGAAATACAAAGATGTGGTGATATCGATCGTTTGATAAAGGGAATAGGTGATGCTTAATCATATGCGAGAATGAAATAAGGCATCTCTTTGCTTTGTATGTGATGAGGGCAGTGCTTAGCCCTATGCAGAGAAAGGAGGCGTTTAGCCTTATGTAATAATGGAGGCAGTGCTTAGCCTTATGCAAATATAACGGAGACAGTGCTTGGTCTCATGCAAGGAAAGGAAACTCTTAGCATCATGCAATGTAATGGAGACAGTGCTTAGTCTCATGCAAGGAAAGGCAACATTTAGCCTTATGCAATATAGGAGGCAATGCTTAGCCTCATGTAATGTAATAGAGACAATGTTTAGTCTAATGCAAAGGAAATGCAGCGTTTAGACTTATGCAATAATGGAGGCAATGTTTATCCTCATGCAATGTAATGGAGATAATGCTTAGTCTCATGCAATGAAAGGAAGCGTTTAGCCTTATGCAGTAGTGGAGGCAATGCTTAGCCTCATGCAATGAATGAGGGCAGTACTTAGCCCTATGCAGAGAAAGGCAGTGTTTAGCCTTATGCGATGATGAGGGCAGTGCTTAGCCCTATGCGATAATGGAGGTAGTGTTTAGCCTTATGCGATGATGAGGGCAGTGCTTAAACCTATGCGATAATGGAGGCAGTGTTTAGCCTCATACAGAGAAAGACGAAGATTAAATATGAGAAAGAAAGTGATTCTTAGCTTGACACGTTTGCGCTTGGTGACTTCTGTCAGTGAAGATAGCATTCTTGTTATGTATTTGTGGACATGCTTGTCATGTCCGTTATGCCTGCATCCAAAGAAAAATCGTGAGTTTTTGGGGAGGAAGGTTGGTTCGTGCCTTTGACTCCTCATTTTGCCTTTGCTCCTTGTCTTGATGCCTTGTTCTACTATAGAAAATGAAATTTTCGAAAATATGTATTTGTGATAAATCATTTGTCAAAAATGCAGTTGTTCAAAATATGTGATGATGCATAAAGCCAATAATTTTATCAAAATATGTGGAATTTTGAGGATCCTCTTCAAAATTTTGCCCCAGTTTCAATACATACTTCTGACGATACACTTCTTGGCGACCCTTGACGTAATGAGATTGACAAAGCTCAAAATCTTGCCCCAGTTCCTGACCGAAGAGGGGAATGAAGATTTTATTATGATGTGACCGAACCCACAGGGCTGCCTACGTATCCCCTCTTAAATGGGAATCAGGTCAAGCGTAGTTCAGGCTATATTAAAGAGAAAGTGCAAACATAATCTTAAACATAATATCTCTTGACTGCGTCCGAATTGATAAGTTTTGGCCTTATTTCTCCATCCATCTCTGCAAGTATAAGCGATCCTCCTGTCAGTACTCGCTGAACCATGTAAGGGCCTTTCCAATTAGGTGAGAATTTCCCTTTTGCTTCGTCCTGATGCGGGAAGATCCGTTTCAACACCAATTGCCCCGGTGTGAATTGCCTCGATCTAACCTTTTTGTTGAAAACCCTTGCCATTCTATTCTGGTAGAGTTGACCGTGACACACTACTTTCATCCTCTTACCATCAATGAGAGCCAGTTGCTCATACCGGCTTCGTATCCATTCCGCATCGCTGAGCTCGGCCTCCTGTATGATTCTTAGGGAAGGAATCTCCACCTCGGCATGTATAACATCTTCAGTATCGTAGACCAGTAGATAGTGGGTTGCCCCAGTTGACGTACAAACTATGGTACGGTACCCGAGCAATGCAAATGGTAGCTTCTCATGCCATTGCTTGTAGTTGTCCACCATCTTCCTTAATATCTTCTTGATGTTCTTATTGGCGGCTTCCATGGCACCATTCATCTACAACCTGTATGTTGTAGAATTCCGGTGCTTGATCTTAAATGTCTCACACATGGCTTTCATCAGATTACTATTGAGATTGGCGGCGTTGTCGGTAATGATTGACTTAGCTACTCCTAATCGACAAACAATACGATCCCGGACGAAATCTGCTACGACCTTGTTAGTCACAGCCAGTGTTTTAAAAGGCGTGGGCATCATGCGAGGCGTTTTACATATGCCTTAGCGAGGCGTAAGACCCGAGGCACGAGGCGTAATCCCCATAGGTATTTAATTTTTAATATTTTATAAAATAATATAATTACAGTATTTATAAATAGATAAAATTGCATAAAAAATGAAGAAAACTATAAATATGTGACACACACACACACACACACACACATATATATATATATATATATATATATATATATATATATATATATATATATATATATATATATATATATATATAAGAGAGAGAGAGAGAGAGAGAGAGAGAGAGAGAGAGAGAGAGAGAGAGAGAGATGTGCTTCATCCCCACAAAAAATTAGTCAAAATAATCTATTATACGCTACTTAGAAGCTCAAGTAACTTGAGTCAAAAAGAATAATATTTTCTACATGGAGGAACAAAAAGGATGACTAACCTTCAATTTGAACTTTGAACTTGCTGCTATGAAGGAGAATGAGGTTCTCTTTGTATTTGTAAAAAATAATTGAATATTCGTTGCTTTTGGGAGATATTAGCAGACTAGCGGACAAGATAAGGAATTGGAAAAGACCATGAATTGGGGCTTCAATCAATAAAAAAGATCTTGACTTTTAAATTTAATACATTTCAGTTCCTTTTTAAAACTTTTGAGTAATTACCAAGCTGAATTTTGAAAATTTGGGTATTATATGAAGGACTTATTCAACAAACTTTATTTTAATTTGAAAAAATCTCTGGAGCTTACGCCTCACTATAAAAACTCGCCTCAAACGCCCGGGCATACGCCCTAAATTGCTGGGCGTACGCCTCTTGAGACTTTCGCCCCACACCATCGCCCCGGGACATTTTTGGTGCGCCTCGCTCTAGGGCTCGCCCCGAAAATGCCTTTTAAAACATTGGTCATAGCCTTATAGGAAGTGGCTTCAACCCAGTTTGTGAAGTAATCTATAGCCACCAAAATAAACCTGTGTCCGTTTGAAGCAGCGAGCTTAATTGGTTTGATGACATCCATGCCCCAGGCAGATAAAGGCTAGGGTGAACTCGTTTCATTCAGTTCGTTGGGCAGCACCCATATCATATTAGCATGTACCTGGCATTGGTAGAACTTTTGAACATATTTGATACAGTCTGTCTCTATAGTCATTCAGAAATACCCTGCCCTTAATATATTCTTAGCCAGAATGAAACCGTTCATGTGAGGTCCGCAAGTTCCGGCGTGTATTTCTTCTAGCAATCTAGATGCCTCCTTGGTATCGACACATTGCAGCAATCCCAAATCAGGAGTCCTTCTATACAGAATTCCTCCGCTCTGAAAGAAATGGCTGGCCAATCTACAAAGCGTGTGCTTCTGGGTTTATGTGGCATTTTCTGGTTATTCTCCTTTCTCTAAATACTTTTTGATATCGTGGAAGCATAGATTTCCGTCAAACTCTACTTCAACTTGAGCACAATAAGCTGGCTGCTTACGAATCTCAATCGGGATAGGATCGATGAAATTCTTATCTGGATGTTGTATCATGGAAGACAAGGTAGCCAATGCATCTGTGAACTCATTCTGAATCCTTGGAACATGTTTGAATTATATCTTTGTAAACCTCTTGATCAAATCTTGCACACAATATAGGTATGACAATATATTAGTGCTCTTGGTAGCCCATTCTCCTAGTACTTGGTGTACCAATAGATCTGAATCTCCAATTACCATCAACTCCTGAACATTTATGTCGATGGCCAATCTGAGTCCCAAGATGCAAGCCTCATATTCTGCCATATTGTTTGTTCATTGGAACCTAAGCATTGCGGATACCGGATAATGTTAACCGATTTATGATACTAAAACAACTTCGATGCCCACTCCCTTGAAATTGGCTGCTCCGTCGAAAAACATCCTCCGACCATCATATGTCTTGGCAATATCTTCTCCTACAAACGACACTTCCTCGTCAGGAAATACATCTTCAATGGTTCGTATTCTCCGTCTACGGGATTCTCTGCCAGGTGATCGGCCAATGCTTGCCACTTGACCGCCTTCTGAGTCACATAGATGATGTCGAACTCACTTAGTAATATCTGCCACTTTGCTAACTTACCCGTAGGCATGGTTTTCTGAAAGATGTATTTCAGTGGATCCATCCTTGATATGAGATATGTAGTGTATGCGCAGAAGTAGTGTCTCAATATCTAGGTTATCCATGTCAAATCACAACAGGTGCACTCCAGCAAAGAGTACCGAGCCTCATAAGGTGTGAACTTCTTACGCAGATAATATATCGCCTGCTCTTTTCTCTCGGTTTCATCATGTTGCCCCAGGATGCAACCAAATGCTCCATCCAACACGGATAGGTACAACATTAAAGGTCTTCCTGGCTCTTGCGGGACCAACATGGGCAACTTAGACAAGTATTCCTTGATTTTGTCAAAAGCCGTTTGACATTCTTTGCTCCAGCTTGTCGCAACATCTTTCCTCAGCATTTTGAAGATCGAGTGACATATCACCGTTGACTGTGCTATAAAACGGCTGATATAATTGAGGCATCCCAGAAAACTCCTCACATCCTTCTTATTTTTTGGCGGTGGAAAGTCCTGAATAACTTTGATTTTTGACGGGTCTAGCTCAATACCATGACGACTAACGATGAAGCCTAGCAATTTCCCATCAAGGACTTCGAAAGCACACTTTGCAGGATTTAGCTTTAGATTGTACTTTCGAAGTCGGTCGAAGAACATCCTTAAGTCTACTATATGATATGAACTTCTCTTAGATTTGATAATAATGTCATCCATGTACACCTCTATTTCCTTGTGTATCATGTCATGCAAAAGAGTTGTAATGGCCCTCATATAGGTAGCCCCAGTGTTCTTCAGACCAAATGGCATCATTTTGTAACAATATATCCCCTATGGCGTGATGAAGGCTGTCTTTTTGGCGTCCTCTTTGTCCATCCAAATCTGGTGATATCCTGTGAAGCAATCCAAAAAGTATTGGAGTTCATGCTTGGCACAATTATCGATTAGTATATGTATGTTAGGCAGTGGGAAATCATCCTTAGGGCTTGCTCTGTTCAAATCTCGATAGTCAACACACACCCTAACTTTCCCATTCTTCTTTGGAACCGACACAATGCTGGCTAGCCAGGTTGGGTACTCGACCACTCGAAGGACCTTGGCTTTGATTTGCTTGGTAACCTCCTCCTTTATCTTCAAACTCATATCTGACTTGAATTTCCTGAGCTTCTGCTTTACCAGCGAACACATGGGGTTGGTAGGGAGCTTGTGATCTACTATGAATGTGCTTAACCCAGTCATGTTATCGTATGACCATGAATAAATATCCTCATACTATTTTAGAAACCCGATTTACTCTTCCTTCTCTGACGGTGATAGGTGAATGCTTATGCGAGTTTCCTTGACTGTTTCAGAATCTTCTAAGTTAACTGCCTCAGTTTCTTCCAAATTGGACTTTGGTTTGCTCTCAAAATTCTCTACTTCTTTGATAATTTCCTCAGGTATTATATCATCTTCCAAATCTTCCGAATCACTTTCCTTATTTTGCATTTTCTCATTACATGTCACAGTCGTAGGTTCATCAGGATATGTAATAATTATGCTAAAAAGAATGTAGAAAAATAATAATAAATAAACGAAAGCAATAATGCATTAATAAAACTTAAAATTGTCAACAAGTACAACTCGATGTCTCGAGTAATTATTTCAAAACAAAATACTGAAAACATCTTAAATGCCCAAAAATAATTTTAAAATAAATCATTTTAATTCTGCCAAGGCTACCTAGGTACTCGGCGAGCTCGGGATGGTGCAACAGTCCAGTTTTTGAGAATGGATCTTTCTCCCACTGTTTGAATGGTATGGTCTTCCTCCTCCTCCTCCTTCTCTAAAATTGCACTGCAGTCCTTATCTTCCTCATGCCAGCCAAAACCTCGTCTTTCTCGGATCCCTAAATCACATCAGACTAGCGGAATGTCTGGTGTTGCGGTGGTATGGTTTGTTCCAACGGATAGTAATCGGCATGCCACAACAATGTCCAATCCTGGTATTCTTGCATAGTATATTCATACCCGAGACCAAAGGTTGTGCCATGATATTGTGTTCATATTGGTTCTATGATCCCTTGAAGCTTTCGGCTAAGACCCTTGCCTGGTTCATACCCCAACCACATCAGTATGCTTTCTATCTTGTTGCTCCACCATCGATCTTTCTCAATTGCGTTTACTCGCTCAATGCGATGGTATATTTCTCTACCCAATTTCCTCCTGTTCTCAATAACTGGCACAGTTTGGTTGGTGTAGATAGGGTTGTTTCCATCTTCGTGAATAATTACCTCTTGATGATTTCACTCGAACTTCACAGACTAGTGTAGAGTAGAAGCGACTTCCCCAGTTGCGTGTATCCATGGTCATCCCAATAACAAGTTGTAGGTGGTGGATATGTCTAGCACTTAGAATTTAACGTCGAACCAGGTCGGACCCATCTGTAGATCAAGGTTCATTTCTCTGATAGTGGCTCTCTGAGATCCATAGAATGCCTTCACATTCATGCTTCCCATAAATATTTCATGCAGGCCTTTACCCTATCATTTTAGAGTAGTCAGCGGGCATATGTTCAGGCTCGAACCCCGGTCTATCAGAACCCTGAAAATGAACTTTTCTTCAAATTGCACAGTGATATGCTTATGGCGGTAGCTCATCTTCGTGGAAAATAATTTTGTGACTCTCCACTACCTATCCTACCATATTAACCATCTACCTATCGGTGATACCGGTAGGCACATAAGCTTCACTTAATACTTTTATCAAGGCATTTTTATGTGCATCTGAGTTTTGCAACAGCGACAAGATGGATATCTGGGCGGGAGTCTTGTTCAGGTGATCAACAACAGAGTATTCCCTCGCCTGTACATTTCTCCAAATATCATCACTGCGTGTCTCCACGACATGTGGCTTAGATGTAGTCTCTTTGTTTGTTCCTCCAAGATTCTCAGGGGTATAAACTCTGCCAGTTCTGGTCATTCCTTGTGCAACACCTGTCTCTTCCATCTTGGCCTTTCCTTTTCTTCTCGCCTCCGCCACATAATCCCATGGGACGACATCAGAATTATAAGATGGTGTTGGAGCTACCATCACAGTGAAAGGCATAGCTACCTCGACCTCAAACGATGCCTGAGTTTGTAGCATAATTAGCGAGAGGGTGATATGAGATGTTTTAGGAGCATCTCCTCTCGAATAAGTCCGATGGATCCCTCCTGATCCCATTCCTCATCACTTTCTATCACATTCACTCCCTCGCTCCTATGATCAGGGAGAGGGTTATTACAGACATTTGGCGCGGCTTCCTAACTTTGGTGTCAATTAGTGTCTGAATTTTGTCCTTTAACATGCGGCATTCCTCAATGGTATTACCCTTCATGCCTGAATGGTAGGCACAAGTTTTGTTGAGGTTAACCCACTGGGAAGGGTTCTCAACAGCAACAACAGGAATGGGGGTGACGTAACCAACGACCTTTAGTCTCTCATATAGTTGGGATATGGCTTCAACGATTGGGGTGTATTGTCTGAGAGCTCTGCGGTCAAAGTTTGGTCGTGGATTTGGGTAGTTTTGGCGGGCGAGAGGAGGTGAATGGTAATATGCAAGTTGGGTGTTATAGGTATGGTAGGTGGTGGTGGGGTATTGGTATTTTGGAGGTGAGGGTTGATATTTGGGTGGTGTTTGGTATGTAAGGGGAGACTTAGGGCCCTGGGCTACCATCACGATTGCAAGGCTTTGTTGGTGGCTTGCAGTACCTCAAAATTGGTCACCATTCCGCTCTTGATTCCTTCTTCTATCCTTTCCCCTAACTTGATGATGTATGAGAACTTGTGGTTCTCGATAACCATCAATCTTTCGTAATACTGCGGATCCTGAGCTCTAACAAAGAACTTGTTTATTTGTTCTTCTTCAAGTGGCAGCCTCACCTTGGCTGCCTCTGATCTCCAATGAGTAGCGTACTCGCGGAAGGTTTCTGTCGGTTTTTTCTTGAGGTTCTGGATATAGAAAACGTCTGGCACATTCTCTGTATTGAACCTGAATCTATCCATGAAATCCGATGCCATGCTCACCAAATTCGCCCACTTTTTTAGATTTTGGCTGATATACCAAGATAATGTGTCTCCTGTAAGACTTTGCATGAACAGTTTCATGCGGATTTGTTCGTTCTTATCTACTCCCACAAGCTTGTCACAGTAAGTTCTCAGATGCACCTTAGGATCACTAGTGCCATCAAACATCTCAAACTTGGGAGGTTTCTAACCCTCCAGCAGTTCTACATCTGGCTGGATACACAAGTCTTTGTAGTTCAAACCTTCAACACCCTTCCCGCCTTCAACACGCTGGACTCTCCTTGTCAGTTTCTTGAGTTCCTCTGCCATGTTTTGAATGAGCAGGTCCTTCTCGGTCAGCTCCGGTACGTATAGGGTTTGTTGCGGGTTATGGGGTAAGGTTTCCACGTATATTGGGTTGCCTTGGTGAGTTCCTTAAACTTGGGTATATGGGTGATCATTGATCAAAGTTTGAGGGGGATCTGGGGTGAGTTGTGGTGTGCTTTAAGGAGTGTGATAAGTGGTGGTTTACGGATATTGGGTTAGGTGATTGTGGTGTTATTGAGGGGTTTGCACTGGTGGTGGGTTAAGGTTTTGAGGAGGTGCGGGATTGTGATACTGGTGCATTGCAGGAGGATTTTGTGGAGCTATGGATGGTGGGTTTTGGTTTTGGTGTTTTGCGGTGGTGTTTGGTTCTGAGTGGTTGTGTTTTGCTGGTTAATGTCAGGAACATTTAGAGTAAGGGAGAGGTTTGCGAGATTTTGGACCTGCTCAAGTTCATCCTTGCAGCTCCAAGATTTTCTGTTCCAAACGTAGGACCAACTCATTCTGTCCTGGCGTACTTCTTCCGTTCGAGGTTTCAACATTCTCTGCCATGGTAGCATTGTCTTTTCGGTTACCACTTAGATCATCTATCTTCCCTTTGCCTTTGCCTTTGCTTTTCGGATCGCTAGGTGGAGGAGGAAGTGGAGGACCGTTGGATCTGGTGTGGTAAGCTGATGATGCCAGAATGCACGAACCAACCTTTGGGAATGGGAGTAATCAAAATAAAGAAAACATAAAAGGTAACCAAGTCAGTAAGATGAAGAAAAAGAGTGCTTGCAATATTTAAGCAGGTATCACGTAAGGTCATGCAAAAAATTCGCGTCCTAATTTGGGGACCTCATTGTGCCTGAGGTAGGCCTAAGCGACACATAGACTTGGAGAAAATTCATTCCAATGTTTGCCTCATTCCATTAATGTGAAATTAAGCCACATCAAGATTTCACTAAATCGAAAATAATAATTATAAAGTCACTAATGACATTGAGCCTTATTACATCGAAATCTGATCTAGAAAGCATTAAAGAACATTATCTCCTAGTTTACTTGGTCCCTGAAGGACCTTCTCCATGCTTGGCTCTCTTGACTCCATCAATCACATTTCCAGATCGCGCATGTCGAGTATCAAGTATGCCATTGCCAGCTACCCTCCTTCATCAGGATCCATGCCTTGACAATCCCAAAGCCTCTTTCTCATCTACCCCTCTAGCTCCATCAGTCCTTGCTCTAGATGCTCCAACCTCTCTGTCGACTTATTTGCAATCTTCTTCCATTCACTGATCGCCTCCATATCCACCTTATGTTGTTCTAGATGCTTAGCTTCAGATTCAAATACTCTTTTGTGTAGTCTCTTTTACTTCACCTGTGCCTCAACCACCTCATCTATGATCCTATCTTTCAGATTGACCTCCGGTTTGACGTCCCCGACTATGTTATCTTCCAACCATGAGAGATAGTAGTACATATGACCGGCGTGATACCTGTCTGGCTCAATAGTCTCTCCCTCCATGATGATCTTTTGGTTCCACATGTGTTGGGCTTAAAACTTGAATGGGATGACATCTCATTCGAAATCTACTTTATACTGAGCCATATTAGAAACCCGAGGTATGACTTGTTTCCTCCCAGCTTGCCTCAATACCCTTATAGGAGCATAAGGGTAGATACCTCGCAATCCGATCAGTACTAAGTGAGTGGTCCCTTCGGACCTAATGATGAACTCACTCATAAGGAACCATTCAAACATCCAATGCACTTGCTTGTCTGTCAGGTTACTGAAGAAACGCACCCAACCTACAGTATTTCCAGGCTTTGCAAACCTGTCTGGAATAAATGTCATCTTCTTTAGATGATGACTATCTATGTAGTCATTCAGTGGCCTTCGTAGAAGCTCCTGGTGTTAATTACCCCTCTGAAAGTGTTCCAACAGCCAAACTTGTAGCAAGATATTACAACCCTCGAAGTGTCCGAACCCATGCTTGCACCAATTCAGAGCACGGTACATCTCAGCTAAGATCATAGGGACGATAGTGTACTTCTGCCCCTCGATACCCTCCATTAAGGTTTTGGCGACCATGGCTAAGCGAGTATGAATTCTTCCTCCTTGCATTGGAAAGATCAACAAACCAAAGAAATAGACTATGAAGACATAGACCCGGCGGTGCACCCATCCCAAAGAGGTAATGGCAAGCTCCTCATGATGAAGGCGATATGATTTGCTATGTCCATAACGCTCATAGAGAAATTCAAAAGGGATATATGATTTCTTCAGGCAGACCAGTTCGTCGTTCTTCTTAAAACCCAGCATTTTCAGAAAACCGCGTGGGGTGCGATTTTTTGGCACTAATAGTCCTGGACTATCCCATGGTAACTTATAGAAGCCCCCTATTTCTTCCAGGAGAGGAGTCATTTCTATATTGCCAAATCGGAAAACAACCCTCTTTTCATCCCAGAACGTGGTGGTAGCCTCGATCAGTCCCCTGTTTGGTTGAATATTTAGCAAAGATGGCAGGTTACCTGGTACTCTCCTCACATGGTTTCTGTCACAGGGTGTAAGGTCGTTCCACCTGTCAATTAGTAGAGGCGGGATATTCTGGACCATATCAAACCTGGGGATTTCGTGCTTCATTTTCTGCAAGCAAATAAAAGTTAGCCTTTCCCCCTCCAGATTTGACTATTCACACAATAATGATCAACATGTCAGCACGTTTTCTCCAAGTAATGCACATAATATGATGGTGTCCTTTAAGATTATCGAAATCCCGTTGGACTTTGGACAAGGTTCATCTAAGCTTGTTGATACGTCAATGACGTCTCAATACGTACTAGGTTTAGCATGATGCATGTATATTTCGAATTAGAGTCTGGTTTCTAGAAGGGTCTAGACTGGTACTCCCAAGTAGACAACTTGAGAGGGAAAGGTATAGGACCGTCGACTGCACCGCTGATTGACTAGTTTACCGCAAATAAGCCTTTCCGATTTAAAAAGGTATTTTTAGGAAAGCGCGGACACGCATTAAGCACCACCATGCTCATAATAAGCATGAATGGAGTATGATGTTGAAAGCATGCTTTATGCAAAAATAATAATAAATTGCCAGTTATTTGCATGATGAAAGTGCGTAAAAATAGTAAATAATATACACAGGAGACAAAAGAAAAAGATAAAGACAAAAGAGAGAAGTCAGTTTAACTCATGAAACATGAGAGAACGTAACTAAATGAAGTAAATAGGGAGATAGGGATGGGGAGAAACATGATATAGTAGTCTTAGACAAGATGAAGGAAATGGAGAGAGGGATGTACATGTCATAGCAATTTAAACAAATAAGGGAAGGGATGTACATGTCATAGCAATTTAAACAAATAAAGGAAAATAAGGGAAGGGATGTACATGTCATTAAGTAATCCATTAATCCACATATTCGAAACTTCATTATGGTAAGAGCCTTAGTGTAAATCCCTACCAGAGTCGCCATGCTGTCGCGCCCCTTTTTCTCGTAAAAGCGGGTTTCGACATATGACAACTCTTTTAAGTGGGTATTAAAAGAGAAAAGTCGCCACCTAATGATTTTTAAGGTGCGTTAGGGCACCTATTTGCAAATAACTCTGTTTGATTAGTCTACATCACCAAAGATCGGGTAAGGGATCAAATTACCTCAAAGAGAAGGTGTTAGGCACTCTTTAAGGTCCACAACTATGGGTCCCGACCAAAGTTTACGCTATGTAGGATTATCGGATTATAATTATCATATGTGATCATATAAGGGAGGGAAGACTTAAAGGTTCTATTATGAACAAGTGTAAAAAAAGTCGGACAACAATTAAACTATATAGATAATCAGTACAAGTATTTAGAGGTTACAAGGTATAACTTAATTATTCTAAATTCAACGACTAAGTGTGAACAATAAACATATAAAGGAGGGGGTCCTAAGTTTTTTAGCCTAAAGGATCACCCCGTGCAACATAAATGATACTTTGCAACTCCCTTAAGGTAGGGGTTACTCATATTATTCAGCAGACACAGACTATTATCTCTTGTTACCCGATTGCTATGTTAAAGTTGTTTACCTAAAAGCACTCTAATTCAATTCTAAGTCGTGTCCTATGCGTGCACTACCCATCCCATGCCTATGGTCCAAGAGGCTTTGGACCTATTATTTGGGTGGTTCAAGACTCAACTTAGGATGCTCAAAATGATAAAACTAGGCGCACATTCAAAACATAAAGACAATAAATGGCTCAAGTTAGTCTCCACACATAGCAACAAAGGCACGCGGGCAGATTAGGCAGTAGACAATTTTAGAGTTAGGAAGCATGAGAGTCGTTAAGTCCTATAGGCATGGTTTCAATGTGATTCTGATTTCCAGTATCGCACAGGCGGTACCGCATCTTTAGACTAATGAATTTGCAGATTAAAGGTGTTAAACACCCTATAGGCATGATCTCTAAATTGTTCATGCAATGTGATAGTATAACTATTTGAAAGCTCAAAATTAACAACATTGATTTTATAGACATGCTTCCTAGGCAAGTGACAACATCCTATATGCATGTCATCTAGGTGGGGCCGTATAATGAAAACAACAAAAAGCAATTGACAAGCTTAGAACACGCACTTAAATTATGCTCGCTAATCAAATATAGTATAGTATAATATCGTATCCACAAGGATTGGATTTAAACAGTATTCTCATAGTTTCTAGCTTGATTGCTATACAAGATGATCAACAATTGAGATTTATATGATTTCTAACTAAAATTAACTAAGGTCTAAAGCTATTGACTAATGACAATTGAAATAATGATAAGCAAGGAAGTTATCAGTGGGAGAAAATAGGGGTTGATAGGATAGGTGCAAGTTAAGTGATTGGGATCTAACTCTAGATAATTCACTTCTAATGTTTAGGTGAGTCTTTCGAATTCACTCAATTATTAGTTCAAACGTTCAGCAAAAACTCCTCTCTCGATTAAGTCTTAACCTCACGAGATGAACCAACTTAAGCACGTGAAGATATGCAAGAATGCGTAGTGGATTGGTCTTTAGGAAAACCTCTTTCGATTATTCTCCTAACTAGGTTTAATCAATGATTAAACTAGCCTCTTTCGATTACTTAGAAGAATTAACGAACTCAACCAACAATATAATGCAAGGATATCACAAGTTATGTCTCTCTCGATTATATGAACAAGTGAATATAGATGCAACAGTTAAATCATCCAAAAACGCTTCAATACATTAAACTAGAGTTATAATCCACAAACAATCATCAATACACCAAATCCATCAAACCCTAAAAGGAAATACTCCATAGATATGGAGAAATTCATCACAAATAAAGTTAAAGTATAGGAAAACATAAATTCAATCCAAACTCGTATCTTGAGTGAGGAAGGAATGATGAAATCATTGTGCTCGTATTCTTACCACTCCTCCTTAGCCTTCTTATGTCGAATATGCATTAAAAGTCCAGAAAATAACGTTTTCCATGTATTTATAACAAGTAGAGTGGCCCCCAGATGAAATCACCTTCTCCTAGCCGAAATAGGATTTTCACTCTGTAAATATTGCACAGGCGTGCCGCATGGGCGACGCACCATGCGGGGCATTAGTGGAGAAATCTAGAGAGCTAGTTCTGACAGGCAGCAGAGAATTGCACAAGCGCGGCGCCCCACGCTCCTCGACAATAGGGATTTCTCAGAGTACGGACCAAACTTTGATTTTTGACATCCAGACTTAGTCCTCGACCCCCGAACATGATCCCGGCTTAATCCCTTGGGCTTTTACTCAGACTTCAAAGCTCCAAATCACTCAAATTCATTCCATAACATCTACATAGCTCGGAATCACTCCTACAAGGCATAAAGCACACAATAAGTGCAAAACACTACCAATTAAAGCTCAAAACAAGTAAAGTGTAGTGAATTAGAGTGCAATAAATGACTAAAATATGAGATTATAGCCTACCATCAACACCCCACACTTAAGCCATTGCTCTTCCTCGGGCAATCAAACTACACTTCACATAAGCACGACCTTTTTTCAACAACTCTCATAACTCATCACACCAAGAATATTTAAAACAGATTAAGCACAATACCATAACATCCTCGCCTCAAGATTTGACTCAAAATAACCAAGCATTATTTATAACCCACTCGCTTACTCTAACACAGAGGTCAACGACATTCCTTTTCCTTCATGAATTAAGTGCCCTCACACAACAATAGAGAGTAGTTCCAAACACAATTGAAATTAAGAACAATTAGGAACTCAAGATAGAAAGAATTCGCTCATTCTCAGAAACAACATTCATATGCCACAAAAGACGTACCATAAACTTGCCCGTAGTGTACTACTCTACTAATCGAGCTCATTCAGTCAAGGATCAAGTAGGACTTTAACTGGTTGTAATGTAAGCTGCGGGATGGGTAGGATACCTTTAGATATAAGAGTGACTACACCTCCCTAAGCACTTTAATACATACATTTTATTGTTCACAATCCCACACTTATGTCAAACAAAAACTCTACCTTCATATCAATATACATTAACTCCCTACTTTTTAAAGCACAATTATATCAAGAGTCACTATCAAAGAATATTTTGCACAACAATACAACATTTTTATTCTTTTCTCTTTCAATTCAAATGTCTCTTACTTTTTCAATACAGTGCACCTTTCTCCTTATTTCATTAGTTCCACTCAAAAGCCAAACCAACCACCCCACACTTCAACTTTTACAAAGTTCATACCAAATTCAAGTGCTCACGAGAGGTACAAGGTTCAAATAGATGCTCAATTCAAACAAATTGGTAAGGCTTGTAATGTGGTTGCCAAAGAAACATAATTACAAGCTCAAAGGGGTTAACTACGATATATAACAATTAGGTGGGTAAAAGCATATAACTGGCTCAACAAAGAAATGCCTATATCACTTCCAAGACTGAATACAACTACTATTTCGCTTTGCAAATACACGGGGCAAGTTCTAGACATCAAATGCAATGTACAAAATACACAAAACCTCACACGCACATGGCACATAACTCACTCAGGATTGGACTCATCAAGACACGCTAGTCAAAGCAGTTAAGCAAAGTTAAGATCATACAATTTAAGGTACTTATACAAGAGTCAAAAACTGAGCCTAAGCGTCACAACTAAAGCACTCTCTATTCTCAAGGTATAATAAAGTTAAGAGATATTGCTTTTATTTCAAATCATAGCACAAGGTTTTCTACTCCTAACAAAAATAAAAACTAACTACACCCGGTTCAAACAAAATCCTTAGAAAAGAACCGCGGCACAAAGAAATACCAAGGGAGAATGATTACACTACCTAACAAAAGAAAATCTTTTTATCTTTTTTATTTTGACTTTAATCCCTCAAGAAACCTGTCGATGATATCCATCGTCGAAAAAAATCGAAAATTTTAAAATTTTTATATATTTGTTTTCAATATTTTCTCTCTCTAACTACTAAAACTAACACAAAAATGAAAACTAATATACATACAAACAAATATCCCCCACCACACATTTTAAGTTGTGGCATGTCCCTATGACACATAATTAAAAAGTAAGAGGTAAAGGAAACTTCCCTGAATTTTCTTCTTTTTCGAGAACTTATGAACTCCACCCCTAATTCTGAATTCATTACTCGTTTTCGCTCCTTGGGATTTTTTGTGGAGCTCATTAAGCCCAATTCTTCTGAGGATACATGCAAGACCCGGTGTTTTCCTTCTTTCTTTTTCTCGTCTTGAGCGGTGAATTGCTCGTTCATGATGATCCTTAACTTGTTTCTGCATTCTTTCATAGGATCAATCCATATATATTCTTGTAAATCCCCAAAAATAAAATCCACATGATCAAGGTTAGAATAAGAAAACAAAGAAGAAAGGTCAAGTCAATATTCCTCTGGTATGTCCAAGACCATTTGTTTCTCATTCTCTTCTACTAAAGGTTGCAAATGTGGAAAGGTGGATGGGGGTTTGAACTCTTCTTCTGTTGCTTCACACTCAACCACATCCTTATTTTCAATCATCTCAGTTGAATCAGAATCCTCTTGAACAATGGAAAGCTCTCTCTGTGGATGCTCATCCTCTTGAGTAGGCTCGTTCTCACAAGGTATCTCCTCCATGTACTCACCATCACAACATAATGAGATTTCTGAAAGTATACCTACTAATTGACTCACTCACGTTGTTAGGTTCTTAATAGCTTCATCATTTTGCATAAACCTTTCTTCAATACTATTCATGAACCTATGCATAAGCGCTTCTAAACTACCATTCTCCTCTTGAGGTGGTTGTATCACTTTGCTTCCATTCCAGTCATAATAAGGGTATTCATCCCAACCAAAGTCAGAATTGTGCCAATATGAATCCTCATACCTGTACGAACTAGAAACAGAGTCAGACTGTTCAAAATACGAACCATAGGAAGAATACACACCTGCTTGATAGTCAACCCAGAGATGATTTCCACCACATTTAAAATACATAGCAAACCGCTGATAATGTTAATCTGCTAACTCTTCAACCATTTTCTTAGGCTGGTTGTACTCCATCTTCACATCATTTAAAGTTCAAAATCTACAATATCTTCTCCAACTTGTTAGGTACTACAAAATAAATCTGGAAAAGAAGTTAACTAATAAAGAAAATAAAATAGAAAAGGAAAAAGAAAAGAAAGAAAGAAAAAACGAAAACCTAAATCCTTAATTAGCACCAAAAACTATTTCAAACAATATTGATTTCCAATCCCCGGCAATGGCGCCAAAATGTGACGAGCTTAGAACACGCACTTAAATTATGCTCGCTAATCAAATATAGTATAGTATAATATCGTATCCACAAGGATTGGATTTAAACAGTAGTTTCTAGCTTGATTGCTATCCAAGATGATCAACAATTGATATTTATATGATTTTTAACTAAAATTAACTAAGGTCTAAAGCTATTGACTAATGATAATTGAAACAATGATAAGCAAGGAAGTTATCAGTGGGAGAAAATAGGGGTTGATAGGATAGGTACAAGATAAATGGTTGGGATCTAACTCTAGATAATTCACTTCTAATATTCAGTTGAGTCTCTCGAATTCACTTAATTATTAGTTCAAACGTTCAGCAAAAATGCCTCTCTCGATTAAGTCTTAACTTCACGAGATGAACTAATTTAAGCACGTGAAGATATGCAAGAATGCGTAGTGCATTGGTCTTTAGGAAAACCTCTTTTGATTATTCTCCTAACTAGGTTTAATCAATGATTCAACTAGCCTCTTTCGATTACTTAGAAGAACTAATGAACTCAACCAATAATATAATGCAAGGATACCACAAGTTATGCCTGTCTCAATTATATGAACAAGTGAATATAGATGCAACAGTTAAATCATTCAAAAAATGCTTCAATACATAAATATAGAGTTATAACCCACAAACAATCATCAATACACTAAATCCATCAAACCCTAAAAGGAACTACTCCATAGATATGGAAAGATTCATCACAAATAAAGTTAAAGTATAGGAAAACATAAATTCAATCCAAACTCGTGTCTTGAGTGAGGAAGGAATGATGAAATCCTTGTGCTCATGTTCTTCCCACTCCTCCTTAGCCTCCTTAGGTCGAATATGTGTCAAAATTCCATAAAATAATATTTTCCATGTATTTATACCAAGTAGGGTCGGGCCTAGATGAAATCACCTTCTCGTAGCCGAAATAGGATTTTCACTATGTATAAATTGCACAGGCGCACCGCATGGGGCGATGCGCCATGCAGGGCATTAGTGGAGAAATCCTGAGATCTAGTTCTAACAAGCAACAGAGAATTGCACAAGCGCGGCACCCCACGCGCCGCGACAGTGGGAATTTCTCAGAGTATAGACCAAACTTCGATTTTTGACATCCTGACTTGGTCATCGACCCCCGAACATGATCCTGGCTTAATTCCTTGGGCTTTTACTCAGACTTCAAAGCTCCAAGTCATTTGAATTCATTCTATAATATCTACATATCTCAGAATTACTCCTACAAGGCATAAAACACATAATAAGTGCAAAACTCTACCAATTAAAGCTCAAAATAAGTAAAGAGCAGTGAATTAGAGTACAATAAACAACTAAAATACGAGATTATAGCCTACCATCAGCAGTCGATTAATTAATTAAAATCCTGTAGTCATGATATCTAGATGAACATTAGCGAAGACATGTATTATTACATCATATAGGCATGCTGTCTAATAATTAAACAAGTAGTTATTGGCGTTTGATTCCTATAGACATGTTGTCTAATAGCGCATAATAGTAGAAATGGAATTAGGTACAACATTTACTCAAACTAACATGCTTTGGATAGTGTACAAGTATTAGACAAGTTAAGTGAAGTGTTTGATTTCCTATAGGCATGATTTCTATGTGTAGCACGTCAAGCAAACAACAAGCAAGTTAATTAAATCATATAGACAGGTTTTCTACCCGTTTATGCAAGAATTAGGATACCCAATCCCCTTTTTCACTAATTTTCCCATAATTAATTATTACATGCCCAAATAGGATAATTAAATAATTACAGACTTAATAGGGCGACTATATGCCCAATACAGCAAGTACAGGATACCTACGGCTGCTTCTGGGCATTCAACTAAGCCTGGAATCTTAGGTGATGAAGAGGCCCACACTCCAGGTGGCTATTAATATGCTTCAGTTCTGAGTACCAAACTGGCCCAACAGCTAGGCTCAAACCAAGACAGCTGCCCTGATTACCCATGGAATACTAAATAGCCATAACAACACAAGTAATAATCTAGGTACTAAGCCAGCCAAACAAACTTTAAGACTTAGGAATTTTATCCCTTAACACTATAGCTAACAGAGAGCAGGGATTCCCAGACATAGACATACAAATAAGGTTACACGAAATCCTTTACAGGCACATATGGCATAGACAGAAACAAGTTCCCAATGACAGGTTTGAACATCATAGGACAACAAAATCAGAAATTCAAAGTAGGCGTGATTTTAAACTAATCTCAGTAGGACTTTAGACATAGGAGTCTTGACATGGAAGCCAGAAGAGCCATAATCAGAACGAACAAATGGTGAAATAGTTTCACAAGAAAACTTTGACAGGAGAGCCTAATAATCACAACCAACTTGCAGAACATAACATGTGAAATGTTCAGGCAAATACCAGTCACAACACAAAGGTTCTAAATCCAACATGTAAGCATTCATGGCAAATATGCTAACTTCCAGATTAATAAGGCAAACATGCATCACATGAAGAGGGTCAGGACTTATTCTAGTTGACATAGGGAGAATAGACTAGACATATATTGGAATTCACCCTAGGAGTCTTAAGCAATCAGTGAGCACACATCATCAAAGCAAATAAACAAGTCTTCCTGGGAGTTTTAGCAATATTGGCATATAGAATTCATGTAATCACAAGTTGATTTCAGGTAAGTAGCAAGTTGTATATGAAAGACTTGGCAAAACCACATTCAAATAAATTCTGGGCATGCATTACTTCCCTAGGAGAATCTAAGTCATGGATTCATGATAAGCAACAGACCTTAAGTAACCAGTTAGATTTAAACATGAAGGTGAGCAATCAATCGGATTGGACACCTATAACGGACATGCATTAAGGCTAGTAATGCCAGGAAAGCATATTAGGCTAAGCATTTAGACAACGTCGTCACATGATTTGCAGAGAAATAGCAAACTGTGCATAAAAGATTCAATAGAGAGACATTTAGGCAATTTTGAGCAAGAACCTAGTTTCTTACAGATTTCAATAAAAAATATCAAGACAAGATGCAATCGACGTCAATCAGGTTTTAATTACAAGTCAGGAAGGCATCACGAATCAACTTAGCTAGCCATACATGGGTTAAAATCAGGACTTGAATAAAATTGAAGCTAGTGGAACTACAGAGTAGTACTAAAACAACAAAATTGTATACGAAGTGGCATAAAAGCAAAACTAAATCAAGGAAATCCAAGTAGCACTAGTGCACATAACATAAACACAAACAAAAGGAAGTAGAATTGCGAGAGTATAAAGTACTAACCAGTTGCAAATAAAGCGAAAAAAGAATGAGAAACTCAAAATCTCAGGAATCGCAGCGATTACAGGAGACCAATAAAACCCCAAATCTCCAGTGCTTCAGAGTTCACAAGAACCTCGAAGTGGGATCCGAGCAGTGCTTGCACTGGAGGAGGCTAATGAACAGATTCTGGTGGCCTTGGCTTTCAGCCGGCCAAAATCAAAAGGGAGTTTATATAGTAGTAGAAATTGAACGAACAAACATGAAAAATAATCAATTAAGAAAAAATAAGGAAAGAAAATATCACATGCAATCAATAATAGAGCCGGTAAAGGGAGAAATTGAAATTTGAACCCTAATTAGGGTTCAATGTTTGAAACTTAGTCTGTTGGTGTGAGAAATCAACCCTTCTTCAGTATATATGGACGAGATATCATCCAGATCTTAGAGATTAAATTTGAACAAGCCCGATTTTGAGAGT
The DNA here is from genome assembly GCF_000390325.3 of Nicotiana tomentosiformis. NCBI lineage: Eukaryota > Viridiplantae > Streptophyta > Magnoliopsida > Solanales > Solanaceae > Nicotiana > Nicotiana tomentosiformis. The sequence continues at coordinate 178,950,208 of NC_090813.1, forward strand.
TGGTACTTGCCAAATTTAGGCAAGTACTAAGTAACACCATAGTCTTGTAATTAACAACGAGGTAACGCGTAAAAGGTAAGTAAATCACAGAAGGATTCCGTGATTTGATCAGATTTGGAGATGATTGGGGGAGGCGGCTAGGGTTTTTGATGGAGGGAGAAGGAGAGATGAGAGAATACAGAGACAACTGGGCGGGGGATTTGTCTCTAGGGTTTGGGGCAAGGGTTATAATGCAAAAGGCTAGTTTATTGTGGGCCGTTGATCTTAAGAGATCAAAGTCCATGATTAAAAGAAGTCGGGGCGGGCCGAGAAAATGGGTTCCGATCGGGTTAAGTTAACAGGATTGTTTGGTTTGGGCTGCGGAAGAGTAGAATGAGGTGGGCTAAGTGTTTGGGCCTGATTTGGTCCGAAAATCAGCCCTATATTGGGCTATAAGTTAATTATACAAAATTCATTTAAAATAATTTATAAATAATAAAAATGTTAAAAATGTTTGAAAATAATAGCTTAACATTATAAAAATATAAAAATTCTATTTAGCATAAATAACGTAATAAATATAATTATGCATAGAATATAGGCTATTATTGCAAAATTATGTAAATATCTAAAAATAAAAATGTAATTATATGAAATGAATTAAAATGTTATAAAACATACATGTGGATGTAAATAATAAATTTGGATGATTAAGTCATCACAAAATAATTTGAAAGGGTAATTAATAAATATTTTGACAATTTAAATGCAAGAAAATCAATTTCAAAGCCTTAAAAATTATGGAAAGTTATAGAAAATACTTATATGACTCTTGTAAATTAGTGATGATGCAATAAAGATATTTTTAAAGTATATATGATATTTATAAAATATGAGGGTAAAATTGTGTATCAACATCATGTATCACACTCTTATGGGATCGGGCCGTTCGTCTTGGCAGAGTAACATATTCTTATGGGATCGGGCCATTCGCCTCGATATTATCATGTATATTCTTATGGGATTGGGCCGTTTGTCTCGGTAGTATCATGTATCACACTCTTACGGGATCGGGCCATTCGCCTCGGCAACATATTGTAACACACTCTTATGGGATCGGGCCATTCGCCTCGGCAGTATCATGTATCATATTCTTAGGGGATCGGGCCATTCGGCTCGGCAGTTCTATGAAACACTCTTATGGAATTGGGCCACTCGCCTCGGCAGAATCGTGCAAAATACTTGATAAGGAGTTTGCGTACTCATGAGTTATCCTGAATTGGGATATGACCGTTGATTTGGTATTGGCCATTTCGTATTCTATTTGAGGAGGTATCCAATAATTGAGGACTTTGTGTTCATTGTTCAGCTGTAGAACGTATTATTTCCCTATATCTGTACTTGTTGTTTACTTGCCATGTTTCATACTTGTCTGCTTTATTATATTTGATTTACTGGACCACTAGTAGTGTCAATGTCTACCCCTCGTCAGTACCTCTTTGGGGGTTAGGCTAGATACTTACTGGGTACACGTTGATTTACGTACTCATACTGTACTTCTGCACTAAATGTGCAGGATCTGACAAGTTCATTTGGTGGTCATTTGGGCGCGTAGGCACAACTGCAGAGGGAACTTTATGGTGAGCTGCATTCCATACTACGATTCATAGCACACAGAGTCTCCATCATATTTATTTACTTTATCCTGTCTATCTTGTATTCTAGATAGATGTTGTATTGTTATTGTATTTTGTAGTAGATGCTCATGCACTTGTGATTCCGGATTTTAGGGATTCCTAGTGGATTTCCATTATTGTAGTTCACATTTTTATGATTACTTTGTTTTATGATTTATTTATATTTGGAAATTTGGTAAGGAAAAGCACAGGTTTCTATGAGCGTTAGATTTTATTCTATTTATTTAATGAAAATCCTGATTTTAAAATTTTAAAATGGATAGTTATGTGGAGTTCCCACGTTGGCTTGCCTAGCAACATAGTTGGGCACCATCACGACCTATTATGGGTTTTGGGTTGTGACATTTTGGTATCAGAGCACTAGGTTCACTTAGGTCTCACGAGTCATGAGCAAGTCTAGTAGAGTCTTGCGGATCGGTACGGAGACGTCTGCACTTATCTTCGAGAGGCTACATGGCTGTTAGAAGAACTTCCCTTCCTTGATTCCTCATCATGCGATTTGATTTTGTTGGAGCTTATGCCTTCGATTCCCTCCTACTCATCCGTACGTGACGTTGGGCACTTGTTATCAGTTGATCACCGGCGAGTTGTGAAGATGCTACAGATGCGGCGCAAGATGCTTTCCCTGCCAATACGACGGACCATTATTATCGCCTTGTGGAGGAGTGTTCTATCATTTCAACCCAGTGTTGGTGTTGCCCACGATCGAGATTTGATATTTCCCAATTTGGTGGAATTATTATTAATATTGTGGTGTTGCCGTCCTTGATTGAATGCATTGACGCTCATCAGCATGTTGGTCTTCAATTGTTTTCCTCTGGGCATAGTGTACTGAGATGGGACCTAAGAGGAAGTTATCAGAGATGGCTGTGTGTCGCGATTTCAGGATCGAATTGGCATTTCTAGTGTTAATGGTTCGAGGAAGATGATCTGTGAGGTGATTTCTGTGCTTAGGAATTTTGAACGTGACGGGTAGGGCTTGATTGGAATTTAGGAAAATGTGAGCATTCGATCATTGTTTTGGATACAATATGACTTTGAGTTTCAAACACATTGTTGGACCTTCGGGTGATGTTTCGTAAATGAAAGGATTCTTATGGCTGGCGGATCAGTGTGAACCCAGGGAGATTAATTGATTTCATGATAGATATAACTATAGAAATGACGTCGGTGGAGGTCGATATGAGGTTACCAGGTGGGCTATCTCTTGTGAGCAGGTTAGCGGTTGTATGGTTTTGATGAGGTTCCTACGAAGAGTTCTACTTTCTGCCCAATATGGAATGCATGTATTGTGATGTGAGCTTGGGTAGCTCGAAGAAGATGATATGACTCCTAGGAGGTTGAGCGTGCGAGAAGTTGGCTGAGTAATAGTGTGGAATCATGGTGACTGGGAAGAAGAAGTCGTTGTGGGGTCTGGATCTATGTGATTGCAGTTTAAAGCTAAGTGGGGGAGCCCACCGTCTACGATTGGGTCACATGGTTGTGTGCCTTGGCAGTGTCAAGTTATCGGTTCATTGGTGGATTAGTTATGACTAAGGAAAGAAAGCATCAAGGGTAATTTGGGCAAAGGACTTGATGAATGTGTGCTATATATCGCCTTATCGATTCATGTGCAGATTTTTGGATGACTCCGAGTTTGTGCTTCTTGTGGCGGTGAAGTGTAAGGAAAAGAATTCATCTAGTTGCTCCTTCGGAAATATTCGAGTGCTGGCAGAGCACTAGAGCTCGGTTATATAATCGAGACTGGATTAGAGTGGGCAACTCTTAATAATGGTACTAGTGGATTCAAGATCTAAGGTGTGGTGCTTAAGGGTTTTCGGGCTCGTTATGTGGCTGAGGATTTGGGTTTTGCGGCAGAGTGTGAAGGGTACTTGGAGAAATTCTATGTTATTACCGGGTTTGCGGTGCAGTGTTAGGAAGATGGAACAGAAATAACTTTGGATTCGCATGAGGTCTTTCAAAATAGGTGTGTCAGTTGGAGATACTATTGAGTGAATGAGTAGGGTATGGGATTCCTACTCTTATGGGATCGGGCTCTTCGCCTCGGCAAGATATTATAACACACTCTTTTGGGATCGGGTTGTTCACCTCGATAGTATCATGTGTCATATTCTTATGTGATCGGGCCGTTCGCCTCGGCAGTTCTAAAAAACACTCTTATGGGATCGGGCCGCTCGCCTCGACAGCATCGTGCAAAATACTTGATAAGGAGTCCGCGTACTCATGAGTTTTCTTGACATGAGATGTGATCGTTGATTTGGTATTGACCATTTCCTATTCCATTTGAGGAGGTATCCAATAATTGAGGACTTTATGTTCATTGTTCAGCTATAGACCGTATTATTTGCCTATATCTGTACTCGTTGTTTACTTTCCATGTTTGATACTTGTCTACTTTATTATATTTAATTTATTGGGCCACTAGTAAGTGTCAATGTCGACCCCTTGTCACTACCTCTTCGAGGTTAGGCTAGATACTACTGGGTACGCGTTGATTTACGTACTCATGCTACACTTCTGCACTAAATATGCAGGATCTGACAGGTTCATTTGGTGGTCATTTGGGCACGTAGGCGCAACTGCAGAGGGGGCTTTATGATGAGCTGCATTCCATGCTACAATTCACAGCACACAGAGTCTCCATCATATTTATTTAGTTTATCCTCTCTATCTTGTATTCCAGATATATGTTGTATTGTTATTGTATTTTCTAGTAGATGCTCATGCACTTGTAATACCGGGTTTTGGGGGTTCTTAGTGGATATCTATTATTGTAGTTCACGTTATTATGATTACTTCATTTTATGATTTATTTGTATTCAGAAATTTTGTAAGGAAAAGCACAGGTTTCTATGAGCGTTAGATTTTATTCTATTTATTTAATGAAAATCCTGATTTTAAAATTTTAAAATGGATAGTTAAGTGGAGTTCCCGCGTTGGCTTGCATAGCAGCATAGTTGGGCGCCATCGCGTCCTATTATGGGTTTCGGGTCGTGACAGGAGGTCTAGCAGAACTGCTTCCACCAGAGCTAAAATAAGGGACAAAGGGAGATCTGGCATGATTTTTAGGAACCCTTGTTCTTCCTTGCTGTGGAGGGGTTGTTTCATCTTCGTTAACCTCGCCAAACTTAACTATCTATAAAAAGTTTTCAGGTAGCTCAAAATCATCAAGGGTTATTGGTTTTTTTTCCAGAATTGGAATCATTGTCCGAGTCAGCAACATTGACAAAGTCGACTGGTTCACCTAAAAAGTTAAAAACAAAGAATAATATGGTATGTTGCTTGCATCAGATATGTTAAAAAATTATAAATAATATAAAACCTGTGGCTTTGTCCACAATTTAGTAAAACTACATTATAATGTAATAATTCATACCACTAAAATCTTCATTATAATCCTCATTGTTGGGAAATATTAGCTTCCTGAATTGGAGAGTGCAAATGCATAGTCTCTTTCTCTGTGACAAAAAGATTTATACAAGTTATAGAATTGTATGGATTTTGTTTTAACACAATAAAAAAGAAAATTAAAATGTATGAGGTTCTACCAATTAAATTTTCATTGAAATCATCTCCTTGTATGGCAAAATTTGCATCCTAATTTGGAGAGTGCAAAGGCATAGTCTCCTCCTATGTGACAACAGATGTATACAAAGTTATAGAATTGTAGGTAATTTGTTTTAACAGAACTAAGATATTGATAACTTGTAATTAATTTGTAGTTAAAATGTTGAAATCATGTCATATAGTTGTAATATATATATAAAATCATACCTGCAGTTTCTTTCTTGAATGCCTTTTGAAATTGGGAAGATAAGTCTACACCTATTGGACATGATACAAGAACATTCTCCTCTTTTAAAATGTTAGGCATATGTTCTGTACATACAACAACATGTGAAAATATAATGTAGATGATATTTCCTAAAAGTTGTTGATAATTTGTAAATATGTGTAACCTATGTAAGTCATGTCACTAAATTGTTGTAACGACCCGGCTGGTCGTTTTGAGCAATTGCATCCAGTTCGGCAGTTTGAGGTCATGAGTAACTTCACATAGTGTATTATGACTTGCGTGCATCATCGGCTCTGGTTTTTGAGTGGTTCGAAAATGATTTTAAGGGGTGACTCTCATTTGAGAAGCTTAAAGTTGAAAGAATTGACCAAGTTTGACTTTTGAGTATTTGACCTCAGATCAGAGTTTTGATGGTTCCGGTAGGTCCAGATGGCGATTTTGGACTTGGGCGTATGCCCGGATTCGCATTTGGGTGTTTCTAGAAGGTTTCGGTACCATTTGGCAAAAATTGGCAATTTAAAGGTTTGGAATTTTTCTAAGCTTGACCATGATTTGACTTTAAGGCCATTGGGTTCGGATTTTGGTTTCGGGACTTGAAATAGGCCCGTTTCGTCATTTGGAACTTAAATGTCATTTGGAATAGGCTCGTTTCGTCATTTGGAACTTAAATGTCATTTGGAGTTGATTTGATATGGTTCAGACGTTTGGTTGCAATTCTAGAATTTCTTGAAGTTCATTGTGATTTTCATGCATTTTGGCATCTGATTTGTGATTCTAGACGTTATTTTGGTGTTTTGATCGCGCGAGCGAGTTCATGTTATGTTTTTAGACTTATGTGGATGTTTGGTTTGGAGCCCCGACGGCTCAAATGAGTTTCGGAAGTGTTTCGGAGTGTTTGGAAGAAGGTTCAAATTTGCTAGTGTTTTGATCTCGCATTTGTGACTACCGCTTTTGCAAAGAGGCTGGGGACTGGCAGGCTTTGCATTTGCGAAGTCAGCCTCGCAAATGCGATGGTGAGCTGGGTTGTTGGTAGTTCGCTTTTGCGAACATTTGGGCCGCTTTTGCGAATGCCTTGTCTTCGCATTTGCGACCTCTTATATCGCATTTGCGATAGGAGCAGAGTTGTTTAAGCCTCGCTTTTGCGAAGTAATGTCCGCTTTTGCGAGGATTCGCAAAATGCGGCTTCTACAACTGGTTTATAGCTGAGTATTTCGAGACTTAGCTTCATTCTATCATAATTTGAACCCTAGACTTAGTAGGAGGTGATTTTATGGAGAGATTTTTATACCAAACTATTGGGTAAGTGATTTTAATCAATTTTCAATTATATTTCATGATTATATATTAGATTTAACATCAAATTCATGAGAATCTAAGAGAAAATTTGGGGATTTTTGTCAAGGTTTTGAAAAATAAAAATTGGGGATTTGAGAGTCGAATTGGACTCGGATTTGAAAACAAAATACATATACGGACTCGTGGGGTTATGGGTAGTCAAGACCTACTCTTTGACCCGAGTTTTGACCGGGCGGGCCAGGGGTTAACTTTTGTTTACATTTTGAAAATTTTATAAAGATCATAGCCTTATTAATTGAAATTGTTTTCTCTTATATTGTTTGATGTATTTAAGTCGTCTTTGGCTAGATTGAGCCGAGCGGAGATGAATTTGTAAAGGAAAATCTAATTTGAGTATTGATTTGGCGGAATTGAGTAAGTATCTTGCCTAACTTTGTGTGGGGGAAACTACCCCTTAGGTTTTGGATTGATGGTGCTATTTGAATTATATGAAGGGCGTGTACACGAGGTGACGAGTGTGTACACGAGCTTATATGTGGTATTTGGCCGGTTTAGATTATTAGGCTTCTTTCGTGCATTTAGTTGAAGTTATCGTTTCATATTATATCATTTGTTGTTAGGTTTGCCCTTACGTGCTTTACTTGAAGTTGTTAGAAACTGTTCTATCTTTTGATTGTCAAGTTCACCCTTATATGTGTTTAATTGTTAATTGTAATTACTTGTTGAATACGTGCTTTGTCTGTCACATGCCTTCATCGTTAATTGATTCTCGAAAATTGCGTCTTGGTTTATGAATTGTTATTTCTTGTTAATTGATTTTGTGAATTATCATGTAACTTCTTCATCCGTTGTGGTTTCCTTGTGTAGCTTCGTTATTGCATTGATTTTGTGATGTGCCATAGTTGGTTGTAGTTTGTTTGCTTAATTCATATTGCTTGGGGAGCGGGTTTCACACCGCAACGATATTGATAATGATGATATGACGGAATAAGGGATGGCTATGATATTGATTAATGATGATATGGTAGGATCGGGTTGCGCACCGTAACAGTTTGTGTATGCATTAATTGTTATTGATAATGATGATATGGTGGAATAGGAGAGAATTATGATATTGATAAATGATGATACGGTGGGATCGGGTTGCGCGCCGCAACGGATTATATATGTGATACTTGTTATTGATTAATGATAATATTGTGGAATAAGGGAGGATTATGATATTGATAAATGATGATACGGTGGGATCGGGTTGCGCGCCGCAACGAATTATGTGTATTGTACTTGTTGTTGTTGTTATTGTTGTTATTATTGTTGTTGTTGTTGTTGTTGTTGATGATGATGATGATGTTATTGTTGTTGTTGTTGTTGTTGTTGTTGTTGTTGTGTCTTATGTGAGTCATGCATCCTACTGAACCGTTACTTTAATGTGTCAATCTGTGCTCCCGTGGTTACTTGGTGAATTGATTTTCAAGATGAATTTACTGCGCGAAGTCATTATCTCATACCGTATTGAGTTGTTGATAATATAATGGTTTTAAATGAAAGAATTAGGAGCATGCTTACCTTATGTGACTCTTAAGTTAAAACTCGTTGTTTCATTCGGTACTTTACTATTCTTAATAGTTGTTATATTTTACTTTAAGAGATTTCTCGAATTTAAACTCCTTATCTTGTCTGACGTTTTTACTTTACTTAAAAATCGTTATTACGTCTTATTTTAAAAAATTCTAGATTTAATTCGGTGACTTATCCGATGCTTTGTTTATTTGAAAATGATATTTTTTTTACCCAAAAGACTTCTAAACTAAACTCAATTGATACTATATCTTGTATGAATTGTACCTTATTTCATTGTATTTGGTTCCTAAATAAAACTCATTTTCTCATTGATTTCTACTTTACTCAAGACTGTTATTATGCCTTATCGGATATAAATAAATCTCTTGAACATTTTAATTAGCATCTGACACGGATACAATGTACATGGTAGCACGAGGACTTTGCCGTGCGAAAGTGGTTTGGAAGAAAATGTGGGCACGAGGTGCCAAACGTATAAGATTTGGAAGTTGTGACTTATGATTTGATATTACGAGGAGTGGTACCTCGGGCAATTCTTGTTGTAATTCATGCATTAGGAACGATTTGATTGATTGAGTTGTTATCGGTTCCCCTTACTTGAATTTATTCATATTTCATTTGTATTCTAACTATGTTGTTGATTTATTACATGGTTGTATCCTGTTGCCATTCATGCTTCCATTATTTTCACTGTTGATTATAAATTGTGATCCTTCTGCTGTTGGTCTTACGTTGATGTTCTTTCCATTGTTAGCTTTATGTTATATCCTGCACATGTTTACATGTCTGGTAGGCGTCTTGACCTGGCCTCGTTACTACTCTACCGAGGTTAGACTTGATACTTACTGGGTACCGTCGTGGTTGTCATGACCCAATTTCACCTATAGGCCGTGATGGCGCCCAACGTCACTGTTAGGTAAGCCAACGATGAACTAGCCATGTATTTATTCTTTTTAACAATTTCAAAATAGTTGATTTTTATTTATTAAGTAAGTAATAAGTGAATAAAATTTAATAAAATAAAGTGTAAACTAATATAAGAACGAGTGTGGTAAAATAAATACTCAAAAGCCATCAAATGTCTACTAGCATAATTCCCAGACCTGGTGTCACAAGTGTATGAGCAACTAGTAGAATATACAAAACTCTTAAACTACTGTCTGAAATAGAGTAGACAGAAAATAAATGCAAAAGAGAGACTCTGGGTGCTGCAGAACGAACTCGGAAAGCAGTTCACCACTAGGCCTCGGGGTATCGAATTACTACCAGATGCACCTGCCTCAGATCCTGCACGATTAGTGCAGAAGTGTAGCGTGAGTACATAAACAACATGTACCCAGTAAGTATCCAGTCTAACTTCGAAGAAGTAGTGACGAGGGGTCGACATCGACACTTACTATGGGCTAACAATACAATATAGAAATGCTAAATAGACATAGAGTATGTGAATAATAATATTAACATGGTGTCAACAGTGATTAAATAATTCTTTAACTAATAGTAAATTCCAAGAGTCTTCCATTAGCACATACTAATTCAAAATAAATTCCGAACAAATAAATAAATTAAAATCTCTCCATTCATGAAAAATAATATCAAGTATGTCCGAGCTTCAAGTATTTAACACGTACGATTTATGCCGAGGTCATACGGCCCGATCTAGAATAATGTGTATACTGCCGAGGGTCGAGCGGCACGAACCATAGATGCATATATTATACTGCCGAGGCGTTCGACCCGATCCACAAGTAAAGGGGATACATTATGAACATCCGGTTTAAAAGCTATTAATAAGGCTAATACATAAGGAAGCACAATTTCTATTAACGGTCAAGTAACCCCGCCAAAACTCAAGTAAGTGAAATTCGGTCTTTACAACTCCTTTAAAAAGTTTCAATATAATTTAAGCACTTTAATTAATAAGTAGGTTGCAGATATCACAAGTATTTCATGATTTGAGTCCTAAACTACCCGGACTTAAGCATAATTAGTAGCTACGCACGGACTCTCGTCACCTCGTGCGTACGCAAGCCCCACAATTTAGAATCAAATAGCAATTTAAATCACCTATGGGGCAAATTTCCTCTTACAAGGTTAGGCAAGAGACTTACCTCGTCTCAAAGCTCACTTTTCGATCACAAATTCACTCTAAGGACCCAACTTGGTGCCGAACAATCCGAAGCTAGCCAAATGTTATATGAAATAATCAATATATGCTCAAAAGTTAATAATTTAGCTTTTAGAGTAATTACCCAACCCAAATTGGAAGATTCTTAAATTTCTCCCCCGGGTCCACGTGCCCGGATTCCGAAAATTTTTGAAAATAATTGCTACCCATAATCTCACGAACTCAAATATATAATTTTCACCCAATTCCATAATCATTTTCGTGGGTAAATCCCATTTTTATCAAAATCGAAGTTTTTCAACTAAACCCATAATTTTCATAATTTTACATGTTAAAATCTACCCATAATCTATGTATTTAACTTACATTGGGTAGGAATTACTTTTTTCAATAGCTAGGTGGAAACCCCTCTCTAAGAAGCTCCAAAAATAGCCCAAGAAGTAAAATAAATGAACCAAAATGGCCTAAGTCCCGTCTTAAATGAACCTTAATGCCCAACAGATTTTGCACGTGTGGCTCTGCTTCTCACAGGTGCGGACGAAACCCAGGTCCGCCTCCTTCGATTCTGCAGAAAATGGCTCGCTTCTGCGGCGTCCGCGTCGCACCTGCGACCCTCCCCGCTTCTGTGATCAACTCCTTCGCACCTACGTGTTCGCAGGTGCGGCTCATGCTCCGCATTTGTGATTACTGGCCAGCCCACGCCAGGACGCTTCTGCGAGCTTGCACCTGCGGCACGTTCTTCGCACGTGCGATTGCACCAGAACCCTGATGCTTCAGCCTTTCTTTCAAGCCCTAGTTTGATCCGCGCATCGCATGAATAGCAACTGAGGCCCCCAGGGTCTTGCCCAAACATACCAACAAGTTCGTAAACATAAAACGGACTCGCTCGAACCTCGAAATGCGTAAAACAACATTAAAATTAAGAATCACACTCCAAACCAAATCGAATCAACTTATGAACTTCAAGTTCCTCCAACTTGCTCCGAACGCGACGAATCATACTTAAACTACTCGGAATGATACCAAATTTTGTGTGCAAGTCTTAAATCACCATACAGAACTATTCCCGGGCTTGAAATCCCAAACGGATCTCGATAACACCAAAACGTACTCCAACCCAAATTTAAAAAACTTGAAAAACCTTCAATGTGCCAATCTTCAATATTAAGCGCCGAAATGTTTCCGAGTCATCAAAAACCCGATCCGAACATACGCCCAAGTCCAAAATCATCACACAAACCTATTAGGACCATCAAATCTCAGTTCTGAGGTCGTTTACTAAAAATGTTGACCCAAGTCAAACTCAACCCTTTTTAAGCCAAATATTAAGGAACTAAGTGTTCCGAATTTAATCCGAACCCTTCCAAATCCAAACTAACTACCCCCGCAAGTCATAAAATAGTAAAAGCACATATGGAGAGTCTTATTTAAGGGAACAGAGTTATAGAAAGCAAAATGACTGGTCAGGTCATTACAGTAGTGTACTCATGCTACGCTTCTGCATATTTTTGTGCAGATCCAGGTATTCTGATCGAGTTGGTTTGAGACTTATGTCTGCGCGGATGGAGACTTTGAGGAATACCTGCTCGACATTCGCAGACCTCAAAGTCACCTTCTATTGTATTTTATTTCTGTTGTCCACTATTATTCCGGGACACTAGTGTACTTGTTATTTCTAGTTACTCTTAAAAAAGCTTATGACTTGTACTACCGGTTTTGGGATTATATAACTGATATTAGTTCACCTATGTTGTTACAGATATTACTTAACGTATTACAGTTAAGTTAGTTAAATTCCATTAAAAATGAGCATGTGTTAGGCTTACCTAGTCTTAAAGATTAGGTGCCATCACAACATTCTAAGGTGAAAAATTGGGGCCGTGACAATTGTATTAGAATTGTTTAAATACTTGTTTTAGTGCTGCTTCCCAACTCTTGTTTGGCACTACTTCCATGATACTGTTATGTGTTCCCTGCTTGGTAGTGGCCAACATTTTTGTCAGAACTACCACTACCCTGCAAGCAAATAGATTAAGGAGGCAACTTTGTGAATGCTAATATAAACATAACTAGTATGCTTTATTTTTGTCAAAATGACTATTTTATAAATGACACCTTAGCATAGATGTTAGTATCCTATTGACTATTGATTTCCTATAACACAATCTTGATGGAATCAGTGAATAGCTCTTGCATGCTACCTAGTTCTTCAAAAACCTAGAAAATCAAAAAAGTTTAGTATGTAGGTGATAACATGAGGCTTACAAATATATAAACAAGCCTATAAATATAAAATGAGGTATACCTTTTTCTTGAACATTCCAAGGTCTGAAAAGACCTAAGGCAAAAAATAAAAGGAGTTAAAGAAATTATTTGTCACAACATAAATTACCTCAAAAAAACTTACAATGTCAGAAGTTGTTACCTTATTAACATCTTGTCTTAATTTTTTAGCTCTTCCAGAATCTCTAAATTGTAATCTTTTCCCATAGACTGCTTAGTGCCAGATGAAGATTGATCATCTTTTGGATGGACGACCTGCGTATCAGCTTCTTCTGCCATATATTCATCTTTGTTTGGCAAAGTCAGTCTAGATAGTTCTTCCGGGGTTTCAATCATATTGGTGAACTGAGTGAAACAACCATAAAAGAGAGTTAATGAAGTTTTGATATGATTTGTAGTTATATTGTTCGTAGAATAAACGTGTTGAATAGTTGTGTTAAACATGTTAATATTTGTGTTAATATTAATCTATATACAAAATTAGTAATATGGATTGGGAAAATTTACCCTGATCCAAGATGGTTTGATCATTCTCTCTTCCAATGCAGAAATCCATATCTTATCCTTTGTTGCTGTCCAAATAAGAATACGGGCAATCGAATTGCCAACCCTTGTAGCAATATCTATGTTAATTGTAGAGCAACACTCATACAATCAGATTTGCATAGCGAGGGAAAAACCTCGAAGAAGGTAAAAATTCACAGATGGGCTCAACTTATGCCTAACAGACTGAAGCAAATGTGTATAAGCATCTATACCCCATGGGTAATTTGCATACTGCCCTGAGTCAACCAAATAACCAAAAGTGGTCTATCAAATCATTATCTTTCTCTGAAGCAAAGAGAAAGAACTTTATAAGATACAGAATACATAGCTTGACTGCATCATTCGCCCAACTACGGCTACACACAATTTGTTTCAGTATGGCTTCTCAACTTTTTTCTTGATTGAAAGATAACTCATTATTGTTTGACTATCATATTTAGGAGTGTACCCAAAGTTTGTTACTCTGTAACACATTTGAGGACACTAATAAGAGCAAACTCCCTCAGTCCAAAGTTCAGCCTCTGACCCTTTATCTCTACTGAAAAAAATCAGACCCATATGTTTTCAATTCATTCTTCATTAGAAGGTGAATTGCCTAATTTTGTATACATATTTTGGGCATGTCAATAAAGTTCCCAAAACATGTCTTCTTAAATAATTTTTTTCCCTATCAGATAATAAGACTTTAATTTGGGCAGGAACGACAGGGTCGGATAATATTTGAAACCTAGTGATGCTATAATCAATATCATATGGTGCAAAACAAAATTTGATTCTGCTTAGAAAGAATAATAAGTTAATAAAACATATTTAGAGACATAAAACAAACATAAGAATAATACTTCTACAATGTATCTACACACAAATGACAGTAATACATTGCAGACAATTAATTGGCAAATCCAAATACAAATTAAATAATTAAATTATAATGTAGCTACATAAAATTGACAGTTCTCTGTTACACAAAATTTAGACAATATATTGACAAATTCACATACATATTGAACAAGAAAACTACAATGTAACAGACATTTAGAATAGTGGGTAAAAAATGCTCCTATACATAATATTTATAAATATTTTTACAAAGAAAAATAATAAAAATGGGTTTGAAATAAAATTGAAAAAATTAACATACAAAACATGACATATTCAACATTCATACTGATAAGAGAACAAAAATTAACCAATAAAATAAACAAACTCATGAAATACATACCACAAACAAATTTTCATCAATTATTATACAACAAATTTGCAATTGAAAAAATATTTTTTTTGAAAACAACAACATATATATACAATGTAGACAAAATTTCTACAATAAAAAAAATAGGTAGCATAATGAGCATGAAAATGACTTTTTTACTATAACTAAAAAACAAACATTGTAATGACCACAATTTTACCTTGTCTAAAGGTTGTTGAGGTATGTGTATAGGAGATTTATGAACCTTCTTCATTTTTGAAGGTTTGCCAGCAATAGACACCTTGATGTTTTTTCAGATTTGGGAATCACTTCTTCCTCCACGAAATCGTCATCACCAGCGATTTTTTTGCCCTTCCATTTTACTGTCTTAGCAAATGACGCTCCTTCAGTAGCATCCCTGTCATGCTTCATTTTTGTTCGCGTCTCTGCACTAGCTTCACGAGGGGTGGGGAGAGACTTTTTCTCTGGTGTTGCATGTCGGAATTTCACCCTTTTTAGGTGAATCCTGTGTAAAAGTACCCAAATAAAAAGTAGGAATTTTTCCATCTCTAAAATCAGTAGGTTTTTAGGGCTTTTCGTTGGAATTCCTTTCTTCTTCATCGAAAGAGAAGGAATTGTTGATGAACTAAGGATTTCGAATAATGTCAGTCAACCCTAGAATTTTGAGAGAGATAATGAAAATGCTTTTGAAAAAATAAGGAAGTTCAGCGTTAATGGAGGGAGACAGGTTCAGAAACGTGGGGGAGTGGGATAAGAACTTAGATACAGTATAGTGTGAGATACATGAGTAATTGATATCTTAATTAATTCTTAAATATATATAATTGGTAAATTGTATATGCCCATGTGTTGACGGTCAATTTTGACCCTCCCTTTTTAAATTAATTTATTTACACTTAATAATTTACAATAAATAATTTAAAAGTATTTTTTAGTAATAAATAGCTATTTTTACAAATTAATTAAGTATTAATTTTTAAATTAATCACGTAGTATTAATATTATATAATTACAAATATACTTACTATTTTAAGATTATTAAAATAACCTTTATATATACATTACATAGGTTCTATAATTAATTTGATAAATTACTCCTTAATTTCAGTAAATTAGGTTACTATGTTAGTATTTTGAAATTAGTGCTATAATTCGAAAAAATAAAGTATTTACAAATAATTAATTAAAATAATTAGTAATATATATAATAATACCATATTTTATTAAAAATTGTTAAGTTTATTTAAATTAATTTCAAAAGGGATTAAAAGACAAAGGATACAATTGTAATTCTCAATTAAATGCAAAGTGGCTATTCTTTACATTAATTTCAACCCAATTACCAAGCCCAAAACCAAATCTGACCCAGACCCAATTCCCTTCTCTCCACCTTGGTAATCCCCGTCACCTCTTCTGGACCAATGAGATTATGCCATGTCACCCATCTCCAGCACACACAAAACAAACACAAATCATCTAATTTAATTGCAACCATCCGATCAAAGAGATCCAACGGTCGTTGATTTTTCCCATTAAATCATTTCTAAAATCCCTAAATACCAAAATAATCGGAGCCGTTGATCAACAGATCCAACGTCTCCCGTTCCATCTCCTAACTTAAACTCAGAGATAGCCCTAAATCTACCCAAACCCTAATCATTTCCCACCTCCCCTGCCGCATTTCTTTCCCTTTCCTCTTTCTTTTCTCTCATCTCCATCAACCATCAATCTCCAGAACCTTGCACAAATTTGTGCAAGGTCACTTGAAATCACTCTAAATTATCCCTTCTTTCCCTGCTACACCGCGAATCCCACCTGAACATTCCAATTTCGTCACACAAATTAAAAATCCCTAATCTGAAACCCTAAGCTCGAAAGGGAAAACCTTCAAATCATATGATTTCTCTCATGAGTTATCAAATCGGAGCATGCATGGAGTCTTTCTCAAGTTCATCATGAGGATTCGATGTCCAGAGGTCCAAGCATGCGTGGAGTCTTTCTCAAGTTCATCATGAGGATTCGATGTCCAGAGGTCCAACGCAGTGACCTCTGGACATTAGGATTTAACCGCTGGTCCAAAAGCTTCAACAGTCGACCTCCTCATGCTCAGGGAAACTCGACACTGGTTTTACATATGTTTCTTTCCTATTTCACTCAATCGTGCTCACATCATTTACCATTCGTCACTTTCCACTCACAATTTTGAATCTGTGAAACCCTATAGCCTTAATTGGAAATATAAATAGGGCCTTTAATGTTCTCAGCTAACACGAACAACCTAACAGAGAAAAACGACCAGCAACCATCTAAGAGTAATTATGAAATTTCCAAAACCTAGGGTTTCTTACTAATTTCTCTTTTTTTCATTTCTGAGTGCTTTCACTGCTTCGAGGTTGAAGCTTTGGGTCTTAAGCAATTAAGAAAATCCTTGTTTGGTCTGCTGCCCTTGAGAAGGTCAGTACACCTCTAGCTCTTCTCTTTTTGATCATCTTAATAGAATGTTATGAATATATTTGTTGTCTTCTATTAACTGTAGTCGTTTGTGATGTTATCATTAATATAAAAAATATTTTCTCCATGTTCATGATAAGGTGTGGTTGATCTGTGATCCTTTATTGTGTTTCTGTATATCTTCAAATTGATATCGACTAGCCTGTTATATGACTTTAATGACTCTCATTTCTGAATCCTAATAGTCTGCATGATTAAGTTTTCTTAATGTTCCTTAATGACTTCTGTAGTGACCCAACCGGTTATTTTTTATTCTACAACTCCGTTCCCCTAATTAAGACTCCCTGTATGTACTTTTACTATTTTATGACCTACGAGGATGGTTGGTTCAGGATTGGAAGGGTTCGGGTTGAAATCGGAACACTTAGTTCCTTAATAGTAGCCTATAATGGTTAAATTTGGCTTGAGTCAACATTTTGAGTAAACAACCATAGAACTGGGATTTGATGGTCCCAATAGGTTCGTATGATGATTTTGGACTTGGGCGTATGTTCGGATCGGGTTTCGGAGGACCTGGGAGCATTTTGGTGCTTGATATTGGAAGTTGGCGCATCGAAGGTTCTCAAGTTCTTTAAGTTTGGTTTGGCGTTTATCACGACCCAAAACCCTAACCTGTCGTGATGGCGCCTATCGATGGTACTAGGCAAGCCAATTTTTTCAAAATACTTCAAATGTTTCACAAAATAAACCAAAAGCTTGATATGACAAAGTTTTCATAAAAACATAAGTTAAACTCAAAATACAACGCGGAAAAATAGCCCCAAACATCGGGGTGTCACCAAGTCATGAGCATCTAAACAACCAGTGTAAGAAACAGTGTCTACAAGAGTCTGTGTCTAAATGCCAATACAGAAAAGAAAGATAAGAAGAAAGGAGAGACAAGGACTGCAAACGCCGATAGCTACCTCGTGAATCTCCGATACCCAACCACGCACGAGATCAACGTCATCCGTGACCGGATATACCTGGATCTGCACATGAAGTGCAGGGTGTAGTGTGAGTACAACCAACTCAGTAAGTAACAAAAATAAATAAGGAACCGAGAAGTAGTGACGAGCTATACAATTACCATTCACTTCAGAAATTTCAGCAATGACAGTAGACATGATTCAATTCCGGCAATATAAGTTCAGTCAATTGTACATTTACTAAGTTCAGATAAAACGAATACAATATTTTCCAGAAGTTCAGAACAATGACATAATTCAGCTAAGTGCAGCAACAAAGGAAACAAATGCAACCTCTCGGGGTAACAATCACTCAAGCTCTCAATAGCTCAAACACTCGGCTCTCAGCCCTCAATAATCACACTCAATAGTTACCTGCGCTCACTGGGGGTGTACAGACTCCGAAGGGGCTCCTTCAGCCCAAGCGCTATATCACTGCGGCGTGCAGCCCGATCCAATCATATAAGTATCCATAAGGCTCGTTGCGGCGTGCAACCCGATCCATATACACTCACATTGCTCACAGCTCGGCACTCAGGCCCTATATCAGTCACTAATCTATCCAGCCTCTCGGGCTCTCAGAAATCATACAAATTAGCCCAAAAGATATGATAACAAGTATCAACAAGAAAACAAGAGGAAACAGAGATATGACACACAAGTAAAACTGTGACTGAGTACAAGGCAGGAAATAACAGCTAATTCAACAAGTACCCGACTGCTGCGGGTCCTAACAGTGATATCATATGGCCTAAGCATGATTGCTAACATGAATGGAGGTCAAGTTTCTAGAAAACAGAGGGAACATGTAATTAACAATAAGCTATTCGACTTTACAGTCTCAGGGGACGGACCAAGTCACAATCCCCCACGGTGCACGCCCATCACCTAGTATGTGCGTCACTTCCAAAATAATCACATCATACCAAAATCCGGGGTTTCATACATTCAGGACCAGATTTAAGACTGTTACTTACCTCAAACCACGCAAAATCCTACTTCGAAATGCCTTTGCCCCTCGAATCAGTCTCCAAATGCCCCAAATTTAGCCACAAGCAGTACAATATAATTAATATAGGCTAAAGGAATCAATTCCACAAGAAAAACACGAAGTTATAAGCCAAAATCTGAAATAGGCTCAACCCGACCCCCGGGCACACGTCTCGAAATCCAACAAAAGTCACAAAACCCGACAACCCGGTTACTCACGAGTCTAACCATACCAAATTTATCACAATCCGACATCATTTGGGCATCCAAATCCCTAAAATTCACTCTCCAATATCCCTAGCTCTAACCCCCCAAATTTCACCTCAAAAACTCACCAATTAGGTGAAACATCATTGGGGAAACATCATCATTGTAGATAAATGGACACAAGGAGCTTACCTCAGTAATCACTTCAAAATCCTTCTCAGAATCCTCCAAAATCCGAGTTCAAAATAGTGAAAATGGCGGAAAATCTCGAAACCTCGCTTATATAGGTTCTGCCCAGGCCTTCCGCACCTGCGGCCATTTACCTGCATCTGCAGCTTCGCTGGTCCGAAAAAGTCACCCGCTTCTGCGAAGAATTCTGCTCCTGCAGGCCAAAATCCCGCTCATGCGGGTTCGCTCCTGCGAGGAAATATCCGCTTCTGCGAAGCCCAGCCCCCAGTCTGCTTCTGCTTTTGCGGTCCTACTGTCGCATATGCGGTCACGCAGGTGCGGGAAAAGCATCGCACTTGCGACCATCTGCTGCCTTGCCTCAAGTTCTGCACCAGCACTGCCCTCTTCGCCTATGAGAGCTTGCACCTGCGGTTCCCCACTCGCAGATGCGATTACACCAGCAGGAGCAACACTTCAGCTATCCTTCAACATCAGACTTTTGATCCGTTAGCCACCTGAAATCAACCCGAGGCCCCCGGGACCTCAACCAAACATACCAACAAGTCCTAATTCACAATACAAAATTAGTCGAGCCTTCAAACCACCTCCAACAACATCAAAAACACGAATCACACCCCAATTCAAGCCTAATAAACTTTGAAATTTCCAAATTTTATAAATGACACCGAAACCTATCAAATCACGTCTGATTGACCTCAAATTTTGCACACAAGTCATAAATGAAACCACGAACCTACTCCAATTTCTGGAAATCCAATCTGACCCCGATATCAAAATTTCCACTCTCGGTCAAATTTTGCCAAAAATTCCAACTTTCGCCAATTCAAGCCTAATTCTACTACGGACCTCCAAATCACATTTTGGACACGCTCCGAAGTCCAAAATCACCTAACGGAGCTAACAGAACCATCAAAAATCAAATCCGAGGCCATTTACACATATGTCAATATTTGGTCGACTTTTTCAACTTAAGCTTCTAATTAAGAGACTAAGTATCTCAATTCACTCTGACATCACTCCGAACCCGAACCCGAACCAACCAACCCGGTAAATCATATAACACCTGTAGAACATAATAGAAGCAGAAAATGGGAAAACAGGGTTACAACTCTCGAGATGACCGGCCAGGTCGTCACATCCTCCCTCTCTTAAACAAACATTCATCCTCAAACGAGTATAGAGACATACCTGGAGTGGTGAAAAGATGAGGATAACTGCTGCGCATATCATGCTCGGTCTCCCAATTCGCCTCCTCGACCGACTGACCCCTCCACTGAACCTTCACAGAAGAAATGTTCTTTGACCTCAGCTTCCGAACCTGCCTGTCCAAAATAGTCACTGGTTCTTCAATATAAGATAGATCCTTGTCAAACTGGACTGAGCTGAAATCCAACACGTGAGATAGATTGCCGTGATACTTCCAGAGCATAGAAACATGGAATACTGGGTGTACTCCCGCTAGACTAGGAGGTAAAGCAAGCTCATAAGCAACCTCCCCAACTCGCCGCAACACCTCAAAGGGACCAATGAACCTTGGGCTCAGATTGCCCTTCTTCCCGAACCTCATAATGCCCTTCATAGGCAAAACCCGGAGCAAGACCCGCCCTCCAACCATGAATGCAACATCGCGAACCTTTCGATCCGCATAACTCTACTGTCTGGACTGGGCTGTGCGTAGTCTATCCTGTATCACCCTAACCTTCTCCAGAGCATCCTGAACCAAGTCTGTACCCAATAATCTAGCCTCGCCCGGCTCGCACCAACCCACTGGAGACCTACACCGCCTACTATACAGAGCCTCATATGGTGCTATCTAGATGCTCGACTAATAACTGTTGTTGTAAGCAAATTCCGCAAAAGGCAAGAACTAATCCCATGAACCCCCAAACTCCATCACACATGCACAGAGCATATCTTCTAATATCTGAATAGTGTGCTCGGACTGTCCGTCCGTCTGAGGGTGAAATGCTGTGCTCAACTCCAATCGAGTACCCAACTCATGCTGTACGACCCTCCAGAACTGTGATGTAAACTGCGTACCCCGGTCAGAGATGATAGATACTAGTACGCCATGAAGCCTGACGATCTCGCGGATATACACTCGAGCCAGCTGCTCGGAAGAATAGGCAGTCATCACAGGAATGAAATGAGCTGACTTGGTCAGCCGGTCCACAATCACCCAAACTGCATCAAACTTTCGCTGAGTCTGTGGAAGCACAAAAATGAAATCCATAGTGACCCGCTCCCATTTCCACTCCGGAATCTCTAACTTCTGAAGCAGCCCACCTGGTCGCTGATGCTCATACTTCACCTGCTGGCAATTTAGACACCGAGCTACATACTCCACTATGCCCTTCTTCATTCTCCTCCACCAGTAATGCTGTCTTAAGTCCTGATATATCTTCACGGCACCCAGATGAATAGAATACCGCAAACTGTGAGCCTCCTAGAGAATCAACTCATGCAAACCATCTACATTGGGAACACATAGCCTGCCCTGCATCCTCAATGCACCATCATCCCCAATAGTGACCTTCTTAGCATCACTGTGCTGGATCGTGTCCTTAAGGACAAGCAGATGGGGGCCATCATACTGACGCTCCCTGATACGATCATAAAGAGAAGACCGAGAGACTATACAAGCCAATACTCGACTCAGCTCAGAAATATCCCATCTAACAAACTGGCTAGCCAAGGCCTGAACATCCAACGCCAATGGCCTCCAGCTCCGTCCAGTAACTCAAGGCATCGGCCACCACATTGGCCTTCCTGGGATGGTACAAAATGGTGATATCATAGTCCTTAAGAAGCTCCAACCACCTCCGCTGACGCAAGTTAAGATCCTTCTGTTTGAACAGATGCTGCAAACTCTGATGATCAATGTAAATCTCACAATGGACCCCGTACAAATAGTGCCGCCAAATCTTCAAGGCATGAATAATAGCTGCTAACTCAAGGTCGTGGACAAGATAGTTCTTCTCATGGGGCTTCAACTGGCGCGAAGCATAAGCAATCACTCTACCCTCCTTTATCAGAATACACCCAATACCGATCCGCAAGGCATCACAATACACTGTATAAGAACCAGAAGCTGATGGTAGAACTAGAACTGGAGCCATGGTCAAAGCAATCTTGAGCTTCTGAAAGATCTCCTCACACTTATCCGACCACCTGAAAGGAGCACCCTTTGGGTCAATTTAGTCAAGGGCGATGCAATAGATGAGAAACCCTCCACAAAATGACGGTAATAACCAGCCAAACCGAGAAAACTTCGAAACTCCGTGGCTGAGAACGGTATGGGCCAACTCTGAACCGCCTCTATCTTCTACGGATCTACCTGAATACCCTCACTGGACATCACGTGCCCCAAGAATGCCACTGAACTGAGCCAAAACTCACACTTGGAGAACTTTGCATAAAGCTTCTCCTCCCTCAACCGCTGTAACACAATCCTCAGATGCTGGGCATGCTCCTCCTGGCTAACACACTGTTCATCAGATGCATGAACATTGCTGGGGTGTTGGTCAGCCCAAAAGACATCACAAGGAACTCATAATGGCCATATCGGGTCCTGAAAGCTGTCTTAAGAATATCTGAGTCCCGAATTTTCAGCTGGTGATACCCTGACCTCAAATCAATCTTGGAGAACACCTTCGCTCCCTGAAGCTAGTCAAACAGATCATCAATACGTGGCAAAGGATACTTGTTCTTGATTGTGACCTTGTTCAATTGCCTATAATCAATGCACATTATCATAGTACCATCCTTTTTCTTTACAAATAGAACTGGTGCACCTCAAGGTGACTCACTAGCCTGGATAAACCCCTTATCAAGGAGTTCCTGAAGATGTTCCTTAAATTCCTTCAATTCCGCCGGTGCCATACGATACGGTGGAATAGAAATAGGCTGAGTGCCCGGCACCAAATCAATACCGAAGTCAATATCCCTGCCAGTCGGCATGCCCGGCAGGTTTGCAGGAAACATATCCAAAAAATCTTGCACCACCGGAACAGAATCAATAGTAGGGGTCTCTTCACTAACATCCCTCACAAAGGCCAAATAATATAGACAACCCTTCTTAACCATCCGCTGAGCCTTTACGTATGAAATCACTCTACGGGGAACATAGTCTATAGAGCTGCTCCACTCAACCCTCGGCAACCCTTGCATCGCCAACATCACGGTCTTAGCATGACAATCTAGAACATCATGACATGGAGACAACCAATCCATACCAGAAATCACATCATAATCGACCGTACTAAGCAACAAGAGATCTACTCTGATCTCCAGACTCCCGATAGTCACCACACATGACCGATATACATGGTCCACAATAATAGTATCGCCCACTGGAGTGGATACATGAACAAATGAAACTAGAGACTCACGAGGCATATCCAGATAATGAGCGAAATACGAGGACACATATTAATAAGTGGAACCAGGGTCAAATAATATAGAGGCATCTTTATGGAAAACTGAGACAATACCTGTAATCACAGCATCCGAATCAATGGCATCTGGTCAGGCAGGGAGGGCATAGAAACTGGCCTGGCCGCCCCCTGATCGGCCTTCCCCTCTCGAGCGGACCCTAGCGGACTAAGCTCCACCCCGAGCTGGCTGAGCGGGTGGTGAAGAAACTGGTGCTGATGTCATAGACTGGCTTCTCTGCTGAGCTGGACCTCCCACTAGGCGGGGACACTACCTCCTCATGTGACCAAACTCTCCACACTCATAGCAACTCCCCGGTGCTGGTACTGGGGACTGAAAAGAGCCTCGAGCACCGGGATAACTGGTAGAAGGACCTGGCATAGACGAGCCCTGACCCGATGGAGCATAGGACGAACTCTGAGCTGGTAGAGCACTGAGAGATGAATGGCCCTGCTGATAACTGTGTGAACCATGGTTAGATGATGCACCACGGTGAACTGGGCGAGCCATCTGAGCATGTCTGAAAGGACGACCCCTACCATGGTTGAACTGACCCCCAGAAGGAACAGCGCTAAATCCACCCTGTACATGAGGCCTCTTAGCCTCCCTCTCAACCCGCTCCTGGCCACGAACCATCTCAATCTGATGAGCAATGTCAACAACCTCATCAAAAGTAGCTCCAGACACTCTCTCTCTCCAGTCATAAGCAATCGCAGCTAAAAAGTGAGGCCATCTATGAACCTCCCGATCCTCTCCCTGTCTGTGGGAACCAACCAGATAGCATGACAGGCAAACTCAGAAAATCTCATCTCATACTGTGTCACAGACATATCTCCCTAACGAAGCTATTCGAATTGCCTGCACAGCTCCTCTCTGCAGGACTGAGGCACAAACTTCTCCAGGAATAGATCGGAGAACTGCTGCCAGGTAAGGGGTGCTGCCGACCGACCTATGCCTCTCATAAGCCTCCCACCAACTGAAGGCAGCCCTAGATAACAGAAAATTAGTAAATGAGACCCCACTGGTCTCTAGAATACCTATTGTACGGAGTATCTTCTGACACCTGTCCAAGAAGCCCTGTGCATCCTCTCCCTCGGTACCACTGAAAGAAGGAGCCTGGAATCTCCCAAACATCTCCAATCAACGTTGCTTATCATCGGGCATGACAGGAACCACATAGTCCTGAGCAGCTGCAACCGGCTAGGCTGGTGGTGCCCCCGGTGTCTGTAGTCCCTGTACCACCTGCTCTGGTGTGCGGCGGAAGGAGTGTGAGCACCTCCTCCGGCCTGAGAAATGGCTGCTGCGGCCGGAACAAAGGCTGCCTAAGCAAGACTGGTGCAAATGGTCTGAATCTGAGCTAAGGCCTCCTGAAGGCATGGAATCACAATGGGCACAGGTGGTGCCTGAGCTGGTCACACAGGCTCATCCATAATTGGAGCCTGCTCCTGAACCGGGGAAATTGGTGGATCTGCAGGTGCTGCCCTAGCTGCGGTGCGAGCTGCACCTCTGCCCCTACTGCGGCCTCTACCGTGACCTCAGCCTCTCATGGCCCTGACTGGTGGTACTGATGGCTGTCCATCTTGCCTCGTAGCACACATCCTCACCATCTTTGAGAGAATATAACAACAAAAATTCAGTTACCAGAATCAAACGATTCGCACGACATGAATTCAATAATGTGAAATTTCCTAATGGTTCGGCAGCCTCTCGAAGATAAGTACAGACGTCTCCGTATCGATCCGCAAGACTCTACGAACCAGCTCATGACTCGTGAGACCTATGTAACCTAGGCTCTGATACCAACTTGTCACGACCAAAAACCCTAACCTATCATGATGGCGCCTATCGATGGTACTAGGCAAGCCGAGTTTTTCAAAATACTTCAAATATTTCACAAAATAAACCAAAAGCTTGATATGAGAGAGTTTTCATAAAAATAGGAGTTAAACTCAAAATACAACGCGGAAAAATAGCCCCAAACATCGGGGTGTCACCAAGTCATGAGCATCTAAGCACCCATTCTAAGAAATAGTGTCTACAAGAGTCTGTGTCTAAATGCCAATACAGAAAAGAAAGATAACAAGAAAGGAGAGACAAGGACTGCGAACGCCGACAGCTACCTCGTGAATCTCCGATACTCAACCATGCACGAGATCAACGTCTTCCATGAACGGATATACCTGGATCTGTACATGAAGTGCAGGGTATAGCGTGAGTACAACCAACTCAGTAAGTAACATAAATAAATAAGGAACTGAGAAGTAGTTATGAGCTATACAATTACCGTTCACTTCAGAAATTTCAGCAATGAAAGTAGACATGATTCAATTCCGGCAATATAAGTTCAGTCAGTTGTACATTTACTAAGTTCAGATAAATCGGATACAATATTTTCCAGAAGTTCATAACAATGACATAATTCAGCTAAGTGCAGCAACAAAGGAAACAAATGCAACCTCTCGGGGTAACAATCACTCAAGCTCTCAATAGCTCAAACACTCGACTCTCAGCCCTCAATAATCACACTCAATAGGTACCTGCGCTCACTGGGAGTGTACAGACTCTGGAGGGGCTTCTTCAGCCCAAGCGCTATATCGCTGCGGCGTGCAGCCCGATCCAATCATATAAGTAGCCATAAGGCTTGTTGCGGCGTACAACCCGATCCACAATCCATAAATAGCTATAAGGCTCGTTGCGGCATGCAATCCAATCCATAAACATTCAGCCCTCAGGCTCGTTGCGGCGTGCAACCCGATCCATATACACTCACATAGCTCACATCTCGGCACTCAGGCCCTATCTCAGTCACTAACCTCTCCAGCCTCTTGGGCTCTCAGAAATCATACAAATCAGCCCAAAAGAGATGATAACAAGTATCAACAAGAAAATAAGAGGAAACGGAGATATGACACGCAAGTAAAACTGTGACTGAGTACAAGGAAGCAAATAGCAGCTAATTCAACAAGTACCCGACCCGCGGGTCCCAATAGTGATATCATATAGCCTAAGCATAGTTTCTAACATGAATGGCAGTCAAGTTTCTAGAAGACAAAGGGAACATATAATTAAGAATAAGCTATTCGACTTTACAGTCTCAAAGGACGAACCAAGTCACAATCCCCCACGGTGCATGCCCACACATCTGTCACCTCCAAAATAATCACATCATACCAAAATCTGGGGTTTCAGGACCAGATTTAAGACTGTTACTTACCTCAAACCGCGCCAAATCCTACTCCGAAATGCCTTTGCCCCTCGAATCAGTCTCCAAATTCCCCAAATCTTGACACAAGCTGTACGATATAATTAATATAGGTAAAGCAATCAGTTCCACAAGAAAAACACAAAGTTATAAGCCAAAATCCAAAATAGGCTCAACCGGGCCCACATCTCGAAATCCGACGAAAGTTACAAAACCCGACAGCCCATTCACTCACGAGTCTAACCATACCAAATTTATCAAAATTCGACACTATTTGGGCATCCAAATCCCCAAAATTCACTCTCCAATTTCCCTAGACCTAACCCCCCAAATTTCACCTCAAAAACTCACCAATTAGTTGAAAAATCAGTGGTGAAACATCATTATTGAAGATAAATGGACATAAGAAGCTTACCTCAGTAATCACTTCAAAATCCTTCTCCAAATCCTATAAATTCCGAGTTCAAAATAGTGAAAATGATAAAAAATCTCAAAACCTCGCTTATATAGGTTCTGCCCAGGCCTTCCACACATGCAGCCATTTACCCGCATCTGCGGCTTCGCAGGTACGAAAAAGTCACCCGCTTCTGCGAAGAATTCCGGTCCAGTAGGCCAAAATCCCGCTCCTACGGGCTCGTTCCTGCGAGGAAATATCTGCTTCTGCGAAGCCCAGCCCACGATCCACTTTCGCTTCTACGGTCGTACTGCCGCATATGCGGTCACGCAGGTGTGGGAAAAGCATCGCACCTGCGAGCATCTGTTGCCTCGCCTCAAGTTCCACACCAGCGCTGCCCTCTCCGCCTATGCGAGCTTGCACCTGCGGTTCCCCACTTGCAGGTGCGATTACACCAGCAGGAGCAACACTTCAGCTATCCTTCAACATCAAACTTTGATCCGTTAGCCACCCGAAATCAATCCGAGGCCCCTGAAACCTCAACCAAATATACCAACAAGTCCTAATTAACAATACAAAATTAGTCAAGCCTTCAAACTACCTCCAACAACATCAAAAATATGAATCGCACCCCAATTCAAGCCTAATAAACTTTAAAATTTCCAAATTCTATAAACGATGCCGAAACCTATCAAATCATGTCTGATTGACCTCAAATTTTACACAAAAGTCATAAATGACACCATGAACCTACTCTAATTCCCGGAAATCCAATCCGATCCCGATATCAAAATTTCCACTCTTGGTCAAATTTTGCCAAAAATTCCAACTTTCGCCAATTCAAGCCTAATTCTACTACGGACCTCCAAATCATATTCCGAACATGCTTCTAAGTCCAAAATTACCTAACGGAGCTAACAGAGCCATCAAAAATCAAATCCGAGGCCATTTACACGTATGTCAACATCCGATCGACTTTTATAACTTAAGCTTCTAATTAAGAGACTACTTGTCTCAATTCACTCTGTCATCGCTCCGGACCCGAACCAACCAACCCGGTAAATCATATAATAGTTGTATAACACAATAGAAGTAGAAAATGGGGAAATGGGCCTACAACTCTCAATATGACCGACTGGGTCATCTCAAGGTTTTGGTATTATCGAGTTCCGTTTGGGATTCCGAGCTTGGGAATAGTTCAGTATGGTGATTTATTATTTGGACACAAAATTTGGTATCATTCCGAGTAGTTTAAGTATGATTCGGCGTGTTCGGAGTAAGTTGGAAGAACTTGAAGTTCATAAGTTGAATTGATTTGGTTTTGGGCTACAATTCTTAGTTTTGATGTAGTTTTACGCATTCTGAGGGTTTGAGCAAGTCTGTTTTATGTTTACGAACTTTTTGGTATGCTCGGACTGGGTCCCGGGGGTCCCGGGGTGAGATTCGGATCGAAAACGGATTGGAACTTGGAATTGGGGAGTTGCTGCTGCTGCTGAAGTCTAGTGTCTACGTACCTGCGGAGGGTGTGGCCGCAGGTGCGGTCACGCAGATGCGGTGGAGTCATCACAAGTGCGAGGTATGTGGAGATGTCCTGGGAGCGCAGGTGTGAGAAATATTCCGCACCTGCGAGGTCGCAGATGCGGAGGATAGGCCGCAGATGCGGAAATGGCCAAGGTGGCCCGGAGGCGCAGAAGCGGACTTGGTCCGAGGTGCGTGGGCGAAGGAGCGGAGAAAATTTGCAGAAGAGGACCCCCAGAAGCGGACGTTGTCCGCAAAAGTGAGAGGGGCTGGCCTGGGCAAGGTCCACACCAGCGACGATTTGCCCGCAGAAGCGGAGACGCATGTGAGACTGTTTATCGCGGGTGCGAAAATCGCTGGGGCAGTGAGGGTGCATTTATAACGGGACTTAGGCGAATTTCTTCATTTCTCTCACTTGTTGGTCAAATTTAGAGCTCTTTGAGGAAGGGTTTTCACCTAGCACTTTGAGGTAAGTAATTTCTATACAATATGAGTTTAAATCATGCATTATGGGTAGATTTTAACATAGAAATTGTGAAAATTTTAGGAGGTTATTGGAAAACCTAGGTTTTGATAAAAATGAGATTTGACCATGAAATTGGTTATGGAATTAAGTAAATATTATATATTTGAGTTCGTTAGGCTATGGGAAATATTTATCTTTGAAAATTTCTGAAATTCAGGCACGTGGGCTCGGGGTGAATTTTAGGAATCTTCCAATTCGGGTTGGGTAATTACTCTAATAGCTAAATTATGAACCTTTTAGTATATATTAATTAAATTATATAATATTTGACTAGTTTCGGATTGTTCGGCATCGACTTGGGGCTTTTAGAGCGGATTAGTGGATCGAAAGTGAGCTTAGAAACGAGGTAAGTCTCTTGCCTAACCTTGTAAGAGGGAACTCATCCCCTTAGGTGTATCTTTGTTGTGTATTACTTATGTGGGGAGCTACGTACGCACGAGGTGATGCGAGTCCGTGCGTAGATATATTCCATGATATGTAGGGGTAGACTTAGATCCATATCATGCTTTTAATTGTACTGTTGTGTGTATCATGCATATTAACTGTCTTGAATAGAGATGAGACTAGGGATTTAAAGTTGCAATTATTGACTTAGCCCTATTATTTTGGAAAATTGAGGAATACTTGATAACTATGAAATGTCCATGTCTTCTCGTCTCACAAGTACTTTCGCGAGCGAGGTAAACTTCTCTACTCTAATGGGATCGGGTCGTTCGCCTCGGCAATATGATAACACCACTCTTATGGGATCAGGTCGTTTGCCTCGGCAGTATGATAACACCACTCTTATGGGATCAGTCCGTTTGCCTTGGCAGTATGATGGTAACACTATTCTTATAGGATCGGGCCCTTCGCCTCGGCAGTACTGAGTACCACTATTTTTATGGGATCGGGCCGTTCGCCTCAGCAACTTTGTGCTTAATAATCGGAACTAGTTCTAGTTTGGGTAATTGGGTTAGTGACTTCACGGCCAATTATGATATGTTGGTGATGTGATACGGACTCCCATTATATTTATTGTAGTTGCTTTTATTTGTTTTATTGATATGTGTTGTATGCTCACCATGTCTACTTTATGCACTTATATTATTATTATTGACCTCTAGTAAGTGTCAAGTCGACCCCTCGTTACTACTTCTTCGAGGTTAGACTAGATACTTACTGGGTATGCATTGTTTTCCATACTCACGCTACACTTCTGCACTGATATGCAGGTACTGAGACAAGTTCCACCAGTGGTCACGCGGGCACATAGCCGATCATCTATGGTGACTTAGTGGTGAGCTGCTTGCCTTGCTACGATTTGCAACACCGGAGTCTCCTTCCACCTTATTTATTGTTCTTGTCTATTACTTTCAGATAGTAGTTTTAGTAGTTTTGTATATTCTCTAGATTGCTCATGTACTTGTGACGCCAAATTTTGGGGATTTGTAGCACTTCTGTACTGTTGTACTTGTCATTGCTATCACCGCAAAGTATGTACTTATTATGTTGATATTTTGTTTAAAAGAACTTATCACAATTGCATGAAATCTAGTGTAATTTAAAAATATGTTAAAAAGGGATAAATAAATAGTAGTTTCGCTTGTGGGCTTGCCTAATGTGGCGTTAGATATAGTCTCGACCTAGTACGGAATTGGGTCGTCACAACTTCCATGTTTGTCTAAACTTCAGACTTTCTATCAATAGTTCTAATTGTGACCTTTATTGTGATCTTTATCTTTATACACTATTTTCCTGCATTCTTGTGGTCGATATTATTGTTTGATAATCCTAATTAGGAAAAAACTTGAAAGTTCTTAGTTTAATCCTTCACTACTTAACTGAAGCATGTAAAGTCTAAGTATTTAAGTTCTCTCCTTCTCTATACCTGCATATGCTAACTATGAGGGCAACTTTTGGGTTATCACTATGACATTCTCATATTCATATCTAATTGTTGGTTACATCTGTATGAAACAGTCTTGTTGAGTTGAACGTTTTTCATGAATATCAATAACTCTGCTGTATATATTTTGCTAAGATTAAGTCATCCCTTTTCATAAAAAAAAGTCATAATCATGTTTGTTATAGTTGACTGGTAACTGTTGTTACACTGAACATAATTGCCTCATGTTTAGATGTCAGCCTCAGCTGCATAACTGAGTTAAAACCTATTTGGTACATCACTTTTCCTGTCTTTAATTTCCTTCATGGCACTGCTAACTTTGTGAAGCTTACATTTAGTTGTCTTTCATAAAAGCAGGTCATAGTCATTTTGTTATAATTAAGTGATAACTGTTTTCAAGCTGAGTATGACTGTTGCATAATCAGATACTAATTTTAGTTTATACTCCTGAGTTAAACCTATTTGGTATAATCCTTCCCTTGTCTATAATCACCCTCGCTTTATGACATTGTTGACTGGATTTTATAATATGTAAAGCTCACCCTACTTGTGTGAGATCACAACCTTATTTGAAGTATCTATGTGTAGTTGATTAAATGTTACATGTATTTCTGTTTGTCTACATGTTCTTATACTCTGTTTTGGAATGGCACTTGGTCATCTCTTTCTCTACTGATGAATTGAACTTAGTTTGTAAACCTTAAGAGAACTTTCTATTACTTGGACATAATAGTCAACCTATTTCAATATAAGATTAGTATTCTTGTAAAGATTCCTGCCCTCAATCCTAAATGAAGTATGGTTGATAACTTATGGTTCTGTTAAGCATCTTTAAGAGTTCCATGTTTGAATCTGTAACATATAGTCATTTTAAGAGTCCTGATATCTTTGACAATACCTACAGTGTTTGATAATCATGACCATCTGTCTGAATCTTCATAGATTTTTAAGTAGTATTGTCAATCTCTACATATGTCTGTCACAACCCAAAAATGACCATCGTGATGGCGCCTATCGTGAAACTAGGCAAGCCACAATTCAACAATTTCAACACAGTAAAACACTCTTTTGGAAATAACAGCGAAATAATTTATAGTAAAGAAAAGTCATTTTAAAATAGAATTTAACCAAAATACGATACAATCCATCCCAAAACCGGGGTGTCACTGAGTACATGAGCGTCTAAAACCAGTATACAGTCCGCAACAGTATCTAGAGAATAAAACTAAAAGTGAAGATAGAATAAGGAAGGGAAATCAAGGCCCGCGAATGCCATGTAGCTACCTTGATAGTTCCCGAATTCTGATGCCTCAATCAGCAGCCGTCGTCGTGACCAGGAATGCCTGGATCTGCACACAAGGTGCATGTAGTAACGTGAGTACATCCAACTCAGTAAGTAACAAGTCCAAACTTTGGACTGAAAGGTAGTGACGAACTCAACTGGTGCAGATAAAATGGAAATAACTGTACAGAAACGTAGGCATGCTCTCAAATCACATAGGCAACTCAAACAGTAACGTAAAGCAGATCTGAGCAGTGTAATGAATATAACTCTGTTATCTCTACATGCTAATGCACATACTGTAAGTGATGCACCATGCTGACAGCCTCATGTGCTCACACTCTCAATATCTCAACCACTCGGTACTGTATATGGCCCACACGGCCCAGGTAAGATCTATCCCAGACCATATACAACACTGACCATAGGTCACCCAGTACCGAGGAAAGGCCAATCCAGCCCTGTGGAGAAGATCCATCTCCAGGTATCAAGTACTTCGGACAAGATCCATATCCAGGGAAGATCCATCCCTCAAAAATATCAACCACGCTCACTGGGGGTATGTTACAGACTCCGGAGGGGCTCCTACAGACCAAGCGCTATCATAAAATCAGTATAACCACTGCGGCGTGCATCCCGATCCCATAACTGACTCATAATCAGGCTCTCAGCCTCCCTCAGTCATCAATCTCTCCAGTCTCACTCACAGGCTTACAATATCAGGAAAACTAGCCCGAAACAATAACATGATGTATTAGTAAATAACAACTGAGACTGAGATATGATATGAAATGCATGAACATGACTGAGTACATAATATCAACGAAATCAGAGAGATAACAGCAAGAAACGACCACTAGGGGTCCCAACAGTACCGGCATAAAGCCTAAACATGATATCTAGCATGATTGACAACTCAATTACTTTATCACAAGATGAAAATACGGATATCAACAAAATAGAGTCACTATAAAGTTCCATGGAATTCAGCCAGGCCATAATTCTCACGGTGCACGCTCGCACGCCCGTCACTTGGCATGTGCGTCACCTCAATACCAATCGTAAAGAACATAGTTTGGGGTTTCGAACCCTCAGAACAAAGTTTGAAAGCGTTACTTACCTCAACTGCACAAAATCCTACTCCGAAAAGCCTTTGCCCCTTGAATCAGTCTCCCAATGCCCTGAATCTAGCCACAAGTAGTACGAGATAATTAATATAGGCTAAAGGAATCAATTCCACAAGAAAAATACAAAATTACAAGCCAAAATCCGAAATTGGTCAAAAGCTGGCCCCAGGCCCACGTCTCGAAATCCGACAAAAGTCACAAAATTCGAAAGCCCATTCACTCACGAGTTCACTCATACCAAAATTATCCAAATCCGATATCAAAATCTCAATCAAAACCCAAAATCTTAGTTGAAGAATTTCTTCCCATTTTTCCCAAATTTTCCACCCAAATCCGAAATTAAAAGATGAAATTAGTGATAGATTAGTGGGATATAACCAAAATCAAGTGAAGAATCGTTACCCAATTGATGTCTCGGAAAATTACTCAAAATCTTGCCCAAATTCGAGCTCTCAAACTCAAGTTTTGATAAAGATGGCCAAACCCTCATTTTTGAAATCTTATATTCTGCCTAGGCAAATCCTTCTTCGCAAACTCGGCCACACCTTCGCGTTCGCGTATAACAAAAATCCCACTGACCAAAATTCCTCCTTCGCGAGCGCGAGGGACCCCTCGCGAACGCGTACCTTTCACTTCCTGATGTTTTGCGAATGCGATACCCGCTACGCGAACGCGTTGAAAAAATCCTTGGGGTTCCCAACTGCTCCGCTTTCTCTACGCGAACGTGATGTCCTTCTCGCGTTCGCAATGCACTGATCCTCAAACCTTCGCGAACGCATTCCCATCTTCGCGAACACAAAAACCAACTCCATCTGGCCTCTCAAATTCCTTACGCGATCGCGAGGCCTCTCTCGCGAACGCGATGAACAAAAGTCTGCAACAAAAATACCAGAAAATCTGCTATCTCTCCTAAGTCCGAAATGATCTGTTTACCACCCGAGGCCCCCGGGACCTTAACCAAACGTACGTACAGGTCCTAAAACACCACACGAACTTAGTCGAGCCCTCAAAATACGTCAAACAACAACAAAAATACAAATCACCCTCCAATCCAAACTTAATGAACTTCGAAATTTCCAAATTCCATAAACGACACCGAAACCTATCAAACCACGTCTGATTGACCTCAAATTTTGCACACAAGTCATATCCAACATTACGGACCTACTTCAACTTCCGGAATCGGAATTTGACCCCGATATCAAAAAGTCAACCTCCCGGTCAAACTTTCCAAAAATTTAACTTTCGCCATTTCAAGCCTTAATTAGCTACAGACCTCAAATTTACAGTCCGGACACGCTCCTAAGTCCAAAATCACCCAACGGAGCCAACGGAACCGACAAAACTCCATTGCGGAGTCAACTTCATACAATTCTGACTACGGTCCAAATCCTAAAACTTAAGCTTCTGTTTTAGGGACTAAGTGTCCCAAAACACTCCGAAACCAAAAAACAACACCTCCCGGCAAGTCACATAAGCAAAAACAAATACGGGGAAAGCAGTAAATTGGGGATCGAGGCTATTACTCTCAAAATGACCGGCCGAGTCATCATGTCCTCCCCCTCTTAAAACAATCGCCCGTCCTCGAACGAGCATAGAGACATACCTGAAGTGGTGAAAAGATTGAGATAACGGCTGTGCATATCATGCTCGGTCTCCCAAGTAGCCTCCTCGACCTGCTAGCCCCTCCACTGAACCTTTACAGAAGCAATATTCTTTGACCTCAGCTTTCGAACTTGCCTGTCCAAAATAACCACTGGCTCCTCAACATAAGATAGATCCTTGCCCAACTGGACTGAGCTTAAATCCAACATATGAGACGGATCGCCGTGATACTTCCGGAGCATAGAAACATGGAATACTGGATGAACTCCTGCTAGACTGGGAGGCAAGGCAAGCTCATAGGCAACCTCCCCAACACGTCACAACCCCTCAAATGGGACGATAAACCTCGGGCTCAGCTTGCCCTTCTTCCCGAACCTCATAACACCCTTCATAAGAGAAACCCGAAGCAAGACCCGCTCTCCAACCATGAATGCAACATCGCGAACCTTCTGATCCTCATAACTCTTCTGTCTAGACTGGGCTGTGCGTAGTCTATCCTGAATCAACTTAACCTTCTCCAGAGCATCCTGAACCAAGTCTGTACCAAATAGTTTAACCTTGCCCGGCTCGAACCAACCCACTGGAGACCTACACCGCCTACCATACAATGCCTCAAACGGTGCCATCTGGATGCTTGACTGATAACTGTTATTGTAGGCAAACTCCGCTAGTGGAAAGAACTGATCCCACGAACCCCCAAACTCCATCACACATGCACAGAGCATATCCTCTAATAACTAAATAGTGCGCTTGGACTATCCGTCCGTCTGAGGGTGAAATTATGTGCTCAACTCTACTTGAGTACCCAACTCATGTTGTACAGCCCTCCAGAACCGTAATGTAAACTACGTACCCCGGTCAGAGATGACAGATACCGGTACGCCATGGAGCCTGACGATCTCGCGGATATACACTCGAGCCAGTTGCTCGAAAGAATAGGTAGTCATCATAGGAATGAAATGAGCTAACTTGGTCAGCCTATCCACAATCACCCAAACTGCATCAAACTTCCGCTGAGTCCGTGGAAGCCCAACAACTAAATCCATAGTGATCTGCTCCCATTTCCACTCCGGAATCTCTAACTTCTGAAGTAACCCACCTAGTCGTTGATGCTGATACTTCACCTGCTGGCAATTTAAGCACAGAGCTACATACTCCACTATGCCCTTTATTCTCCTCCACTAGTAATGCTGTCTCAAGTCCTGATACATCTTCGCGGAACCCGAATGAATGGAATACCGCGAACTGTGAGCCTCCTGGATAATAAGCTCACGCAAACCATCTACATTGGGCACACATAGCCTACCCTGCATCCTCAATGCACCATCATCCCTAATAGCGACTTTCTTAGCATCACTGTGCTGGACCGTGTCCTTAAGGACACACATATGAGGGTCAACACACTGACGCTCCCTGATATGATCATAAAGGGAAGACCGAGAGACCACACAAGCCAATACTCGACTCGACTTAGAAACATCCAAGCTAACAAACTGGATGGCTAAGGCCTGAACATCCAATGCCAATGACCTCTCTACTGTAGGAAGATATGCTAAGCTCCCCAAACTCTCCGCCCGGCGATTCAAGGCATCGGCCACCACATTGGCCTTCCCGGGATGGTAAAAAATGGTGATATCATAGACCTTAAGAAGCTCCAACCACCTCCACTAACGCAACTTAAGATCCTTCTTTTTGAATAGATACTGTAAACTCCGATGATCAGTGTAAATCTCACAATGGACCCCGTACAAATAGTGCCGCAAAATCTTCAAGGCATGAACAATGGTTGCTAACTCAAGGTCATGGACAAGATAGTTCTTCTCATGGGGATTCAACTGGAGCTAAGAATAAGCAATCACTTTACCCTCCTACATCAGAACACACTCAATACTAATCCGCGAGGCATCACAATACACTGTGTAAGAACCAGAAGCTGATGGTAGAACTAGAACATGAGTCGTGGTCAAAGCAGCCTTGAGCTTCTGAAAGCTCTCCTCGCACTCCTCCGACCACCTGAAGGGAGCACCTTTTTGGGTCAATTTAGTCAAGGGCGATGCATTAGATGAGAAGCCCTCCACAAAATGACGGTAATAACCAGCCAAACCGAGAAAACTCCAAATCTCCGTGGCTGAGGACGGCCTGGGCCAACTCCGAACTGCTTCTATCTTCTTCGGATCCACCTGAAAGCCCTCACTGGACACCATGTACCCCAAGAACGTCACTAAACTGAGCCAAAACTCCCACTTAGAGAACTTTGCATAGAGTTTCTCCTCCCTCAACCGCTGCAACATGATCCTCAAATGTTGGGCATGCTCCTCCTGGCTACGAGAGTACACCATGATATCATCAATTAATACAATAATGAACGAGTCAAGATAAGGCTGAAATACACTATTCATCAGATGCATGAACGATGCTGGGGCGTTGGTCAGCCCAAAAGATATCACAACGAACTCATAATGGCCATATCGGGTCCTGAAAGCTATCTTAAGAATATCTGAGTCCCGAATCTTCAGCTGGTGATACCCTAACCTCAAATCAATCTTGGAAAACACCCTTGCTCCCTAAAGCTGGTCAAACAGATCATCAATACGTGGCAAAGGGTACTTGTTCTTGATGGTGACCTTGTTCAATTGCCTATAATCAATGCACATTATCATAGGACCATCCTTTTTCTTTACAAATAGAACTGGTGCACCTCAAAGTGACTCACTAGCCTGGATAAACCCCTTATCAAGGAGTTCCTGAAGATGTTCCTTAAATTCCTTCAATTCCACCGGTGCCATACGATATGGTGGAATAGAAATGGGCTGAGTGCCCGGCACCAAATCAATACCGAAGTCAATATCCCTGTTAGGAGGCATGCCTGGCAGGTCTGCAGGAAACATATCCGGAAAATCTTGCACCACCGAAACAGAATCAATAGTAGGGGTCTCTTCACTAACATCCCTTACAAAGGCCAAATAAGATAGACAACCCTTCTTAACCATCCGCTGAGCCTTTAAGTATGAAATCACTCTACGGGGAACATAGTCTATAGAGCCACTCCACTCAACCCTCGGCAACCCCGGCATCGCCAACGTCACAGTCTTAGCTTGACAATCTAGAACAATATGACATGGAGACTACCAATCCATACCAGAAATCACGTCATAATCGACCATACTAAGTAACAAGAGATCTACTCTGGTCTCCAGACTCCCGATAGTCACCACACATGACCGATATACACATTCCACAATAATAGTATCACCCACCGGAGTAGATACATGAACAGATGAAACTAGAGACTCCCGGGGCATATGCAGATAATGAGCGAAATATGAGGACACATATGAATAAGTGGATCCAGGGTCAAATAATACAGAGGCATCTCTATGGCAAACTGAGACAATATCTGTAATCACAGCATCCGAAGCAATGGCATCTGGTCTGGCAGGAAGAGCATAGAAATGGGCCTGGCCGCCCCCTGATCGGCCTTCCCTTCTCAGGCGACCCCTAGTTGACTGAGATCCGCCCCTAGCTAGCTGGGCGGGTGGTGAAGCAACTGGTGCTGAAGTCAAAGGCTGACTCCTCTGCTGAGATGAACCTGCTGAAAGGCGGGGACAATACCTCTTGATATGACCCAAATCTCCACACTCAAAGCAACCTCTCTCTGCGAATAGCAGTGAGGACTGAAGGGAACCTCGAGCACCGGAATAACTGCTAGAAGGTCCTGACACAAATGAACCCTGAGCTAATGGTGTATGAGACTAACTCTGAGCTGGTAGTGCACTGAATGACGACTGGACCTACTGATAATGGTGTGACCCATGGCCAGATGATGCATCATGGTGAACTGGGCAAGCCGTCTGAGCATGTCTGAATGGATGACCCCTACCGTGCTGGAACTGACCCCTAGAAGGAACACCGCCAAATCCACCCTGGCCACGAGGCCTCTTGGCCTCCCTCTCAACCCGCTCCTGGCTGTGAACCATCTCAATCTGACGAGTAATGTCGACAACCTCGTCGAAAGTAACACCAGACACTCTCTCTCTAGTCATAAGAAATCGCAGCTGATAAGTGAGGCCATTTATGAACCTCCTGATCCTCTCCCTGTATGTGGGAACCAACCAGATAGCATGATGGGCCAACTCTGAAAATCTCATCTCATACTGCGTCACAGACATATCACCCTGACGAAGCTGCTCGAACTGCCTGCGCAGCTCCTCCCTACGGGACTGAGGTACGAACTTCTCAGAAAGAGAATGGAGAACTCCTGCCAGGTAAGGGTGCTGCGCCGACCGGCCTACACTTCTCGTAAGCCTCCCACCAACTGAAGGCAGCCCCAGAGAACTGGAAATTAGTGAACGAGACCCCACTGGTCTCTAGAATACCGGCTATACGGAGTATCCTCTGACATCTATCCAAGAAGCCCTGCGCATCCTCTCCCTCTGCACCACTGAAAGATGGAGGCTGGAGCCTCCCAAATCTCCCCAATCTATGTTTCTCATCCTCAGGCATAGCAGGAACCACATAGTCCTGAGCAGCTACCACCGGCTGGGCTGGTGGTGCCCCCGGTGTCTGGAATCCCTGTACCACCTGCTCTGGTGTGCGGGCGGCGGGAGTCTGAGCACCTCCCCCAGCTTGAGAAGTGGCTGCTGCGGCCGGAGCAAAGACTGCCTGAGCAAGACTGGTACACGCGGTTAAGATCTGAGCTAAGGCCTCATGAAGGCCTGGAATCACAATAGGCATAGGTGGTGCCTGAGTTGGTCCCACAGGCTCGTCCACAATTGGAGCCTACTCCTGAATTGGGGCAACTGGTGGATCTGCAGGTGTTGCCCTAGCTGCGGTGCGAGCTGCACCTCTGCCCCTACCACGGCCTCTACCGCGACCTCTGCCTCTCGCGGCCCTGACTAGTGGTACTGGTGGCTGTCCATCCTGCCCCGTAGTATGCGTCCTCACCATCTGTGAGAGAATTAGAACAACAGAAATTTTGTTACCAGAATCAAAAGATTCGCACGACAAGAATTCAAGAATGTGAAATTTTCTAAGGGTTCGGTAGCCTCTCGAAGATAAGTACAGACATCTCCGTACCAATCCGCAAGACTCTACTAAACCTGCTCATGACTCGTGAGACCTATATAACCTAGGCTCTAATACCAACTTGTCACGACCCGAAAACGACTGTCGTGATGGCGCCTATCATGGAACTAGGCAAGCCACAACTCAACAATCTCAACACAGTAAAACACTCTTTTAGAAATAACAACAGAATAATTTATATTAAAGAAAAGTCATTTTAAAACAGAATTTAACCAAAATACGGTACAATCCATCCCAAAACCGGGGTGTCACTGAGTACATGAGCATCTAAAATCAGTATACAGTGCGCAACAGTATCTAGAGAATAAAACTAAAAGAGCAGATAGAATAAGGAAGGGAAATCAAGGCACGCGACGCCATGCAGCTACCTCGATAGTT
The DNA here is from genome assembly GCF_000390325.3 of Nicotiana tomentosiformis. NCBI lineage: Eukaryota > Viridiplantae > Streptophyta > Magnoliopsida > Solanales > Solanaceae > Nicotiana > Nicotiana tomentosiformis. Next base: position 178,991,010 of record NC_090813.1, read on the forward strand.
CCCAAACTCTGATGCCTCAATCAGCAGCCACCGCCATGACCAGGGACGCCTGAATCTGCACACAAAGTGCAGGGAGTAACGTGAGTACATCCAACTCAGTAAGTAACAAGTCCAAACGTTAGACTGAAAGGTAGTGACGAACTCAACTGGTGTAGATAAAATGGAAATAACTGTGCAGAAACATAGGCATGCTCTCAAATCACATAAGCAACTCAAACAGTAAGGTAAAGCAGACCCGAGCAGTGTAATGAATATAACTATGTTATCTCTAGATGCCAATGCATATACTATAAGTGATGCACCATGCTGACAGCCTCATGTGCTCACACTCTCAATATTTCAACCACTTGGTACTATATATAGCCCACACGGCCCAGGGAAGATCCATCCCAGAACATATACAACACTGACCAGAGGTCACCCAGTACCGAGGAAAGGCCAATCCAGCCCTGTGAAGAAGATCCATCTCCAGGTATCAAGTACTTCGGACAAGATCCATGTACAGGGAAGTTCCATCCCTCAATAATATCAACCGCGCTCACTGGGGTGTGTTACAGACTCCGGAGGGGCTCCTACAACCCAAGCGCTATCATAAAATCAGTATAGCCGCTGCGGCGTGCAACCCGATCCCATAACTGTCACTCATAATCAGGCTCTCAGCCTCCCTCATTCATCAATCTCTCCAATCTCACTCACAGGCTTACAATATCAGGAAAACTAGCCCGAAACAATGATATGATGTATTAGTAAATAACAGCTGAGACTGAGATATGATATGAAATGCATGAACATGACTGAGTACATAATATCAACAAAATCAGAGAGATGACAGCAAGAAACGATCACTAGGGGTCCCAACAGTACCGGCATAAATCCTAAACATGATATCTAGCATGATTGACAACTCAATTACTTTATCACAAGATGAAAACACGAATATCAACAAAATAGAGTCAATATACAATGCCATGGAATTCAACAAAGCCATAATTCTCACGGTGCACGCTCGCACGCCCGTCACTTGGCATGTGTGTCACCTCAATACCAATCGTAAAGAACATAGTTCGGGGTTTCGAACCCTCAGAACCAAGTTTGAAAGCGTTACTTACCTCAACTGCACAAAATCCTACTCCGAAATGCCTTTTCCCCTCAAATCAGTCTCCAAATTCCCCGAATCTAGCCCCAAACAATACGAGATAATTAATATAGGCTAAATGTATCAATTCCACAAGCAAAATACGAAATTACAAGCCAAAATCCAAAATTGGTCAAAAGCTGGCCCCGGGCCCACGTCTCGAAATCCGACAAAAGTCACAAAATCCGAAAGTCCATTCACTCACGAGTTCACTCGTACCAAAAGTTTCCAAATCCAATATCAAAATCTCAATCAAAACCCAAAATCTTAGTTGAAGAACTTCTTCCCATTTTTCCCCAACTTTTCACCCAAATCCAAAATTAAAAGATGAAATTAGGGATAGATTAGTAGGATATAACCAAAATCAAGTGAATAATCGTTACCCAATTAATGTCTCTAAAAATCCCTCAAAATCTCGCCCAAATCCGAGCTCTCAAACTCAAGTTTTGATAAAAATGGCCAAACCCTCGTTTTTGAAATCTTATATTCTGCCTAGGCAAATCCTTCTTCGCGAACGCGGCCACACCCTCACGTTCGCGTATAACAAAAATCCCACTGACCAAAATTCCTCCTTCGCGAACGTGAGGGACTCCTCACGAACGCGTACCTTTCACTTCCTGATGCTTCGCGAATGCGACACTCGCTATGCGAACATGTAGAATAAATCCTTGGGGTTCCCAACTGCTCAACTTCCTCTACGCGAACGCGATGTCCTTCTCGCGTTCTCAATGCATTGATCCGCAAACCTTCGCAAACGCGAAAACCAACTCCAGCTAGCCTTTCAAATGCCTTACGCGATCGCGAGACCTCTCTCGCGAACGCAATGAAGAAAAGTCTGCAACAAAAATACCAGAAAATCTGCTATTTCTCCTAAGTCCGAAATGATCCGTTAACCACCCGAGGCCCTCGGGACCTCAACCAAGTATACCTACAAGTCCTAAAACACCATACGAACTTAGTCGAACCCTTAAAACACGTCAAACAATAACAAAAACAAGAATCACCCTCCAATCCAAACTTAATGAAATTCGAAATTTCTAAATTCCACAAACGACACAGAAACCTATCAAACCACGTCCGATTGACCTCAAATTTTGCACACAAAACATATCCAACATTAAGGACCTACTCCAACTTCCAAAATCGGAATCCGACCCCGATATCAAAAAGTCACCCCCCCCCCCGGTCAAGCTTCCCCAAAATTTGACTTTCGCCATTTCAAGCCTAAATTAGCTACAGACCTCAAATTTACAGTCCGAACATGCTCGTAAGTACAAAATCACCCAATGGAGCCAACGAACCCGATGAAACTCCATTCCGGTGTCGTCTTCATATAGTTCTAACTACGGTCAAAATCCTAAGACTTAAGCTTCCGTTTTAGGGACTAAGTGTCCCAAAACACTCCAAAACCAAAAACAAGACCTCCCGACAAGTCACATAAGCAGAAACAGATACGGGAAAAGCAGTAAATAGGGGATCGGGGTTATTACTCTCAAAACGATCGGCCGGATCGTTACAATGTCAGTTGCAAAGCCTGAGTCAACCAATTTTGTTGTTAGAAGCATTTGTATTGCTGCATATCTGAATTGGGTGCTCTTTACCTTTCCATTGAATGTGTCCCTAAGTGTTTAGATCTTTAACAGTATTATTATAGTGATTCTATTTCTCTCCCATGTGTGTTTGAAGTCTGACTGTAACGACCCAACCGGTCATTTTGAGCATTTGCACTTCTCTCGGTAGTTTATGGGCATGAGTAGCTCCGTATAATACATTATGACTTATTTGAATCATCGGTTTTGATTTTCAAGTTATTCGGAATTGATTTGGAAGAAAGATTCTCAGCTAGAAGCTTTAAATTTGAAATGTTTGACCAAATTTGACTTTTTAGTATTTGACCTCGGATTGGATTTCTGATGGTTCTGCTAGCTCCGTTGGGCGATTTTAGACTTCATAGTTCATCTGGATTGTGGTTTGGAGGTTCGTAGTAGAATTTGGCTTGAAATGGCGAAAGTTGGAATTTGGGAAAGTTTGACCGGGAGTGGAATTTTTGATATCGGGGTCAGATTTTGATTCCGGAAGTTGGAGCAGGTCCTTAATGTCAAATGTGACTTGTGTATAAAATTTGAGGTCAATCGGACGTGATTTGATAGGTTTCGGCATCGGTTGTGAAAGTTGAAGTTTCAAAGTTCAATAATTTCGAATTGAGGTGTGATTTATTATTTCGATGTTGTTATGTGTGTTTTGAGGCCTCGAGTATTTCCGTGTTATGTTATGGGACTTGTTGGTATATTTGGACGGGGTCCCGAGTGGCTCGGGTGAGTTTCGGACGAGGTTCGGTCCATTTTCATTCCATGTTGCATTGATGAGGATTTTCTGGTTCTGGTATGACTGCACCTGCGGAGTGTATAGCACAGGTGCGGAGCCACAAAAGCGGCAGTGCCATCGCAAAAGCGAGAAAGGGAGATGGGCGTGAGGATCACAGGTGGGGGTGCTTGGACGCACCTGCACAACAGCAGATGCGGTTCAAGTGCACAGAAGCGCGATCGCAGAAGCGGCTTAAGGACCGCATGTGCGAGGTTTTGCTGAGTGAGGCTATTTCATAGAAGAGAGGAATCACCGCAGAAGCGGTGGTCGCAGATGCGACAATTTGACCGCAAATGAGGAAAGTGCTGGGCAGAATTATAAAAATCGAGGGTTTTGTTCTTTCTTCATATTTTGAGATGTGGGACTCGGATTAAGGCGATTTTTGAAGCAAATTTCATTACAAAGATTGGGGTAAGTATTCTCTACTCAGCTTTGATTACATTTCATGAATCTATCTTCATTTTTGGCTATTGGTTGAGGAATTTTAAAGAGAAATTGGGGGTTTTGGCCTAAAGTTTCATAATATGAATTTTTGAGTTTTGAACACCGATTTGGAGTCGGATTTGAGTGAAACTAGTATGGTTGGACTCGTAATTGAATGGGTTGTTGGATTTTTGGAGTTTTGTCGGGTTTCGAGGTGCGGGCCCAGGTGTGATTTTTGGCCGGATTTGGGATTTGATTTAGGATTCGATCTTTATCATTTGAAATTTTTTCCTTGGGCTTTATTTGATGTATTTGAGTTGCTTTTAGTTAGTTTTGAGCCGTTAGGAGGTTGGAATGCGCGGGGTGGCATCTTTGGAGCATCGCTTGGCTTGCTCGGCATTGGCATTGGCTCGTTCGAGGTAAGTAACTCTTCTAAACTTAGTGCTGAGGGTATGAAACCCCGCAATACGTGTTATGTGATTGGTATAGAGGTGACGCACATGCTAGGTGACGGGCGTGTGGGCGTGCACCCTGTGAATTTGGAATCTGTTGTTCCCATGGCACTGTATAGTGGCCCTATTTTATTGATATTTGTGTTTTCACCATGTGATAAAGTAACTGAGCTGTCAATCATGCTAAATATCATATTTAGGCTTTATGCTGATATTGTTTGGACCCATAGTGGTCGTTTCTTGTTGTCATCTCACTGATTTCATTGATATTTTGTACTCAGTCATATGCATGCATTCATATCATATCTCAGTCTCAGTTGTTGTTTATTGATATATCATATCATTGTTGCCGAGCTAGTTTTATGATATTGTGAGCCCGGGAGTGAGACTGGAAAGATTGATGACTGAGTGAGACTGAAAGCCTGATTATGAGTGACAGTTATGGGATCGGGTTGCACGCCGCAGCATGTTATATTGATTTATGCCTGGATCTGGCTTATGATAGCACTTGTGTTGTAGGAGCCCCTCCGGAGTCTGTACACCCCCAGTGAGCGCGGTTTATTATATTGAGGGATGGATCTTCCCTGGATATGGATCTTGTCCGAAGCATTTATATACCTGGAGATGGATCTTCTCCATGGGGCCGGATTGGCTTTTCCTCGGTACTGAGTGACTGATGGTCAGTGATGTATATATTCCGGGATGGATCTTCCCTGGGCCGTATGGGCCATATACAGTACCGAGTGGTTTAGCATGATGAGTGAAAAGTGTGAGACAGTGAGATTGAGTAATCTGAGAGTGTGAATACATGATTCATATTTGAGATACATGGCATTTGCATGCACACATGACATACATGCACAGAGATGCATTTTTCCTTATGCTATATGGTATCACGTTATTCATGACTTATTATACATTGATATGTGGGCATAGAGAGGGATTTTATGCTTGTTATCTGGAGAGAAAATGAAACATTTTATTTATTGTGAAAAGGCTATTTGGAAAAAAGATTACAATTTTCAAACTTGCTCGTATTTTTAGCATTTTTGGTAAAAGATTTGGATTTTCTCACTGAGATACTTGAAAGCATGACCATTTTCTGGAACTGTAAATGAGCTTAGCACTCTTACTTTAGAGATACCTTTTATTACTTATATTATGCTGTTATGAACTGTTGTAGAATACCGGTATTGGACCCGACCTTGTGATAGCTCGTCACTGCTTTCAACCTAAGGTTAGGTTTGTTACTTACTTAGTACATTAGGTCGGTTGTACTGATACTACACTTCTGCACATTGCGTGCAAATGTTGGCTGTTATTGTTGCTGTGCTCGATGGTTGCCAGATTTGAAGATGTACCTGCGTTCCTGTTGTAGCTGTCTCTTGTTCATGGTAGCCTTAGATTTATAAAAACTCTATTTATGTACTTTTCAAACATAAGATGTTTTTACTTCATATCAGCTTTGTAAATTCTATTCTTAGAAGCTCATGATTTGTACTACCTGTCCTTGGGAAAAGTATAAGATTCAGAAAATTCCTTTTGTTAATTATCTTGTTAATATTATTGGAATTGGATAATTATTAGTTGGCTTACCTAGCGGGTTGGATTAGGTGCCATCACGACTAGTGGATTTTGGGTCGTGACATTGATCTTCAGACTTACTTAATATATTTATTTGGTTTTAGAAATGTAGTCATAAGAACAGAATTGTCTTTATGTCTTTATGTTATTCTGTTAAGGGGAAAAATATGCTTCTGTGGTAGGGAATATTATAGTATTTAGTTTACATTGAAAAGGCCTCATTGGCACCAAAACCCATAGAAAAATAAATCATTAGTGGTTAGGGATATTTGGGAGTGGAGTTTAACTCTAGGTTGGGCTGCTTTCTCCGACACAAGCATTGCCCTAGGCCTTAAGACCCTTGGGAACTTTGAAGTGTTGAGGCATTCAAAGGGGGCATCGACCTTGAGTAGAACTCTTTCCTTAGCCCTTAATTCATTGACACTTGTTGTTCTTTAGGGGGTTAAGTATTTAATGACAACAAAAAATTTTCAATGTAAATTATTTGCCATGTACAACAACCACATTAGTATAAGTTTTCTCATAGTATTATAGTATTGATAGTTTGTTACATTTTGCTTCGATCATTTGCTTATACATTTCATGCATGATTGTATGTATAGAATATTCTTTCTAATGACCTTCTCTCTTTTTTTTTTGAACATGTGCAACCATTTGGGCCTGCTGAGTTCTTAAGGAACTCAGGCCCAAACCTCGTACCAGTACATCTGAAAGCCTGGAGTTCATTGCTGTCCATCCCTGCTGATTGTTGGGCCTACTTCTTTCAGGCCAAACCAGAGTCACTCCTCACCCATTTACTGCTTTATTATATTTCGTTATCACATTCTTTTACATGTATACGGCGCTGCTCTCATCATATTTGATTTAATATTTTACTTTATCTTTTGAATTACATAGACAACTTAGGCAAGTCTCAAAAGACATAGGGTTAAAAGAAATATTAGGTAGTAATCAATTTTCCATTCGTTAATCATGCACTACTCACTAATCTGTTATGTTTTGCTAACCCTTTCATGAAGATCTTTTCGAAGCAGAAATAAATAAGCAAAGACGACAACCCCTCTTTTTCAAAACCAAAAGGCCAAGAAGCCTTTCTCTTGGTACCAACTTCAGGGAGCTGACAACCCGAAATTCAACGGTAAAGCTACTACCTCCACTGGCCAGTCTGAGGAGCTAGTGGTAGTGGCTACTGATTCAACTGCCGAGCCATCCACCGCAGCCGGTACTTCTACCGGGACAGCAGCCATGCCACCATCATCTTCTAGACCACCTACTTCTGCTAGACTATCAGTGCCATTATCAGTGTCGGCTTTATCTATATATCCTCAGACTGCGCTGTGAGTCTCCTAGACATTGGTGAGTCTCAACAACTGGATGCAGGCAGCTACTACAAAGCTGACTGAAATATCCAGTGCTGTTGCAGCACAGTCCTCGGCCCCAGCAGAGCCACAGGTACCTCCGTTAGTGGAGAAAACATTGAAGAAGATTCTGGAGAACCAGAAGAACATTATTGATACTCTGGCGATGCATGAGAAGGTCATTAAGGATTTGAGAAAATAGGTCAAGAAGATGCATAGATCCCAAGCATCAAAGAAGTTGGTAAAGATGCTGAGCAAAGAGGTTGCAAAGATTGCATCTGCCGAAGATCTTCCATTGGATTTGCTTATGGAGCAGACAGTCCCAGCACCAGAAGCAGCAGCCGGCCAGTCTGAGGAGCCGGTTGCGATTGCACACACTGCTGAGGAGATGATACAGATGCTCAGCAACCCAGTTGTCCCTCAGCCAGAAGATGATGACATACAGTTAGAGGAGACAGGGGGTGCTGATGATCCCATGCAGACTGAGACCACACAGGGAGTTCTCTTGACTTTCTACCCCTTCCCTGTTACTATTTTTGTTAAGCATTGGGGACAATGCTTATTTTTCATTTGGGGGGTGGTCTATTATGATTAACTGACATTTGACATTTGGCATGTAATAACTCTGATACTATTTTTCTTTCATTCTTATTTTCCCTTTGGTATGTATATATTATCCTTATTTTATGTAGATATTCATTTCCCTTATGTATATATTCATTTGACTTCGGTTTGTATATTCATTTATCTCCCTTCCCGTAGTTTACTTCATAGCTTCTTTAGTTTGCTTTTCCTTAGTAGTGTAACTTCTTATTTACTTTAGTAGCTTCTTTTTAATTTGATAGCTTCTTTTTACATTTTGAGTGAACAATAAGCCTTTGGTTTTCTTAATGCCATAGTTCTTTCCAAAGGTGAATTTTGTGTGAACTAGGTGGCTCTTCCCAGCGATGGATGGCGTGACAACCTTCTTAAGGGATTGAGTCCGTTTTCTTTTATGTTTTGACAAAATATAGTAGTAATTAATAAAAGTGTCTCGAGCATGCTTCACTTGGTACCAACACATTTACCTCTGACCTTCTGGTTAAAAACAAAGTTGTTGGCATAAAATAGCTCTAGTTATGACCTTCAGACTCTTATGTTGACTCAAACAATCATCGAGTGATTCAGTCGATCCATTTGTGATTCTCAATCTTAGCTAGGGTTGTTGTGGGCCCTCGACTCCATTCTCTTTAGCAATCCAGCAGTGTGAGAGGTGAGATATTGAATTGCAAGTCCAAGTTCCCATGCCAATAGCCTAGAACTTGCCCCGAGTGTTTTTCTAGGCGAAATTCTAAGTGTAGCTTGGCTTGAGAAATGATTGTAGGCTCTCCTTGATCCAATTTGAAATTGAAATCTTCCATAGCCTACCAATGTGATAACCCTAGTCAACCCCTTTGAGCCGAAGCCTTTTTCATTCAATAACCACGTTACAAGACTTTTTCCGTTCTATAGTGACCCTCTCTTGGCACCCGATCTTTTCTTAGCATTCTTGAGAAACAATAGGATAAAACATAAGTTTGGGGGAGAGACGAGGAGTTTGAAGTGATAAAAGGTACAAAGAAGAGAAAGAAATGAAGAAAAGGGAAGACAAAGAAAAACAAAATAAAGAAGAAAAATGCCAAAAAGAAAGTGAATAAAATGAAGAGTTGAAGGGAATTCAAAATAAAGTGGGGATAAAGGCTAAAGTAAATAGAAAAGGAGAAACATTAATGTCATGATCAAGAAAGAGTGACGTTATGTCTCTCTAGTTCTCCCGAGGAAGAAGAAAATGACTCAAAGAGTCGAGAAAGTATGAGCCGAAAAGAGAAAATGGAGTGCTTAAGGAAAGATGAAACCATTCTATTCCAACAAGTCCTACCTTGGTCCAAAAGCCTTCATTACATCCCGCAAAAGCCCTAAATGATTTCAAGTTGAGTGAGCTTACATTAGTGGTAATTTACATGAGGGGCAAGCTTATGGTACTTAAAGCCGGACTTGTGGCATTCTTTTGAGAGAGATAAGCGAACTTTTCACAATCCTTATATCGAGTGTTGCATTCTAAAGTGAGATGTGCTAAGGGAGAGTAGAGGATGAGGAGTTTGGGATCCACAATGACCTACATGAAAGAGCGAGCTTCCTTGATGAATAGAGCTCTTGATGCTCTAGTGTCACATTAGAACTATTGTACTCAAAATTCAAACTATTGCATTGTTGATAATTCATATGTGTTGTGGGTACTGTTGGTCCCAATTGATGTGTGGTTGATTCACCTTAAGCCATCTGAAATATCTTTTTTTCTAGTGGAGGTGGGAATTGCCTTATTTTCTTGAGGACAAGAAAAAACTTAAGCTTTGGGGGAGTTGATAAGTAGGGATTTTAACCGATTATTTGCTCTCTTTTACTGGCGATTTAGCTCAAAAATGCTTAAAGGCATTCCCGAAAATTAACAAAATGTGCTTACTTGCAGAAATATTGGGATATGAGCCAAAGAAGTCAAAATCAACTCATAAAGGAGTCAAAAGTGACCAAGAACCAAAATAGGGCAAAAAGGCCAGCAGTGCGGACCGCACCAAAATTGTGCGGCCGCACTCACTATTATGCGGTCCGCAGAGAGGAGATTCAGAGAATGGTATTTAGGCAAGCTGAAGGAGTGCGGACTGCACCAAAATTGTGCGCGCAGAATATCAAGTGCGGCCGCACTCACTATTATGCGGCCCGCAGGAGTAAAGAATCAGAGAGTTGGATTCAAGTTCAAAATCAAGGAGTGCGGACCGCATCATTTTTATGCGGCCGCACAATTAGAAGGGCGGCCGCACTCGTTTTTATGCGGACCGCAGAACCCCGAAGTACCAAGCCCAAAATTCCAAGAATGCAGACCGCACAATAATTGTACGGCCACAGAAGCTCAATGTGCGGACCGCAACAGAATTATGCGGCCGACAACCTCCGCAGGGGCATTTTTTCAGATATTTTTAGCTTAGTATAAATAGAACTTTTTGTCATTTTTAGGGGAAGTGACGTTGGAGAAGAGCACCTGAGCCGTTTTCTTTGCTATTTGAGGATGTTTGTATTAGATTGACATCTATACAATAGATTTTCTTTCCCTAATCAATTAATATGCATTCTATCTTAATTTCTTCTTTGATTTCTGTACTTTTCATGAGTAACTAAATCTTTAGATAGGGTTGTGACCCAACCCTTGTGGGTATTTGATGGGTGTTTAATTTAGGGTATATTTGTGATTGGATTAGTGATATTTAGCCTTGTTCATGATTGAACCCTAGAATTAATGGTTGCAAGCATTGCTTCATGCCTATTCGACTTAGCCTCTACTTGAGAAAGAGAGACTAAGTCTAGGAAAACTTGGCTAACAAGAAATTGGGGTGAACTCATAAAATTAATAGCCCCAATTAAAGGGTTAAACCTAGATAACAAATACCCGACTTGAACTAATATCATTTGTATTGTGCAAATACCCAATTGGACTTGAGAAAGACAAATTGGGCAAAATCACTCAAACTACCGAGAGGTATAGAGTGATTACCCGGATGTGATTGCTACATCATGACCCCAACTAATCAAATTTGCCCTGGAGTTTACAACCCATTAGATAACCACCTAGGTAGAAGTCACGACCCTAGTCCCTTTTTAATCATTTGAAAAACTCAAAACCAAAAATATTGTCATTAGTTTTATAATTGCAAGCAATAGAGTAAAGTAGAAGTAGAACACCAATCAAGTTGTGGAAGTGTAATTGGAGCCAAAACTTGCAATTAACTTAGATATACACCTAATCCCATATTCTAACTCCCTGTGGATTCGATCCCGACCTTCGTTGGGTTTATTATTGAATAGACCGCCTCACTACTTAATTGTGGTGTGGGTTTGGCCGAGACCAAATGCCAGGATAACTGCCAAATGCACCTGCCTCAGATCTTGTACGATTAGTGCAGAACTGTAGCGTGAGTACATAAATAACATGTATCCAGTCTAACCTCGAAGAAGTAGTAACGAGGGGTCGACATCGACACTTACTATGGGCCAACAATAAAATACAAGAATTCTAAACAGGTATGGGACATGGAAAAAATAATAATAACACAATAACAAGTACTGAATAAATGACTCCTTAACTGATAATAAAATCCAAAATCTCTAGCCAACACCTACTAACCCCAAATCAATTTCTGTCATTAAATAAATTATAACTTCTCGAGCCATAAAATAATATCAAGTGTAATTAGGCTCCGAGTATTGTCACGCACTATTTATGCGAGGTCGTACGGCTCGATCCAAAAATATACGGTGTGCACTACCGAGGGTCGCATGACACGAACCATAGATGCATCTATTATACTGTCGAGGTCAACGGCCCGCTCTCATGAGAATAGAGAAGTTTACCTCGCTCGCAGAAGTAGTTGCGACGCGAGAGGACATGAATTTCTCAGAGATATTAAGTATTCATCAATTCTTCCCCAAAATAAGAAATCTAAATTGGAAGTTTTCAACTTTAAAATCTCTAGTCTCAGCTCTATTTAAGATAATTAATATGCATAACAAATATGACAGTACAATTAAAGCATGATGTAAATCTAAGACTACTCGAACATCTCATGAAATATAGCCACGCACGGACTATCATCACCTAGTTCATACATAGCTCCCCACACAAGTAACACACAACAAGATACAACTAAGGGAATGAGTTCTCTCTTACAAGGTTAGGCAAGAGACGTACCTCGTTCTCAAGCTCACTTTCAGTCCACAAATACACTCAAAATCCTCAACTTGGTGCCAAACAACTCGAAACTGGCAAAATATTATGCAAATAAATCAATATATACTCAAAAGTTCATAATTTAACTATTATGGTAATTACCCACCCCTAATTAGAAGATTCCTAAAATTCACCCCAGGCCCACGTGCCCGGATTCAGGAAATTTTCGAAGATAATTGTTACCCATAACCTCACGAACTCAAATATATAATTTTCACTCAATTCCATAATTATTTTCGTGGTTTAATCCCATTTTTATCAAAACCTAAGTTTTTCAACTAAACCCATAATTTTCACAATTTTACATGTTAAAATCTACCCATAATCTATGTATTTAACTTACATTGGGTAGGAATTACTTACTTTCAATAGCTAGGTGGAAACCCTTATCTAAGAAGCTCCAAAAATCTCCTAAGAAGTGAAATAAATGAACCAAAATGGCCTAAGTCCCATGTTAAATGAAACTCGCTGCCTCCCACTGGTTCCGCTTCTGCGGAAAATGTATCGCAGATGCAGCCCTCCCGAACTGGCCTCCTTACACTCCAAATCAAATCAAATCAGCTTATGAATTTCAAGTTCTTCCAACTCACTCCGAATGCGCCGAACCATACTTAAACTACTCGGAATGACACCAAATTTTGCGTGAAAGTCTTAAATTACCATACGAAGCTATTCCCAAGCTCGGAATTCCAAACGGACCCCGATATCACCAAAACCTACTTCAACCCAAATTTAAAGAACTTTAAAACCTTCAATGCGCCAACTTTCAACTTTAAGCACTGAAACGCTCCCGGGTCATCCAAAACCCGATCCGAACACACGCCTAAGTCCAAAATTATCATACGAACCTATTGGGACATCAAATCCCAGTTCTGGGGTCGTTTACTACAAATATTGACCCAAGTCAAACTTAACCCTTTTAAGCCAATAATAAGGAACTAAGTGTTCTGATTTCAACCCGAACCCTTCCAAACTCGAACTAACCATCCCCGCAAGTCATAAAATAGTAAAAGCACATACATGGAGTCTTATTTAGGGGAACGGGGTTCTAGAAAGAAAAACGACTGATTGGGTCGTTACATTCTCCACCTCTTAAACAAACATCCGTCCTCAAACAGACATCAGACCTGGAGTGCCGAATAAGTGTGGATATCTGCTATGCATGTCCTCCTCGGTCTTCTAAGTCGCCTCCTCGACTGGTTGACCCCTCCACTAAACTTCTACCATAGAAATCTTCTTGGACCTCAACTAGCGAACCTGCCTATCAATAATGGCAACTGGCTCCTCCTCATAGCCCAGGCTCTCATCTAGCCGAACTATGCTATAGTCGAACACATGCAACCTGTCGGCATGATACCTCCGAAGCATAGACACGTGGAAAATCGGATGAACTCCCGATAGACTAGGATGCAAAGCAAGCTCATAAGCAACCTCCCCAACTCATCTCAACACCTTAAATGGACCTATAAACCTTGTGCTCAACTTGCCCTTCTTCCCGAACCTCATAATTCCCTTCATCGGCGAGACCTTCAAGAGAACCTTCTCGCCCACCATAAATGATAAATCACGTGCCTTCTGATCCGCATAACTCTTCTATCTGGACTGTGCTGTGCGAAGTAGCTCCTGAATCAAATTTACCATCTCCAAGACATCCTTCACCAAATCCGTACCATATAACTTAGCCTCGCCGTGCTCAAACCATCCGATGGGTGAACGACTTCACCGACCATATAAAGCCTCAAATAGAGTCATCTCGATGTTGGACTGATAACTGTTGCTGTAAGCAAACTCGGCCAAAGGCAAGAATCGATCCCACTGCCCTCTGAAGTCAATCACACATGCTCTGAGCATATCTTCCAAGATCTAAATTGTCCACTTCAACTGCCCGTCTGTCTGTGGATGAAAGGATGTGCTGAGATCTACCCGGGTCCCCAACTCACTCTGTACTACCCTCCAGAAATGCGAAGTAAACTGCGGGCCTCTATTTGATATAATGGAAACAGGCACACCATGCAACTGAATAATCTCCTGAATGTAAATCTGAGCTAATCTCTCTGAAGAATACGTGGTCACAACCGGAATGAAGTGTGCCGACTTGGTCAACCCTGTCGACAATGACCCAAACTGCATCAAACTTTCTCAAGGTCCGTGCAACCCAACTACGAAGTCCATAGTAATGCGCTTCCATTTCCACTCAGGTTTAACCATCTGCTGGAGTAGGCCACCTGACCTCTGATGCTCATACTTAACCTGCTGGAAATTTAGGAACCTCACCACATACTCAACTGTGTCCTTATTCATCCGCCGCCACCAATAGTGCTCCCTCAGGTCGCAATACATCTTCGTAGCACTTGGATGAATAGAATACCGATAAATGTGTGCCTCCTCTAGAATCGTTTCCCTCAATCCATCGACATTAGGGACACATAGATGACCCTGGAGTCATAGAACACCATCCCCAATGATAGTAACCTCCTTGGCACCACCCTATAGTACCACCTCTCTAAGAACCAATAAGTGCGGATCGTCGTACTAGCGAACCTTGATCTGCTCGAATAGTAAAGACTGGGCGACGACGCATGCAAGAACTCGGCTGGGCTCTGAAATATCCAACCGCACAAGTCTGTTAGCCAATGACTGAATGTCCAAAGATAATGGCCTCTCCTCTGGTGAAATGAATGCAAAACTACCCATACTCTCCGCCTTTCTGCTCAAGGCATCCGCAACCACATTCGCCTTGCCCGGATGATAAAGGATGGTAATATCATAATCCTTTAGTAACTCAAGCCACTTGCGCTGCCTCAAGTTGATATCTCTCTGCTTGAACAAATGCAGCAAGATGCGATGATCGGTGTAAACCTCACAGGTCACCCCATAAAGATAATGCCTCCAGATCTTAAGAGCATGAACTATCGCGGCCAACTCCAAATTGTGCACGGGGTAATTCTTCTCGTGGGGCTTCAGCTGACGAGAAGCATATGCAATAACTCTTCCCTCCTGCATCAATACACAACCCAGGCTAATGCGTGAAGCATCGCAATACACAGTATACATCCCTGAACTGGAAGGCAACACTAATACCTGTGCTGAAGTCAAGGCGGTCTTGAGCTTCTGAAAGATCGCCTTGCAATCGTCGGACCATCGGAATGGAGCATCCTTCTGGGTCAATCTAGTCAAAGGTGCTACAATAAATGAGAAGCCTTCCACAAACCGATGATAATAACCTGCTAACCCCAAGGAGCTCCTGATCTCGGTCATTGTGGTAGGACGAGGCCAACTCTGAACTGCCTCGATCTTCTTGGGATCAACCTTAATACCCTCTCCTGATATACCATGCCCCAAGAATTCCACTGAATCCAACCAAAACTCACACTTGGAGAACTTAGCATATAGTTTCTGTTCCCGCAAGGTCTGAATCACAACTTAGCATATGCTGCTTGTGCTCCTCCATGCTACACGAGTAGATAAAAATGTCATCAATGACGACAATGACAAACAAGTCAATATACCGCCTGAACACCCGGTTCATCAAATCCATAAACGTCGTCGGGGCGTTAGTCAAACCGAAGGACATCACTAGAAACTCATAGTGGCCATATCTAGTCCAGAAAGCCGTCTTCGGAATATCCGAATCACGAATCTTCAACTGATGGTACCCCAATCTCAAGTCAATCTTAGAGAACACCCTGGCACCCTGCAACTGGTCAAATAAATCATCAATACATAGCAACGGGTACTTGTTCTTAACGGTAACGTTTTTCAACTGGCGGTAATCAATGCACATTCGCATAGTCCCATATTTCTTCTTCTCATATAACACAGGTGCACCCCAAGGTGACACACTCGGTCTGGCGAACCCCTTTGCTAGAAATTCCTTAAGTTGTTCTTTCAACTCCTTCAACTCTTTCGGATCAATGCGGTACGGTGGAATAGAGATAGGCGGAGTACCTGGAGCCAAATCAATACAGAAGTCGATATCACGATCTAGTGGCATACCTGGAAGATCATAAGGAAACACATCAGAGAACTCCCGGACCACGGGCACTGAATCAATCACCGGAGCCTCTGTAGTAGTATCTAGATCATAAGCTATATAGGCCAAACAACCCTTCTCGACCATGTGTTGAGCCTTCAGAAAAGAGATAACCTAACTAGATGCACTGACAGACGAACCCTTCTACTCTAATCTAGGAAGCTCCGACATCGCCAAGGTAACAGTCTTAGCATGGCAATCAAGGATGACATGATATGGAGATAACCAATCCATGCCTAGGATAACCTCAAAGTCGGTCATATCGAGAAACAAAAGATCAGCTCTAGTCGCATAACCATAGAAAGTCACGATACAGGACCGGTAGATCCAATCCACCACAATAGAATCGCTCACTAGCGTGGACACATATATAGAAGTACCCAAGGACTCGCGAGGAACACCCAGGAAATGAGCAAACAGAGATGAAGCATATGAATATATAGACCCTGGATCAATAGTACCGAAGCATCCCTACCGTAGATAGAAATAATACCTATGATCACGGCATCTGAGGCCACTGCATCTGGTATGGCCGGAAAAGCATAGAACCTAGTTGGAGAGCCACCTGACTGGCCTCCACCTCTGGGACGGCCCCTATCCACCTGCCCTCCGCCTATGGGCGGCCGGACAGCTGGTGCGGTAGCTGGTGCTGAAATCATAGGCTGGTGACCCTGCTGTACTGCCGTGCCCCGAAGTCTGGGACAAAACCTATTCATATGGCCAGGATACCCACACTCATAACAACCCTTCGGAACGGTGGACTGCTGACCTGAAGCCTAACCCTGATGGCCTGAATACCCACTAATACCATGTTGTCACGACCCAATTTCACCTATAGGCCGTGATGGCGCCCACCGTCGCCTCTAGGCAAGACAACGGTGAACTAGCCATGTATTTATTCTTTTTAACAATTTCGAAATAGTTGATTTATTTATTTATTTATTAAGTAAGTAAGAGGTGAAAATCTTAATAAAATAAAGTGTGGTGAAAATCTTAATAAAATAAAGTGTAAACTAATATAAGAACAAGTGTGATGAAATAAATACTCAAAAGCCATCAAATGTCTACTAGCATAAATCCAAGATCTTATGAGCTACTAGTAGAATATAAAAAATACTAAACTATTGTCTGAAATAGAGTAGAGAGAAAGTAAATTCAAAAGAGAGACTCCAGGTGCTGTAGAACGGACTCGGAAAGCAGCTCACCACTAAATCTCGGAGTACAAGGGTGCGCGCCGGGATGACTGCCAAATGCACCTGCCTCAAATCCTGCATGATTAGTGCAGAAGTGTAGCGTGAGTACATAAATAACATGTACCCAGTAAGTATCCAGTCTAACCTCGAAGAAGTAGGAACGAGGGGTCGACATCGACACTTACTATGGGCCAACAATAAAATACAGGAATTCTAAACAGGTATGGGACATGGAAATAATAATAATAATAATAATAATAATAATAATAATAATAACATAATAACAAGTAGTGAATAAATGACTCCTTAACTAATAATAAATTCCAAAATCTCTAGCCAACACCTACTAACCCCAAATCAATTTATGTCATTAAGTAAATTATAACCTCTCAAGCCATAAAATAATATCAAGTGTATTCAAGCTCTGAGTATTGGCACGCACGATTTATGCCGAGGTCGTAAGGCCCAATCCAAAAATATATTATGTGCACTACCGAGAGTCGAACGGCACGAATCATAGATGCATCTATTATATTGCCCAGGCGAACGGACTGCTCCCATGAGAATAGAGAAGTTTACCTTGTTCGCAGAAGTACTTGCATTGCGAGAGGACATGAATTTCTCAGAGATATAAAGTATTCATCAATTATTACCCAAAATAAGAAATCTACATTGAAAGTTTTCAACTTTAAAATCTCTAGTCTCAACTCTATTTAAGATAATTAATATGCATAACAAATATGACAGTACAATTAAAGCATGATGTTAATCTAAGACTACCTGGACATCTCATAAAATATAACCACGCACGGACTCTCGTCATCTAGTACATACATAACTCCCCACACAACTAACACACAACAAGATACACCTAAGGGGATGAGTTCCCTCTTACAAGATTAGGCAAGAGACTTACCTCGTTCTCAAGCTCACTTTCGGTCCACAAATACGCTCTAAATCCTCAACTTGGTGCCAAACAACCCGAAACTAGCAAAATGTTATGCAAATAAATCAATATATACTCAAAAGTTCATAATTTAACTATTATGGTAATTACCCACCCCTAATTGGAAGATTCCTAAAATTCACTCCCAGGCCAACGTGCTCGGATTCCGAAAATTTTCGAAAATAATTGTTACCCATAACGTCACGAACTCAAATATATAATTTTCACCCAATTCCATAATTATTTTCGTGGTTAAATCTAATTTTTATCAACACCTAGGGTTTGTTTCAACTAAACCCATAATTTTTATAATTTTACATGTTAAAATCTACCCATAATCTATTTATTTAACTTACATTTGGTAGGAATTACTTACATTCAATAGCTAGGTGGAAACCCCTCTCTAAGAAGCTCCAAAAATCGCCCAAAAAGTGAAATAAATGAACCAAAATGGCCTAAGTCTCGTCTTAAATGAACCTCACTGCCTCCCAGTGGTTCTGCTTCTGCGGAGAATTGGCCACTTCTGCGGCTCTGCATCTGCGGAAAATGCATCGCAGATGGGGCCCTCCCCAGCTGGCCTCCTTCCGCTTCTGCGGCACCCTCTTCTCATCTGCGGGCTCACAGATGCGGTCGAGCCTTCGCAACTGCGCCCATGCCCCTCCAGCTCAAGGCCGCTTCTGCGGTCGCGCATCTACGCCTCCATGTCCGCACCTGCGGACTTAGCCCACATAGCCCAATTTCGCACCTGCGGCCAATCCTCCGCCGATGTGAACGTACCAGAACCCCTGCTGCTTCAGCAACTTCTTCCAAGTCCAAATGAGTTCCGCGAATTGCCCGAATAGCATCCGAGGCTCCCGAAACCTCGTCCAAACATACCAACAAGTTCGAAATCATAAAATGGACTTCCTCGAACCCTCGGAACACGTGAAATAACATCAAAACTAAGGATTATACTCCAAATCAAATCAAATCAACTTATGAACTTCAAGTTCTTCCAACTCACCCCGAACGCGTCGAACCATACTTAAACTACTCAGAATGACACCAAATTTTGCGTGCAAGTCTTAAATCACCATACGGAGCTATTCCCAGGCTCGGAATCCCTAACGGGCCTCGATAATACCAAATACTACTTCAAAACAAATTTAAAGAACTTTAAAACCTTCAATGCGCCAACTTTCAACTTTAAATGTTGAAACGCTCCTGGGTCATCCAAAACCCGATCCAAATACACGCCCAAGTCCAAAATCATCATAAATATATATTGGGACCATCAAATCCCGATTCCGGGGTAGTTTACTACAAATGTTGACCCAAGTCAAACTTAATCATTTTAAGCCAATAATAAGGAACTAAGTGTTTCGATTTCAACCCGAACCCTTCCAAACCCGAACTAACTGTCCCCCCAAGTCATAAAATAGTAAAAGCACATAGATGGAGTCTTATTTAGGGGAATAGGGTTCTAGTAAGAAAAATGACCGGTCGGATCGTTACATTAACTCCCCCACCCCCCACCCCCCTCTCTCTCCCCCCGCAAACTCAACATCCTCAAAGAACCTCACATTATTGAAAAGGTAGCCTCACAGCTTGTTTGGATGGTCGTTACCTATTGTATTGTATCGTATTGTTACTTTAAATATGATTTTTGTTTTGGTTGTTACTTAAATTTTATTGTATCGTATCGTTAAATTTATTGTTATGTAACGACGAAATGTGCCACTTTATGTAATGACCGATTTGGTGTGGTTGCGTCATTATCTTGTCTTTTTCTTTCATCTCACTCTTCACTATTATTAAATTATTTTATTTTATCATTTACCCTTCCTTTTTATATAATAAATTTACAACGTATCATAATTTTTCTTTATAATATTGCAAATTTATTCTTCATATTGTTGGTGCATGATATCATGAAACAACGGCAAACGATACAATATATCCAAACATTGTATTCATCAAACGATACAGTACAATACAATATAATACAATACAATACAATACGATACATTATGAAACGATGTGTAACAACCATCCAACCAAGTTGTTAGTAGCGGGATAAAAATTCTGAAAAATTAAGGGGATAGAAATTATTATTGGACAGAAGCCTCTTAATTCTCCTTTAGAGATATGACCTAATCTCTCGTGCCATAAAAAAAAGCTTACTGCTGAATGGTTAATTTACCCTTATTACCAGTTATGTTAACATGCAAGGTCCATTAAACGAAGCAATTATATCAAGTAAGTATAGATTATTGTAACCTGATAAAGAACCGGGACCAACCAATTTTGAATTACGAAAGAGACTAATTTTTTTTTATTATTTTCAAATAAATAAAAATAATCAAACTTGTCTAATACAGAAACAGAAATCAAATTCCATCTAAAAAATGGTGCAACATAGGTCTCGTTCAAATTCAAATAAATTATGGTGCAACATAGGTCTCGTTCAAATTCAAATAAATTATGGTGGGCCCGAAATTTATCCCAAATTAAAGGAGTTGCTAGTATTTATTTGTTCTCTGTATTTGGTGAAAAATAGAAAGTAACCAAAATAATCCATAAGGTACTTTTCTGACAGCCACCATCCCGTAATAGTACCAGCTAACTCTCTTACTCCCTCCGTTTCAATTTATGTGAACCCATTTGACTGGGCACAGAGTTTAAGAAAAAAGAGAAGACTTTTAAACCTGTGGTGTAAAATGAGGCACATATATTTTGTGTGACTATAAATCATTCCATAAAGGCAAATTATTTCCAAATAGGGAAAGAGGTCATTCTTTTTGGCACGGACTCAAAAGGAAATAGGTTCACATAAATTGAAACGGATGGAGTATTTGTTTTTCTATGTATTACTATATCAAAAGAAAATACTTAAGACATAGGGTGTGTTTGGTATGAAGGAAAATATTTTTCGAAAAATATTTTTCGATTTTTTCATGTTTGATTGGATTAAATATTTTGGAAAACATTTTTCTTATGAACTCATTTTCCTCAAATTGGAGGAAAATATTTTCCCTATCAAGAAAAGAAAAAATATTTTCCTAAACTTTTTTCAATCTTCCCCATCCTTTTCTTTTTAGCTATGGAACACAAATTTCAACGTTGTTTTTGCATAAAGAGGTAAATATTTGGGGGGAGGGGGGAGTGCACATGAAATATAGGGATTTGGGGAGGGCGAAGGGGGGAGGGAGATGAGGAGAGTAGCATAAAAAAGTATTTTTCAAAAAAATATTTTCTACTCTCTAACCAAACCACTAGAAAATATTTTCCATAAAAAAAATTTCACTCACCAACAAAATAAGGGAAAACTGATAAAATCACTCATTTTTCATGAAAACATTTTCTAGGAAAACATTTTTCATAAAAAACATTGTCCTTCATACCAAACACACCCATAAAAACGACACCTTAATTCTTTGAAAAATCCTTTTTTGGGGGGTTCTTAATAACTGAAAACATTAATGAACTTAAGGCCCTAAAGAAAAGATCTTTCGTTGGTACCACACGTAAAGAAGGTCAAACCTTCAAATTCTTAAACTAAATTCCTTTATATCCTTTATTATCCCTTTTCTTTTCTTTGTATTTAAGTAACAATTCAAAGAAAAGTACTATAATAAACCTTGTATAGGTCGAAATCTACTATGGAATATTTAGGGTGAGCAAAAATCAGCCGAGGTCGATCAAGAAATGGCCAAGTTCGTGGTCGGGATGCTTATAATGGTCGAGGACGAAGTCCGCGGAAAGAACTATAACGGCTAATTTTTAGAATAGAATAATAGAGGGGATATTCTAAAGAATATTCTCTACACATGTACTATTAGGGTTTACTAGGGATGTGTCCCATATAAAGGAGACAAAAGATAAGGACAGGAGGGAGGTAATATTGATCTAATAAGAACATTTTTCTAAGAAAGTTTCTCTCTCTCTAGCAAAGATACAAACATTATCTTTTCATCAAGATTCTAGTTCATGTTATTCCATACTTTCCGTCAGATCCGAGAATAGTTCGAACATTCTAAGATTTGTCTGTCACTCATCATTGTCAGGAGGAACAATCACCTAGTCCATTCTTTATTGGGTGAATCACTCCTCCTATTTACTTAAATGTCATTTATTGCTAGTTACTCCTCCATTATTGCTCATACTTTATGAATATTTAGTGCATGTCATTATCAATCTGCTATTAGATCTGTCCCACATTATCCACGCTTTCAGGATCTGTGTTTAGAGATATTATCGTTAACTAGGTTTAACCCATCATTTTATATTTATAATAGTTTAACCGAAAATCAAACTTTTTGGTCAAACAATTTGGCATCGTCTGTGGGGATTTCCTAGTTAAACTTTTAGTTTCCTCTAGATCTATAACTGACACGAATAGCTAACCAAAAAAAAAAGAAGCAAGAGCATGCTCCCCTTTCTTTGTATGCGCAGATCTACTATGGTAGGTAACGGGGAAGAAAGAACAAGAATAATGAGTAACCCCCTAACCAACCTCATGAATATCATCAATGAGAGCTCTGAAGCAGGGGACGAGGACGCAACACCCAATGCCTCCCCCAGGCGAGGTGGGTCACCCCTCCTCACTGTAGCATCACAAAATCTCTTGGTAAGGGAGCCCCCACATCCGTGGTGGAAGAGACGCCACGAGCAGTAAAACAGCTCCTTGAAGCTAGGATAACCAGCACGCTAATCAGCATCCTCATAAGCTCGTTTGGGACACAGCTATAGAAAATGCGAGGGCTTGCGTTATACCACCATCGAACGAGCAACATGATCAATTCCCCCATCCTCCAACGACAAGTATTTCTCACAATGTCATTAGTAGTGCAGGTGACGACACTCTCACAGCCATTCTGAAAAGGATGGAGGAAATGGAGAATGAGAACAAAGCACTTCAGAACCAAATGAAAGAGCACCAATAAAGGGCCGATAAGATATTGGGCGCCCCTAATTTCTTGCCGAAGAGAGATGCCGGTCGGTTCGTCGAGCAGCCATATAGTGATGAAGCCACCCCACATGCCATACCAAAGATCTTTAAAATGCCACCCTATCTAAAAATATATGATGGCATGACCGACCTCGAAGACCATGTGACTCACTACGTCACCGCCGTAAAAGGCAATGATCTCGCCAAGGAACAAGTATCCTCCATTTTGTTAAACAAATTCGGCGAGACACTTACGGGAGGAGCATTAACGTGGTATTCACAACTATCTGTGCGTTCCATTGAAACTTTCGAAGATATGGCCGATAAGTTTGTAACGGCCCATGCTGGGGCCAAGAAGGCCGAGGAAAGAGTAAACGACATATTTGCTATTAAATAGTCTCCGGGAGAGGGATTGAGGGACTTCCTCGCCTGGTTCAACCGAGTAAGAATGACCTTGCCGAATATATCGGAAGGGATGGCGGCCACAACTTTCTAAACGGGCTGAATAGTAACGGTTCAAGGGCAACAAGAAAGTTGTTGAGTCGGCTTATGAAGTACCCCCCAACCACTTGGGATGAAATACACAACGCGTATTGCGCTGAGGTCCGAGCAGACGAGGGCGACCTCAACGGACCGACTCATCGGCTAACTTCGGTACAAGCTGAATCTTGAAAAGATCGAAGAAATGATATCAGAAGGGATCTCGTAGCTCAACGACCCAACAGGGAACAACATCTACCATATGTCAGAACCGCCATTGCGTCCACCTCCCTCCATGAAGAGGGCCTACCCCGATCAAGAACAGGGACTCATCGGAACGAAAGAGGTATTCCCCATTTATTATCCGCTCACAATTTATGTGTGTCTTCTACAGAAATAATCTACGCCTTGGAGAAGCTCAGACCAAAGATGAAGTGGCCGTAAAAGATGAGGTCGAACCCGAACACTAGAAAGTCGGACGCCCTATGCGAGTTCCACCAAGAGCGAGGGCACAAAACTGAGGATTGCATCGCCTTAAGACAAGAGGTCGTAAACATGCTACGACAGGGACACCTCAAAGAGTTACTGAGCGACCGGGAAGGATCAACTTTACTAGAGGTCGCAAACAACATCAAGGACAGCCGAACCACCCTCACTGACCCGCACCATCCACATGATCATCGGCGGCAGTGATGATGCCTCCATCAATAGTGTGAAGTTCACCACAACCCACAATCTCAAATGGTCGATCACCCATGAACGGTATGACGAACTCGAAGAAAGTATCATCTTTGATAAATCAGATACCAACGGTTTGGTTTTCCCTCACTATGATGCCCTTTTTATCACTTTATAAATTTTAGATACCGATGTGAGACGCATTATGGTAGACGATGGGAGTGGCACGTGCATTATCCACCCTCGAGTACTTGCAAAAATGAAACTCGAGGATAAGATAGTACGGCGCTGCATCACGCTAACAAGTTTTAACAATGAAGTGGAGCGAACATCCAGCGAGATCACACTCCCCGTCTTGGCTGGAAGCATCACTCTAGAAACCACATTCCATATCATAGACCAGGACACAACATACAACGCCATAATACGGCGACCATGGATACACACCATGAGGACCATCCCCTCCAACTTGTACCAAATCATCAAATTCCCAACTCCATGGGGGATATGCAATATACGAGGGGGAAAACGCACATCCCGGGAATGCTACCGTATCGCTCTAGACTTCAAAGTCACTCAACAGACGAAGGACAGAGAAAAAGAGGCATAGCAATCAATAGGGTCGGGGTCGATGCGCGATGATAGCGAAAACGTAATCAGAGACCCCGATACGGTCGAAGTTGCAGGATCGACCGTAGAAGACCTCGACCCCGTTCAATTAGATAGCAACGACCACAGCAAGAAAGCTTACATCAGTTGCAAGCTTCAGGAACCAGGTAAATTTTGTCAATTCTTAACTTCTAACGCGTACTTGTTTGCTTTTAGCCATGCAAATATGCCAGGTATCCCGAAGGAAATCGCCATGCACAAGCTGAATGTTGATCCATTCCATCCCCCGGTGAGGCAAGTTAGGCGTAAGTTCAACTCCGTAATTAATGATGCGGTACGCGAAAAGGTGGAAAAACTATTGGAAAACGGCTCCGCCAGGGAGTCGAAATACCCCCAATGGGTCGCCAACGTGGTCATGGTGAAGAAGAAGAATGGGAAATGGAGGGTGTGCATAGACTTTACAGATTTGAACAAAGCATGCCCCAAAGATTCATTTTCGTTACCCCATATCGACCAACTCATCGACACAACGGCCGGGCATGAACACTAAGCTTCTTGGACGCCTACACGGGCTATAATCAAATCCTCATGGAAGAAGAGGATTAGGAGAAAACCACTTTCATCACCCATCTGGGGACGTACTGCTACAGGTCATGCCCTTCGGGTTGAAAAACGCAGGGGCAACTTACCAAAGGTTAGTGACGAGGATGTTC
Organism: Nicotiana tomentosiformis; assembly: GCF_000390325.3. Lineage (NCBI taxonomy): Eukaryota > Viridiplantae > Streptophyta > Magnoliopsida > Solanales > Solanaceae > Nicotiana > Nicotiana tomentosiformis. The sequence continues at coordinate 179,016,703 of NC_090813.1, forward strand.
AAAGACCAACTCGGCAAAACGATGGAAGTCTATATAGATGATATGCTGGTCAAGTCCAAAAGGAAAGAGGATCACATTGACCATCTAAGAGAAACCTTCGACATACTCAGACGGTACAGAATGAAACTGAATCCCGAAAAGTGTGCATTTGGCGTGGCCTCAGGAAACTTTCTAGGTTTCCTAGTGTTGCAGCAAGGGATCGGAGTCAACCCCGACCAAATTAGAGCCATCAAAGGAATATCAGAACACTTAACCATCAAGAAACAGGTTCGGAGGTTAACTGGTCGTATCGCTGCCCTTTCAAGATTCATTTCGCGATCATCGGATAGGTGTCACAGATTCTTCGGCGTACTCAAGAAGGATAACGGCCTCCAATGGACTTTTGAGTGCGTCCAAGCCCTAAAGGAAATAAGAACTTATTTGTCATCGCCACCATTACTTTCAAAACCAGAGCCGGGGAAGCGTCTCCTCGTCTACCTCGCTGAATTCGAAGTAGCTGTGAGCGCAGTCCTGGCCCGAGAAAATAAAAGAAGGCAGTCTCCCATCTATTACATTAGCAAAACACTAGTCGACGCCGAGACGAGATACCCTCACCTCGAAAAACTGGCTCTGGCCTTAGTCGTAGCTTCACGAAAGCTTAGACCATATTTCTAATGCCACCCCATCTCGGTCGTCTCGACTTTCCCCCTAAAAGCATTTTGCATAAATCTGAGCTATCATGTAGGTTGGCCAAATGGGCCATCGAACTAAGTGAGCACGATATCACATATAAGCCGCAAACAGCGATAAAGTCACAAGTCCTTGCAGACTTCGTCACCGACTTCAGCACAAAAATAATGCCCGAAGTCGAAAAAGAAGACGCCCACGCTTCTCCCCAAACACAAGACCTCTGGGTCATGTATACTGACGGCGCGTCCAATGCGTCAGTGTCCGAACCGGGACTCGTACTCGAAGTCCCAACCGGTAAAGTGATTTGCCAGTCCATAAGGTACCCGGACATGACTAACAATGAGGCCGAGTATGAGGCCGTAATTGCAGTATTGAGACTAGCACTCAAATACGGGGCGAAACAGCTAAGATTACGCTGTGATTCTCAACTCGTTGTCAAAAAAGTCACAGGAACTTTCCAAATCAAGGAACAAAGGTTGCAAAAGTACCAGACCAAAATCTGCAAGCTGCTGCCCGAGTTCGACGAATGCCACTCGACCAAATCCCCCGAACACAGAATATCGAGGCAGACGGCCACACCAAATTAGCCGCAGCCACCAAAAACATTGCAACCGGAGATAGAAGTGTAGTCCACCTTCTTAACTCATCGATAGACCTAATCGAGGTAAGAACCATAAACCTGACTTGGGACTGGCGCAACCGTACTGTCATATATTTGCAGGACGGCGTGCTCCCATGTGATAAAAAATAGGCCAAAAAACTGAGAATGCAAGCAGCCAGGTATAACATCATCCATAACGACCTGTATAAGAGAACGTACGGTGGCCCTCTAGCGAAATGCTTGGGCCTAAATCAGACGCGGCGCATTCTTGAAGAGGTCCATGTAGGCCATTACGGAGCTCATTCCGGCAATCGGGCTTTGGCCAGATGTCTCATACTAGCAGGTTATTACTGGCCCACCATGAAAAAAGAGGCTGCGGACTTTGTGAAAAAATGCGAGCAATGCCAAAAGTATGCCCCAATGATTCACCAAGCAGGCGAACACCTCCACTCAATCATTTCACCTTGGTCGTTCATCAAATAGGGAATGGACATCGTAGGCCCCCTCCCGGCAGGACAAGGTAACGTACGATTTCTTTTAGTTTTGATTGACTATTTCTCTAAATGGGTAAAAGCAGGAGTGTTCGCCCAAATACGTGAACAGGAAGTGATCGCTTTCATATGGAAAAACACCGTATGCCGATTTGGCCTCCCCAAAGAGATCAACTGCGACAACGGACCCCAATTTACAAGAAAGAAAGTCGCTGAATATTTTGTGAAAAGGCATATCAAAAGAATACTCTCAACGCCATATCGTCCCACGGGCAACGGACAGTGGAGTCCTCCAACAAGTCAATACTGAACATCATGAAGAAAAAACTTGAAACAGCCAAAGGGTTGTAGCCGGAAATATTACCAAAAGTATTGTGGGCCTACCGAACAATGCCGAAGACAAGCACCAGATAGACACCTTACTCATTAGTCTATGGGACCGATGCAGTAATACCGGTCGAAGTCAGGGAGCCCAACCTAAGATATTCCCACGGGAGCAGACCAGGGAACGATGAAAGCAGAAAGCAAGAGCTCGACGAAGCCGAAGAACGAAGAGATATGGCCTACATAAGAATGATCACCCAAAAACAACAAGCAAAACGCTATTATAAAAAAAGGCGAAGGTCAGGCCACTCAAAGTCAAGGACTATGTGCTTAAAGCTAAAACACAAGGAAGCAAAGACCCACGGGAAGGTAAACTGGGAACAAATTGGGACAGCCCTTACAAAATCACGGCAACAACGAATAAAGGGTCATTCCAGTTAGAAACAATGGAAGGAAAGCTACTACAAAACAACTAGAACATTACCCACCTCAAGTACTTCAACTTTTAAGAGATAACATGTCCCCCAAGTCGTACTCTTTTTCCCTCACTTGAGTTTTATCCCAATTGGGTTTTCTCAATGAGGTTTTTAACGAGGCGACGAAGGGGACACTTCAGGTCTAAGTACGCATGGACGGAGGCATAGGATGGCTAGTTCATTGCCCGGCCTCTCAAGACTTCTCTAGGCCAACCAATGAAGGGACTAGATAAACTGGGACTAGGACTGGAACGCCATCCAATGCCCATGTAAATTTCTCCAAGTTTATGAACAAAGCACAAATGCATGAAGTTTATTTCTATTTCTCCGGATATACAACCAAGGCAACATCGCCTTAAAGTTCACAACGTCGACAAATGCCGCAACTAGAGACATATCTAACTAAACAGAGGTTATATTCGACCTCGTTCGAATTAATACCTGAACTGGCTCTCGACCATGATTAAAGAGGTTATATTCGACCTCGTTCGAATTAACACCTAAACTGGCCCCTGGCCATAACAACATACGTTACATTCGACCTTGTTCGAATTAAAACCTAACTGGCCCTCGGCCATAATTGAAAAGGTTATATTCGACCTTGTTCGAATTAACACCTAACTGGTCCTCGGCCATAACCAAATAGAGGTTATACTCAACCTCGTTCAAGTTAACACCTAACCGGCCCTCGGCCGTAATTAAACATAGGATACGTTCAACCTCATTCGAGCTAAACGATCACGACAAAGAAAATTAAAAAGCATACAAGTGCCAAAGAAAAAGAATCAGGTACAAGTAACAAAGTCGGCATTTAATACTTAGAATATTTTTACAAAGGCCTGTAAAGACGCCTACAAAAAACGCACAAGTTTGTGGCAAAATAAATGAAAGAAAAAGAAAAACTATTGGTCGCCACCAGGACCATCAGTGCCATCGGCTTGACCATCTGCCCCCTCGCCATCACAAACGTCCTCAGGGTACACGTCCTCGTACCAAGCGTCCTCTTCAATCTGATCCACATCCGCGTCCCTCTTCTTGTCACTAGCCTCCGGCGTAGCCAGATCATATCCGCAAGTGATTCGAGCTTCACGGGCATCTTCAAGGGCGTCCCCGAGAACAAACTCTGCCGCATGAAAATCTCGGAGCACGTCTAACTGGGCTTCATCGTGAATCCATTCCTCGTACAGGCCCCGGGGAAAGTTTGGGAAATCTGAAGTACGAGAAGACTGCGGCCGTGCAAGCATTTGAGCCTTCTCAGCCTCTAAGGCAGCCACCTGGTCCTGAAGGAGGGAGTTGTTTTTCTCCAACTCCCCAATCCTCTCAGCAAGCCGATCTTCCTTAAGTCTGGTCGTCTCCATGTCATTTTCTCACTCAGAGCGAAGAATACGAATCACGACCTCCAAAGCTTCCGCCTTCCTTATAGCCCCTGACAGAACAAACTCAGCTTTCTCGAGGTCCTCTGCCTTCTTAGCAACCTTGTTTCTTAGAGCATCTACTTTGAATTGCCACTCCTCAAGTTGTGCGTGCAGAGAAACCACCTGAGCCTGAAGGTCGCCACACTAGGCTTCGACCCCCTCCCCCCTGCTAACCTCAAGCTCTTCCTCTTTATTTCTTAACGTTCCCTCGAGGACGCTGCACTTTTCAATGACCCTCACCAGCTCGTCATCCTTCTCCTTCAGTTCATCTTGAAGAACATTACCGAACCACCTACAAATTTCCCAATGCTTGCCACGGTACTCGCGATATTGTTGCTGCAACTTCATAAAAATAGCCTTACGTCGCTCCTCTCTTCGGGCGCTTTCAATTTCCAAGATCATGGTCTAGAAAATAAAGAAAGAAAATAGAGTAAGAACAAAGCCTAAACATTGAGCATAACGAACAGAAGCATCAAAAAACTTACCCTGAGAGCGAGGTCGCCTATGCTCCTCGATAAGGTAGCATTTTTCAGCTCTTGGAGAGTTCGACTCTCCAGATCAGAACAAAGGGGACCGAGGGCAGGAACCACATCCTCAGTATCTTTTAATAAATCCCGATCCATAGGGATCACAATAATCCGCGTGGACCCCTCCAGTCTCACCTCCAGCTGAGTAAATCCCTCTTCCATCATCCTCATCTCGCCAGCATCGAGATCGGAACCTGTCTCGTAGCCATCCTTGGCAACGCTTTTGCCTCTCTCCTCGGCCAGCAAAGAAGCATTGTTAGCCGGTTGCGAAGTCGAGGATCCCTCCTGCCGTAAATTATCAGAAGCCACAGCGGTCGGCCCTTCGGCTCCTACCGCTGATATCGGAACATCAGATGTCACCTCAACGTCCTCCTCGAGTGTTATGGTCACTATCTCACGGATGACAAAATCATCCTATGCTGAATCCACAGCCTGGGCGACCCTATCATCAACGTCCACCGATCTCCTCTTACGGGGAACTAAATTCCCGCCGCTCAGCAACTCCTCCTCCTCATCTACTAGACGGTACAAAGGGGAAGCCAGAAGCTCAGCTGTCGAAATATCCGCGGGCGGAGAAGAAATCGATGCTGAGGCAGCAGTAGATGGGGACGATGACTGAGCACACCTGGCCGCGGTTGAGGAAGGAACAGAGGCAGATGATCGAGTAGGTCTAGCCGCCGCCACAGCGGGAATAGACGCCGAAGAGGAGGCAGCCTTCCTCTTACGAAACACGGGAGAAGGAGCCCTCGGCCTTCTCGAAGATCCTCTAGCTGAAAAAGAAAAAAAAAGAAAAAAAACCAAAGCAAGGTTATCATCACCACTAATAGCAAACTACAATAAATAGGCGACCAAGAGGCCAAAACAGCAAAAACATACATAGGAAAACTCACCGGCCAAGGAAGGAGCAGGCCCGGATTTCTTGAAAAAGCCCGGCCACTCACGAATTCCCGCGATGTGAGGTAGAATCCGGCCAACCCAGTCAGAAATGTCCCCGACCAAAGGAGGGGCGTAGTCATTGCTGCACAAAGAAGAGATAAAGTTTCAGAGCCCACGACTAAAGCAGGCAGATCAAATGTTTTAACAAGAGAAGGATAAACAGCTACGAGTGAGGTTCCAAGTCTCGGGGAAGCCATCCATGTTGGCCACCACGTCTTCGGTTCTGTCAAAGAAGAAGTTGTGCCAGAACTAACGAGTTGCCTTGTCGTCCATCTTCACTACCAGGCATTTGCCTCCCCGATGGCGAAGGTTCAATATTGTCCCACTATAGAAACTAGGGGCGAAGAGATGCATTAGATGCCGGAGTGTGATCTCGACCCCGGCTAACTCCGCAAATTTAGTAGGCATCCTGATGAGCTTGTAGATATATGGGCCGAGTTGAGCCGGGCACACGCCATAGTAGTGACAGAACTCCTCCCCCAGTGGGAGAAGAGGAAGAGCGTAGCCGACCTGGAAGGGATATGTATAAAACGCGCAATACCCAGGGCGGTGGACTTGTACCATATCACGCCCTGGTGGGACCAAATCGATGCGGGCATGAACGTTGAATTTTACCCTAAGCTCTGCTAAGTCGGCCCGTTTCATAGCCGACTGAGAAACCTCAGGCTCGTCCCTAGGCGCCTTCGAAAAATCAGACCTAACATTCTCGCTATGAGGAATTATTTCCTCCACCGTAGGGAAGTTCTCATCTTCAATGGCGACAGAGACGCCATCAGCGTGAGGAGGCATAAACACCACCAAAGGGACAGGGTCAGTTCCCGCATCGGAACCAGAGGATACATTAGCCATATTTCCGATGAGAAAGAAGGATTAGAAGCAACGAGAATCACTAAGACCAGAAAAAAGACACACAGTGAGGGAGAAGGGAGAAGAAATCTCAAGGTTTTGATGAGGAAAACACGTGAAGAACAAATGAATGTCACCATATCTCTATTTATAAGAGTTCGGGCACCAAAATCGAAAGATTGTGCCATCATTACCCAGCACTAGGATCGAAACGGCAGCTCCAACAGACAGTCGCACGGAAAATGACGTAAAGCATCGGGAATACGCGCCATAATGACGCATGATGTCGTGACGTCATTCTAGCGCAGAAACGACGTAACCCCAAAAGTTGCGGCTCTCGAAAGGCCACGTTGGCGGCTCATCCCAAGCTTAACTGCCCGACCCACTCGTCCACTATGCTCGACCATAACCAACAAAGTCCGCTCATCAAGGTCGTCTGAGGACGGCCTCAATAAGCGGAGGGACTAATTGTATAGGTCGAAATCTACTATGGAACATTAGTGTGAGGAAAAATCAGTCGAGGTCGATCAGGAAATGGCGAAGCTCGTGGTGGGGATGCTTATAATAGTCGAGGACGAAGTCCGCGGAAAGAACTGTAACAGCTAGTTTTTAGAATAGAATAATAGGGGATATTCTAAAGAATATTCTCTGCACATGTACTATTAGAGTTTACTAGGGATGTGTCCCATATAAAGGATACAAAAGATAAGGACAGGAAGGAGGTAATATTGATCTGATAAGAACATTTTTCTAAGAAAGATTCTCTCTCTAGCAAAGATGCAAACATTACTTTTTAATCAAGATTCTGGTTCATGTTATTCCATACTTTCCCGTCCGATCCGAGAATAGTTCGAACATTCTAAGATTTGTCTGTCACTCATCGTTGTCAGGAGGAACAATCACCTAGTCCATTCTTTATTGGGTGAATCACTCCTCCTATTTACTTAAATGGCATTTATTGCTAGTTACTCCTCTATTATTGCTCATACTTTATGAATATTTAGTGCATGTCATTATCAATCTCCTATTAGATCTGTCTCACATTATCCACGCTTTTAGGATCCATGTTTAGAGATATTATTGTTAATTAAATTTAACCCATCATTTTATACTTATAATAGTTTAACCGAAAATCGTACTTTTTGGTCAAATAAACCTAAAATTCATAAATGAGCGCTAAAACCTAATGGAGGACAATACCTCCCTTTCCTTTTCTCCGGATTTGGCAAGCCGCAAAGCGGCTCCTTAAGTTTGCTCGAGCACACAAATAAATTAATCATATAACCTAAAGTAATAAACTTTCTCACAGCAATATGTAATTGAGGTTAAAACCTCCAAAATCCTTATGCCAAAAATACATAATAATGAATATAATCTTTATAATGAATAATGAAAAATACATAAAAATACCTCCAAACTTTCATCTGAAGCCACATAATAACAAAAAGGAATATGGAATTAAAGCTTAAATTTTTTATTCCTTTCTAAACTTGTATCTTATATTTTTATTATATTGTTGTACGAATATCCTTGTAAATCTATTTCTCAAGTTAACTTAGTACCAGGCATAACAACAATGAATATAATTTGAACATGAAATTCAAATAACTCCTTCATGATTTATAATAGTCCACGTATTAAACCATTAGCTATATTGAAACCAAACTTACATAGAAATATATTCGTAAAAAAGCTCAACAATACTGATTCACAAAGAACTAGCCTTTTCTGGTGGCGTACAATATACTTTTGTAAATTAAAATTGATATGCCGCAATAGCAGCACCAGTAAACCCAAGTTCTTAAACTAAGGAACACAAAAAGGCAATCTTTTCTGGTAGTAGACATCATCCACAAAAGCAGCGTTTACCAGTAACTTTTTCTTAACTACCTTTTTAAACAATTAGTATATGTACCCGCGCGATGCGCGGATTGTAAAAAAAAATATATTAGCATGATAATATTGCTCTTAATTATTTGCTCATTTGAATTCTATTGAAAGTATGGTACGATAGTAGTAGCTTTCTTGAAATGAGAGATAAATTGTGAAATATTCCAAGAATTAAAAGTGATAAAGACATTCATAGGTGTACTCTGGCCTGTGAAAATATGCACTACAAATGCAAGAATGCAAAATGAACAGAAAGTAAACAGTAATGTTAGTACTAATTTGTATGCTTCATTCTCATTATGGTTTATTCAGCTAACTGAAAACTCAAATCTTTCCTGTATTATTACACAATTGTTGAACTATTCCAATTGTATCCAAAGATGGAGCTAACACTCTCAAGATTGTATATGACTGTGGTTTCTTACATCTCTACTTCAATGGATGTATAGATGAACGAAGTGACCTCAATGGCTGACTATGAGTAAAGTAGCTCTAAGGCCTTAACTGTCCCAGTATACCCATCAATTGTAGGTGCATAGGCTATCATCAAGACTTTATGGTTCATCTTCATCTTTCTATGTTTCATGAACAAACAAAATCGAGGTTATTTTAATCAAAAGGTAGATCAATATAACCTGTTCTAAAGCATAGGTCCAAAAAATTGGATTTATACATATCCAATTGTTGGTCCATTTGTTTTAGCTGAAGTGAAATTCCAGAAAAGGTATACAATTCATTAGTAAACCTTGCAATTAAACACCAAAATAAGTAATCAAAAAAAGAATTCCATTAATTGTTTCGGTAAGGGCGTATGGAGATACAATATAATTAAGCAATTTAAATTGCAAGTGTTAATCCTTGAAAGAGCTTAAACTTTTAAAATGCACTTATTTTTCTTACTGACATGTTTCATTGGCAAGCAACAATTATGGGTCCACTGGACAGCCCTTATACTGGTGGAGTGTTTCTTGTTACCATTCATTTTCCACCCAAACATCAACAGCAATGGTAGCATTTGCCTCGACGGAACAGTGGAGCCCGGCACTTACAATATCCAAGGTATTGCTGTCAATCTGTTCTCTGCTAACAGACCCTAATCCTGATGATCCTTTGGTGCCGGAGATTGCTCATATGTACAAGACTGATAGAAGCAAGTACGAAACAACCGCCCGGAGCTGGACTCAAAAGTATGCCATGGGTTAGTTGCTGTGACCATCTCTCGAGGGGCTCCTTTTCTTCTGTGGTATTCTATATTATCTATTATGTATTAAGAAATGGTGTTCTTATGCATAATCAACTCAAGGGGAAAGGTTGAACAGGCCCCTCTTGTAACAATTTGATTTGCTGTTGTTTGCAAGAATCTAATAGTTTTGAAACTGTATGATGAGTTCAATTTATGCGTCTAAAAAAAAGTTCTTGGATCCGTCTCTGCATATACATGTAACCTAGAGTATAGACAAAACTACCTGATAAGACTTCCAAGGTCTTATCCATCAAATTCCGATTTTGTGACAGGTTCAGAAACATCAGGGAAGAAAGATCCTTTATGTTCTCGACTCCAGCATCAGTTAACACACCACCACAAAGGTCAAGTGATTGCAGATTTCTGAAATCTGATGAGACATTGATACACAATTCAGAATTTGGAAAGGAAGAAACTTTAAAGCTGGAACATCGATGAGACCCAAGTACCAAAACACTTGCTAAATATATGCCTAATTCAGTTAGGAGATTACAAAGAATGAACATACTCATTAAAAAGAATAGTGATAGAAAATAATCACAAACAATATCGACTATTCATTTGTAATGGAGCCCTCTGCATCAAATCAATGACCAGGCTAGTTAGAACTTGTTAAATTGGACTCCATTGTGAGGTGTGACCAATTTCACACTGCTAACATTATGCATAAGGCACCATACTGCTACGCCTCAATCAACTTGGCGCTTTAGTTAAAAAATCATGATTTCTCACAATGAAGAATACTAAACTTAGCATAAGCCCCAACAATGGCGAAGCTAGAAATTTCTCCAAGGGTGTTCAAATTTAAAAGAAGTAAAAAAAATTTCCGACAAAAGGTGTTCAATATGTGTTATATACTTCTAAAACGTAATATTTTACCTATGTACACAGTGCAATTGGTCAACTATGTATACGCACCAAAGAGGAGGGGAGGGGTGAAAGGTAGAAGTGAAAAGAAAGCAAATTTAAGATGTAGTTAGAAAAGAGAATGGCTGCTTCAACGTACATGTTACATACTTTGTATCTGCATCTGTTATATGAGCTCCAAAGAGATCCAGGTGAGTCAGACCAGTTAAACCTACTCCGGCAAAAAAGAATTACACGTTTAAAAAAGAATTACACGTTTAAATTCATTTACAACTACTATACAGTGAAAATATAATCAACAGTAATATTTACTCAAAAGCTAAAGCAATTATAGAAATCAGAAAAATATATTGTAAATACCTGATAGTTCCACCATTTCTAGATTCATCTCAAACTAAATTATGGAAAACTTCTTTATACACCACGTTTCTAGCTTCATTCGTTATTTGGCCTTCATCATCATAAACTAAAATCTTCAACCCTTTTCTACTTGTCACACGTGAAAGAGCAACATACAGTTGTCCATGAGTAAATACTGGCTTCTTCAAAAATAATCTCACATGAGACAATGACTGGCCTTGACTTTTATTAATTGTCATGGCAAAAGATACAACAATTGGAAATTATCTTCGCTGGAACTTAAAAGGTATTCTTGCATCTGATGGTGTCAACGTCATTCTCGGGATAAACACTTTTTGTCTAGCCACATTACCCGATAAAACCTTGGCCTCAATAACCCGATTTTCAAGTCTTGTGATGATCAACCTCGTGCCATTACACAATCCTGATGACTGGTCTATATTTCTCAGCAACATCACAGGAACACCAACCTTCAAAGTGATAGAGTGATTTGGAATTCCAGAACATTTAATACTGTTTAGGAATTCAGGTGTATGTACGTGCTCCAAAGCTGAAAAAGAATGATCAGACATACAAACTGTATCAGAACTCAAATATGTCTTCTCATGACTATGATTGAGTGAAACCATATATTCATTGATCGACTCAACCATATCAAGAGTCGGAGCAAGAATTGCTCTTTGTTGGAGGTAATCAATGTCACTAGAATGGCTAAAGAAATCTGGATATGTACTTTCAACAATTGTCGATATTGGATCATCACAATTATTTATGAGAAGATCATCGGGGATTTGGACTTTCTCAATGCCATCAATGGAACTCCCAATCCTTCCATCACCGATTGCTAAAATCCATTCAGAAAATTTTTTTAACTCATCCAAATGTGCATCTAACTGATCTCTTTGTAACCTCATATTCTTTGTTAGATTTAAGACTTCACAGTGAGTCCACAAATACGAAGAATTAAGAGTAGCGTTAACAATATCTTGCCTAGATCCTTTTGCAATGACAGGCAAAATTTGTGTGAGGTCGCCACTAAGAATAACTGTTTTACCTCCAAAAGGTTTATCAGCACTGGATGTGTCTTTAAATCTAAGAATATCTCTAAGAGTTTGATCAAGAGCTTCAAAACAATATTTATGCATCATCGGTGCCTCATCCCAAATAATCAACTTTGTCTTTATAATCAAATTTGCTAGAGGACTACCTTGCTTTATATTGCATGTTGAATCTTTAGTTGGATTGAGAGGGATTGCAAATCTCGAATGAGATGTTCTACCACCTGATAACAAAAAAAATGCAATTCCACTTGATGTAACAGTTAACACGATGTCTCCTCTAGATCGTATGCCAGAAGACATAGTCTTCCAAATAATAGTCTTTCCAGTTTCTCCATAACCATACAAAAAGAAGAATCCACCTTTGGCTTCATTCACTGCCCTCATAATTTTGTCATAGACCGACTTTTGTTTAACTGTCAAATTCATTAATAATTATTGTTGTTCCTCTAACAGAGAACGACGATTATAACGCAATTCATCAAGGATTAACCTATTGCTATGGTCAACTTCTCCTTCATTGTAAAGAGGTCTTGGCATTATTGGAAAATCCTGAAAACTTCTTCCACAGCTTTTCAAAACTTTTTCCAACTTTTGTAAACGACGATTTTTCAATTCATCATCTGTTAGCTCTGCCTCTCAAAGAACAAAAAGAATTATAGAATTTAAATAACCATAATATAAAAAATACATTACATGATTACACTAATAAGGTATATTTAATTTAGCTTTTTAGTTAGGTTATTTGCTTATAATAATGATTTACACAACAAAGAACTTATGAATGCTATGTCGTGAAACTCCATATTATCTTAAACATAAAGGTCATAAATTAAAGAATATCAATTATAAAAAATTAAGTAAAGAAATCAAATACAAAGAGTTTCATATAGAAGTTTATATTTTCGTTCAAAATTTGCAGATTTTGTTTTAAATTTTGTGCAAAATTTAGTCGTGGAGTTATTAAAGACTCAATATGTTAACCCTTTAAATATACTTGGAGCTAGACTGGTTATATACTCACGTGTACACTAAAATAACTATAAGAATATATATGCATGTAATTTTTATCCTTTTATCCTCTTTATAACTATATTTAGTTATTATGCTACAAATAACTACTTAATATCCTCATATAGACACTGAAATTATATAAAAAGAAATTATTTGATAACTTGAAAATAGGAAGCTGATATTTGTACCTGGATTATTCAACAATACTCTTTCTTCATGGAGAATATCTTCCGATAATAATTGCCATGTCGATTGCCAAACATATTCTGGCCGAGACATCGAATTGGATAACAGCAACATAGCAAATAATTGCCTAAGATATGATGGCATTCCCCAGTTACTTGCTTCCTTTATGGCATCCACATATTCTTTATCATCATCCAATAACCCAAGTGCATAACATGCATCTCTAAAAGTGAGATGGTTATGATTGTTGATTCTTTTAAGATCCTCATAGGATTTTGGACCTTTAATGACATTCAACAACAATCTGAGATAATATAATTCGCCAGTTCCAGGCAGAACAAAGAAAATTCTTCCAATGGAAAATGTTGAAGTTCTTCTTTTCTCCCATCTTTTCAATTGTTTCTTCCAAACAAACTTAAGAGGGAATTCTGCATAAGTCAATTCTCTTGCTTCTGGCAATGTTTTATTTGTCTCAAACCAACTTAAAAACATTGATTCTCCTACACTTGGTCTATTAGCAATATCATCAATTGGATCATCATCGGAGAATATAACATTTTGTTCATTTGGAAGATGAAATGATAATCTTTCCACAGGAGGTTCTCTATGGTGAATTGGAAATTTGATTATTCTCCACGCAGCTTCACATGGTGATATGTATCGGCAATCATAATACATATTTATTACATCAATATTTGATGAATCTTCCTCTTGCACACTTTGAGAAAAAGCATCAGTAACACGATCATTTCCTTTGTTAATATACTTAAATAAGTACTTAATGGATCTTGACTGATTGCACCATTCCACATTAATATGAGCACCATACTTAAGTAATAAGAACCGATTGTGAGGCACCACATACCTACTATCCAAGTCAATACCATCATTTTTGATAGTTCTACCATTATCCCTTCGCCTATAAACAAGATAACCCTCTTCATCAATTGTTGTTGACTCAACAAACCTTTTTGGAAAATGCTTGGTACATCTTCCGTTCTGCATGCAAGGAGAAGATTTTCTTGCAGAATCACATGGGTCTGTACTTATCGTATGGAGATGTTTGTACTTATCTTTTTGGCATGGGTCTTTGCAGGATAAGTCATCTCATTATCAGCCATTGAATCCTACAAAGAAAAAATAAATTATCAAAACCATATTGTATATAAGAAGCTATACAGGCAAAGTTTGAATTAGTTACCTTGAAAGTTGTGTCTGCATCAGTGTGTTGTTCACACTCAAAATCAGGGTCCTATTAAGAAAATAATAACATAATTAATTTAAACTTGATAATCCCTTATATAAAATCAAAAGAAAAATTGGTATATTATGAAGTATTTGAGTAACGATCACATACAGTGAATGTATCATCTTGTGGAGATTGACTATATTGTTGTATAAGGTTATCGTCCTCGCTGATCTTAACAACATTATAAACTTTCGCATGCACTTTAATGTTGGAGTTCTTAACAGTCACTTTAAACAGGATTTTTTTGTTAAGAATATCATACAACTCCACTGGATAAGAACACTCATCAACAGCACAAGAAGTCTAAGACCGGATTAGTGTTAGAAGTGCTAAAACACAAAAAATTAAAAAAAAAAGTACAACTACTAAACCATCCCTTAAATCGTTAGCCTGCTTTTCATTCTGGTAGGAATGGTATCAAAAACAATAATAGAGCTCTTCCTTTTGAGTGATATAACAAATGGTCAATTCTAATATGTTTTAAGGGTGTTTTTGATGTCTAGAATTTTTACTATAATTTTGCAAATATAACATATTTACCTTTTTACGTTTATTGAAAAAATATACTAACAATTAAAATAAAAAAAACATACCTCAATTGAACTTTCATTTAACTCATTAGCAGACTTCCCAATGAGGTTTGTTGCTTCACGATCCCAAAGCAACAAAGATATAAAACCAGTGCGATCCATTACTTGCACTTGAAGCTTGTACCCGAAAGAAACGTTTAGAATAAGAAATTGAAACTTTAGTTTTATTTAATTTTTTAAGTAAATAGAGAAGCTTATCAAACATATGAGTGGCAGAACTATCAAGGCGGTCACATTTCTTGCAGTGGAATTTACTTCCAATTTTATCAACCTTCTTCGAGCATCTCTTGCACCCCAAATATGACCATTCTTTTTCAAGTAGCAGATTCACTACAGTCGCAACAATCCAAATGTGTCCTTCCTGAAAAGAAGTAAAGTTGTAGCAATGTATCTAGCAAACTTGATTGTCCTAGATGTGGAGAAACATGAGTTCTGTTTTGATGTCGTCCTAGATGAACATGTTACAAATGATGTGGTATTGTTTCATCTTACAAATGAAAATACTAATCACAAAGACAACTGATTTATGTGTTTGTTCAGAGATTATGTCAAAAATTTATTTGAACTACCTTTAGCTTTTTACTTTTCAAGGAGTGGTATTTTATCATCGCTTTCCTCTACTATCTCATACTTCTGTTCTTTCATATGTAAAGCATTTCCAGCTTAATGTGTTGGTTTCCAGTTTCCTATCATGGTTGTACCTTAAGCAATATTTTGCAGGTTTATCGACCTACTGTGCAACCAATTATTCCTACCATCTTTCAGCGCACAAAAGCAACATGTTTTGCTTATGGCCAGACAGGTCTGTCTATATTCCTTCACATTCTTGTTTCAGTTTTTAATATAGGGCACTCATTTATTTTTTTCTGATAGTTAATATAGGGTGCTGAATTATCTCCCCGCCTCTAGATTATTGCTGCTCGTTTTGTTCTATAATATTTCTGTGCTTGCTATATAAGTTTGGGAGAATTTGTAGAAGGGGAATAAGCTTGGCAGAAGAGATCTTAAAAAAGTGTATTGAGATTTTCCAACTTCCAGTTATGTTGTGATCTCATTCATCTATTCTTGTTTGTCTGGCCCATGTGACTAAAATGCAAGATATACTTGAGGTCAGGTCTTGTTTAATCTGCTTGGTCAAAAGGTGCCCATTAAATGAGTTATTGAATGTATGAGGTTAAATTCTTTTAACAACTACAGAATGTTTTCCTTCTGGAGTTGAAGGGATAATTCTTGGCTTTCTATCTTTGATATTTCTATATTCAGATTTTGTAGTGCTCATAAACTTATGCAACAGGGATTCTAAAAAACATATATGTGCACATTTAGGAAAACAAATAGTATTTTTAGATGTAACAGTGTTATAAATACACAACATAACATAAGTTCAGTACTAAAGGAGTTTAATAGATTAATCACCTTCATGCAGTCGACCAATTCTCTAATAGTTTTAACTTCTACAGTTCCAGTAGCCAACTCATCAGAAACATAATAACTACGCTGAGAAGGTATTTGGCTAATCCTCAAAAGAGTTAGCTTCATTCACACTTGCCGGTCTGTATTTACGCAAGGTTGTATTAGTTTTAACAATAAACAATTATTTTTTTAGTATCCACATACACTTAATTTATCAAATAACTAACCTGGACTTAAAATCAACAGCTTGAGGAAGATCCGGGTTAATCCAGAGCTTTGAGGCATGCCAAGTATTAAGCACAGAATATTTGCCTATATATAACTTTAGTTTATGAACCAAAAAGTTAACATAAAATAAATTCCCATGTCATCAAGACAATAGAAATACCTTGAAATTTGTGAGCTTTTATCAGCTGCATAACAACTATGATTGGCTGATGGGGTGATCCCTCTAAATGTGGCAAGATCTGGTCTACGAATTCTCCCCAAAATATAAAACAAAGTAAATTCATATACGCAACCTTACTCATGATCTTCAAGTTCTGCATTCATAAAAGTGCTGGTCTTATGTGATGACCCAAAATGTTATATTTAAATTTAATAAGTAATTATGTGTTCTAAAACCTCAAAAATTACTATTTATCATTCCTTGACTTGCGTGCGTAGTCCGTAAAAGTTTTCGAAAAGTTTTTATGTGAAAGATGGATTAAATGTGAAATAGAGCCTTAAAACTCAACGGAGTTGATTTTGGTCAATATTTTAAGCAAACGAACCCGGATCAGTATTTTAATAGTTCTAGTAGGTCCGTATCGTGATTTGGGACTTGGGCGTCTGCCCGGAATTTAATTTGGAGGTCCCTAGCTCAAGTTATGACCATTTAACGAAAACTAGTAATTTAAAGGCTAAAGATTTTCAAGTTTGACCACGGGGTTGACTTTTTGATGTCGGAGTCGGAATTCAGTTCCAAAATTTTTTATAGCTCCGTTATATCATTTATGACTTGTGTGCAAAATTTGAGGTCAATCGGACTTGATTCGATAGGTTTCGGCATCGAATGTAGAAGTTGGAAATTTCATAAGATTAAAGTTTCAAGTGAGTTCGCACAAAAGCTAACTTCAAATGAGCATAACTCTCATGATACGAAGTTGTGTATGGTATATTACCTATCAAATGAAAGATCTTTGAGTTTAGTTTCTAACGCTTTAAACCGTTCGTCATTTGAACATTCCTACAAGAAGTTATGACCAAATTACCAAAGGCTAACAGAATGTGATTTTGCGACCATTATGCGATCGCAAAATGGTTATGCGACCGCAAACTGGTCCAGAACAGCCCAGTTCTGGGCACCGATTTATGCGATCATTTTGCGACCCGCACACCAATTGTGCGGTCCATTATGCGACCGCATACCTATTTTCGGAGGGATAATTTTTCTACTTTCATAACCCGATCCCATTTTGATAAATAGGCTTTGGGATTTATTTTGGGGCATTTATCTGATGATTTTAGAGAGAAGTGAGAGTGTTCTAGAGAGAGTAAGTAGATAAAGTGTCTTGTTCATCACATTATTGTCCAAGCCTTGAAAACCAATAAGAAATTCCTCAAGTTCTTCATCAAAGAGGTAAGGTTCTAACCCCTAATCTTCAATTTCGAGTTTGGGTAATGATGGGTGATTAAGAGTATGATTCTTGGGGTAAGTATTTCTTATCCTATATTGATTATATTTCATGATTCCATACTCATTTACATCATAAATTCGTGAATCTAGGGAACAAAAATCAGATTTTTATAAAACCTTCCAAAAACGAGAATTTAGGATTTGAAGGTCCATTTGATATCGAAATTGGATAATTTTTGTATGGTTGAACTCGTAGCGGAACGAGTATTCGAATTTTGTGAGTTTTTTGGGATTTAAGACGTGGGTCCCACTGTCGAATATTTAAATAAATTTAGATTTTTATCCGAAAAATTAGTAAATTCATATGGAATTAATTCTTATGATTCATATTGAGTATATCGAATTGTTTGTGAACAGATTTGAAGCTTTTGGAGATAAATTTAAAAGGAAAAGCTGTGGTCGAGTAATTGATTGGAATTTGCAAAGCGATGTAAGTGTCGTGGTTAACCTTAACTTAAGGGAATAGAACCCTTAAATTATTTGTTATGTGAAATGCATGTGAACGACATATAGGCGAGGTGACGAGTGTCTATACATAGTCAAATTAATTGTTTGCCTGCTTACTTGAAAAATCATAAATTATTTTAAATCATAAATTAATTATTATAATAATTATTTCTCTCCTATTCTTTGTCAAATATTAATTCTTGAATTCATGCATTAATTGTTACATGCTATTTGAATTATGTGTTTTAATTGTTATTTGACATTTAGCATATTAAATATTAAACTGTCTATTTTCTCCCTAATTTCCATAATAATTTGCTATTTGTCATTGTTTGTTTCATAATTAAATCATAATTATCGTATGCTTGTTGTCTTATAATTTTATATTAATTATTTCATTTATTGGGGAAATTTCTTCTATAAGAATTGGTAAATGGATATATTGGAGGATCGGGTTGCACGCCGCAATAAAATTGATTGAAATGGATATATTGGAGGATCGGTTGCACGCCGCAACAGACTTATTAAAAAGTCCATATTGGAGGATCGGGTTGCACGCCGCAACAGACTTATTAAAAAGTCCATATTGGAGGATCGGGTTGCACGCCACAACAGACTTATTAAAAGTCAATATTGGGGGATCGGATTGCACGCCGCAACAGACTTATTAAAAGTCAATATTGGGGGATCGGACTGCACGCGGCAAAAGATTTATTTAAAAGTCTATATATACTTGATTGATATAAATATATGACAGACTTGATTAAAAGAAATATATTGGGAGAGCGGGTTTCACGCTGCAACAGAATTGAATGTGAATATATTGTGAGAGCACAGATTTGATGGAAATGATAATTGGTTACGACTGCTGAATTGGCTTCAATTATTATAAATGAGTTACCTGATTTATTTCTATTATTTGTTGTTGTTACTAATATTGCGTACAGGTTAATATAAGTGACCCGCCTTAGCCTCGTCACTACTTCGTTGAGGCTAGGCTCAGCACTTACCAGTACATGAGGTCGGTTGTACTGATACTACACTCTGCACTTCTTGTGCAGATTTCGGAGTTGGTCTCAGCGGCGTACCGTAGACTTGCTCGGATATCAGCTACCCAGAGGAGACTTGAGGTATAACTGCATGGCGTCCGCAGTTCTGAAGTCCCCATCTATTTTACTTTAGCTGTGTGTTTATTTTCAGACAGCTTTATTTTATTCAGACCTTTATTTATATTATTCTAGAAGCTCGTGCACTTGTGACACCAATTCTAGGATAGTATTTAGACACCATTTTTTTTAATGTATTATTTACTAATGACGAGGCTCCAGATTTCCGAGGACATGACACTTGATAGGAAGATGTGGAGGTCGAGTATTAGAGTTGTAGGTTAGGATGTAGTTGAGTCTCGACCTATCGTACCATTGTGGGACTAGCCAGGTAGGGTTTTTGTCTAAGATAGCTAGTGACAATGTTGTATTTTACTACTTTGCTTTTCAGTGCATATCCTATTTACTAGCTATCGCTTTTGCTTTGCATCTTTCTTCAGTATTTCATGGTATTTCTATTTTTTCTATGATTGTTGTGGTGATACTAATATTGTCTCCTTTTGTCCTTTTGTCTTTTTTTTTTCTTGAGCCGAGAGTCTTTCGGAAACAGTCTATCTACTCCTTTGGGGTAGGGGTAAGGTCTGCGTACACACTACCCTCCCCAGACCCCATTAGTGGGATTTTACTGGGTTGTTGTTGTTGTTCTTGTTGTTGTTATTGTTATATTATTTACTATATTTCAGACTTCACTTCCGCATTTTTTCTTTGTTATTAATAAATTTTAGAAATTGTTTTTAAAATGGATAATATTATTCTAATGTTGGCTTGCCTAGCAAGTGAAATATTAGGCGCCATCATGGTCCGAATATGAGAATTTCGGGTCGTAACAGTTGGTATCAGAGAACTAAGTTACGTAGGTCTCACGAGTCACGAGCAAGCTTAGTAGAGTCTAAAGGATTGGTACGGAGATGTCTGTACTTATCTCTCAGAGGCTATGAAGTTTAGGAACAATATCACTTCTATTTTATTCTGTCGTGCGATTTTATTCTACCATCGATGATTGAACCATTCTACTCTTATTCTCTCGCAGATGGTGAGAACACGTAATACCTCTACCGATGGTCAGGGACCAGAACCCCCGGTGGCAACTATGGCCAGGGGTAGAGGTCGAGGCTGAGGCCAAGGTAGAGCTCAGTCCAGAGCTCGAGCAGCTGCACCTGTTGAAGAACCTCAGGTGGACCTTCAGGAGGAGGTTCCAGTTAAGAATGTACCAGTTGGACCAGTTCAAGTCCCTGAAGGATTCATAGTCACTCGAGTACTTCAGGATGCTCTAGTCCGTTTGGTAAGTCTTATGGAGGGAGTGGCCCAGAATGGTACATTTCCAGTGGCACCAGCCGTCTCACAGGTTGGGGGAGGAGAAAAAACGTCCACTACTACTGCTCCGGAGCAGATGGCTCCCTAGAATCAAGCTCCAGCAGCCTCGCCAGTTGGGGTAGTTCAGCCAGTTGTTGCGGCACAGACCGGTGATAGGCCTGCCATGTGCTTTTGAGGCCTTATTGAGACTGGATAAGTTTACTAAGCTCTTTCCAGTTCACTTAAGTGGTACACCTTCTGAGGACCCACAGGATTATCTTGAACGCTGCCACAAGGTGCTGCGGAATATGGGTATAGTTAAGACCAATGGGGTTGATTTTGCTGTATTTCAGATGACGAGTTTCGCCAAGAGGTGGTGGAGAGATTATACATTGACCCGACCAGTTGGATCGCCTGCACTTACCTGGGAGCAGTTCTCTCACCTATTTCTGGAGAAATTCCTCCCTATCACACTGAGAGGGGAATTTTGCAAGTAATTTGAGCGTCTACAGCAGGGCAGTATGACTGTTACTTAGTATGAGTCCCGTTTTGTGGATTTGGCCCGTCATGCTCTCCTTTTACAACCTACTGAGGGAGAGAGAGTGAGGAGGTTTATTGAGGGACCCACTCACCCTATCAGGCTTCAAATGGATAAATAGACCGAAAGTGAAATTTCTTTTCAGGCGGCTGCTAATGTCGCGAGGAGGATCGAGATGGTTCTTGCACAAGAGAGAGGGCAGAGGTCTGATAAGAGGCCTCGTCAGTTCGGTGGTTTCGATGGTGCCTCGTCTGGAGGCAGGGGTAATTTTGGTAGGGGTCATCCTCCCAGACCGTTTCATTCAGCACTTCATGCATCGCTCGGTGCTTCAGGGAGTCACGGTCATATTATGCCTTACTCTAGGCAGCCAGCATTCAGTGCACAATCAGCTCCTATCAGTGCACCGCCACTCCAGAGTTACTACAGCGGTTATCCATCCCATTTAGGTCAGCTTCAGCAGCCACGGCATCCGGATGGGTGTTATGAGTGTGGGAACATTGTTCACATCAGGAGGTATTACCCTAGGTTGGCGAGTAACAGATCTCGGCAGGATTCATGTGCCATCATATCAGCACCGGTTGCTTCATCGCCTGCTCATCCAGCTAGAGGTAGGGTCAGACAGTTAGAGGTGGAGGTCAGGCCATGAGAGGTGGAGGTCAGGCCATTAGAGGTGGAGGTCATACTGTTAGAGGTGGAGGCCAGCCAGATAGAGGTGGAGGCCAGCCAGTTAGAGGCCGTCCCAGGAACGCGGTTCAGAGTGGTGGGGTAGAGCCCCGATTTATGCTTTTCCAGCTAGGCCTGAGGCCGAGTCATCTGATGCTATGATCACAGGTATTATTCCAGTTTTCCATAGAGATACTTCAGTTCTATTTGATCCAGGACTACTTATTCTTATGTGTCCTCCTATTTTGCTTCATATTTGGTTGTGCCTTGTGATTTTCTGAGTGCTTCTGTGTGTGTATCTACACCGGTGGGAGACTCTGTTGTAGTAGATCATGTCTATCGTTCGTGTGTGGTTACTATTTGTAATCTTGAGACTAGTGTGGATCTTATACTTATTGATATGGTAGATTTTTATGTCATCTTGGGTATGGATTGGCTGTCACCTTATCATGCTATATTGGATTGTCATGCCAAGACAGTGACCCTAGCCATGCCGGGGTTACCTCAGTTAGAGTGGAAAGGAACTCCTGGTCATTCTGCCAGCAGGGTTATTTCTTATATGAAAGCTCGGCATATGGTCGAGAAAGGGTGTCTAGCCTATTTGGCTTATATTCGCGATCCCAGTACGGATGTTCCTTCTATGGACTCAGTACCAATTGTTCGTAAATTTCCAAAAGTATTTCCTGCAGATTTGTCGGGAATGCCACCCGATAGGGATAGTGACTTCTGTATTGATTTGGCTCCGGGCACTAAGCCCATTTCTATCCCACCATACCGTATGGCCCCGCTGGAATTGAAAGAATTAAAGGAGCAGTTACAAGACTTGCTTGATTAGGGATTCATTAGACCCAGTGTCTCTACCTGGGGTGCTCCGATACTATTTGTAAAGAAGAAAGATGTCTCTATACGGATGTGTATAGATTATCGGCAGTTGAATAAGGCCACTATCAAAAACAAATATCCGTTACCAAGAATTGATGATTTTTTGATCAGCTTCAGGGTGCCAAGGTATTTTCGAAGATCGATTTGAGGTCTGGTTACCATCAGCTGAAGATTAGAGCATCTGATGTCCCTAAGACAGCTTTTCGGACTTGATATGGGCATTACGAATTCCTAGTGATGTCATTTGGGTTGACAAATGCCCCTGCAACATTTATAGATTTGATGAATCGGGTGTTCAAGCCCTATTTGGACTCTTTTGTGGTTGTATTCATTGATGATATCTTGATTTACTCCAGCAGTTGAGAGGAGCATGAGCAGCATCTTCGGAGTGTGCTTCAGACTTTGAAGAATAACCAGTTATATGCCAAATTTTAAAAATGTGAGTTTTGGTTAGGTTCAGTTGCCTTTTTGGGGCATGTTGTATCGGCAGAAGGCATAAAGGTGGATCCTAAGAAGATAGAGGTTGTTCAGAATTGTCCTAGGCCTACTTCAGTTATAGAGATATGGAGTTTCCTGGGTTTAGCAGGTTACTATCGTTGGTTCGTGGAAGGGTTTTCATCTATAACAAGCCCATTGACCAGACTAACCCATAAGGGTGTCCCGTTCCGATGGTCAGACGAGTGTGAGTTGAGCTTTCAGAAGCTCAAAACTGCTTTGACTACTGCGTCGGTGTTGTTTTTACCCACAGGTTCAGGATCGTATACAGTATATTGTGATGCATCTCAGATTGGGCTTGGTGCAGTATTAATGCAAGATGGCAAGGTAATTGCATATGCGTCGGGGCAATTGAAAGTTCACGAGAAGAATTATCCTGTTCATGACTTAGAATTGGCAGCCATTGTTCATACGCTGAAGATTTGGAGGCATTATGTCACGACCCAAACTAACCCCTATCGTGATGGCGCCTATCGTGGAACTAGGCAAGCCGACTCATTTCCAAAACAAACCGATATTTTCATTTCGAAGATAATTTCAATGTTATTTAACACAAAAACCTTCATAAAGGAGTTCCAATCAAAATAAAAGTGCGGAAGGAAAAGCCCGACATTGGGGTGTCACTAGTCATGAGCATCTACTACAATCTGTCTAACAATATCAAGGCTAACTCAGCCTAGAAAATAGCTAAATACAACTAGAAAAAGATAAGAGGGAGAAGAGCAGGGGTTGCGATCGCCAAACAGCTACCTTGCTATTTCCAAGAAACATCCGCAACCAGAACAATCAATAACTGCTACCGTATCCAGCTACACCTGAATCTGCACACAAGGTGCAGGGAGTAACGTGAGTACGCCAACTCAGTAAGTAACAACAATAAATAAAGCTTGAGCAGTAGTGACGAGCAATAAAGCATATAACGTTCATATCAGGAAATCTCAGTAAAATACCACATGCTTTTAAAATCAGGATTTGAATCAAAACATCTCGTTTAAACCCAGTTCCAGTAAAAATCATTTAAAGATATTTTTCAACAGTTTTCAAACAGAGGAAAAATGCAAAGGTGAGCAAAAATGAAGAAATCATAAACAGCACATCGGGAAAACCTCACAATCACTCTTGCCACTCGGGAATATCTCACAATCACTCTTGCCACTCGGGCATACCTCACAATCACTCATGCCTCCCAATCACTCAACACTTGACACTCGGCACTCACACTCAGTAGGTACCTGCACTCACTGGGGGTGTGTACAGACTCCGGAGGGGCTCCTTCAGCCCAAGTGCTATATCAAGCCAAATCATGGCATAAATCACTCAGGCCCTCATACGAAATAAAATATGTTGCGGCGTGCAGCCCGATCCCATAAATATGCAACATGCTGCGGCGTGCAGCCCGATCCCATAAATATCCTCACAAATCAGGCCATCGGCCTCACTCAATCATAAACCTCTCAGGCCACTCGGGCATTTCAGTAAAAATAGGGTATTCGGCCCAAAACAACATTTATATGCATCAAAATAGAGTCATAAAACTGAGCTATGTAGTAAACAAGTATAACCATGACTGAGTATAGATTTTCAATCGAAAAAAATGAGAGGATAGTAAGAAAAGGCCCCTAAGGGTCCAAACAGCACTGGCACAAGGCCCAAACATGGCATTCGACCCAATTTAAAGAAACTCTTTCTAAAACATATAAGTATCACATAATTTCCACAAAATATGTAACTTTATAGTTGCTACGGGACGGACCAAGTTATAATCCCCAACAGTGCATGCCCACACGCCCGTCACCTAGCATGTGCGTCACTAAAAATAGTAGAATGATACAAAATCCGGGGTTTCGTACCCTCGGGACTAGATTTATTATCGTTACTTACCTCGAACCGGTCAAATCTCTACCCCGCAATGCTCTTGCCACTGAACTCGGCCTCCAGATGCTTCGAATCTATTTACAATCAGTACAATACCATCAATACGCGCTAATATAATGAATTCCACAAGAAAAGCTACAAAATTTGATCAAAACCCGAAATTGGCTCAAACCCGGCCCCCAGGCCCACGTCTCAAAATCCGACAAAATTTACAAAACTAGAAAGCTCATTCACTCACGAGCCTAACCATACCAAATCCATCAAAATCCGACATCCTTTGGTCCTTCAAATCCTTAAATTACTCTCCAACAATTCCAAGCCCTAACCCCTCATTTTCACTAATTACATGATTAAACAATTGGAAATCACCATATATAGAGTATTAGGGCTCAAGTAACTTACCTCAATGAAAACCCCCTTGATTCCCTCTTCAAATCTCTCCCAAAACCTCCAAAATCGAATAGAAATGGTGAAGAATGCACCAAAATTCGCGAAGGGTTCTATTTATGGTTTCTGCCCAGGTTTTTCGCACCTGCGGAAACTTTCACGCTTCTGCGCCACCGCACCTGCGGAAAAACCCATCGCAGGTGCAGAACTCACTTAGGAGCCCAACTTCTGCATCTGCGGCCCAAAACCCCGCGCCTGCGAAGGCGCACCTGCGCGTTTCCTCCGCTTCTGCGAAGCCTGTCCAGTGTCCCCTTTTCCGCATCTGCGCCCCAGGTTTCGGACCTGCGGGCTCGTAGATGCGACCTCCAACTCGCACATGTGCATCCTGCCTAGCCCAGCATTTCCCTCACCTGCGAACTCCCCACGCGCACCAGCGGCCTCGCACCTACGACTCTTTCTTCCGCATGTGCGAAAATAGCAGTAGCAGCAGCTTCAGCTGCATTTTCCAACTTCGACAAATCCGTTAACCACCCGAAATCACCCCGAGGCCCTCGGGACCTCAACCAAAAATACCAACAAGTCATATATCAACATACCAACTTAGTCGAACCTTAGAATCACTCAAAACAACATCCCAACACCAAATTACCCTCGGATTCAAGCCTAAGAACTTCTAAATTTCCAAATTCGGCAACCGATGCCGAAACCAACCAAACCACGTTCGAATGACCTCAAATTTTGCACACACGTCAAAAATGACACTACGAACCTACTCCAACTTCCGAAATTCCATTCCGACCCCGATATCAAATTTTCTACTGCCGACCAAAATCGCCAAATTTCCAACTTCGCCAATTCAAGCCTAATTCTACCATGAACCTCCAAATCGCATTTTGGATACACTCTAAGTCCAAAATAACCTAACGGAGCTAACAGAACCATCACAATTCAAATCCGAGATCGTTTATATATAGGTCAACATCCGGTTGACTTTTCCAACTTAAGTTTCTGCTTAAGAGACTAAGTGTCTCAATTCACTCTGAAACCACTCCGGTCCCAAACCAACTAACCTGATATAACATAATATAGCCGAATAACACAAAAAAGTGGAAATGGGGAAAACGGGGCTATAACTCTCGAAACGACCGGCCGGGTCGTTACATCCTCCCCCTCTTAAGCATTCGTTCGTCCTCGAACGGGTCTAGAAACATGCCTTGAGTCTTGAATATGCGTGGATATCCGCTCCGCATCTCCCGCTCAGTCTCCCAGGTGGCCTCCTCCACAGGCTGACCTCTCCATTGCACCTTCACTGAAGCTATATCCTTTGACCTCAACCTTCGAACCTACCGATCCAAAATAGCCACCGGCTCCACATCATAAGTCATATCACCCTCCAGCTGAACCGTGCTGAAATCCAAAATATGGGATAGATCTCCAATATACTTTCGGAGCATGAAAACATGAAACACTAGATGCACACTCGACAAACTGGGTGGCAAGGCAAGCTTATAAGCCACCTCCCTTATTCTTTGAAGCACCTCAAAAGGCCCAATGAACCGGGGGCTCAACTTTCTCTTATTTCCAAACCTCATAACACCCTTCATGGGTGATACCTTCATCAAAACCTTCTCCCCAACCAAAAAAACACATCACGGACCTTCCTATCCGCGTAGCTCTTCTGCCTATACTGCGCCGTGCGAAGCCGCTCCTGAATCAATTTCACTTTATCTAATGCATCCTGGACCAAGTTTGTACCTAAGAGCCTAGCCTCACCCGGCTCAAACCATCCAACCGGAGATCTACACCTCCTCCAATATAAAGCCTCACACGGAGCCATCTGAATACTCGACTGATAACTGTTGTTATATGCAAATTCCGCGAGTGGCAGAAACGGGTCCCATGAACCCCCAAAGTCAATGACACAAGCACGCAACATGTTCTCCAATATCTAAATAGTGCGCTCGAACTGCCCGTCCGTCTGAGGGTGAAAAGTTGTGCTCAACTCAACCTGAGTACCCAACTCTCGTTGTACGGCCCTCCAAAACTGCGATGTGAACTGAGTACCCCTATCTGAAATGATAGAAACTGGGACACCATGCAGGCGAACGATCTCTCGGATATAAATCTCAGCCAACCGCTCTGAAGAGTAAGTAGTACCAACTGGAATGAAGTGCGCAGACTTAGTCAGCCGATCCATAATAACCCAAATAGCATCGAACTTCCTCAAAGTCCGTGGGAGTCCAACTACAAAGTCCATGGTGATCCGCTCCCACTTCCACTCTGGGATCTCTAATCTCTGAAGCAAGCCACCCGGTCTCTGATGCTCATACTTAACTTGCTGACAGTTGAGACACCGAGCCACAAACCCAACTATATCCTTCTTCATCCGCCTCCACCAATAGTGCTACCTCATATCCTGGTACATCTTCGCGGCACCCGGATGGATGGAATACCGCGAGCTGTGGGCCTCCTAAAGAATCAACTCTCGAAGCCCATCTACATTAGGCACACATATCCGGCCCTGCATTCTCAGCACGTCGTCATCACCAATAGTCACATCCCTAGCATCAACTCTCCGAACCCTATCCTGAAGAACGAGCAAGTGGGGGTCAACATACTGACGCTCCCTGATACGGTCATAAAGAGAAGACCTGGAGACCACACAAGCCAATACCCGACTAGGCTCGGAAATATCCAATCTGACAAGCTGGCCCGCTAAGGCCTGAACATCCAATGCCAAAGGTCTCTCTAGTGCTGGAAGATATGCTAAACTCCCCAAACTCTCTTCCCGGTGACTCAAAGTGTCGGCCACCACATTGTCCTTCCCCGGATGGTACAGGATAGTGATATCATAGTCCTTAAGAAGCTCCAACCATCTCCGCTGACACAAATTAAGATCCTTCTGCTTGAACAGATGCTGCAGACTCCAGTGATCAGTATAGATCTCACAATGAACCCCATACCAATAATGTCGTCAAATCTTTAAGGCGTGAATAATGGCTGCTAACTCAAGATCATAGATAGGATAGTTCTTCTCATGGGTCTTCAACTAGCGCGAGGCATAGGCAATCACCCTACCCTCCTACATCAAAACACAACCAATGCATATCCTCGAGGCATCACAATACACGGTGTAAGAACCTAAAGTTGATGGCAGAACTAACACTGGAGCTGTGGTCAAAGCAGTCTTGAGCTTCTGAAAGCTCTCCTCACATTCATCCGACCACCTGAATGGAGCACCCTTTTGGGTCAATTTGGTCAAGGTGATGCAATAGATAAAAATCCCTCCACAAAACGACGGTAATACCCCGCCAAACCAAGGAAGCTCCTAATCTCCGTGGCTGAGGATGGTCTGGGCCAACTCTGCACCGCCTCTATCTTCTTCGGGTCCACCTGAATACCCTCATTGGACACCATGTGTCCCAAGAATGCTACTGAACTGAGCCAAAACTCACACTTGGAGAACTTTGCATAAAGCTTCTCCTCCCTCAATCTCTATAATACAATCCTCAAATGTTGAGCGTTCTCCTCCTGTCTACGAGAGTACACTAGGACGTCATCAATGAATACAACAACGAATGAGTCCAAATAGGGCTGGAATACACCGTTCATCAAATGCATGAATGCTGCTGGGGCATTGGTCAGCCCAAAAGACATCACCAAGAACTCATAATGGCCATATCGGGTCCTGAAAGCTGTTTTAAGAATATCTGAATCTCGAATCTTCAGCTGGTGATAACCGGACCTCAAATCAATCTTGGAGAACACCCTCTCTTCCTGAAGCTGGTCGAATAAATCATCAATACGAGGCAAAGGATACTTGTTCTTGATGTGACCTTTTTTAACTACCTGTAATCAATACACATTCTCATGGAACCATCCTTCTTCTTCACAAATAGAACCGGTGCACCCCAAGGTGACACACTAGGCCGAATAAACCCCTTATCAAGGAATTCCTAAAGTTGTTCTTTTAATTCCTTCAACTCCGCCGGTTCCATATGATACGGTGGAATAGAAATGGGCTGAATGCCCGGCACCAAATTAATACCAAAGTCAATATCCTTGTCAGGCAGCATGCCCGGCAGGTCTGCAGGAAACACATCCGGAAAATCACGTACCACCGAAATAGAATCAATGACAGGAGCCTCTGCACTAACATCCCTCACAAAAGCCAAATAAGATAGGCAACCCTTATCAATCACGCGCTGAGCCTTCAAATATGCAATCACCCTACTTGGTACATAATCTACAAAAACGCTCCACTCAACCCTCGGAATTCCCGGCATTGCTAATGTCACCGTCTTAGCGTGACAATCTAGAACAGTATGACATGGAGATAACCAATCCATACCCAATATCACATCAAAGTCAACCATACTAAGCAGCAAAAGATCCACTTGGGTCTCCAGACCCCCAATAGTCACCACACATGACCAATATACGCGGTCCACAATAATAGTATCGCCCATAGGAGTAGATACATGAACAGAAGAAACTAGAGATTCATGAGGTATATCCAGAAAATGGGCGAAATACGAGAAAACATATGAATATGTGGAACCAAGGTCAAATAATACAGAGGTATCTCGGTGACAAACTGAGACAATACCTGTAATCACAGCATCTGAAAAAATAGCGTCTGGTCTGGCAGGGAGGGCATAGAAATAGCCCTGGCCACTCCCTGATCTACCTCCCCCTCTAGGGCGACCCCTAGCTGACTGACCTCCACCCCCAACTGACTGGGCGGGTGGTGAGGTCACTGGTGCTGAAGTCGGAAGCTGACTCTTCTGCTGAGATAGACCTCCATGACGACGAGTACAATGCCTCCACATATGCCCAAGCTCCCTATACTCAAAACAACTCCCTGTTGCTGGTGGCGGAAACTGAAGGGAACCCCTAGTACCGGGATGACTGGGAGAAGAACCTGGCATGGAAGAGCCCTGAACAGGTGGAGCACGGGACGAAATTTGAGCTGGAAGGGCACTAAGTGATGAATGGCCCTGATGAGAACTGTGAGAACCATGGCCAGATGATGCACCCCGATGAAATGGCCGAGCTGACTGAGCTTGTCTGAAATGACGACCTCTACCGTGCTGGAACTAACCCTAAAAAGGAGCACCGCTGAATCCAACCTGACCACGAGGCCTCTTGGCCTACCTCTCAACCCTCTCCTAACCGTAAACCATCTCAATCTGCCGAGCAATGTCGATAACATCATCAAAAGTAGCACCCGAAACCCTCTCTCTAGTCATGAGCAAATGTAGCTGATAAGTGAGACCATCAATAAACCTCATGATCCTCTCCTTGTCCGTGAGAACCAACCAGATAGCATGACGGGCCAACTCAGAGAACCGCATCTCATACTATGTCACAGACATATCACCCTGGCAAAGCAGCTCAAACTGTTTGCGCAGCTCCTCTCGGCGGGATCGAGGCACGAACTTCTCCAAAAAGACCATGGAGAACTGTTGCCAAGTAAGGGGTGCTGCGCCAATTGGCCTACGCCTCTCGTAAGTCTCCTACCATTTGAGTGTAGCCCCAGAAAACTGAAAGGTAGTGAATGAGACCCCACAAGTCTCCAGAATACCAGCAGTACGGAGTATCCTCTAACACCTGTCCAAAAAGTCCTGAGCATCCTCTCTCTTTATGCCACTGAAAGGTGGTGGCTGGAGTCTCCCAAACCTCTCCAACCTACGCTGATCATCCTCAGGCATAGCATGAACCACATAATCCTGAGCAACTGCAACCGGTTGGTCTGGTGGTGCCTCCGGTGTCTGAAGTCCCTGAATAACCTGCTCCAGTGTGCGAACTACAGGAGTCTGAGTGCCTCCCCTGGCTTGAGAAGTAATTGCGGCCATCGAGATAGAGACCGCCTGAGCAAGGCCTGTACATATTGTCAGAATCTGAGCTAGGGCCTCCTGAAGGCCTGGAATCACAATAGGCACAGGTGGTGCCTGAGTTGGTACATCAACAACTGGAACCTGGTCCTGATCTGGGACAACCGGTGGATCTGCAGGTACTGCCCCAGCTGTTGTACGGGCTGCACTTCTACCCCTACCACGGTCTCTACCATGGCCTCGGCCTCTCGCGGCCCTGGCTAGTGGTACTGGTGGTTGGCCCTCCTGACCGGTAGCACGAGTCCTAACCATCTGTAAGAGAATGAAACAACAGATGTTTAGTTACTAGAATCAACAGATTCGCATGACAGGAATTCAAGAATGTGGAGTTTCCTAAAGGTTCTGCAGCCTCTCGAAGATAAGTATAGACGTCTCCATACCGATCCGCAAGACTCTACTAAACTAGCTCATTACTCGTGAGACCTATGTAACCTAGGCTCTGATACCAATCTCTCACGACCCAAACTAACCTATGTCGTGATGGCACCTATCGTGGAACTAGGCAAGCCGACTCATTTCCAAAACAAATAGATATTTTCATTTCAAAGATAATTTCAATGTTATTTAACACAAAAACCTTCGTAAAGGAGTTCCAATCAAAATAAAAGTGCGGAAGAAAAAGCCCGACATCGGGGAGTCACTAGTCATGAGCATCTACTACAATCTGTCTAACAATATCAAGGCTAACTTAGCCTGGAAAATAGCTAAATGCAACTAGAGGAAGATAAGAGGGAGAAGAGCAGGGGCTGCGATCACCAAACAGCTACCTTGCTATTTCTAAGAAAAATCTGCAACCCGAACAATCAATAACCTCTACCGTGTCCAGCTACACCTAAATCTGCACACAAGGTGCAAGGATTAATGTGAGTACGCCAACTCAGTAAGTAACAACAATAAATAAAGACTGAGCAATAGTGACGAGCAATAAAGCATATAACGTTCATATCAGGAAATATCAGTAAAATACCACATGCTTTTAAAATTAGAATTTAAATCAAAACATCTCGTTTAAACCCAGTTCCAGTAAAAATCATTTAAAGATATTTTTTAACAGTTTTCAAACAAAGGAAAAATGCAAAGGTGAGCAAAAATGAAGAAATCATAAACAGCCCCTCGGGCAAACCTCACAATCACTCTTGCCACTCGGGCATACCTCACAATCACTCTTGCCACTCGGGCATACCTCACAATCACTCATGCCTCCCAGTCACTCAGCACTCAGCACTCGCACTCAGTAGGTACCTGCGCTCACTGGGGGTGTGTACAAACTCCGGAGGGGCTCCTTCAGCCCAAGCACTATATCAAGCCAAATCATGGCATAAATCACTCAGGCCCTCGGCCGATATCAAACATGTTGCGGCTTGCAGCCTGATCCCATAAATATGCAACATGCTACGGCGTGCAGTCCGATCCCATAAATATCCTCACAAATCAGGCCCTCGGCCTTAATCAGTCATAAACCTCTCAAGCCACTCGGACATTTCAGTAAAAATAGGGCATTCGGCCCAAAACAACATTTATATGCATCAAAATAGAGTCATAAAACTGAGTTATGTAGTAAACAAGTATAACCATGACTGAGTATAGATTTTCAATCGAAAACAATGAGAGGATAGTAAGAAAAGGCCCCTAAGGGTCCAAACAGCACTGGCACAAGGCCCAAACATGGCATTCAACCTAATTTAAAGAAACTCTTTCTAAAACATATAAGTATCACATAATTTCCACAAAATATGCAGTTGCTACGAGACAGACTAAGTCACAATCTCCAACAGTGTACGCCCACACGCCCGTCACCTAGCATGTGCGTCACTAAAAATAGTAGAATGATACAAAATTCGGGGTTTCATACCCTCAGGACTAGATTTACAATCGTTACTTACCTCGAATCGGTCAAATCTCTATCCCGCAATGCTCTTGCCTCTGGACTCGGCCTCACAATGCTCTGAATCTATTCACAATCAATACAATACCATCAATACGCGCTAATGGAATAAATTCCACAAGAAAAGCTACAAAATTAGACCAAAATCTGAAATTGGCTCAAACCCGGCCCTCGGTCCCACGTCTCAAAATCTGACAAAATTTACAAAACTAGAAAGCTCATTCACTCATGAGCCTAACCATACCAAATTCATCAAAACCCGACATCGTTTGGTCCTTCAAATCCTTAAATTACTCTCCAAAAATTCCAAGCCATAACCCCTCATTTTCACTAATTACATGATTAAATAACTGGAAATCACCATATATACGAGTATTAGGGCTCAAGTAACTTACCTCAATGAAAACCCCCTTGATTCCCTCTTCAAATCTCTCCCAAAACCTCAAAAACCGAATAGAAATGGTGAAGAATGCACCAAAATTCGCGAAGGGTTCTATTTATGGTTTCTGCCCAGGTTTTTCGCACCTGCGGAAACTTTCACGCTTCTGTGCCACCGCACTTGCGGAAAAATTCATCGCAGGTGCAGAACTCACTTAGGTGCCCAGCTTCCGCATCTGCGGCCCAAAACCCTACGCCTGCGAAGACGCACCTGCGTGTTTCCTCCGCTTCTGCGAAGCCTGTCCAGCTTCCCCCTTTCTGCATCTACGCCCCATATTTTGCACCTGCGGGCTCGTAGATGCGACCTCCAACTTGCACCTGCGTATCCTGCCTAGCCCAGCATTGCCCGCACCTGCGAACTCCTCACGCGCACCAGCGGCCTCGCACCTGCGACTAGGGGTGGGCATAATACCGGCCGAACCGTGAATTTCGGTTTTTCAGTTTCGGTTTAATCGGTTATTCGGTCGGTTTGCGGTTTTTAAATTATTAGATTTCAATTTTTTGGTGTGGTTTACGGTTTTGGTGTTTCGGTTTTCGGTTAAACCGAAAAACTGAAATTTTGGGTATGCTCAAAACTTACGTTGTAAAATGTAAACTACTAAACTTAATGTTCTTAAGCCCACCCCATCTGAAATTCTGAAGGCCCAATACCAGCCCACCCAATTTACCCAAACCCTAAGCCTAATTAGCCTATACTATAGACTTTCGCTTTCCATTTCTTATTTTCCCTTCCTTACTCATTAAAAATTAGAAATTAGGGTTCGTCACTTCCTCCTCTGTCACTCGAAGTCTATGCGACTGCTGCAGTGCATTTGGATTTAGGTTAGAGTTAGTTGAGATCCTGAATATGTATCGAAAGCTTTGAGTTAGAATTTGAATGACATGTCACCGTGACTTGTCCTTTCCTTACAATAATTTCATGTTCTTAAAAATGCTTTGACACAATGTTAGACTGCAGTTTTGCACATTTATAGATTCATATGATCTTGAATGTGTTTGTGTAACTTGTAAAATATATCTTGTTCTATGATCGAAAGGTGCATTCATGTTGGGTGCTTATTTGCAGTTGTTGTGGTTAAGGTTATTTTGTTTGTATATTCCAAATATCTCGTCCTATTATCCACCGAGTCAAGCAAAATGTTTTCCCTCAGCTTCTTCGACATAGTTGAATTCTTCATTGTATTTTGAATTAAAATTGTTTATCAGTTTGCATTTTTAATTCTGTTGTCATTCGATTTTCTATAGATGGCAGAAATTGAAAGTAGAGCAAGTGAGGTGGGTTCATCTGAAAGCTAGTAGTTGTCTGGTGAAAGTAGAGAAGTTGGTAGCTTTTTGGTGATTTTATTTGATTGCTAATGGAAATTTACTCATCCTAGAGGGGTCTGTCTGATTATGCATTGGTTAATCATAATCAGAATGATAGAATTAGAATGCATGCTAAAGAGATGCAAAAAAGCTTTCAATTCTTAGAATAATTAGTCTCTGTTACAGCTTTCTGATTTTCATATGAAAATTGGAATGGAATCAGTGGACATTGCCCCCAGTGGAATGAAAATTTCTGATTTTCTGATTTTTAAAAACATCAATCAGTGGCACATCTATTATAATCAGTGGCACGTCTATTATAATCTCTGCCAATTCTTAGAATCAGTGGCACATCTATTATATTCAATTACATAAGTAGTCTACATTGGATATAAAAATCTTGAACCGTTTATAACCGAAAATTAAACCGCAAAAAACCGAACCGAACTTTGAAAAAACTGCACCGAACCGTAAATACTTTGGTTTGATTTGGTTATTAAAATTACAAAACCGATAAACCGAACCGTACTTTCATAATAACCGACTGATGCCCACCCCTACCTGCGACTCTTTCTTCCGCAAGTGTGAACATAGCAGTAGCAGCAGCTTCAGCTGCATTTTCCAACTTTGACAAATTCGTTAACCACCCGGAATCACCGTGAGGCCCTCGGGACCTCAACCAAAAATACCAACAAGTCATATATCAACATACCAACTTAGTCAAACCTTTGAATCACTCAAAACAACATCCAATACCAAATTACCCTCGGATTCAAGCCTAAGAATTCTAAATTTTCAAATTCGGCAACCGATGCCGAAACCAACCAAACCACGTCCGAATAACCTCAAATTTTGCACACACATCACAAATGACACTACGAACCTACTCTAACTTCCAAAATTCTATTCCAACCCCGATAACAAATTTTTCATTGCCGACCAAAATCGCCAAATTTTCAACTTTGCCAATTCAAGCCTAATTCTACCATGAACCTCTAAATCACATTCCGGACGCACTCCCAAGTCCAAATTCATCTAACGGAGCTAACAGAACTATCAGAATTCAAATTCGAGATCGTTTACATATAGGTCAACATCCGGTTGACTTTTCCAATTTAAGTTTCTACTTAAGAGACTAAGTGTCTCAATTCACTCTGAAACCACTCCGGTCCCGAATCAACTAACCCGATATAATATAATATAGCTGAATAACACAAAAAAAAGTGGATATGGGAAAAATGGGGCTATAACTCTCGAAACGACCGGTCGGGTCGTTACACATTACCTCTACGGTGTTTCGTGTGAGGTATTTACTGATCATTGTAGCCTTCAGTATCTGTTCAAACAAAAGGAAATTAATTTGAGGCAGATAAGATGGTTGGAGTTGTTGAAAGACTATGATATCAACATTTTGTATCACCCCGTAAAGGCCAATGTGGTGGCCGATGCTTTGAGTAAAAAGGCTGTGAGTATGGGCAGTCTTGCGTATATTCCGGTTGGTAAGAGGCCATTAGCTGTAGATGTTCATACTTTGGCTAATCAGTTCGTAAGGTTAGATGTTTTAGAACCCAGTCGGGTTCTAGCTTGCACAGTCGCTCGGTCTTCTTTATATGATCGCATCAGAGAGAGGCAGTATGATGATCCCCATTTACTTGTCCTTAAGGGCACGGTGCGGCACGGTGATACCAAATAGGTTGTTGTGGGGGAATATGGAGTTCTGCGAATGCAGGGTCGTATTTGTGTGCCTAATGTGGATGGTCTTCGTGAATTAATTCTTCAAGAAGCACACAGCTCCAGGTATTCTATTCATCCAGGTACCGCCAAAATGTATCAAGATTTGCGACAATATTATTGGTGAAGGAGAATGAAAAGGGATATAGTTGCATATATAGCTCGGTGTCTGAATTGTCAGCAAGTTAAACACGAGCATCAGAGACCTGGTGGTTTGTTTCAGAAGTTAGAGATTCCTGAGTGGAAGTGGGAGCGTATCACTATGGATTTTGTTGTTGGGCTCTTATGGACTCAGAGAAAATTTGATGCAGTTTGGGTCATTGTGGACAGGTTAACCAAATCAGCACATTTCATTCCAGTGGCAGTTACCTATTCTTCAGAGAGGTTAGTTGAAATTTACATTCGTGAGATTGTCCACCTTCACGGTGTACCTGTGTCTATTATTTCATATCGAGGTACGTAGTTTACCTCACATTTTTGGAGGGCTGTACAATGTGAGTTGGGCACGCGGGTGGAGTTGAGTACAGCATTTCATCCACAGACAGACGGACAGTCAGAGCGTACTCTTCAGATATTGGAAGATATGCTCTGCGTTTGTGCTATAGACTTTGGAGGTTCTTGGGATCATTTCTTGCCACTTGCGGAGTTTGCTTATAATAATTGCTGCCAGTCGAGCATTCAGATGGCTCCATATGAGGCATTATACGGAAGGCAATGCCGATCGCCAGTTGGTTGGTTTGACCCGGTAGAGGCTCGGTTGTTGGGTACCGATTTGGTACAGGATGCCTTGGATAAGGTCAAGATTATTCAGGAACAACTTCGCACAGCTCAGTCTAGGCAAAAGAGTTATGCCGACCGTAAAGTTTGTGATATTGCATTCATGGTTGGAGAAAGAATATTGCTCTGGGTTTCACCTATGAAAGGTGTAATGAGTTTCGGAAAGAAGGGCAAGTTGAGCCCCAGGTATATCGGACCCTTTGAAATTCTTGAAAGGGTGGGTGAAGTAGCTTACAGGCTTGCATTACCACCTAGTTTATCAGCGGTTCATCCGGTGTTCCATGTGTCTATGCTCCGAAAATACCATGGCAACCCGTCCTATGTGTTAGATTTCAGCTCAGTCCAATTGGATAAAGATTTGACTTACGAAGAGGAGCCGGTGGCTACTCTAGCTCGGCAAGTCCGACATTTGAGGTCTAAGAATTATCCTTCAGTTCGAGTGCAATAGAGAGGTCACCCGGTAGAGGCATCTACTTGGGAGTCCTAGTCGGACGTGTCATCTTTAAATTTAATAAGTAATTATATGTTCTAAGACCTCGAAAAGCACTATTTATCATTCCTCTACTTGCGTACACAGTCCGTAAAATTTTCCGGAAAGTTTTTATGTGAAAGATGGATTGAAATATGAAATAGAGCCTTAAAACTCAACTGAGTTAATTTTGGTCAATATTTTGAGTAAACGAACCCGCATCAGTATTTTGATAGTTTCGGTAGGTCCGTATCGTGATTTGGAATTTGGGCGTATGCCCGAAATTTAATTTGGAGGTCCCTAGCTCAAGTTATGACCATTTAACGAAAACTAGTAATTTAAAGGCTAAAGATTTTCAAGTTTGACCACAGGGTTGACTTTTTGATGTCGGAGTCGGAATCTAGTTTTAAAACTTTTTATAGCTCTGTTATGTCATTTATTACTTGTATGCAAAATTTGAGGTCAATCGGACTTGATTCGATAGGTTTCGGCATCGAATGTAGAAGTTAGAAATTTCATAAGTTTAAAGTTTCAAGTGAGTACGCACAAGAGCTAACTTCAAATGAGCATAACTCTCATGATACGAAGTTGTGTATGGTGTATTACCTATCAAATGAAAGAACTTTGAGTCTAGTTTCTAAAGCTTCAAACCGTTTGTCATTTGGACATTCCTACAAGAAGTTATAACCAAATTACCAAAGGCTGATAGAATGCGATTCTGCGACCATTATGAGATCGCAAAATGGTTATGCGACTGCAAGCTGGTCGCAAAATGGTCCAGAACAGCCCAGTTCTGGGCACCGATTTATGCGGTCATTTTGCGACCCGCAAACTAATTGTGCGGTCCATTATACGACCGCATACCTATTTTCGGAGGGGTATTTTTCTATTTTCATAACCCGACCCCATTTTGATAAATAGGCTTTGGGATTTATTTTGGGGCATTTATCTGATAATTTTAGAGAGAAGTGAGAGTGTTCTAGAGAGAGGAAGTAGATGAAGTGTCTTGTTCATCAAATTCTTGTCCAAGCCTTGAAAACCAACAAGAAATTCCTCAAGTTCTTCATCAAAGAGGTAAGGTTCTAACCCCTAATCTTCAATTTCGAGTTTGGGTAACGATGGGTGATTAAGAGTATGATTCTTGGGGTAAGTGTTCATTATCCTATATTGATTATATTTCATGATTCCATATTCATTTACATCATGAATCCGTGAATCTAGGGAACAAAAATCAGATTTTTATAAAATCTTCCAAAAACGAGAATTTAAGATTTGAAGGTCCATTTGATATCGGAATTGGATAATTTTTGTATGGTTGAACTCGTAGCGGAACGGATGTTCGAATTTCATGAGT
This sequence comes from Nicotiana tomentosiformis, assembly GCF_000390325.3. Classification (NCBI taxonomy): domain Eukaryota; kingdom Viridiplantae; phylum Streptophyta; class Magnoliopsida; order Solanales; family Solanaceae; genus Nicotiana; species Nicotiana tomentosiformis. Next base: position 179,056,078 of record NC_090813.1, read on the forward strand.
TTTCCCGGGATTTGAGACGTGGGTCCCACTGTCGAATATTTAAATAAATTTAAATTTTTATCCGAAAAATTAGTAAATTCATATGGAATTAATTCCTATGATTCATATTGAGTATATCGAATTGTTTGTGAATAGATTTGAAGCTTTTGGAGGCAAATTTATAAGGAAAGGTTGTGGTCGAGTAATTGATTGGAATTTGTAAAGCGATGTAAGTGTCGTGGTTAACCTTAACTTGAGGGAATAGAACCCTTAAATTATTTGTTATGTGAAATGCATGTGAACGACATATAGGCGAGGTGACGAGTGTCTATACATCGTCAAATTAATTGTTTGCCTGCTTACTTGAAAAATCATAAATTGTTTTAAATCATAAATTAATTATTATAATAATTATTTTTCTCCTATTCTTTGTCAAATATTAATTCTTGAATTCATGCATTAATTGTTACATGCTATTTGAATTATGTATTTTAATTGTTATTTGACATTTAGCATATTAAATATTAAACTGTCTATTTTCTCCCTGATTTCCATAATAATTTGCTATTTGTCATTGTTTGTTTCATAATTATTGTATGTTTGTTGTCTTATAATTTTATATTAATTGTTGTATTTATTGGAGAAATTTCTTTTATAAGAATTGGTAAATGGATATATTGGAGGATCAGGTTGCACGCCGCAACAAAATTGATTGAAATGGATATATTAGAGGATCGGGTTGCACGCCGCAACAGAATTATTAAAAAGTCCATATTGGAGGATCGGGTTGCACGCCGCAACAGACTTATTAAAAAGTCTATATTGGAGGATTGGGTTGCAAGCCGCAACATACTTATTAAAAAGTCCATATTGGAGGATCGGGTTGCACGCCGCAACAGACTTATTAAAAGTCAATATTGGGGGATCGGATTGCACGCCGTAACAGACTTATTAAAAGTCAATATTGGGGGATCGAACTGCACGCCGCAACAGACTTATTTAAAAGTCTATATATACTTGATTGAAATAAATATATGACAGACTTGATTAAAAGCAATATATTGGGAGAGCGGGTTGCACGCTGCAACAGAATTGAATGTGAATATGTTGTGAGAGCGGGTTGCACGCTGTAACAGATTTGATGGAAATGATAATTGGTTAAGACTGCTGAATTGGCTTTAATTATTATAAATGAGTTACCTGATTTATTTCTATTATTTGTTGTTGTTACTAATATTGCGTACAGGTTAATGTAAGTGACCCGCCTTACCCTCGTCACTATTTCGTCGAGATTAGGCTCAGCACTTACCAGTACATGGGGTCAGTTGTACTGATACTACACTCTGCACTTCTTGTACAGATTTCGGAGTTGGTCCCAGCGGCGTACCGTAGATTTGCTCGGATATCAGCTACCCAGAGGAGACTTGAGGTATAACTGCATGGCGTCCGCAGTTCTGAAGTCCCCGTCTATTTTACTTTAGCTGTGTGTTTATTTTCATACAACTTTATTTTATTCAGACCTTTATTTGTATTATTCTAGAAACTCGTGCACTTGTGACACCAATTCTGGGATGATATTTAGACATCGTTATTTTTTTATTATGTATTATTCACTACATTTCAGACTTTACTTCTGCATTTGTTCTTTGTTATTAATAAATTTTAGAAATTATTTTTAAAATGGATAATATTATTCTAACGTTGGCTTGCCTAGCAAGTCAAATATTAGGCGTCATCACGGTCCGAAGGTAAGAATTTCGGGTCGTGACATCTTATCACCTTGGTTATAAGATTCTATTTCACCATAACTTACAACCTCTCCAATGACATCTATAATAATTTTAAAAAAATGATCAGGACAAAGTTGATAAGACATTCAAATAAAAGAACTGCGAATGGAATACTTACCGAAGAGTTCACTTTCTTCCACATCAATTTTGTTTATCAAATACTCGTAAGGTCTTAAGTCGAAGATACTCATACCAAAAAGATGAACATTTGATTCCTCTACAATCGTCTTATGAGTAAATGTCAACTTCAATTTATACCGCGTGTATTTAAGTTTCATATTATTTGATCCAACCACAAAGTTCTTCATAAAGTACAAACTCAATTCCTTCATCTTTGGTTTGAACATACGTATAAGAGACCGACCAACAGTCGCATGAATTCGATCGCCCTAGAAACAAACAATTCATAAATAATATTAAGTCAGGCAAATATTCAATTGTACAGTGTTGTCACAGACAGAGGCGGACCTACGTTAAGGGTTAAGGGGTCACGTGAACCCGTTAGCCTCGGCAAAAAGTATGTATATAGTATTTTATATATATATATATATATATATATATATATATATATATATATATATATGTACATTTATATGGGACCCCTTAAATATTTTAAATGTGCCCCCATAAACAAAGAGGCAAATGGGAGAACTTGTTGCTTTGAGCACTTAAATTCCCAACTTTGCTGGTGACGCAAGTTCGAAACCCACGTTCAACTTTTTCCTCCTCCTTTCTATTTTTATTCTTTGAGTACAATGTAATTTATATTTAATAGCAAATTGCTTTATCTTTTACTTTTATCTCTTTTTTTTTGAATTCAATTAAAATTTAGTACTAATATATAATAGTCAACTTAATTAATATTTTAGTTCTTTGAATACAATGTAATTTATATTTAATAGCAAATTGCTTTATTTTTTACTTTTATCTTTTTTTTTGAATTTATTTATAGTTTAGTACTAATACACAATAGTCAACTTAATTAATTTTATTCCTTTTCTTCCCATAGCACCCATTTTGCGAAGAAATCTCTCTTTCTCTCTCCCTCTCTCTCTCTCTCTCTCTCTCTCTATATATATATATATATATATATATATATATATATATATATATATATATATATATATGTTCGGTTCCTTTTTTTTCTTTAGAACTTTTTTTTAATAATACTTGGATGATAAGTTATCATAATCGTTAAGTTTTCAAAGAGTTGCTCGCCGAATTTTATCGCTAGTGATTAGCATACAGTGGTGCCCCCGTCGTGCTCAAATCCTGGGTCCGCCTCTGGTCACAGAGTATATTAAACAATCAAGCATCAATGGGTAAAACATAATATGTGAATGCTTGCCTTTCCAAAATAACACATACTGCATATTTTATGGTAAGTACTGTTCATATGACAATAATTTAGATATTTTATTGTCTAAGATCTCCAAAAAAGTTCTCGCACATAAAATACTAAAAAAACCTTTAGAACAAACTACAAATGATTTCAAGTTGACCAAAAATCTTTTCTACTAAAATTGCAGATTAAGAGTTAGCATCATTCACACCTCATTATCAAATAAGGAAAAGCCGGTTAAGAATTATATATGCAATCCCATTACTAAATTAAATCTTTTATTATTCGAGGTATCTCCATCTAGATCATAAAAAATTGAAATTGCAGTTGATTAAATACATGCGTAACCTAATGAATTTCATAGTACAAAGCAGAAGATGGAGATTGTAGTCAAATTGGTTGAAAAAATAAATGCAACTAAAAAAGAATGCACCTTTTCGTCTTGAATAATTAATTCAAAGGAGATGGTGTTGTCTGATTTGTCGCGGTCTAGAACGTGCCACAATCTCACTACTCGTACCTTCAAATTCCAACTCATCTTGTTACTCGATATATTGTTGATATAGTCAAATGCCGTCATATTTCTTCTTAGAGAAAATTTGATAAGAGGATTGTCTGTCAAATGCCGTCAAATGTCGTGTATATATATATATATATATATATATATATATATATATATATATATATTGGCATAATCTTATTTACTTGCTATAAATAAGAAACAAAATACGTGTGTTTAGGGGCATTAAATTTGTGAAAAATAAATTTCCATAAAAAGATCCGTAAAATGTGTGATCAGCCCATAAAATTAGTTGCTAGGCCGAAAAATCTAGCTTAGAGATATGAAATACCATATTTTAGTATTATTTTAATATTAAATATAGGAAATTTTACAAAACAGAGGCAATAAATTTGGGATTCCCCAGTTAGTTGCTAGCCCGAAAAATCTGGCTTAGAGTTATGAAATACGATAATTTAGTATTATTTTAATATTAAATATAGAAAATTTTACAAAATAGAGGCCTATGCATTTGGGATTCCACAGTTAGTTGCTAGCCCGAAAAATCTGTCTTAGAGATATGAAATACAATAATTTAGTATTATTTTAATATTAAATATAGGAAATTTTACAAAATAGAGGCCTATGCATTTGGGATTCCCCAGTTAGTTGCTAGCCCGAAAAATCTGGTTGTTACAACTTACATTTTTGTTAAATTAAGTTTAAATAAATTAAGTTGCCATGTGTATTTTTAATAGGTTGCCACTTGGATTTCTAATAACTTTCCACTTGGCTAAATGAGAAGGCAAACTTTGTTGCTTTAATATATATATAGATATAGATATATAGATATAGATATTTTATATATCTCAATGATTCCACAGACATAGGCTCTGATACCAATTGTTGGAATCAAAATACTTCAAGATGAAATCCTTCATCTTTTATCCAAGACCTATCATGTCAAATCATCGAGAATAAAAACTAGATCCGGAAGTGTACCTGAATCCATATGAATGGATGAAACTCGTTGTCTTGCGGTTAGTGTTCTTCCAAACTGATTTATAGTTGCACATGTTTATGTAATTCTAATTTAGCTCATCATTAAATTAGAAATTACATCTGGGTATCTACACATAAGACCTCATACTTTAGGAGGTGTCTTATAGACCTATTTAACTTTAAATCTTAGCAGATCACTTTTAATTTGGGTCAACCTTTTAATAATAGCAACCAACATACAATTATTCTTAATACAAAATATATGTGCAAGTCCATAAACTCTTACATGAAATTTTAGCTCCGCCAACAACACGTAATATATATATATATATATATATATATATATATATATATATATATATATATATATATATATATATATATATATATATATAATACAAAACATAGTTGCAAGAAGGCACTTTTTTCTTTAGATACTTTTATCCCTGAGTCGTTAATACACACATTCAGATTCTGCGTTCTATTTCACATAAAATTATACGTAAGATACTAAGATATATGTGCATGCTAGTAGTAATCCATATTCCATATCTAGAATCTAGTGGCCTTGTGGACAAGCGTACGCTTCCATTATAAGTCAATCCCAGTAAGGCATAGATTATACAGTTTCATGATTGTAAAAATAAAAGGTCGATCCTGATATTTATAACAAGCAAATGAGTATAAAACATATTTCTTATATAAACATTTAACCATGGTTAAATAATATGTATTCGCTCTTTAATCTATAACTTTTATGGTTGAATTGTTTGATATGATATAAACACTGATTGCACATAAGTAATTTCCCATGTTAGGTGTAGCTCTCGCCCAATTGGAAGCAATGAGGGTAGTGTGATGCCCTTGACGGAGGCCGGGTCAAGAAGGACTGACATGCCCAATTGGAAGAAATGAGGGTAGTGTGATGCCCTTGACGGAGGCCGGGTCAAGAAGGATTGACGTGCTTATAGACTGGCGAGCTTCTGAATAAGGGTGCATATGTCACCTTACGTGAATCCTACATTGGAATGGAATATGAAAGTGAAGATATAAGGCATGTCACAAATTCACATGGTACGAGCACTTTTAGAGCTCGTTGTGACGTAGTCCAAAAGACAAATTTGTGCAGACCTAGGCCCAAAGCAGATAATACATGTGATGGGCTTGGGTCGTGACAGTAGTCTTCTAAAATATACTGAAAGGCTTGCATGGAGGTGCGAAGAAATAAATTCTTGATTTTAAGAAGCCAAAGAATAAAACTAAACCAGAGGAGGCACTGCTATTGATTCATCTTGATATGTAAAGCAAATGATTGAAAAAGATGGCTAATTTATAGATTCACTTAAAAATAGTCAAATAGTCTAAGATTCATCAGTCACAAGCTTGTACTTTTAAATGGATGCAACTCAAGAAATAAAGCAAATGCTTTGCAATGTTCTTAGTAGCTGGTAAGAAATTCATGTGAGATAATTAAGGAACTCTGCAGCAGTTGCAACAGCACCTCCTGTAATGGCATCCATCACAATCTTGTCACGATTGTTGTTGCTTGCAGCAGATATGAGAGCCCCAGTCAATGCACCCCCAATCATCGCATTCTTCTGCAAACATATTGAAGAATATCAAACGATAGACTCTTGTTACAGAAGAGAGCATTCAAAATACCTTAAACCAGAGTGATTTCTCTTTACCTTATGATTTAAACTACATAAAGTTCGATTCAGGGAGATCTAACATAACTAAAATCCTGATTCCAGCAATCCAAAAGTAAATGCAAATACAAATTGCTAGTCTTCATCAAGGGGTACTTTAGTAACCAGTAGTCAGTGCGGTAACCTCATTAATGCTGGGTTCTACTGGTAAATGGGAGACTGAGCATTCATAGTCAACCACTGGTTGCAGTTGGGGGATTGCACATCTCAGAAGTTGGAAATATTTAATCGAGCATTGTTCGGAAAATGGATATAGAGGCAAAGGGCAGCCCGGTGCACTAAGCTCCCGCTATGTACGGGTTCTGGGGAAGGGCGGACCACAAGGGTCTATTTGAAATTTGCAATAAAAACCGGACCATCCGGATGAAGGTTATCTCTGTGAAACATGGTTAAAATAGTTAACCTTGGTTCATAAAGGAGGGTATTGTCCCACAACAGGACGAGTTGGTGAAATTGGATCATGATAAGAAAGTGGACTTTCCCAAGTTCATTGCACTTTTTGACAGAAATGAGAATAGAATCCGATTTTGGCTTAATGTATGGTATGGAGATGATACCCTGGAAGATTACATCCCTAGCTTATTCTCATAAGCTAATGATAAGAGGATCGCAATAGCTAAGGTTCTACCAACGGATGGAAAACAAAGGTCATGGGGCACAACGTCAGAAGACTTCAACAGGATTCGAAGATGACGAGGTGGATGCATTCCTGCTGAGACTATATAGCCATACACAGTTTGGAGACGCAGAGTCTATCATAAGGAAAGATAGTGGGGAATGTTGTTACTATGCGTGAGTTGATAGAACAGAATATGCAAGCAGGATTAAATTCCATCTATTGGGCCTGTACCGTGTTGACAGATTGTAACATGGTACATGCCCTCAAATTCAATTGGTTGGGCAGATTCATATAAATGCAATACAAATTACCCAATCTCTGGTTCCACGGATCCTCTCCGCTCCATACTCCATTCCAGCATATACCCCTGCAACAGTCCCTGAATAAAGAGACAAGAATTGTTAGATAATCCACTCGAACATTTCAAGAAATTGGGAAACTAAGAAACTCTTTTCTAACCGTCCATTTTGAATTATATACGGGTGGAACTTGGTGCAGATTACTCACCCCAATAAGCACCTTCTTTACACATTTTCTTCAACTGCAATCAAAGATAATTTCAGTTAAAACACAATAAGCATATCGATCAATCTGTTTTTCCAGTCAACATAATTAAATCCTCGAGAATAGCGACTTAATTTCTGTGGTGATATAATTGAAACATTTTTTTGAGCTGAGCGTTAGAGAAATGCTGCTCTTACCATGAAATTTTACTAAAGCACATTTTCAGGTTTGGTAGGCTGCCTTTGGGATAAACAGGACATTTGGTTTTACTAAGCTAGGCCTATGGTTTGCAACATTCTAGTTGGTATAAGTCTTGGCTACTGCTTTTGCTTACTCTGCATACGATGATATTTGAGCGCTAAACTAACACTCATTGCTTCAAGTTCTTGGTTAATTCTTTTCAGATATTTTACTCACTGGTATTTTCACGCACCAAAAGAAAACTGACATCTTTCTGAAAGGCTTCTTAATCCATCAACGTAAAGTCTTCAGACACTATTCATTAGTATGTTTTTTTCAACTGACACTTTTTTTCAGTCATAGGTGCCAAGCAAATCTAGAAGAGAGGATCACATTGTTAATCCAAATTTTAAATATAGAACTAGAATTTTCACACAAATTAATAAAATGATATATATATATATATATATATACGTAAAAGGCATGCTCACCGAATGCTCAAAGTTGTGTTTTGAAACACTGCCTGCAAAAACCATGTTGATTGCACAATAGTAAGCTGAATAGTCTGGATATTTTTATATATAAAATCTTGTAACTTAAAGAACTCAGGAATTTACACTTTATCATAACCTCAGATTAAGTACAATTGCTAATTCATTCTTATCTGGAAATCCTCACATTACATGTCACACCTAAAAGCATCAAAGAAGCAAAACAGAAAAAAAAAAAAAAAAAAAAAAAAACAAACAAACAAATCGGATTTTACCTCATTTGTTAATAGTAGTGACGCTTATTGTGGTTAGTGGACCAAAACAGTAAAAGAATTTAGGTTTACCACTATTACTTTCAGAAATGATATCAGACATCAGCTATGTCATAGATCCTTCATTTGTCTTGACCTACCATTATAGCTAGTGTAACATGAGAGTGGGAACTTCATCTAAATTAGTCAAAAATACACTAAAAATTACAAAGAAGAAAGAACTAGGGAAAAACAGCAGAGGCAAATGGAGCATTTGTCTACTGGGTTCAATTTAACCCAGTATTTTTTACTTGGAACAAACATATATATATGTGAAAAAGTACAAATTTTTTATTAAATACCAATTTTTGAACCCATAATTTCAAAAGTACACTGAGTTCTGCCAAAAAACTTGAAGGTTGAATTACTCAAGTTTAAATTCTAAATCAGTCTATGAAATCAGTAACTTTTTTTTAATAGTTTATGCACCTCTAACAAGTCAATGTAACATAGGTCATTAGTGAGAAATCTAATCACTTCAATCACATAATATTGATTAAAGATGAAATGCATTGATATTATTTTAAAAAGAAAAATAAATAAATAAATAAATAAATAGCAGTCTAGTTTCTTCCATTTGATTAAATAAAGATTCTTTCACTCCAGTCAATGCATCCCCTGCTATTGTAATTAATTTTAGCATCTAAAAGTCAGTAATTTTCATTTGGGTGTTACAAAATTGGAATTTAAAAAGAAAAACTACAATCGAACTTAAAAGTAACCTTTTTTGACGATGTGATAAGTTTCTTCAGCAGCTGTTTTGGCGACAGCAACCTAAAACAAGTAAAAGAAACGGTAAAAATCAACAACCCAAGTTCACAAAATCCAAAAAAAGAAGCCAAAAAAAAAAAACCAAATTAAGAATTAAGAACAGATATATAAGAGGAGAAAATTACAGTGCCGATCTTCAAGAAAGCATCAACAGATTGGTTGAGAAGTGGGTTGCCCATATCGATAACCAAATCCACCTTTGGAGAAGCTAATGATCCTGAAAATCGACTCCTTGGCATTTTTTCTTCCTTTTCTTCTTCTTCTTCTTCGTCGTCGTCGTCGTCGTCGTTCTTTGCTTTTTAGTTCTTGTATCACAGGTAGTCCACTCACTAACCTCTCGGGGTACGGTCGTATTGCTTTCTTTTTTATCATTCTTATTTGTTTGGCCTTTTCCAATGCATGCAAATTCCAATCGGATAAATAAGCCATTTTTATTTGCGGTCTCTGCTATCATAAATAAGCCTTATTTATCATCCGTTTAAGTTTTCTATTAAAAATATCCCTACAGTTATACATTAGGTTCATATTTACCCCTTACATGTTAAAACGGATTACATTTACTTTTCGTTATACTTTAGGATCATATTTACCCTTTACTCTTCAAAAAGGGTTACATTTGGCCTTCGTTATACTTTCCTGATATATTTATCCTTACAATTATACTTTAGGATAATATTTGCCCCTCATCTGTTAGATCGTCATGTCTCACCTTTGTTTTCTTACATAACGCTTATGTGAATTTCTTTTTCTTCCAATTTAAATATGGTCACCTATTTAAGATAATTTAATCTGTCCACCCAATTTAAATAAGGCACACTAACTAAAATAAATAGAAATCATAATTCCCAATCCCCCCTACTCATCCATCTCTATTCTCCGGGTCAGCTCCATATTTTTCGGAGAGGGAGAAAATTTTGGACAGTGAGTGAACGAAACTATAGTGTTATCTCTAATTGATTTATTTAATTATTTCACCTTTGTCTATGTTAATTTATTTCCCTTTAATACTTAGGAGTTAAGAGAAATGAATCACTCAATGATATTTTGAAGTGTTTGTAGAGATACAACTCTGTAAAGTCTAAACTGGGTCAATTGACCATTATTGATCCACGAAAAGTAATTTCCTGATACGGCATTTACAAAGATTATACGAAATACAATAGTTATAGCAGCGGCAACATATTGGCAAATAATAACTTTGAACTCAAAATCACTAATCTAATGCATCTCACAATTATTGCAGTAACCAAAGTAAATTACGAGAAGCTGCACAACAATGGAGTTAATGAAGTCTTATTTAAATTGGGTGGGCGGATTAAATTATCTTAAATAGGTGACCATATTTAAATTGGAAGAAAAAAAAATCCGCATAGGCGCCATGTAGGAAAACAAAGGTGGGACATGGCGATCTAACGGGTTAGGGGCAAATATTATCCTAAAGTATAATTGTAAGGATAAATATGTCAAGAAAGTATAACGAATGGCAAATGTAACCCTTTTTTGAAGAGTAGAGTGGTAAATATGATCTTAAAGTACAACGAAGGGCAAATGTAACTCGTTTTAACGTGTAAGGGGTAAATATGAATCTAATGTATAACTGTAGGATATTTTTGATAGAAAACTTAAACGGGATAAATAAGACATATTTATGATAGTAGAGGGGCCGTTATGTGAATTCCAGTTATGCCAGCAACCAGCATCTTTTTTCTTTGACCGTTTTTTTCTTTTCTTTTTTTTTCCTTGCTTTTATAAAAAGGACTTTTAATTCTATTGCATTGAAAGTCTATAAAATAATTATATAATTGAGTCACTAATACAAAAAAATTATAAGTAAATTTCTATAATATGTATAACTCAAGTGATAATAAAAATGCTAGCTATTTTCTATCACAAATTTTACTTAACTGTAAATTTATTTGGATATTTTAAATATTGTGAGGAAAATATGTATATAAACGGGAGAATCTTCCAAGTTGGAAGATATAGTATTTTTTTTTCAATGATTTTTATTCATTTTATTGACTTATGAATCACACCGTTAAATATAGAATTTAGAAATGTGTGCCTAAATAACTCTATTTCTCTTTTCTTTTTCACTTTACTCATTTTAATCAATATTTAATTTTCTTGGTCGGACGTATATTTTTTGTAAAACAAGAGCATGTTTGGATTAGCGGATGGTAAATAGTTGATAAGATTGAGTGTTGAAAAGTATTTTTAAGTGTTGAAATTGATTTTTTAAATAAGCATTTACGTGTTTGGATATACATGCTGAAACTGATAATAAACAGTTGATGTGTTTGGTAGAAAAGTGTTAATAAGTTGTTCTTTTGTAATAACTACAATATCCTTAAAAACTTTAGAAAAGATTATAAATTAAAAAGTTTGTTTGTAAAGCAAATGATGAACAACGAATATGGAATGAAAACAAAGTTAGAAAATTTATTTTGGGAAAAATATTTTGTGACTTAAAAATTATTATTAAGAATAAACTGGTAAAAACAGTGATCAAACTAAAAGTATTTATAAGATGAAAAGCAATAAATTGTGGATGATCAACTTATGACTTATGACTAATTTTAGCTTATAAATATTTGACTTATAAGCACGGCTATTTAACAAACGCGAAAAGATGCTTATAAATCAGTTTCTTAGCTAAACACACTCTAAATCGTAATAGAATAAGCCGTGTTATTTATGAGAGTATTTGCTAAAAAGGCGTTGATGCAAGTAAGTGGTAGCGACTATAGCTCGTCCTTTACATTTATAGCTAATATCATTCAAAAGAAAATTGTAGTCCTACGTATATTTTATATTATTTTCTTTGCACTATTTTAAGGTGCGTGTAATCATAACTTATATGTTATATTGATTGAAAAAGAAAATAAGTTGTGGTTGAAAAGTAAGTAATTTGATAGAGAGAATATTAATATCAAGTTCAAACTTTGATTAATTTAATGGGTTTAAATGATTAAAAATTGTATAAATTAAGATGCTATCACTTACTATTTTAAAACGTAAAGAGCATCATACAAATTAAAATAAAGCTTATATTAAAGGCACCACTCTCAAAAGACTCAAAATTAATTAAAACAAAAGAAACAATACGAAGAGTCTTTGCTTGCGGTGTCATCTGTCGGTGTATAACAAATTGGAATCTCTATGAATTTAGAAGTTCATGTAGGAAAAAAAAGTTTGTAGTCATCAACATCTAGAGAATATTCTCTCTATATATACTTTTTGGTACATTGAAAATATAATTAAATAAAACAATTAAGATTTCTTATAGTCACATGATTTAAATCTAATTCTTTTTAGCGCAATCTCCCATAATCCAATTTTTGTTGTGTTTGTGATCTTCATTTCCCAGAAAATCTGCATATTGGTTCGTCTCTCTCCAAATATGCTTGATAATGGCCTTGTTAATTTCCAATAAATACTTATAATCTTCAATTATAGTCCCAAGAGAGTGACACTGTATGTCTTCCTCTTTGATAATCTTAACAGCAATTACAGTACTCTGTTTTCACTTTCAGTTCTTTATATATGTCATATTTTTTGTTAACTTTAGCTCTTGTTTTGTTAGCCTCAAGGTTTCATATACTGATTTTGATGAAATCAAACAAAAATAAATTTTAATCAAAAAATATTTACTTGCGATAAATTTATCGTATGCATGTTTGGTAATTGAGCAAAGACAAAAAGGAAAGAAGACATACAAAGGCAATAAGGGAAAGAAGATTTGTCCAAAATTAAGAAGACCGTACTGGAGGGAAATAGATGTATAAAAATTCATAAATCAAGTCAGATGTACTGCATAAATCGGGAAACCAAAAATGCAAAAAGGATAGTTACGTACAAGGAGAGGCGGACCCAAGTTGCGAGTTCAGGGGTCACGGGACCCCGTTAGTCTCAGCAAATACTCTGTATATATATGTCATATATATCTGTACAAATATAGATGAAACTCTTAAATAATTTTCTTGTGCCTCCAAATACGAAAGGGCAGACTGGTGAAGTGGTTGGCTGGGGCGCCTAATTTTTTTTCTTTGTTGAATGTCGTGGGTTTGAAACCCAGTTAAGCTATTCCTCCTCCTTCCTACTTTAGTTCTTGCTTTTTCTTCTCCTTTCTACTTTAGTTATTGCTTTTTCTTCTCCTTTCTATCTTAGTTCTTGCCTTTTCTTCTCCTTTCTATTTTATACTTAATAGCATATTGCTTTATTTTTATATTTATCTTTTTTTTAATTCAATTATTGTTTAACACTAACACATAACAGTCAACTTCATTAATTTTTCTTTTTCAAATTCCTCCCTTAAATTAAAAGCCTCAAATTATAATTTATCGCTCCATAAATAGAAAAATGTCAATTCTTTTGCCACAACTTTCTTTAACAATTACTTTGACTCCAACTCGACAATGACAATTAAGAGTTTGAGACTCTTCTTCAGTTCTTTGACTATTAACATACCCTTAATCTTGATTTCATGAGTAAGTTTTTGATATTTTAAAGTCTGAACGCCCTTTTCATCACTGACCCCCTTTTTAAAATTAATAAACGAGAATTTTTAGTGTGAAAGATGCTTAATCAAAACCTTCTCTTCCAATAACACCGATTTTGCGAAGAAATCTCTCTCTGTTCGGTGCTTTCTTTTTCTTTAGAACTTCTTTTTGTTTATACTTAGATGATAAGTCATCATAATCATTAAGTTTTCAATATATTGAACGCCAAATTTTATCGCTAGTGATTAGTATACAATGGTGCCTCCGTCGTGCTCAGATCCTGGGTCCGCCTCAGCGTACAAGCTAAGAGCATATATCAACAAAGAGACTACATTCAACATATATCTTTTTGAAGATTTGGGCAAAACTTAAATCTGTACAGCCAAAGAATTTGATATGAAGTGGAAGAAATCATGGAAATAACGGTGGTCAAGTTGTGAATAAGGAAACAATTTCAAGACTCCAATCAAGAAGAATTTCCAAGCAAGGAAAAAAGTTGGACGTGTGAAAGGAAGCAAAGGAAGATGGAAAATGAGTAGAAAAAAAGTAGTGCACTTTCAAAGGAAAGAAGATCTGCATGCTTTTCAATATCCGAGAATTAAGGATCTATTTAGTGGTATTATCACTGTGCTCGAAACCAGAAAATCAAAGAAGTAAAGATATGTTTGTTCAATAAAATAAAACATAAAATAATTTCTGAGCCCACAAGTTATTTGTGTGTCCTTAAGAATTTAGTTCTCTCACTGTTGCCCAAAGTTATGGATTACTTCCTCTCGGGATAGAACAGAAAAACTATTCTGTAATACTGACAATCGAAATTTTAGAATTTCAGTGAACTCAACAAACAGAGCAAATCACACCTGACACTTTGTTTATTTAAAAAAATAATGCAACAATGTAGAAAAGAGGGGAGAAGTTTTCAGATTTTTCATGTATAAAAAATGAGGCTAAGCCTCTAAATTTATAGACAATGAAAGGGTGAGATGAACAGGTGCAATTCAAAAGGTGCCTCTTCGATTTCCCATTCACGAAACCTAACAATCCTCCACATGAATGGAGAATCAAAATATGTTTAAAAAACATGCAAAATATTATGTGATTCGCAAGTAAGGATTAATCGCATCTGGATAAGTATGTTTCCCTTTGAACTTTCTGTAGTGAGCTTATGTCGGATATACTCGGTTATTCGGTAGATTTGATATTTTTGAACTGTCGAGCTTTGATGTATACCTAGACAACCATAAGTCACACAATCAACCCTTAACCGTCTTTGGTTCTCATTGTTGTGTTCGTTTCAGCCATGAACACCGCTTGGTTTTATAAGTGCATAGAGAATTGGCCTGCAAAATTCTCTTTGAAGCGGCTTACACTTCACACTTACATAGATGATTTCTAAACGTGTTATCCTGTAGATACACTATTTGATATACCCCGTACCAAATTTAAAAATTATTAAAAAGCCTTAACACTTTATCCTTGGTACTGAACATTGTCTCATCACGAGAATGGACCAAAAAAAAAATTTTATTGACAATGTTGAACCGTCATTAATGACTTTGTTTGAGCTCCTTGAACCTAGATCTTGGGATCTCCAGTCTTCTAGGTAGAGTTGCCGCTACAATGACTTGTCCTAGTCCATAGTCTCATTCCCCTCGATGATCTTTTAACTACCTCTCTAGTTAGGCCTTTTATAAGTGGATCCGACACATTATCGCTTGACTTCACATAGTCAATTATGATAATTCCCCTAGAGAGTGGTTGCATAACGGTTTTATGTTTTCGTCGTATATGACAAGATTTTCCGTTATACATAATTCTCCAAGCACTTTCTATTGCCTCTTGACCATTGCAATATTTGCATATAGGTGCCAAAATTTTGGGCTAAGATGCAATTTCTTCAAGAAATTTCGGAGCAATTCAGCTTCTTCACCAGCCTAGTCTAAGGCTATAAACTCAGCCTCCATTGCAGAGCGGTAATGCATGTTTGTTTGGATGATTTCAATGACACCGCTCCTCCACTAATTGTAAAACTATATCCACTTATGGATTTAGTTTAGGTTGATCCGGTGATCCAATTTGCATCAATATACCTCTCAATAACCACATGATACTGATTATAGTGCAATGCATAGTCATGGATATATTTTAAATATACGTAAACTCATTTTATTGTCATGACAGTTCAATGCTAACTTCCTTATGTCGTAGACTAATACGTCTCGACTTTCAATTGCATATCAGATTATTGACTACACTTAATATAGCAATAGTATATTATAAAAATAGCCGGAATGATTGGCATCAGTTATGGCCACAACCTTTTAATATAAAACATATTTTGCAATCACTCCGCCATTTTCAAGCATTTGTATGATATTTATTCATACTGTCTAGATGATATGCAAATTATAGCACGTTTATTCATGAAATAAATCTAACTTGCGATGGATTTTGGTCATGTTCATCGGTTGGTTCACCTCATTATAGACCAACGTGGTAATACATTCGTTCATGAACGATCATGTCTATAAACGTATAAACACATCTTTCATGAATAGTCACAACCTTCACCCTTTCATAAAAGAGCTAAACATTATAAATGTTCAAGAAAGAATACATCCATTCTGGAAAGACACGTAAACAACTTTCGAATTTGTAGTTTCATCACTAGTCATCACTAAGACTAAATAAGTAATGAATTCACCGACTACCATATCAATATCCATTAAGGATTCGTGGGGTTCGAAGAATCATATAATCTAGTTCTTCTAAATAATATAGACATCACGTCTAACATTAGCTTTTGTTATGCATAAATTAAAGACCCCCACATTTCACATGTTTCATGTGCCTTTTTCTATCAACATATCATCCATATATAAACAAACAATGACTATATGATTTAGAGTATTCTTAATGTAAATACATTTGTCACACTCATTGATCTTGAAATTATTTGATAACATTGTTTCGTCAAATTTCGCATGCCATTGTTTTGGTACTTGTTTTAGTCCGTAAAGTGATTTAACAAGTCGAAATGCCTTCTTTTCTTTTTTTGGAACTACAAACCCTTCAGGTTGTTCCATATAAATTTCTTCCTCCAAATCTCCATTTAAGACGGCTGTCTTCACATCCATCTTATGGATTTGAAGGCCATACATGGCGGCTAACGCTATTAACACCCGGATAGATGTAATCCTTGTCGCCGGCGAGTATATATGTGTCAAAGTAATCAAGACCTTCTCGTTGTCTAAACTCATATACAACTAATCTTGCCTTATAATTGTCAATAATACCATCAACTTTCATTTTCCTTTTAAAAATCCACTTAGAACCCAAAGGTTATTTCCTAGAGGAAGATCAACCAATTCCCAAGTATGATTACTTAATATGGATTCTATCTCACTATTGACTGCCTCTTTCCAATACTGTGCTTCCGAGGAAGACATTGCTTCTTTGAACGTTTGAGGCTCATTTTCCTTTGCTTATTCCTGAGATCGCTTAGATATTTTACTAGACGTCTCATATTCCTTTTTATTCGAATAAATATTCTCAAGAATTCAACACTATCTGATTCGATTACCGTATTAATATGAATGTCGGAATTTTCTGATTTATAAATTAGAAAACGATATGTCTTATTATTTGTTGCATATCTTATGAAAACGCAATCAACGATTTTCGATCTAATTTTTATCCTTTTGGGTTTAGGAACTTGCACTTAACTCAAATACCCCAGCACTTAGAAATATTTCAAGTTGGGCTTTCTTTCTTTCCATTTTTCATATAAAATAGATTGTGTTTTGCTATGGAGAACTCGAATGAGTATTCGGTTAGCTGCAATAATAGTTTCCTCACAAGTTTTGGAGTGAACCAGAACTTATCAACAAAGCATTCATCTTTCTTTCCATAATTTCATTAGATTGTGGTGACTCAGGGGCTATTGTTAGATGAATAATGCCATATTTCAAACATATTTCTTCGAAAGAAGATTCACATTAACCGCCCCTATTACGTTGTAGAGCCAACCACATGAACTGTTGTTTGTATCACGACAGAGCCAGAATTAATAAACGATGAAGTTTTTAATCTTCAAACCGAATAATATCTGACCCAACTAGATTTAGTAAGCGGTGGAATTTTTAATCTTCAAACCGAGTAATAAATTGGAGTAGAAAATCACTAAGATTTTAATCTCCAAAACGAGTATAAAGTCACTTAGACTTTAATTTTCAACAAATGAGTAGAAAGTCACGAAGACTTTAATCTCAACGAATGAATAAAAAATCACACAGATTTTGATCTCGAAACAGGAGTAGAAAATCACGAAAATTTTATTCTCCATAACGGGTATAATAAATCATGAGAATTTTAATTCTCTTTCCAAATGGTTTTCTAACTAAACCATTACAACCCCTTAACATTTCAACAGTTTGATATATTGTTCTTATCAAACTAACATATGTATATCTGTATTCACTCCAAAATAATATACATATAAAATAGTATCTTTATGATCCAAAAATAATTTTCAAGTAAAAATGTAAGTTTAATTCATATCTTACAACCTTGAAAATTATCACTCACATAATTATATGTGCTACCAAATTATATACCAATTAATTAATTTTATAGCATGCAAAAAAAATATACTTTGAGATCAATCTACCCTAACATTTATTGAAACTAAATTTAAGAAATCACATTGGGCAGATTTAAAGAATTAGTTGAGTAAAGAAGTAGAACCCATTTTTGCCAGTTTCTTCTTTGCCAAAACGCAATACAACTCTACTTAGCCACTGTTGTACGGCAATTCCGCAACAAAAAGATTCTCTGCCTCCAAATACCCTTTCGGTTTCAAGACCTCTTTAGGCTTGTTTCTTTAATTTCACATCAGAATGAATATACTAGAATTCATGTGAATGACCCAATGACACCATTTAATTAATGGTTGACACTTGGCAGTATCTACGATTCCAATTTCTATTTTCTAAGAATTGAACTTTTCAATCTTACTTTTCTCAACAGGAGTACCATTATAGGACCAAGTTTTGTATACAGAAATTGTTGTCGATTTGAACTTTGTCGATTTAAATCCAAACTCAACAAATTTAAATTGTCGGACACCCCAAAACAAGCCACCACAATGATGACCAATAATTCTTCTAAATCAGTGATGAAATATTTCAACAGACGATCATTTTTTTTCCCTTCCTTTTCTTTTTCCGTGACTGTTTCCGCAAGAAGTGGTATTGTGTCCAAACAATTTTCCACCCACAAATTCGATTTTTCTTGAAACTAATATCAACAAGCAGCCTCTAGTAATATCTGCTTGTAGTGACATTTCCTGAAATGACATCAATTGCCATATATCCCATCGAAATCCAAGTTGGTGAAACCAAACTTCTCTACAACTTTTACGAGTTCAGAAATCATTTGTGGTTTTTTTTAACAAGCATGACGAAAATGTGTGTTTAAAAAAAAGAGTGACATTTTTATATATAACGCTCTTTTAAAGGGCGTTATATATATATATATATATATATATATATATATATATATATATAACGTCACTGTAAACCGCGCTATACATGGCTGATAAGACAGTTATGCATAGCGTGGTATATAACCGCGCTATATATGTATAGCGCAGTTATATACCGTGCTATATATAGATAAATAAACGGTCCTTCTCCTTCTTCCCCACATTCGAACCAGACGACTCCCTCCCCCCTCAAAATTCTGAATCAACCCTCCCCCTCCCCCCCTCCCCCCCCCCAAAATTTCTTCTAAAATAATTGTAGTGGACCCCATCCGTCACACAAAAAGATAAGATTGTAGGTCCCACATCCTAGCCAAGCCTTCTATTGTTGTGGTTTCCTCGTTTCGGACTCAAATTTTCAATTCATCGACTTTCCGAAAAAATATAAATCGAGGTATTCCGATTTAGTTTATGTCGAAACTCGTATAATAATGCATATTAGTTGTTTTGAATGTGTTTTCATGTTGTTTTGTATTTTTTTTCCAATTAAACTAGTATGTTATTTTTATCCGGACTAAGATATTAGTGTTTTGTGTTTGTTTTGTGATTAAAATGTATTTGTTGTTTTTATCTAGTTTAGATTATTTATTTGCTTAAAAACTAGTGCCCTTTTACCGTAGTAAAATGTAGAGCCTTTTAGCGTAGAATCCCTGTAGTTTAAGTATCTTTTATACTGATAGATCAAACACAAACTCTGTCCAATTTATAAAAATTCATTATTTAATTTATAAAACAAACATACAAAATTATAAAAATATTAAAATTGACACACATAAGAATTCAGGATAGCTTGGTGCTACTGGGCCTCAAATATCGAGTCTGGAACCCATAAGTATATACTCTGTCTAATTAAATATGATAAAAATTAATTATTTAATTTACAAAACAAACATACAAAATTATGAAAATATTAAAATTGACACACATAAGAATACAGGATAACTTGGTACTAGTGGTCTCAAATATCGAGTCTGAAACCCATAGGTATATACTCTGTCCAATTAAATATTATATAATTATAAAAAATAATTATTTAATTTACAGATCAAACATAAAAAATTATGAAAATAATAAAATTAACACATACAAGAATTCAGGATAGCTTGGTGCTACTGGGCATCAAATATCGAGCCTGGAACCCATAGATATATACTCTGTCCAATTAAATATTGTATAATTATAAAAAATAATTATTTAATTTACAGATCAAACATACAATTAATGTTGTTTAATTTACAGTAGACGACATGGACGTGCCGTCTATGCATCCGGACCTGTCTCCGTATTAGTGTTACAGCGCGATCATAGGTCTGCCTACGTATGGGAGGGAGAGTTACTAGTCCAGACTCTCCGCGCCAGGAGAGTGGACGACATGTGGGATTTTATGAAGGATAAAGATCTCCATCCCCGTGTAGTCCAGCGCCTGCGGGATACGGGCTTCTACAGGATTTTGGAGATCGCGCGGCTGCAACTCGACTGGTCTTTGATCACGACCCTGATAGAGCGGTGGCGACCGGAGACGCACACTTTCCACCTGCCCATTGGCGAGGCCACCATCACGCTGCAGGACGTGGAGGTTTTATATGGGATACCTGTTGATGGACTGCCTGTTGCACTGCCTCAGGCCATGAGAGAGATGACGCGTGGGCAGTATTTGGACATGCTGCAGCAGCTCACTGGTTTCAGGCCACAGGATGAGACTGCACACTCAGGGGCCAGTCGCATGAGTTTGACAGCTATTCGACACTATTTGGAGATATTGCACCCCGACATCACCGGGGAGACAAATGATCTGCATATTCACCGGTATACGAGGTTGCTGTTGCTCCTTTTGTTTGAAGAGGTCTTGTTGCCGAACACTTCGGGGAACCTAGTTAGCTTGTGATTTTTTCATCATCTTCAGCTGCTAGATGATTTACCCCAGTACAGCTGGGGTGTTGCTGTTCTCACCTACTTGTACAGGCATCTGTGCCGGGCGAGCATGGGCACCCAGCATGACGTATGTGGATTTTTACCGCTTCTACAGGTGACAACATATTCGAATACTCTGTTCATTCCTTCCAATTCTATCTAGTCAAAATTTATCTTAAACGTTTACGTCAACTTTATATGTTAGGTTTTGGCCTGGGAGCGGTTCCTGCAGTTGCAGCCACCTCTACCACCATTACCTCCGGATGTACCACCTCTATTTCTCCCTCTAACTAGGAGGTGGGTTCTCCGGCATGGATATGTATGAGATTACGAGGCTCGGCATAATCTCCCCTTTGCAGGGATGTGTTGGATATGCTGGAGGGCGCACAGGTAAATGTGTACCTAAACTTACTTGGTATAGCTTCACATGTGTTGCGCATACTCACATTTTCTGTTGTTATTTGATAGTTCATCTGGATGCCATACAACAACGACTTGATAGGTGACCTGCCCGATTATTGCTCGGCCGACCGACTGATTTGGAGCATTTTGGTCCCGCTGATGTACCTCGATATTGTGGAGCATCATGCCACAGAGCGGGTACTTCGCCAGTTTGGCCGTCCGCAGTATATACCGAGGGGGCCTACATGGGAGGCCACACATTATCAGCGGGATGATCGTTCTAGGGCGGACGACGCATATGTAGCATGGCTAGAGGCGCAGGTCCATACTTGGGACCGGCGAGCTGACCTGATTCCACCCTCCCCCCCCCTCACAGATCCAGACGGAGACTATTCAGCTCTATATGCCCTGGTACCGCCGCGTTACCCGACTTTTTGTTGGGAATTCCATTCATCAAGCTGGCGATCGGTACATTCCATATGCCGGGCGGCACGAGGCCCTGGTATGTTTTTTGTTATTATTAAATATATAACTGTAACTTAGTGTTCTGTAGTTTATATTTTATACGTTGTGTAGGCTATTGGCTTACATATAGTCTACCAAATGGGACTGTATATGCAGCAGCATGCCGGCGAGGGAGCGGCCGCTTTGCACGATTACGGCCGGCAGGTTGCAGAGGTGGCTGCCCGGACACTGCAACAAGCTCGAGAGGATCAGCGCTTGGGACATGACCCTGCTTATGTGGCGCCAGAGCAGTACCACCGAGGTAGGGGTTTCGCATGAGGTAGGGGTTTCCTACGAGGCAGAGGTGCCCCTCGAGGTGGGGGTGCCCCACGAGGCAGAGCTGCCGCACGGGGTCGTGGTGGGCGGCGAGGATGTGGTCCCCAGCAAGGGGGCGTTGAGGCCCCTGTTGATGATATTGATGCTGATTTGCTGGGTGACCTACATGAGCCAGACGAGTATTCCACCAGCATGCCGTCATATAGCCTTGGGATGCATCTCATTCTAGGGACTTCGCAGGTGACCCCGTCAGGTCCATTATTGATCACGGGCACGGACCTTACCGGAGAGGATTGGGAAGCATACTTCCCAGGCTCATCGACCGCTGCTGAGGATCGGCCGGCCCAAGATTTGGATAGTGGGCGCCGACTGAGTTATGGCTCATCATCACAGGCATAAGTATGTTTTTATTAGTATTAAATTTAAATTTATTTTTTTTCCTCATTTATTTTCCATAACTTTATTAATTTTCTTATTAAGGCTTCATCCCCGCCCATCACGAAGGCCCATTTGTGCGATGCTGACATGGATACGACGGATGATTATATTCAGGAGCCCGACGAGACCATGGTAAGACAATTTAAATTGTTGTGACTTAATATATACTTTTCTATACTGAGCTGACTTATTCTTCTGTAGGTTTCTACTGGACCGAAGACCCCTTCTACCGATCCTGCCAGCACCACTGATAATCATACTGCAGCGCATCCTGCTATAAAGAGGCGCCGTGATGAGGGTGATCTTGATAGCGTAGCTGGGCGGGATGGGATGCGCCTCAAACCAGCGGTTGCATTGAAGCACACAGGCTGTGGGACACATTGATTCTTTTTTTTTTCTATTTTATGTAAATATTAATTTATGTAAATAATAACAATAATTTTTTATGTTTACATAATATGCGCATTATGTTTTTATTTTTCCGTTCCTTCTTTATTTTAATACTTCAACACAAACACAAAAACATAGCAACTTAACATAATTTAAATTCAGTACAACTAATAAAAATACATGACACGGGAAACATAAAGATAAAGTAGCACACTCAACACATACATGTCATTGTTTAGTCACTGCCGCCCATTATTCTCTGTTCCAACCACTTAAATTTCTCTTCCATTTTATTTTTTTCTAATTCTGCCTCTTTCAGTTTCTCCTTCACTCGTTTATATTCTTTTTTATATTCACACTGTTTTAAGGTCAAATCATGAAGATACTGCAAAGATCGTTTGTAGCATTCCTGCTTACAGGGTTCATCAATCCATACCTCAAAATTGAAAAAAGTTTCGTCGGGAACCCTATAAAACTTATTCACATACATCCAGTAGTGGCGTCCAACTTCACCATCATCCCAACAGTCATTCATCATACATTGTTTGCCACACTGGCACCTTGGTACATAAAGGCGTTCAGACATTTGTTAAAGCGTAAAAAATAAACCTTGCTTTTATGGAAAGTTTTGCTATTGGTTATTGTTAAGCGCAAAAAATAACTAGAATGCGCCTGTTATTTATAGGCAAGGCAACACACATAACGTAG
Organism: Nicotiana tomentosiformis; assembly: GCF_000390325.3. NCBI lineage: Eukaryota > Viridiplantae > Streptophyta > Magnoliopsida > Solanales > Solanaceae > Nicotiana > Nicotiana tomentosiformis. The sequence goes on from NC_090813.1 coordinate 179,079,948, forward strand.
TATTTAACCGCACTATATATATTCACATAACGTAGTATTTAACCGCGCTATGCTTTACGTGTTAAAGATTCTTTCGGATACAAAACAATTTTTTCTCAGACGGGCAACTTTTCAGTTCGATAAGACAATACACATAACGTAGTATTTAACCGCGCTATATATATTCACATAACATAGTATTTAACCGCGCTATGTGTATTTACATATTTATCAAAACTTTACCTTTAACTCAATTATTTTTGAACTATATTTATCAACTATATTTATCAAATATATTCACATATTTTTCCGTTTTTAATCCAATACTATTTTTGATTACATGAATGGGAGGGAGAAATGCATTAATTTACTCAACTGGAAAATGTTAAATATCAATAAGATTTAACAACAATGGAAACATAATTTTATTTGATACATCTTGCAACATAAATAAAATAGCTACTTATTACAACATAAACTCATTGATAGTTGGTCATATTAGAAGAACACCCACCACGAGCTTGATTACCACCGCTACCCAAACCAGCCGAAGGACATTTTCGACGGTCGTGTCCTGTTTGCGAGCATATACCATATTTGCGCGCATAAACAGTATCGCTAACATCCATTTGGTTCCGTATACGCTTTCTCTTCTGCACCTATATTCGACGCAAATAGTCCTTGTTACACACCATTTTAAATGGTTCCGGCAGCCAATAATGCTCAGCACCCACTGGCTGCAACTGTCCACTATAGGTGTTTAAGTAAGCAGCAACACTATATTATTTATCAACGTAGTTGGTTGGACCTAAACCTGTATGTTGAAAGCACCTGATGGCATGTGAGCACGGCATGTGGTAGATGGACCATTTCCCACAAGAGCATAACCTTCTAGATTCATTTATGGTATGTACATTATTCTCCCAATTTTAGTGGATAGCGGTGCGAACTTCAAAAACATTTATGTCGTGATCATACTGCAAAAATGAATGCCAATGTGCTCGCCGCCTGCATTTCTCAAATCTCTTCATCAGCAGTGGCATAAATTTAACACCCCTTTCCATCAATGGCGTTGCAGCTGCAAGCCTGCAATCCTTTCAACAAACCTCTCCGCCATCTGCTTGAACGACATCCGCACCATGGCAGTGACATGCAATCCTCTTGCCGACTTCAATAACCTATTGAAAGACTCTAACACGTTTGTAGTCAGAATTCCCCATCTTCTTCCACCATCCGCATGCAAAGTCCACTTGTGAAGCTCATGTCGCATCAACCAATGATAGGCTCTCTCGTCTTCCTGCCTCATAGATTCCATGTGCCTCCGAAATTTATGCACTTGGTGCTCTGTTGCTGCTATCCACATCAAATCATGCAGATCCTTGTTGGGATGTGTCTTCTGAAAATTGGCCTTAAAGTGCCTCACACAGTAACGGTAGTTGGCATAAGGTTCTTGCCATGCAGGCAAGTTCTCTACAGAACTTAAGATACCACCATGCCGATCAGATATTAGACAAATGCCGGAATGCTGTTTGGCAACGTGCTCTTTCAAATGGTTCAAAAACAACGTCCACGTCTCTTGGCTTTCATTGGTACAAATAGCAAAAGCTAGAGGAAATATTTGTCCATTAGCATCTACTGCAATGACTATCAACAGCTTGATATTATACTTTCCATAGACATGAGTGTCGTCTATGGATATTACCGGCCCACAATATGAAAAACCATCAATTGCTGGTTATGCCCAGAACACATAATTGAATATATATTCTGATTTTCCCGGACTCCGCTCAAGCTTCCATTCAACAATTGTCTCGGGGTTAAAGTGTTGCAGTGCGGCCATGTACTTGGGTAGAGCTGCAAATGACTTACCCCAGTTACCATAAAAAATTTCAAACGCACGTTTGCCCCGAGAGAAATGCCTTTCTTTTGGTAATGGTATGGCCATATTCCTGGTGGACTGATGTAATGCACTGTTTAATTTTATACCTTATGGACGCTTCAAGGTGTGGAATAAGGACAAGAGAAATCAAGTCAATATCCAAGTTGTAGTGATTCCCATTGAATGTGTCCATTTCACATCTGTGCTCTTCAAAAATACTAACCCAATCCAAATCGTAAAAATCCCCTCAAAAATCGCCCAAAATCGAGCTATCTAGCTCAAAATGTGATAAAATAATCAAACCCTCTATATATAAAGCTTCTGCCCGGGGGTTCCGCATTTGCGGACCCAAACACGCCCCTACGAGCTCGTATTTGCGAGCAAATGCTCACATCTGCAATATTAACTTACCCCGTATTATGCACCGGAACTCGCATCTACGGCAGTGCAGAAGGACAAAAACATCTGCAGAATCGGACACTCACCCTGAGCCTCAAACCTGCATCTGCGATCCACCATCCGCAGATATGACCCCGCACCTATGGTCCCCTACCCGTAGAAGTGGAAGACCTGACCATGCAAAATCTCGCAGAAGTGACACAAAATCACGCAGAAGCGAATTCGCATCTGTGCTCCAACATGCGCAAATGTGAAACACCAGAACCAAGTCTGCCTAACAATATGGAAATGATCTGAAACTCGTCCGAAGTTCATCAGGGCTCCTCGGGACCCCGTCCGAACATACCAACAAGTCCCAAATCATAATACGAACTCACTCGAGGCCTCAAATCACGTATAATAACATTAAAATTACGAATTGCATCTTAAATCAAACTTAAATGAACTTTGAACTTTGAACTTCCAAAACTCGTGTCAAACCATATTAAACCAACTTGAAATGACCTCAAATTTTGCATGCAAGTCCCAAATTTCATAACAAAACTATATCAACTCCCAGAAATACAACCCAAACCCGATATCAACAAAGTCAACTCCCGGTCAAACCTCTCAACCTTCCAAACCGTCAACTTTCCAAATTTCGCCAAAAAGTATCAAATCAACCTACGGACCTTCAAATCCAAATCCGGACATACGCCTAAGTCCAAAATCACCATACGAAACTATTGAAATCATCAAAACACCATTCCGGTGTCAAACCGGTCATACACACAAGTCATAATGCATAATATGAAACTATTCAAGACCTTAAACCACCGAACGAAATGGTAAAGGTTAAAGCGACTGAATGAGTCGTTACAATACTGTAGTCGACTAAATTTTTAGCAGACATACAATTCACTCCTCTTGTATTTTCATGCTTGATGCTCTGTAATAAGGCTTGAGGCAGGTTACATCTTACCCCCGACTAACCTAGCATTCATTTTTCTGTATATACACGAACATCTGTTACTTCACATACAATGCTGTTATAATTCTAAGAAAATTTTAGAGTCGAACATACATCAAAGCAAAACCACCAATTTCCAAGAAAATTTTATAGTCGAACACTTGAGTACTTATGATATCCTCGAAAATAGGTAAGTTACACTACTAGTGGCCAGTGGCGAAGGTAGGATTTTCACGAATGGGGTTAAAAAAAATTAAAAAAATTGTAGCTAGTGGGAATTGAAACTATGAATCTTACAAAGATTTTGAATCCCTTGACCACTAAGCTACACTTTTGAGTTGTGTTAAGGGGATTCAAAACTTAATATATAGAGGTAAAAATAGATTTTATCTTATATATATACAGTGTAATTTTTCGACGAATGGGTTTGGGTAAACCCCTTCCGCCCCCTAAATCCGCCCCTGCTAGTGGCAAGTGTCAACTACTCCTATATTAACAAAGGAACGAATAAATTTGTTTAAGATAAATCTTGAAATCCTACTATCGTGAGAACTTATTTTAGATAGATTCAGGGACAGATGTAGTACAATTATCTGAATTTAATATTTTTAATGGGGAGCATAAATTTATATATAAAATTTACTAAAATTACAATAAATATTAGATATGAACTCATAATTTCAAAAATTCAATGAGTTCCATGCTAAAAATCATAAAGGTTAAACCAATAAAGTTTAAATTCTGGATCGTCTTTTATATTTTACTTGTTTTTAATTTATTCGTGAAACACCTATATGAGTTGCCATGGAGGATTTAGCACAAGTGATTTCAATTTATTGTAATAATTTAGTTTGTAAGTGAGTCTTAATCTAGAGTTGTGGTAGCGCATTTAAAGAGTTATGTTTTGTTCTAACTTAAAATTTATTTTGTAATTTTTCTAATACTATCATTTATTTTATGTATGCATATCTTTTTTATTTTTTACACACATATAAATCAAATCAAATTCGTGTCTTTGCCACTGAGCTGATGGTAACTATGAAAAGGCATGGTTTCATTATATCAACGATTGATTTTATACCAACATGTAAATGATTGTGTAATTGCTGCCAAGGGATGTACAAAGTAATTCACGCTAAATCAATAATCTGACAACTCGAAAAGACTAATAATTTTAGTTTGATTTGATCGGGTATAAAGAAAAAACTTAACCATAATTGATTTAGTTTGTATTAACTAAAAAATAAAATCAAGACCAAATCAAATCAAATCATATATAATTTTTTTAAAAATAATTTAATTTGTAATTTTTTAAAAAAAATTTCTTAATTTTTGCCTTTTAGCATTTTTTTAAATGGCCCAATCGATCTTCGAGCTCGACTTCACCCGATCATAAATATTTCGACCCTGGCCTAGTCAGGGGGTTTGGAAGCTCGATCAAATATCGAGCTCGGTTTTACCCATATACAGCTTCAGACAAGGTAATGAAGTGGCACATATTTTGGCTAGGGAAGCACTGATGCAGTCCAACATAAATAAACTATGCCTCTTAGCAGCACCTCCACAACCGGCGATGGAAAAGTATCAAAGGAACCTGGAGGGTTTTTCTTGTGTAAAATATATTTCGCTTGATGTATGCACTAGATTGGCTGCTCTAGGTAATGTTGATGCCATAGAAGGCAATAGTTCGTACATAGGTGCCAACAATGGCAGTTTGGTTTGTAATATCCCAAGACTTGATGACTAGTTATTAATATATTATCCTTATTGCTCAGAAAAAGCAAAAAAAAACAATTGCAAAGTCTTGTTGAACATTCCTGTTATGTTTTCCTTTTTCCAGAAGAGCAACAGGTTAAACAAATGGTCTCTTTATACTAACTTGAATCAGAATAATAAACACCCGAGACACAAGAAACCTTAAAGCTTAAACCATGGAAAATAACAATAAAAATACATGAATGGTTATATATTGAGCTATAATTGTTGTATCTTACTAAGGCAAAAAAAATATTTGAAGCACTGATTACATGTTTTGTGTTGTGGAGATCTTATTGGAAAAGAAAATAAAAAAACCCGAGAAGATCGAAAAAATAAAAAATAAAAAAAAATCAACTTTAGTTGATTCGGTTTGATTTATAAGTTTAGCAAACCGATACGATTAATTCGATTTGCAAAATGAAAAGGCCAAACAAAATCGACCTATGCACATCCCTCATTGGTGCTAACATATATTGTGCTCGAGAAAATCATAATTGATTTGTTGAAAGCATGTGAAGTTGTGGGGTTTGAGAAAATGAGATAAAGATCATTGAAAGGGATGTCTAATAACTACCAAACCTTCTTCTTATACACCGTTGGTGTCAATTGTCAACTATTACGATAATTATGAATATTGGTAAATTTGGACCAACCGTGCATATAGAAACAAAAATCACTTATGTCCAACTTCTCCTATAAAACATCAATATGGTTGATTCAATTATGAGGAAGCAAATTAGACTAGTCCCTACATCTAAAAAAAAAAATAAGCTACTTGTATACTGTCGAAATCGAGTATATCCAATGTCGTTGGCAGGGAAGTTGCCTCGAGGGTAACCTCATAATAGATCGGGCTCGAGCTCGAATATAAAACATCAAGCCTGGAGATCGAAGTGTTCATTGAGATCGAGGCCAGCAACAATCGAGATCAAGCATGACTGACGTCGAGTAAAGTGTAATAACGGAATGGCGAGATATCAGTAACCGGTCGAAGATCACGACGGAAATCCCAGAACAGATCAAATCAAAGCGGTTATTAGTGCCAATCATGGGATCTACTTCCGTTATTATAGTTGTACCTTATTTAGGATTCCTCTATTATATAAAGAGGGATCTCATTCACTTGTAAGCAGAATAATCATTATTCACTGATAAGAATATACATATACGTTGTTTTCTTTGTTTTACTTACTGTTCATCACTGTTCATCGTTGTTTGTTCCCTCCTCTATTGTTCTTATTAACTAACCTCGAGACTATCTCGAATCGAGGTCGAGGCATTGTTTGCAGATCGGTTTGATTTATTTTATTGTCCAATTTATCTATTTAATTCGTTGTTTATCAATTGATACTGGGTTAACTCACATATCCTTAAAACCACAATATAAGTTTAATTGTTACTCAATTTTTAGGGTAAACAGTTTGGCGCCCACCGTGGGGCTAAGGATAATAGTGATTATTCAGTATTGATTATGGTAAAACACATTATTTTACGCTTGTTCTTGTCAAGTATCTTTGCTTTCAGGTTAAAACATGTCAAACTCACAAAATGCATCCACACACGGTGACAATGGCCTCGGATTCCACTGTGAAAACGAAAATGTGATTGCTCCAGGAGTCGAGGTGCCACAGGCTAATCTCGGGGGAGCACCGGTTGCCAATCCAGTCAATGTCAGTTAGCACGTTGCTCTAAATGCGGACCTAGGCACAGATCTCGATGGGAGTGTACGCAGAGAAGGCCGATCTAATGACCAAGGAACACAGGGCAGAGGAGACGAAGGAATCAGTCTCCAAGTGATATTCGGGATGCTTCAGGCTCAGCAAGCCGCTATTGCTTAGTTACAAAATCAACATAGAGCTCCGAATAGGGTCGAGCCAAAAATTACTCATCGTACCGAGCCAGTACCGGAAAGGTCGAATGGTAACGAATCGGGGACTGATCCTGCGGTAATGAAAATGCTTGAGGAACTCACCAAAAGAATTAAATCAGGGGAGAAGAGAATCGAAGTGAACGATAAAAAAATAGAGACATACAACTCTCGAGTTGATCAGATACCGGGGGCACCGCCAATTTTGAAAGGGATGGATTCGAAGAAGTTTGTACAAAAGTCGTTTCCTCCAAGTGCGGCTCCAAAGCCTATTCCAAAGAAGTTTCGTATGCGAGACATACCCAAATATAATGGGACCACCGATCCCAATGAGCATGTTACTTCATATACATGCGCCATCAACGGTAACGATTTAGAAGATCATGAAATCGAATTTGTGTTGTTGAAAAAATCCGGAGAGACTCTTTCGAAGGGAGCAATGATTTGGTATCACAACCTGCCACCAAACTCCATCGACTCATTTGCCATGTTAGCAGATTCTTTCGTAAAGGCACATGCCATGGCCATAAAGGTTGCAACGAGGAAATCGGACCTTTTCAAGGTAAGACAAAGGGATAATGAAATGCTGAGGGAGTTCGTGTCCCGATTTCAAATGGAACGCATGGAGTTGCCACCGGTCATAGATGATTGGGCCGTTCAAGCTTTCACCCAAGGGTTGAACGAGCGGAGTTCGATAGCATCACGTCAGTTGAAACAAAATTTGATCGAGTATCCAACTGTAACTTGGGCAGATGTGCACAATCGATATCAATCGAAGATCAGGGTCGAGGACGACCAATTAGGAGCCCCTTCCGGTTCAGTACATCCAAACAGGTCGGCAATTAAAAACCAGAGGGACGTCGACAGGGAGCCAAGATCAAACAGAGGCCGATATCAACCATATACCACAGATCGAAGGAACAATGGTTCAGGACGCAATTCCGCCCGGAACGATCGAAGAAGTGATCGAGGACAGAATTCTCGGGGACTTGTGAGCAAAAGTGGTTTTGACAAGTATGCCGATCCCACAGAGGCACCTCGGTTATCAAAATATAACTTTAGCATCGATGCATCGGGCATTGTATCGGCAATCGGAAGGATCAAAGATACTAGGTGGCCCAGACCCATACAAACCGATCCTTCCCAAAGAAACCCAAATTTGATATGCAATATCATGGCACGCATGGTCACAAGACCGAGGATTGCAGGCAATTAAGGGAGGAGGTAGCCCGTCTATTCAATGAGGGCCACCTTCGAGAGTTCCTCAGTGATCGAGCCAAGAATCATTTTAGAGAAAGGGACGCCAACAGGAAAAATGAACAGGAGGAACCCCAACATGTCATTCATATGATCGTCGGTGGGGTCGACATTCCACATGGACCCATATTCAAACGCACTAAGGTATCAATTACTAGGGAAAAACGAACCCGAGATTATGTGCCCGAAGGCACTTTATCATTCAACGACAAAGAAGCATAAGGAATTTCTCATCCCCACAACGACGCTCTGGTAATTTCTATCTTATTAAATAAATTCAGGTTAAGCATGTTTAAGTAGATCCAGGTAGCTCGGCGAATATCATCCGATCGAGGGTCGTGGAGTAGCTCGGCCTACAAAATCAAATCGTGCCCGCAGCTCGAGTCTTAAATGACTTCAATATGGCCAGTGAAACAACTAAAGGGAAGATTATTCTACCGGTGAACGTGGCTGGAACTATTCAAGATACCAAGTTCCACGTAATCGAGGGTGAAATGAGGTATAATGCCCTGCTTGGAAGGCCTTGGATCCACAATATGAGGGAAGTCCCTTCGACTCTCCACCAAATGATGAAATTCCCGACGTTGGTCGGTGTAAAAATAGTATACGGGGAGCAACATGCTGCAAAGGAAATGTTTGCGATCGATAAGGTAACGCCGATATCGACACAATCAACCTCGGAAAGGTCGAGCATCAAAGGTAAACAGGAAGTCAAATAGCAATCACAGCCATCAGCCTCGACCGAATTGGGGAAGCAGGAGATAGAAGAAGAAGAGGAGGATTTTCTAACCCCTCGAACTTTTATTGTTCTTGAAGATTCGGACGCTGCCTAATCAACGGTCGAAGAGCTGGAATAGGTTATATTGATCGAGTGCCTGCCCGAGCGAAAGGTATACCTGAGAACGGGATTAACCTCCGAACTCAGGAAAAAGCTTATTCAATTTCTTATTGATAACATAGATTATTTTGCTTGGTCCCATTTAGACATGACAGGGATCCCACCGGAGATAATGATGCATCGGCTAAGCCTGGACCCTAGGTTCAAACCGGTGAAGCAAAAGAGAAGACCCCAGTCCGAGGTAAAGCACGCATTCATAAAGGACGAGGTAACTAAACTTCTCAAAATATGGTCCATTCAGGTGGTGAAATATCCCGAATGGTTAGCCAATGTAATTGTAGTCCCTAAAAAGGGGAACAAACTTAGAATGTGTGTAGATTATAAGGATTTAAATAAAGCGTGCCCCAAAGATTCTTTTCCACTGCCTAATATCAATTGCATAATCGATGCCACGATTGACCACGAGATCCTTACTTTTCTCGATGCCTCTTCCGGGCACAATCAAATCCAAATAAACCTAGAAGACCAAGAAAAGACTTCATTTATCACAAAGTATGGAACATATTGTTATAATGTAATACCCTTCGGGCTAAAAAATGCAGGAGCTACTTACCAACGCCTAGTAAATAAAATGTTCAAAGAACAAATACGTAAATCAATAGAAGTTTATATTGATGACATGCTAGTTAAGTCCATGAGCGCAGAGGACCATTTGGCTCATTTGCAGGAAACGTTCGAGATTTTAAGGAAATACAACATGAAGCTCAACCCCGAGAAATGTGCTTTCGGGGTCAGTTCGGGCAAGTTCGTTGGCTTCATGGTATCGAATCGGGGGATCGAGATTTACCCCGATAAAATCAAGGCCATCGAAGACATCACCATCGTGGACAGTATAAAAGTCGTGCAGAGGCTAACTAGACAGATAGCTACCTTAGGCCGATTCATTTCGAGGTCGTCAGATCAAAGCCACAGATTTTTCTCTCTACTCAAAAAGAAGAACGATTTCGCCTAGATCCCGGAATGCCAACAAGCATTGGAGGAATTGAAGCGATACCTATCGAGCCCACCACTGCTTCTCACTCCAAAGGCAGATGATAAACTTTACTTGTACTTGGCAGTATCGAAAATCGCGATAAGTGGTGTCCTAGTTCGAGAAGAGCAAGGTATGGAATTTTCCGTTTATTATGTAAGTCGAACCTTAGGAGAAGCAGAAACTAGATATCCACACTTAGAGAAATTAGCTCTTGCACTGATAAGCAACTCTAGAAAGTTAAGACCATACTTTCAATGTCACCCCATATGCGTATTAACCACTTACCCACTTCGTAATATTTTGCACAAACCCGTACTATCGGGCCGATTCTCCAAATGGGCCGTCGAACTCAGTGGGTAAGATATCGAATATCAACCCCGGACGCCCATCAAGTCTCAAATTTTAGCGGACTTCGTGGCCGATTTCACGCCAACCCTTGTACCCGAAGTTGAAAAGGAACTCTTGTTAAAATCGGGTACATCATCGGGGGTATGGACCCTTTTCACAGACGGTGCTTCGAATGTGAAGGGGTCCGGGCTAGGCATCGTTTTGAAGCCGCCCACGGGTAGCACTATTAGGCAATCTATCAAAACTTCTAGGTTGACTAATAATGAGGCCGAGTACGAGGCCATGATTGAAGGTCTCGAGCTAGCTAAAAGCTTGGGAGCAGAAGTCATTGATGCCAAGTGTGACTCTTAATTGGTGGTGAACCAAGTAAACAAAACCTTCGAAGTTCGAGAGGATAGAATGCAATGGTATTTGGACAAGCTGCAGGTAACCTTGCACCGTTTCAAGGAATGGACTTTACAGCATGTACCTCGAGAACAAAACAGTGAGGCCGATGCACTTGCAAATTTGGGGTCATCGGTCGAGGAAGATGAGATCATCTCGGGGACTGTCGTTCAACTCTCGAGATCCGTGATCGAGGAAGGTCATGCCGAGATAAACTCTACAATATTAACCTGGGATTGGAGGAATAAATATATTGAATACTTGAAGAATGGAAAGCTCCCATCGGACCCTAAAGAGTCGAGGGCCCTACGAACCAAAGCTGTTCGATTCACATTAGCTGAAGATGGAACATTATACATAAGGACATTTGATAGACCATTGGCAATATGCTTAGGACCAGGAGACACCGATTATGTTTTACGAGAGGTACATGAAGGCACTTATGGGAACCACTCCGGCGCCGAATCATTGATTCACAAAATCATTAGAGCGGGATACTACTGGGATAGCATTGAAAAAGACACTAAGGAGTTTGTTTGAAAATGTGATAAATGTCAAAGGTTTGCACTAATGATCCATCAGCTCGGAGAACAACTTCATTCAGTCATATCCTCATGTCCATTCATGAAACGGGGGATGGATATCGTCGGCCCTCTGCCATCAGCCCTAGGTAAAGCTAAGTTCATTTTATTTATGACTGACTATTTCTCTAAATGAGTTGAAGCACAGGCGTTCGATAAAGTGAGAGAGAAAGAGGTTATAGACTTCATCTGGGATCACGTCGTATGTCGATTTGGGATACCTGCCGAAATAGTGTGTGACAATGGAAAATAATTTATTGGCAATAAAGTGACAAAATTCCTCGAATACCACAAAATAAAAAGGATATTATCAACGCCGTATCACCCTAGTGGGAACGGACAGGCCGAATCGACGAACAAGACTATCATTCAAAACCTAAAGAAAAGGTTGAACGACGCTAAGGGAAATGGAGAGAAATTCTACCCGAAGTCCTTTGGGCATATCGAACAACATCAAAGTCCAGTACGGGGGCAACCCCGTTCTCCTTAGTATATGGCTCCGAAGCCTTGATTCCAATCGAAGTCAGGGAACCCAGTGCCAGGTTTCGACATACAACAGAAGAATCAAATCACGAGGCTATGAATACTGGCCTCGAATTATTGGATGAAAAATGAGAAGCCGTACTCGTTCGAATGGCTGCACAAAAGCAACGAATCGAAAGATACTACAATAGGAGAACCAACCTTCGCCACTTCAGATTCAGGGACTTAGTCCTGAGGAAAGTCACCATCAACACTCGAGATCCTAATGAAGGGAAGCTCGGCCCAAATTGGGAGGGACCTTACCACGTCCTCGACATCGTCGGAAAGGGATCTTATAAGCTCGACACGATGGATGGCGAACAACTGCCAAATAATTGGAACATATCGCTTCTCAAATGGTATTATTGCTAAGGTGTTCGATCGAAGACATCGAGACCTCAGGTTTTAAAGCACGCGTTGTACTCTTTCTCCCTTAGATCAATTTTTGTCCCAAGTGGGTTTTTCCGGCGAGGTTTTTAATGAGGCAACAATTATGTGCTACCTGAGGACAATTCAACAGTATCCAAGGCTTATTTACAATCAACCTAGAATACTGGGGGGCATCACCCTCAGATGTTACACTTTCGAGGAAAATACTTTATGTCAAAGGGTCTCGATAGGGAAACTTTATAATGGGCCAAACGATCGAATGAACCGTGTCCATATAGATTAGTCGAGCCCCGATGGAAAAACATGTACGCATGTATAAATTATACAAAGAAGTATTCTTTCTATATCAAACATCTTGTGTCTCAAAGAAAATTTTCTACTATACAAGCTCCATACTTATGATTTTGTGAGAAATGGCTCAAGGGCCAAAAGCAAATATACCTCGTACACTCGGGGACTACCGTCGACGATCGACATATTCGAGTAATCTAAACTCAAATTCATAAGACTTCAAAGAGGCACCCCTCGATCTATAGGCCAAGGCCATCATTCTCGGGGACTAACACTTCGAACTTTTATTGGGAAATAAGCCCAAGAGGCATACCCAAAGGCTACGGACAAATTAAGGCGGCTCGGAGACGTCTGAATCCCGCAATAAAAATAGGCCTTCGAATTCTTTGAAAAATCGGTTTTAAAAGGCTACCCTCGGCAAGTAATCAAAAGGGCTTCGATAAAATCAGCCCTCAAAAAACTTTAAGAGGTATCAAACTATCTTAACACAAACGTGCTAAGGCACAAAAAGTAAAGGGGTTTCAATCGACATCGAACCCTCAAAAAACCCAATGGGTAAAGAATACGTGTTAAGGCATAAAGAAATTTTTTACTACGTCTTCTAAGCCGAAAAAGGGAAAAAATAGCCATCTTTTAGAGGCCATATCGGCCCAATCTAAAGAGCCTAAGGGCCAATACACTTAGAGTTCAAGATTTTGTTCTCACTCAATTCGGACCTAAGGGTTCCACTATTCCGAGCTCAAATAAAACTAACTTGAATATAGCTCGAGGATTCATCATTATTTGATATAAAACCTTAAAGGGTCTGTTACTGTGAGTTCGAAACTTACTCGAACTCGGCTATAAAAACAGTACAATTACGGCTTCGATCAAGCCATCCGAAATCAAAATCCAAAAACATATTGTTGAGCTTGGGGACTCGCCCTCGCTTAACTAAAAAACCTAAGGGTTTGTTCTACTCTGAGTTCGAGCTATTGCTCACTCGATTATAGATGCTACAGCAACCCGATTGCAACAAAGTTTTCACAAGGCAAAGGCAAGACAAAATTTATCATAAATAAGAAATCGGAGACGAAACGGAAAGAAAAGGAATCTTTCATATATGAAGTATTTACAAAGACCACACAGGGTCTTGCACAAAAAACAAAAGGAGAAAAAATCCTAAGTGCCTAGTCTGCCTCGGGAGCCGCATCTTCGGGAGCTTCATCTTCATCTCCTCCGTTCTCGGATCCACTCGTAGAGTCTTCATTATCGGAAAGCAAAGCTCTGGCATCGTCCTCCAAAACCTTCACACTCTCGATATCAGTCGTGAGGTCGAAGCCACGAGCATGTACCTCCTCAAGGGTCTCTCTTCGAGATTGGCGCCTAGCATGCTAGGCAACACGGGACAATCTAACCTCAGCAGCGTCTGAAATTTCCTTTGCCCGAGTGTTAGCGGCTTCAGCGTCGGCTCGGTAGGAGGCCACGAATGCCTCAGCCTCAGATATGGCCCTTGCAAGCTCAGCGGCCAACCGAGTCTCGAGCTCTTCAACCTTCTGGGCTCAGGCCAAGTTCTCCTCCTCCACACTTTGGAGTTGACGCTCAACCGAATACAGTTGGGCCCGAACCGCATCTTTCTCCGAGGCGAGACGGTCCATGTTCTGCTTCCACCCCAAAGTCTCTGCCTCTTTCATCTTGGCCTCCTCACGAAGTTGCTCAACCAATTCGGCCTTCTGCTGAACCTACATGATCAAAGTGTTAGTCGCCAATATCAAGTTAATACATAACAAGCTCCCAAAAATTTACATTACCCGTTCAATGAGCTCGGTCTGATCTTGATGAGCTCTTGTCAGCTCGGCTCGAATACTCATGATCTCCTCTTCTTTTTGCACATAGAGGAGTTTGAGGGCGTCTCTCTCCTCCGTAAGCTTTTTGAGATCAGCGTCATATCGGGCCAGCTCAACTCGGTATTTGGAGGACGCTTCTCGATGGAGCATCGTAGCCTGCACAGAAAGGAAGGAAATCAGACTTAGAGAAATAAGAACAAACGCAAACATGGTAACATGGGCTAAAACTCACTTGGTTTAGAAGCCGCTGAGCCTCATCAAAAATGAGTGATGCGTCCAGGTCGGGAACATCATCGACCCCTGTGAAGCAGCTGCGAAATATATCATCCCCTTCGGGGGACGTCCCCACATCGGGAGTCCCCATGGACCGGGCATCCCGAAACTGCCCCTCAGAGAACGTGGGGCCGGGTGGCGAATCATCAATGTTAATTTCCCCGAGCGAGTCACTTGGGGCATTCTCTTCTCTTTGAAGGGCCTCAGAACTAGACCCTTCGGGCACACCCGCCGGTTGCTCATCACGACATGAGGCATCATCAACACCCGATGACTCGGGGACTATGCTCGGACCTCCCTCCGAGATTACCTCGGTCTGCGGCTGAACCTCCTCGACTGTCACCGGCTCAGTAGTTCTCGAAGCTTCGATGCCTCCCCTCTTCTGAGCCACCAGCAGGCAGTTGGCATCTTCTCCCTCCTCGTCTTCATCTCATAGTATTTGGACTACATCGGGAGACAGAATAGCCGGATCAATCTTCGACTTTTGAGCCCTGCTTTTCCTGGGCTTTGGGGTATCTGGAGACGAGGCCCTTCTCCTTTTCTTGTCTTTGGTCAGCTTCGGGATCTCCTCTTCCCCGGGGGGAGGCAGCCTCATGATGACATTGTCACCAAGACCTGTATGAGAAGAAATCAATTTAAAAAGAAGTATTCACAGAAAAGCATCAAACACGGACATGGGAACTTACCATGATTTTTTTCCTCCCATCGACCCTTGGCCAAATCGCGCCACGAGCGCTCAACATACAAAGAAGTTGAAACCAGTTGTCGAACCCAACCTGCAAGGTCCGGGACTGCACCAGGAAACCAGGGGGAAGCTGCACCATAAAGAAAAATATAGATAAGAAAAAGTAAAGGAAATATAACAAGTAATCAAACGTTATCGGTGAGGTCCTACTTACGCTTCATGTTCCATTCTTCGGGGAATGGCATCTTCTCGGCGGGGATTAAGTCGGAGGTCCTGAATCGGACAAACCGGCTCATCCATCCTCGGTTCTTATCCTCGTCTATGCTCGAGAACAACACCTTCGTGGCCCAGCGCTGAAGCCTTATCAGTCCGCCCCGATAAAGACATGGGCTGTATAGCCTAGTGAGATGATCGAGTATGAAAGACATCCCCTCGACCTTGCTCGAGAAGAATCTGAGCAAAATGACAATGCGCCAAAAAAAGGGGTAGATCTGGCCTAGGGTTACCCGGTATTGGCGGCACAAGTCGATTATGACAGGATCGACGGAACCCAGTGTGAAAGGGTAAGTATACACACTTAAGAACCCTTTCACATGAGTGGTGATGTCCTCCTCGGGGGTAGGAATCACCACCTCTTTATTCTCCCAGTGACAGTCTTTTTTCACCTGCTCGAGATCGCCTTAGGATATCGAACAAATGTATCTAGACATGGGCTCGCATTGGCTAGGAACCGAAGAGTGTTTTTCGACTTTAAAGTCGGAAGTAAGTTCACATGGCTCGGGGATGCACTCTTCGATACGTGGCTTCACCGGTGT
Organism: Nicotiana tomentosiformis; assembly: GCF_000390325.3. NCBI lineage: Eukaryota > Viridiplantae > Streptophyta > Magnoliopsida > Solanales > Solanaceae > Nicotiana > Nicotiana tomentosiformis. The sequence goes on from NC_090813.1 coordinate 179,096,022, forward strand.
TTTGTCACCGGCCGGCCGCGATGAGGAGGCCTTTTCCTCTTGAGGAACGGTCTTTGATGTTTTTGCCATTGCTATATGAGGTTTAAGAAAGAAGAAGGCGGAATTTGTGTTTTAATAAGAGATTGGCAAACGGAAACCGGCAAAGTTGATGAACTTGAAGAGAATAGAAGAGCTTTTGAAGATTAGAAGAAATTTGAAAGTAAAGTTTGAGAAGATTATGAAGGTGTCTATTTATAATAGCCACTTTGATGGTTTGAAAGCACTGGTGGCCGACCATCAACTGGCGTTAATTAATGACCTTGGGAACTGTATAGACACGACGCTTCAATCGCTTCTGTCGCTTACGTCACGATGTTGATATCATAATTGATCGAGGTATTAAATCGAAGTCTCAAATTCGTTTCTTCTCGTTACACTCCAAAAAATGAGGGGACTATCTGTATACGATCGAAATCGGGCATACCCGATTTCGTTGGCAGGAGAGTTTCCTCGAGGATAACCTCATAATAGATCGGGCTCGAGCTCGAAGATAGAACATCAAGCCTGGAGATCAAAGTGTTCATTGAGATCGAGGCCATCAACAATCGAGATCAAGCATGACTGACGTCGAGTAAGGCGTAATAACGGAATGGCGAGATATCAGTAACCGGTCGAAGATCACGGCGGAAATCCCAGAACAGATCAAATCAAAGCGGTTATTAGTTCCAATTATGGGATCTACTTCCGTTATTAGAGTTGTACCTTATTTAGGATTCCTCTATTATATAAAGAGGGATCCCATTCACTTGTAAGCGAAATAATCATTATTCACTGATAAGAATATACATATATGTTGTTTTCTTTGTTTTACTTACTGTTCATCGTTGTTTATTCCATCCTCTACTGTTCTTATTAACTAACCTCGAGACTATCTCGAATCGAGGTCGAGGCATTGTTTGCAGACCTGTTTGATTTATTTTATTGTCCAATTTATCTATTTAATTCGTTGTTTATCAATTGGTACTGGGTTAAATCATATATCCTTAAAACCACAATATAAGTTTAATTGTTACTCAATTTTTAGGGTAAATACTACTAGTGTTATTTAGAGAGTTAAATAACTATTATATTTTTTTCAAGCATTTTTACATAATTTAACTATATATTAGTAGTAATTTTGATTCAGTTTCTAATTATGTAAATGTTATATAGTAGTAACACAATTAAGATATCAAAGTCCAAATTCAAGAAAAGAATTTGGGGAAATTAACTTTGTCCTATGTAACAATCTTCTTATTCGAGAATTTACCAAGAATTCTAAGGGACTTTAGGATCCTAGTATTTAGGATTTGTTCCAACTGTGAACGATGACTATTATATTTGTAAGAACATAAAACTCTCTAAAAAATTTTAGCTCTCGGTTGTTTCTCGAGTATACTTCTTGAATGACTAACTTAGTAAGATTCAACTTTATATCTCAAGGAGAGCACTTAGACAATTCACTTTGAATACATGAAAGTCTGTTAGTAGAAATTCTTTAGGGCGTATTACGGTTTTTTACCGAGGGGTGGATCGAAGCGATTGCAACAAAAAATTGATCTGAAACGAAGCACGTCGTCTATAAGCATTGAAGAAAGGATAAAATATGAACCTAATCGTTCTTCTCGAATCGTTCCGGTGTGATGGAATGGGAGGGTCGGACTCTATGTATCATTAGTAATAAGACGAACCATCAAAGGTGTCTGGGTGGTAAGTACATGTTATCTATAAGAGGTTGGATTCAAGTCCTGTAAATGAAATTGTCTTTAGTAAAAAGTGTTTCTCTTTCAAAGTGAAACTTTCCGACGTGAATATAGAATAATCGAACCCCAAAATAGATACCAAACATAAAATGGTAAACAAACAAAAAAGGGGCAAAAATTACTTTTAGCACGCGGTCTAAACTATTTGCATGCGGCAGCTGCAAAAGTATATATAATATATATATATATATAAATATTTTTTCGAATATTATTTTTAGAGCAGTTATACAATATCATTTAAAAAAAAAAAAAAGAGCGAAGAAACGAAGAGTTACAACTCAAATGACAAGACCCATCTCAATTCTCACTCAGCCCACCATAACTACCAACCTTTGACCCAACTCACAGATTTGGGCCGGCCCAAGCGTCAACTCTCCATTTCCCTATTCTTTTATTAATAAAACCCTAATCCAGTCAACAAACATTTCACCTCGTTCCAACATTCTGCAGAGTCACCTGCTGCTTCAAGTTTTTTTTTCCTCCCTTCAAAACTCTCTTTGCTTTGATTAAAAATAAGAATGTTATAAATACATAGGGATCATAAATCTGCCCTTATAATAAAAGTGTTAATAGTTTTGTTAACTTGTTTTGCTACTTTATTTGTTCTGTGAAAGTTTTGTGCTTCAATTCCAATAGAGAAAAGCAAAATTTTATTCTTTTTTATAAAATTTGCATGATGTAGTTTGAAGCCAAATTGATGTTCTCCTTAAAACCAGCGCAACAAAATTTATGTTGCTTCTGGACGTTATGGGAACTACAATTGATGGTACGCTCTGTATCCAATTTTAATTGAAGAAAGCCGCTCTTATGTTATGTGATGGGTTCACAAATATCAACGAAAACAGAAAATATTCCATCTAAATTTGTCATTGAAATAAGAGAATAAATAGTAATCCTTTCCGTCCATAATTTATACTTTTTTAGTTTGGTTTAAAATTAAGTGTTTTTTTACCTAATAAAAAAGAAACTCATTTTATTTTTTCAAATTTACCTTTATTTACTTATCCCTAGGAAGTCTTTTAAACTATTCTAATTTTTACTAATAATATTAACTAAATTCAACAATTGATGTGCACTGAGACGTGAGAATAACTTTCTCACATTTTATCACATTCTAAGGCTGATTGCCATTAATGTAACTATATTTATGAGTCTCACTTGAAGAGTTCAAGGCTGGTAAGGTGCAAAGCAAAAAAAAAATGTTTAGAACCCAATTATTAGCATTTATTCGCTGTTTTAAAATCTAGAACCCATAAATATGCGTCTGCTTGGTTATTCTTATCTATGAACAAGCCCTTCCATTCTAAGTGTTTATATACCGAGATTGTTTCACTACTAGCCGTGGGAAATGTAAAGGCAGGCAGACTTAATTAAAAATCCCAACATGCATAAGTGAAATGTTGATTTGGGTCAAAACAAAATTATGGAAAAAAAAGAATATCTTGCATAATGAGTTGAAAATATCTCTTGTATAATCCTTAACCTTGAGGTATATTGAAGTTTATAGGTTGGCTTGTGTTGTGAACAGAATGGTGATCAAGACTGAATGTGGTAAAGAGATTGCTACTAAAGAAGATGAGATTGAGAGGATCTCTTATTTTCCCAGAAATATATGGAGACATTTTGGACTATGCATTTAACTTATTTTAGTAATATAAGATTCCTGAAGGTCTTTGGAAAAAAAATTGACCTTTCAATAAACTTTACAACATCTTTTTGAGTAAAGCTATGAGAATTCATATTTTTGATGTTTTGGTTCAAGTTAGCCATTTACTCTTTAGCTATGAAAACTTGGTGGTAACACTTGCATTATAGGGTTAGGCATCTTGTCCACTCCTATTAGGATGAAACTAACAATTTGTTTAAATTTTTATTTTCAGCTTCTGTTATGAGCTTATGCATTGGTGTGGAACCTTAATACCCTTTTAGTTCAGAAGGAGGCTTAAAACTGAGGAGTCTCTCACTCTCAATTCTTTTACTACTTGATTTGGCATTACTTTATGGAATATTTTGCTAGTTTCTTATTACTTGGGACTTTCATCCATTTCAGTGATATTTTGGAAAAAGAAATGAAGACAGATATCTATCTTTACAGATATTTCTTCAGGTCAATGCTTAACTCCTAGTAAGCTCACTACAGAGAATTTGATACAAACAGAAAAGATGCAATGAGTGTCAAATTATCCAAAGTATCTTCATCTTTCTAAAAGAAATTTATTTCAGATTATGTAGAAGGAATGATATGTTGTGAAGAGTTAAAAGCCAGCGGCGGTACATTTCTTATGTCACTTGGTATAGGACCCGTTTGATGAAAGTCTAATATTATATGGTTTTGAATTAAATTAAGGTAATGATGTCATTCAAGTGAAACGATCAGGTTCAGGGTGAAGTCGAAATAATTCAAAATGATAAAGAATATAATACATTGTGTGAATCCAGAAAGTTAGAAATCCAGTGCTTTTGTGTTAGAGAACTGGACTTGTTCATTATGGAAGCAAGGTCACTTCCAAACCTACATGCTAAGGGCAAAATAGACAGATTATAATATTTTTGTATTAATCATTAATAGATTAATTTAGGGAAGTAAGTATAATATCATAAACCATAAGGGAGTAACACCTAATTACTATTAAGTATTAAGTCTCCCGTTTTCAAATGACACAATTATCACATAACTATCAGCTGCTTCTAACAGTAATGTCAGTAAGAAAGGAATTGCTAATTAAATAAGATCAACTTCCCAAAAGTCGGTGCATACATTTGACAAAGCGAGGCTCAAATTTGTTAATAAGGAAAAAAAATGAAACTTAAAACCTTACATAAAACAATATTGAGGGTGATTAATCAAGTGTCAAAAGAAAGTATCAATGAAAAAATTAAATTGAATCTGATCTTTAAACTGGGAACCTACAAAGTTGGGATACCCTGTTCAGTGACAATAATTTGAACAATATATTCAATAATTCTATATTATGGTAGCGAGATGCTAAAATAAAACCAGATGCAACTGCAAAACCTTGATCGTAGTAGCGCGAGAAAAAGAACGTGTCATTTTTATGATACAAAACCTAAATCCGCGGTAATTTTTACCTTCTCTTCAAACTTTGAGTAATTTGTTGAACGCCTAAATGGAAGTGGAAATGAAGACATAACAAAACCGTCAGAAAGTTGATGTTGGACAAAATTGTGTTCTCTCTTCACCGCAAGATCCATGCAAGATCACGGTGTCACTGGTGAAGAATGCCTCAATTTATCAATCTTTAGTCCCTGCTTCTTTCTACAGCTTTTAGGAACCAAGAAACTTTTGGCGTTGATTTCAGACCCAATACTGGATTTTATCCTCCACAACAGCTCAGTACAATGCTGATGAGAGGAATTAGAGGGGCCAATGCTGCTTTGGACCTGAAAGTTGGCTACTCTTTGACTGGATGATTCCCACTTGGCTTCCAGATAAGCAAGGGATCGCCACGGAGGAAGAGGCATTGAGTTCTGTTTGAGCGAGCATCTCGCTGCTTCTACCATAGTCTGAAGATATTGCTTAAGCTTTCTTACTGTGCCAACATACACTGGTGGAAGACAACTCAAGACCACATTGTAGGATTTGACAGCTCTTGCAATCTCAAAGTGGCTCCTGAAGTCGATGTCAATGATGTACCTTTCAGAGCATCCATCATTTCCACGGGAGATCACCTCAATGTACTCATGTTCACCTTCATAACATAGGAAAAGTAGCACAATGTCAGGCAGAACTCCAGCTCTCATATTTATTTCAGCAGACGTTATTACCACGGTAAATTTTTCGCTCAAAATTGAAAAGTTAATTATTTTAATCAAAAGATAAAGTTCCATGGGAACATTATCTTGTTGAATCTACTAATATATATGGTAGACAATGCCACATATTTTGCACACATTGACACTAGAACTAAGTTGAAACCCAGCATATAGATATATTGGAAGTAATACAAAACACCGTAGCACCGTGAAAGACTTTCTTTATAAGCCAAAGAAATATTCATAGTTAGACATCTTAAGGTAGCAAACATGCAGGAAACGAATTCAGATAAGTAATAATCTTTGAAAGCATACCTCCAGGAATCTTTCCACAACCCTGCCACTTGGTTGAACACAAAGCTGCATCATAACCGCAAGACTGTAGGAACTTCACTAGATTAGATCTGATGCAGCTCGCATTGCAAGTCTCAGGCTTGCTAAGATGGCAGGACTCGCCCAATGAAAGAATCAGCGAATGAACCACCATTGTTAGATCACTTTCATACTGGTCCACTGAGTGCTTGTGTAACTACATAATGGTTCAAATTTGCAGGTAACAAGATTCAGCAAGAAGCAGCAGACAAATATATGAGAGCTAGTACTTAAGTTTTCTTATGCTAGGAGCTCTAAGTGACTCTTTCATTTGGAAGTTCGTTGCATTGACAAGTCTTTTCAGCAGAAGATGTCTGCAACAGGCATGGTAAGCAGAAAGGGACATAGAAATAGCTCTTGTTTTACTCCAAAATTTGCTATACGAACATATTCCAATAGCTATAATTATAAAACTCCTAGTCATTTCCATCTCCTAGTTCATAGTTATTGAAAAAAGGAGAAATCAAGATTGGAGCCTACTACAAATAGTGATGCTTTTACTTAGAAAAGTCATGGCAGGTTGATACCATATGTCCAAGGAAGAAAGGTAGTACTGCCCGCCCTGAATTTAGCGCAGGATAGTAGGTTTGCTAATGCCGGCGGGTTATCCAAATTTGCATTTTCAGGAGCTTGTGCTCACCCACCATAAAATGCAATTTTAAACTATTGCTTATCGAGAAACCTTCTCTAATTAAAACAACCACCAAAACTGAGATGAAGCATATGCCCATGTAGTGTGCGCACAATCTTGCTTCTACATAGACTACCCTTGTATCACACCTGATAAAAATTAAATACCCTATTGCTAAATGCGAGCTCTCAACCTCTTAGCTTTCCTTCCTACTCTCCGCATAATCCTTTTCCCAATCCATTAGCTTTCTCCTCATTATCCCCAAATTTTCACTCCCTAACACTCACCAAAAGCTTTTGAATTCTGTACTCAAAATCTCCAATATTGTGTCACACAGAAAGAATTTCACCATCATATGACCATCGCAGGATCCCTCCATCCAACCATACATAGCTTGTTACTCAGCAATCAAATACTAGATATTCAGACAAATCATTTTTTTCTTGATTACCTGCAAAGGCAGAAACCACTTATGGCCCCCCTTTCCTATCTTTAATGTCATGCTAAAAGAATCCCTAATTCATCAAATTGGTTCCAGTTATGGACAGCTTTTTACCTTATCAAAAAATTACTAAAAAGAATAAAAGAAATTTGTACATTCCAATTCAAACTTTATTCCTATGGGGGAAAACCATCACCGTCATATGTGTGGAACTCCGATTATTCTATCTCAAACATTAATCCTCTGGAAAAAATCCCGTATGTGCTATAACGATATCCAAGCTCGCTACATAAACCAAGATCAAACTACTTGAGCAATATCAACTCTAGCATCTCTCATCGACAGGCAACATTATAATCCGATCTGATGAGCATAAACATATGTGTATACAGATATAAGGATTACTCCGTTTCAAACATTAATTTCTCAGAATAAGATCCTTATTTGTACTACCCAAGGTCGCTATGTATACACCTAGACCGAAATACTTGAACTAAAGCTCAACATACACAGAGGCGGATTTAGCTTGTAACCTACCTGAACCCAATAGCTTTTGCCCATACTCTATACATGTTTTAAGAAATCACAAAATATCTATCAATAATTGACTATGAACTCAATTATTATTGTATATTAACTTGAGGTAGCTTTAGGAACTCATAAACTTCAACTCATGGATCGCCGATCAGCATAAACATGTCTATACACAGAGAAAAAGATTGCTCCGCTGAAACTTTAACTGCTCTGGATAAAATTGTTATCTGCGCTATTCAAGCTCTCCCTATATACACCTAGACCAAAATACTCGATCAATTTCATAGCTAAAACCTCTAAAAACCATGCAAAATCAGAATTTGATAAGCATAATTATAAACATGTCTATACACAGAGACAAAAATTACTCCATTTCACACTTTAATTGCTCTGGAGAAAATCCCTATTCAAGCTAGCTATGTATGCAGTATGTGTCTCACAAAGAATGCAAATTAAAATCCGATAAGCATAATATGCATACACGGAAACAAAAGAATACTCACCGAAATCCTATCAGCGAGAAGAGCGAGATCGGAGAAACCAGAGTCATTATCACTGCTATACCGAGACTCCGCACCGACACTACTACTTTCCAAAAAATCACTAACCATAGCAGCCAAGTCAGGTTCGCTCTCGTGACTGTAACCGCCTCCGCCGCCGCTGCCGGTTCTATTGAGCCAATTTCCGGCTGTCCAATACAGTTCTCCACCTCCACCTCCACCTCCACCTCCACCTCCACCTCCGCCGCTGCCGACGACGGCCACCGGGCCTCGGCGTTCGTGACTACTCATCTCCGGCGAGCTGAGTATGTTAGCTAGGTTTTGAAAATGGAAATTTTGGTTTGGATATTTTGAAAAAGGAGAAAGTGTCAACTGTCAAATGAGGCGAGCGGGAATTGAGAAGCTAATTCCTTTCTTTTCTCTTTTGTCCGTTGAGCTTTCAGCTTTCTATTATGATGATCTCTTTTTTCTTTTTTCCGCGTTTCTATTATGATCTCCATTGTTCTTATATAAAGATTAAACAAAATAAAAAAACGACTTGCACATAGAATATTCTACGTAAACCGTTGGCAAAAGAAAGTAGATGACAATTGACTTGTTTGGATGACTTACCTGTTGGATTGTATGGTATTATTAAATATGTCGTTACGTAACAACAAAAAAGTATTATTTTATGTAAAGATTAATTTGATGTGATCGCATTGTCACATTATTTTTTCCCTCTATTTTATTCTTTTTAATTATTAAATAATCTTATTTTATTCTTTACCCTATCTTATATAATAATTCTACCTTGTACTTTATTTTTTTTATTTTTTTTATATAATATTACAAGTTTATTATTCATATTATTGATACATGACATCATGAAACGACGACAAACAATACAATTTATCCAAACACTTTATACATCAAAACGATACAATATAATACAATACAATATATTATGAAACGATACATAACAATCATCCAAACAAGCTGTAACTAACAAGTTACTACTACAAGTCTCTCTCTCTCTCTCTCTCTCTCTCTCTTATATATATACCTGAGTGAGTATTTGCATCAAATTAAATAATTTAATTTTAAAAGTTAAAATTAAAATGAGAATAAAAATGTGTATGGAAATTGGTAAATAAAATTTTGATTAGCCGAAAATTAGATGCATTCATTCTCGCACACAGAATTTGGTCATTCTTTCTGAGAGGAGAATTATTGAACATATATTCTTACCGCCACATCCGAGGGGAGGTACCGTGGTGCATGCTATTTGCAGATGATATTGTATTGATTGATGAGACGTGAGACGGTGTGAACGCGCAATTAGAGGTTTGGAGACAGACCCTGAATCTAAAGGTTTCAAGTTGAACAGGACCAAGATAGAATACTTGGAGTGTAAGTTCAGTGGCGAGACTCAAGGAGGGGAAGGAGAGGTGAGGCTCGACTCGCAGGTCATCACCTAGGAGAGGGAGTTTTAAGTACCTTGGGTCTATTATTCAGGGAGACGGGGAGATTGATGAAGATGTCGCACATCGTATTGGGATGGGGTGGAGAAAATGGAGACTTGCTTCCGGTATTTTGTGTGACAAGAAGGTGCCACTGAAACTTAAGGGTAAGTTCTACAGAGTGGTGGTCAGACCAACGATGTTGTATGGGGCTGAGTGTTGGCCAGTCAAGATCGCTCATGTCCAGAAGATAAAGGTAGCAGAGATAAGGATGTTGAGATGGATGTGCGAGCACACCAGGTTAGATAGGATCAGAAATGATGTTATTCGCGACAAGGTGGGTGTGGCCCCTATTGAGGACAAGATGCGGGAAGCACAACTTAGGTGGTTTGGTCATGTGAGAAGGATGGGCATAGACGCTCCGGTGAGGAGGTGCGAAAGGTTGACATTGGAGGGTCTACGGAGAGGTAGAGGTAGGCCAAAGAAGAGGTGGAGAGAGGTGATTAGGCAAGACATGGCGCAACTTCAGCTGACCGAGGACATGACCCTTGATAGGAAGGTATGGAAGTCGAGGATTAGGGTAGTAGAGTAGGTAATCTAGAGTGTTCATAACAGTAGTATTGGCACACAGTCTCGCTTTCTGTTGGTAGTAGGTTTATATGACTAATCGTTGTTTTCTTTCATTGTTGATAACCTTACTGTCTTGTTATTTTTATTCTGCTTTTTTATGGCTTTTTGGTACTGTCCTTTCTTGTCTATATTTTCATCCATGTGGTGCTTATACTTTTCTGAGCCGAGGGTCTATTGGAAACAACATCTCTATCCTCGCAAGATAGGGGTAAAGCTTGCGTACACACTACCCTCCCCAGACCCCACGGTGTGGGATAATACTAGGTATGTTGTTGTATATTTTTACAAATGGGGCAATTAACAAATAACAAAGATATTTAATATTAACAAATCAATAATTGGACAACCTACCAATAATTATTAGAGAATTGAATAGTGGCAACTTATTGGTATTATTGTAGCTACGTTACATTTCAACATTAAATTGCCACCATGTCATCATTTCCTTCCCCCAATCTCTTAGCCGGAGCCGCCTCTAAAGATATTATAATTTTCTTTTATGATATGGTTTTAACGAGAAATGAGCACACCTCGCGTGAAAAGTTGAATTAGGTTATAATGACAAATCCGATGTCCTATAAAAAAACATTATTAATAGTATACGCGAGTTTGTATAACTTGTGGAGTTCTTCATATTAAGCAGCTGATTATAATCCTTTGTTAATTAGTTAGTTTCAATTTGCAACGTGTTTGAAAAACTCTTTTTTTTTTTTTTTTTTTGTGAAGAATGAATACATATTACCAAACAACCGTTTGAAAGAACCAAAAAGGGAAAAAGAAAAAAGAAAAGTCAAAGCAAGAGAAAATAAAACATATTTTTAAATTTAAAAGAATAGAAAAAATCAACTTGCGTAGGTATACATACGCCAATACGCGTCTGCTTTGGCGAGTCAAACAAAAGTGATAACCATCAACCCTTGGTAAATGTTATCCTAATCCCATCTCCAGGCGGTGGCTGTCACTTTCACGCGTTTTTTTTTTTTTAAACTATATACTTTTTCCGTTTCAATTTAAATGAGTTAGTTTGACTCGGTACGAAGTTTTAAAAAAATAAAAGACTTTTGAAACTTTTGTTCTTAAAAGCTTAAGTAGTAAAGGCTTTGTGAGGTCATGACATTTGTATGGTTATAAAAACTTCTCATTAAGGATAAAATGAAGAGTTTAAAGTTGAATTATTCGTAATTGTAGAAATATGTCATTTTTTTGGAACAGACTAATAAGAAAAATGTATCATCTAAAGTGAAACATAGGAAGTACTTAATTAATCAAAAATAATTACAGGGCATGCATGTTTGTAACACTGTCCAGGTGGTCATTTGACTTGTATGGTAACCCACTGCCTATGGGGTTTGTTTCTGGCCACAAAGTGGTATTGAATAGATTGTTGTTCCTGGTTAGCCATATATTTCAAAAATAGAAAGGTGGAGGAACTGCCACCAGATGTATTTATTGAAAGTCATGTCTGTGAGCTTGAACCAAGTCTCATTCCAAGAGGTTGGATTGAAAAGGAGGGACTGGGCCAGTGCTTGATTAGGAGAGCATTGGCAAAGATTTCTCTAGAAGGCTTTGTCATTGGTGCACTGAAAGAATATGCGGTGAATAGATTCCTCAGGATCATTGCACATAGTGTATGGAGGGCTTAGATGGATTCCTATGTTGTGGAGATATTTGTTGGTAGGTACCCTGGAGTGGGCTAGGAGTCATGTGAAGAATTTCATCTTGTTTGGGGCATCTAGTATCCAAATCCATGTGAAAGAGGATTCCTAATCTGGTGGGGTGCTCCTCTGAGATAGGAGGAGTGAGTAAGCTGACTTTGAAGAGAATATGTCACTATTGGTGAGACCCCATATGAGCTTGTCCTCTGGCTCAAGAATATGGAAAGAAAGGTTTTCCAGATTCCACTTTCCATTGCTAAAAATGGAGGATATCTTAATGCATTCTTCCCAAGTAATTTGGGGCCACTGGTTAGTGTATCAATGGGAGCCATGTTGGGGATCCAACTGTCAATGAGAAAATTTACCATATCCCCCTTATTAACTACCCATATGGAAGCTTTAGTACAGATCCTCCAACCATCAAGAATGCACAGCCAAGTGTTGGATGAGGATTTTCTTCTAGTAGTTTGAGGGTTACAGTATTTAACAATTAATGTTTTAGCCCTTAATGTGTCAGGCTTGTGAAAAAGCCTCCAAGCAAGCCTTGGGTAACATGCCTTGTTCTTCAATTGTGCTTTTTGAATGCCAAGGCCACAATGGGCCTTAGTCCTGGTAATGACATCCCAACTTAGTATGTGCATCTTTCTTTTCTCAGCAGTAATTCCCCATATGAAATCTCTCTAGATTTTATTGATCCTTTTGGAGGGGCTTCTGGGGAGTTTTATGAATTGCATCACATGGAAAAGGATGCTTCCAAGGCTTGCCTTGGCCAAGGTTGTACGCCCATCCATGTATAAAAATTTGGTTTGCCAGCCAACTAACTTAATATTCATGTTGTCAATAATAAAGTGGAAGTCCCTATTTGTAGGTCTCTTATGGAAAATAGGGAAGCCAAGGTACTTGCCAAAAGTGTTGTTGGCTTTAATGCCTTGGATGCTGGAAATAGCTCTAAGTCAGCAGGATTAGTATTTTGGAGAAGATAACTTTAGACTTGATCATATTGACCTTATGGCCCAAGATGGAGTTGAAAGCATTGAGAGTTCTCAAGATGGTTTCACAGTTATTTCTATTAGCTCTGGAAAAAAGTGTGAGATCATCAGCAAAGAAAAGGTGGGAGATTTTGGGCCCACTTCTACTGATGGAAATTGAGAACCAGTTGGTTAGGTCAACTTCATTTAAGTCCTGATTTCTCTGTTGCTTCACAAAACATTTAGGTAAGGAAAGGAGGTTCATTTACTGGTGAGGTTAGGTATGCTCATTGACGTGACATATTTGCCTTCTGAATTTCTCTGGTAATATAAAGTTGCAATTTGGAATTTATACAAGCATGCTGAGTAGAAGAATGTGTCTAACCAATTGTTGGTTGTACTACTTGGTTAGATGTTCTCGGACTTCTGTGAAACTTATTCTTCTACTACTAATATACCCTTTAGTTTCCTACTTATCTATTTTTGGTAGCATCTCTTTCTTACTATGCCCCGGTCAAACAAACTATGAAATATTTATTCAAAACATTGAACACACTTGTATTGGAGCTGGATGGATCAAATAAAGGCTTACATCTGGTGTTTTGTGTGACAGGAAGGTGCCTCTAAGACTTAAAGAAAAGTTCTACCGAGTGATTGTTAGACTGACTATATTCTATGGTGCGGAGTGTTGGACAATAAAGAACTTTCATATCCAAAAGATGAAAGTACGGAAATGAGAAGCCGGAGATGGATATCCGGACACACTAGGAGAGACAAGAATATGAATGGAGATATTTGGGACAAAGTGAAAGTGGCATCCGTGGTAGACAAGATGCGGGAGGCGAGGCTAAGATGCTACGATCATGTGAAGAGGAGATGCATAGATGGTCCAGTAAGGAGGTGTGAGAGATTGGCCTTGATGGGTCCTAGGAGAGGTAGAGGTATGCCTAAGAAGTATTAGGGATAGGTAATTAGGCAGAACATGGCACAACTCCAGCTTAGCGAGGACTTGACCTTTGATAAGAAGCAGTATTTTAAAAGGCGTGGGCGTAAGGGGAGACATTTTACATATGTCTCAGCGAGGTGTAAGCCCCGAGGTATGGAGCGTAAACCCCATGGGTATTTAATTTTTAATATTTTATAAAATAATATAATTATAGTAAATATTTATAAATAAGTAAAATTGCATAAAATTGAAGAAAACTATAAATATGTGAAAAATATATATATAGATGTGCTCCATCCCCATAAAATATTAGTCAAAATAATCTATTATACGCAACTTACAAGCACAAATAACTTGAGTCGAAAAGAATAATATTTTCTCCATTGAGGAATAAAAAGGATGACTAACCTGCAATTTGAACTTTGAACTTGCTGCTATAAAGGAGAATGAAGTTCTCTTTGTACTTGTAAAAAAAAAATATATTCGTTGCTTTTGGGAGATATTAACAAACAAGCAGACAAGATAAAGAATTGGAAAATACCATAAATTAGGGCTTCAATCATTAAAAAATGTCTTGACTTTTATATTTAATACATTTCAGTTCCTTTTAAAAATTTTAAGTAATTACAAGCTGACTTTTGAGAATTTGGGTATTATATGAAGGATTTATTCAACAAATTTTGTTTTAATTTGAAAAAGTCTCTAGGGCTTACGCCTCACTACAAAAACGCACCTCAAACGCCCGGGCGTACGCCCTGAATTGTTGGGCGTACACCTCTTGAGTATTTCGCTCCACACCATCGCCTCGGGGCATTTTGGTGCGCCTCGCCCCGGGGCTCGCCCTGAAAAAGCCTTTTAAAACACTGATAAGAAGGTGTGAACGGTTAGAATTAGGGTAAAAGGCTAGTACGTAGTCGAGTGTTTCTCTTTGCCATACCAGTAGCTTAAGTATTATTATCATATTTTCTTAACCTTAGATTTATACTATTACATCTTGTTTCTTTTGCTTATGTTGTCTTATTATCTTGTTGTTGATACTGCTTCTCTATCATGACTTTTTTTCACTACTGTATTTCTTTTTAAAACTGTTATGACTGTACTTTGCTTGAGCTGGGGGTGTATCATAAACAGACTCTCTACCTTCGCAAGATAAGGGTAAGTCTACGTACACACTACCCTCCCTACACCTCATTTGTGGGATTATACTAGGTTGTTGTTGTTATTGTTGTTATTGTTGTAGTAGTAGTTGGTTAAGTCAACTCCATGGTCAATCTGCCTAAAGCCTGTCTAGGCACAAGAAGAAGATGTGGGGGTAGGGGGCAAATACATATGCTTTGTTTACCCTGAGTTAGCGACAAATCCTCGAGGGTTATCATAAGAAAGAGAATATATCAACCAAATATTCTATACGAGCATATTTGGAAAGTCATCTTGTAATTGAATTTGGGTATAATGATACAGCCTTAAATTGCTTGTCAGGCTAAGTAATTATTTGTCCAACATAAACTTGGGTATAGTCAAGGAGAGCAATTATATTTTCAATTTTCAAGGGAGATATGAAAATTATTGATAATTATATGGTGTATGACAAGGCGATTTTTCAAAATCACTTTTAAAATAATTTCATGTTTTACAAACTTTTTTTTCCTATTTATTAATTTATAATATTTATTATAGAAATATGTTTTCTAAACTCATACATATTTTTTTGTTATTTAAACAATTAAACAAATCATGAACTTCATTATATTCACATGGGTGGGAAAACACCAATTATTCTTTATGATATCAATTATCAATTTATAGCTAGTAGATATATTTTTTAAAATTACTTTAAATACCAAGTAATAAATAAAATTTAATATCTCGATCTTACATGCATATATTTATATTTTTTAAATGTTAATGTTTATATACTAATCCATCTAAAAAAGTTTATTTATTTTAAGATAAAAGATCTAACTATGTACTAATTATACTTGTGCAACCAAATATGAGATATAAAATTATATTATAATTGTATGGGCCGAAAATTATCTTTGATATGAGTAAGCTGCGTCAATATTAAGAGAGCCTTCATAGGCTACCACACGTTATCAGTACGACTTCGACAAAGGCCTGCCCAAGGTCGAAGTGGTCCCTTAAGAGATGAAGGGTGAGGTCGACGAGTCAGTGAAGACCAAGGTCCAGAAGTCATCGTATATCAAGGTCGAGGTCGAACATCTTAGACAAAGTTATAACGGCTAATTTTAGGATAAGACACAAAAGAAAATATTGTAGTGAATATTCTCTGTACGTGTACTATTAGGGTTTTTAGGAACTATAAATCGAAAAAGATATAATGATAGGGGACATAAGATATTCACTTGTAAGAAAACACATTGACTTTTTATATAAAATCTGGCTTTATTGCAAAGATAAAACAAATACCTTTTTTCTAAGATTCTTGCCTATACTTTTTCACTCGATCCAAGAACAGTCTAAACATTCGAAGGCTCGTCAATCATTCATCACTGTCAGAAGGAATATTCGCAAATCTCATCCTTTTTCAGGTGACTCACACGTTCTTATTTACTTAAAAGCCATCATTTGCTATTTATTGTTAGTTAATGTTATCCCCTTCTTTTTGGGTCATTGAATATTGTTAGTGTTGTCAATATTTACTGCCATTCGTATAATATACATATTAATTTACTACAAGATTAGTTAACGTATCTTTTGGACATTAATATTGGCTAAGATTGACTCTATTTTATTAAATATAATTAGTTAAGCCCATATATAGCCGTCTGTGGGAACTTCTTAGATAATCTTTTAGTTTCCATTAGATCCACAACTCACGTGATTTGCTAACATAACAAACCACAAAGTTTTTCTCCTTCTCTGCACGTATAGAAATTTACATGGCAGGTAAACAAGGATATAGAACTAAGGTGACATGTGACATCCCCGGCAATCTCATGAACGCTATCAATGAGAGGTACGAGATGTTGGGCGATGATGTGACACCTACTGCCTCACCCAGGTGCGAGAGGTCGCTTCCCCCCATTGTAGCACAACAAAACCAAATGGAAAAGGGGCCTCCACATCCATAGGAGAAGGGACGCCACCTATTTTGAAAAAGCTCCTCGAAGCATGGTTGACCGATACATTAGTAAGCATGCTAAATAAACAAGCTCTATGCATGACCATAGAAACCGCGAGAGCCCATATGGTACAACAAGGAGACGAACAGGGCGATCAACCAGACCCTCCAACGCCAGATATAACTCACAATATTACAGACAGTACAGGTGACGGCGTCCTCGCCACTATTATGAAGAGAATGGAAGAAATGGAGAATGAGAACAAAACGCTCAGAGACCAAATGAAGGAACACCAAGAACGAGTCGACAAGATACCAGGCAACCCTAAATCATTACCGAAGAGGGACGCCGGCAGGTTCATAGAGCAACCGTATAGCGAGGAAGCAGCCCCACATGCCATAACAAAGACCTTCAAAATGCTACCATATCTCAGGATATATGACGGAACAACCGACCCCGAAGATCACGTGGTACCAAGGAACAAGTGCCCTCCATTTTGCTGAAGAAATTTGGCGAAACCCTCACCCGAGGGCATTAACATGGTATTCACAGCTATCTGGACATTCCATAGAGACCTTTGAAGAAATGGCTGATACGTTCGTGACGGCGCATGCCGGGGCCAAGAAAACTGATACAAGAGTAAATGACATCTTCTCCATCAAGCAATGCCTGGGAGAGGGACTAAGGGACTTCCTCGCTCGATTCAACATGGTAAGGATGGCCTTACCAAATGTATCTGAAGGGATGGCAGTCGTAGCCTTTCAGAACGTGCTGAGTAGGGAGGATTCAAGAGCGACTAGAAAGTTGTTGAGCCGGTTGATAAAGTACCCTCGACCACTTGGGACGAAATCCATAATTCCTATTGCGCCAAAGTCCGCGTAGATAATGACGACCTTAACGGGCCAACCCGATGGCTCATCTCGGTACAAGCCGAACCCAGGAGAGAACGAAGAGGTAACATGAGGAGGGATCACCCAATCTCATGGCCAAACAGGGAGCGACATCAGCCTTACGTCAGGACCCTTGTCCCTCCCTCCTTCCTCCCGCTATGATGAGGGTCCATCTAGGCCGAGGACGGGGATGGGGACTCACAGGAATGAGAGAGGTATGCCCCCTATTTTCTACTCACAATTTTTGTGCTTCACCTACAGACATAGTCTACGCCATGGAGAAACTATGAACAAAGGTAAAGTGGCCGCCAAAGATGAGGTCCGACCTAAATACCAAACAATCTGATGTCCTCTGCGAATTCCACCAAGAACGTGGGCACAAGACAGAAGATTGTATCTCCCTAAGGCAAGAGGTTATGAACATTTTGTAGCAAGAGCACCTTAAAGAACTGCTGAGCGACAAGGGAAGAAACACCTTCGCTAAAGGTCGAGAACATTAAGGCCCATCAAAGCCGCCCTAGCAGGATCGCACCATGAATATGATTATTGGCGGCAACGACGATGCCTCCATTAATGGCATCAAGTTCACTGCCACCCACAAGCTCAAAAGATCGATCACCCACGAACGGTATGACGGACTCAAAGAAATTATCATCTTCGACAAGTCAGATACCGATGATTTGGCTTTCCCTCATAACGACGCTCTCGTCATTACATTACAAATTTTAGATATTGATGTCAAATGTATCATGGTAGACGATGGGAGTGGAGCGTGCATTATCCATCCCCGATTCCTCACCCAGATAAGATTCAAGGACAAGATAGTGCCACGCTGTATCACACTAATCGGTTTTAATAATGTAGTTAAATGGACATAACTATAGAGACAACGTTCCATATCATGGACTAGGCCACCGCATACAATGCCATAGTAGGACGACCATGGATACATCCCATGAGAGTCGTCCCCTCCAGCCTATACCAAGTGATCAAGTTCCCAACACCTTGGGAAATATTCAGCATACGAGGAGAACATCGCACGTCCCGGGAATTCTACCGCATCGCCATGGATCACATGACAACCCAACAAAAGAAAGATAAGGAAAAAGAAGCATAGTAATCAACAGGGTCGAGTTCGACGCAAGAAGAGACCAAGGATGTCATCATGGACCCTGAAATGGTCGAAGCCGCGAACTCAACTATAGAGGACCTCGACCCCGTTCAATTAGATCCTAGTGACCATGGCAAAAAGGCCTACATCGGTTGCAAACTCCGAGAACTAGGTAAATTTAGTCAATTTTAATAACTAACGTAGATTTGTTTGCCTTCAGCCATGCAGATATGACAGGCATCCCCAAGGAGATCGCCACACACAAGTTAAATGTCGACCCATTCTATCCCCTTGTAAGGTAGGTCAGACGAAAGTTCAACCCCACCATCAATGATGCCGTCCACGAGGAGGTAGAAAAGCTATTAGAAAATGGCTCCATTAGGGAGTCGAAATACCCCAAGTGGATAGCCAATGTGGTGATGGTCAAAAAGAAAAATGGGAAATAGAGGATATGTGTAGACTTCACAGACTTAAACAAAGCTTGCCCGAAAGATTCATTCTCGTTGCCACACATCGACTAACTCATCGACGCAACAGCCGGGCACGAGCTGCTGAGTTTCCTGGACGCATACTCGGGCTATAACCAGATACTCATGGAAGAAGAGGACCAGGAGAAAACCACATTCATCACCCACAGAGGAACATATTGTTATAGGGTCATACTGTTCGGGTAGAAGAACGCAGAAGCCACCTTTCAGAGATTGGTCATAAGAATGTTCAAAGACCAACTCAGCAAGACCATAGAGGTATATATCAACGACATACTGGTTAAATCTGTAAGGGCAGAAGGCCATATTGACCACTTAACGAAAGCTTTTGACATACTAAGACAGTATGGGATGAAACTAAGCCCAGAGAAATGTGCATTTGGCGTAGCCTCGAGAAAGTTTTTGGGTCTCTTAATGTCACAACGAGGGATCAAAGTCAACCCGGACCAAATAAAGGCTATCGAAGGGATACCCAAACAACTGACTACTAAGAAGCATGTCCAAAAGTTGACTGGCTGAATTGCCGCCCTTTCAAGATTTATCTCGCGGTCGTCCGACAGATGTCACCGATTTTTTGGCATACTCAAAAAGGACAACGACCTCGAATGGATGCTCGATTGCGTACAAGCTCTTTCAGAACTTAAGGTGTATCTTTCGTCACCATCTCTGCTCTCAAAACCTGAACCCGGAGAACACCTCCTCGTCTACCTCGCCATCTCCGAAGTAGCGGTAAGTGTGGTCCTGGTGCGAGAAAATAAAGATACGCAATCTCCTATTTATTACATTAGTAAAACACTTGTCGATGTCGAGACGAGGTACCCACACCTTGAAAAACTGGCCCTGGCACTAGTCGTAGCTTTACAGAAGCTTAGACCCTATTTCCAGTGCCACCCTATCTCGGTCGTTACCAGTTTTCCTCTAAGAAGCATTTTACATAGACCCGAGTTTTCAGGGAGGTTGGCCACGTGGGCCATCGAGCTAAGCGAGCACGACATAACATATCAGCCATGGACAATGATAAAGTCACAAGTGCATGCCGACTTCGTCGCGGACTTCAGCGCAAAGATAATGCCTGAGATTGAGAAGGAAATCGCTCAAGCTTCTATTCAAATACAAGACCTTTGTGTCCTATACACCGACGACGCATCCAGTGCTTCAGGATTCGGACTGGGACTCATACTCGAGGTCCCTATCGGAGAAATAATTTGTCAGTCCATAAGATGCCCGGATATGACTAACAACGAGGTCGAGTATGAGGCCGTAATTACAGGGTTGAGACTAGCACTCAAATACGGGGCGATGAGGCTGAAACTCCATTGTGATTCAAAGCTCGTAGTCAACCAAGTCATAGTGACTTTCCAAATCAAAGAACAAAGGTTGCAAAAATATCAAACCGAGATCTGTAAGTTACTGCCTAATTTCGACGAATGTCTGCTCGACCAGATCCCGCGAGCTCAGAATGTCTAAGTGGACAACCTCGCCAAATTAGCCGTAGCCACCAAAAGCATCACAACCGGGGATAAAAGTATAGTCCACCTCCTCAACTCGTCGTTAGACCAAATCGAGGTAAGATCTGTAATTTTAACTTGGGACTAGTGCAATTGTATTATCACCTACTTGCAGAACGGCACACTTCCAAATGACAAAAAGGAAGCTAAAAACTAAGAATGCAAGCAACCAGATACAACCTCCTTCATAACGTCTTGTACAAAAGGACATACGGCGGCCCTCTAGCAAAGTGTTTGGGTCCAAATCAAGCCTAACGCGTTCTCGAAGAAGTCCATGAAGGCCACTACGACGCTCATTCTGGTAATTGAGCACTCGTTAGGTGCATCATACGAGCAGGATACTACTGGCCCACCATGAAAAAAGACGCCTAAGAATTTGTAAGGAAATGCGAACAATGTCAAAAATACGCCCCAATAACTCACCAAGCAGGCGAACATCTTCACTCGGTCACCTCCCCGTGGCTGTTTATCAAATGGGGAAAGGACATTGTGGGCCCCCTCCCGGCAGGGCAAGTTAATGTGCGATTTCTTTTAGTTTTAACTAACTAATTCTCTAAATGGGTGGAAGCAGGAGCGTTCGTCCAAATACGTGAACAATAGGTAATCGTCTTCATATGGAAAAACATCACCTGCCGATTCGACCTACCCATGGAGATCAGCTGCGACAACGGACCCTAGTTCAGGGGAAAGAAACCGATGAATTCCTCGAGAAATGGCACATTAAGAGGATACTTTCAACCCCTTATCACCCGACGGGCAACGGGTAGTCAGAATCCTCCAACAAGTCCATATTAAGCATCATGAATAAAAAACTCGAAGACGCCAAGGGACTGTGTCCGAAAATACTCCCAGAAGTATTATGGGCGTATAGAACCACCCCAAAGACAAGCACAAGAGAGACACCCTATTCTATGATCTACGAAACCGAACTAATTATACCAGTCGAGGTCGGAGAGCCCAGCCTAAGATACTCCCATGAAAGCGACACTAGCAATGACGAGAGTAGAAGGCAAGAGCTCGATGAGATCGATGAACGAAGAGATATGGCATACATAAGAATGGTCGACCAAAAATAACAAGTGGAACATTACTACAATAAGAAGGCAAAGGTTTGGCTGCCCAAAGTTAGAGACTACGTACTCAAAGCCAAAACCCATACAAGCAGAGATCCACGAGAAGGCAAACTAGGAACGAACTGGGACGGTCCGTACAAAATTATAGCCAAAGCAAACAAGGATTCGTTCCAACTAGATACAATGGAAGGAAAACAATTACCAAACAATTGGAATATCAGCCACCTCAAATACTTCAACTTCTAAAAGGAAGGAGCGCCATACAAGTCGTACTCTTTTTCCCTCACTTGAGTTTTGTCCCATTAGGGTTTTCTCAAAGAGGGTTTTAACGAGGCGACGAAAGGGACACTTCGAGTCGAAGTATGCAAAGAGCGGACTGATTTCTCTTTCATTGCCTGACTCCTCAAGACTCTCCAAGTCGAACAATAAAGAAACTAGATAGACTGGTACTGGGACTGGAACGCTAGCCAATGCCCAAAGTTGTAACTTTCTCCAATTATGTAATCAGATCAATAATGTCAAAGTAATAAAAAATCACGTTTATCAAAACAACCTTAACAAAAGGTTAAGTTCGACCGTCTCTTCGAACAATGCATATCGGCCCTCGGTCACAATTCAAAGAAAGGTTAAGTTCGACCCAGCTCAAACAAACACTTATCGGCCCTCAGCCGCACCTTAATAAAAGGTTAAGTTCGACCCAGCTCGAACAAACACTTATCGGCCCTCGACCGCACCTTAATAAAAGGTTAAGTTTAACCCAGCTCGAACAAATGCCTATCGGTCGACGGTCGCATCTTAATAAAAGGTTAAGTTCGACCCAATTTGAACAACGCCTATCGACCCTTGGACCCAATTTAAGGAAAGGTTAAGTTTGACCCAGCTCGAACAAACACCTACGGCCCTTGGCCGCAACTTGACAAAAGGTCAAAAACGACCAAGTTCAAACAACACCTATCAGCCAAATCTAAATGAAGAGACATACTCAACCTATGTAAACAATAGGCTGATATGGCCCAAGATATTCATCCCCAAGTCTACGACTAGATAGAAGACAATAACAATAAAAAGAGCAGAAAGCATAACGAGCAAACAACAGAAGCAAAAATATACAAGTGCAGAAACAAATCACAGGAATGGAAGAAGGTACAAGAAACATCTTTAATATTTCACATATAAATAAAGAGTTTTTTACAAAGGCTCTTGAATACACCGGAAAAAATACACAAAAAATTTTAAAGAAAAATTATTGGCCATCGCCATCATGGCCCTCTGCGCCCCCCCTCATCAGCTTGATTTCCAACAACATCACCTCCCTGACTACCGATGCCCTCATCATCTCGGTCCCCAGCATCTTCTCCACCCTCACCCTGAGGGTAAACGGTATCATACTGGGCATCCCCTTCAAGCCTATCTATGCTTGAGCCTTAACCCGGGCATCCTCAAAGGCCACCCAAAAACAGAGCCTGCCACATATAAGTCCCGAAACACACCTAGTCGGGCTTCGACGTGGATCCACTCCTCGTATAACTCCCGAGGGATACTGGGGAAATCAGAAGAATGCGATCACGCAAGTAATTGGGCCCTCTCAGCCTCTAGGGCGGTAACTCGGTCATGAAGGTCGGAGTTTTCCTTGTCCAGTTCTCGATCTTCTCATCAAACCGGTCCTTCTTAGCCCTCGCCATCGACTGAGCATTTTTCCGCTCAGCCCGAAGAGTCTTATTCACTAACTCTAGGATTTCCAACATCCTCCGACCGTTCAACCGAGAGGACTCCGCCTTCTCAAGCCCCTCCTGCTTCTCGGCAACTTCACCGACTAGGGCCTCTGCCTGGGACCTGCACTCTTCAAGTTGGACTCACAACTGGACTACTTGAGCTTGAAGATCACTGCATTGGGCCTCTACACCCCTACTAATCTCGAGCTCCTCATCTTTACTCCTCAACGTCCCTTCAAGGAGGTTACACTTCTCTACAGCCTGCACCAGCTCTTCATCCCTCTTCTTCAAGTCTTCCCTCAAGGCCTGCACTTTGCCGCCCTGACGAAGCCGACTTCGGAGATCCCGATATTTACTGTGGTACTCAAGTATATTTCCCTTTCAGCTTTACAAAGATTTTTTTGCACCTTTTTTCCCTTTGGGCACTCTCAATTTCCAGAATTACCGTCTGCAAATCAAAGGAAAAATGTTAGAACTTAGAATGTTCTAAGACATTAGAAAAGGGTCGTGCATGAGTACTTACCCTGAGAGCAAGGCATGCATTGCTCTTTGACAGAGCACTAACATCTATCTTATTTAGGATCTTACACTCGACATCGGAACAGAGAGGGACAAGGGTAGAGACTACCTCCTCGGTGTTCAGCAACAAATCACGATCCATTGGGATTGTGATGGTCCTCGAACCCCCCTTCAATCTCACCTCGGGCAGGGTGATCCCCTCGTCGATCATTCTCAAGTCGTCCAAATCGACATCGGAACCTAACTCATTGCCATCTTCAGCAATAGTTTTCTCTCTATCATCAGTAGGCGAAGAGGCATCCATGGCTGTTTGAGAGGTTGAAGCCTCCTCTTGTCACGAAAGTGCATGGCCGCCACCAATATCGAGCTCTTCGATCTCCCTCCCTCAAAATATAAGGGCAAGCCTACATCAACTTCTACCAGCCTCGGGGCCTCGAGACTCAGATCAACATCATCATTTAGAAAAATTGTGGTTGTCTCACGTAACGTGAAACCTCCTTCTACGATGTCAACTGCCGAAGAGACTCTGCCACTCACATCCACGGACCTCCTTTTTCGAGGTTAAAGATCCCTGTCGTTGTGCGAGTGTTCATCTTCCTCGTTAACAAGTGAAAATAAGGGAGGAAAGGAAGTCGCGATAGCCGAAACATGGATAGGGGCGGGAAGCAGTGACAAGTGGAATTGGGACGAAGGTAAAAGTGGCAATGGCTAAGACAGGGGCGGAGATTGAAGGTGTAGTGGCCCTCCTCTTCCGGAATGAGGGTACGGGTCCCTCGACCTCCTCGCAGCCCGTCTGACCGAACCTAGAGAAAAATTGAGAAGGAATGGATCAGCATAAAAGACAGACATAGATGGCAGAAAAACAATGTCGACGATAGGGAAGAAGTTACCCGTCGAGGGAAGAGACAGTCTGAATTTCTGAGAAAAGCTCGACTAGTCACGTATTTATGAGGAAGGATTTTTCCGACCCAGTCGGCAATATGGGTCACCAATTGGAGAGGTCGTATAGTAGCTGCAGAAAAAGAAGAGCTGATTAACCAATCCACAACAAGAAAAATGTTAAATAACACAAATAATACGAGCACTTATGGTTGGGGTTCCAGGCCTCAGGGAAGCCGGCGGCAATAGATACTACGACCTCGGTCCTAATAAAGAAATAATTAAACCAGAAGTGCTGACTAGCCTTGTCGTCTATCATCACTACCAAGCATTTTCCCCCACAGTGGTGAAGATTCAACAACGTCCCTCGATAGAAATAAGGGGCGAAGAGGTGAATTAGGTGGCATACTGTAATCTCGATGTCGGCTAATTCGGCGAAATTTGCTAACATTTTAACTACCTTGAAGACGTAAGGGGCGAGCTACGTTGGACACACATTATAGTAGCGGCACAATTATTCTATCAACGACGGTAAAGGGAACTAATAGCCGATTATGAATGGATATGCGTAAAAGGTGCAGAATCCGGGAAGATGGACCCGCACTTCGTCATCACTCATGGGGACCAATTTCACGTGATCAGGAAGGCTTAGCCTAGCCTTAATTTTGGCTAAACGCTCGACCGTCATTGTAGATCAAAACCTCTGAGTAACCACTTCTGGCGTCTTGTGGAAATCGGGTTTGGCGTTAGGGTACCGAGGTACAATCTCCTCTACAGTAAGGAGGGTTTCCTCCTCAACATCAACTGCAATGTCTTCCCCCTGATCAGGGAAAACGACGTCTAAAGGGATAGAATGATCTTCCATATGGATATCGGATGAGAAGTTCGACATTGTTGTAGAGGAAGACAAAGAAGTAGAGAAAGCAACAGATAAGCAGTAAAATCCTATGAAGGATAAGAATGATTTTTGCTTAAGAAATAGAAGAAGTGTGGAAAAACTTCAAAATCAACGAGCCCTCCCCTATTTATAAGATTTGGGGACACCAAAATCAAAACGGGTGGTCATGATTATCACAGAGATCGAAACAGCAGAACCAATCAAGGATCATATGAGAATAGATGCAATGCGTCGGGAATCAGAGTCATCATGACGCATGACGTCATGACATCACCCCTTCTCTTGGACCAGATGGCTCCAACAAATTACACGCGAAATTTAAGGAATTTGAACAACGCGGCCCACAGAGAGCCAACTTGCTTGCTCGCTATAACGACTACGATCCGTATAGTATGCTCGATAAGCTCGACCACGAACGACATTATCTGTTCATCGAACTCACCCGCGAGGACGACCTCAACAAGTGGAGGGACTAACTGTATGGGCCAAAAATTATCTTTGATATGAGTAAGCCGCATCAACATTAAGAGGGCCTTCATAGGCTGCCACGTGTTATCAATACGACTTCGACAAAGGCATGCCCAAGGTCGAAGTGGTCCCTTAAGAGATGAAGGGTGGGGTCGACGAGTTAGTGAAGACCAAGGTCCAGAAGTCATCGTAGATCAAGGTCTAGGTCGAACATCTTAGACATAGTTATAACGATTAGTTCTAGGATAAGACACAAAAGAGAATATTCTGGTGGATATTTTATGTACCTGTACTATTAAGGTTTTTAGGAATATGTTCCCTATAAATAGAAAGAGATATAATGATAGGGGACATAAGATATACACTTGTAAGAAAACACATTGACTTTCTGTATAGAATCTGGATTTATTGCAAAGATACAACAAATTCCTTTTTCCTAAGATTCTTGCCTAAACGTTTCCACTCGATCCAAGAACAGTCTAAACATTCAAAGGATCATCAATCATTCATCATTGTCAGAAGGAATAACCACAGATCTTATCCCTTTTCGGGTGACTCGCATGTTCTTATTTACTTAAATGTCATCCATTGCTATTTATTGTTAGTTAATGTTATCCCCTTCTTTTTGGGCCATTGAATATTATTAGTGTTGTCAATATTTACTGCCATTCGGATAATATATATATTAACTTACTACAAGATTAGTTAACGTATCTTTTGGACATTAATATTGGCTAAGATTGACTCTGTTTTATTAAATATAATTGGTTAGGCCCAGATCTAAATTTTGGGTCAAACAATAATTACGTTATGCCAAACAAATAGTCCTATGTAATATTTAGCGAAGGTAGGTTATTATTAATAGGTTCGGTCGAACCCAATAGCTTTTTCTTAGAACCTATATTTATGTTAAAATAGCATAGGTTGGCCACTTTTTGAATTGGTCACTGAAAATAGCCACATATTAAAATATAATTGAAACATAGCCATTTTTAATGTGGAAATAAAATTTGGTACTGTTCCAAACTTCAGAGCAGTATGTCACAACATGGTACTCGTGCCATGATTCCAACATCGGTTGCTCCACCACCCACTCAACCAGCTTGACGCGGGATCAGGTAGCCCGAGGTAGAGGTCAAATAGTTAGAGGTAGAGGTCAGTCAGTGAGAGGCCGTCCGCGAGGTGGAGGTCAGGTTGGTAGGGCTCAACCCCCATTGTTATGCATTTCTAGCTAGACTAAGGCGGAGTCGTCTGATATAGTTATTTCAGGTATTATCTTAGTCTATCATAGAGATGCTTCCATGTTGTTTGATCCGGGTTCTACATATTCTTATGTGTCTTCATATTTTGCTTCACATTTGAGTATGCCTCGTGATTCCCTTGATGTTCTTGTTTCGGTTCTATACTAGTTGGGGATTCTATAGTAGTTGATCGGGTATATAGGTCTTGTGTTATTATTATTAATGGTTTCGATATTGTAGTTGATCTTCTATTGATGGATATGGTGGATTTTGAGGTTATTATTGGTATGGATTGGTTGTCCCCGTATCACGTTATCTTGGATTATCATGCTAATATTGTGACTTTAGCCCTGCCGATTTTTCCTAGATTGGAGTGGAGAGGGATTCTTGGTCACTCTACTAGCAGGGTGGTTTCATATTTGAAGGCTCGGCGTATGGTTGAGAAGGGGTGTCTGGCATATTTGGCTTATATTATTGATTCTACTACAGAGGTTCCTTTTATGGATTCGGTTCCGGTTGTGAATGAGTTTCCCGAGGTATTTCCTACAGATTTGCCGGGTATGCCACCCAATAGGGATATCAACTTTTACATTGACTTATTTCCGAGCACTCGGCCCATTTCTATTCCACCGTACCGTATGGCTCCTGCTGGGTTGAAAACATTGAAGGATTAGTTGCAAGATTTGCTTAACAAAGGATACATTAGACCTAGTGTCTCACCTTGGGTTATGCCAGTATTGTTTGTGAAGAAAAATGATGGATAATGAGGATGTGCATAGATTATCGGCAGTTGAACAAGGTCACTATTAAGAACAAGTATCTGTTGCCGAGGATTTATGACTTATTTGACCAGATTCAGGGTGCCAAGTTATTTTCCAAGATTGATGTGAGATCTGGCTACCATCAGGTAAAGATTAGGGCATCGATGTCCCTAAGACAACTTTTAGGACTCAATATGGCCATTACGAGTTCTTGGTGACGTCATTTGGCATGACTAATGCTCCGACAACCTTTATGGATTTGATGAACCAGGTGTTCAAGCCTTATTTGGATTCCTTTATGATTGTGTTTATTGATAACATTATGGTTCACTCTCGTTGTAGAGAGGAGCATGAGCGGCACCTACAGATTGTACTTCAGACATTAAAGGATCGCCAGTTATATGCTAAGTTTTCGAAGTGTGAGTTCTGGTTAGACTCGGTTGTATTTTTGGGTCATGTTGTGCATTCGAGGGTATCAAGGTGGATCCTAAGAAGATTGAAGCAACTTAGAACTATCCTAGACCTACTTCAGCTACAGAGATTCAGAGCTTCTTGGACTTGGCAGGTTATTATCGCCGGTTCGTGGAGGGTTTTTTTACCTATCTCATCCCCATTGACCAAGTTGACCCAGAAGGGTGCTCTTTTCAAATGGTCCGACGAGTGTGAGGTGAGCTTTCATAAGCTCAAGACTGCATTGACTACAAGCCCAGTGTTGGTGTTACCCACAGGTTCAGGATCTTACATTGTGTATTGTGGTGCATTGCGTATTGGACTTGGCGCGATATTGATGTATGGCAGTAGGGTGATTGCCTAGGCTTCTCGTTAGTTGAAGGTTCATGAGAGAAATTACCATATGTATGATTTGGAGTAGGCAGCCATTGTTCACGTGCTCGATATTTGGATGCATTATCTATACGACATTCCATGTGAGGTCTATACCGACCATCAGAGTCTCCAACAAGCAGAATGACCTTAATTTGTGGCTATGAAGATGGTTAGAGTTACTAAAAGACTTTGATATTATCATATTATATCATCTAGGGAAGGCCAATATAGTGGCCGATGCCTTGAGTAGGAAGGCATAGAGCATGGTAGTTTGGAATTTTTACCGGTAGTGGGAAGGCCATTAGCCATGGATGTCCAGGATTTGTCCAACCGGTTCTTAAAGTTGGATGTTTCGGAGCCTAACCGGGTTCTTTCTTGTGTTGTAGCACAATCATCATTGTTGGAGCATATCAAGGCTTGCCAATTTGATTATCTTCACTTGTTGGTGTTGAAAGACATGATGCAGCAGGGTGGTTCTAAGGAGGTTGTGATTGGAGATGATGGTGTTATGCAGCTTTAGGACCGAATTTGTGTGAATATTGATGGGTTGAGAGAGTTTATCCTCGAGGAGGCTCATAGTTCACGGTATTCCATTCACCAAGGTGTCACGAAGATGTATCGTGACTTGAAGCAACATTATTGGTGGCGGAAGATGAAGAAATATATTATTGATTATGTCTCTCGATGTTTGAATTGTCAACAAGTGAAGTATGAGCATCAGAAACAGGGTGGGCTGGCTCAGAGATTGAAGATACCAGAGTGGAAATTGGAGTATATCACTATGGACTTCGTGGTAGGCTTACCACGAACCTTGAGAAAATTTGACATTGTTTGGGTTATTGGGGACCGGTTGACTAAGTTCGCACACTTAATTCCAGTGATGACTTCCTATTCTTCAGAGCGGTTGGCTAAACTTTACATCCGAGAGATTATCTACATGCACAACATGCAGTGTCAATTGGGCACGCGGGTCGAGCTGAGTACCGCATTTAATCTTCAGACAGACGGACAATCTAAGCACACCATTCAAATTTTGGAAGACATGTTGCGGACATGCTTTAGGGATTTCGGGGGTCAGTGTAACCAGTTTTTACCTCTAGCAGAGTTAGCCTACAACACAACTATCAGTCGAGTATCCAAATGGCTCCGTATAAGGCCTTATATGGGAGGTGATGTCATTCTCCGGTTGGTTGGTTTGAGCCCGGTGAAGCTAGATTGTTGGGCACAAATTTGGTTTGTGATGCTTTGGAAGAGGTTAAGGTGATTCAGGAGCGACTTCGTACATCTCAGCTCAGGCAAAATAGTTATGTGGACCGGAAGGTTCGAAATGTGGCTTACATAGAAGATGAGAAGGTTCTTCTCTGAGTATCGCCTATGAAGGGCGTGATTCGATTTGAGAAGAAGGGCAAAATGAGCCCGGAGTTTATTGGCCCGTCTGAGATTTTGGAGAGAGTTGGTGAGGTTGCTTATAGGCTTCCATTGTCTCCTAGCCTAGCAGGGGTATGTCCGACATTTTACATTTTTATGCTTCAGAAATACCATAAAGATAGGTCACATGTTTTAGATTTCAGCACGGTGCAACGTGATGAGAATTTGACCTATGAGGAAGATTCGGTGTCAATATTAGACCGACATGTTCGAAAGTTGAGATCTAAGAGTTTTCCTTCTGTGAAAGTGCATTGGAGAGGCCAGCCGATTGAGAAGTCTACATGGGAGTCCGATTTTGATATGAGGAGTAGATACCCGTACCTTTTTGCCAGTCCATGTATATTTTTATGTCCGTTTGAGGACGAATGTTTCTTTTAGAGGTAGAGAATATGATGAGCCGATAGGTCGTTTTGAGTACTAGCTCTCATTTCTATATTATGAGACCTTTCATAGCTTTATTTAATGATATATGACTTGCGTACATGGTCCGTATCATTTTTCGGAAAGCTTACATGTGAAATTTTAAAGAAAATGTGATTTTTTGCTTTATAAACGACTTGAGTTGACCACGATCAATATTTTTGGTAAATGACCTCGAATCGATATTTTGATGATTTTGGTAGGTTCGTATGATATTTTTGAACTTGTACGCATATTTGGTTGGGGTCCCCCCGTGACCCGAGGCCGTTTTGGCACATTATGTGAAAATTTAGAACATTGTGTTTCAAAGTTAAAATCTTGAGTTTTGATGATCAATTCTTGATATTTGATATTATTTTAATGATTGAGGTAGCGAGCGAGTTTGTATGATATTATTACACTTGTGTGAATGTTCGGATTGGAGCCCGAGGGGCTCGGTTGAGTTTCCGATATGTTTTGGCTAAGTTTAGAACTATTGTTGGGTTGTTGGTGTGCGCTGCTTGCATATGTCGCATTTACGAGGTACTTCTCGCAAATGCACATCATTTTGCGAGTAATTGATCGCATTTTCAAAGAGGGACTGAGCACTTTAAATTTGAGAAGTCTGAGCCATATTTTT
Source organism: Nicotiana tomentosiformis (assembly GCF_000390325.3). Taxonomy (NCBI): domain Eukaryota; kingdom Viridiplantae; phylum Streptophyta; class Magnoliopsida; order Solanales; family Solanaceae; genus Nicotiana; species Nicotiana tomentosiformis. The sequence continues at coordinate 179,127,623 of NC_090813.1, forward strand.
TATTGGTGGGATCATCGCATTTGCGACAGTGGGACTGGTAGAGAAGCTTCGTATTTACGAAGCTTGGTTCGCATTTGCGATGGGGGGGGGACCTGTGAAAATGTGAAGAATATGTCGCTTTTGCGACACTGTTTGGATGGGACACTAATTATATTTGCGATCAGTGTTTCGCTTTTGCGATGGTCAAGTTCGCAATTGCGACATCTGCAGCTGGGTAAAGGTTGGGAATTTTGAAACTTAACTCATTTTACACTATTTTTCAACCCTAAACTTCATAGAGGCGATTTTTTAAGAGCAATTTCTTCTCAAATTCATTGGAACTTATTTTCAATCAATTTCAATTACTTTTTCATGAATTTTATCATCAAATCTATGAATTTCAAAATAGAAATTAGGGGGTTTGAGTAAAATTTAGGAATTTTGTAAAATTATGATGTAGACCTCGAAATGAGGTCAAATTTTGAAAAAAATCATATATCTAAGCTCGGGGATGAATGGGTAATTGGGATTGGGTCCTAATCTTGGATTTCGACCACGTGAGCCCAGATTGACTTTTTGTTGACCTTTTCAATTATGTTGAAGATAGAACCTTTTTCATTTGTGGGGTAGTTTCTAAAGCTTATTTTGAATTATTTGAACAATATTTGACTAGAGTCGATTGATTTGGAGGCTTGTTCCAAAGAGAAAGTCGTGGTTGATTGTTGATTGTGTTCCGGAAAGAGCTAAGTGTCGTGGTTAACCTTGACTTGAGGGAATTAGGAGTTGATTGGTCTATTTTCTATGTGAGGTATGTGTGGGGACGGCGTATATGCAAGATGATGAGTGTATATGCATTGTAATGGGTTTAAACATGCGGGGTGGACTATTTAATTGCATGTTTTTAATTATATCATGCCTTCTTTTATTCCATGTTATTACTTTCATGCTTTAATTACTACATGCCTACACTTGTTAAATACATGTCTTCACGTTCTACATGCCTCTATTTGCTACATGTTCCATGTATCCATGCCTTTATTTATTGTCCGCTTTTACATTTTCTATGCTCTATAAGTTATTAGATAGATGCCATTATTTGTCGCATGCCTTTACTTGTTCATTTGTATTTACTTGCTTTCTATTTCACTTTAAATTGTTATATTGGATTGTCTTAGAGAATTTATACATTTTGGTTCCTTTTTATGTACATTGTGAGATACGTCGTATGTGGATCGGGTTGCACGCCGCAATGATATTATATATTTTTGGATCGGGTTGCATGCTACAATGGTATTATATAGATGTATCGATCGGGTTGTACGCCGCAATGATATTAGTATTATATATTTGGATCAGGTTGCATGCTGCAACGTAGAAGTTGTATTATGTTTAGTCTTGCCTGTTTGGTTTTCGTTACCATATTGTATTGTGAAATAGAGTAGTGATGATATCCTGAGGCCTTCTGTTATGTATTTCTTGTTTCGATTATCATGTTAATTAGTTGTTTCTCTATTTCATTATTGATTTTCTACTTATACTCGCATAAGTTTTAGTGAGTGTCTTGTTTTAGCCTCGTCACTATTTCATCGAAGTTACAGAGTACATGGGGTAGCTTCTACTCATACTACACTGCTGCACTTCTTGTGCAGATTCTGGTATTGATTCCAGCTGAAAGTACAAGAGGGGGAGAGGGGTGAGTTGTAGCCTTTTTAAATTTCTAGTCGACTACTCTTTAGACCTAGTCGACTAACACGGAGACAGCCTGCTCAATACTGTTAGTACTTCGATTTAAACAAATATTAATCTCAATAAACAGTAATGGTATATAATAAAATATAGGAGCAATAAAGTAAATGATACCAGAAACTTTATATTGGTTCGGAACCAATGTGGTATCCTAATCCAGTCCCCTTGGGTTGCAAGGAGGCTATCTCTTTAGCTCTTTGTAATTTGGGTTGAGTACAGTTTGTGTGATTTTCAACGTTCACCACCAAAGTTTACAAGGTTGGTTTTCACTCGCTCACCAACAACGAACAAGGATTGGTTTTTACTCGCTCACCAACAACGACCCTTTGGTTTTCACTCACTCACCAAGGAAACGAATAATGACGCAACCTCCCAGGATGCACTGTCTCTCCAATATTTTTCTCTCTCTTCACTCTCTTGTGTACACAGTAAATCTACTAAAAGTGAATTACAATGCTTGTTAAGAATAGAATAAAGAACTTGTAATTGGGTAGACAATTGTATAGAAGGTTGTGTGGATCTTCTTCTCGATTGCTCTTCAACTTATATTGTTGCCTCCAATATGACCGTTGCTGATTTTTCTCATTAATGCAGAATATATAATTCTTATATCATAGTCAATGATATGATGGATTTCCTTCTTCTTTGTTCTCCTTTAATCAGATTTGTCCTAATCTTGATTCTTTTCCACAAATAAATATTCTTTCCTTGTATAATAAATCCCACTTAATCTTTTTATTCCATCAATATTGCTTCTTCTTTTCTTCATAAATATAAATTTCCTTTCCAAGCTTTGCTCCTCTTCCTTTATGGTCAATCTTGTACAACTTCATTATTTTCCTTCTTCTATCCTTGTCTCTAAATACTTTTGAATTTCAGCTCGATGCTTGCCTCTTGGCTTGTGGAAATAAAACATCGCTTTGTCTCCTTCTTTACTTTCAAGATTGATTAGCAGTTTCCCTTCTTTACATAAATCTTGGAAATATAATTTATTTCCATATCTAAAGCTTGTAGTGACTTGGCAAATCTTTTTAATAGTCTTGCCTTGAAATTGTAGTAAAACCTAGCACTTCTCTTTCAAACTCATAGTAGATATATCCAAAATTGAATAGGATATCTTCCTTCAAGAATAGATAATATTCTTCCCATTAATACTTGTGAACTCTTCTTCCGGCGATACAAGTATGGGTTCTTATGTAGACAACCCAAGAGAATTTCAAGATCCTCTTCCTTTGACTTTGGATCTTGAGTATTGTCTTCAATATGAAGATCTCAATAACCATTTATTATCTCCACAACTATGAAAATAATTTTCTTTTGAACAGATCTCAATATATCTTTGAACTTCTATTATATTGGAAATATCTCTTTCTTGATCTTGAAAAATAATCTCTTTCCATAATATAGATTGTACTATATTCATAATATATTTTCTTTCCATAGAAAATATATTCTTCTTATATTAGAAATATTCCTTTCTTGATCTTGAAAAATAATCTCTTTCCATAATATAGATTGTACTATATTCATAATATATTTTCTTTCCATAGAGAATATATTCTCCCTTCGCCTTGTAGTATCTTTCTTGCACAAAATAATAGATTTTCTCCATGATTTTAACAACCTTTCTTTCAAGAAATTTAAGATCTTTTCTTCCATAATTTTCGTAGAGTCTTCTTCTGATATTGTAGTAAACCATTCAATATTTGAAATATGACTTTCAAATACTATTCCTTTCATGACGCTTGGAGATTAAATATCTGAAAATAATCTTCCTTGATAAATTCATCACATGATATTCTCTTTCTCATATTTGTTTGGATCTTTACCAGCATCTTCTTTCTTGAATAAACCTGTGCAAGAATAAGATTACCAGTAGTAAATATTCTTTGATTAATAATTATGTTGGTTTTGTATCATCAAAATCAATACGTGAAACTTTGAAGCTAACAATCTCCCCCTTTTTTGACGATAGCAAACCATTGAGTACAAAATAAGAAAATTTAATCAAAGACTTAATTAAACGCAGTAAGGGGATATGCTAGATAAACTGGTTACTTCCCTAAAGTAATCTTCTCGAAATGTAGATAGTACATCAAGTGAGAACTCCCCATCACTCTATGCATTCCTCAGTTATGCTCCCCCTGTCTCCATGCATTCCATCTGAAATTTCGGGCTTTTGTACACATTATTTTCTCCCCCTTTTATCATCATCAAAAGGGTAAAATATGATATAAATTACTAGAACCAATAATAAAATATACGCTCAAAGCACCAGAGATTATTAACATAATTAAAAAAATCTATGTTCCAAGGATCTCTTAATTAGATAAATGCATAATCTATTAATTCATCCAGCTTAAAGTAAAACCAACAAAGGTACAATAAACACTAAGCAGTCAATACAAAGGTTTGATTCGGTTTGAAATTTTTTGAGTAACCAAATCATTGTAGACCACGCAAAGCACCTCATTTTAGGTCAACCAATAAACAATTTCAAAATATTAAAATAAATTGTTAAACTTATAAAAATGTAGAGTATTACGACCTAATTTTGAATTTACTGAAAATAACTCTAACATGATCGAACCGCATAAATACTATCAGATACTTAAAATCACACAAATGATAAACACAAAAGAGGTAAGATGATAATAAATTATTTTTACCAAAAGGATACATAAGGATACCATTACGATACCAATTTATTTCCTCAAAAGAGAAAGTACTTCAATATCCTCAAGGCATGCTTCCATGTTACCTTACCTGATGCAAGCCTCTAGAATAGTTCTTTTGAATGCTTGGCTTTATGAGAGAACTTCCTTTTTTGCTTTGCATTATTGAGAAATTTGAAGAAAAATGTTAATTCTCACTTGTACTCTCAAAATTAATCACCTTGCAAACTCTATAAAATTCTTCTTGTTGTGAAACCTTGAGCTATAAGTTTGCCACTACTTCTCAATATCTTACCATTTCATCAAGCTCGATTTTTGAATATACTTGGTTGTACATTTGGTCGACTTTCATACTGTCTCTCTTTCGACTTTATTCAGCTATTCTTGTATTTCTAGAATACATCAGTCACCGCAATGCTCCTCATGGATTTGCTAGATCAGATTTTATGAATGTACCAATACCAATCTATATTCACACTTTTGCTCAAAGATACATTAGTGCAGTAAGATAAATTCATGTCCATGAGATTAGCTAGTAGCAAAGGCTAATGAAGATACTGTCAATCTTACGAACTTTTATCCTTTCCATGATATTGGATAGACATTTAATCAAAAGGATGAAATAATCAACAATTGATTTTTCTTCATATCATATCTCATATGAATTATTCTCCAATATAGATTCAGAACATAATCCAATTGAAGTGAATAAACATTAATAGTAGAAATACATACCTTTTGTCTTCAACTTTTTGAGTATTGCCCGAAAATTTCATGTGCAGAAGTGACCTCAAGGTTTAATAAACTTCTTGGCTTGAATGAAGCATTAGTATTCATACCAGAAAAGCAAATATCATACATATTTTCACTTCAAGAATAATCTTAGTGATACCACTCACTTCTTTAGATCATACATCGTATTTCCTTCATCCTCTGTTGAATATATAAGAACTTTGAAGTATCTTTAAGCATGTGTCTCGACCAGCCAATATGCAAACATCATTGATCCTTTTTATGGCTGGACTTAGGAATTCCTGCAAAACAAATTAGTTTGTTTTTGGTACCCAAACCTTTTTGGGTCCTTCATGGTTAGTAGCTTGTATAATTGGAGATACATGTAACTATTTGGGTCTCCAAATAAAATTTTATCCAACATGACTTTTGGCATAATTACATGTAAATGCCTTATGTCCAAAATTACCATATTAGTGACATGTAACAAATAAAGTAGAGTATTATCAGCAGCTACCTTAGTCGACTTGAAGCTTTCCTGAGTCGACTTGTTTAAAGTAGGGTGTCTATTGGTAGATCCCTTGTAAGTCAACTTGAAGTTATTAAGAAAATAAGCCCGCTTGTTCGGTCGATCAAAATAATGGCGGGAATATTTTTGCAAACTATTCATTTGTTTACGAAGTTCCGCATTTTTTTCTTGAAGTAAGTTATTTTCAACCTCATATTCTTCGAATAGAATATCCCACTCTTTCTTTTCCTTTTTCAACTTGTTATATTCTTCAAGTTGGGTCTCCCAGTTCTTGTTCTCCCGTTTAGTCTTCTTGAGCTCATCAAGAATTTTTCTCATATCTTCTAAAGCTTGTTCTACGATATTTTGAAGTTCATTACATTTATCACAGTCATAGGATCTTACCTCACTTGTTTCACTTGGGACCATAAATCAGTTGCTTGTAGATTTCTCATGATCGTTGTCTGATATATCTTCATCACTCCAGGCACCAAAAGATTTTCTTTTCTCACTTGTTTCACTTCGTGCCATGAAACAAAGGTTGGCAGCTCCATTATGATCTTTATCTGGTACATATTCATCACTCCATACGCTGGAAGGTTTTCTCTTTCGATCGCCCTTGGATAGTTTCCTTTTTAGTTCTGGACAGTTGGCTTGGATGTGACCATAATTTCGCATTCGAAGCATTTTCTATCATTATTTTTCTGCTCACTTATTTTACTACCTTTTCTAGAACTTGATTTGCCTCTTCTATTATTTTTGCTTCTTTGCGTCGTGTTAGAGACAACTCTAGAAAATAATACAATATCATCTTGATGTTTGTCTCATTCTTCTTCGTCTTCACTTTCAGACTCAACAATAGATTATTTAGAAGCAACACTCTTTTTCTTCTTTTCATATCCATGCCTTTTGATATGGGTTTGCTCAAAGGCTATAAGGTCTCCACGAAGTTCATCATATGATAATTTGTCGAAATCTCCGTATTCAAAAGCAACAATGTTTGGTTGCCATAAAGTAGGTAAACTTCTTAGAATTTTTTTGATTTGTTCACCACTTGAATATGGTCTTCCAAAGGATTTTAGATCTCCAACTATTTTACTAAATCGGTCAAACATGTCTTCAATGGATTTATCATCCTTCATTTGAAACAACTCATAATCACGAATCAGAGGGTTTATACTTATCTCTTTTACTTTACCGGTACCTTTATAGGTAACTTTAACTTTATCCCATATTTCTTTGGTTGTGTTACAACTTGATATTTTCTCAAATTCTTCTCTGCTTATAGCATTGTATAATAGGTTTTTTTCCTTTGAATTTGTCCGTACGATCGTCATATGCTCATCAGTATAATCATAAATATCAAGGGTTTCAGTAGATACCTGTCGTTTTGGTTTCTTTTCTAGTTTGGACTGTAGGAAAGGAAAGTCACCCTTCTTGATGACGCTTCATACTTTGACATCATAAAATTTGATGAAAGCTTACACTCAAACTTTCCAGTGAGTGTAATACTGTCCGTTGAAGTATGGTGGTCTTAATGTAGAAGTCCCCTCTTGGTGTAAGACTACGATAATTGTGTGTGCTAACATAATATTTTCTCATTTGCTGTGAAGCAAAAGTAAAAATATAAGACCTGCTCTGATACCAATTGAAAGTACAAGAGAGGGGGTGAATTGTAACCTTTTTAAATTTCTAGCCGACTACTCTTCAGACCTAGTCGACTAACACGGAGACAACTTACACAATACTGTTAGTACTTCTGTTTAAATAAATACTAATCTCAATAAACAGTAATGATATATAATAAAATATGAGAGGAATAAAGTAAATGACACCAGAAATTTTATACTGGTTTAGAACCAATGTGGTATCCTAATCAAGTCTCCTTGGGTTGCAAGGAGGTTACCTCTTTAGCTCTTTGTAATTTGGGTTGAGTACAGTTTGTGTGATTTTCATCGTTCACCACCAATATTTACAAGGTTGGTTTTCACTCGCTCACCAACAATGAACAAGGGGTTGGTTTTTACTCGCTCACTAACAACGACCCTTTGGTTTTTACTCGCTCACCAAAGAAACGAACAATGACACAACCTCTCAGGATACGCTGCCTCTCCAATATTTTTTTTGTCTCTCTTTTCTCTTTTGTGTACACAGTAAATCTACTAAAAGTGAATTACAATGCTTGTTAAGAATAGAATAAAGAATTTATAATTGGGTAGATAATTGTTATAGAAGGTTGAGTGGATCTTCTTCCCGGTTGCTCTTCAATTTATATTGTTGCCTCCAATATGACCGTTGCTAATTTTCCTCATTAATGCAGAATATATAATCCTTATATTATGGTCAATATGATATATGATGGATTTCCTTCTTAAGGAAATCTTCTTTGTGTTCCTTTAATTATATTCTTCCTAATCTTGATTTTTTTCCCACAAATAAATATTCTTTCCTTGTATAGTAAATCCTAGGCAATCTTTTTATTCCATCCATATCGCTTATTCTTTTCTTCATAAATGTAAATTTCCTTTCCAAGCTTTGCTCCTCTTCCTTTATGGCCAATCTTGTACAACTTCATTATCTTCCTTCTTCTATCCTTGTCTCTAAATACTTTTGAATTTCAGCTTGATGCTTGCCTCTTGACTTGTGGAAATAAAATCTCGCTTTATTTCCTTCTTTCCTTTCAAGATTGATTTGCAACTTCCTTTCTTTACATAGATCTTGGAAATATAATTTATTTCCATATCAAAAGCTTGTAGTGACTTGGCAAATCTTTTTAATAGTCTTATTGTCATGACCCAAATTTCTCTCCGTAGAGTATCGTGATAGCTAATAATTTGTGGAATAACTGAATATAAAACTAAACTCAAATCTCAACACATGAAATATAAATACGATCTATGATTCGATTAATTTACAACTCCCAAAATTCGGTAGAAATAAGTCGCAAACTTCTAAGAGAAAATATTAAGTGTCTCGATATATCAGAGTTTAAAGAGAAAAAGGAAAACAACATAAAAAGGATAGATAGGGACTTCGAGATCTGCGGACGCTGGCAGATATACCTTGAAGTCTTCATGTACGGTCTAGTTCACTGGTATCTGGCCTGGTAGAAAGAACCTGGATCTGCACAAAAAGATGTGCAAAAGTGTCACGACCCAAAATTAACCCCTGTCGTGATGGCGCCTATCGTGGAACTAGGCAAGCCGACTCATTTCCAAACAAATCGATATTTTCATTTTAAAGATAATTTCAAGGTTATTTAACATAAAAACCTTCGTAAAGGAGTTCCAATCAAAATAAAAGTGCGGAAAAGAATAAGCCCGACATCGGGGTATCACTATTCATGAGCATCTACTACAATCTATCTAACAATATCAAGGCTAACTCAGCATGGAAAATAGATAAATACAACTAGAGGAAGCAGGGGCTGCGATCGCCAAACAGCTACCTTGCTATCTCCAATAAAATCTGCAACCAGAACACTCAATAACCGCTACCGTGTCCAGCTACACCTGAATCTGCACACAAGGTGCAGGGAGTAATATGAGTACGCCAACTCAGTAAGTAACAATAATAAATAAAGACCGAGCAGCAGTGACGAGCAATAAAGCATATAACATTTATATCATAAAATCTCAGTAAAGTACAACATGCTTTAAAAACCAGTGTTTGAATCAATCATCTCGTTTAAACCCCATTCCAGTAAAAATCATTTAAAGATATTTTTCCAACAGTTTTTCAAACAAAGGCTCAATGCAAAAGTGAGCAAAAATGATGGAATCATAAACAGCCCATCGGGCAAAATATCACTCATATACAGCCCCTCGGGCAAACCTCACTATCACTCGTGCCACTCGGGCATACCTCACAATCACTCTTGCCACTTGGACATACCTCACAATCCCTCATGCCTCCCAGTCACTCAGCACTCGGCACTCGCACTCAGTAGGTACCTGCGCTCACTGGGGGTGTGTACAGACTACAGAGGGGCTCCTTCAGCCCAAGCGCTATAATCTGCACGGACAACTCACGTGCTATAATAATAAAGTATGCTGCAGGCGGGTAGCCCCGATCCATAATCATCCTCACAATCAGGCCCTCGACCAATATCAACATGCTGCGGCGTACAACCCAATCCCATAAATATTCTCACAAATCAGGCCCTCGGCCTCACTCAGTCACAAACCTCTCAAGCCACTCGAGCATTTCAGTAAAATAGGGCATTCGGCCCAAAACATTTATATGCATCAAAATAAAGTCATAAAACTGAGTTATGCGGTAAACAAGTACAAACATGACTGAGTATAAATTTTAAATCGAAAACAATGAGAGGATAGTAAGAGAAAGCCCCTAAGGGTCCAAACAGTACTGGCGCAAGGCCCAAACATGGCATTCAGCCCAATTTACAAAAATTCTTTCTAAAACATATAAGTATCATATAGTTTCAACAAAGTATGCAACTTTACAGTTGCTACGGGATGGACCAAGTCACAATCCCCAACAGTGCATGCCCACACACCCGTCACCTAGCATGTGCATCACTAAAAATAGTAGAATGATACAAAAATCTAGGGTATCGTACCCTCATGACTAGATTTACAATCGTTACTTACCTCAAACCGTGAAATTCTTATTCTGTAATGTCCTTTCCTCGTGAATTGGTCTCCAAACGCCTCAAATCTAGTTATAATTAATTCGTTTCAGTCAATAAAATTCATTGGAATTAATTACATAAGATAATAATGATTTTCCATAAAAACCCAAAAATTAGCTCAAAAATCGCTCGTGGGGCCCACATCTCGGAACTCGACAAAAGTTACAAAATCTGGAAACCCATTCAACCACGAGTCTAACCATATCAATTTTACCAAAATCCGACCCCAACTCGACCCTCAAATCTTTAATTTAAACCAAGAGGGTTTTCAAATTTTTCCAACTCAATTCACCAATTAAATGATAAAAACAACCATGGATTCGGGTAATTTAACCAATATTGAGTTAAGAACACTTATCCCGTTGTTTCCTCTGAAATTCACCCAAAATCGCCTCAAATCCGAGCTCCAAATCGTCAAAAACTGAAAATGGGATGAAGTCCCATTTTCAGAACTTAAACTCACTGCCCAGGCTTTTCTTCTTCGCGAACGCGGTCAGTGCCTCGCGTTCGTGAAGCACAAAACAGCTCCCGTCCAAATTCCTCTTTCGCGAACGCGACATCACCCCAGCATTCGCGAAGCACAAAATGACTCTGCCTCAATGCCTTCTACGTGAACACGTTCAACCCATCGCGAACGCGATGCTTTGTTCCCCCTCACTACGCGAATGCGACACCTCCCTACGTGAACGCGTAGACCAATTGCCAGCCTCTCAGTTCCTCTTCGCGAATGCGAGGATCCACTCGCGAACGTGATGAAGGAAACCAGATGTTGCATCAGAAAAATTCCAGCAGAGTTCCAAGTCCAAAAATCCTACCTAAAACATCATACGGACTTAGTCGAACCCTCAAATCACCTCAAACAACGCTAAAACCATGAATTACACCCCAATTCAAGCCTAATGAACTTTGAAATTTCTAATTTCTACAAATGACTCCGGAACCTATCAAATCACGTCCGATTGACCTCAAATTTTGAACACAAGTCATAAATGACATAACAGAGGTATTCCAATTTTCAGAATTGGATTCCGACCCCGATATCAAAAAGTCAACCCCCGGTCAAACGTCTCAAAAAATAAACTTTCGGCATTTCAAGCCTAGTTCTTCTACGAACCTCCAAATAATATTCCGGACCTGCTACTGAGTCCAAAATCACCATACGGAGCTATTGGAATTATCAGAATTCAAATACGAGGTCGTTTACATATAGGTCCATATCCGGTCCACTTTTCTAACTTAAATTTTTCAATTATGAGACTAAGTGTCTCATTTCACTCCGAGTTCCTTCCGGACCCGAACCAACTAACCCGATACAACATAATATAGCTGAATAACACAAAAGAAGTAAAAATGGGAAAAACGGGGCTATAACTCTCGAAATGACCGGCCGGGTCATTACAAAAAGTATAGTATGAGTACACTACAACGGTACCCAATAAGTGTCAAGCCTCAGTAGAGTAGTGACGAGGTTAGGGCCCTACTAGAATAAAAGGTAATGAGGTAGAAAAAATAATAATACAATGAAGTGACTAAGAAATAAATAACGAGAAATTTCAGAAAGGACACAACACAGCAAATAGGGGAAAACAACAGGGGCGCTCCCGAGGTATTGCCTCATAGTCCCAAATGTAAATGCACAATAGAGGGATCTCCCGAGGTACCTCCTCGTAGTCCCAAAAGTAAATATGCAATGGGAAATCCTCTCGAGGTACCGCCTCGTAGTCCCAAAAGTAAATACACAACTCATAACCTACAGAACAACGAATTTACAGTAAGGAATCATACAGTTAGAGACTGAATACAAGATCACAAAAGCAAGTAATTCAACTAAGCATGTTGCACGAATTTCAAGTAAAGGTTACGACACGTAGACAAGCGATACTAGGCTAAACATGACACATGCTAAGGCAATTTAGTTAAGGAATTTAAAAGAAGACTACTCAGTAAGAACCAGAATTTTCATAATTAGCTCGTGTACGCACTCGTCACCTCGCGTACATGGCGCTCACATATCACAAACTGTTACAACAGTACCAGATCCTAAGGAGATTTCCCTCACACAAGGTTAGACAAGTCACTAGCCTCAAATCTCGCTCAATCAATTGATAAGGATGCCTTTCCCTCGACTTTCCAACTCTGAACGACCCAAATCTAGCCAAAAGCAATTACATACCATGAATACAACTACAATAAACTAATTTAAATAATAAATCTATGACTTTAACAAAGAATCAAAAATCGCCCCAAAAGATCGACCAGGGCCCACGTCTCGAAATCGGGTAAAAGTCATAAAATATGAACACCTATTCGATATCGAGTTCACCCATACAAAAATTACTCAAATTCGATACAAAATTCTCGATCAAAACCTCAAAATTCGGCCTAAAGATTTTTCCACCCTTTTCACAATTTTAACAACCCAAATCCTTAATTAAAGGAAGAATAAATGATATCTTAGTGTAAATTAATCAAAAACAAGTCAAGAATCCTTACCCAAATATTTTCTCTGAAAAACCCTCAAAATTTCGCCTCAATCCGAACTCTCTAGGTTCACAAATGGAGAATGAAATTAAACCCTCGGAATTGGCCCTTTTCTGCCCATCGAAATCGCTTATGCGAGCCCACAGCCTCATCTGCGACTCTGCACCTGTGGAATTTCCATCGCAGGTGCGGTTCTAACTTAGTCCAGGCACGTCCACACCTGTTGACCCAAATGCGCATCTGCGCTTCCGCTTCTGGGGCTAAGGAATGCATCTGCGCACGCGCTCCTGCGGATCGCTTCTGCCATCAACAGGCCTCCCAGGCCTTTCCGCTTATGCGCTCATTCCTCCGCAGAAGCGACTCCGCTTTTGCGGTATTCACATCGCACCTGCGACCACTGGCCGTCCTCATCATTTTTGCATATGCGATCGTCCGCTCACTTCTGCGAGCTCGCACCTGCGATCAAAGCTCCGCAGGTGCGGTTACACCAGCAGAGCCTAGTCTTCAGCAATCTCATAACTTCAACTTTTGATCCGTTAATCATCCGGAATCCACCCTAGGCCCCAGGGACCTCAACCAAACATGCCAACAAGTCCTAAAACACCATACAAACTTAGTCGAGCCTTTAAATCACATCAAACAGCACTAAAAATATGAATTGCGCATCGATTCAAGCCTATTAAACTTTAAAACTTCAATATCCGATGCCGAAACCTATCAAATCAAGCCCGATTCACTTCAAATTTTGCAAACAAGTTATAATTGACATTACGAACCTACTTTAACTTCCAGAATCGGAATCCGATCCCGATATCAAAAAGTCCACCCCCAGTCAAACTTTTCAAAAATTATCCAATTTTCCAACTTTCGCCAATTGACGTTAAAATGATCTACGGACCTCCAATTCAACATACGAACACGTTCCCAAGACCAAAATCACCCTACGGAGCTATTGGAACCGACAAAACTCTATTCCGGAGCCGTCTTCGCATAATTCAAGCTAAGATCAATTTCTATGACTCAAACTTCCATTTTAGGGACTATGTGCCCCTTTTCACTCTGAAACCAAAAACAAATGCTCCCGGAAAGTTACGTAACCACAAAATGAAATAAAGGGAGAAATAATTAGGGGTTCGGGACTAATACTCTCAAAACGACCAGCCGAGTCGTTACACTTACCTTAAAATTATAGTAAAACCCAAGACTTCTCTTTCGAACTCGTAGTGGATATATCCAAAATTGAATAGGATATTGATCACGCCCAACTATACCTTGTAAAAAGGACTAAGCGGTCGCTACAAATATAACCCGGTTCAAGTTCGGAGTCGAATCCCATAGGGAACTACCTATTTACTACAACTTTAAATAATGCTAATGATAAGCTCAGACAACTTCCGAGTGCAAGAGTTTTATGAATAATCAGTGGAATTTATTTAGCTAAGGAAAAATGACAATAAAATTAGCAATAATCAAGACTAAAATTGAATTCAAGGGTAAAAAGATCGAGGGCTATTGATTTTCCCAATTGCCGGATTAATTCTTAATTCTTTAGCTATAATCTCGCCGTAATACTCTATGAGGATTATGAGTTCCGGGCTACCGTAATTACCTCTCGATCAATTACAATAATTTACTAGAAAAATTCTCTCGAACTACTCTAGTTAACAATTTATGCAACTCAGAATTATCCCACCAAAGCTTCGTTATTTCTAACCCCACTTTTAAATTCAAGTAAATAATCTCTTAACTTACCCAAAAGTGGTGTTGTTCAACAACAATCTAACAAAGTGTTATTTCTCAAGCAACACAAGATAACTAGACATGATTAATCAAGGGCCCTTTCAATTAACCACAATACAATACATAATTAACCCTGCTTATTTGGCTTTCGTCCGCCCATCTGCGGCCGCGGATTCGACCGCAGATTTCCACTGTCTCACTGCCTTGAGTTCGTGGACCAATTCGCGGCCCACTTCGCGGCCGCACACCTGAAGGGGTCGTCTCGCTTGCTTTTCTCGCTTCGATTGGCCTTTCACACTCCATGTTGACTCCAAAACACTCGTTAGCTCCCTTCTAGCTTGGAGTAGCTCCTGCAAAGCATCAAATTCTTAATTAGAGCATTTTGTTATCTTTTAGCATTTAAATATCAATAAAGTGAGGCTAAATTAGAGTGTAAGTAGTGTCTAAATTGCATAATTATAGCCTACTATCAACACCCCACACTTAAACTATTGCTCGTCCCCGAGTAATCAAACCACACTCTAAGAGGCCTAACTTCACTGAGCGACTTCCTTACTTGTCACACAAAGAATATTTCATATAAATTGAAGACATTAGTGCAACATCTACACCTCAAGAGTTGACTCCTCCTAGCCATGCAATGTTCCTAACCGGCTTAATTACTCTAATTCATAAGTCCAGACTTACCACTCCTTCATGAATCAAGTGTCTGCTCACAACAAAAGAGACTCATTTCACAATTAGTAAAATTCACACACATTGAGGAACTTTAAAAGGAATAGAATTCACTCACCCTCAGAAATGACATTCTTGTGCCACAGAAAATGCACCATAGGCTTGCCCGTAGTGTACGACTCTACTAATTGAGCTCGCTCAGTCTAGGATCAAGTAGGACTTTATTTGGATGTAATGTAGGCTACATGTTGGGTAGGATATATTTGGATATGATAGTGACTACACCTCCCTAAGCACTTTAATACATTTATTTTACAATCAAGTCCACACCTAAGTTAAATCAATATTTTCATCTTTAACACCACATATACCACCCACACACTTCTTCTTTGAGCACCATCACCTTAAAAGCCACCAAAGAATTATTACCAATCAACATGATACGCTATTAACAATGTTCTTCTTTTTTTTTCACAAGTGGCTTTTCCAACAAGATATACCTTTCTCCTTATTTCCCTAGTTCCACTCAAAAGTTCCACCAACTACCCCACACTTTATCCTTTGTAAATCCATAGTATCTCAAGTGCTTACGAGAGGTAAAGGGTTCAAAAAGATGGTCAATTCAAATAAGGGATAGGGCTTGTAATGTGGTTGCCAAGGAAACAAGATTACAGGCTCAACGGGGTTAACTATGGTACATAGCAAATAGGTGGGTGGAGTATGTATATATATGGTTTAACAAAGAAATGCCTATATCACTTCCCAGACTAAACAAGACTACCATTTCGCTTTGCAGACACACAGGGCAAGTTTTAGGCAATAAATATCGTGCACAGAATATAACAAGCCTCACACACATATGGCACATGATTCATTCCAGATTAGATCACCAAACACTCAGATCAGGGTACTTAAGCCAAATTAAGAACATACATTTTAAGGCCTTCTTACCAGAGTCAACAAATAAGCCTAAGCGTCACACTAAAGTAAACGCTATATTCAAGGCATTACGAAATTACGGGATCCTATTCTAATTTTGCCCATAGCCTATAAGTTCCTAACTAAAAATAAAAAGCGAACTACACCCAGTTCAAACAAAACCCTTGGAAAAGAAACGTGGTTTGAAGAAAAGCCAATGGGGATTTGATACACTACTACAAAAGAAATCTTTTTGGTTTTTGTTTTCCATCCCTCAAGAAACCCATCGAATGATATCCATCGTCAGGCCAAGTTGAAATTGATTTATACAAATAAACTACGAAACTATCTATATACGACCTACAACAAAGTATCCCCCACCCCACACTTCAAAAGATGGCATGTCCCCATGTCATACATAGTAAAGTAGTGTGAGGTAAAGGAACTTACCTTGGATCAGTCTTGGTCGGAGACAGTACCAGGGTCGAGATGATATGCTCTTCGCACCGCACGCAGCCAACCCATGATTTTCTTTTCTGACTTGGCATTTTGGGTGGCCAAAGCATCAACTCTGGTCCCCAATTCCATGATGGAAGTGCGCAGTCCTACCATGTTTTGTTCTAGGGATGTCATTCGCATGCTCCGTCTGCCCTGGGATGGTCCTTCAGCCACTGCAGCTTGTTCCTGTGGGGGTGAGGCATGTTCAACCTCCTCCTGCCCTTCATCGCCCTCTTCCGACATATTAGAATCCTCACTATGAGTTGCCCCTGGTGTCATCGGGTCTTTCCCGATGGTCACTTTGTCTGCCCAGAACTTTGCTTCTTTTTTTACCATGCCATCCGCATTTGGGTTCTCAGGCACCCTTGCTGCCTGGCATAATCTATTGATCATAGAGGGGAAAAAGAACCCATACCTCTTTTGTGGTGAACGGACGAACATCTCAGACTGAATAACCTTGGCCACATCGAAGTCATGGCCATTCACAAAGCACCATATCAAGGCAGCTCTCGGACCATTTACCTTTATGGTGTTGTGGGACGGCAGCAAGCGACTGTTGATGATGTACAACTAGCACTTTCCTTCAAAAGTGAGTGAGGAAGAGTGTAGCTTCGATCCCGGCACAACCCACACTACCTCTTTGTCTGGTGCACAGATAGTTCTGAAAAACATGTTCCATGTGATGGGTTCTCTCCTGTAAGTATCATAGAAATACTCCTCCCCATTGAATTCAGGCAATCGATACACTCTTTTGATGACTTCTATCGAGGCATCCACCCTCGTGTGTCGCACAAAGCATATTCTATCCTCATGTTCGGGGTAGTTAGCATAGAACTCCCTAACAAGCATCAAGTTACCCTCCCCGGCTCTTCGAAAAAGTTATCCAATCTGCACTTGATCAACTCCCGATACATATTAGGGCACTCATCCTGGAGGGACGCCCTGTCAATACCCCTTTCCGGTATAGGTTTTTTAGTGGCCTTCAAACTAAAATGGTCTTGGGCAGCTCTGGAGACAAACCTGGTACGATCAAACTGAGTTGCACTGGCCAGTTCCCGTCCCCGAGATGAGCCTCCATGACCACTTGATGAGGCCCCGGTAGCGCATCTCTTCCTTGAAGGTTGCATGTTATCTGGACAATAAAAACTACTATCAGTGGAGAGAGGAATATGCGTCCCAATGGCGGTTACTCAGACTTCACTCGCACAATTGGTCACAATTTATATTGAACACTCATTAAGGCAAATCAACAAACAGGTAGTGTGCATATGTTCTCCCAAGTCACCCAAAGACCCAATTGGACTACCATTCCTCACAAACCCAACAATGGCTTCCCCCAAATCAACCAATTCAAATAGCCTCCATATACCACATATAAACCACAATCCAAATCCCAGACAAAAGTACCTATGATTTTACTACCCTATACAGCAAAGGAAAAAAAAAAGAAAAATACTAAGAAAGAGGAATAAAATCATGTACTTACTTGGAGATCTTGAGAAGAACGGAGGTGGGAGAGTGGTTTAGTGGAGAAGAGAAGGAAGGAGAAGAGTCTTGTGTTGAAAGGAAAATATGGGGGAGAGGAGGGGTTTGGGTACTTGAAGTTAGGGAGGAAAGAAGGGAAGTGGGGGTTGGGGGCGTTTAAGTTAGGGAAAAATAAGGGGGGATAAAAAACAAATTACTAAAAAATAAGAAGAAACTTACCTCGACACGCCCAAAATCCGCGATTCAATCTGCGAATTCTAGGCAGAGGGAGAACAAAAATCTGCGCCCCAATCCGCGGTCCAATCCGCGTCCGCGCACGGGGGACAGAACACATGCCAAAATTTGCGGTCCAATTCACAGCCGCGGATCTCCGTCTCTGGCCAATATTTGTCTTTGCCGCATTTTTACCTATTCTCGGGTTAATTTCAACCCCCGAATCCTTCCGATGCGCATAATTTTTTCCCTGTACACTAGTAGATCGGTCAAAGTCAATCAAAATCAATTACAACAACCAAAGTAAGAAAATAATGGGTTACTTCCCAAAAAGTGCCTAAGTTTACGTCGCGGCCCGATGATTTACAACAAACCAAGGGTTTCCTCCTAGGAAGCACCTGATTTAACGTCGCGGCACGACACAGGCTTTCATTATCACTCCTCGTTCGCTTACTGGGGCTCTTCCAAAGTTATCACCACTCTATCCCCTTTCTCTTCGACCATTCCAAGGTAATGTTTCAGCCTTTGCCCATTTACTGTGAACTTGTTTGTCCCATCTTCGGATTCAATCTCTACAGCTCCACTTGAGAGCACTTGCACCACTCTGAAGGGTCCTGACCCTCGGGACTTCAACTTACCCGGAAACAATCTCAATCTCGAGTTGTATAACAACACTATATCTCCGGGCTTGAAGTTTCGATCTAGGATGTGCTTATCATGGATCATTTTCATCTTTTCTTTGTATAATCTAGCATTCTCAAATACATGGAACTTGAATTCCTCGAGCTCATGTAACTCAGTGACTCTGCTAGTGCCTGCGGTCTCTATATCCAGATTCAACTGTCGCAGTGCCCAAAGTGCTTTATGTTCGAGCTCTACCGTAATGTGGCATGCCTTTCCAAACACCAACTTGTATGGTGACATACCAATTGAAGTTTTGAATGCCGTGCGGTACGCCCATAATGCATCATCCAGCTTCTTCGCCTAATCAGTCCTTGTTGCATTCACTGTCTTTGTCAGGACACTTTTAATTTATCTATTGGACACTTCAACTTGCCCGCTCGTCTATGGGTGGTATGGTGTAGCTACTTTATGGCGAACTCCATACTTTTCAAACAGACGTGCGAACGCTCTATTGCAAAAATGGGTTCCACTATCACTGATTATAGCTCTCGGGGTGCCAAACGTGTGAAGATGTTTTTCTTTAGGAAACTTGTTACCCCTTTTACATCATTGGTTGGGAGAGCCACCGCTTCGACCTACTTGGAGACATAGTCAACCGCTACCAATATATATTTGTTACCATACGAGCTGACGAACAGCCCCATAAAGTCGATCCCCCACATGTCAAAAACCTCGACCTCTTGAATTGTGGTCATCGGCATCTCGTGATGGCGAGATATGTTGTCTGTCCTTTGGCATTCATTGCAACTTTTGACCCAAGCATGGGCATTCTTGAACAGGGTAGGCCAATACAATCCCGATTCCAACACTTTTGTTGTTGTTCGGATTCCTCCAAAGTGTCCACCATATGGTGAAGCATGGCAAGCCTGCAAAACAGAAAGTTGATCTTTCTCGGGGATACACCTCCGGATCATGTTATCTACACATATTTTAAACAATAGAGGTTCGTCCCAATAATAGGCTCGACAATCGCGGAAGAACTTTTTCTTTTGAATTGAGGAGAGTTCATAAGGTACAATACCGCTTGCTAAATAGTTAGCAATATTAGCGTACCATGGCGTCTCCTCCATTGTCACATCAAGTAACTGTTCATCCGGGAATGTCTCTGTTATGTCTTCAACCTCCATTCTCTTTTCAGCTTCTTCCAATCTTGAGAGGTGGTCTGCCACTTGATTGTCCTTCCCCTTTCTGTCATGGATTTCCAGATCGAATTCTTGTAGCAACAGAACCCAGCGAATCAAGCGTGGCTTTGACTCCTTCTTTGCAATCAAGTACCTAATTGTTGCATGGTCAGTATAAATAATAACTTTTGAACCAATTAAGTACGACCTGAATTTGTCGAAGGCAAACACTACAGCTAGCATTTCCTTTTCCGTTACAGTGTAATTGAGTTGTGCACCGCTGAGCGTCCTGCTTGCATAGTAAATCGGGTGCATCATTTTGTCTTTGTGTTGCCCAAGACTGCTCCTATAGCATAATCACTGGCGCCGCACATGAGCTCGAATGGTTTCTCCCAGTTGGGTGCCACTATGATGGGTGCAGTCACCAATCTCTTCTTCAGCTCCTCAAAAACTAACCTGCAATCATTAGAAAACACAAAGGGCTGATTCTTTTCAAGCAGCTTACATAAGGGGTAAGCAATTTTGGAAAAATCTTTAATGAATCGCCTATAGAACCCGGCGTGCCCAAGGAAACTTCTCACTTCCTTTACAGAAGTTGGTGGTGACAGCTTCTCAATCACATCAACCTTAGCATGGTCGACTTCAATGCCCTTGCTGGACACTCGATGCCCTAATACTATTCCTTCTTGTACCATAAAATGGCACTTTTCCTAATTCAGCACCAGATTTGTCTCTACACATCTTTTGAGCACTCTTCTTAAGTTGTGAAGACAATATTCAAATGAATCCCCTACCATGGAGAAATCATCCATAAACACCTCCATAATATCCTCCACCATGTCAGTGAAAATGGCTAACATGCACCGCTGGAATGTAGCCGATGCATTACAAAGTCCAAAAAGGCATTCTCCGAAAGGCAAAGATGCCATATGGACAAGTGAAGGATGTTTTATGTCTGTCTTCCGGGGCTATTGAGATCTGGTTATACCCCGAGTATCTATCCAAGAAACAGAAGTGGGACCGCCCAGCTAACCTGTCCAACATTTGGTCAATGAAAGGTAATGGGAAATGGTCCTTTTGAGTGGATGTGTTCAGTTTCCGATAGTCCATGAAAATCCGCCACCCCGTGACTGTATGAGTTGAGATCAAATCATTATTCTCATTTTGTACGTCCGTCATTCCTCTCTTTTTCGGCACACATTGGATAGGACTGACCCGTTGCTATCAGAGATGGGGAAGATGATACCCGCATCCAGCTACTTGATCACTTCCTTCTTTACTACTTCCTTCATATTTGGGTTCAGCCGTCGTTGATGCTCCCTGGAAGGTTTGTGCCCCTCTTCCAGAAGAATCTTATGCATGCAAAAGGCTGGGTTGATACCCTTTATGTCTGTCATGGTCCAACCAATGGCAATCTTACATTCTTGCAATACCTGCAATAGTTTCTCTACCTGCACTGCTAGCAAACCAGATGATATAATAATAGGCAAAGTAGAATTAGGCCCCAATAAAGTGTACCTGAGGTGGGCTGGAAGCGGTTTCAAGTCCAGCTGTGGTGGCTCCTCTATTGCTGGTTTTGCAGGTGGTGTTGCTCTCTCTTCTAAGCGTAGGGGCTCGAACTGAGGTTCCCTTTTCCATAATCCTTGACCTTCGAGAGCCATGACCCACTCTGCCAATCCTTCACCGTCCATCTCTTCCAAATTCATCAAGCACGCTTCTAGTGGATCCTTGACATTAAGGGTCTCATCCTCTTCTTATAGTATCACATCCACGGCCTCCACTAGTGAGCAGTTTGCAAATTCACTGGGTCTCCTCATGGATTGTTTAACGTTGAATATTATTTCTTCATTGTTCAACCTAATTTTCAACTCTCCAGTCTTACAATCAATTAATGCTCTCCCAGTGGCTAAGAATGGCCTTCCCAAAATGATGGGTATCTCTTCATCCACCTGACAGTCAAGAATAACAAAGTATGCAGGAAATACAAATTTCCCCACTTGCACAAGCACATCATCAAGAATTCCTGTCGGTCTTTTGACTGTGCGATTGGCCAGTTGTAGCAACATTGAGGTCGGTCTAGCTCTGCCAATGCCCAGTTTTGTATATTTCCAAGGGCATCAAGTTTATGCTGGCTCCCAAGTCACACAATGCTTTAGCAAAAGCATAACTCCCAATAGTGCATGGGATAGTGAAGCTACCTGGATCAGACACCTTTTGGGCCATAGGTCTTGTCACTACCGCGCTGCAGGTCTGTGTCAGAGTTACAGTGGACATGTCCTGGAAGTCAAATTTCCGCGACATCAGGTCCTTTATTATTTTTGCATACCCTGGCATTTCCCTCAAAGCATCCATCATTGGAATATTTAATTGAATCTGTCGAAGCATTTTCATGAATTTCCTGTATTGATCATCTTTCTTTTTTTTTGCCAATCTCAGAGGGAATGGTGTGGGAGTCAACCTCTGTCCACTACTTGATGTCTTTTCTTTGTTGGAAGCTTCTGGCATAAGAGGTGCCACCTATTCTGAGACTTGTTCACCGTCCTTCTCCTTACCCTTGTCAACCTATGCTTGTTCAATTACAACCTCGGTGAGCTATGCTGACTCAGCTGCCTCTAATGTAACTGGCGTAGTCTCTCTCGTAAATTGAGCAACTTCTTGCTCTCTGTCTAAATCTCTTCCATTCCTGAGACTCACTGCCATTAGCTTATTTGGGTTCTGTTCCTTGGGGTTAATATTTGTATCTGCAGGCAATGTTCCTTGGGGGCGATTGTTCAAGGCCATAGACAGTTGTCCCAGTTGAGTTTCAATGCCTTTGATTGCTGAATCATGTGTTGCTAACTTTTCTTGCATCTTACCATTTGTTCCAATGAGTTGTTGCATCATACCCCTGATTTCTACCATGTTGTTGTCCTGTTGTTGATGAGGTGGTTGGTAGGCCATCTATTGTTGGTGCTGCTGATTATAGCCCTGCTACCTTTGATAAGGCACAACTTGACCTTGTGGTTGTGCGCCTCCAGAATTAGGGTTGTGTTGTGGCAAGTTAGGTCTGTACTGCTGGTTTGGTGCTGGTCCCCATTGTTTCCCACCTTGCCTCTGACCTCCAAAATTATTGACATAATTCATGTCTTCTCTGAAGCCCTGATTGTCATTCTCTCCACTCCACAAGCACACATATGACTGGTTTATGCAAGAAGTGCACAATCCTCCATTCGTTGTATCAACAATGTGCACTTGCTTTGTACCCATCTCATTAATTTTCTTTGTCAGTATGCTCATATGAGTCATGAGAGTGGCTATGTTCTCTGCATGGGAATTGTTTGGGTCAAGAGCAACAGAATGCACTATTGGTTTAAGTGTCGTACCTCTAGCCATCCAGTCTGAATTTTGAGCCATCTTGTTAAGAAAAATCTTGCACTCTATGAATGTCTTGCTCAAAAATGCACCCCCAGCTGAAGCATCTACATTGGCCTTCAAACTATCTGCTAAACCTATATAGAATCTCTGTCCCAGCATCTGATCTGGAATGCCATGGTGTGGACACTTCACTAGTATACCCTTGAACCTCTCCCAGGTTTCTTGCAAGGTCTCAGTTGGTTTCTGCCTGAACTGCAATATCTCATCAATAGTCTTGTTGGGAGGATAAAACTTGTTTAAGAACTGTTTGACTAATTTTTTCCAAGTGGCAATGGAGTTTATTGGGAGCGAATTCAACCAAGTTTGAGCCTCTCCAGTCACAGAGAATGGAAACAGTAATAGCTTGATGGCATCAGGAGTCACATTCGGCTGTCTTTGGGTCATACATATTGATAGAAAATTCTTCAGATGTTGTTGTGGGTCTTCAATGTATGACCCGGAGAATAGTCCCTTATTTTTGCAACAGATGCAACATGTTGTTGGTGATCTGGAATGTCTCCGCTTGTATCTAAGGTAGAGCAATGGCGGTGGCTAAGTTATCAGCAGTTGGTTGTGCCCAATCATAAAGAGCAGCTTCTGGCACAAGAGGTGCCACCACTCCATTGTTTGGGTCAACCTGATTATTCCAATTTTTTTCGTTGACATTTTCCACGTTGTCCATTTCAATTTCGAGTGTGTGTTTTTGTTGTAACTGTTTGTTCTTCTTGTTGGCTCGATTTAATGTCCTGAATGCTTTCTCGGGGTCTGAGAGTCCTTCAAAAAGTTTACCAGTCCTCGAAGAGCTTCTAGGCATACACCTGAGTCACAGGAGAATTCAAACGTGAGAATTTCAATGGAAAAATTTAAACACCGTAAGAAATTGATCTAAACTAAGAATCCCAGCAATTCTTCTAAGTTGTAATAAATAACACCGTTAGCTCCCCGACAACGGCGCCAAAATTTGATCACGCCCAACTATGTCTTGTAAAAAGGACTAAGCGGTCGCTGCAAATATAACCCAGTTCAAGTCCGGAGTCGAATCCCACAGAGAACTAACCTATTTACTACAACTTTAAATAATGCTAATGATAAGCTCTGAAAACTTCTGGGTGCAAGAGTTTTATGAATAGTCAGTGAAATTTATTTAGCTAAGGAAAAATGACAATAAAATTAGCAATAATCAAGACTAAAATTGAATTCAAGAGTAAAAGGATCTAGGGCTATTGATTTTCCCAATTGCCGGATTAATCCTTAACTCTTTAGCTATAATCTCGCTGTAATACTCTATGAGGATTATGAGTTCCGGGCTACCGTAATTACCCCTTGATCAATTACGATAATTTACTAGAAGCATTCTCTCGAACTACTCTAGTTAACAATTTATGCAACTCAGAATTATCCCACCAAAACTTCGTTATTTCTAACCCTACTTTTAAATTCAAGTAATTAATCTTTTAACTTACCCAAAAGTGGTATTGTTTAACAACAATCTAACCAAGTGTTCTTTCTCAAGCAATACAAGGTAACTAGACATGATTAATCAAGGTCCCTTTCAATTAACCACAATACAATACGTAGTTGAACAATCATAGAACAAACACGGCTCAATTATAACAAAATAGAGTCAATACTTCATCCAACAATTGGTTCTATCAACCCTAGGTAATAGATTTAGCTATTCATACTAATGAAAAATAAATCACTAAAATAATTCATAATCAATAAATAGAAGTATGAAGAAGAAGATGAAAACTCTTAGGAAATTATCCGTCTTCTCTCCCTTGTTCTTGCCTCTAAAATCTTCTAAAAACAGCCATCCTTTACTTCTGGGCGAGTTTAGATTCATATAGGTTTAGGTTAGTCGCCTAAAAAATTACATAATTAACCCTGCGCATTTGGCTTTCGTCCGCCCATCCGCAGCTGCAGATTCGACCGCGGATCCGGCCGCGGATTTTCACTGTCTCACTGCCTTGAGTTCGCGGACCAATTCGCAGCCCACTTCGCGGCCGCGCACCTGGAGGGGTCGTCTCCCTTGCTTTTCTCGCTCCTTTTCGACCGGGCTAACCTTCGATTGGCCTTTCACACTCCATGTTGACTCCTAAACACTCGTTAGCTCCCTCCTAGCTCGGAGTAGCTCCTGCAAAGCATCAAATTCTTAATTAGAGCATTTTGTTATCTTTTAGCATTCAAATATCAATAAAGTATGGCTAAATTAGAGTGTAAGTAGTGTCTAAATTGCATAATTATAGCCTACTATCAGATATCTTCCTTCAAGAATAGATAATATTCTTCCCATTAATACTTGTGAACTCTTCTTCCGGCTATACAAGTATGAGCTCTTATGTAGACAACCCAAGATAATTTCAATATTCTCTTCCTTTGACTTTGGATCTTGAGTATTGTCTTCAATATGAAGATCTCAATAACCATTTATTATCTCTACAATTATGAAAATAATTTTCTTTTGAACAGATCTCAATATATCTTTGAACTTCTATTATATTGGAAATATCCCTTTCTTGATCTTGAAAAATAATCTCTTTCCATAATATAAATTGTACTACATTCATAATATATTTTTTTTCCATAGAAAATATATTCTTCTTATATGGGAAATATTCCTTTCTTGATCTTGAAAAATAATCTCTTTCCATATTATAGATTGTACTATATTCATAATATATTTTCTTTTCATAAAGAATAGGCCTTGTAGTATCATTTCCATATAGTATCTTCCTTGCAAAAATTAATAGATTTTCTCTAGGATTTTAGCAACCTTCCTTTCAAGATATTTAAGAACTTTTCTTCCATAATTTTTGTAGAGTTTTCTTATGATATTGTAGTATATCATTCAATATTTGAAATATGACTTTCAAATATTATTCCTTCCATGACACTTGGAGATTAAATCTCTGAAAATAATCTTCCTTGATAAATTCATCACATGATATTCTCTTTTTCATACTTGTTTGGATCTTTACCAACATCTTCTTTCTTGAATAAACCTGCGCAAGAATAAGATTACCAATAGTAAATGTTCTTTGATTAATAGTTATGTTGGTTTGTTATCATCAAAATCAATACGTGAAACTTTGAAGCTAACATCAGCGGCGCGTAGTGGAGATTGCTCGGATCCGTCCATCCAGAAGACTTGAGGTAGAGCTGCACAACGTTCGCAGACCCTGAAGCCCTCTTCTTATCTATGTTATTGTTTACTTTGTATCAAACAATTGTATTTCATTTCGAACTCCGTTTGTAGTATTTTAGCCGCTCATGTACTCGTGACACCAGTTTTGGCATTAAACTCAACAACGATTTTTATGAATTTTATATATATTCCAAGTATTTCAGTCTTATTTTCTTAATAATTTTGCTTTTAAAATTATTAAATTGGTTAATTGTTTAGCTAATATTGGCTTGTCTAGAAAGTGGATGTTAGGTGCCATCACGGTCCGTGGTTGAAATTTGGGCCGTGACAACTATATTAAAAGCACGAAAGCCTTTAACGAAATGTCGTTTGCCTTTATTGAACAAAGTAGCAATGTTAGTTATTTTCCTAATATGTAGGAATAGTCATTATTTTTCTAATATTTAGGGACAATCATTTAATTATTTGCCTTATATTTAGGACTTGATATGGAAAATCATATAATTATGTTCTTTCAATTCTTCCGGTTCTAAAAGTCCTTCACTGTCAAATCCCTTTAAACTTAGAAGTATTTTATAAGTTTCCGAGTATTATCTGTTTGTTGTAAAAAAGATTATTTAGGAGCCTTTTTTGTCAATTTCTTATTCCACTTTTACGTTTACGAACTCTTTTTTTTTTTTTTTGGGTTAAAAAGTTTTAGGTCTAGTATTGCTTATTTTCTTTTTCTTTTTCAAAATTCCTTTTCATCGTGTAATTATGTAATTTGATTTTACAAAATGAGTTACAATAATTTATTCTTTTTCTAATCTGTTGGAAATAATTCATTATTATTAATTAAAAAAATAAAATAACTTGCATTTTACTATTGAAAAAGATTATTATTATCTATCAATTTGCTAATCTTGTTTGAGTCTTCTAAAATGAACTTGTGAATAACTTTTTTTTTTTAAATTAAAACAATTCTTAAGTTTTTAAGGATTATATGTGATTACTGAAATGGGAAAAGAAGCATGATAATTTATGAATTTAAAGTGATTGAATTAAAAAATTGAAATATTTTTTTTTGGTTGAATATATTGACTGATAATTGAGAACGTGTATGAAGATTCATCATTTTAGAGAATATTAACTTTTATTTTATCATTCAAATATGATATTTTAATATTTATATCTTACTATTTTTTAAAATAAAAATATTTAAGCCAACTAATCCTTAATAACAAGCGCATGTAATATAGTAGCAAAATGAGAAAGGGGAAAAAAAGGACTATAGGATTTATAGGACCGTCCTCGTAGCCTCTCTCGGACTGTTATGTTATTCTAGTGCATTCTTACAGCAACAACACATCCTTCTACATTCTTCTCAGTCTAAACCGAACACAAAGAAACAATGGCCAGAAAATTTTTCGTCGGTGGCAACTGGAAATGCGTATGCCTTTTGCTTATATCTCTTTTTGTTTTGTTCCTTCATCTTCTGTTATTCGTTTGCTTTAAAAAGAAAAATTTAGGTTGTTCTCCTGCTGCACGATTATCAAATCATGCTTTGTATTTTCGAGCTATACCTATAATAAACTGATTCAACACGTTAGGTTTTCAATTGCTCAATACTTCACTTGATGGGCGTGTAAACCTAGAACTGCATTTGGCATTCTGAATTGAGATTTTCGCATGAATAATAAAATTTATTTCTTGGGGATTTCAGTTGCTGCTAGTATTCCAAGGTGTTGTTGTTGAAATAACTTTTGTATTTTGGTAACAGAGAGAGGACTTTTTAACCTCATTTAAAAGCTTACACTGTTAGAGAGCGCGCAAGTCTAAGTACTCAATTATATTATTGTGTCTCAACAACTGTGTCATGGTAAGAGAAATTGAAGAAGCTAGAGCTGTTAAGCTTTCTAGTGTATCTGGTCGAGAAAATTACGGTGGTTGAATGCCTTTACGGGTTTGGCCAAACTCATTAGCTTTTACTTAAACGGTATATTATTTGTATTAAGAAATTTATTAAATATGTACAAATATTATTAGAACCCAGTTATTAGCACTTGAAGTCATTGCTCAAAAATTTAGAACTCTTAAAGTTGAAATGGTGGCTCCGCTTTTGCTTGTATATGTGGATGTGAACAACATAGAAGGGCTTAGAGGACAGTGGTTTAATGCTTCTGGCTAAATGCCTGAGAGGGGCAGAGTGGGCATATGCCGTACATAACATTCCCTTTGTATTTCTGCAAAGAGGCTGTTTATGTGTCTCGAGGCCGTGATCTACAGGTTACCAAATGGTCACCCTGCTGTTGCGCCAAGGCTTGCCCTCAACATAAGTGAAACATTCTTATAGTTTTCACCCAACTTAGGAAACATATTTGACTAAGTTTGAGATTAATTAATTTAGTTTCGTTGTATAGTAATAAATTTCAAATGATGACTAAACTTAGTGGATTTTGGTTCTGTGAAAGTTGCTATGCAGATTTTTATATGATAAGGTTGTTTGGTTGATGAAATTGAAACCTTCTGTATATTATCATCAAAACATAATTGAGTGATCTCCTTTTTTATATTGGTAAAAAGATATACTCCATTCTTTTTCGTTTTTTCTTTCTAAGATTTAGATTCTTTTGAAATCTTTATGTACAATTATTTATAGTTGTAAGTTGTAACCATTTATTTGACAAGGTAGCCTAGTGAAAGGGCTTTCCACCTCCAAACATGAGGATATGGGTTGGAGTTAATAAGGGAGCACCAAAGAGAAGTTCTCTTTTGGGCTCCCAGGTAGGGGATTGTGGTTTACCATATATAGAAAGAAAAAAAAAGAATCTAAATCCATTTATTTGAAATTTAATTCCCATAAGCAATATGTAATGATAATGCTTGCTAGAAGATAAGTCTATGGAATAAATAATAATAGCCAAAAATTATAGGTAACTAATTGAATTAAACATCATTATGTTTCTAACATTTAGTTATAGTCCATTGAAGACGTGTTAATATAATTTTTACTATTTTTAGCTTCGAATGATAAGTTAATTTTTTCTGATTTAAAGTTGTTAAATCTTCATAGATGTCAAACATATTTCTAACTAAGTAGCATGGATGGCTGCACAAGCATCAAGTCAGACAATAACACTAAATTTTTGACAATTAAGGGCTCTGACTTTAATCTACCCAAAAAAATGACAGTGTTTTCGATGTTAAAGGCAATAGTGGAGGGAATATTAGAATAATGTTTAGTAAAAGTACATAAAGTGCCTTATTAAGAATGTAGTACATGTTGCTCGTCATATCATTTTAAGACTTCATTTAATAAAGTGTAGAGACCAATTTATTCTTTAAAAGAGGGTTAGGAAGTTGTGTCTGGAGAATGTCCAAGAGTTTCTTTAGTGTCCAATTGGGTTGAATCAGTTGTCTAATTTAAAAAGAAATAATCGCGGCGAAGGAAGTAGGATATGTATATGAACACCATTTCAAGTATTCTTTTATTGGTGTCGGATTCGAGTAACTCGATATGCATTTGTGTTCCATTTTTATACCTGTCTAGTCACATAAAGTTTTAGGGGTTACAATCCTTTTCAAAAAAATAAAATAAAATTAGGCGTTAAATTAAAAAGTTCCGTCAAATTCACGGGATACAAAGTTTGTAAAAGTATTCTGTAGCTTCTATATGTGCATCATGATTTTTTCCAAGGGCACTGACCTGATGATTCACAAAGACAAGCTGAGATTAATTAATTCAAGTCGTTCTTTGTGATTGAGGATATAGTTTCTTCCTTACTTCTTTATTAGTGAATATTGCTCTTTGTTTAAACTAAAATATATTTGCAGAATGGAACGGTGGAGGAAGTGAAAAAAATTGTGACCACATTGAGTGAAGCAGAAGTTCCTTCTGAAGATGTTGTTGGTAAGTTTCTTGCCCTAAGCTGCCAATAAAGTAGAGAAGGAAAAAGAATTGGTTATGGATGCAATTTGAATTGCTTCTGAATTTGTAATTCCAAATTGACACTGAAGTTCCCTCTCAACTCATTCCGGCGCACTTAGAATGTTCATATCAGGTTACCATGTATGATTTAGCTTTGAACAGATCTACTATTTGCCTTTCATTACGTTGGGGCTTCTTCTTGTATTTCAGTTGTTATTCTCTCTTTGTATACATTTGTTTTAGGCCTTTGAAATTTATGTCTTAAATGTTTTCAATAAAGTAATATTTTTAACCTATCTGAATGAATGAAAAGTGATTTTCTTTTATACTTTTCCACTGTTTCTCTTGGTTGGAAGTCTACTCTCTAGTTTCTTGGTTTTCCTAAGTCTTACACTATTGCTACATTTGGATTGCTTTTCCTGCAGAGGTTGTGATCAGTCCTCCATTTCTATTTCTTCCGTTAGTCAAAACCTTGTTGCGTCCTGATTTCTCCGTTGCTGCACAAAACTGTTGGGTTAGGAAAGGAGGTGCATTTACTGGTGAGGTTAGGTATGCTCACTGAGATGACTTATTTGCCTTCTGAATTTCTCTGGTAATATCTGATAAAGTTGCAATTTGGAATTTATACAAGCATACTGAGCAGAAATGAGCATAATTCCCTCTAACCAATTGTCGGTTATACTACTTGGTCAGATGTTCCTGGACTTATGTGAAACTTGTTTTTTCTGCTACTAATATACCCTTTAGTTTCCTACTTATCTATTTTTGGTCTGTTTTCAAGCTTCTTTCTTTTTTAGAAATAAGTAATATCTCTTTCTTACTATGCCCTGGGAAAACAAACTAGAATGTTCGAAAAATTGGACGCACTGGCATATACATATAAGGAGTTTTCAATTCTTGTTTCTGTAAAAGTATCTCTTACTTGGTTGAATTGTTGAATGCTTTTTTATTGAGTATTCTTGATCTGGTCAACTTTAAGGTTAATTTTATTTGTTTAGTTTTTTGCTTTGATTTAACTATTACGACATTATGCTAACACTATTCTCTGCTTCCATAGTGCTGAGATGTTGGTCAACTTGGGCATTCCCTGGGTAATCCTTGGCCACTCTGAGAGAAGGCTTTTACTGAATGAATCAAATGATGTAAGCTATGATATGGAAACATGTAAAGTTTCCCGGCGTCTTTGTAATTAATGAATATGCACTGTTTTCTCTTTGTATTCTTGCTTTGAGTATAGCATTTACTTTTTTGTTTGCTGCAGTTTGTGGGTGATAAAGTTGCATATGCACTTTCTCAAGGCTTAAAAGTGATTGCTTGTGTTGGGGAGACTCTTGAGCAGCGAGAATCAGGAGCTACAATGGCTGTAGTTGCAGCGCAAACAAAAGCAATTGCAGGTATGTCCTTGATAGTCCCTGTGAAGTGGGAAGTAAAAAGCTTTATTTATGTGAACATTATTGTTACAGCACTATAAATAACTTCTTGATCAGTGCCCCTCAGGGGTTAGCTCAATTTGCAAAGATTGGGGGGCTTTTGTCTTAGGTCACAGGTTCGAGCCCTGTGCCAAGCGAACTAACTCTGGTATTTAAGTGGAGAAGAGTAGAGGGGTGGGCCCATCATTCCCAAGTTCCAAAGGCTGCGGGGCTAGTGGTTCTGCTCCAGACGGATTTCTTGGTCATAAAAAAAATCTTGATCAGTGATGATGTTTGATTGGAGCATTGTCATTCGTTATGTTGTGGTATACTGTTTATTCAACCTACTTTTTGAACTTAAGAAACTCTTGGTTTTCTTATTTCCACCCGAAATGGGATCATAAAGTAAGTTGGGTGCTTCTCAAAGGGATGACCGAGTGGTTGAGGTGTAGGAGTAACAACCTGGAGATCCAAGTTCGAATCTCAGCTACAACAATCAGTGTGTGTGCAGACTTGGTGGGCAAGTGTAGGCGACAACTGTGTTGTAGTTGTAGGCTGTAGCAGGCTCCTACTAGATTTGGCGATGTGCATGCATGCTGGTCTGGGCACCCTAATAAGAAGGGAAAGAAAGAAGAAGAAATGGCTGCTCCCCAGAGCATGCCAAAGTTCTTCCTTCTTATAAAAAGAATCTTCTGCTGTGAAGCAAATCATATAACAAATTATGACAATCTCAAACAGCCTGTATTACAAATACTTCCACCTCCCATAAGCAAGACATTCACTACATGCCACTACTGCTGCTGTGGCAACATCATTGTACGCGCTGCTTCAGTGCTAATTCTGCTGTTACGTACCAGGTTTCTTCCAAACTGCTAGCAGGCACACCAAGTTAAGTGAAGTGTTTGAAAATGTCTGGAAAGCTTGAATGATGGGCAGTTAATTATGCTTATACTAAACCTATTAATTTGTACCTGGAGTTTCCAATCGTTCTGGGTGTCATCATCTGTTATATAGACTACTTTTAAAAAGGTACTTTATTTTTTTAATGTCAAACAATAACAGAAAGCGCATGGGTTGTCCTCACAATAGCTCAACGGTAATAGAAGAGTGTATTATCATGTGGTAATTTGCATAGTTTCCTAAATCGGAAGCAAGCAAGCTTAGACAATGTATGGAGGTGTATCTGAATTTTATCTTTATTTATGTGAACGATAATGGCGACCATCTTTTTCGCAGAAAGAATACCACACTGGTCCAATATTGTTTTGGCTTATGAGCCAGTGTGGGCCATTGGAACAGGAAAGGTTGCTACTCCAGCTCAGGCTCAGGAAGTACGTTGAATCTTTCTTAGCTATTCAATTACTGATTATGTACTCCCTCCGTTTCAATTTATGTGAATCCATTGGACTGGGCACGGAGTTTAAGAAAAGAGAGAAGGCTTTTGAACTTGTGGTGTAAAATTAGGCACGTATATTTTGTGTGGCTATAAATTATTGCATAAAGGTAAATTGTTTTCAAATAAGGAAAGAGGTCATTCTTTTTGCACGGACTAAAAAGGAAATAGGTTAACATAAATTGAAACGGAGGGAGTGTGTTTTTATGTATTTATGACGTTTTGCCACTGGTAAAAGTTAGACGAGATGTATGAAGGAGGGAGAGAATTAATGAAAACGAGCTGTGGCTGATACCCGAAGCATACATTTACAGTATGATCACCTAATTTAATTTTTCAATATTTTCAACTGTTGAAGTCACACAGTATTAAGTACTACTTTAGATTGGACCCCTATTATTCCTCTTGCATTAGCTCCTTACTCCTTATAAGGAAGGAGTTGTTGACACGGCATTTTGCTGGAAATCTTATACTTACTGTGGGGCAAGCCTCTGCCTGCTGAAGTAGATCTCGGCCAATTAGACAGCCATATCGAGCTCGGAGGTTCATGTCTCATTCATGAGCTTAGACATTGGTTTTCAGTACTTTTTTCAAGAATTTTTAGACACCTAGGTGACATGAATGCACAATATGATGTTTACCTCCAAGTTAGTTCCGTCTTTTCCATTTAGCTTTGGCAATCTAGGTAAAATCTGTTGCTAGGTTCTTAAGTTATTGATCTTTTCGTTCTATGCCAACACATTTAACTACAAAAAGGTGCATATCTCTGCCAGGTTCATTCTGAATTAAGGAAATGGCTTCATGTTAATGTTGACGCAGCAGTTGCTGCTTCCACTAGAATCATCTATGGAGGTATGTAAAAACATGCCTGTTCTTAGTTTTCCGCCTCATATATTGGCAGAATGTGAAGCGGGATGGGATTATCTTTTTTTTTGTTGTCATGTGAATTTTAGAAGTAAAATAGGATTGTGTAAACTGTAAAGTAATAGCTTGCTTTTATGGAAGAGATACTTCCTGATATTTATATCTGTTAGATGCTGCAATGAATTGTGCACAACCTTCCGTATTTGTCTTCCCCTCCCCTCCCCTCCCAAAAAAAAAAAGGTGCACAACTTCGTCAAATAAATATCTGAAAAATATATATTTTACCAATACAAAGATATTCTTGAAAAAAAAAAAAGGAGGTGGTGGCATTTGTGTCACTAAGTGTCAGAAAGGAGCCGGTGGTATTTGTTCTCACCTTTCTCTGCATATTGGATTCAGTAAAATTCAAATTACCATGGGGCTACTATTTGTGACTGCTTCTGGGAACTTTATCCCCTTGGACGTGCATTGTGCAGGAAGGCACCGTCAGTTGAGATAAGAAAATAAACATAGTTTCTCACAAACTGACTTGATCTTATTGGTCTCAAAAATATAACTGATTTAATTGATTTATTAGCATGTAATTTACTAGGTGGGGACTTATTTCTGTTTCAGTATATGATACTAATTGTGCATCGTTGCAAGAGAACTTGTTTTTATGTAATTTAACAATCCTTTTGCTAGATTAATTTACATGAACTTAAATACGACATTCTTCCAAGAGAGAAAGTGAGATGAAAATCCAGTGTTACTTTTTCTCATTTTACTAAAATAATCTGCAGGTTCTGTAAATGGAGCTAACTGCAAAGAGTTGGCAGCACAACCTGATGTGGATGGTTTTTTGGTTGGTGGAGCTTCACTAAAGGTTTGTCTCAGCATTCCTTTTTCATTGTTTTGGTGCAGGCTTATGTGGTTTTTAACTTAAAATCTCTGTTACATCACAGCCTGAATTTATTGATATCATCAAGTCCGCAACAGTGAAAACAAGTGCTTAGTTGAATCAAGTATTGCTACAAGGATCCCTCTTTTCTCAGATTGCGTTGTACATTTATGGTAAATAAGCTTCAAGAATACATGTTAGACATAAGGATTTCCTTCAACATAAATAAGGTGCTCTTTGCTACGTGCCTGCTTTTATCCGCTTGATGTTGAATCGTTGTTTCTTTGTTTATTTATTCAACTATGTTATTTCAATATGCCTGCTTTAATTTGTTTGATGTTCAATAGGATAACTCTTGAAATAACACTGAAGATGCATTGATCCTGAATCTTTCTTTGGAGAAATCATTGTCATTGAAAAAGCATTAATAGAATATAGAGTGAATATATGGTCCCAATCATGAAATACTAGGGAATATAGGAGTTTGAAAATATCTCTTGGTCAAGATATGCTGCTTCTTGGAGACTTTTTTATAAGTTATTCCTTTTGCTCTTCCGTAACATCTCTCTGTTTAGGTAGGGTTGTCAAATGGTAATCTTCGAGGTTGTAGTAACTCTATGCAATGGCTCAGAAAGCACAAAGGGACCTCAGCTTATGGCCTCTAGCCTATGACCTACCTACCATCCTCTTAAAAACCAAAAATCCCTGAAAATTAATATAGTGCACTTAACTGTCAGAGTTTTAGTCCCTCGCATGTTTGGACTCATAAAGTGATGGTCATTCTCAGGTAAGGGTGGCAAGTGGGCCGGTCCAGGCCCGAGAGTGGGCCTGGGCCGGTCTCGTAGGTCGGTCCTATGATTTGGGCCCGCCAGGGCCGGGACCATTTAGCCCGCCAGGGACCGGGACCGGTCCCTTAATGGGCCAAACGGTCCCAACAGCTATATATAAAATAGTCATTTAACCCCCCCAACTTTGTTTTAACCCCAAACTTTTTATACATTTAATATATATACTATACTATACTATATATACATCTTATATAGCTTATATACTATACACTTAGTATATATATATTTTTTGGAGCAACGATAAGATTATTTTCATATAATCTATGGGTTACAGGTTTAAGCGATGAAATTAGTCACTAATGCTTGTGTTAGGATAGACAACTTATATTACATTCTTGAGGTACGAGGTGCGGTTCTTCCTTGGACCCTACTTTATTTTTTTGTTTAAAGCAAATTGTTGATTATGTTTTGTAAGCTCAAAAACCAGATAGGTAAAATGAGGCACACCCATCAAATGAGAATAAATAAACCAATATTGTATATGAATGGGTTTCTGGTATGGGAGGGGTATGTCTTAGGCAAGGCAGCATGTGACTCTGGCTGGGCTTCTGCAAATTGCCAGCAGCCAGTGCATGTATCAAATATTCTGCTACAGCCGTTGGAAATCAGAATATAAGCCAATAATTGAATTAAATATTTATATACGGATAGTGGAAAATTCTTTTATACCATCAGCTTACTTAAAAGTTGCATATAGATAACTATTATAATGAACATGAATTATTTATTTGCACATGGTATTTACACCAAATAAATGAATGAATATACGTATTTGTTTAGAAGTAAATATTGCTTAACAATGGTTAATTAATATTCATTTTGACTTCACTTTACCTCATAATTATGAGAAGTTAATATAATTTGATATGAACACGGGTTAGTATTTTTTATGTCTCGTTCCTCGAGCCATGCTTATGAGAAATCAAAATAATTTGATATGAACATCGAATACGAATAAGTATTTTTGATTTTGTCCCCGGAGCCAGTGCAGTCATGAGTCAACCAATATCTCCAAAATTGACGAACTAAGTCAACATGTGCAGGTCGTTGTTCCTACCCCTATTAAGAGTCATCTTAGTGATTGTTTTGATCATTGAACTGTTTTATATATTATTGATATTAGGTTTTTACTTAAAATACTCCCATCTCGAACTTTATTTTTATTCCTTTGTACTAGTTGGTTCACATATTGTATTCGTTAAAAACTTCTAGAAGTCCTAAAAGGCAGTCTTGTACATGATTGTACCCTTTAATTGATATGCAAACAAAAGATTGGTCGAACTAAGGAACTGCATGATTGATATCCGATCCAAAAACTATTCAAAATATTATGCTTGTCAAGTCTACTATATTCTCTTTTTAATTCATAAAGCTTGACTACTACTACTACTATTATACAAAGCTGGCAAAACGAAATAATTAGGGAATATTGACAATCTAACCACCCTTTGACTTACACCGCTTCATTACGCCTTTTTCAGTCTTAAACAATCTGTACTATAGGAAAAATATGAATCTATATATTAATGGGTTAGATAATTCATCTTTTTCGTTTGTGCCAATGCAAAAGAAAGGAAAAAGAGTTTAAATATAGCCCTCTCTAGTATGATTCTTAAGTTTACTCTCCATATATACATATCCTTGTCATTAGCAAAGGGTCTCGTACGCAATGGCGGAAGCTCCGCTAAACGGGTTCAAAAAAGAAAAAAGTAAAAAAATTGTAGTTAGTGAGAACTGAACCAATAATCTTATTAAGGTTTTGAACCAATTTGATCACTAAGCTATATTTTTAGGCTATTTTATGAAGATTCAAAACTTAATATATAGAGGTAAAAAACATAGTTTGCCTTATATAATATTTCGACGAAATGGATGAATTCCCTTCCGGTCCCCTAAATCCGACTCTGCTCGTACATATTTTCCGTTGACTTAAACGACATGGATTGGTTGAATTTTTCACATCTCTACTTTTGATTCGACACCTCTACTTCGGATATAGATTAAAATTTCCCTAACTCCATTAGGATCAAAACAAAGTATTCCCTCCGTCTCATATTATCAGTCGTGGTTACTAATGGACGTTTGGACATAAGAATTGTAAAATTTAAAAGAAAAGTGAAAAAAAAAATTCAAGTGAAAATGATATTTGAAAATTAGAGTTTTGTTTGGACATGAATATAATTTTTGGTTGTTTTTGAAGTTTTGTGAGTAATCTGAGTGAAAATTTTGAAAAATAACTTTTTGGAGTTTTTCAAAATTTTGAAAACTTCCAAAATGCATCTTCAAGTGAAAATTGAAAATTTTATGAACAAACGCTGATTTCGAAAAAAAATAAAAATATTTTAAAAATAAAAAATTTTCTTATGTCCAAACGAGCTCTAAAAATATCTGTCTCAAATTATTTGTCACTTTAGAAGTTCAAGACAAAATTAATTATCTTTTTTCCTTTTTTACCCTTAGTAATAATTATTTTGAAGACTACAAACACCTCAATTATGGATAACTTTGTTCAAATACCAATGAAGAAAGATTAAATATTAAGACATGAATAAGGGTAAAGTAGTCAAAATTTCATCCTAATTATTTTTTCTTAAGGGGCGTGTAGAAGAGAATTATGATAGATAATATAAGACGGATGGAGTACTATTGTATGAGATACTTTGTTAACGACAAGGGTATGAATAACTGCAAAGTGTAATGAAGGTAATCGATCATAGTAGATGAATTTTTAACACTTTTCCCTAAATAGGAAAATATCAGACCTCACTTGTGGGATTCTACTGAGTTGTTGTTGTCCCTAAATAGGAAAATAGACTCTCTTTGTCTCAATTTATTTGTCATACTTTTCTTTTTAGTCTGTGCTAAAAAAAATATGATACTTTCTTATTTAGAAATAATTTAACTTTAGATTCCTACTATACTCTTAATGAGATGATTTATAACTCCACAAAAATTTATAGCTTGTTAATTTTACACTACAAGTATCAACGGTCTTTATTTCTTCTTAAACTTCATATCGAATCAAATACCGCCTATATATTATAAATTTGGACGGAGGGAGTAAGCTGCTTAATACTCATCTATGAACATTTTTCCTTCGTCTGTGCCATCTAGGTAGCCTTTCTTCAAGGATGTCAGGGGAGACTCTAAGGCTTTGGGCAATGGGGCCATTGCTTTAGGCCCCCAAATTTTGAAGGCCCCCAAATTTATTTTAAATTCTTATTATTATTATTACTATTATATAATTTATATAAATAATTAGAATAAAAAAAAGTGTTACAGTATATTTTTTGTTACTTGATTGAGGTTGTTTTATACAATAAATTTATAAATTATGATAATTTTCCCCTCATTAATTAGTGTATTTGACAAGAGTGGGTTGCTCTAGTGGTGAGCACCCCCCACTTCCAACCAAGAGATTGTGAGTTCGAGTCACCCCAAGAGCAAGGTGGAGAGTTCTTCGAGGGAGGGAGTCGAGGGTTTATCGGAAACAACCTCTCTACTCAAGAGTAGGGGTAACGTCTGTGTACAAACTA
The DNA here is from genome assembly GCF_000390325.3 of Nicotiana tomentosiformis. Lineage (NCBI taxonomy): Eukaryota > Viridiplantae > Streptophyta > Magnoliopsida > Solanales > Solanaceae > Nicotiana > Nicotiana tomentosiformis. The sequence goes on from NC_090813.1 coordinate 179,167,110, forward strand.
CTCTTCTCAGATTCCACTAGTGGGATTATATTAAAATTAAGAGCCTTCGAATATGATTTCTGTTGAATTTTGACAAGATTAATGTGAACTAGTGTGAACATTTGAAGCCTACTTTTAGGAAGAAATTGGTAGATGCATTTTCATACATTTACATTGCATGTTCACACTTAATATGATGTCATGCATGACATTATTAAGACCATTTCTCTTCTATAAATAGCAAGGGTTTTGTTCATTTGTATACATCTCTCACTTGCCTTCTTATCTCCTAAGGCATTTGAATATTCTTTCTCTCTTGTAGTATTTCACTTGTATTTTTGGAGTGAAATAAATTTGAGTTGATTGTGTCCGAGAACTAAGCAAAAATCAAATTTTGCCGAACCTCGTTAATTTTTGGTATTCATTTTATTATTGTCTCATTTACTATTTATTAGCTACCTTTAGATATAGTAGTTGTGATTTAATCACTCTCTATATATTCGGCTTCCGCAACAATTGGTATCAGAGCCAAGGTTCTATCTTAGTATGCTCTGTGGTTGCATCATAGTCTGAACTTCCACATCAGAAAAGAATTACTTTGGTGTTCTTTACTGTCAGCAAATAAATAATATCTATAGCAAAATGGGAGATAATAAAAATGAAGAGTCCACATCGGGTGTCAGTAATACGTCGTTGACATCTTCGCTTATGACAGGAATTATGTCAAATGCAAAATTTGCAGTTGAAATTTTTTACTTGTCAGGACATTTTGGGATGTGGCAAGCTGAGGTTCTTGATGTCCTTTTTCAACAAGGGCTAGATATTGCTATAGAAGAAAATAAACCAGACAATATCGGAGAAGGAGATTGGAAGATTATCAACCGCGTTGCTTGTGGTACCATTCGATCTTACCTCGCAAGAGAATAGAAGTATTCATACACAAAAAAAAACTTCTGCAAGTAAATTGTGGAATGCGTTGGAGGATAAATTCTTGAAGAAAAACAGTCAAAATAAACTTTACATGAAAAAAAGACTGTTGCGCTTCACATATGTTCCTGGTACTACAATGAATGATCATATCACCAGCTTTAATATGTTGGCGACAGATTTGCAGAATATGGACGTGACTTTTAGTGATGGAGATATGGCCTTAATGTTATTAAGTTCACTTCCCGATGAGTACGAGCACCTCGAAACTACTCTACTTCATGGGAATGATGAAGTGTCTCTCAAAGAAGTTTGTTCTGCCTTGTACAGCTATGAACAAAGAAAGAGAGAAAAACAAAAGAGTGGAGAAGGAGAAGCACTGGTCGTGAGAGGTCGTTCTCAAAATCATATGAGAACGAAGAAAGGAAAATCCAAGTCAAGATCCAGACCCAGCAAAGATGAATGTGCCTTTTGCCGAGAAAAAGGGCATTGGAAGAAAGACTGTCCAAAGTTGAAAAACAAGGCCAAACCTAACAATGGAAAGGTTGTCATGGATTCAAATGTAGCTGATTGTGACAACACTGATTCCTCGCTAGTTACAACTGAGCCATTCAAACCATCTGACATATGGCTGATGGATTCAGCTTGTAGCTATCATATGTGTCCCAACAAGGACTGGTTCGTTGATTTTAAAGAAGGAGAATGTGGAGTTATTCACACAGCAAATAACAATCCTCTTACCGCATATGGTATTGGTTCAATCCGATTAAGGAACCATGATAGATTGATCAGAACATTAACAGATGTTCGATACGTACCGGAATTGAAGAAAAATCTCATTTCTATAGGAGCCTTAGAGTCAAAGGGGTTCAAAGTCGTTGCAGAAAATGGGGTAATAAGAATATGCTCTGGTGCACTAGTGGTAATGAAGGAAATCCGGCGAAATAATAACATGTACCACTATCGCGGTAGTACAGTTATTGGGACAGCAACAGTGACATCCAGTGATGACAAGGAGGCAGAAGCAACCAAGCTATGGCACATGCGCTTGGGACATGCTGGAGGAAAATCCTTAAAGATTTTATCAGATCAAGGATTGTTAAAAGGAGTAAAGACTTGCAATTTGGAGTTTTGTGAGCATTGTGTCAAGGGAAAACAAACAAGGGTTAAATTTGGAACAGCAATCCATAATACTAAAAGTATTTTGGATTATATTCACTCTGATGTTTGGGGTGCTTCCAAAACACCTTCATTAGGTGGGAAACACTATTTTGTAACCTTTATTGATGACTTTTCCCGGAGAGTATGGGTGTATACTATGAAAATCAAAGATGAGGTGCTGGGAATTTTTCTCAAATGGAAGGCGATGATAGAGACTCAAACAGGTAGAAAGATAAAGTGTCTTCGCACAGATAACAGTGGAGAATACAAAAATGATCTTTACAATAAGATTTGTGAAGATGATGGCATTTTGAGATATTTCATCGTCAGAAATACACCACAACAGAATGGAGTGGCAGAACGCATGAACCGTACTTTGCTGGAGAAGGTTCGGTGTATGTTGTCCAATGCTAGCTTGGGCAAAGAATTTTGGGCTGAGGCAATAACATATGCATGCCACCTCATTAATCGTCTACCATCTGCCGCTATTGGAGGCAAGACACCATTTGAAAAATGATATGGAAAACCTGTTGAAGATTATAATTTTTTACATGTGTTTGGCTCAATTGCATATTATCATGTGAAAGAGTCAAAATTGGATCCGAGGGCAAAGAAAGCTATATTTATGGGGATTACTTCTGGAGTCAAAGGATATCGATTATGGTGTTCAAAGACAAGAAAAGTTATATTCAGCAGAGATGTTACCTTTGATGAATCTGCCATAATAGATAAGGTGACATTTGAAGATGTCAAACAAACTGATGGTGCTTCAAAGCAGGTGAAGTTTGAGGGAAAATTAATTTTCCCAACACAGGGAGAAAACGAGGAAACAATAGAAGATTTTTCCCTGGAAGAAGAGTCAGTGGAAGGGGAGATTCCAACTCAGGAACCCCAATAACAACTTGAATCAATAGCAACCAGCAAGCCAAAAAGAACAATAAAGAAACATGTTCGTCTCATAGAGACGGTGGCTTGTGCAGCCTCAATTGTAGCCGATGGTGTTCCTACCACTTATAAAGACGCAGTCCAAAGTTCAGAAGAAGATAAGTGGAGGATTGCCATGAATGAAGAAATGCAGTCCCTTCATTAGAATTGCACATGGAAATTGGCCAATCTCCCCAAGGGCAAGAAAGCAATTGGGTGCAAATGGGTATTTGCAAAGAAAGAAGGATTTCCTAACCAAGAATATGTTCGCTACAAAGCAAGATTGGCGGCTAAAGGGTACGCTCAAAAGGAGGGAATTGATTACAATGAGGTATTTTCTCCAGTCGTGAAACACTCCTCCATTAGAGTTTTGTTGGCTTTGGTAGCACATTTGAATTTGGAACTAGTTCAGTTAGATGTAAAAACTGCATTTTTACATGGAGACTTCGAAGAGGAAATCTATATGACTCAGCCAGAAGGATTCAAAGTTGCTGAAAAGGAAAATATGGTGTGCAAACTTGAAAAATTATTGTACGGATTGAAATAATCTTCTAGACAATGGTACAAACAATTTGATAAGTTTATGTTGCGGCAGAAGTACAAAAGAAGCAAATACGATCATTGTGTGTATTTGCACAAGCTTGAAGATAGATCTTTCATATATCTTCTCCTATACGTTGATGATATGTTGATAGCTTCAAAAAGTCAAGAGGAAATTGAGAAGTTGAAGATTCAACTAAGAAAGGAGTTTGAGATGAAGGATTTAGGTGAGGCGAAGAAAATTCTTGGCATGGAGATAAAAAGAGATAAACATTCAAAGAAACTCTATCTATCTCAGAAAGAATACTTGAAGAAAGTAATAGATCGATTTGGCATGAATGAGAACACGAAGTTGGTTAGCACTCCTCTTGCTCCTCACTTTAAGCTTAGTGCTGCTATGTCGCCGAAGAATGAAGCTGAACAAGAGTATATGTCAAGAGTGCCATATGCGAATGTCGTTGGTAGCTCGATGTATGCAATGGTTTGCACAAGACCTGATATTTCACATGCTATCGGAGTTGTAGGCAGGTATATGCATGATCCAGGAAAGGAGCATTGGCAAGCTGTGAAATGAATTCTACAGTATATTTGTAATACTGTAGATGTTGGATTGATTTTTGAGCAGGAAGATAGTCAGTATCTGGTTGGATATTGTGACTCAGATTATGCGGGTGATTTGGACAAGCGTAGATCAACTACTGGTTATGTTTTCACTATTGCAAATGCACCAGTTAGTTGGAAGTCTACTTTGCAATCAACGGTTGCTTTGTCTACTATTGAGGCAGAGTACATGGCAATTACGGAGGCTGTAAAGGAGGCAATTTGGCTTCAAGGGTTGCTTAGAGATCTTGGTATTGGTCAAGAAAATATCACACTATTTTGTGATAGTCAGAGTGCTATCCAATTAGCAAAGAACCAAGTTTATCATGCAAGGACGAAGCACATTGATGTTCGATATCACTTTGTATGAGATATTATAGAAGAAGGTAGAGTCATGGTGCAGAAAATTCGGACTACAGACAACCCTGCCGATATGCTAACAAAAGTAGTGACTGCGATCAAGTTTCAACATTGTTTGAACTTGATCAACATTGTTGAACTTTGAAGATTGGAGTTGAAGACACAATCAAAATTTATCAGTAAGAGAAAATTGCAAAAGTGGAATCTTGCCAAGGTGGAGATTTGTTGAATTTTGACAAGATTAATGTGAACTAGTGTGAACATTTGAAGCCTCCTTTTAGGAAGAAATTGGTAGATGCATTTTTTATGCATTTACATTGCATGTTCGCACTTAATATGATGTCATGCATGACATTATTAAGGTCATTTCTCTTCTATAAATAGCAAGGGTTTTGTTCATTTGTATACATCTCTCACTTGCCTTCTTATCTCCTAAGGCATTTGAATCTTCTTTCTCTCTTGTAGTATTTCACTTGTATTTTTGGAGTGAAATAAATTTGAGTTGATTGTGTCCGAGGACTAGGCAAAAATCAAAATTTGCCGAACCTCGTTAATTTCTGGTGTTCATTTTATTATTGTCTCATTTACTATTTATTAGCTACCTTTAGATATAGTAGTTGTAATTTAATCACTCTCTATATATTCGGCTTTCGCAACAATTTCGCCTTAAGCCCCGAAATCTGTTAAGCCGCCCTTAAGTATGCTGCATGTTTTTGTGCCAAGATTTTTATATAACTTGTGGCTAAACCAAACCACCCCGTGACAATAAGGTTCTGTGGGGTTGAGAATCTTTTGATTCATGAAGCCAAAAAAGGAAGAATGTCACGAAATTTCTTTGGTTTGGGTCACTCCACATGACATGACACATGAGACGACTTACAGGTTGTTTGAATCGGTGTTACGTATCGTTTCATAATGTATCGTATCGTATCGTATTGTATTGTATTGTATTGTGTTGTTTGATGAATATAATATTTAGATAGATTATATCGTTTGTCATCGTTTCATGATGTCACGCACCAACAATATGAAGATAAACTTGTAATATTATTAAGAAAAAATATGATACAGAGTAGAATTAACATTTAAAAGTAAAATTATTTAATAATAAGGAAGGGCAAGATGAGAGGAAAAAACAAGATAATGACACCACCATACCAAATTCGTCGTTCCATAAAGTGACACTCTTCGTCGTTACGTAACGGCGAATTTAATGATTCGATACAATAAAATTTAAGTAACAATCAAAACAAATATTATATTTAAAGTAACAATGCAATACAATATATAACAACCATCCAAACAAGCTGTTAAAGAAAGTCTTCAAAGGATAGAAAGCCAAAAACACATGTTTTCCTAAATTTTTTAAGACAAATACAAATATTAAATCAAAAATACTAGGTTTGGCCAAAATGGAATTTAACTTCGAGTTGACAATGCATCAGTGGGAAATTAATGGCTATTGTCTCGTCAAAAAATACATCATGTCCGTGACTTTGTGTCTCCCAAAAAAGCCCACTGCCTGATTCACACGCTTCTTAGCTGGTGTTTTAGGAGTAAACTTTTATTTAGAAGTTAGTCAAGGAAGTAAGTGATCGTGAAACACGAGGGATCAATATTTAATCCATGCACAAATTCAGAATCTAGAGTTTTGTGGATTCAAAATAATTACCATCTTATTGTATATTTATATCTATATCTATATTATATTAAAAACACGAATGCTCTTAGTGAAATTTTGTTCGTATTTTTTACCCTTTAAAAATAGATTTTGTATTAGTTGTAATTGTAATTTAATTATTCTCCTAATATTTATAATTTCAAAATCAGTTAAATTTTGGTTATATATATATATATATATGGAAACTCCTAAATTTTAGGAATTTAAAACCAAATAAAAACTTACTTATAAAATCCTTTCCTTTCTTAAAATGTGTAAAGTAATTATAATTTTGTTCTTATGTGTATTGTATATAAACGTGTTAGAAATTTTAGATCTAATTTTAAGTCTTCAAAAATTGAAAATTACTATAATATGTAAACCAAACTTACAACATACTAGGACGAATATGAAAATATATGTAAATAAGTTTAATACGACATGTTTAGGTTTTGAAAATAATAGTAGTATTTTAATTTAAAGTAATAAGTACTATAATGTACTTTAAGTTAAGAATATGTTGAATACATATTGTAAATTTATACACATAGTATATCACAAATTCAATTAGATTTCTCGATAAGTAATTAAAACATAGATAAGATAAGTTTATATATTAAAATTAATAGAAATAAATCATATGCATTTATTCATAAGTAATTTAAGGTTGTTTTTAAAAGAGCTAAAAGAAAACATAGAGAATGAAGGTATAAATTGATATCCCTTATTGGATTAGCTATACATAATCAATATTATTCTTTTTCAATATAAATTTACATATTTATTTTAATTTAAAAATAATTTTTATATAATTTTTTAAATAAATTATACTTATTTAAATAGGTTACACGCGTAACGCGCGTACCGTAAGACTAATATATTTTTAAACTTACAGAACCCGCTCAATTGCATGAACTTTTTTAAAAGTTACCAACTCTTCACCCTTGTCTTTAATTTGTGGTTTATGGTGCCTTAAACTAAACATTTCCTATTAACCATTCAAATGACATATCACAGATGCATTGCTCTTCAAACTGAGGTGAATTGAGGATTTAAACACTATAAATTTAATATTTAAGGCTCTTAACAGTGAACTCAGTTTATTTTTAAAGTTATAGGTTCGTATTTACTATTTGTTGCAATTTTAATGAATTTTTACGCGTAAATTTATTCTTTGCATCGAAAGTTATGAGTTCAATTGAACCCGATTATACAATGCTATATCCGCCCCTGGCTTAAAATATATATATTTTTAAAGAGATTGTAGTGTGCGGGTCAGTTTTCACAGACCTGCTACCTTCTAGCAACACATTTATCCACCAATGCTTGGACACATAATAAAAAAGTACCTAATAGAATTTAGTATTTCTTTCTCTTGACTCCCCAAACATTCACCTACATCGGTTACCTTATTAGTGGCATCACAACTTTGACACTTTTTATCTCATAATGGAAATAATTTCACTACAAAAAATTTGCTTATTTTGTGCCTTTTTATAGAAAGCAAATCTATGAAATTGTTGCATATATTTTCCATTTTAACTCCCCGAAAAAAATATTATACGTAAAGATGAAACTCAAAGACAAATTATTAACAAATAGGAGTACATGTAAGGGTTTATTTGATCCTAATTTTATCTCTGGTTCAACAATAATTTTCGGTTTTTAATCCAAATATAGCATACGAATTCAGCCGTTAAATTAAGAAAAAATAAAAGAGAAAACTAGTTGAATACATTAAACGGCAAAGGGCCAAATATAACCATGTACTTTCGAAAATGGTTTAAGAATACCACTCGTTATACTATTAGGTTATCTATACCCCTGCAGTCATACTTTGGATTCAAATATACCCCTAATTTAAACGGAGGGACACGTGTCATCGCCCTGTTGGCTAATTCTAAAAATCTCCTAATTAATTAAAAAGACTCATTACCCATACCCGAAAAATAATTTTTTAAAGCAATTTTTTTTTGTAAAAACTGGAAAAAACTGATTTTTTTTTTTACTAAAAACTGAAAAAAACGAAAATATTTTTTTTTTCCAGTTTTTACAAAAAAAATGCTTTAAAAGAAACTGAAAAATATTTTCTAAAATAATATTTTTATAAAAACTGAAAAGCAATTTTCTAAAGCAAATAAAAATTGGAAAAAAACTGACATTTTTTTACCTAAAAACTGAAAAAAAGAAAATATTTGTTTTTTCAGTTTTTACAAAAATATTGCTTTAGAAAATTGCTTCTCAGTTTTTTTTTAGTTTTTACAAAAAGAATTGCTTTAGAAATTATTTTTCAGTTTTTTTAAAGCAATATTTTTCTAAAAACTGAAAAAATTATTTTTGATTTTTTCAGTTTTTAATAAAAAAATATTCAGTTCTTTTCAGTTTTTACAAAAATATTGCTTTAGAAAATTGCTTTTTAATTTTCTTTTTCAATTTTTACTAAAACATTGTTTTAGAAAATATTTTTCAGTTTTTTTTAAAGCAATTTTTTTGTAAAAACTAGCTGCAAAAAAATATTTTTATTTTTTTCAGTTTTTAGTAAAAAAATTTAGTTTTTTTCAGTTTTTACAAAAAAAAAAATTGCTTTAGAAAATTATTTTTCGGGTATGGGTAATAGGTATTTTTAATTAATTAGGAGATATTTAGAATTTGCCAATAAGACGATGACACGCGTCCCTCCGTTCAAAATAATGGGTATATTTGAACCCAAAGTATGACTGCAGAGATATAGATAACCCAATAATATAACGATGAGTATTCTTAAATCATTTTCGAAAATACAGCAATATATTTGGCATTTGCCGTACATTAAGTGCAATAAAAGTTTTCAGCTAACGTGTCAACTTGGCAGAACACATGCATGTGATAGCAGCGTGTAACAAATTATTTTCCTTCTGTTCTTTCTCTATTTCTCCTTTAAAATAATAATCAATAGGTTGTGAGTTCGAGTCACCCTAAAAGCAAGACGGAGAGTTCTTGGAGGGAGGGAGCCGAGGGTCTAGCGAAAACAGTCTCTAAGGTCTGCGTACACACTACCCTCCCCAGACTCACTAGTGAGATTATACTGGGTTGTTATTGTTGTGGTACTTATGAATAAAAAATGAATATATATATATATATATATATATATATATATATATATGTGTGTGTGTGTGTGTGTGTGTGTTATATACAAAAAATATATAAATTTTGTATAATTTTCAGCTACCAGATATAAATAATTTCAATCGCGAGCTAAAAGTGATCTTTGCCGGTAGAAAATGGTACTTTTGAAAATATATTTTTTGTTTTTTACCTTGTGTTTAGTACTACCCGTATTTATGCTCCAACTAATTTAAATTCGTGTTGGATAAGGTCCATTAAAAAGAAAGCCGCTCTCCACTGTAATTTCTTTCATTATCAAAGCTCGAACCCGAAAATTTTAATTAAGGATAAAAAAATTATATCCATCTATAAAAATTATTTCTGTATCTTTTGGTGCAAAAAACAAAATGAATGCAATATCAGCATAACATAAGTCAATGGAGGAGGACTTTCTCCATCCTAACGTATTGCATTCAATTTTCTTAGTTGTACAAAAGTCAAACTTATAAAAAATACAGGAATTTTTTTAAAATTAGATGGAATAAGTCCCCAAAATTTTCACTTTTTGAAGAATTATATATTTTCAGATAGTATTTGTAATTGCTATAACCCCACATATTAATGCAACAGAAAATTTTCAAAAACTGAGAACCAACCATTATATTTAGTTTTTCTTTTAATAATAATGGTGATGAATTCAACTTGCGCACACTTTATTATTTCTGAATACATATTTGCTATCTCACATTTACACAAGATCAGATAACTCTCACCAGCAAGTGAATAACCGTTATAGTAATTAATTTAAAAGAAAATAATGTGATCCATACATACTTATTTTTTAAGGGGAGCCTTGGCGTAACTGGTAAAGTTGATGTCATGTGATCAGGAGATCACGAATTCGAACCGTAAAAATAACATCTTACAGAAATGCAGAGTAAAACTGCGTACAATAGACCCTTGTGATCCGGTCATTCCCCGAACAACGCGCATCGCGGAAGCTTAGTGCACCGGACTGCCTTTTTTTATATATACTTATTTTGTACTATATATATATATATATATATATATATATATATATATAAGCAAGAGAGTAGCAAGTTGAGTAAATCGTGTAAAAGTATCTAGCAACTTGCCACAGGTATCTTAGTTTTGGCAAATATAAAAAACAAAACGTGACCCTCTCTTTTGGACTTTCTGGATTTGGACTTTACTTTTCCAAGTTGTAACCAATATATCCCCATTAATTATATGTTTTTTATTTAAAAGAAAAAATTCATTACCTTTAACATGCTTATTTTACTTCTTTTAAAATTTGATTAACAACTGTGTTTTGGTACGAAATTCGGGCTTTAAGAGCCAATAATATCTCATGCATATGAAGTCATTTATTAGATTAGACAGGTAAGAGGTTTGTACTTGTGTTATTGTGTAAAATGCAAGATTTGGGAATTTAATAATGGCATAATAATCCTCGTCGTATGGGCTTACCTAGTGCGATTTACTCTCCTGTGTAATTTGCGGGCTATTATACAGAAGCAGAATTTATCATGTGCGCACCCGAAGGGTAACGGTTGACGGTTTCCTTATTAACAAAAAAAATGGCATAATAATACATGTTTAACACGCCTAATCTTGTATTATTTTTTTTAATACTCACAGCCGATGCTTATAATACATATGAAATGTGTCTTCTACAAATACTTTTATGTTCAGTGAACTATGATTAATCAATGTATATGAAATATTAATATAATTAGGTGTAAATATTGAGTGTGAATAAATTTTTCCGAGGAAAGGATTATCTGCTTTAATTGGCTAAATAGAGAACTCTCACCGAAAATTGATGGAGATTGTTCAGTCCGTAGGAAGGTGTTTGCGTAGATAAAGTGCTAAGCAATCAGAAATAATAATTTAAATATCTTGCTAATGCAATTATTTTGTTAAAATTCGAAACAACCCAATGTTATGTGTTTGTTCTAATTTATTTTTACCATATTTGATTTTTCTGTTTCTCGAAGGAAGGGAAACATATTTATCATAATTGATTTTTTCTTTTACGAAAAGAAAAATATAAATCTTATATATTTGGCTATTCATTTTTCTTGGAGGAAAGACTTTTATAAATTGATGATTTTTCCGTATTATTTAGTAGCATTCACAATGTTAGGGAGAGAATTTGTATCTTTTGTGAGGTTGTTCTCTCCATATTTTGTGTTCTCATTTAAATCGTGAATTGTTAATCCCCGCATGTGAATGTAGACCAATTAATCTAATTAAGTTAAATGTTTGTATCTCTTTTGATATATTTCTCTTTTGTTATATGTTTTATCGTCGTTTAATATTTGTTTTACTAATTTTAGCATGACATCCAATTCTTTCTATCTTAATACATGATCTATGTACACCCTACCTACAAATGTCCTACTACTTAAGACATCTCACTTTGCTCTAAAATCCTACAATTAAAATATTAATGATTAGTTAATGTAAACTTTATAATAAAGTTATCAGACTATATGCTACGTTATACGTTAACAAAATTTGTTAACTAATTTGACTGAAAGCAACACATATTTCCAATTAAATAAATATAAGTGATTGTCCGTTTTATTATTATTTATTATATGCAAAGCTATCTTCTAGGTTGAAAATGGGGTTGAGCTCCCAGCGACACCACTACCAAAAGAAAAGAAATTTATGTTGACGGGACCTGACTAATATGTGAAGTCAAATAATTTTATTTTTCTTTTTGTTCCTTTTCTCCTTTATTAATGTTCTCTTTTTTTTGTTAATTACATGTTGGTGTTTCTTTAACCTGTTTTTCTTTTTTTCTTTAACCTTTTTAGAGTATTCGAGAGTTCAGGTCGGAGAAGATCCAGATTAAATTAACGGGTTTAGGTATCAATATACATCAATTCTTGTTTTGTGTTTGGTAATTAGTTAAATTTTATTATCAAGTGAGTAATTATAATTTAAGAGAGAAAAAAAAATGTTCCATGGTTGGACATGCATCCCAACTAGGACTACTTATTTGGCGGGTCGGACGAATATTTACGCTTAACGATTTGACTTATCGGTTATTGGATTGTAAATGTATTGTCTGCTAGCCACTTGATTCGGGCGAATTGGTATCGAATTAGCGATTATCAGGCGGTTTGTTTGCTAAATCAAATAGACAATAAAAATTACATAAGTAAACAAGACAGTTAACAATAGATAGACGATCCAATCACAATCACACTCCAGTAGGCTAATGAAGCCCATATTGTTAATGGCAGTTTCTTCTTCTTTAATTCTTTTGCAATAAGCAAGCTAAAATACGAACTAGGGATCCTTAACTATTAATGGATGTTCGGTTAACATAAATTATGGATATAATTTTGCTCAGTTACCAAATTAAATTATTCATGTTTACCCTCAAAATCGAATAACAATTGAATTTGTTAGTGGTTTAAAGGATATGCGGATTAACTTGATACAAAACGATAAATTAGATTGCAATTAAAATAAATAACGATAAATTAACTGCAAACCATATGGATTGGATGATTTCAGCTTAGGAAAGCAAGTCAGCCTTGAGTTGAATGCACTTTTATTGACACAAATACCAAAAGATAAGAATTCTAAGAATCAATAGTAATGTGTTGCTTACGAGTATATGTTACAATAAATCTCGTGAATTGTTAAGTCTCATTTATATATATTAGGGGAGACCTACCTTTTAAGATATTATCTTATTGTTCTATAAAAGGCAAAAGTCCATGATTTGCTCACCGTTGGTCCCTTTTTGACTCGTTCTATGATTTCTGCCATAATGATTGGTTAATGACGAGAATTATTGATCCATGTCGGATGAGTTGGCAAAGCTTTCTTCGAGACCATTAGAAACATCATCGGTTACGCCTTTGGTAAACTCGAGGGCAAATCTGATGGTTTCGATGGCTAACTTTGACAATGCTTTGGATTCGATCATAATCACCATGTGCCGATCTTGGCTGATGGTGTTAGACGTCATATCGATCTTCGAGCTCGACTTCACCCGATCACAGATATTTTGACCCTAGCCTAATCAGGGAGTTCGGAAGCTCGATCGAATATCGAGCTCGGTTTTATCCGTATATAGATAGTCCCCTCGTTTTTCGGAGAGTAGATGACGAGGAACGACATGAGCTTCAAATTCTCACTTCGATATATCATGACGTAAGTGACAAAAACATGACGTCAAATCCCCTTGTTTTTTGGAGAGTAAATGACGAGAAATGATACGAGCTTCCGATTCTCACTCCGATAAACCATGACGACGAATTCATGACGTAAGTGATAAGAATAGTTGAAACGTCCCATCGGTCCAGTCTTCAAGGCATTAAATATGTGTCAGTTAACGGTCGACCGCTACAAGATGCGAACCACCGTTTTGAGAAAACTATAAATACCCCTTTCATCCATTCGTTAGAACTTTTTCATTCAAATATTTGCTCTTGTGCTTTAAGAAAACTTCATCACTCTCATCTTCTGGTTTTCTGAAAACGTAAGTTTAAAACTTCTTCCCTTCTGGTTTTCTGAAAGCTTTCATAAGTTATCTGCTAATTATACCTCCTCTTTTATCAGCATCTTCTTTTCTCCTCTATTTAGAAGCAATGGCAAATACTTCAAAATCCGTTCCTTAAAAAGAAAACCCCTATTCCTCGAGACCGTCTGGGAACGTTTCGCCTGCTGTCACTGAAGAACCGACACTAGAACCCCCTCTAAAGATGTTTGTCCCTGCGGAGTATCCAACCGGAGCCGATTTCAAGATTGATAAAACCTCCTCGGTGTGAGCACCTAATGTTTTGACTATATTTGAATTTTTATCACCTTCTACTATGTAAATAGTTTTAGAAATTTAATATATATTTTTAGCTTTGTTACAGGAGGTGTGACACTCGGTACCGGGTCGGTGCGAGCCGGTCTCGAGGTACATTTGTTCGGTCACCGACAGTGTCCTCGAGAAGGTCAAGGAGGATTGCAACTGGACCAATATGCTTGTAGTGGTCCCTGCCCCCGAGGACTCGATCACCACCCACATGGAGGGTTTTTTAAGTGTTTACACTTACCCTTCCATGCTGGGTCCTTTAGATCCAGTTATCATAGCCTTTTGCAAAAGGTATGAGGTGACTCTCGGGCATATTCATCCTTCGTTTTGGAGAATTGTAATTCTTATTCGATTTTTCGTGAGCAAACTCGAGGGGTGTCCCTTTACCATCCACCACCTTATGAGCATGTATAGCCCCCGACTCTATCGAGGGGGATTAATCAAGCTTGCACGTCGGGCCAGTAAGGCTCTATTATCTAGCATTGATGAGCATCGAGATCGAGGCTAGTTGGGCCAATTTGTTCGAGTGAAGACCTCAGATTTAATCCTGACCGAGGATATGTCATTTCCTGAGAAATGGAACATGAAACGTAAGTATAACTTTGCCTTTAAGATTTATTTTATTGCTTTTCTTTTTCCTCCCTTTTCATTGATATTTTGTGATGGTGCAGTTGTTTCTCAGATGTCGGATGTAGTTCCTCAACTCAAGGAGTAGGTCGAGGGTATCGCAACACAGAGATCTTATTCTGAGCGCTCATGGCATGAGTTTTCGAAGGGCCGATGGGAGGCCCGTTCTCATGGTGAGATTTCGAAGTTACATTCGACCTTACTCTTACGCTATCGATTTCTGAATTGTTTTACTTTCCTTTTGCAGGTTTACCAAAAGATGTCAAAATGAGGCCTCCGTCCGACGATGATGACATATTTACCAATCCCCCTTCCCCGAAGTAGGATAAAGAGAAGAAAAGAAGAAAAGCTCCGAGCTCCTCAAGCCCCGAAAAGAAGAAACCGAGGAAGCGACTGGCGTGCAAACCTAAAGAAAATACCAGCGCCCGAGAACTCCTATCGGACTCAGTCCACCGGTTGAGGGATGAGTCCGAAAAAGAAGAAGAAGAATCCGAATTGGTGGCCCGCGTGAGAAGCGGTTCCGAACTGCCTCAAACCAGGAAGGCCGATGAAGAAGCAATGACTGAGGCCTCCGAACTAGGGAGGGTTGAGGCCATTTTCCCCTGAGCTGGGGAGGCCGGCGAAGAAACCATGGCCGGTAATTCTCGGTCAGAAGATAATATTCCGAAGGACGCACTCGGGCTGATAGATCTCTCTGGGTCGCCTTTGTTTACTGATTCTATGATAAACGAGGCTCAGACGTTGAAAGGTCACCTCAGTGAGGGGCCCCAAGGAGAAGCAGATTCTTTTCACAACTTCTTCGATGGCTTAGATTCTACCGCCTCGGAGGATGTCAACGGGTTAGGTGACTTACCGGTACCAAAAAAGATACCGTCTTCGGGAGCTGGCGGGTCTTCTTCGAGCCCAAAATTAGTGAATCGGTTCCCAGCTACGAGTGTTGATCCTACCCGAAAGCGAGCAATATTTATGTCCATTTCGGAGGATGCCCGAGTTCTCTCTGCCCCCATGGGGATTTTCAGTTACCTTCGGTGCTTGGTGACCGAAGAGGATCACGCCAAAATGAATGAGGTGGAATGCCTGTTCAACGAAGCTCAAGAAGCGTTAAATCGAGTAACTTCGAATGTCCCTTTTGTTATGTACTTAGATTTAGTTGTAAATAATCGTAACATTTTCCTTTGTGCTTGCAGGACTCGGTACTTCATCACGAGTTTTTTCTTCTATACCGGGAAGAGTTCAAACATCACGAGGTCAAGACTCGGGAGCTTACTGAGAAGAAGGATGCTTACAAGCTTCTTAGTGAGAAATCCCAGGCTGAGCTAGAAGCGGCTCGGAAGGAGCATGCCGACCTGTTCGAGCAGGTAATAAGAGTTTTTGAAGTTAGTCATGATTAGTCAGACATAGTGGCTAACGATCCGAACCCGCAGGTTCAAAAGAAGCTTGACCAGATCAAGCAGCTCCGGGGGGAGGCGGATACTGTCAAAGCCGAGGCCGAAGAATGGAAGAAGAACATGGATCGCCTGACCTCGGAGAAGGAGACTGTATATGCTCACTTGGGTTCGGCTAAGGTTCAGCTTCGGGTTGCAAAGGAGAAAAACTTGGTGCAGGCCAAAAATATCGAGGGGCTTCAGTCTCAGCTGAACTCGGTTGTATTTGGTCAAGAGAATCTGGCGAAGGTGCTTGAGGCGACCAAGTCAGAGTTTACCATGGTCAGGGCCGAGGCCGATGATATGGTGGCCCAGCACAAGGCCGATGACGAGTCGATTCAGGACCAAGCGAGAAACATGGTGAAGCATGCGAAGTGGAAATCCTAAAGGAATGCCCTCGAGGGAGTCCATGCTCAAATTTTGACTTATTGGCTGAAATCGAGACAACCAAGATATATGAAGCCAAGTCTAGGAAGTTGGCTTATCCCGAGGAAGATTCCGAGGGGTCTGAAGAGTCAGGTGAGTCCGATGGTGACGAAGACCCCGTAGGTGATGACGTGGCCCTCGATGAAGATTAGGCCATTTAGGATCTTTTTAGGCGCTTTTGCCTTTTGTTTTTTGTACTATCTTTTTGTTGAGCCCGTTCGATCTTTGTAAAAATATGTATCGGTGATATTCAGCTCTTGTAAAAAGAAATTTTGATATATATCTAAGGCTTTTCCCTTTCACATCTATTGGATTTTTCCTTTGCTTTTTTATTTTTATTCGCAAAGGTCGAAATGCCTTGGCTTGAAATAATTAGGTTGTTTTCTAAGGTTCGAACAAACCTTGCCTTTAACATTATTTTGTATTTAGGCATCGGAGGGATTCGGTGTTACCGAAAACTTTTCCCAAAATAGTTTAGGTTTATGGTTTGTCGAGGGTAGCCTTTATGACCAGTTATAAAAAAGAATTTTTTGAAGGCCTTGTTTTTGTTACGAGTCCCAGACGTCTCTGAGTAGTGTTAATATGGCCGTAACATTTTTAGTTCGGGCGTCGCCCAGTGGGCTTGCTATCCCGAGTTATCCTGGCATGCCTAAGATAACAGTCTCCGAATGGGGGTGGTCGTTGAAATTAAGGCGTTGCCTAATAGGTCTTATGACCCCGAGAGTTGATATCTCGGACTGCCCGAGATTATTTTTGGTCGGCAGTCCCCGAGTGACAGTGAATGTTAGAACTTGGATTAAGATGGCCCTTGGGCTCGATAGCTTTAGTAAATTCCTTGAAAAATGCAAGAAACATTTTAAAGGACAAAATGTTTATGTGCAAGGAAGAGTCTTATTTTTTATTCTTGTGCACAATAGTTGTACATGTATACATATTTTGTGCCAGGGCTCGAGAGGTCTGTGTGGGCACAGTTCATTTGACCGTTTGGTCCTTATAATAAATCTTATTGATCGAGACTCTTCAATTATGAAGTTTCTTTCCTTGTTAAAGTCGATATCCGAGGGTATTGCCCCCAGTGTTCATGGCTGACCGAAGAGATGCCTCGAATGCTATTGTGATCATGGTCACCGGTTCGTAGTCGGACTTCAATTCTATGTTAGCACGATTTACTTGTTGCCTCATTAAAAACCTTGCCGGAAAATCCATTTGGGACAAAGCCGGTTCAAGGAAAAAAGAGTGCAACGCGTGCTTTCAGACCTAGGATCTCGTATCATCCCTTGTTGGTTACCTGTTAGTGTTAGCTTGAAATGTAAAAATAAAAGAAAGAATTGGGGTTGTACCTTAGCAGTAATATCGATTTAAGTGAGTTATATTCCAGTTGTTCGGTAATTGCTCGTCGTTCATTGTTCCAAGCTTGTAGTATCCTTTTTCGATGATCTCGATAATTTGGTACGTTCCTTCCTAGTTCGGTCCTAATTTCCCTTCGTTCGGGTTTCGGGTGCTTAGTGTAACTTTTCTTAGTACCAAGTCCCCTGTATTGAAGTGTCGAAGGTTGGCTCTTCGATTGTAATATCTTTTGATCCGCTATTTTTGGGCGGCCAACCGGACAAAGGCGGCTTCGCGCCTTTCATCTAGTAGCTCCAGGCCCGTACTCATAGCCTCATCGTTCGATTCCTTTGTTGCATATCGGAATCTGATGCTTGGTTCTCCTACTTTGACTGGTATTAAAGCTTCGGTGTCATAAACCAAAGAGAACAGGGTGGCCCCGATCTAGACTTCGAGGTTGTACGGTACGCGCATAGGACCTCAGGTAGCATTTCCTTCCATTTTCCTTTGGCGTCGGTTAACCTCTTTTTAAGGCTTTGGAGTATGGTTTTGTAGGTAGATTGAGCTTGTCCATTTCCACTAGGGTTATAGGGTGTCGATATGATCCTTTTGATCTTATGGTCTTCAAGGAATTTGGTTACTTTGCTTCCGATGAATTATTTCCCATTATCGCATCAATCTCGATCGGAATATGATGTGGTCCCAAATGAAATCGATGACTTCCTTCTCTCTGACCTTCTCGTATGCCTGGGCTTCCACCCATTTAGAAAAGTGGTCAGTCAGAAATAATATAAATAGAGCCTTATCGGGTGCCCATGGAAGGGGGACAACGATATCCATTCCCCACTTCATGAATGACCATGGAGACAAAACCGAATGCAGCAACTCCCCAGGTTGATGAATCATCGGAGCGTGTCTTTGGCATTCATCACATTTCTGAACGAACTCCTTTGCATCTTTTTCCATGTCGATCCAGTAGTAACCGGCTCTAACTATTTTTCGAACCAGTGATTCGGTGCCCGAATGATTTCTGCAGGTACCTTCGTGGATTTCCCTCAAAACGTACTCAGTATCCCCCGATCCTAGACATATTGCAAGTGGTCCATCTAACGTCCTTCTGAACAGGGTTCCGTCTTCGGATAGGCTAAATCGGGTTGCCTTTGTACGCAGGGCCCTCTATTCTTTCGGGTCCGAGGGCAGTTTTCCAATCCCGAGATATTCCACATACTTATTTCTCCAGTCCCAAGTTAGGCTCGTTGAGTTGATCTCGGTGTGGACTTCTTCCACCACCGATCTCATAAGCTGTACAAATTCTCCCGAGTTGATCTCGTTATCTTCAACCTATGAACCCAAGTTAGTGAGGGCATCAGCTTCGCTATTTTGATCCCAAGGTACATGTTGCAAAGTCCATTATTTGAACCGATGTAATGTCACCTGTAACTTGTCCAAGTATCTCTCTATTCGTTCTTCCCTTACCTTGCATGTCCCATTAACTTGGTTTACCACAAGGAGTGAGTCGCACTTGGCTTTGATCACCTTTGCCCCCAAGCTTTTGGCTAATTCAAGGCCTACAATCATGGCCTCATATTCGGCCTCATTGTTAGTCAATTTCACAGTCTTAATAGATTTCCTAATTATATTACTTGTTGGTGGCTTTAGTATGATGTTAAGTTCGGACTCTTTTGCGTTTGACGCGCCGTCTGTAAAGAGGGTCCAGGTTCCTGAGAAAGTCCCCGAGTTAATCAATAATTCTCTTTCGACCTCGGGTATTAAGGTCGGCGTAAAGTCGGCCACGAAGTCTACCAAAATTTGGGACTTAGTGGCGGTACGAGATCGGTACTCAATATCATAACCACTTACTTCCACGGCCCATTTGACCAATATGCCTGAGAGTTCGGGCTTATGCATAACGTTCCTTAACGGGTAAGTTGTTACGACACATATGGGGTGACATTGGAAGTATGGTTTTAGTTTCCTGGAGGCGCTTAGCAAGGCGAGCGCTAGTTTTTCTAGGTGAGGGTACCTAGTTTCGGCCTCACCTAAGGTCCTACTAACATAATAAATCAAAAATTGCATACCTTGTTCTTCCCGAACTAGGACTCCACTTACCGCTATCTCCGAGACCGCCTAGTACAAGTTCAGTTATTTGTCTGTCTTTGGTGTGTGAAGCAGCGACGGGCTCGATAAGTACCTCTTTAGCTACTCCAAAGATCGTTGGCATTCCGGAGTCCATGAAAAGTTATTCTTCTTTTTTAATAGTACGAAGAATCGGTGGTTTTTATCGGACGACCTCGAAATAAACTGTCCCAGGGCGGCTATGCACCCGGTTAGCCTTTGCACGGACTTTACGTTGTCCACCGCTGTGATATCTTCGATGGCTTTGATCTTGTCGGGGTTGATCTCGATTCCTTGGTTGGATACAATAAACCTGAGGAATTTACCTGATCCGACTCCGAACGCACATTTTTTCGGGTTCAGCTTCATATTGTACTTCTTCAATATGCTGAAGGTTTGCTACAAATATTATAAATGGTCCTCTGCTCGCAGGGACTTAACCAACATATCGTCAATATAAACCTCCATCGATTTTCCTATTTTTTCCTCAAACATCCGGTTTACTAGGCGTTGATAAGTGGCACCGGTAGTTTTTAATCCGAATGGCATCACGTTATAGCAGTACGTGCCTTACTTAGTGATGAAGGAGGTTTTTTTCTGATCATTCGTGTCCATCCGTATCTGGTTGTACCCGGAATAGGCATCAAGAAAATTGAGGGTCTCGTGGCTGCCGTGGAATCGATCATGCAATAAATGTTGGGCAAAGGGAAAGAGTCCTTGGGACATGCTTTGTTCAGATCTTTATAATCTACGCACATTCTTAATTTGCCCCCCTTTTTAGGGACTACCACTACGTTTGATAACCAATCCGGGTATTTAACATCACGAATGGACCCTATTTTAAGGAGTTTAGATACCTCGTCCTTGATGAAATTATGTTTGACCTCGGACTAGGGCCTCCTCTTCTGCTTGACCGGATTGATTTTCGAGTTCAGGCTTAGCTTGTCAGTGGTTATCTCTGGTGGGATACCTGTCATATCAAGATGGGACTAAGCGAAACAATCTATGTTAGCTACAAGAAATTGAATAAGTTTTTTCCTGAGCTCGGGAGTTAACCCCGTGCCCAGGTATACCTTTCGATCGGGTAGATGTTCGATCAATATAACCTGTCCATCTCTTCGACCGTTGATTTGGTTGCGTCGGAGTCGTCGGGGATAATAAAAGATCGGGGAACCCCATAATCGTTGTCTTCATAAGTCCTCTGCTTATCCAGTTTGGTCGTGGTCGATATCGGTGACTGTTATTTGGCTTCTTGGTTTGCTCCCGAATTTAGTTCCTTCGATGTTGCGAGTGTTGATATTGGAATCACTTCTTCTACTGCAAATATCTCTTTTGCGGTCGATTGTTCCCTGTAGATTGTCTTAACCCCCCCCCCCCCCCCCAACTCTTTAACACTTGGTGAAGAGTTTAGGGTACTGCCCTCATGTTGTGGATCCATGGCCTCCCGAGAAGGGCGTTGTATCTCATGTCTCCTTCGATCACATAAAACTTGGCCTCTCGTATGGTTCCGGTGGTATTTACTGGCAACGTTATCTCTCCCTTGGTGGTTTCACATGCCATGTTGAACCCGTTAAGAACTCGGACTGCAGGCATGATTTTATCTTGTAGACCGAGCTGCTCCATGACCCTCGACCGATTGAGTTGGCCGACCTACCTGGATCAATCAACACACGTTTAATTCGAGTTTTATTTATGAGTACAGATATTACCAGTGCATCATTGTGAGGTTGTACGATCCCTTCCGCATCCTCATCGCTGAAAGATAAACTTCTTTCCGGTATGTAGTCTCGAGTTCGTTTCTCCTTAATGATGGATACTTTGGTGCGTTTCAACACCGGCCTCTGTAGGATATCGACTCCACCGATGATCATATTAATGACGTGTTCAGGTTCAGTATCTTTTTATTCTGTCTATTTGTTAGAATCCCTGTTCCTGAAATGATTCTTGGCTCGGTCGCTCAAGAATTCTCGAAGATGCCCATTGTTGAATAGTTGGGCTACTTCTTCTCTCAATTGTCGACAATTTTTCGTTCTATGACCGTGAGTCCCATGATATTTGCACATCTGGCTAGGATCCCTTTGAGCTGGATCAGATTGTAAAGGTCGAGGTCATTTGGTATCCTTGATGCGCCCGATAGTTGATACGATGGCAGCAACATCGACATTAAAGTTGTATTACGATAGCCTCAGTGTTTCTTTAGGCCCGATAGACCTATCGAAGCTGTTTTTGGTCATGAGCCCTCGGTTGCTTAGACCTTGGTCATTTCTCCTTTCTTTTCTAATGAGGTTTTGCCCGGACCCACTGCTCCTCCGATCTCCATTATATGGAAGATATCGATTCCTGTTTGATCTTGGTTCACAATCGATGTGTCTCTTGACTCTGTCGAGGGTTCTGATGGGATAAACAGACTCTGAATGGGGACTGAGTTGATCAACATTGACTCTAAGTTTTGATTGATACCGGTTATGTACGTTAGCCTAGGTAACGGTGGGGTATTCTATCAGATTCTGCTTCAGTTGTTGTGAAGCCACTGAGCTTCGAATATTGAGTCCCTGAGTGAAATCTTGAACAACCCCATCATCAACGACTGGCGGCAGATCCATTCATTCCATTTGAAAATGGGACACGAATTCCCTGAGCATCTCGTTATCCTTCTGTTTGACTTTGAAAAGGTCTAATTTCCTGGATTTGACCTTGATGGCACCAATATGTGCTTTTACGAAAGAGTCTGCAAGCATAGCAAATGAGTCAATATAATTAGAAGGTAAGTTGTGATACCATATCATATCTCCCCTTGACAGGGTCTCTCCAAATGTTTTCTGTAGAACAGTCTCGATCTCGTCGTCTTCCAAGTCGTTCCCTTTAATGGCACATGTGTAAGAGGTTACATGCTCGTTCGGATCGGTCGTTCCGTTATACTTAAGTATTTCAGGCATACGGAATTTCTTGGGGATCGGCTTCGGAGCCGCGCTCGGAGGAAAAGGTTTTTGCACGAACTTCCTGGAATCCAATCCTTTCAATATTAGAGGTGCTCCTCGGATATGATCTACCCTGGAATTTTAGGTTTCCACCTTTTTGTTGTTTGCTTCGATTTTATTTTCCACCTTTCTACGACCGGTTAATCTCCGCGGGTGAATTCACAGGGTGGATCGGGTTCAACACTGCTCGACGTCTGGCTTTGGCTCTGCAACTGAGCTATCGCCACCTGTTGATCTTGCAGCATTTCGAAGATCATTCGTAGGTTGATCCCGTCTTCTTCATTGTTTTGGGGCCGGTAGGCAAGTTTGCGTCGATAGCCACATGTGAATGAACATCAATCGGATCTGCGATCGAAATTCCAACGGGATCAGCGGGTGGCCCTACGTTACCGGGTGCCATGTTGTTATTCTCACCCTGATGAAATGACTCGTTGTCGATATGTAGGGGTGCTAATTGAGAGTTTGGCATTTTTAGCCTAAAATCAAAGACACTTCAAAGAGCAAGTGTAAAGTAGTGTGTGTTATGGAGATTTGTATCAAATAACCACTATTATCCTTAGTCCCACGATGGGTGCCAAACTCTTTACCCTCAAAATCGGATAACAATTGAATTTGTTAGTGGTTTAAAGGATATGCGGATTAACTTCATACAAAGCAATAAATTAGATTACAATTAAAATAAATAACGATAAATTAACTAGAAACCACATGAATTGGATGATTTCAGCTTAGGAAAGTAAGTCAGCCTTGAGTTGAATGCACTTTTATTGACACGAAGATACCAAAGGATAACAATTCTAAGAATCAATAGTAATGTGTTGCTTACGAGTATATGTTACAATGAATCTCGTGAATTGTTAAGTCCCCTTTATATATTAGGGGAGACCTACCTTTTAAGGCAAAAGTCCATGATTTGCTGACCGTTGTTCCCTTTTTGACTCGTTCCGTGATTTCTGCCATAATGATTGGTTAATGGTGAGAATTACGGACCCCTGTCGGATGAGTTGGCAAAGCTTTCTTCAAGACTATTAGAAATAAGACTGATTATGCCTTTGGTAAATTCGAGGGCAAATCTGATGGTTTTGATGGCTAACTTTGACAATGCTTTGGGTTCGATCATAATCACCATGTGCCGATCTTGGCTGATGGTGTTATACGTCAGATCGATCTTCGAGCTCGACTTCACCTGATCACAGATATTGCGACCCTGGCCTAATCAGAGAGTTCGAAAGCTCGATCGAATAGCGAGCTCGGTTTTACCCGTATACAATTCATTTGAGCAGAAAGGTATCACGACTATCCAGATCTGCCTAGTCTTATCCTAAAAACAAGTTATAATGATATTGAAGCTTAGTCTGCTAAAAATCTGCATCGTTGTAAGTCTGATTGGTGTAGTTATTTCCTAAGGATTCTTGCGAGAAATAGAGAATGTTGCGGGGTGCTGTTGAGATTTAGGGAAACAAGAAATTAGAGTTTCAAATAGTGAAAGAGATACTTTATATACATATAGTGTAAAAATATAAATATAATAATTCTTAATGAATTAATGGTTAAATATATTTTATAAAAATTATTCAACTACATATATATTCTTTTAAATCAAAACAACGTGATAATTTATGCGTCTTTTATTTTGATGATTTGGCAAACTTTATAAGAGAACCAGATAAGGAACCTGATACAATTAGTTCCCTTGCATTCAGAGTAACTAGTCATATGTCTGGTTCAATTCTCAGTGAAATCAGATAAGGGAACAATAGAGGGAACAAATAAGGATCAGTTCCCCTGGTAGTCATGCAATCAACTCTATAGATGTAAAAGTTGTTGCACTATACCATTTGGCAGCAGTACAACCGCACAGTTGTAGCTTCCTAATACCAAACTAAAGGACACTTTATTGAATTATCTTTGATATCACACACACATATTATCAACATGAGGCAAGGGATTTCATTTCTAACACTTGCAAATTCAAAAATCATATTCTCTCAAGTGTTAGACACCGCCTCCCTCGAGAACAAAGTTGCTGCAACCTCAAGGACCAGATCCAAAGATTGAAGATATCTTAAGTCCTTAGGTTTGTTGAGTCTTTTTTTACTTTGGTCTTCATTTGTAATCCTACACTACTTTCAAGAAGTGTCTTTGTAGGATAGATTTAAACCACTGTTTGGTTCAGTTTCTTGACTAGAGTTAGTCAAGGTTTGTTGCTTTGTAGTAGAGTTATTGTAAGGGGTGGGGGATTAAGAGTTTAATTCCTAGATTGTAATATGTTGTAATCTGAAGTTTGCTCGGTTTAGTGGAGTTGAAATCCTACTAGGGTAGGTCGTGATTTTTAATCTCTCGAGCAAGGAGTTTTCCACGTAAATATCGTGTGTTCTTTATTTACTACCGATTTACTGTAGAAACAGATAGTGAACCTGGTTCCCTATACCATTTGGTGAACTCTTAATTTTTATCAATTGATATCAGAGCAGGTTCTTTCCAAAAGGTTAACACCTACAAAGGATCTTCATCATGGCTGCTACACCAAACTTCGAGGAAGGACAATCAACCTATAGACCTCCAAGATTCAACGGCCAATACTATGATTAGTGGAAAACAAGAATGCATGACTTCATTATGGCTGAGGACTCCGATCTTTGGGACGTGATTTGTGATGGTCCATTTGTCCCTATGAAGGATGTTGGAGAGGGAACAAGGATTGTTCCAAAGACAAGAAAAGATTACAATGGTGCTGACCGAAAAGTTGTTGAGAAGAACTTCAAGGCGACGAAGATCTTGTGTGTGGTATTGGACCAGACGAGTACAATCGTATCTCGGCATGTGAATCTGCCAAGAAAATCTGGGAAGCTCTCTAAACGGCTCATGAGGGAACTACTCAGGTAAAACAGTCCAAAATAGATATGCTTACAACTGAGTATGAACTCTTTAAAATGAAAGATGATGAGTCTATTCAAGAGATGCATACACGTTTCACCTCCATAAAAAATGATCTTCATTCACTTGGTGAAATCATTCCAACCAACAAGCTGGTTCGAAATATAATCTGTGTTGTACTAGGTTCCTGGGAGAGCAAGGTCAATGCTATCATTGAAGCCAAAGACATGCAGAAGCTGACTATTGACGAGCTTATTATAAATCTCAAAACTTATGAGATGAAGAGAAAGAAGGATCTTGAAATAAGAGAGCCCAAGAAGGAGAAGAACCAGGTTCTCAAGTCTGCCAACAACGACTCGGGTAGTGAAGAATTCGACATGATGTATCTCACTAGAAGATTCCAAAAGATAGTTCGAAGAAATGGTGGAATTCTAAAGAAAGGAAGTTCCAGCATAAATTTCAAAGAAAATGATTGTTTTCATAAGTGTGGAAAGCCTTGACACTTCATTAAAGACTGCCCTCTTCATAAGCAGGATCATCACAAAACCAACACTAATAATAAATCTAAGAGGTATCAGGTCCCTGATAAAAAGTTAAAAAAAATGATGGTGCTGACAACGTGATGAAGCAAGCCATGACTGCCTGGGGAGATTCCTCCAGTGAATCTGAAGGTGAAGATGACCAAGGAGATATATCTATGATGGTTGTTGACAATGGATCTTCAGAATATGAGTCAATCTTTGCACTCATGGCCAAATCTGATGATGAGGAGGAAAATGATGAATATGAGGCAATTTTTCTTGATGTTTAAAGAAATTTGAAAACTTACTCTAAGAAAAAATTGATGACCTTAGCAAATGTGTTGATTGATGCCTATCATAACCTCATTAAAGAGAAAAATGTTTTAATTAAAAATTTTGGTGACATAGAACAAGAGAGGGATGATATGGTAGTTTTCAATGTAGACTTGAAGGAATAAGTGGAAGAGGTAACTAGAGAAAGTACCTTGTTGAAAAACAAATGAAAAAATGGATGGACACCCCTAAGGGTAAAGAAGTGGCTAGTGAGGCTCAACTTGAGTTTCAGAGTGAGCTTAAGAAAGTTAAAACAAGTCTTGTTGTTGAGCTTGAAAAGAATAGACAATTTCATGAGGATCTGAAAAGAGTTAAAAATGATCTTGATAAGTCACTTAAATGGACCCGGTCTTCTAATGTAATAACGTCTATGTACAAGAGTAATGGTGAAAACAGGCAAGGAATCGGGTTCCAAAAGACTAAAACCTCATATAATTCCTATAGCAAGTATATAACTGTGGATGATAATTGGTTGTGTACTCACTGTGGTCAAATTGGTCATTACAAGGACTATTGTAAAGCTAAAATTCAGTCTTTACAGAAAAATAAAGCTTTTGTTGAAAAGAAGCATACTATTGAGGAACATGGTCCTCTAAGAGAAAAACGTGTGTTGCATGCATTGGCAACAAGAAGTTTGATCCACCCGTTATATCATAATAAGGGACCCAATCTGCCTTGGGTTCTTAAGTCTAATAAGTGATTTCATGTGCAAGCTGGAGTGAGAGGTAGCAGTCAAAAAATGGTACATGGATAGCGGTTGCTCTAAGCATATGTCTGGAAGAATGGATAATTTCCTCTCACTCTAGCCCTTTCAAGGTATGAGTGTGTCCTTTGGAAATGGCAAGAAGGGCTATATTCTTGGTGTTGGCAAAATTGGCAAATACTCTCACATGCAATTGAAAATGTGTACTATGTGAATGGCTTGAAATATAGCTTGTTGAGTGTGTCTCAAATCTGTGTTACGGAAAATAGAAGTGAAGTTCTTGTCCAAATCTTGCACTTTCACCAATCTCAAAAATGGTGAAGTGGTGTTGATATCCAAAAGGTTCAAGAACATCTATGTTGCAGACATTGATTCACTGAATGATGGTGATATAACATGCCTAAGTGTGATTGATGATGACGCTGAGTTATGGCACATATGATTGGGGCATGCGAGTCTTTCTTTACTGAACAAGTTGGTCATGGAGGACCTGGTTCGTGGGTTGAAGCAGTCAACATTGCATGTTACTTGATTAATAGGTGCATGATCAGGTCCCTTCTCGAGAAGACATTCTAGAAAACCCAAGCTGACTTACTTGAGAGCCTTTGGATGGAAATGTCTTATTCTCAACAATGGTGGCAAAGGGTCACATAACAAAGAAGATGAAGATGGAGATTTCACAAAGGTTCCTGGAGAAGCCATAGATATTGCCAGTGGAAAGACTGATTTGATGCGTCAAGTCAAGCAGCGATAAAGAAGATGCAGCAAAATCTCCAAAAGGCATAGAGGAACCTGGTCCCACTATCACCTCGACTGAAGCTGAACATAGGGTTGTTGATGCTGTATTAGGTACTCCTGATGCAGAAAAAAGGAGTGGAAGTCATAATTATGTTGATGTCCATGATGTTTCAAATATTGAGGAACCTGGTCCTTCAAATTCTGAAGTTCAAGTATCCAACTGGAAGCAAAAGAGTTAACATCCCCTTCAAAATGTAATCACACCCTTAGACTCTAATATTCAACCTAGATCTTAGGCAAGGAACATGTTTTCCCTCTCAGCCTTCTTGTCTCAATTCAAGCCTAAGAACATCAAAGAAGCATTGAAAAATTCTATCTGGATAGCTGCTATGCAAGAAGAACCCCATCAGTTTGAGAGGAACAAAGTGTGGCACTTTGTCCCTAGGCCTTGAGACAGAACAATTATTGGAACTTGGCCCAAAAGAATCTTACTTGAAGGTTGCCAAAGGAATTTTGAGGTATCCTAATAGAATGCAGGACTTGTTCCTCGTCTATTTTTTAGGAGATAATTTTGACTTGGTTGGATATACTGATCCTGATTATGTTGGATATTTGGTGGATAGAAAGAGCATATCTGGAATGTCATATTTTCTGGGGTCATGCTTGATCTCATGGGGTACAAAGAAATAAACTTTGTGACTCTTTCTACTGCTGAAGATGAATACGTGTTTGTTGCTTCTTGTTGTGCTCAACTACTATAGATCAAGAAATAACTTGAAGACTTTGGTATATTTACCGCTGGAACCCGGTATAGCACAAGAGGACAAATCACATTGATGTGTGACATCACTTTTTGAGGGATAATTTTGAAAATGGTCTGATTTGTATGAAGTTCTGAAAGACAGAGGACCAGGCAGCAGACATCTTCACCAAGGCGTTGAGCAGGGAACATTTTGAAAGAAATTGTCTGGAGTTGGAGTTGATCAAGCTCAACTAAGGACCTGGTCCCTCGATGATTGGCTATGTCAAGAAGGAAAGGTACAATGCTAAAAAGTATTTTTTGGCGACATCTAACTCAATTCTATATTGTTACAGGTATACACACATGGCAGTTTCAGGACAAAACAAGAGTGACATTGCACTTCTAGAAGTTTTTGCTCAGATTTTCGAAAATCGTCAAGGAACTTGGTTCCTATGACTCAGGTTAGTAGTCTCTTCAATACTTATATGCCTTTTTAAACTGTTGAAGTATCATGTCATTTATTTATTCCCGTCTCTCTCCTAATCGTTGAAGTCAAAAATGTTAAACATTTTCAGAACTCACTCGTTGCCCAAAAAAACTATTTCCTTCCCTTACACCTAACCAAAACTGATTACTTTCTTCAAAACTAAAATCAACCTTGTCTCAAAAAGAATCTTTCTCTCCAAATATGCCAGAAGTGAACCCAACTCTGTCATTTTCCAAAATCCTACTCCATCTGAATCAAAACCCTAAGAAGTCTTTGGTATATTTTGATAGGACTTTAACTTAAAGGGAGCGGGATAGATCTAATATTCTAAAGAGTGAGGCTGAAATTGTTGTTGGGTTCTTAGAAGCCTTGGAGCATGGAGGAATTGGTAAATATGCTGGAAAAGGCGAACTAAATGAGGGACTTGATCCCTCTAGTCCGTCTCAGGATATTAATTTTGATGTTGACTTCTTTTTGAGCTCTGTGTTTAAATGAACTTCTGATCTAGTAAAAATGATTTGTGAAAGGTAAGCTGATTAATGATGAAGTGGAGTCACTTGATGATGTGGTGAATGTGGAGGATGAGCAGAATGAAGTGAAAAAATCTCCACTTATGAGAAAGAACTCAAAGAAAAGAAAAATGGAGAAAATAAAGTCAGTTGAGAAAGATGCAACAAATGATAAGGGTGAACAGATTGAAAAGGAGAAGAGGGAGACATGACCGCTCAGGAAAAGAAATGGTAGCGTGAGTGAGGAGTCTGGTTCCTTAAAGAAGCAAAATGTTGAGTTATCGGAGTTGGAGAGGAAGGAGAATCTGAAGTCTCAAAAAGTGTTGTTAGGCAGAGTATTTGGCTCTGATATTGCTGAAAATGGAGGAACTTTTTGACATTGTTGAGTTCCAAAAATAGAATTACCTCTTTGTTCCTCCAAGTCCCAACGTTTATGAATAGAAGTAAAAACTTCTATGTTGTATGTGATACTCTGATGCTATATGTGTATGGGACTGAGTTTGTTCTTGATGAGGAAAAGTTTGGGGAGATTCTTGGTGATCTGATTGATGGTTCAGACTGCTCAGATAGGTAGAGAACCAGGTCCCCGTGGACCCTTGGTAGAATAGAATGCTAAGTTGAAGAGTGGGAATAACAAATTGAGGAAACACGTGGAGGACCTGAGAGAGCATAAGGTCATTGACCAAAGAATTGTAAATGAACGAATGGACAAGCTTATCAAGGTCTTAGCCCCTTACTTTTCTTCCTGCCCAGTGATCCATGTCTTTCACTCTTTCTAAATTCCCTCGAATTCCTATCTTCTTTTGATCCCTATGTTTGATAACATTGGTACTTTAGTTGTTTAAATTGTCATATTCAGTATTGATTGAAACTGTTGTGCTTTTGTTATAATTAATCTACTATGGGCAATCACTTTATTTTATGTATAGATGTTCACTTGTTGTTCCTGCTACTATTTATGTTGTGTTGTCCAAGTGGCATGAGTCAATGCTGTTAAACTTCTTTTTGGTTGTGCCTCTTCTGTTATTCTTTTAATGATGCCAAAAGGGGGAAGTTACATAGGTGTCAACAAGGGGGAGGGGAACAGAATTGAATTGATATGATGTGTTGTGCATGAAAGATAGGTCTGCTTCGCAGGGAGAACGTTGTTGTTAACATGTTGATTATACGTCTAATCAGTAGGGGAACACGTAAGGAATCTGGTTCTCAGAGGAAACATCAATTTTGGGTTTGTCATCATCAAAAAGGGGAAAATTTTCTCTAAGTTACGTTATTTCGTGGTTTGATGATTTGCCAAACATTCTCGAGGACCATATAGGGACCAGATGTGATCAGTATATGTAAGGAATCTGATTCTGAAGGGGAATATCAATTATGGGTTTGTCATCATCAAAAAGGCGTGAAATTGATAAGTTATATTATTTTGTGTTTTGATGATTTGCCAAACAGCCTGGAGGAACCAGTTGTGACCAGTTCCTTTGGTCTTGTTCTCAGGGGGAATATGGCTGATTCGTAGGGGGAACAATGTGGAGATCTAGTTCTTAGGGGGAATATCAATTCTAAGTTTGTCATCATCAAAAAGGGAAAAATTGATAATTTATGCGTCTTTTGTTTGATGATTTGGTTAACTTCATGAGAGAATCAGATAAGGACCTGATACAATTAGTTCCCTTGCGTTCAGAGTAACTAGTCATATGTCTGATTCAATTCTCAATGAAATCAGATAAGGAACAACAGAGGGAACAGATAGGGATCAGTTGTAATAGTCATCGTGCAGTCAACTCTACAGCTGTAAAAGCTGTTGCACTGTGTCGTCTGACAGCAGTACAGCAACACAGCTGTAGCTTGCTAAGGCCAAACTAAAGGACACTTTATTGCATCATCTTTGATGACCTCACACACACACACACACATTAGCAACATGAGGCAAGGGATTTCATTTCTAATACTTGTAAATCTAAAAATCATATTATCTCAAGTGTTAGTCACCACTCTCTCAAGAACAAAGCTGTTGCAACCTCAAGGACCAGATCCAAAGAATGAAGATACCTTAAGTTCTTAGGTTTGTTGAGTCTTTGTTACTTTGTTCTTCATTTCTAATCGTACATTACTTTCAAGAAGTGTCTTTGTAGGACAGATTTAAACCACTGTTTGATTTAGTTTCTTGACTAGAGTTAATCAAGGTTTGTTGCTTTGTAATAGAATTATTACAAAGGGCTTACAATAGAGTTATTAGAAGGGGTGGGGGACTAAGAGTTTAATTCCTAGATTGCAATAGGTTGTAATCTGAAGTTTGCTCGGTTTAGTGGAGTTGATATCCTACTAGGGTAGGTCATGATTTTTAATCCCTTGAGCAAGGAGTTTTCCACGTAAATATCGCATGTTCTTTATTTACTGCTGATTTACTGTGGGAACATATAGAGAACCTTGTTCCCTATACCGTTGGTTTTATGATTTGTTGCTTACTGTGGGACTGATAGAGAACCTGGGTCTCTATACAGTTTGGTGGACTCTTAGTTTCTATCACAATGTAACTGAGTATGAACCCTATCAGAATCCCACGTTATTAGTAAAGTGAATGTGTTATTGCCTTTCACATGGTTTTGCACATTCTCACTAATGGAGTTTGGGTCAGATTCAATTCCAAAAGTTGATTCATAAAGTGAAAATTATTCATTACGATATAAGGAGACAACATTTCATTATCTTAACTAGCGTGAGATATCTAACACCAACGCACACCCATGGATAGATATTTAAATCATGAACAACATTACACAGGGTCCCAACGTCAGGTTAACCAAAAATATGGAGGCCTCTAACTCTAATATCATGATGTGAGGATTATGTAAAATCATATAAAGAAATAAAAATGCATGCCCTAAACCAATACAGGGCACTTAACATGCTAAATTCGGAGATGAATCATGTCTAAAGTTCATTTTCTTAACATGATATTAAAGCAAGGCGCATTCTTAATCCAACACTATCCAATCTTGGGTAATTTATGTTATGTTTCCACACTCTAAATATCCCTCTTTAGTCCTCTGAGGATGTTGGAACCTTACGTTGGTTAGGTGATGAGCTATTGTCTTTATATGGTTTAAAGTAATTATAACCACTTATATTCAAAACTTTTAGAGTTGAGTTAGTCGAAGATAATTTTTTTAAGTTCTTAACATATCGATTACAAAATTGACGCCCGTCCTAAGTTTAAAGATAGATTTAGAATTTGAAATTTATGAATTCGTAACGACGTTAAGTTAATATTAGAATGAAATGGTAAGATTCGTTAAAGTTGACGACCAGTTACGTTGGACCAGCAGAATGGTCGGGTCTTGTTTTGTAACATTCTAAGGCGGCATTGATCATTTAAAATCTTGAGGTCCATTTTTTTTTGTAAACTTACATTATTAAATTACAATGTAAAGATGTCTGCATGTGAATTCCTTTTATTAGTTTACAAGAAACTTCCCTAAAGTTTCTTCTTCAAAAAACAAAGAAGTTTTGAAGCTAATTGAAGATATAGTCCCCACAATATGATTCCATTCTAACTTTTAGCAAAATTAGTTTTCAAACTTGATAGGCACCAAATAATAATTTTTCTTTCTCGAAGGTCCTAATAGTATCTTTAAGTCTGCGAAGTACACGTGGATATCTATGTATATTAATAAGGAATGACCAAATTACGGATTCCCCAGTTGATTTAGGGCAAATCCTAAGTTTGTATTAAGAATTTTTTTTAATATATATAAATATTTATTTGAATTCAATTAACTAAAAGAGTTGTGATTCTGAATAGGGGTGTCAATGGTTCGGTTCGGCCGGTTATTTTATAAAATTTGTATCATACCAATTTTTCGGTTATTCTATTATGTATAACCAAAATTAGACTTTTCGAAACTGTACCAATCACGTCGGTTTCTCTTCGGTATCGATACGGTTCGGTTAATTTTCGGTATTTTTTTAAACATCATGTAAAACTCACCAGTAGAAGTAGAACGTAATAACATACATTCTTTTATAAGACTTAGCAAAACTCTCTAGACATTTTTATTGTTTAAAGGGTGATAAATTTAAAAAAAATGAAAGATGGCTAGAGTATAGATCCATCAACTATTCTACAATAACGTAAAAGAAACCAAGAATCTAAATTATATGAAAGGAAACATATTCAATACATTGTAGTTTGCTACTCATAATCGCCAGAATACTTTGTGTCTTGCTAATAAAGATAGTTGAAATAACTTAGTTTAAATAGAAGTAGCATAATAGGTTTTAGAAATTAGTATTTTGAGTTTAATTAATTTTTGAACTCGATTTTAACTACTAATTTTGATATCAAATCAGTCCAAATCCCCTCCAATCTTTCTCAAAATTTGTATATTGACTCATCTATATGTTTCCAATGCATTTCAACCGTACCAATTGAAAAAGGTCATTTTAGCTTAGATTTTTAGAATATTATATATATATATGTTGTATTTCATCACCTTATTTGTTATCTCATCCATGAAATTTTCTTTCCGTCTTGCACATAATGTTGCTGATCACGTTTAAATATATGAAAGGAGATTTTTGCGTGTGATTCATGGAAAGAAAGAACCTTATTTATTTGAGTTTTTAATTTTTATATGTGCTTAGCTAATTTTGATAAGTTTATGATTAATTACTAGAGATTGGTAAGTTGAAACTTATATGGTACATTTTTGTAAGATTCCCGTAATAAGCACTATTCTTGTTCTTTACCTCTCATTTAATATTATGTAAATCAAACTATCAAATAGTAATTTTGAAAAATAAAAATTCTGATAATCTCTACAGTTTTAAACGCAAATTCATATACAAATTAAGTTTATGATAATAAATCAATAATGCGTGTGCAAAATTACAACAACATGTCATGATTTTTATTATAATAACAACCACAACAACAACAATAAAAAATTTAGTGTAATCTCACGAGTAAAGTCCGGAAAGAATAATATATACGCAATCTTACTTATACCTTATACAGTAAAGATGATGTTTCTAATAAGCTCCCAGCTCAGACCATCATAGTCACAACATTAAAGCAACAGAGATAAAGTAACGAAAGAGTCATAAAAAAAAACAGCGACAACAACAAAATAATAGCAAAATTGAAGCAAAAGCAACATCTTATAATGATAAACATCCAAGATTACTAATACGGTGTCATATAAAACTACTGATAAGGAGATCGGAAGTTGTGGTACTAAAACTACTAGTTTAAATACCACAATTTTTTTATAACTTACCTTAGTTCTCGTCATTTCTTGTTGTTACTGTTTTATTCTTATTTTTTCCTCATGCCGAGGGTCTACTCGAAACAACCTCTCTATATTTACTGTAGGTGTAAGGTCTGCGTACTATCTACCTTCTCCAAATCCCACTTGTGGGACCATACTGAATTTGTTATTGTTCTATTTTTTTATAACTGTTGTATTTAAAGCAGCATGCACATACCCCAAATAATTTCGGATGATACTTATGGGCTGTTTTGAAATTTTTGTGAGTGATCTGAAGTGGAAATTTTCGAAAAATAACTTTTTGAAGTTTTTTAATTTTTCAAAAAAATTCGAAATTTATCTTCAAGTGAAAATTAAAAATTTTACGGTCAAATACTGATTTCGGAAAAAATAAAAAAAATTCAAATAAATGAATTTTTTTTATTACCGTCTATTAGCACAAATATTGAATAAATGTGGGTCAGGCCTACCTCATTGAATTAAGCATTTATTTAGAGTAGTACTAGCAAGTGTCATTCTTTATTGGTACGGCTAAAATCCTATCTGTCGTTTTTTTAGTCCGTAAGGAAAAAAGAAACTAATGGGAAAAATAATTGAAAGGTCATGAATAACTTTTGTTCAATAAATGTGGTGTTTCGGATTAGGTAGTGTGTATCTTGGTTAATTTTACGGAATATTATCTGTATATATAATCACACATCTCTATAACATTATCCCTATATAATAACCATTCAATATAAAGTCAAGTTTTCGTCAGAGCCAATTTTTTGTGTAATATTTTACCTCCCTATAACAGTCTTTTTACCTATAACAACAACAACAACTATGTTTATAGCAGAACGTTCTTTGTAAAATCACCCTTCTATAACAACCATGTAGAATCTTCAAGGTTACTAATAATAATTCTAAATATATGCACACAATCTTTTCCATTGCACAAAGTTTCTATTTTACATAAGGCATAAGATTTGAAGATTTGCACATGATATCTTTTTCTTTGGACAAACGCCAAAAAATATTTATATAAAAAATTTAATTATTAAGCTCTTAGATTATCTTCAAGTGAGAGCTCTTGGATACTTTTTTGCTGAAAATTTGGATGAATTTTCGCCAATTCAAGCGTTATATCGCTAGTAAGAGAATAAAATCTATGAAATACAACTACGAAGTTCTTCCATTAACCTAAAAGAATTTATTTTTCTAAGTAGTTTTAAATGTGTGCTTTAGAGTTTAAATCTGTATACATTTAGTTATGAATTTATTAATAATATGCTAGCTTTCTTCAATATTTAACTAGTGAAATATCCATATCTTTTAAGATTTTGAATTTCAATAATTTTCTTACTTTTTATATGTAACATTAGTAAAGGATAAATAATTGATACTTGGATAATTATATATATAACGGCCAAAAAATATTTTAAATATAAAATGTTATTATAGGTGTATAACAGTCATTCACTATAAAAGTCAAAAATTATCGGAACAAACGAGACTATTATAGAGAGGGTTGACTGTTATCAAAAAATTTTATTCATCAAAATTCAAACAAATAAAAATAAATTATCTGATATTTTTATCTCTGTTAAATATTAAACCCGACATCATAATTCCCAATCACTTAAATAATATTTCTTCCGCTTCATCATTGTATAAAGGGAAAAGGGTCAAATATACCCCTCTACTTTCATATATTGTCTACATTTAACCTCCATTATACTATCGGGCTAAATTTACCCCTACCGTTATACTATCGGGCCAAATTTACTCCTACAATCAGCAAACTTTTAAAATACTCCTTGATCTGTTAAGTAATTAAAAATCTCTCAAATTTCTTTTATTTAAATCACTTGTTGTTCTTCTTGGTCCAATATTTTTGAAATAATGGCATTTACCTGCTTTCTGAATTAGAGAAAAAAGCTGTTGCGACTGGTTGTTCTCCGTACACTATTTTGACTCCTCTCGATGTTGGGAATTTGAGGACCTGGTATAGGTTCGAAGGTACAACTCTCATGTTG
Source organism: Nicotiana tomentosiformis (assembly GCF_000390325.3). Classification (NCBI taxonomy): domain Eukaryota; kingdom Viridiplantae; phylum Streptophyta; class Magnoliopsida; order Solanales; family Solanaceae; genus Nicotiana; species Nicotiana tomentosiformis. Next base: position 179,204,294 of record NC_090813.1, read on the forward strand.
TGGATCCATGGCCTTCCGAAAAGGGCGTTGTACCTCATGTCATCTTCGATCACGTGAAACTTCGTTTCCTGTTGGTTCCGGCCACGTTTATTGGTAGAATTATCTCGCCTTTGGTGGTTTCACATGCCATATTGAATCTGCTTAGAACCAGGGCTGCGGGTATGATTTGATCTCGCAGGCCGAGCTGCTCTACGACCTTCAATCTGATGATGTTGGCCTAGCTACCTGGATCAATCAACACACGCTTAACTTTAGTTTTATTCATGAGTACGGATATTACCAGTGCATCGTTATAAGGTTGTACGACCCCTTCTGCATCTTCATCATTGAAGGACAAAGTTTCTATGGGTGTGTAATCCTGAGTTCGAGATCGCTTTTCTCTCACAATCGATGTTTTAGTGCGTTTAAGCACTGGTCCTTGAGGGGTATCGGCACCGCCGATGATCATGTGAATGACGTACTGCGGCTCTTCCTACTCATTTTGCTTGTCGAAATCCCTGTTTTTAAAATGGTTCCTCGCCCTATCGCTCAAAAATTCCCGAAGGTGGCCTTTGTTAAATAACCGGGCTACTTCCTCTCTTAGTTGCCTGCAATCTTCTGTTCTATGGCCATGGGTGCCATGATATTTACACATTTGATTGGGATTCCTTTGGGCAGGATCGGTCTGCATTGGTTGAGGCCATCTAGTATCTTTGATGCGTCCGATAGCAGACACAATGGCAGATGCATCAACGCTGAAGTTATATTCCGATAACTGAGGTGCTTCTATAGGATCGGCATATTTATCAAAGCCTCTCTTGCTCATAAGTCCCCGAGAATTTTTCCCTCGATCAATCCTTCGATTGTTCCGACCGGTGTTGCGTGTCGAACCGTTGTTCATCCGATCTGGGACGTACGGTTGATATCGGTCTCTGTTCGACCTTTGTTCTCTGTCGATCTCCGTTTGGTTTTTAGTAGCTGTCCTGTTCTGATACATGGATCCAGACGGAGCTCCCAACTCGTCATCTTCGACCCTAATTTTCGACTGATATCGGTTGTGCATATAATTGCCCTTAGAATTCCCAACATCATAATTCCCAATCACTTCAATAATATTTCTTCCGCTTCATCATTGTATAAAGGGAAAAGGGCCAAATATACCCCTCTACTTTCATATATTGTCTACACTTAACCTCCATCATACTATCGGGCTAAATTTACCCCTACCGTTATACTATCGGGCTAAATTTACCCCTACAATCAACAAACTTTTAAAATACCCCTTGATCTGTTAAGTAATTAAAAATCTCTCAAATTTTTTTTATTTAAATCACTTGTTATTCTTCTTGGTCCAATATTTTTAAAATAATGGCATTTACCTGCTTTCTGAATTAGAGAAAAAATAAGAGAAAAAAATATTAAATAATACAATCGAATAAACAAAGTATAGTAAATTGAAAAGTCTAAATTATGCAGCTTTTCAAAATTCTAAAAGTATTTACAACATCCCAATTTTAATGAATTCGTTGCACCAAATATACGGAGACTTTGCAAGTATTAGTGATTGAAGTTGAAGTTCCTTAGAGACTTTACATTGCCTAATTCAACTTTGCTTTAATTAAATGCCTACACATTGTGCACTCTTAAGTTAGTCGATCAAACTCTATACTAACCAGGCAATGACAAAATATATTTGAATATACATGTACATACATGATGATCAACTGCATATAATACACAATAAATAGACCCACTAAATTCTACTGTGCGTATATGACTGAAAAATAAATAAAATTCTAAACCAATTTTATTTATTACAAGAAGAGAAATGGATGCATTGGTAATTAAAAAAATTATGAATAATTTATATAGTCTAGTAACTTTAACATTCACATCAATAATAATTTTTCAAAATAATAGAGCAAGAAGAACAACAAGTGATTTAAATAAAAAGAATTTGAGAGATTTTGGATTACGTAACAGATTAAGGAGTATTTTTAAAAGTTTGCTGATTGTAGGGGTAAATTTGGCCCGATAGTATAACAGTAGGGTAAATTTAGTCCGATAGTATAACGAAAGTTAAATGTAGATAATATATGAAAGTAAAAGGGTATATTTGACCCTTTTTCCTTGTTTAAATATAAATAATTTTAAAATATGGAAAGAATTACTTTTTATACGAACTAAAATTAAAATAGAAAGGAATATGGTGAGCGTCAATCTCGTTCAAAAGCTGACAAATGATGCCAACCCTTTGACTCTTGCCTCCTATGACGTACGTACTTTTGCTGAGAACCCATTACGACATTTTATTTTATTATTTATTTCTTATCATCACTTAAATCTTAATCAAAATCTGTCATCCTAACGCTCACGTATCCAGATCCGAAAAAAATTAGAATTGCCTTATTATTTTAGTAACTATTTTCTGATAGGACCAAATAAGTTCTATGTGATATTCTAATGTTTAAGCAACTCAATAATGCTACTTTCGAATTTATTATTCTATTTTTCAATTTATATATATAACTCTCTTTTCATTTTAAAGGTTCTTAAATTTGATACTATATATGTAGAAATCCAAAAAGTTTGAACACATTTGAATTTGTGTTATGATTAGTTAGTCGTATGATCTTTTTTATGGGAAATAATAAAAAATAACATAGAAAAACTAAAAATAAAACATATATAATTTTTATAGAATAAATTTCTTCTATATTTGAAAGGCAATCTTGAAGCAATAATAAAGTTCTTGTGCATGTGAATTAAAGAAAGGAGTGTTGTCTTCGCGTGATCGTTAGATTACGGGTCGAACCGCGAAAACGGCCATTAATGCTTGCATTATGGTATGCGGTCTACATTATATCCCTTAGGGCATGACGTTTTTCTGAATTCTGCGTTAATACAGAATATTTTGTGCACCGCACTGCCCATTTTTTTTATTTATTTTCTTTTATTCAATTTGTTATCAAACGTAGGAGATTATATCCTCATTTTCTCTCTACTTTTCTATGTATTAATTCATGATTTAGCTTGTTTACTTTTTTTAGCATCCACGTATATTGGATAGCATATGTAGGAATATGCGTGAAATCAGAAATGTCGGTTGATTGGGTGTGAATCACGAATTTGTTTTGGTTTCCTTATATGCTTATAATCCAAGAAAACTGGTGATTGTTGCTTCCCTTGACTTGAACTCTCTTTGCTAAGTTGCCAAATAATCTTTGTTTGTTTTAATAACTATTTGGAGATTCCTAATTCCTATCCATTAGTCGGTGGATTTAAATGTGACTGTTGTATTATCAATAGAGGTCAGAGATAGAATGGTAAGTATTACTTTATTCTTAATTAGAGGTTTTCATATAAACTGTGTTTGTTAGGAATCGCTTTATTTTTGAAGTAAAATTTTTCGATGTGAATACTAATTTAAATGAGTTGCACTATAGGTATCGAACACCAAATGTAAAACTAAAACTAAAAAAAGTGATGTTGCTTTTAGGGACGAAGATAGGATATTGCTTACGGGTCCGGCTTTAACTCAGTAGCTTTAATTGCTTAGATCTTGTATATATTTGGAAATTTATTAAATATATATAAATATTTAATTACGAATTCAATAATTAAGATATATTATAGATTCAATAATATATTCAGAACTTATAAAATTCAAATGGTAATTGTTTGTTGGTATACTACATAGTACGGGTGTAAGAATGAGGTGAACCACCAAAAAAGTGATGAATCGGTGGCAACCATAAAGTGAGACTTCTCCATATGTTTTGCCGTGACAATGTGACAGTGTTTGACTATTTGTGTTGTGTTCATATTTATGAACTAGATCCACAGTTGTTTTTTTTTTTTAAAAAAATTATGTAGTATTCAAAATTTATTGCTGATTAATCAAAGTTCGTATCGAGTAAATTAATTAAGAAGGGGTCACTTCACGTAAAAAAAAAATCAATTTTAATCCAAATTCAAGATTTTTAGTTAAGAGTAAAGGGGATCCGACAATCTCAATAAACTCACGAATTCTCATTTTGAGTCTTGTAATATCAAAATTTTACACATTTCATCTCTGTTTAGTGAAATGGAGCACTTGTTTACCCTGCGTTTAAAAATTTCAACAAATAAACTTAATTAGTTTTAGTTGTTAAACACGTGCTGTTCATCTTTCATATTAAGAAGATTGACACTTTTTATTTTAAGTTAAATTCGTATACATTTGTTTGTAGAAGGGTTGAAAGGACGAAATATCACTACTTGTAGGTTAAAATTACTTATAGTATATCATGTTAATTATGTTTCAATTTCAAATTAGTTATTACAGTATTTAGCTATATTCAAGTCTGTTGAATATAGAATTTATTTTAATAAGATTAGTTTTATATTACTCGTTACAATATTTTGAATGACTTACAATTTTTTGGAATTAATGCAAATTTAACAAATAAATAGGGTATAAAGAAAATTCTTATATGAGCTATAAAAATTTGTTGAGATTAAATTTTAGTGATATTTATACATTTGCTTAGATCTAATATTTTCAAAAACTCTTTTAATCTTGTCACTAACTTATATGCTAGTAAAAAAATATAAAATACTTTCACTATATTTATACTATATAACTTTGGAGAGAGATAAATTTAGATACGAATTCATATATTTGATTCTAGCTTATTTTAGATTGAGGTAAATAATATAAAAATTTAAATTTTATATATTGTCAGTATAAGCAGTATTTACACTCATTATATCATCTTTATCAGTAGTAGCAGCCCAACAAGTAAACTATCTTATTTTTAAAATGATGGAGTGTTTTTTATTTCCCTATAATATTTTTAAATGACATAATAATATAAAAATTCAATAATTAATTATTGCCATGCTTTACAAACCTCACCTAGCTTGGTAGAGTAAAATGGCACTAAATACAAAATCAAAGCAACCTCTTTGTACTGTCAAGTGTGTGTGTGTGTGTGAATTAAAGACCAGCAGTCCAAAGAGAGAGACAGCTTAAAGATTGGGAAGTAGGACCCATGCCGCCATTAATATCCCCTTCTACCAACCTTCCTCTCCTCTCTCTCTCTCTAAAGTCACTATATTGATTATAAACCAAATGCTAAAGATAAGTCAAATTTAGCTCTTTCTTTTCCTTTGGCTTTTTTTCCCTCTCAGCTTCAAAGAAAGCTCTACAACAAACAGCCATCATCTTCTTATCTTTCCTACCTCCTGACTTTTCTTGAAAAGAAAAAAGTAGAGGTGGGGTGGGTGCTTCTTTTCTTGAAAAGTCTCTACTTTTAGTTTATTTTTTATTTTGCTTCTCTTAGTTTAATAATCTTGTTTCTTGATGGAAAAAAAAGTCATTTAGTGGGAGCTGTAAAAAGGGTTTTCTCTTTTATATTCATATATTTCAGCTTTGAGCTACTTGGATTTACTCTCTGTTTTTTTACAAGTGATTGTGTGTTCTGTGATATACAGAGAAAGAGAAGTTTGTTGAAGAAGAAGGGAAGCTCAAAAGGGGTGATTTTATTTTTTTCTAATGGGGATTTGTTTGAGTGCTAGAATTAAAGCTGAAAGCCCATTTCATACAGGTATGAACATATTTCAAACTTTCTTCTTTAAGTTTAAACTGTTTTGTTACTAAAGGTGTGATTTTTCTACTTCTTGAATGCTTGAACAATTTGCAAATTTGATTGATTTTTTTTTCAATTTTCATTAATTTATCTAAAGATGATCATGTCTTAGTTTTTATAACTAAAATATAATCAACTTCATCATCATATAAGTTTGGCTTTCAGCAAATTGGCTAGTTGGAGACGAGGTTTTTATCAGAAACAACGTCTCTACTTTCGCAAGGCTAAGTTCTGCGTACACAGCTGTGGGATTACACTGGGTTTGTTGTTGTTGGAGTTTTTGCTAATCTTTAACTTGTTATTATAAAACCCCTACTATTTGGTAATAAGAGTTTTCCTAATTAGTATATATGTTGCTATCTCTGGTTTTAAGTAGTTGTTTGTGGTTTAATGAGGTTATTTGTTGCTAATTTTTTATGGATAGTGGCATTTAAAGCAAGTTATCTAATATATTAAGATAATTGTTAACAGGGCTAAATTCAAGATCTGCTAGTACAGATGGATATGATAGCAATCCAAGCTCGAGGGTCTCAACCGTGCCACTGGCTCCAAGAAGTGAAGGAGAGATACTGCAGTCTGCCAATTTGAAGAGCTTTAGTTTCTCTGATCTCAAAACGGCCACTAGGAATTTTCGTCCCGATAGTGTACTGGGAGAAGGTGGATTTGGCTCGGTTTTCAAAGGGTGGATCGACGAGAACACGTTTGCAGCTACCAAGCCCGGGACAGGTGTGATCATTGCTGTGAAAAGGCTAAATCAAGAAGGTTTTCAAGGTCACAGGGAATGGCTGGTGAGTTTCTTATGTTCCATTTAAGTGCACTGATTATCCCATGAACTGTCATTACTTATTACAGCGCCTGTTTAAGTGCTAATACTTTCTTATCTGAGAGTGTCACAAAATTGTAAAGGTTGTCTGTGTTCTAACTTTTATTGTGCCTCTATGTTTATAGGCAGAAGTAAACTATTTGGGACAGTTTTCTCATCCTCATCTCGTAAAGTTGATCGGGTATTGCTTGGAGGATGAACACCGGCTTTTGGTTTATGAGTTCATGCCTCGGGGCAGCTTGGAAAACCATTTGTTCAGAAGTGAGTTCTTTGTCTCCGGCATTTGTAATTTCAACTCTAAACTATGATCATCGACGCCTTTGGAGTAAAAGTGTACATTCTTCTGTAACAGGAGGTTCTTATTTCCAGCCTCTATCTTGGAACCTGCGATTGAAGGTTGCTCTTGGAGCTGCAAAGGGGCTTGCTTTTCTCCATAGTGCTGAAACAAAAGTGATATATCGAGACTTCAAGACCTCGAATATTTTGCTTGATTCAGTATGTCCGCTGCGAATTAGATCTTTGTGCAATTGCTTATTACGAACCAGCGAACTTTCGCTTACTTGGTTGTGATGTTTCTCTTATAACATTGTAGAATTACACTGCCAAGCTCTCAGACTTTGGATTGGCAAAGGATGGACCGACAGGTGATAAAAGCCACGTCTCTACAAGGGTTATGGGGACCTATGGATATGCAGCTCCAGAATACATGGCAACTGGTACAGTTGCTTTTTCTTCTGACTCGTGCATTAGTTTCATTTCTTGTTCCCATTTAAGTCAACTTCAATGGAGTATCATATTAATTTGGAACGAGAGACAGATACTGATCAGGGCATCTTTGCCTTTATGATGGAACATCTGCATTCTGCTCTTATCCAAGATCCATTAACGTGCAGTTTTCTTTTTTTACTTTTTAAGTCGTGTTCCTTAAGATTCAATTTCTTGCTTATTCTCAAGAACCTCATTCATGTCTAATCCATTTGCACTTGAGCTCCATCTCTTAGTTCACGGTTCCTCTGTGTTCTCTCTTGACAAACATTGATTTCTTGATGTTGACACTTTAATCAGCTGAATATAAGACAGAAATCAGCAACCCTTGTACTTATTGATTGACTTTACACCTTGAGTTCAAACAAATGTTATCATAAATCACTTGTACCCTGGATTATTTATTTGCTCATCTCCCTTCTAATTCATCTGTTTGGTACAGGTCATTTAACTAGCAAGAGTGATGTGTATAGTTTTGGAGTTGTCCTCCTCGAAATGCTGTCTGGTCGTAGGGCAATCGACAAGAATAGACCATCTGGAGAACATAACCTAGTGGAGTGGGCTAAACCTTACCTAGGCAACAAACGTAAGGTCTTCCGTGTTCTGGATACCCGTCTTGAAGGCCAGTATTCAATGGACGTGGCGAGTAAAGTAGCTAACCTTGCATTGCGGTGCCTATCCAAAGATCCTCGGTTTAGATCAAGCATGAGTGACATTGTTAAAGAACTAGAGCAACTTTATCAACAATCTAAAGATGCAGGTAATACTCGCAGCCACGGTAACAACCGGCCTAGACCACGTAGACGGAGTGCTGGTGATGTTGGTAATAAACATGCTTCAGTTGCTTATCCAAGACCTTCTGCTTCACCCCTTTATGCTAAATAATTCTAAGAAATGATTGGAAGATGCCTTTTTCATGTTGTCTTTATGTTTTTTCAAGCTTGAAAAGTAGTTGAGGCTGCTGAAGAACCTGCACATTTGCAGAATCAGCTGATTGTATAGTTGTTTTGGTTAAATGTATTGAATGTGTTTGTAACATGAGGATTGCTCACAGGTCACAAGATTTTTTTTTTTAACACACAGTATGGGGGTGCTAAGTGCTATTGCATAGTTGATATTGACAAATCTTTTTTCTTGATGAAAAGTTCTTACCTTTTCACAGTCAAGTTATTGATTTATGTTTATTTCAGCTTTCTTCTTTGTTACATCCCCTTTCTAGAATGTGTCATAGGTGGGGCCAGTGGTGAATAAGGGTGTTCAAGATTTAACCTACATGTATTAAAAGTGATTTTTGACTTATATACGAAGTACATTTTTTGTATACATAGTATAATTTTTCAATGATGAGGTACGCCACAACATGGGGTATTTTATCCTTCCATCTAAAGTCTTCATAAAATTGATAGACACAGAAGTATTTTATTTTATGTGGCATTTTTTCAGTTATCTTTTTTTTTTATATGAATATTTTTTTATATTTGGAAGCTCTTTAATTTTAGATTTCCCATTTACCTTAAATAAGGTGCATTTACAATCACAAAAATGTTATAACATGTTTAAGCCCATATGTTCTAATGGTATTTTTGATATATACACAAAAATTATTTCTTTCGTTTTTAAATTTCTTCTCTAGTCAAACATGTCGTATAAAATTAAGTAGAAGGAATATGAGCAAATCCACTACTTTTACCTTTTGGCGCATTTACTAGGTCTTTAATAGCCAACTAAAAGAATGACTCTTATAAAGCGAAAAAGAAGGTTATTTTTAATCAATTAGCATTAGTATCTGTGCGATGCACGGTGTTGTATTAAAGCAAAATTAAATTTGGCATATTGTAATTTAACCTGTTTGAGGTATTAAAGTAAATTAAATTTGGCATATTGTAATTTAACTTGTTTGAGCGTATTAGATCATATTGTTTTAATAAAATTTCAATTGTCATCTTGGTCGTGGATTTTTATGACAATCCGATAGGTCGTTTTGAGTACTAACCTTAATTTCTATGTTCCGAGACCTCTCATAGCTTCATTTGATATTGTATGACTTGCGTGCGTGATCCGTGTCATTTTTCCGGAAAGCTTTTATGTGAAATTTTGAAGAAAATATAATTTTTGACTTAAAATGAGGTTAGAGTAGACCACAGTCAATATTTTTGGTCAACGACCTCATATCGGTATTTTGACGATTTTGGTAGGTTTGTATGATATTTTTGGACTTGTACGCATGTTTGGTTGGGATCCCGGGTGCGAGTTTGTATGATGTTATTTTACTTGTGTGCATGTTCAGATTGGAGCATGAGGGCTCGAATGAGTTTCAGATGTGTTTTGGAAAGGAAATGAACTGCTGATGCAATATATGGTGCAACTGGGCTGCAGGTCTCCCAATTGCGAAGATCTGCTCGCAAATGCGAGCTTCGCTTTTGCGAAGTCAGGCTCACATTTGCAGAATTTGGGCTATGTCCACAATTGCGAGTTGGGGGCCTTCACAAATGCGAAGGGAATGTCACATTTGCGACTACTACATAATTGGGACACTGATTACATTTGCGATCAGTGGTTCGCTTTTGCGAATCGTAATTGCCAGAAGAGTTTGCAATTGCGATATCTGCAGCTGGGTAAAAATTGAAAAAATCGGGACTTAGCTCATTTTACACCATTTTTCAACCCTAAACTCTCTAGAGGTGATTTTTGAAGAGGATTTTCTTCCCAAATTCATTGTTAAGCAACTTTAACTATTTTCAATCAATTACAATTACCAGTCCATGAATTTTAACATCAAATCCATGAATTTCAAGGTATAAATTAGGGGTTTGGGTAGAATTTAGGAATTTTGTAAAATTGAGATTTAAACCTCAAATCGAGGTCGAATTTCGAAATAAATATCACATAATCGGACTCGGGGTGAATGGGTAATCGGTATTTGATCCGAATCTCAGATTTCAACCAAGTGCGTCTCGGATTGACTTTTGTTGACCTTTTCAATTTCATTAAAGATTGAACATTTTTCACTCGTGGGTAGTTTCTAAAGCTTGTTTCAAATTGTTTAAACTATTTTGGCTAGATTCGATTGGTTTGGAGGCTTGTTCTAAAGAAAAAGCCATGGATGATTATTGATTTGACTCCGAAAATAGGTAAGTGTCGTGGTTAACTTTGACTTGAGGGAATTAGGACTTGTTTGGTCTATTTGCTACATGAATTATGTGTGGGGACATCGTTTATACAAGGTGACGAGTGTATATGAGTTGTCATAGGTTAAAGCATGCAGGTGGAATTTGCCTATTTGCACCAAGTTGTTTCATTTACTATGCCCTCCATGCCGTAGATAGATAATTTATTCTTTGACTATCCGCTTTCGTGTTTATTGCTTATGTTAAAATTGTTGTGATATTGAAAATTGGATTTGCTTATTCTAACACTATAGTTGAGGTTGAAATTTGCTTCTCACCTTGCTTGATACTTTGGGTTGTTGTTGTTGCTTGGTGAGGAAAAGTGAAAAATATAAAGGGTGATGCCATGCACATGCTTATTTATCATGAGAGGTTAAAGCACGAAGGGTGATACCGTACACTTACATTTATGATATATGGTGAGGATGAGAGTAACATCACGAAGGGTGATGCCGTGCAACTTGTTGACTTTATTGCTTGACTTGATATTTAAAATATGGACTTGACTTGATGGTTTCGGTGCTTATTTTGAAAAAGGTTTATTGGCGATTCTTACTTATTGTTCCACTTGTTGCCCTTTCTACATATTCCCGCCATGTTGTTACTTTTGATGCTTTATTTGTTATTTCGTTGCTTTATGTATATAACTGCACAAGTTTTTAATAGACGTCTTGTCTTAGCCTCGTCACTACCTCGTCGGGGTTAGGCTCGACACTTACTGAGTAAATTGGGTCGGTGGTACTCATACTATACTTCTATACTACTTGTGCAGATTTTGATATTAGTACCAGCGGAGTCCCAGGAGATACTTAGTGGATACTAGACAGTGATTTGAGGTAGAGCTGCATCCTTGTGAGATTTGTAAATGGAATGAAAGGAATTGAAGAATTTTAGTTTGGACGAACCCGAGAATGTTCGAGAGAGAGAGAGATATAAATATCTAAGAGGAGAACATGAGCTTAATTCTCATTATTGAAAGATATTCTGTACAAGTGTAATATCCGGTCCTTATACAAAATGAGTACAATCAAATAAATATTGGGCCTGCTACTATGTTGGTCCTTCAACAAGTCTATCAATAGGGCCATCTATGCTAACACCCCCTCAAGCTGTGGGGTGAGAGAACTCCCAACTTGCCCAGTAGAAGATTGTGCGAAACACCAAACAAGGATTTAGTGAAAATATCGGTCAGTTGAGAAGAAGAGGAGATGAAATGAAGAGAAATCAAACCATCTGCAAGCTTCTCTCCCACAAAGTGACAATCAAGTTCTATATGTTTGGTCTGCTCGTGTTGTATATGGTTCTTAGCAATGCTGAGGGCTGCTTGATTATCACAGTAAACAGGCACAAGGCTGGAAACAGTGACACCAAGATTATGTAATAAACGGACAAGCCAAGTCAATTCAGCCTATGTTTTTCACAAGGCTCGATATTCAACCTCCGCAGAAGAGAGGGAAACGGTAAGTTGTTTTTAAGACAAACAGGACTGCCACCCAAAGAAATAAAATACCTAGTAACAGACTTCCTAGAATTATAGCAAGTAACCCAATCCGAATCTAATTAAGCCTTAAGAGAGAAATCCAAAGAATTATTAAGAAGAATACCCTTAGCAGGATCATTCAACAGATACCTAAGGGCGTGCAGAACAACCTGTATATGAGTAGACCTGGGAGCATGCAAAAATTGACTCAAATATTAAACGGAGAAGGCCAAGTCAGGTCTTGTATGCTGAAGGAAATTCAATTTTACCACCAATCTCCTAAAGAGAGAAGGATCAGATAGTAATACCTCAGATTCACTATTAAGTTTGCAATTCAAATCCAATGGAACCACAACAGGAGAGCAATATGAACAGTAAAATTCAGCAAGCAATTCCTTAGTGTATTTGTGTTGATTCAACAGAAAACCTTGGGGAACTCTGGAAACTTTAAGACCCAAGAAGTAGTGCACATCACCAAGGTCCTTGATTTTGAATTAATTATCCAAGAAGGACTTAAGAGAATCCAATTCCTCAACATCATCCCTAACCAATAATATGTCATCCACATAAACTGCAAGAACAACTATAGAAGCTGATAAAGATCTAATAAAAAGTGAATAGTCATTGAGGCTAGAATGATATCCCATGGAGATAATAGCAAAAGATAGTTTGGAAAACCATTATCTTGATGATTGCTTGAGTCCATAAAGGGACTTTTTGAGTTTGCACACAAGAGGAGACCCAGAAAAAGCAGTGGCAGGAGCAAAAACAGACAATCCAAGGGGGGCTTTCATATAAACATCTTCTGAAAGATCCCCATGTAAGAAGACATTGTTTACATCAAGTTGGTAAACAATCCAAGATCTTTTGGCTGCAATATCAAGGAGGCACTTAATAGTAGTGAATTTGACAACTAGAGAAAAAAATTCATTGTAGTCAATGCCAGCTGTTTAAGTATCACCTCTAATAACAAGCCTAGCCTTGTATCTTTCAATACTATCATCAGATTGTTATTTTTGTAGACCTATTTGCATGGAATGACTTTCTTGCCAGGAGGAAGGGGAATAATGTCCCAAGTCTGATTAGCCTCAAGGGCTTGAAAATCCTTGAGCATAGCCTCCTGCCAAGCAGGGTTTGATATATCCTATTGATAATGTTGAGGTTCTTGCATACATGCTGCAGTAGAATTCTTGGAACTGGATGAAGGAAGATGGGGTAAAGAAGTGACAAAGTGTGGAATAGAGTTGCATTCCTTTAATTGCACTGGAGGATTAGAAGGCCTAGAAGATCTTCTAAGAGGAGGCATGAAAGAAGGAGAAGGTGAATGAGCAACAATGGGTGAAGCGGGAACATGGAGAGTAGGAAAGGAAGAAGAAGTATTGGGTAAAGAAGGAGAAGGAAAAGTGAAGGAAGTGATATCAAAAGATAAGATGAAGGTTGAGAGGAAGTCGGGAAATACACAGAAGGAGATGAGGTGGAAGGAAAGATGTACTCAACAAAAGAGACATCTCTGGAATAGAAAATGGATTTGGTATATAAATAGAGTAGTTTATATCCCTTGTTCCCAGAGGGATATACCAAAATTATGCAAGGGATAACTCTGGACTGTAACGTATCCTTGTGAGAAATAGGAACAGAAGCATAGGCCAAACAACCAAAAGATCGAAGATGATCATAAGAAGGAGGTTGACCATTTAACACTTCATATGGAGTTTTACTAGAAATAACAGTAGAGAAAAATCTGTTAACTAGGTAAGTGGTAGTAAGAATGCACTCTCCCCAGTATTTGGTGGGCAGTGGGCTCTAGCAGTTTCCAATAAGTGCTTATGTTTTCATTCCATAACACCATTTTATTGTAGAGTGTGTGATCAAGTAGTTTGGTGAGAAACTCCAATGGAAGAAAGGTATTCAACATAGGAAGTATACGATCCTAGTTCAAAAGCATTATCTGTTCTTATAGTCTGGACAGTGGTACCATAATGAGTGGATACCATGTTTATGAAAGCCTTGATAAGGGAAAAGGCATTTCCTTTACGTGAGAGTAAATGAGTCCAGGTTACCCTACTGTAGTCATCTACAATGGTTAGAAATATTTAAAACCATTGTAGGTAGTAGTATGGTAGGGTCCCCACAAGTCAATGTGAACTAGTTGAAAAACTTTGGAAGAATGAGTGGTTCTATCAGGGAAAAGAGTTCTCTGTTGTCTTACCTTGGGATATATTGGACAAGTAAAATATTATTTTGCTAAAAACTTAAAAGACAGATGTGGGATAGAAATTATTTTCACAAAAGAAATGTGACACATTCATTGATGCCTCAAAACATCATTTTTATTAATAGTTATAGAATTACATGAGGTTGAAAACACAGAAGATGAAGAAACATCATCAACACTAGTGTGTAAAGAGCATGCACTAGGTGACACATCATTGTTTGAAACAATAAGAGAAACTGATGGAAAAGCAGAAACAATAGGTGCTACAGTAGTTACTAAATGATCAAGAGAAACGGGGGCAGAAATAGATGCAGTGGAAGGCATGTGAAGAATGTAGAGACCATGATCCACTTTACCAATTTCCAATAGCCTCTTCAGAGAAGTTCCCTGTAAGAAAAGAGATATAGTAGTAAGAATATCATAACAATTGAGTTGAGTAAGGAGTTGATGTATAGAAATCAAATTGAACTGAAAGGAAGGCACTAATAAGACATTGGTTAAAATGATAGTAGAAGACAGTGAAAGAGAATAAACAGATGTGACTTTAACCTTGTAACCATTAGGTAATGTAATGAGAGAATGTGTCAACAGAGGTTGAATATTGTGCAATAGGTATTTATGTGGTATCATGTGATTAGTGGCACCAGAATCCAGAATCCAAAATCCAAGAAACTAAATCTATTTTAGAAGCATTGCATGCAAAAGAACCATCTTTATTAAAAACAGTACTGTTGACCAGACCTGCAAAGTTGGCATAAGCAGTTGAGGATGAAGACTGTGGATGAGAGGTAAGTTATGCCTGCTGGAAAATGTATAAGAGGTGAGCATACTGCTCCTTTGAGAAGCCATGTGGAGAGACATCAACATTCTGAGTATCAGGACCCATGGAGATCTCAGAAGATGTTTCCAGTTGTGCACAAACAACAACTTTGCTTTCATGTGGAGGCCTGTTTTTGGTGAATTTGAAATTTGGAGGAAACCCATGGAGTTTGTAGCATTTGTGCACTGTATGTCCAGTCTTTTTACAATACTTGCAAGATATTAGGGACTTCTTAGGATCAAATTAACTCGTTGAGTGTAATTTCTAGGATTATTGTATTGTGGAGGTGCAGGAGCAGATTGTGAATTGGCAAGGAAGGAAGCTGAATCAGAAGAAAAAATTGGAGCATCAGACTTAATCTCTCTTTGTTTCTCATCCCTAATCAGCAGAGAATATGCCTTTCCAATAGATGGTACAAGAATCACCATTAGAATGTTACTTCGAACAGTAGAGTATGTATCATTTAACCTAGAAAGAAACTGAATGAGTTGTTGGCCTTCAATAAACTCAAGAAGAGAACCACATGTGCATGGTTTGCCAAATGTGCAAGTACCAAGCTCATCCCAGTAGCCTTTCAACCTTGTGAAATAGGTAGCTATGTTAGAAGACCCCAGAGTAGTGGTAGTTATAGCCCTTTGGATGCTATAGTATTTAGAAGTATTGGCAACTCCATAATGTTCTTCTAGGTTATCCCAAGCTTCCTTGGTTGTTTTGTAATAGAGGGCAATTTTAGATATTTCCTTGGAAAGGGCATTCATAATCCAAGCTTTCACCATACTGTTACACCTCTCTCACTGAGGGTAAAGCCTAGAATTGGAGTCAGGTTTGGGGAAAGATCCATTTATGAGTAGTTTATTCTTTGTAGAAAGAGATATGATCATTCCCTCTCTCCATTCACCATATTCTATACCAGCGAATGGGACTGAAACCAATACTGTCCATGGAGTATCAGAGGGATGAAGGTACATGGGATGGAAAGGATCAACACTAAAGTTAGGACTAATTTCTGAAGACTCAGAAGTAGTGGGAATGGTAGAATCAACAACCATAGTTATCCGAATCAAAGAGGATGCAAATGAACAATCGAAATTGTACCAAAAAATAATGCAAATTAACAAAGTAGAGAGAAATACCACCAAATATGAGAAAGGAAACCCTAGATTGTAGTAATATTGTGAAAGACTAACAACCAATGAATCGCTACCTCAAATCGTATATACAAACTCCAAATCTGTGGCTGAAATTGCTCGATCACCAAAGAATCAGCATCAATAACCAAAACCCGAAGAAAACGAAGAATCACCGATGTGAAAATCCTTCAAAATCAAAAAATTAAACCGATAGAATCGTAGAAAATGATGAAACCAACCATGTTTGATGTGATACCATGTGAGATTTGTAAATGGAACGAGAGAAATTGAAGAATTTCAGTTTGGACAAACCCTAGAATGTTCGAGAGAGAGAGAGAAATATCTAAGAGGAGAACATGAGCTTAATTTTCATTATTGCAAGATATTTTTTACAAGTGTAATATTCGGTCCTTATACAAAATGAGTACAATCAAATAAATATTAGGCATGCTACTATGTTGGGCCTTCAGCAAGTCTATCAATTGGGCCATCTATGCTAACACGTTCGCAGGCCTTGGAGTCACTTTCTTATTTTTGTTAAACCGTTTCCATTTTGTTTTGGACAATGTTGTATTTTTTTTTAGAACCTTTTATTTAGTTGGATTTAGAAGCTCATGTACTCGTGACTCCAAATCTTTGGGTGGTTTTACATTAGTTATTAATTTTAGAACTTATTATGTTGTCACAAAATTATTTTTACGTTATGTTATTTGTCCAACTATCAGATATTTATTGCTTTTCTCTTTGTATTATTTATTGTGTTGGCTTGCTTAGCGAGCGGTGTTAGGCACCATCACGACCCTTATTGGCTAGGATTTTGGGTCGTGATAGTTTCTCATGCACTGCAAATCCCAATCCATTTACTAGCTCTTTAATAACCAACCAAAAGAATGACTCTTTACAAAGCGAAGAGGAGGTTGTTTTTAATCAATAACTTATGGGGGACTCTTCCTCCCTTTTGAGATATTATGTACCGTTTCTTACACAAATTTGGATTATAAGCCTAGTTTAGGTATGGAAATGGATTGTAGAGTGAAGACATCTTTAATACTAAAATATTGAGTTTTTTTACGCACTTGATCCTTTTTTAACTATTATTTAAAAAAAAATAGCATCATTTATTGTTTATTCCATAAAGAGCACTTTTTTTCATTATTATCATATTACAAAAATTAAGCCCAACATTCATCTTTTTCACTCCATTTTTTAAAATCTGATGCATATGTGAATGCCACTTAAATTCAAGATGTATTGATTTATACGTCTTTTATACTTTGTATATCAAGTATCACTTTAATTTAAAATATATTTTTATGTATATAATTTTGTATATTTATTTGTGAAGTGCCATCTTATTTTAAGATGTATTTTTAATGTATATTTCAAATATATTTTATATGTCAAGTGCCATTTTAATTCAGGATGTATTTTTTATATATATGTTTTTTGTATATTTATATGCCATCTTAATTAAATTTAAGATATATTTTTTTATGTATATTTCACATGTCCAAGTGTCATCTTAATTGAAGATGTATTTTTTATGTATATGTTTTGTATATTTTATATGTGTTAATTCAATATATATTTTTTTATATACGTTTTGTGTATATTAACGTATATTATTATATATATACGCTTTGTATATATTAATGTATATTATTATCGAAGTAAGATCTTTATATTAAGAAAGGAAGAAAGAAGGAAGAGAAAAACTTAAGAAAGATAATTAAAAAGAAAACGAATGGAACAAATTTAGAAAATATATTGCCTTCGGCAGAAAACAAAATTAAGAAGATGAAGAAAAAGAAGGAAAACTAATAGATAAAGAGAAAAAAGGCATGATTTTTGTATAAAGAATTATTGATTTTCCATTCAAATTGCTTATGTTTAGAGATTAATAATTAATATTTCAATTTTAATGAAACTGTGTGCTACAAATATAAATATTTTTCTGCCACAACTGTAATATTAGATTTCATGCTAAGAATTTGTTATATTTCTTTCAAATTGTGATAGTTATGTAAAGTTTCCATTAATATTTGGGACTTTTCCGGGTCGAAACGCAAGATTTTTGCATATCAAGAAGCCATGGGAGATGAGTCATTTTGAAAAATCGAATTTATGTCAAAATATTTGACATTTTCAAAAAAGCATTTATTGCTTTTATTTTTTTTAAAGTTCATTGTTACTTTAAAAAAATTTATTCTATCCTTATCATTAACTACTACTTTTCAAATCATTTCCCCAAGATTATTTAAAGTGCTATCACTATTATATGTATTATGGTAAATTAAAGAAAATGGTTCTTCATGATCATTTACAATGTTAAAATTAAGGAAGTGTCTTTTTTAGATTTCTTATGTGTAAAAAGCAGATCTCTTATGTGTAAAAGTAAATTTTCTATGTGTAAAAAGAGAGGTAGGGTCATAGAACTAAAAACGAGTTTGTAAAGACCCACAAAACCATTTGACCATTTACTTCATTTATTATTTCTTAAGGAGAGTACAATATTTATTGCGAACAAGTAGAAGTAATAGGATGGAGTATCTTTTCATAAAGAGTGCAAAAGATAAATAAAAACTATGTGATACGTCAAACATATACACTATATTTACCATTCGTAGCTATACTTTCAACAAATTTACTATTCGTAACTATATTTGAATTTTATAAAAAATTCATAAAATAAGAGATTAATTGTTTTGAACTGAAACAAGATAGCAACAAGCTCTCGTAGCTCAATTGGTTAGAGCGTCCGCTTAGTTAATTCAACTCTCAAAAAGAGCATTTTTTTCTTCTGTATTTCTATATTTCGCTTTGGCAACGAATACAATCAATACATGTTGTATCCTTTGTATACGCCCTTGTATTTCGCCTTGGTTACAGTTGATACATATTGTATTCGTTGCGCAAACGAATACAGTTGATACAGATTGTATCGTTGCACGAACGAATACAGTTGATACAGGTTGTATTCGTTGTGCGTTTGAACACAAGCGATACAAGCTGGTAACAATTGAACAATAGTTACGAATGACAATTAGACAAACTATAGTTACTAGGTTCTAAACTATAGTACTTTATGAAAATTTCTTTAAATAATATGAATCTGGTACACTACCCTTTTAGTGCGAGGCCGAGGAGTGGTAGTTCTATTCATCATGACTTCAAACCAAGTGCGTTTTGCTTGGTCAAAGAAGGTGTGTTATCTGGAACCACATTTGATAAAAGGGCCGCCACCGGAAGAAGATTGCTTCAGAAATCAGGTAACGTTGTCCATTCACACTGGGCCAAATTTTAAGAATGTTAGAAGACTAATCGGTCGCATATTCTTATACATAAATTATACAACTATTATATATAATTATATATATATATATATATATATATATATATATATATATATATATATATATATATATATATATTATACACATTCGTCAATTATTTATAAATTCAATGATTGAATGGGCAGCTATTTAGGTTAATTCTTCTATTCCGTTATTCACAAGAGTAGCTTTTGTTGAAGAATTCTTGGTTATCAACAACACTTTCGAAGCCTCCAACATATCCGAAGGCGGAGTTAGGATTTAAAACTTATGGGTTCTGAATTTTAGGACTTTTAAGATACTGAGTTCTAAATTAATAATTTGTACATATTAAATAAAATTTTTAAGATAAATATAGAGTTTGCATCAAAACTACTGGGTTCGGCCGAACCCACACTTCGATCTCTAGCTCCGCCCCTGAACATATCAAGTACTTGCATTAAGTTAATTGTGGTATGTAATTCAATTGGACCAATTATATTTCAACAAAAATAAGGAGGAAAGCTCAAACTAAGATTGGATGCGGCATAGTTACATGTTGGTAGAAACTTACAGCTTGTTTGGATGGTTGTTATATGTTGTATTATATCTTATTGTCTTTAAATACAATATTTATTTTGATTGTTATTTAAATGTATTGTATCGTTAAATCCGTCGTTACGTAGTAGTCGCATAGTTACCTTATTTTTTTCTCATCTTACCCTTCCATATTATTAAATAATCGTATTTTATCCTTTATCCTTTATCCTACCTTTTTTAAATAATAATTTTACCTTGTACCTTACTTTTTCTTTATAATATTATACGTTTATTCTTCATATTGTTAGTGCATGATATCATGAAATGACTGGAAAACAATATAATCTATCCAAATATTATATACATCAAAACGATACAGTACAATACAATACAATACGATATATTATGAAATGACACAAAACAACCATCCAAACAAGCTGTTACATGCAACGAGTGTTTACACCAAGTAAATGAGTGTAAGTTGTCTTACATATATACTTTTTTTATACTTAGCCATGGTTAAGTGATGTACATTTTCACTTTAGTTTGTTGATTCTTAATGTTAAATGATTAAGGTGTAAACACAGACTAACTATAAGTATTTACCGTCAGATGTTCAGCTAATTCCTTTTTTTCACATAATTAACTGGAAACAAGAATAGACCCGGCTAGACAACAATGACCAATATGGTTGTCGAGATTCACACTTAAGACACTACAATTTGAATTCCAGCAAATGTCGCTCGTTGGCATAACGCCTTGATACGTGAGTCTAATTTGTTGGGATGAAACTCCGCTTCTTTATACTCTTTGGAGGCAAAAAAAAAACTCTCATTTCGTTCAAGCAGATATATAATTACTAACTTTTTGGTTAAAAAGGAAAGAGACTTTAAACCTTCATCGACGCCAACATACTGGCAGGGGAGCATCATGAAAGCGAGGCTCGACACCCCTTGACCGCGGCTTTATGAATTAAAACTGGATGTTGGCTTGAAGAAAAATGCAGGAAAAAGAAGAAGGAGCCTCTTTCATTAATTTAAGGGTTGAACACAATCTAGCAAACTAAGTTCATAGAACATATTGCCCTCTAAGTAGCTCTCAACCATTGCTGTGACTTGGTGAAACTGGATGTGTTGATCTAAGAAGTTGCCTCTGTGGAGGATTACACTTACAAAAGAAGAGGATTGTTCAGTATATACAAACTACAAGTGAAAATACATTCCAATTGTGAACTAACACTTCCTAGGCCAAATACAAGATTGGGAAAACGTACCTGCATTCTCTGTTGTACAAGAGAAGATGCTCCTACTAAATTTACACCTCTTTGCAGAAAATATGTAGCAAAGCTGCCGATATCTCCATTCTTAAAAAACAAAAATGCTCCATTAGCCAGAGTCCGCAGAACACGAGGGGCAGTATGTTATGATGTTTTGACTAAACCTGCTGTCCAATTCCTCCAATCTAACTTACCAATAGATTTGTTCCTAAAGCTGACCATTTCTTTGAAATCGAAACTCCACTTTTGATTATTGCTTTCCGGTTTTCCTGATTCAACTTCCTCTCTTCCTTCTTCCTTTGTGTCGACACCTTCTTCTGCAGCTTCTTCGTTTTCATTTACTGCTTCTTTTGCAGTCTCAGGCACTGCTTCAGCTTGAACTGCTGCATCAGTAATGATATTCCCGAGTATATCAACGACCTCACTCATTTTAGGGCGAGATCTTGGATTCTTCGTGAGACATTTGTTGGCCAGTGATGCAAGTCTTTGAGCAGACTTGACACAATCATGGCCTTCAAGTCGAGGGTCGAGAATAAAATGAAACTTCTTTGAGTCTAAAACGTAGGGTCTCACCCATTCCAGTAGTTTTTGCTCAGCTCGAGGAAGGTTTCGTTCCAACACTCTCCTTCCTGTGATAAGTTCATAAAGGACAACTCCGAAGCTCCAAACATCACTTTTAGCAGTGAGTCTTCCAGTCTGGACATATTCAGGGGCCGCATAGCCTACCGTACCTACAACCTGAGGAACTGCTATGTCACGCATTGCACAAAGAGACAATATCTACTGTAGATTATCAAAGACATGAATCACAGTTCTTATAATATCATGATCTTTCTGCTTGAAGTTTTATACTCCCTCCATCCCAGCATATGTGACGTTGTTTGAGTAGGCACGGGTTTAAAAGACAGACTTTTGAAACCTGTGGTCTAACACAAGTCATAGACATTAATGGGAAGTTTTAAGTTTAAATTATTTTTAAATAAAGGAAAAATGCCATTACATTTAGGACAGACTAAAAAGGAAAGTGTGGGAGTAAGAAAAGAAAAACTTATTAATTCCAGATTGAGACCCACTGACGCCAAAAAACTTACTGATGTTGAGATATGGCTTAGTCCTGCAGCTGGACCTTGCCGAGCCAGTCCAAAGTCTGAAAGCTTTGCATTAAAATCTTCATCCAGAAGAATATTTGATGGCTTGAAGTCTCGAAATATCAACTGAACCAAAGACAGTAGCGGAAAAATAACATAAGGACAACTTCTAGAACCAGAAATATCAAAGGTTAGTAGTTGGTAGTGCTGATAAGAGGCTGCAATCCTGAATATATCAAGGGATCGCGGACAATATCAAGTTTTGCTGCTATCTCTGTTGATAGCCATACTGAAGTTTGACTTGGGCTTCCATGCATCAACAATGTCATGTTTTTTCATAGGAGTTTACAAACACATATATAAGAAAGTTTTCGTGAGTTCACTCTGTAATCAACAAACTTAAAACTATCTGATTTCATCCTAGAAGACATAACTTTGACTAACCGTAAAAGCACTAATGCAATTACCATCCAAATTTCAGAATTGTCAGAACGTGCAGTGCTCCATATCCATTAAGCCATTTTTTCTTAGTGAGACGACTTATCTTTTGGTAACTTGTACAAAAACCATGTAAATAAATGGCGAATTAGGTATATGAAGCAGTTTGAAGAAAGGGACTGCTTTAAGCTTGGATAAACATAAAAAGCTTGGATAAACATCAGATTTGTCTTGTTTAAAAAAATCCAGCCAAATGATTTTCTTTTTTGGCTTCTTATCTGTCATCCCAAAAGGGAAGCCTTGGCGTAACTAGTAAAGTTGTTGCCATGTGACTAGGAGGTCATGAGTTCAAACTGTGGAAACATACTCTTGCAGAAATGTAGGGTAAGACCGCATACAATAGACCCTTGTGGTCCAGGCATCCAGCCCTTCCCCGGATCCCCACGCATAGCGGGAGCTTAGTGCTCTGGGCTGCCCTCTTTTATTTGTCATCCCACCCTATCTCATTTGCTCGTCTTCCAAGTTCCTTTTTGCTTCTATTCATCTCATGTATTCTACTATCCTCCAGTTGATGATCAATAAAGAATTAATCTACATCTGTCCTTTTGTTACCTTTCTCAAAATATTAGTAAATCTGTTTTTAACATCACTGACAATTTAGCTAAGCGAATTACTTTTCATTTTGATAAGAATCAGGAAAATATTCGGTAAGCTAGTTCACCTTTCCAACATGATTCAAAGGATTAAGTCGTTGCATTTACTCAATATCAAGGGACTGAAAGATAAGAAAGAGTTTTTTCTTCCATAAAAGAAAAAATATTAATGGGATGATTTCAACCCTCTTCCTTGAACTGAATTTCTACTACAGTAACGTGCGAAGCTTTTTCTTTAGTAAGGAAATCTTGAAGAAAGAAACAGCTTGAAGAAAGAAACAGGGTGAGGTCATTAAGTAAAACGCATGAACTACCAATTGAGAAAACACGTAATGGATTCTGAAGAAAGAAGTCTAAATCACCTGAAAATCCATTTCTTCATGCAGATATGCTAATCCACGAGCTGCATCTTGGGCAATTTTTAATCTCAAAGTCCAGGAGAGGGGAGCTCGTGATCGGGCCAACAGATGGTCCTCCAAGCTTTTGTTACACATGAGTTCATAGACTAAAAGACGTTGCATCCCTCTTTCATCATCCTCTGCACAATAGCCGATTAACTTCACTAGATTTGGGTGCTTCACTACACCTAAAAAGTTTACTTCATTAATCCACTCCTTATGCCCCTGAATACTAGACCACAGAAAAATGAAACACATAAGATGATTGTAGAGAAACTCAGCATTATCTTATGAAACATATAAGATAACTGAGCTGAGAGGTGATAGGTAAAGAAATAAACTAGAAGACCAAAACTATCATATCCGAGTCGATGATCCCGAGGTCCTAGTTTTTGAATCACCAGTTTTTTTCCCAAATTAAATTTTTTTCTGGCAGATTATAAAAAACAATCGGTCTTTTTCTTGAATAGTTTGTTTTACCTCCCATCCTAATAATAATAACAATAAGAACAACAAGAACAAGAATAAGAACGAACAACAACCACGATACATCATCATCATCATTCCCTTTCAATTTAACACTTTTCAACGGTTATTTTGATCAATTTCAGAATTAACCGCATTACATTAATATCTTTTATAAAATTAAAAAAAGATACTTTATGCCATTTCCTTTTTTTATGGAGGTCTCCGGGCCAGCTGTCGTGCACATCGATTATTCCACAAGGTATATCCAAATGACAAAATGATAATAATGTAAGACAAAATTCACTTAGCTTATCAGCCCCAATAATTATTCACATTATAAGCATATAATGAATTTATTATCTTTTTTTTTCTCCTCAAAATCAAATTTCTGCAAATTAAATCACTCCAATCACCTTAATGGAAATAGCACTCAAAATTTTATCTAAAAAACATCCATAAGCATAATAGCTAAAATATTCAATAGAATCTAAGTCCTAACAATGTAAGAAATATTTCCACAATCATGTACCTTATAAGATAATTCAAGGTAAACATCTATTTATATGATAAACATTAATTCGTAATCTGATTAAAAAAGATTTTAAGTTATATGCGCTAATGATGTAAAGCTTTTTACGTAAATTTTAGCCTGTAATTGCATATCAAACCATTTTTACCAGGTTACCAATTAGAATTTAACTAATATCCATGGACCGCGCAAAACGTTTTTACACTATCAGGTCACATTTACATATTATGGCAGGCGACATGCCTTATTTTCAAGATTTTAATTTACTATTAATTACCTTATACGGAGTATATAAGTAACTTGACTGTATAAATATTGTGGGTAAACAACAGTAAAAAAAATAATCTTTGTATATATAACTTAATTTTATTTAATATAAAGGAGAAAAGCATGCCTGGAATCCATGGCGATTCAATCGTTTAACAGCAACTTCCATTTCACCAACAACTCCTCTATACACAGACCCAAATCCTCCTTCTCCGATCATTAAAC
Source organism: Nicotiana tomentosiformis (assembly GCF_000390325.3). NCBI lineage: Eukaryota > Viridiplantae > Streptophyta > Magnoliopsida > Solanales > Solanaceae > Nicotiana > Nicotiana tomentosiformis. The sequence goes on from NC_090813.1 coordinate 179,229,499, forward strand.
CTCTACTGAAGCCTTTCGTCGCTAATTTCAGCTCATAAAATCCGAAAACTCGCAGATCATTAGCTCGTCGCTGAGTTAAGAACTCATAAAACTCGAACGAGTCAGTATAATCCCTCGAGTCCGAGTCAAACTCGGACCGTGACCTCCGCGTATCAACGGTGGCACTGCTCGATGCTACGCTCAATGAACGAACCCATGAAACTTTTGATTCCCTCGAACTTAATGTTGCCCCTTCTTCTTCTTCGTCCTTTGTAAAATAGAAGCATTTCATTTCTGTTTATTGCTTTTGTTTTCTGGGTTTTGGTTTAATTTAAGAAAAATGTAAAGAGAAGGTAATATTAAATGTAAGGAAGAGACAGTTGAAGAAAAGATGAGAGAATGGTTGATTTGAAAACGATGAGTCATGGAGTGGAGTTTGAAGAGCGGGTGAACAAACATCACCTCTCGGAGCTCGGACTTGTAATTGTTGGAAAAAAATATTCGTGTTGATTATATATATATATATATATATATATATATATATATATATATAATTGGTATTATTAATTTCTTGTTTGGTAGTATTTTTTTGATCAATGTATAACGAATATTTGGATAAGTATATATAAAGAGAGAAGCAACCTTTCAAAACCTTTTCCAAATCCTTTTCAAAAGATATGGAGGGTATTTTTATAAACAAACATTTTTAATTTTTTTTTACGTAATGCATGTTATTTTTAATACACCAAATTAAATAGTCGATAATAAATAATTCTAGCATAATTAATCTTCGCGTTACTAATCACATCATTACTAATACACCCTATTTACTACTATTCTTATACACCGCGACCCCTTATGTGATTATGCTCGGTTGAGTACGGAGTTTAAAAATAATATTTTCTTTTGGCATATTTTTCTTTTTAATTTATTCTAAAAGAATGATACACTTTAAATTTCAAAAAAAAAAATTAACTTTATACTTTTCAAAAAAATTTAACACATATAAATGGTCTAAGCTGAAAGTTATGGGTTCATTGGATACACGAAATTCTTTAGTTATACAAACGTCATGACATATTTTACCTCACAATTTTTTTGTGAGAACGAAAGTAGTAATAAATATTTATATATATATAAATTAGCTCATTAAAAATAAAATATAAACTTTAAAATTAAATTACTTATAAATATGAAAAAAAAATATCATCATTTTTTAACAAGCTAAAAAGAAAAGAATATTATTAGTGCTTTGTGGCGTATATAATTGATGTAACCGATGTGTATGTGTAGATTATAATATAAAATAGAAATAGGAGGAGCGGGTTTTCTTGATCATGATATTGTCGTGTTGGAGAGAGAGAGAGAGAGCGCAAACAGCGTACATTTTTTGAAAGAAAATCGTACTAGTAGATGAAGATTTGGCGTTGGTTCAATTTGAAAAATTAAGAAAATGAAAGGTTGATATTTCAAAAACATAACTGAAGTCCCCACAACTTCATTGAGATAATAGTCCTTATTGGAAGATGAATATTATATGAAGAGAAAAGAAATACCTCAACGGATGTTTGTGTTATAAACTATTGCTTAAAAGGTGCTACGAACTATGAAGTTATTTGGTTAATAATTTAGATATCATGTGTTAATTATGCAATTATGTTGCATTATTTTATTTCGTTCTATCACGTCATAAGTTGAGAATTTTACACAAATTGTCAGTGAATTCACTGTTTATTTTTTATAGTTGGTGCATATAGATTATATATAGTTATTACACATATTATATATGAATTATACATATACTATACATACCGTCAATCATTTTTAATTTAACAATTGGTGGATAACTATTTAAATTAATTTTCTTAAAGTTATAACAGCGACAGAAACCGGTTTCGACCTTCGTATGATTAGTCAAGATTGGAACATAATAGACCGAAGGTCATCTTCATAATATCGATTATGAGATCTGAAGCCAGGTTACCGAGCTCAAATTTCTAGGACCGATCAAATACCGAGCTCGAAGTCATTACCGAGCTCGAATCCAAATCGAACTATGATGCGAAGCGGCGTTATCGAGCTTAAGAGCCAGAGACCGACCAATACCGAGCCCAAGTCAATACCGGGCCCTGAGTCAAAATCGAGCTCGAGTCAATATCGGGTTCTAAATCTGAAAACTAACCAAAACCAAGTCCGATCAAGATCGAGCCAAGGGACAATAGTCGTTACAGCCACACTATGGGAGATAATCTCGGCGGGAATTAGGAAAAAACTAATCTATCATAGGTTCCTCACTATGTATTTTTAATTATATCCAAAGTAGGATCCCTCCACTATAAGAGGGATAACTATTACTTTTGTAAGAGGATCCAACATTAAGGCATGCATACACTCTCATATTCAGATATTACCATTCACAGAGAAATACAACAGAGATTATCCTCTTGTGAGCTTTATACATTGATTCATCTTGTTTGTTCATAAAATCGCTTTCTATTCAATATTGGTTTGTATTTCATTATTTATAGTCAATATTCGATATATCTCTACTTACTTTTCTGATTTGTGCCAAGTTATACCACGTACCCTTAGAACTACGTATAAATTCAACTTTATCCGTTTTTCGAGTAAACAGTTTGGCGCCCACCGTGGGGCTAAGGATAACAGTGGTTGTTTGGTACGAATCTCTACAAAAGACACCTTTTTACGCTTGCTCTCGAAAGTGTCTTTAATTTCAGGTTAGAAACAACGATCTCTCAATTAATGGCCATACCTATCGACAACGAAGCATGCCTTCAAGATGAGAACAACAACTTTACCCCCGGGGGTGGAAGGCCACTCGTTGATCCCGTTAGAGCTTGGGTCGAAGAGCCAATAGACATTAATTCACATGTGGCCATCGAGGCGAACCAACGTTCTGACCCTGAAAATAGCATTCAAGGTGGAACTCGGTCTGTAGCTCGGAATACCCAAAACGCCGAGGAAAACGGAATCAGCTTGCGTATGATTTTTGAAATGTTGCAAGCTCAACAAGTAGCGATAGCCCAGTTGCAGAGCCAAACATAGGCACCAACCAGATTCGAGCCTAGTCCACCCCAAGAAGTCACCCACAAAACGGGGCCAGCTATAGTAAGACCAAATGAGCAAGAAATGGGGACTAGTCCCGAAATTTTTAAGATGTTCGAAGACCTGACAAAATGAATAGAGTCAGGAGAAAGGAGGATCGAGGCAAACGACAAAAAAGTAAAAACGTATAACTCCAGGGTTGATCAGATCCCGGGGGCACCACCGATATTGAAGGTCTTAGATTCCAAAAAATTAGTACAAAAGCCTTTTCCCCCGAGCGAGGCTCTTAAACCGATCTGAAAAAAGTTTCGCATGCCCAAAATTCCTAAATATAATGGAACAACCGACCCCAACGAACATGTCACCTCTTACACATGTGCCATTAAAGGGAACGATCTAGAGGACGATGAGATCGAACCTGTATTATTAAAAATATTCGGTGAAACCCTGTCAAAAGGAGCAATGATATGGTATCATATTTTACCGTCTAACTCTATCGATTCTTTTGCTATGCTTGCAGATTCTTTCGTAAAAGCACATGTTGGGGCCATAAAGGTCGAGACCAGGAAGTCATACTTGTTCCAGGTAAGACAAAAGGATAAGAAGATGCTAAGAGTATTCGTATCTCGTTTCCAAATGGAACGAATGGATCTACCACCAATCACAGATGATTGGGCTGTTCGAGCTTTCACTTAAGGTCTAAACGAACGAAGCTCGATGGCTTCACGGCGGCTGAAGCATAACCTGATCGAGTACCCAGCTATTACTTAGGCCGATGTGCACAATCAGTATCAATCCAAAATAAGAGTCGCAGACGACCAGTTGGGTTCTGGGCCCGCTGTTAAAAGGGACATCAATCGAGAACCAAGGCCGATTAGGGACCGATATCGACCATATAGTGGAGACCATAGGGGGAACGAACCAAGACATAATCCCGTACAAGGCAATAAAATAAGTGATCGAGGCCAAGGGTCTCGGGGGCTGATGAACAGAAATAGGTTCGACAGGCATACCGGACCTAAGGAAGCACCATGGTTATCGGAGTATAACTTCAGCATCGATGCATACGCTATCGTGTCGACTATCGGATGCACCAAAGATACTAAATGGCCTCGACCTCTGCAGACTGATCCTGTCCAGAGGAATCCCAATCAAATGTGCGAATATCATGGCACTCATGGCCACAAAACGGAAGATTGCTGGCAACTGAGAGAAGAGGTAGCCCGGTTATTCAATAAAGGGCACCTTCAAAAAATTTTAAGTGACAGGGCCAAAAACCATTTCAAAAATAGGGATTTCAATAGGAAAAACAAACAGGAAGAGCCACAACACATCATCCACATGATCATCGGTGGGATCGATATCCCTCAGGGGCCGATGCTTAAACGCACTAAGACGTCAATTATAAAAGAGAAGCAATCTCGAGCTCAGGATTACGCACCTATAGGAACCGTGTCCTTTAATAATGAAGACGCGAAAGGAATCATGCAACCACATAGTGATGCACTGGTAATATCTGTACTTATGAATAAAACTCAAGTTAAACATGTGTTAATTGATCCAGGTAGTTCGGCCAACATCATTCGATCGAGGGTCGTAGAGCAACTCGGTCTACAGGACCAGGTCGTGCCCGCAACCTTGGTACTAAACGGATTCAATATGGCATATAAAACTGCTAAGGGCTAAATAATCCTACCAGTTAACTTGGCCGGGACCATCCAAGAAATGAAGTTGCACGTGATCGAAGGCGATATGAGATACAATGCCCTGTTCGGAAGACCATGGATCCACAATATGAGGGTTGTACCCTCGACCCTCCACTAGGTTTTGAAGTTCCCAACATCGGAGGGAATCAAAACGGTTTACGGGGAGCAACCGACCACTAAAGAAATGTTTGTCGTCGATGAAGTGATTCTGATATCATCATTATCATCAACAAAAGGATCAGATTCGAAGGAGGAACGGAATACCAAATAACAATCACAAACGTCAGCTTCGACCCAATTAAAGAATCAAAAGACTGACGAAGATGATGAACATGGGGTCCATCGATCCTTCGTAGTTCACGATGATTTCGACGCTACCCAATTAACGGTCAAAGAACTAGAGCAAGTCATACTAATCGAATATCTACCCGAACGAAAGGTATACTAGGGCACGGGGTTAGATCCCGAGCTTAGGAGAAAGCTTATTCAATTTCGTATAGCTAACATAGACTGTTTCGCTTGGTCCCATCTTGACATGACAGGGATTCCACCGGGAATTACCACTCATAAGCTAAGCTTGGACCCAAAGTTCCACCCGGTAAAACAAAAAAAAAGCCCCAGTCTGAGGTCAAACATGCCTTCATCAAAGACGAGGTAACCAAATTTCATAAAATAGGGTCCATTCGAGAAGTAAGATATCCCGAATGGCTAGCAAATGTGGTGGTAGTCCCTAAAAAGGGGAACAAACTTAGAATGTGTATAGATTATAAAGACCTGAATAAAGTATGCCCTAAGGATTCTTTTCCTTTGCCTAATATCGATGGTATGATCGATGCCACGACCGGCCACGAGACTCTCAGTTTTCTCGATGCCTATTCCGGGTACAACTAAATACAGATGAACCCGGAGTATCAGGAAAAGACCTCGTAGAACACTAAGTATGAGACTTATTGTTATAATGTAATGCCATTCGGTTTAAAAAATACTGGTGCAACTTATCAACGCCTAGTAAACCGAATGTTCGAAAAACAAATAGGAAAATCAATGGAGGTTTATATTGATGACATGTTAGTTAAATCCCTGCGAGCAGAGGACCATTTAAAGCATTTGTAGGAAACTTTCGACATACTAAGGGAATACAATATGAAGCTCAATCCTGAAAAATGTGCATTCGGAGTTGGCTCGGGTAAGTTTCTCGGTTTCATGGTGTCCAATCGAAGAGTCGAGATTAACCCCGATAAAATCAAAGCTATCGAGGACATCACAGTGGCAGATAATGTAAAGGCCGTATAAAGGCTAACGGGACGAATAGCCGCCTTGGGACGATTCCTTTCAAGATCCTCAGATAGGAGCCATCGATTTTTCTCCCTGCTTAAAAAGAAAAGCAATTTTTTATGGACTCCGGAATGTCAGCAGGCTTTGGAAGAGCTAAAACGGTATTTATCGAGACCTTCATTGCTTCATACCCCGAAGGCAGACGAATAACTTTATCTGTATCTAGCTGTCTCGGAGATAGCGGTAAGTGGAGTCCTAATTCGATAAGAGCAAGGTACGCAATTCCCTATTTATTATGTCAGTCAAACTTTAGGTGAGGCCGAAACTAGATATCCACACTTAGAAAAATTAGCACTTGCTTTAATAAGTGCCTCTAGGAAACTAAAATCATATTTCCAGTGTCATCCGATACATATTGTAACGACTTGTCATTTACAAAATATTTTACACAAACCTAAGCTTTCAGGTCGATTGGCCAAATGGGCCATAGAGATCGGCGGGTACGACATCGAGTATCGACCTCGAACCGCTATCACATCTCAAATCTTAGCAGACTTCATGGCTAAATTTACACCGGACTTCGTACCCAAGATTGAAAAGGAATTACTAATAAAATCGGGTACTTCTTCGGGAGTCTGGACCCTCTTTACGGACGGTGCCTCGAACGCAAAGGGGTCTGGACTGGGCATCGTACTAAAATCACCCACAGTTAATGTAGTTAGATAGTCTATCAAAACTACAAAATTTACTAACAATGAGGCCGAGGATGAGGCCGTGATTGCAGGTATCGAACTAGCTAGAAGTTTGGGAGTCGAGATCGTGGAAGCTAAATATGATTCCCTCCTCGTGGTAAATCAAGTCAATGGGACTTTTGAGGTCCGAGAAGAGCGAATGCGGAGGTACTTGGATAAATTACAAGTAACCCTATATCGATTTAAGGACTGGACTTTGCAACATGTACTTCGAGAGCAGAACAGCAAGGCCGACGCTCTTGCAAACTTAGGTTCGTCGGTAGAGGATGACGAACTCAACTCGGGGACTGTCGTACAACTCATGAAATCAGTAATCGAAGAAGGCCACAAAAATGGGAAGCTTCCATTAGATCCAAGAGAATCGAGGTCTCTACGCACAAAGGCAACACGATTCACCTTGTCCGAAGACGGAATGCTATTTAGGAGGATGCTCGATGGTCCACTGGCAATATGTTTGGGACCGGGAGACACCGATTACATCTTACATGAAATTCACGAAGGCACTTGTGGAAATCATTCTGGTGCCGATTCGTTGGTCCACAAAATAATCAGAGCAAGGTATTATTGGACCGATATGAACAAGGATGCAAAGAAGTTCGTAAAAAAATATGACAAATGCCAAAGGCATGCGCCCATGATTCATCAACCCGGGGAATTTCTCCACTTGGTCCAATCTCCATGGCTTTTCATGAAATTGGGGATGAACATCATCTTCCCCCTCCCATGGCCCCAGGTAAGGCTCAGTTTATTTTGTTTATGACTGATTATTTGTGTTAATGGGTTGAAGCACAGGCTTTCGAGAAAGTCAGAGAAAAGAAAGTAATAGACTTCATTTGGGACCATATCATATGTCGGTTCGGGATGCCTTCCGAGATTGTATGTGATAATGGAAAGCAATTCATCGGCAACAAGGTAACTAAATTTCTCGAGGACCACAAAATCAAAAGGATCCTATCAACACCTTATCATCCCAGCGGGAACGGACAGGTTAAATCGACAAACAAAACCATCATCCAAAATCTTAAGAAAAGATTAACCGATGCTAAAGGAAAATGGAGAGAAATACTACCCGAGGTCCTATGGGCATACCGAACAACATCGAAATCCAGTATCGGAGCAACACCATTCTCGTTGGTTTATGGCACCGAAGCCCTTATCCCTGTTGAGGTCGGAGAACCTAGAGTTAGATTTTGGTATGCGACAAATGAGTCGAATAACGAAACAATGAACACGAGCCTTGAATTATTGGACGAAAAACGAGAAGCAGCTCTCGTCCGATTGGCCGCCCAAAAATAGCGGATCGAAAGATACTATAATCGAAGAACCAATCTTCGCCATTTTAAAATCGGGGACTTAGTGCTAAGGAAAGTCATACTCAACACCCGAAATCCAAATGAAGGAAAACTGGGTCCTAACTGTGAAGGACCGTATCAGGTTCTCGAAATCGTCGGTAAAGGATCCTACAAGCTCGGTGTGATAAACGGCAAACAACTACCAAGCAATTGGAATGTGTCGCACCAAAAACAATACTGCTGCTAAGGTATGACCCTCCCATGTTCATTTATATTTCGAAACTAACCCTTGAAGGAGTTCTACCAGGAACAAGGATGGATTATTCAACCCGAAGTCTTTAGGCCTGAAAGCACGCATTGCACTATTTTTCCCTTAGACCAGTTTTATCCCAAATGCACTTTTCGGCAAGGTTTTTAATGATACAACCATTAATCGTGCTAAACTAGAACAATTCAACAGTATCCAAGGCCTCTTTATAATCAACCTCCAATACTGGGGGGCATTACCGTCGAATATATCAAGTTCGAAGCAAGGAAGTTACTTGTAAAAGCCAAATGGTCAAAACGAACCATGCTCATGTAGTTTGCTCGATCCCTGGTACAAAACATGAACACATGTATAATGACATAAATAAAAAATTTCTCCTTTACCGATATCTCATATCTCAGAATCCATCATATATTTCGTGATCTATTATGCAAATAGGCTGAAGGGCCGACCATTACCCCTTAAATCAGGGACTGCCAACCGAAAAATCAACAATATCAAGCCCCACATAAGCCTAAGGGCTACCTTATAAAGTTTACGGGCTACATTACTTCGAGTTCGAGCAAGTACTCACTCGACTACTAAGCCTAAGGGCTAATCTTATTTCGAGTTCAAGCAAACACTCACTCGACTATTAAAGTCTACGGGCTACATTACTTTGAGTTCGAGTAAACACTCACTCGATCTTAAAACCTAAGGGCTACCTTATAAAACCTACGGGCTATATTACTTCGAGTTCGAGCAAACACTCACTCGACTTTAAAGCCTAAGGGCTACCCTTACTTCGAGTTCGAGCAAAACTCACTCGACTATTAAAGCCTACAGGCTACATTACTTCGAGTTCGAGCAAATACTCGCTCGAACTTAAATCCTAAGGGCTACCTTATAAAGCCTACGGGCTACATTACTTCGAGTTTGACCAAACACTCACTCAACCTTAAAGCCTAAGGGCTACTCTTACTTCGAGTTCGAGCAAACACTCACTCGACTATTAAAGCCTACGGGCTACATTACTTTGAGTTCGAGCAAACACTCACTCGACCTTAAAGACTAAGGGCTATCTTATAAAGTCTACGGGCTACATTACCTTCGAGTTCGAGCGAGCACTCACTCGACTAATAAGCATAAGGGATAATCTTATTTTGAGTTCGAGCAATCACTCATTTGACCATAAAACCTAAAGGCTACTCTTACTTAGAGTTCGAGCAAACACTCACTCGACTATTAAAATCTACGGGCTACACTACTTCGAGTTGAGCAAACACTCACTCGACGTTAAAGCCTAAGGGCTATTTTTTAATTCAAGTTTGAGTAAGTGCTCACTCAGTTATAAAAACTACAAGGTCCGACTTCGATCAAATTTCCTAAAGCCTCGAACTTATGAAAACTTTCATAAGGAATAAATAAAATAAAATTTTCACAAGGCAGCAAATAAAACAAAGACACGTCGGGAAAGTAAAAGATCTCCGTATATATGAGTATTTACAAGGTCCGATCAGGACCCTACACAAAAAGATCAAAAATAAAAAACCCTAAGGTTCCTGATTATCTCCGAGAGTAGTCTCTTCTCCATAGAGCTCCTCCCCGCTCTCAGGCCCGCTCTTGCTCTCATCATCATCATTAGAAGTGAGGGCTCCAACATCGACTTCAAGATCTTTAGCCTTTTTTATCTCTTCAGTAAGATCGAAACCTGAAGCATGGATTTCCTCGAGGGTTTCCCTCCGAGATTGGCATTTGGCGAGTTCAGCAACCCAATATGCTCGAGTTTGAGCGATCTCGGCTGCCTCTCTCACTTGTACTTGAGCGGCTTCAGCATCAACACGATAGATGGCCACGAATGCATCCGCCTCGGCCATTGCTTTTTCAGCTTCAGATTTGGCCTTGGCAAGTTCGAAAGCCAACCGAGCCTCGAGCTCCTCTATTTTTCTTGCTTGAACCGAGTTCCTCTCTTTCATGCCTTGAAGTTGACTTTTGACTGATGATAATTGGGCTCGAGCAGCCTCTTTCTCTGCAGCAAGGTGGTACATACCTTCTTTCCACCCCAAGGTCTCTGTCTTTATTATATCGACCTCCTCACAGAGCTGCCCGATCATCTCAAGCTTCTGCTGCAGCTGCAAGATTGAAACTGCAACTGCAAGATTGAAATATTAGCCTCCGATCCTGAATCGAGCCCATGTGTTTTTAAGATTTTCATTACCTGCTCGGTCAGATCGTTCTGATCTTGGTGAGCCCTGGTCAACTCGACTTGGAGGTCCTTAGTCTCCTTTTCTCTTTTCTCACAAAGAAGTTTGAGGGAATTTCTCTCCTCCGTGAGCCTTCGGAGGTCGGCCTCATATCGTCTCAGCTCAGCTCGGGACCGAGAACATGCTTCCCGATGAAGCGTTGAGGCCTACGTAGAAAGAAAAGAAGTTAGAAGGGGAAAACAAACATAGAGATAATACCAACCAAGAGAGTTAAAGCTTACCCGATTTAGAGCTCGCAACACTTTGTTAAAATGGCCCGATGCCTCACCCAAGTCCTTCCTCGAGACGTCCAAATCTCTCAGGCCGGTAGCATCTTCGACCCCAGTAAAATAATCACGAAAGGGATCTTCCCTTCCGTGGCCTCCTTTGACAGAAAGGGTATTCAAGGCCCGAGCCTCTCGAATCATTTCCTCGGAAAACGAGGGGAGCAACGGGGAGCCTCCAATTTCTATTGCCCCAAGTGAATCACTTGGGCCGTTCTCTCCATATCGAGAGGCCTCGAGACCAGCCCACGCAGTCGTACCCACTATTGGCTCATCATGGTGGGAGGTAGTCTCAATCCTCGATGACTCGGGGACTTCGACCAATTCTCTTCCCGAGATTCCCTCATCACAAAATTGAACCTTTGCGGCCTTCATCGATTCAGTAGCCTTTGGAGCCTCGGCGCTCATTTCACTCGGGACACTAGCCCGGAGTCATCATCTTCTTCTTCCCTTAGGCACCAAACTGATTCTTCGGTCAGAGGGATGGTATTCTTTCTCGGCTTACGAGCTGTCCTTGTCTTAAATTCTGGATCCTCGGAAGTAGAGGCCCTTTTTCTCTTATTGTCCTTCGCCGGTTTCGGAACTGGGAATGAAGTCGCTTCCTCACCAGACGGGGCTTCATGACCGCATCTTTGCCCAGGCATACACAAGAAAATTAATTAAGTATAGGAAAATCATTTTGTTCGAATCATCGAAGACATGGGAAAGAGGCTTACCATGATTTTTAGCTTCCCATCGGCCCTTTGATAAGTCGCCCCACGAACGCTCGGCATATGTAGAGGTCGAAGCCAGGTCCTGTACCTAGCTCTTAAGGTTAGGAATAGCACCGGGCATCCAAGCAACCGCTATATCACGGAAAAGGATATCAGTGAGAAAGAAACAAAAGAGCAAAATAATAGAATCTAACAATAGAAATTATACTTACGCTTCGTGTTCCATTCCTCGAGAAACGACATCTTCTCGGCCGAGATTAAGTCAAAAGTCTTCACTCGAATGAACCTGCCCATCCAGCCTCGATCCTTGTCCTCGTCTATGCTCGAGAACAACACTTTGGTAGCTCGGCGCTGGAGTTTTATTAACCCACCTCGATAGAGGCGGGGGTCTGTACAATCTAATGAGGTGGTCGAGGGTGAAAGACATCCCCTAGACTTTGTTCACAAAGAAAAGGATCAGAATAACAATCCGCCAAAAAGAAGGATGGATTTGGCCGAGGATTATTTGGTATTGGTGGAAAAAATCGATGACAACTGGGTCGAGTGGGCCCAACGTGAAAGGGTAAGTATAAACACTTAAAAACCCTTTCACATGAGTAGTAATATCTTCTCCGGGAGTCGGGATTATCACTTCTTTGTCCTCCCAGTTGCAATTTTTCCTTAATTGTTTAAGATGGCCCTCGGTTATCGAGCACATATATCTCGATACTGGCTCGCATCGACCGGGGACCGACGAAGCTTTGTTGATCTTAAAATCGGAGGTAAGAACACACCCCCCGGGAACACACTCCTCAGGTCGTGGCTCCACCGGTGTTTTATCGCCGGCGAGCTGCGAAGAAAAAGCTTTTTTTTTTGAGTAACGGTTTTTGACGTTTTCACCATTAGGATTTAAAGATTGAAGATAGAGGAAGATGACAAGATTCGGTGTTTTAAAAGAGGAATTTTGCAGTAAAAATCACAAATTTACAGATGAAGAACTCAGAAGATGCGAAAGGGAATTTAGAAGATTTGGAGATGTAAAAGTAAAAAGTTGTAAAAATAGGGGCTATTTAGGCAATGACGATTCAATGTCAACAATGGCCGACCATCGTCTGACACATATTTAATGCGTTGGTAAACTGAACCGGCGAGACATCTATCATGTATGTCGTGGTCGGGCTCGATGCAAACGTCAATTTGTATCGAGTCATACCGCTGGAAAATCATGTCGTTTCTCGCCACATTCTTCCCGAGAAATGAGAGGACTATCTATATATGGTCAAAACTGATTTCGACCTTCGTATGATTAGTCAAGATTGGAACATAATAGACCGAAGGTCATCTTCATAATATCGAGTATGAGATCTGAAGCCAGGTTACCTAGCTCAAATTTCTGGGACCGATCAAATACCGAGCTCGAAGTCATTACCGAGCTCGAATCCAAATCTAACTATGATGCGAAGCGGCGTTATCGAGCTTGAGAGCCAGAGACCGACCAATACCAAGCCCAAGTCAATACCGGGCCCCGAGTCAAAATCGAGCTCGAGTCAATATCAGGCTCTAAATCTGAAAACCAACCAAAATCAAGTCCGATCAAGATCGAGCCAAGGGACAAGAGCCGTTACAGCCGCACTAAGGGAGAGAATCTCGGCGGGAATTAGGGAAAAGCTAATCTATCATAGGTTCCCCACTATGTATTTTTAATTATATCCAAAGTAGGATCCCTCTACTATAAGAAGGATGTCTATTACTTCTGTGTAAGAGGATCCAACATTAAGGCATACATACACTCTCATATTCAAATATTACTATTCACAGAGAAATACAGTAGAGATTATCCTTTTGTGAGCATTATACATTGATTCATCTTGCTTGTTCATAAAATCGCTTTCTATTCAATATTGGTTCATATTTCATTCTTTATAGTCAATAATCGATATATATCTACTTACTTTTCTGATTTGTGCCAAGTTATACCACGTACCCTTAGAACTACGTATAAATTCAACTCTATCCGTTTTTCGGGTAAACAATATCTCAAATTTATTAAATTTGGGACCAGAAAGAATTGATAATTCATGGAAATACATTACGTCCATTTAATATTTAAATTTGAGTGGATTACATTAAAAATTTAAATTGACTTGCTCATCTCGACGGAAGAAACATGGGGCATTTTAAAAAATGGCTTTTTTGGAAACCACTAATTAAATTCTGTCTCATTAGTCCAATGAACTGAATTTTGCGGATATATAAATAGCTCTCAAAGTTGATGGTTTTAATTTTTTTTTCTCACTTGTCCTATAGAAAGAACTTTAAATTTAACAATTGTTGTTCCTTGCTTGGCCTTGATGAAAAACATGTATAAACATCGGAAATAAATAGCCAGGATCACTCGCATGTAATATAGGCAACACATAATCACGGGTTTAATCGAACATAAAATCGATACTTATCTCTTGAAACCTGACTGCGATTGCGAAAAGACATTCAAGCATGAGAAAAATCATCTACCAGATCATTCTCCAGTTCTACGGTCTTCTGTTGTGTGACCCGAATACAACAACAACAACAATAACAACAACTACAACCCAGTATAATCCCACTAGTGGAGTATGGGCAGGGTAGTTTATACGCAGACTTTACCCCTACCCTGGGGTAGAGATATTGTTTATGATAGACCCTCGGCTTCCTCCCTCCAAGAACTCCCCACCTTGCTCTTGGGGTGACTCGAACTCACAACCTATTGGTTGGAAGTGGAGGGTGCTCACCACTAGAACCCGAATAATATCCTGAATTAGCGAAACTCGCGTGGGCGAGTTTCTCCTAGGAAAATCGTGTAGTAAAAACCATAGCCTCCTTATGGAATAAGATCTCTTTGTATAGCTACATGTTTTAGGATTTAAAATTTTTTTCTAAATATGTTGGGTCTTCTTTTTCCCCCAAGAAATATGATTCTATTTAATTTGTAATTCTTCAGTCACAGCATGAACCACAATATTTAATTAACGAGACTTCCTATTATGGACTTAATTCAAAATATTCGAATTAATACTACCATAATAAATTATGAATTATTCCACTAAAAATTTTATAACTGCACTGCTCAGTTCAATTTTAAAATTCTTCCATTAAACCTTATTTAACTTCCCATGTTAAGATTCAGATACTAATTAAATAAATTAAATTACTGATAGTTTAATTCATTGATTATTTTCTTTAGACTTTCGCTTAACTTATTTCATGTGACAAATACAAAATCCACCTGCAGGGTTTACACATCAAAACCTATAAGCTTTCATAAGGTGTATCATCAACCTCTAGACCGAGACATGGATTTCATCAACTAACTATTACTATGCTAATGTATATCATCATTATCCAATTTACCAGGCATATTGACCCACAAAAGAATCTCGCATTTTAATAAATCAAAACAATAAATAATATACATAACTAATAATAATTATATCAATATTAAGAGTATAAGTATGTTTAGTGGCTAGAGAAGTTATTTTATTAAGTCAGTATAAAATACTTATCTCTACTTGATCCGTTTAATACATACAAAATGTACTAGCACAAGAAGTCGGAATTAAACCATTCTCATAATCAAGATAAATTATATTTAATCTTGTGCTACAATCATTCCTGATGATTTGTCCAATTCTATCATTAGATTGTGAACATAATCTTGATACTTATAAGAACCGATTATTTAATCTTCCATGTATAAACTAAACTCTATACATTAAATCATCTACTATATAAGTAAAAGGCACAGGCGAATATATGGTCTATTTTAAAACTTTATTAAAATTGAATAAACAATTATTCCATAATAAGTACTATATCCAAACCAAATCCATGACTAATAATATATATCCCAACAAGCTCATGAGCAACACTTCCAATTTTTAACCTTGAAGTTATGCCCATAAGGTAAGTGGAGGTTAAAAATTAAAAATTCATCCCAAAAAGTATCATATTTCTGTAATTTTTGTCTATAAAAAGAATAATTCATCCAATTACTTTTAAAGGCAAACTTTAGCCCTATAGACTAACATGGCTTGAAAAAGGGCCTAAAAAGGTCATACTGTGACTAATAATGGTGAAATGATGCTAGGTAGCCACTTTGAGGGCTGCTAATTAGCATATACAAGAAGTGCGACAAAGTAGTTAGGAAATAGTCACACAAATTTCAAAAATAATTTCTAGAGTTTGAACACAGTGGGTGGGATAAATTTTTACTTTCATGTTCGCATCAAACTAATGAAGGTAAGTTAGGTATTATCACTTTAAATTTTAACTATAAAGTTATTTTATTTGATGTGATATAAATATTAATAAATATTTACCAATACAACATATAATAACAAATGGATTGATTTCATACTTTCGAAACGTAAAAGACAATACTTTGTTTCTGCACTATCATATTGATTACTACTTTCCTTTTCTTTTTTTTTTCTCGCATCGATCATTCACATTGATTATCAGAGGCGGATTCAAGATTTAAATTTTATGGGTTTAACTTTTAAAATTTTTATTATTTAACCCATTATATTTTAAAGTTATGAGTCCATATCTACTATTTTTATAATTTTAGTAAATTTTTACATATAAAAATTTACTCTGCATCAAAAGTTATGAATTCAATTGAACCTATTGATACTACGTTACATCCGCCACTGTTGATTATTACCCCTCGATCATGTTATACTATTTTCAGGACACTTCCCTAATGTGCTCAGCCTTCGTTATTACAAGACACACGGATTATTTCTTTTTATACGTAAAGCTATTGTGTTCCCAGCATGCTAAAAAACAACATGAGTAGTTGGTGAAAAGGCCCGAACAAGTTTTGTTGTTAAGGAAAATGCATAATTAAGCAGGTGGAGCGGATTACAAGCAAACTCTTTGGCATTATTATAAGATCACGAGATCCTATTTACTTGGCTTGAGCAACAAGCAACATTATTATGGAGGCACACTGGAGTAAAAATTTAGTCGTATTTATACCAAACTAATGAATATATATATATATATATATATTGTAGAAAATTATGGGTTCACCCATAAGGGGTGCTCTAAGACCCATTAGGATAATTAGCTTAACCTTAATTATTTC
The DNA here is from genome assembly GCF_000390325.3 of Nicotiana tomentosiformis. NCBI lineage: Eukaryota > Viridiplantae > Streptophyta > Magnoliopsida > Solanales > Solanaceae > Nicotiana > Nicotiana tomentosiformis. Next base: position 179,246,166 of record NC_090813.1, read on the forward strand.
CTATATAAGTACATCTAAAGTGTATAATTAAATATAGAAAAGAGACAGACTCTCAACGCATCCTATTCTCTACCGCATATCATTAGAGTTTAGATTGTGATTTAGGGGGTTGATCCGTCACATCGTGACAACCACCATCGACCAGTGATTCCAGCCGCGTTTCGTTTCACATTTTCGCTTCCGCTTCACGAAGAACAAGTAAGTTCTCATTTTACGATTTATGCGCTAATCTATTATTTTTAGTTTAACTTGTTATCATTTATTTTTCAACACTCAACCATAGTTAATGTGATATATTTCATAGGAAAAATTAGTTACCAACAACAATAACAATAATAAATCCAGTATCATCTCACAAGTGGAAAAAAAATTAGCTACCAAAAAACAAAATATATATTTATGTAGGTAATATTTTTCTAAAATATTTCATATACACACAATATTTGATTGATACCCCTAAAATATAATATAAAGTAAACAATAATCTATGATAAGAACTAAAACCTTAAAGCTAAAGCTCCAAACATGAATACGTATATACTAATAAAATTGTGACATTTGATTGACACTAACGACTGATCAATAGTGCTAATCAATATTATACTCAATAAATAGTAAACTGGAATAGGTAGTGCCACTTATTGTGCATGTTGACCGGAGCGGTTTTGATTTTGATGATTGATAAAGGAACACATGATCCATGAACACTGTATACAAGTTACGACCAGAATTAAGTAAAAGACATGCAATTGCAAGGGTTAAGTATAAGTGACTATTTTTGATAGTCCCTAAACAAAAATATTATATATTTGATAAGGAACCGGACTCCGTACTTGAAGAGAACTCTATCCAAGATAAGGGAAGAGTTAGAAGTTGAAGTTAACTAGAACTCTTCCGCCGAGTAAGAGTAAAGCAATAGACTTCTAGTTACTCTTTATTTACTAACTAACTAACTAACTAACTAACTAACTAACTATATATATATATATATATATATATATATATATATATATATATATATATCAGTTGTGTTCTCTTTTACAGGTGACACACACGTACTGAAGTAAAAGCAGAATTAAGAGCAAAATAGCAAAGCATTTGGTGAGCAATTTCTGTGAGATTCAAGAGTGTGATCTTGAAGGTACACGAACCAGATAGAAGAACCAGTTCCATAAAGAGTTTTATGTGTCTGTCTTTATTTCTAGTTCAAAGTGTAGTAGACATTTTGAATTGTACCTTTCAGCTTTCTTAGAAGCAAATTGTACTAGGTACCTGAGTAGTATCATTCAAGTTTGAGTTAACTTGAAGTAGTCGCAACAGCCTGTGGCGTGTTGCTTAAAGGGTTAAAGTTAATCCTTAGGTTTACAAGAGGTTGTAAACTCGAGTTGTATCTTTCAAGTTAGAGTTAACTTGAAGTAGTGCCAACAGCCTATGGCGTGTTGCTACAAGGGTTAGAGTTAATCCTTAGGTTTGCAAGAGATTGTAAACTCGAGTTGTATCTTTCAAGTTAGAGATAACTTGAAGTAGTCGCAACAACTTCTGGCTGGTTACTACAAGGGATAGAGTTAATCCTTAGGTTTGCAAGAGATTGTAAACATTGTTGTTGGCTCAGAGTTGTAGTGAAGTGTTTGAAAAAAATCCTACTGGGTAGTAGGTCGTGGTTTTTCACCTTTTGAGTCGGGTATTTTTTACGTAAAAATATTGTGTTCTTTACTTTCTGCATTATTAATTCTGCAATCGTAGTGTAAGGAATGCATAGAAGAACCAGGTCCTTCGATAATTCAGTGCACGCGAAGACACCACACAAATCACTCCCCCTATTGTGTGGTATTGAAGTATAAAACATCAGTGCATATTGCGTTATCTACAAATGATGCCCCGCATTAAACTTATGTGTTGGGTTTACGAACAAAGTCCCGTATTGTTAACTGAAAAGATTGGAAGTCTACATGTAAGGTGTATGGATCTCTTAAAGGTGTAAGACCTTTTGGGAAAAATCGTGCGAGCTTGAATAAAAACGAACAATATCACACCATGTTAAGAGTATCTTTGGATTGATTTAGCCAACATTATGTTTCATAAATATCTCCCATCCAACAGCTTCTACAGTACAATTTTTCAGAATCAGCCACTAAAAATAGATGATTCATCAGAGCTTTGAATGGATTTTGATTTTTCTTATTCAGCGTCCTGACATTTGCCTAATAATTATTTTTAACCTAAGTAGATTATCTTCAACGCAAACTGAAAAACAAGGAGGACAAAGTTGACCCTCTTCTTAGTGTGGATTCAAGATTTGGTGACGCTTACTTTCAAAATAAAAAAGATGTTTTTGTTTTTTTAATATTTTCTCGACCAACAAAATTGGAGAATAGTTTTTCATTTTTTTTTTTGCAAAAACTGTAAAATACATGTAAAGTAGTTTTTAAGTTTTTGCAAAAGCCTTCTGTGATGTATGTTGAAAATGTTTCTGATAATTTTTTTCCACTTGTTTTAAAGAAAATATCAAGTAGATACATGATGATTGATACCATATTATCATTGTACCTAAAATTTCTTTATAAGAATTTAGAGAAAAAATTATACTACTATTTTGTCTAAAAAAGGATACATGCTTAACGTCAAAGACTGTGGCGTGCCTACACCTATTGGTCAAAGTGTGCATTCATCTCTTCCTCTACGATTTCTATTCGAAGTATGAAAATCAAAATTTTGGATCATTTGCATCTACTACTTTTATTTGATAAAATAAAAGTCAACTCGATGCACAGAGTATTTCCTACGTATATTAACATAGGGTTCGGGAAATGACTGCATCCCAAGGAGTGTTTTGTCTACAGAAGAATCGCACTTTAAGAGTTGTAATGTAGACGCCTACCTTAATGTAAGTACTATAGCTGCTTTTACGACTCGAATCCGTAACTTATAGATCACATGAAAATAATTTTATCGTTGCTCTAAGACTCCCCTCGTTACTTTTATTTGATATTATCAAAAAAATTTAGTATACACCTTAAGCGAAGGATCAAATAAGTATGAAATTACAAGCAAAAATCCAAAACTTTTTCCTGCCCGCTTCTTGTTTTCTGTTTAAAAATTGGACGTTCCTCCCTTGTTTTCTTATCATTAGTGGTGAAACTGATGGTAAGCGCCTCTACTTTCAATTAAGAGGTTGTGAGTTTGAGTCATTCCAAAAGTAAGGTGGGAGTTCTTGGAGGGAATGATGCCTGAGGGTCTATTGAAAATAGCCTCTCTACCCCAAGGTAGGGGTAATGTCTGCATACACACTATCCTCTCCAGACCCCACTAATGAGATTATATTGGGTTGTTGTTGTTGTTGTAATAGTAGTGGTGACAGCAACATTGCCTTGCATGTGTAGCATGTCAGCAACCAATTCGCCGCCAAAGTCAGATGTATGTTTAGTACTTATTTGACTCGTGCAAAGAGAAATTTCTCCAGTCTTGGTCTTTAGTCTTAGGATAACCTTCTATGACATTGGCCTCCACGACTTGAAAGGGTAGCCAAACCATCCTCCCTACCAACCTTGTTTATTGTAGGGATTTTTTTTTATAAATATTGGTGGAATTTATTGTTTATCTTTTTAGTAAGTATATATAAATTATACATAATTATAGATATATTATACATTCGTTCGACTATTTTTAATTTGAGCTATTGGATGCATGGCGTAATCAATTAACTTACTACAATTCAGACACATGGTCGTTGAAGAAATATGCATCCTCACCAAAATTTAAACATATAGTCATATAGAGATCCACTAATAGCTTGTTTGGATTGTTGTTACGTAACGTTTCATGATGTATCGTATTGTATTGTACTGTATTATATTGTATTGTTTGATGAATATAATGATCATTTGATAGATTGTATCCTTTCCCGTCGTTTCATGATATCATGCACCAACAATACGAATAATAAACTTGCAACATTACTAAGAAAAAATAGGATATGGAGTAAAATTATTATATAAAAAAGTAGGATAAAGGATAAAATATAATTATTTAATAATAAAGAAGAGCAAGATGAGAGAAAAAAGCAAGAAAACGATGCCACCACACCAAATCCGCCATTCCATAAAGTGGTACTTTTTGTCGTTACATAACAATGGATTTAACGATACGATACAATAAAGTTTATGTCACGACCCAAAATCCAAGTAGTTGTGATGACACCTAACCCAACTCGCTAGGTAAGCCAATTAACAAAAAAATACAATATAATAATAATGATAAGAGTCAAAAATGAAATAACTGAATTTTATACAACTCCCCAAGGACTGGTAGAACAAATCATGAGCTTCTAAGACTTAGAGTTTACAAAGGTGATATGAAATAAATACATCATCTGTTTGAAACGTACATAAACAGATTTATAAATCTAAAGCTACCAAGAACAAGAGACAGCTATAACCGGAACACATGTATATCTTCAATGCCAGCTCCGGCCACTCGCAGCAACATCAACTCCAAAATTTGCACGTAAGGTCCAGAAGTGTAGTATTGGTACAACCGACCCCATGTACTCAATAAGTAAGAAACCTAACCTTGGGTTGAAAGCAATGACGAGCTTGGACAACGGTCAGAGTTCAACACCAATAGCCAAGAACAACTCGTAACAATATAATAAAAGCAGTACAAGCAATAACTCAAAGATATGATCCTGATAAACTCATTCATAGTTACGAAAAATAGGCATGCTTTTCAAGTATAACAGTAAAACCCAAATCTTTCACTGAAATTACCAAAATATGAGTAAATCAGAAAACTGTGATTTTTTTCAAAAAAACTTTCAACAATAGATAAGATATTTCATTCTCAGATGTGAAGTTATGAAGTCATGAATGTCACAAAATCGTGTAGCATTGAGGAAATGCATCTCTATGCCTACATGTCAAGTATGCATGTCAAATGTAATGCATCACAGTGGTGAGCTCATGTACTCACACTCTGAGAGTACTCAATCTTACTGTCCCACACTCAATCACTTGGTACACTCCATCACAAGGTACACTTAATCACTCGTCACTCGACACTCGGTACCTGCGCTCACTACTGGTATGTCAGACTCCGGAGGGGCAGATCCTGCCCAAGCGCTAATATAATCCAACATGGCCTGCTGCGGCGTGCATCCCGATCCCATCATGAATCAATAAAGCCTACTGCGGCGTACAACCCGGTCCCATAAATATCATTCATAATTAGGCTCTCGGCCTCAACTTGGTCATCAATCTCTTCAGTCTCTCGGGCTCACAAATCTCATGTCAATCAGCCTAAACAATGATACACGATGTAACAACAAATGATAATAGAGACTGAGATATGATATGCAAATGAATGAATATGACTAAGTATGAAATTGCAATTTAAGCAAGTAGCTCAACAACATAAATGACCTCAGTGGGTCCCAATAGAATAATCATATAGCCTAAACATAGTTTCTAACCTGGATTATAATTCAATTACTCTAGCACGTAGATATTTTATAGATAGAAACAAGATTTGGTAACTACACAGTACCACAGAATCCACTGAGTCATAATTTTTACGGTGCACGCCCGTCACCTAGCATATACGTCACCTCAATACCAAGCACATAACACGTATGTTCAGGGATTCTTACTCTCAGCACCAACTTTAGAAGTGTTACTTACCTCGAACAAGCCGAATCCAATACCGAGCAAGCCAAACAATAATCCAAAAATGCCATCCCGCGTGTACCGACCTCCGAACGGCTCGAAACTAGCCAAAAGCAACTCAATAACATCAAATAATACTAAAGGAAATAAGCTCAATCGATAAAGGTGAAATCTTTAAACAAAATCCCAAAGTCAACAAAAAAGTTAAACTCGGGACCGCACTTTGGAATCCGGCGAAACTCATAAAATTTGATAACCCATTCAATTACGAGTCCAATCATACTAGTTTCACTCAAATCCGACTCTGAATCGATGTTCAAAACTCAAAAATTCACTTTATGAAATTTTAGGTAACCCCCCTCCCCCCCAAATTTTCACTTTGAAATCATCAATCAAATGCCAAAAACGAAGACGGATTTATGAAATATAACCAACACCGAGTATAGAACAGTTACCCCAATCCTTGTGGTGAAAATCACCTCCAAAATCGCCCAATTCCGAGCTCCCCAACTCAAATATGACCAAAAAAACAACCCCCCGATATTATATGCTTCTGCCCAGTTGTTCTGCCTCATTTCTTATGCCAAACAATCCTGTAACTCTCTTTTGATGCCTCCAATGGATTTCTTGTGAAATTTCAGTAAAGTTAGGCTTTTGAATCACTCCATTTGACCTTATAACGAAGTAGATATGTTGGTTTCAATATTTGAAAATGGTGTAGATTTTTAAATACGAATTCAATGGTAATTTCGTAATTAATCTGAAACAAATCTCGCAACTCAATTCTTAGTAAAATAATCATAAATTCATCATACAATGTCAAAACTTGATAATTCCAGTTGCTATGGTTCAAAAATTACGATATGGATATAATAGTTTAGTTGAAATGCGAATCAAAAGCCGTTTGCTCAATATAGTAACTTTTATGCTCAAATCGACGTTGAAACCGAAAACAATCACCATACTACCCAAACTTATCCAAAACTCATCGAAATCTAACCAAACTTTGTGGACATGTACAAAATCGTCATACAAACTTATTTGAATAATTAAAACCCGATTCCGAGTCCGTTTACCCAAAAGGCAAACCCCTGGTAAACTCTTTCAACTTAAAGCTTCTAAAACGAGAATCATTCTTCCAAATCAATCACGAACCGCTTGAAAACCGAAACCAACCATACACGCAAGTCATAATACATAATACGAAACTACTCAAAGTTTTAAACTACTGAATGGAACGCTAAAGCTTAAAACGACCAGTCGGATTGTTATAATTTAATTAACAATCAAAACAAACATTGAATTTAAAGAAACAATACGTTACGATACAATAGGTAACAACTATCCAAACAAGTAAGTATAACAATTATGTATTCGGATTTACGAACTCCAAGTTGTTACTCTTATGTCTTGATCATGCATCCGTTCTCTTTGGTACCACAATAAATATTACCAAGCCTGATTTTCTACCACATATAGAAAATGAACATGATGCTTCTAGAAAGTATTTTTCATTTAAATTCAATCTTAGAATTATTTTTAGACGATGTTAATAGCCAAACACAAGTACACGTGTACGCGACAATAATTTCTCCCATTTGTGAATATATTTCAAAATAACACATCCATGATCTTGAACCACCTTTGAAAAGAAAACCATAGACTTTATGCTACAAAGTTAGTAACAATTAAGATATAGAAATTGGATACTGGAAAACGAAAACGATATAACATGTCGGAAAAGAGGAACAAAAAGGCTGGATAAAAAATAAACAAAAAAGGGAAGAGAAATCTACAGAGAGTACCTATCCCCTAAAATGGTAGCCTGCGAATGTCTATGTTTTGTATATTAACTAGGGGCGGTAATTATATTTGGCTAACCGCCCAATGTATTAAAAGTCCAAACAAAAAGCTAATTAAAAAAATAGCTAGCGTTTACAAAGTCATTAAAAAATAGTCACTATTTTGCTGCAATACGAAAAGTTCCAGCATAATATACTGGAGATTTGAGCCACCTGTGTATGAACTTTCAGCATATTATGCTGGAACTCCAGCACACAGAAAGTTCCAACATAATATACTGGAGATTAGAGCAGACGTGTATGTACTTCTAGCATATTATATTGGAACTCTAACACATTATGAAATTCCAGCATGTTATGTTGGAAGTTCACAAGTAAAAAATTCGAACTCCGGCATATAATGATGTAATATTTTTTGGATTTTGAGCTGTGTTTTTGTTCAAATTTATCTTTACATTAAAAGTGACTAAATTTCGATTACTTTTGAAACTGTTGTTATTTTTCAATTACCACTTGTAAATCTGCCTATTTTGAAATTTCACCCGCTAACTACACAGTGAAACCCACACTTAGGTGTGGACTCAGCCCAAAGAATCAAGGGTTGGCCCATGTACAAAACTCATATTGGGCTTGCGAATTACTGGGCCGACAACTCAGTAGTTACTGCATCTCCTCTATATAAGCAAGTAGGAGTAAAAGAGGAAGGGAGAATCTTTACGCAAGTAGTCGATTGGATTAATTGTATACTTTTCTTCGGTATACATATATTATATATGATTATATATCAATCGACTATTTTTAATTTAAGTAATTGAGTGGATGACTATTTAGGTTAATTCTTTTAATATATGGAAAAAGGGCCAATACTGCCATAGACTACGATTTGGTATAAAAATGCCCATTGTCTACCTATTAGAATAAAAATACCCCCATCGTTATCTTAGTGACTTAACTTTGCCCTTATTACTAACAGACTTATTTGAAAAAAAAAAAATCAAATTAATATTCACGTGTTACCCTCCCATTGGTCTAACTTAAACCCAGTCCCAAATAGAATTAAACCCGCCCGATACCCGCTCGTATATTAACCCGCCCGGTTTTAAAACACCACTTCTCCATCTCTTTGTTTTTCCCTCGTTTCAACCGTTCTCATCAATCCCGATAGTTCTCATGGATGGACACAGATTTTATTCCAATAGAATTCTCATGGATAGACATAGATTCAGTAATCATCAATCCGGACAGCAAACAGAGAGAAAAAAAACTCAATAGCAACCGATTTCAATGGAGGTCGCCGGATTCTGACAGATCTACAAAGAAAAACCATCTCTCTTTTTGTTCTTCTTTCTTTTAGATATGTATGTTGTGTCATGTGTATATGTATATAATATTAAAAAGGAAAAATGGTCAAATATGCCTATTTACTTTCATATAGGGTCTATATTCAATCTCCGATATATTATCAGATCAAATTTATTCCTACCGTTATACTATCGGGCCAAATTTACCCTTACAATTAGCAAATATTTAAAAATACTCCTTGATCTGTTAAATAATTCAAAATCTCCTAAATTTTTTTTATTTAAATCACTTGTTGTTTTTCTTGCTCCATTATTTTCAAAATTACTATTGATGTGAATGCTAAAGTTACTAGACTATACAAGTTATTCATAATTATTTTTAATTACCAATGCACCCATTATTCTTCTTGTAGTAAATAAAATTAGTTTAGAATTTTATTTATTTTTCAGTCATATACAGTGTAGAATTTAGTGGGTCTATTTATTGTGTATTATATGCAGTTGATCATCATGTATGTGCATGTATATTCAAATATATTTTGTCATTGCCTGGTTAGTATAGAGTTCAATCGACTAGCTTAAGAGTGCACAATGTGTAGACATTTAATTAAAGCAAAGGTAAATTAGACAATGTAAAGTCTCTAAGAAACTTCAACTTCAATCACTAATACTTGCAAAGTCTCCATACATTTGGTGCAACGAATTCATTAAATTTGGGATGTTGTAAATACTTTTAGAATTTAGGAAAGCTACTTAATTTAGATTTTTTAATTTGCTATACTTTGTTTATTCAGTTGTATTATTTAATATTTTTTTCTCTAATTCAGAAAGCAGGTAAATGCCAATTATTTCAAAAATAGTGGACCAACAAGAACAACAAGTGACTTAAATAAAAGGAATTTGGGAGATTTTTTATTATTTAACAGATCAAGGGGTATTTTTAAATGTTTGCTGATTGTAGGGATAAATTTGGCCCGATAGTATAGCGGTAGGGGTAAATTTTGCCCGATAGTATAACAGAGGTTAAATATTGACAATATATGAAAGTAGAGGGGCATATTTGGCCCTTTTTCCTATTAAAAATTGAGGCTCGTCAGATATCTGGCGATATCACCGACCATAAAATCTGAAATAAAGTCAAACTATTCGGGTCAGATTTCTTAATTAGTCTTCTCTTAGATTACTTTTTCTTCTCTTAAATTTTTCTTCTTTTTCTAAAAGATGTTGCTGGGTTGGTGTTTGAGCTCATGACAATGATAGTGTTTACCCTCAAAATCGGATAACAATTAAATTTGTAAGTGGTTTTAAGGATATGCAGATTAATTTGATACAAAACGATAAATTGAGTTAGAATGAACAAGTAAAGATACAGTAAATTCCAACAACGCGAGGAGGATGATTCCAGCCTTAGTGAAGCATTCACCCTCGATCCGGGCTCATAGTGGACAACTTTTTTGAACGAGAGAAAAGCTTACAATAATAGTGAAAATAATAGTATATTGCTTTGGAATGTGTGTTACAATATGCCTAAATAATTATCAGATCCCCGTTTATATAGTAGGGGAATCCTACTCTAAGTACAACTCTATAAAAGGTAAAAATCTTCTGTTTAACTGGTTACCGGTTCTTCATCAGTCGCGGATATTACGACCTTCTGCTGTCCGTGCTTGATTGCCCGACAATGTTCTCCGATGTCTTTTAGGATTTAGATCGATCTCGAATCATGATCCCGATATTCTCGAAGGCAGACAATGTGCCCCCGGATTCTGACTCGATGAGACCTTTGCTTCGATTCCGATCCTTCGTAATCATATCTCGAGCTCGTTTTACCCTATTGGAGGCTGGAGTATATCATGAGCTTGATTTTTACCCGTATACAGATAGTCCCCTCGCTTCTCGGAGAGCAAGCTGACGAGAAACGGCATGAGCACCCCGATTCCTTGTTCAATATGTCGTGATATAAACTACAAAAAAAAACCCAAAACGTCTCTTCAGTCATGTCATAATGGCATTAAATGCACGCCAGCCGCCGATTGGCTATCCCTGGAGGCGAAACGCCACGGAGCCAATATAAATAACCCCTGTTTTGTTCATTTTTGACTTTACATCAAACCGTCTACCCTCATACCCTCAGGATTTCACTATTCTTTTTCACATTCTAGCATTTTTACCTCAGTTATTCGAGATTCCTTTAAAATATTTACTCATCATCTACTCAAGCCAACACATATGAGCTTCCAACTTTCAACCTTTCTCTATCTCCTTCAAGCTTTCCCCTATAACAATAGCAAAAACCTCAAAATATATTCCCCCAAAAGGTCGCTTCTACCTCCCAAACGACTGTCGGAACCAACGAAACCACTTCCGATGGGGTCGACCTAGAGAGATCCGCTGCTAATGTGGTTACCGATGAAGCGGCTCTTGAACCTCCCTTGAAAATGTTCATTCCCGGGGGTTATTCGATCGCTGACAACTTCAAGGTTGAGAAGCCTTCTTCGGTACAAGGTCAGCATGAGGATGCCTCGAGATTAATTTGCTCAATCACCGAAGAAGACCTCCCCACGGTCCGAAAAATATAACTAGGCTGACAAAGACATCGTGGTCCCCGACTACGAAGAGGCCATTACCACCCATGTCGAGGGATATCTGAGTGTTTACACTTATCCCTCTACATTGGGCCCGGTGGACTTGGTCATCTTAGACTTTTGCAAGAGGTATAACGTATTCCTCGGCCAAATTCTCCCTTCACTGTGGAGGATCGTGATCCTCCTCCGATTTTTTATGAATAAAATCGATTTGTGCACATTCACCATCGATCATCTATTCAGTTTATATAGTCCCCGAATCTTCCGGGGAGGGGGGGACTGATAAAGCTTGTACCGGAATCGAGGTTGGCAGGGTCGTTTTGTCCGGGTGAGGACCTCAGATTTGATCCTGGCCAAATTCAGACCATTCCCCAGAAGTGGAATGCATCATGTAAGTAAAACTTTCCCTTGAATGTTGATTTCGTGTTCATCTCTCTTTTTCTCATTGGTAGTCGTGGTGGTGCAGCTGTCGCTCGAGTTCCAAATGATGTCCCTCGACTCAAGGAGTGGGCCAAAGGTATTGTCTCACAGATGCCCTACTCCGAACGCTCGTGGCACAAATTCTCGAAGGGCCGTTTGGAGGCCCGTTCCCATGGTAAGATTCCTTTCCCGAGTAGGTTGTGATAGGCTTCTTCTCTTAACATTACGTTCTTATTATTTTTTCTTTACTTATCTTTTGCAGGTTTGCCTAAAACTGTTGAGCTTAGGCCCCCGGTTGGGGACGAGGACTTACATGCCGATTCTTCTGCTTCGGGACAGCCCGGAGCCATAGTAGGGGACAAGAAAAGGAAAAGGGGCCCGAGTTCCCCGAGCTCGGAGAAAAAGAAAACGAGAAGGGGGTTGGTTCGTAAGCTAAAAGAAACCTCCAGCTCCCGAGTGCTTGACTCAGAATCATTCATTCGGCTCAGAGACGAGCCTGAGGAGGATACAGTCTTTGAGGCCCACGAGCCGTCTGTCCCCGAGGAACGGGTGAAAGCCGAGGGGGAAACTATGAAAGCTAATCCCCCTTAGGTTCGCGAGGGTGATGCCGAAGTGAGAGCCGAGAACTCTCGACCGGCTCTGCCCCGCCCGGCGTTATAGATTTCGGGATCGCCTTCGTTCACAGAATTAATGTTCGTTGAAGCTCGAACGACGAAGGAGCGATCCTACGAGGGGATCCATAGAGCGGACGATCCCCTCCGAGGCATTTTTGACAGTGTAGACGCATCCACCGTGGAGGATTTTACCAGATTGGTTGACTTAGAGGTACCAAGGAAAAGTCCATCCTCGGAGATCGGCGGGTCGAGCTTGAGTCCGAGATTGATCAATTCGAGCCGAGTTGGATGCGGCTTAGAAAGAACATGCCGACCTGGTGGAACAGGTAAAAATCTTTGAAGTTATTGACGATGAGCTAGGCACGACGTCTAACGGTCAGAATCCGTAGGTCCAACAGAAGGTTGATCGGGTCGACCAGCTCTAGGCTGAGATGGAAGAAGTCAAGGCCATGACTGAAGAGTGGAAGGGCAAGATGGACCGATTGACTTCGGAAAAGGAGACTGCCCGGGAGCAGCTGGCCTCGGCGGAGGCCCAACTTTGATCGATGAAGGAGAAAGATACAACCCGATCCCAAAATATCGAAGTCCTCCAGTCTCATCTGGGCTCGGCTGTTGCCACACGGGATACCCTTGCCAAGGATCTTGAAGTAGCCAAGTCAGCGGCAGAATTAACCAGGGCCAACGCTGAAGAGATGGTGGCCCAGTACAAAGCTGATGCTGAGGCAGCTCAGGAACGCATGAAGGCCATCGTCAAATATGTGAGGTGGCAGTCCCGAAGGGAGGTTCTCGAGGAAGTTCATGCCCGGGGGTTCGATTTATCGGCCGATATTGAAAATGTTAAGAGTCTCGAGGCCGAGGCCAAGAAGTTGGCGTTCCCCAAGGAAGAGGAAGATTTTGAGGGCTCAGGTGGATTCGAGGACGGGGAGGACCCCGATGGTTACAGTGATGAGGCGGGCTCCAGCGAAGATCGAGCTTCTTAGGTGCCTTGTAGATTTTGCTTTGCTTTTGTAATTTTATATTTTGTTGGGGCCGTTTGGCCTTTGTAAAAATTTATGTATATATACAAGGCTTTTTTCCTTCGACAAAGCTTATTTCTTTTTGCTTTTTTCTTTACGATCACAATGATTTTGAATGCCTTAGCACGCAATAATTAGGTCTTTTCGGAGGTTCGAATAATGCTCGTTCTTGATATTATTTTTCTTAAGACTCGAGGGGCTTGGTATGACCAGAAGCTTTCCTCGAAGTGTTTACTTAGAATGTTTTAGATTATAATTTTGCCGACGGTAGCCTTTGAACCGGTTTAGAAATTTTGAAGGCATTATGTTTTGGTTACGGATCTAGGACGTCTCCGAGCTGTTCTAGGACGACCATTGCCTTTTAAGTTTGGGTGTCACCCAATGGGCTTATTACCCCGAACCATCCGGGCTTGCCCATGATGGCAGTCCTCGAGCGGGGGTGATCTCTTAGATTCAGATAGAGGTGGCCCTTGGGCCCGATGTTATTAAGGAAAAATATTCAGTAATTTTTAAGAGACAAAGTATGTATCTGCAAGGTAGAAACATTCTCTTATTTCTGTGTAACATACAAGATTGCAAATGTGTACAAGCTTCATGTTATGGCTTAAGTGGTCTATGTGGGAACGATTCATTTGACCGTTTGACCCTTACAACAAATTCTATCCACCAGGTCCAGACTTTATTTGAGCATGAAGTTTCCTTCTTTGCTAAAATCGTTACCCGATGGTGATGGCCCCCAGTATTCGAGGCCGATCTTAGAGAGGGCTCGGATACTGTTGATGTGAACCTTGATTCCAGTTATAGCCATCTTCAATTCTAAGTTAGCATGATCCACTGTTGCCTCGTTAGAAACCTTGCCGGAAAACCCATTTGGGACAAAACCGGTTCAAAGGAAAAAGAGTGCAACGCGTGCTTTCAGGCCTAATAGTTGCATAATTCCTTGGTCGTTACCTGCAAGTGTTAGTCCAATCCATAATATATTTAAAGAAAAGTAATGAATGGGGTCGTACCTTAGCAGTAGTATCATTTTAAGTGGGTTATGTTCCAGTTGTTCGATAGCCGCTCATCGTTCACCGTTTCGAGTTTGTATGATCCTTTGCCGGTGATCTCAATACTTCGATATGGACATTCCCAATTCGGTCCCAACTTCCCTTCATTCGTGTTATGGGTGCTCAATGTCACCTTTCTAACATCAAGTCCCCAACATTGAAGTGTCGAAGGTTGGCTCTCCAATTATAATATCTTTCGATCTATTGTTTTTGGGCGGCCAATCGGATGAGGGCGGCCTCGTGCCTTTCGTCTAATAGTTCCAGGTTCGTACTCATGGGCTCGTTGTTTGACTCTTTGGAGGCATATCGGAACCTGGGACTCAGTTTTCCTACTTCGACTGGTGTAAGAGCTTCGACACCGTAGAGCTACGAGAATGGGCTAGCCCCGGTACTGGATTTTAAGGTCGTACGATATGCCCATAAGACTTCGGACAAGATTTCCTTCCATTTCCCTTTGGCGTTGGTCAACCTCTTTTTGAGGTTTTGGAGTATGGTTTTGTTCGTGGACTCTGCTTGCCCGTTTCCACTAGGGTGATAGAGCATTGATATGATCTTTTTGATTTTATGGTCCTCGAGAAACTTGTTCACTTTGCTGCTCAGCTGTTTCCCATTGTCTCACACGATCTCGGCCGGCATTCCGAATCGTCATATTATGTGGTCCCATATGAAATCAATAACCTTCTTCTCCCTAACTTTCTCAACTGCATGGGCTTCCAACCATTTATAAAAATAATCAGTCATAAATAAGATAAATTGAGCCTTACCGGGCTCCCAAGGCAGGGAACCAACAATATCCATTCCCCATTTCATGAACGTCCAGGGTGATAAGACCGAATGCAGCGGTTCCTCGGGCTGATGGATCATCAGAGCATGCCTCTAACATTCATCGCATTTTTGCACGAACTCCTTTGCATCTTTTTCCAAGTTGATCCTGTAGTAACCGTCTCTGATTATCTTCCGAACCAATGACTCGGTGCCCGAATGGTTCCCGCAGGTGCCCTCGTGGACTTACCTCAAAGCATACTAGGTGTTTCCCGGTCCCAGACATATGGCTAGTGGCCATCAAATGCTCTTCTGAATAGGGTACCGTCTTCAGACAAGCTGAACCAGGCCGCCTTCGTATGCAGAGCTCTCGATTCTTTAGGATCCGAGGGAAGTTTTCTGGTCTTCAGGTAATCTATGTATTTGTTTCTCTAGTACCAGGTTAATCTTGTTGATTTTATCTCGGCATGGCCTTCCTCTACTCCCGATTTCATGAGTTGTACGACCATTCCCGAATTGAATTCATCGTCGTCGACCGACGATCCCAAGTTAGCAAGAGGATCGGCCTCACTGTTTTGATCCCGAGGTACATGTTGTAAAGTCCATTCCCTGAACCGATATAACATTACTTATAGCTTATCCAGGTATCTTCGCATTCGTTCCTCTTTGACTTTGAACATTCCATTGACTTGGTTCACCATGAGGAGGGAGTCGCACTTAGCTTCGACCACCTCGGCCCCCAGGCTTTTAGCCAGTTCATGACCTACAATCATGGCCTCATACTCGGCCTCATTGTTAGTCA
The DNA here is from genome assembly GCF_000390325.3 of Nicotiana tomentosiformis. Classification (NCBI taxonomy): domain Eukaryota; kingdom Viridiplantae; phylum Streptophyta; class Magnoliopsida; order Solanales; family Solanaceae; genus Nicotiana; species Nicotiana tomentosiformis. The sequence continues at coordinate 179,262,177 of NC_090813.1, forward strand.
ATTTTATAGTTCTAATAGATTGCCTAACTACATTACCTGTTGGTGGCTTCAATACGATGCCAAGTACTGACCCTTTTGCATTCGAGGCACTATCCGTAAAGTGGGTCCAGATTCCGAGAGAGGTCCTCGAGTTCAACAACAACTCCTTCTCGACCTCAGGAATTAGAGCCGGTGTGAAGTAGGTCACAAAGTCCGCCAAAATTTGAGATTTGATTGCGGTTCGGGGTCGATATTCGATATCGTACCTGCTGATCTCCACTGCCCATTTGGCCAATCGCCCCGAGAGCTCGGGCTTATGCATCATATTTCTTAATGGGTAAGTAGTCACAACACATACGGATGGCATTGAAAATATAGTTTTAGGTTCCTAGAGGCGCTTAGCAAAGCGAGCGCTAATTTTTCTACGTGAGGATACCTAGTTTCGGTTTCGCCTAGGGTTCTGCTAACATAATAGATAGGAAATTGCGTACCTCTTCTTGGACCAGGACTCCACTTACCGCTACCTCGGATACCGCCAAGTACAGGTACAACTGTTCGTCTACCTTCGGAGTATGAAGCAAATGTGGGCTCGAGAGGTACTGCTTGAGTTCCTCCAAGGCTTGTTGGCACTCTGGGGTCCATGAGAAGTTATTCTTCTTCTTCTTCAACAGTGAGAAGAACCGATGGCTCTTATAGGAGGACCTCGAGATGAATCGACCCAAAGCGGCTATGCGCCCGGTTAACCTTTGAACGACTTTGTTATTATCCATAATGTGATGTTCTCAATGGCCCTGATTTTATTGGGATTAATTTTGATTCCCCGCTTGGACACCATGAATCTGAGGAATTTCCCAGACCCGACTCTGAATGCGCATTTTTCTGGGTTCAAATTCATATTGTATTTCTTCAATATATTGAAGGTTTCCTGCAAATATTTCAAATGGTTCTCTGCTCGCAGGGACTTAACCAACATATCGTCAATGTAAATCTCCATTGATTTTCCTATTTTGTCTTCGAACATTTGATTTACTAGGCGTTGGTAAGTAGCACCGATATTTTTTAGTTCGAATGGCATTACATTATAGCAGTAGGTACCGTATTTAGTGATGAAGGACATTTTTTCCTGGTCGTCCAGGTCCATCCGATTTTGGTTGTACCCGGAGTAGGCGTCGAGAAAATTGAGGATCTCGTGGCCAGCCGTGGCATCGATCATGCGATCGATGTTTGACAGAGGGAAAGAGTTCTTGGGACATGCCTTGTTTAAGTCTTTATAGATAACACCGTTTTTTAGCTCCCCGGCAACGGCTCCCAAAATTGATCTCGTCCAATTTCACTCCTCTCTTTGAGGTTATGAAAACGGTCTATGCAATAGTAATACCCAACAAAAATCGGGGTCTAATTCCGTAGGGAGCTATATGAATGGGTGTTAGTAGTATATATCTTAGCACGTGAGTTTGTATATCTAAATTTGCACTTCCGCAATATTTGGTTTTGTTTAAAAATCTAAATTAAACTACGATTGTGATTCAAGGAATGAAACTAGAAAATTATTTTTGTTGTTTTCCAAATAATATAAAAGGCCTAGATCTATGACCTTCAACTAGGTGTTTGCCTAATGAGTTGTAAACTTTAAAGCTTGTTTTATTGGTCGGGGTGTATTATAGCTATCAACACTCAAGTATCCACTCAATACCTCTCGGTCAGAGAGTGATTTTACCCAATTTGGCTTTCTCCAGTCCAAATGGGTATTGAACAAAATAGTTGATAATAAGCTCAAGTCAGGTTTTACTATCTCTAGGTTCAACCCTTTAATTGGGCTTATCAATCTCTCGATTGACACAACTTCTTGCTAGCCAAGTTTTCCTAGACTAAGTCTCTCTTTCTCAAGTAGAGACTAAGTCAAATAGGCATGAATTAATATTTGCAATCATTAATTTTTCAAATAAAAACAAGAACAAGGCTAGATAATAAACACTCAAACATAGAAAAGCAATAAATCACGGATTAATTTGATTCAAAATGGTAAATTGAGTTATAATGGATAAGTAAAGATACAATAAATTCAAACCATGTGAGGAGGATGATTCCAGCCTTAGTGAAGCATTCACCCTCGATCCGGGCTCACAGTGGACAACTTTTTTGAATGAGAGAAAAACTTACAATAACAGTAAAAATAGTAGTATATTGCTTTGGAATACATGTTAAATGTGCCTAATGAATTGTCAAACCCCTGTTTATATAGTAGGAAAATTCTACTCTAAGTAAAACTCTATGAAAGGTAAAAATCTTCTGTTTAACTGATTGTCTGTTCTTCATCGATATGTGCCGAGATCCACGCCGTGATATCCGGTCGGACGCGGATATTACGGCCTTCTGCTGGTTATGCTTTATTGCCCGACAATGTTCTCTGAAGTCTTTCTGGATTTAGATCGATCTTGAATCATGACCCCGATATTCTCGAAGGCAGACAACGTGCCCCCGGATACTGACTCGATGAGACCTTTGCTTCGATTCCGATCCTTCGCAATAATATCTCGAGCTCGTTTTACCCTATTGGAAGACGGAGTGTATCATGAGCTCGATTTTTACCCGTATACATATAGATACAACCAGAGAAGAAAGGAGTAAGCTACTAGGAAGAAAAGAGAGATGGAGAAGTAGTGTCGGGGCGGGTCAATATTGGGACATTTAATTCTATTTGGAGTGAGGTTTAAGTTAGGCCAATAGAACGGTGACAAGTCAATATTAATTAATTTTTTTTCTTTCAAATAGGCCCGTCAGTAGAACGAGCAAAGTTGAGCTACTAAGATAACAATGATGGTATTTTTATTCAAATAGGTGGACGGAGGGTATTTTTTATACCAAATCGAATAATCTAGGGGTAGTTTTGGCCCTTTTCCGCTTAATATATAAGCAACATAACAATTTTTGCAGAACTGTGAAATTGCTTTTATCATGATTTAATTTTATGCACTAACAGAGTAAAACTAGTTACTCAACTAGATCACTTATATGATAATTATAAATAAATTTTTATAATAAACATTAGCCTAGTAAAATGATAATTAACATGCAATCTCATGTTAAATTGCGCCGAGTGTAAAAGATCTTTATACCACCATTAGTATATATTCCTTAAATCCTTTTTATCTCACTTTTATTTTGATTGGGCATTTGACAAAATAATAATGAACATCATTAAGGAAATATCCATAGCTAAATGTACAGTCATACCTCTCTATAACAACATCCTTATATAAGAACACTTCACTATAAAAGTCAAATTTTTTCGGAATCAATTTTTATTTTATGTTATAATATATGTTCTCTATAACAGCATTTCGCTATAATATCAAAAATATTCGGAACAAATGATACTGTTATTGAGAGGTTTGACTGTATTTCCTCAATGATTTTTTCATCAAATTCTTTCACTTCTTTCTCGTGCAATAGCGGTATTTATCGCTATTTGATTATTTCACGAATATAAGAACTACAATTTTGCTCTAGGTTTAGACTTATAGCATATTTAGTCAAGCTTTTAAAATCAGCTTATGTTGAAAAGTATTTTTTCAATAAACTACTTTTTGGTACGAAAAAGATTGGCTAATTAATTTAAAAAATTATTTTTAAGCAACAATTAGTATTTGGCCAAACTTTTAAGAAGTGATTCTAAGCGTATTTTTCTAAAAAAATGCTTTTTTAAAAAAATACTTTTTAAAAAAGTAAGAAACTATTTTTTTCTGATTTTCAAAAGTTACTTCTACTCGAAAATACTTTTTCTCTTCTAAAAGTGTGGTCAAACACTTTAACTTTGGGAAAAATTTTTTTTGACCAAAAAAATACTTTTGGGCCAAAAATAATGCTTGGCCAAATATGAGAGACTACAAAACAAAATATTTATTCCACAGAAGAAATGCTTAATTTTTTAGTTTGAATTGCTTTTTCCTCCTTAAAAATAAGATTAGGAGGTGACTACGTTTTTTCCAAAGCTTGAACAACCTTCATTTCATTCTGAAAACACTAAGTGCAAAATTATTTGATTGGTATGTGTGTATATATATATGTAAAAATAAATAAAAGTTAGCACAAAATAATTAGTGGGTACAATAATAATCCTCTGTATTCACTGATTTAAATCTTAGATATACTGATGTGAATGTTGTATTAGGTAAAAACTACAGTTTGTAGGTGTATACTTCACAAGTGGGCACGTGGCAGTGGAGATAGACTGGAGACGAGTCAGCAGATAATTGGTACCAGATACAGACTTGTGACAGGTATTGTGTAAGTTCCGATTACATTAAGTCTGGGGAGGAATATTTGAAAGTAAGGTACCTGTTGAAGTAGGAAGCCTTAAAGAAGCAGTCATTACTTAAAATCATAGCATTTATTCCCAAATGTTATGCAACCATCAAGATGGAATTTTTATTCATCTTTAAGATGGTGTGATTTGAGGATCTTGTCTCCTCAAATTTAGATATAAATAGCAACATTTGTACTCATCGATGGGACACAAAATATTTGTATCACAAAGACTAACATTCTTCTCTCATTCTTAAAAGAGCTTTATACTATTGTTATTAAGATTTTCGAATTGTTCTTAGTTCTAGTGGGATCAATCTAAAATCCAGACTTGTTCTTTCTTTAATTATTTTTATTTTATTTCCTTTGTATTGTATTATTTTATTAATCAGATAAGTTTAATCCACGTGCTTATAAACCACGTCATAAATTCAACTGTACCTATTTATAGGTAAACAATTTGTCGCTTACTGTGAGGCTTAGACAATGGTGGTATTAACTTGATCTGCTCATCTTTTACTAACGTACTTTGAAGTCCTTTTGTTGCAAGCATAAAACAGTTAATGATGTCAACAACTTGCTCAATGTTAGAAGAAACAATAATAATGAACATGTGGACAATTTTGATGATGGAAATCTATAAGACGATTCAACCAGTGAAACCCATATCGATGGCAATGAATCAACTCCAAATCGGGTAGAAAGAAATACTCAGCGTGCGATGAGTCCTACCCCTGATGATTTGGATCATGAGCCCGTTTCTGATACTGTAAAAGTTTTGAAAGCATAGCAAAGGGAGATCATGAATCATCTCTTAAGACAAGACTGGATAATGACTGAGAAGCATAGCAAAGGGAGATCATGAATCATCTCTTAAGACAAGACTGGATAATGACTGAGCTCTACCAAGCACTATCAGTGGCTTTAATTAATTCCAATGGTGGAGTTCGAGCTTCTCCTGGCGTGCCTATAAATCAAACAACTCCAAGAACTGGTAACGTCACTTCAAGTGAGGAGTTCAGATCGAACAACAACCAAGCAGGCGGTGCAGGTAGTGGATCTAAAAATAAAAACAACACGAACGATCCTTTCAAGAGTGAGCTCATGAGATGCATGAGAAAAATAAATGCTCGACATGATTAGAATGCCCGGATGGATCAAATCCTCGACATGCTCGACATGAAAAATAAATGCTCGACATGATTTGATTCATGTTCGGATGGATCAAATCCTGGAGCACCTTTGATCTTAAAAGGCCCGGACTCAAAGAAGTATATACAGTTGTCGTTAAAGCCTAGTGCGATTCCAGAGTTAATCCCAAAAAGATTCAAAATGCCGAATATTCTAAATTATGATGGAACATTGGATCCACAGAAAAACATTACAACTTACACTACAACTATGAAGGAAAATGATTTGCGCCACATAAGATCAAATCAGCTTTACAACAACAACAAAATACATAGTATTATCTCACATCGTGGGGTCTGGAGAGAGTAGTGTGTAGACCTTACCCCTATATTTTGAAGGTAAAGAGGCTGTTTTCAATAAACCCTCGGCTCAGAAAAACATAAGCATCACATTACTTAAAATATAGACAATGAGGGACAACACTAAATAGTCATGTAAAAGCAGCATAAAAACAACACTTTAATAAGATGATCAAAATGAAAGAAAATAACGGGTAGTCATAGAAACTTACTACCAACAAAATTCTAGAGTGCGTACTAATACTACTGGTATGAACAATCTACCACCTACCCTACTACCCTAATCCTCGACCTCCACACCTTCCTATCAAGGGTCATGTCCTCGGTCAGCTGAAGTTGCGCCATGTCTTGCCTAATTACCTCTCCCCATTTCTTCTTCGGCCTACCTCTACCTCTCCGTAGGCCCTCCAACGTCAACCTCTTATACCTTCTCACTGGGGCATCTGTACTCCTCCTACTCGCATGTCCAAACTACCTAAGCCTCGCTTCCCGCATATTGTCCTCAATAAGGGACACACCCACCTTGTCGTGAATAACCTCATTCCTAATCCTTTCTAACCTAGTGTTTTCGCACATCCATCTCAACATTCTCATCTCTGCTACCTTCATCTTCTGGACATGGGCGATCTTGACAGACCAACACTCAGCCCCATACAACATAGTCAGTCTGACCACCACTCTGTAGAACTTACCTTCAAGATTTGGTGGCACCTTTTGGTCACACAAAATACCATAAGCGAGTCTCTATTTCATCCATCCTACCCCAATACGATTAGTGATATCTTCATCAATATCCCCGTCTCCATAAATAATAGACCCAAGGTACTTAAAACTTCCTCTCCTAGGGATGACTTGTGAGTCCAACTTCACCTCCCCTTTCCCTCCCTAAGTCTCACCGCTGAATTTATACTCCAAGTATTCTGTCTTGGTCCTACTCAACTTGGAACCTTTAGATTCCAGGGTCTGCCTCCACACCTCTAACCTCGTGTTCATACCGCTTCGCATCTCATCAATCAATACATTATCATCTGCAAATAACATGCACTATGACACATCCCCTTGGATTTGGCGCGTCAGAATATCCTTCGTCAGGGCAAACAAAAAAGGATTGAGTGCTGACCCTCGGTGCAACCCTATCATGACCGAAAAATGGTCCAATTACCCTCCCACCGTCCTCACTCAGGTCTTTGCTCCATCACACATCTCCTTAATCACCCTAATATAGGCAACATGTACACCTCTAGTCTCTAAACATCTCCACAAAACCTCCATCGTGACTTTATCGTACGCGTTTTCTAAGTCGATGAGCACCATATGCAAGTCCCTCTTCCTCTCCCTATACTACTCCATCAAACTCCTAACAAGGTGAATGGACTCTATAGTCGAGCGCCCCGGCATAAACCCGAATTGATTCTTGGAAATAGACACACTCCTCCTCACCCTTAGCTCCACCACCTTCTCCCACACTTTCATAGTATGGCTAAGCAGCTTGATACCCAGATAGTTATTACAATTTTGAATATCACCCTTATTCTTGTATAAAGGAACTATCGTGCTCTATCTCCACTCCTCGGGAATCTTCTTCGTTCTAAAAATGACATTAAATAACTTAGTGAGCCACTCTAAGCCCGCCTTGCCCTCACTCTTCCAAATCTCCACTAGGATTTCATCCGGCTCGGTCGCTTTGCCCCTGCTCATCTTATGCATAGCCCCCTCTACCTCCTCAACACTAATCCGCCTGCAATACCAAAAGTCGCAATGACTCCCGCAATACAATGTTTCCGTCCCCCCCTCCCGTTCAAGAGACTATGGAATTAGGTCTGCCATCTCCGACGGATAAGCCCCTTATCTAATAAAAGACCTTCTTTGTCCTTGATGCACTTCACTGGTCCAAGTCACTGGCCTTCCTTTCTCTCACCTTTCCTAACCTAAACAACCTTTTATCCCTACCTCGGCCCTCGAGTTCTTCATTCAAATGACCAAAAGTGCAGTTTTGGCTGCCGTAGCTACTAATTTTGCCTCCTCCTTAGCTAACTTATATTGCGCCTTATTTACCCTTCTCTCCTCCTCGTCTACATTTTCCACTAGCTTCAGATATGCCGCTTTCTTGGTATCCACTTTTTCTTTCACCTCTCCATTCCACCACCTGTCTCCTCTGTGTCCACCAGAGTAACACTTCGAGATCCCTAATACCTCTCTAGTGGCTTTCCTAATGCACTACACAGTCGTTGTCCACATAGAGCTTGTATCCCCTCTACTCCTCCAAGCCCCCTAGTTATTAACTTAACCTCCAATCCCTGCGCTTTGGCTTCTATCAAGGCTCCCCACTTGATCCTAGGTTGGCTATACACCACCATTTTCCTCCTCTTCCTCGTGATCTCAAGGTCCATGAGCACGCACCTATGAAGGGTCATGAGGTTCTCACTCGGGATGACCTTACAATCTGTGCAAAGTCCTATATCAGACTTCCTATAGAGAAGATAATCAATTTGAGTCACGGACACCGAACTCCAGAAAGTGACCAAGTGCTCTACCTTCTTCGGAAAACTCGAGTTTGCTATCACCAAATCAAACGCTCTAGTACAGTCCAACAGAGAAGTTCCTCCTCCGTTCCTATCTCCAAAACCGAAGCCACCATGCACATCATCATACCCCCAAACGTCGCTCCAATGTGGCTGTTGAAATCTCCTCATATGAAAAGCTTCTCAGTATATGGAATACCATGCGCCATCTCATCTAAATCCTCCCAAAAATGCCTTATGTCTTCCTCGTTCAAGCTTTTTGGGGTGCATACGCACCGAAATAAATCATCCAACAACTATCTTAATAGTCATCAACCTGTCATTTACCCTCCTAACCTTCACCACTAAATTGCAGAGGTCCTCATCAACCAAGATACATACCCCGTTCGTGCCCCCGCCCTCCCAGAATAGCATAGTTTGAACTTGCCCACATCCCGCACCTTATCTCCTACCCATCTAGTCTTCTGTATACAAGTTATATTTATATTTTTTTTCGAGAATCCTCGCTAACTCTATAGACTTTCCAGTCAAAGTTCTTATGTTCCATGACCCCACTCTCAGCCTGGAGGCTCCCTTAGCCCTCTTTCCCCTATTACCCCTCCCCCGTCAGGACACCCCCGAGTACAAGACCTTACCCTACTATCGTTCACCAAAATCACTATAATCTAGGAGACACTACGCAAACACTATCCCGAAACTAAGAGAAAAAATTAAAAGGAATAACCGAAATATAATCTCCAACTAATATTGATAAAAACAACTAGAGGTCACAGATAAAATGGGCAAAACTACTATAATATAGCTTGGGAAGAAAAAATTAAATAAAATACAAGTAGTTGAGACAAAGTGGCTACAATTAGATCACAAAAATACGCTAGAGACAGATTGTAAATAAGCTACCTAAGGAAACAAATATGGCAGGAAAGCCCTAACTAATATCTAAATAAGGGGTCTAATAAAAATGACAGTAAAACAAGTGTCGTTCTACAATTAAAGCAAGACAAAAGACAACTTGTAAATAATATTCTTAAGGAAACAAATATGGCAGGCAAGTCCTAACTAATAGCTAAATAAGGTCTACTAAAAATGGCAGTAAAACAAGTGACGTTATTCAGTTAAAGCAAGACAAGTAAGACAAAATATCGAGATAGTAAAGGCAAGAAAAATAATAATTCAAGAAAGATAGAACCTGGACTGTAATCGAGATGTAGGGCTTTGCTGCAACAGGCTTGCCAAAAAACTGGTTGTATAAGCTTGGACAATGGAGATGTGGGATTTGCTACAATGGACTCACCAGAAACCCTAGGAGCTTTAACTTGGTACCCTAGGGGCTGTATAAGATCGAATCAGTTTTGTTAAAGAAAATTGGCTAAACCCTAACAAAAGGGGCTTTAACTTGGTACTCACTTTTACCTAAGCACTCAATTAATTCTTTTGAAATGCTTACAGATTCTTTCATCAAAGCTCACACTGGAGCAAGGAAAGTTCAAGCTAGGAAAGCAAATATTTTCAAAATTTCTCAATAGGTATCAAAAGGAGAGGATGTTGTTGCTGGCAGTACCGGATAAATAGGAAGCGGGAGCATCTACCAAAGGTCTCAAGTCCTTAAGCTCTGATGTCTCAAGAAAGTTGAAGGAGAGTTTGTTTGAATTCCAAGCAACCACATAGGCTAATGTCCATAACCGATATGAATCTAAAATTTGGATTGATATGATCAGTTGGGTTCTCTGGTGTCTATAAAAGGTAAAAATCATGATCAGAATCTAGAAAGGTTCAAGAGTGACTTCGATGCGGATTGGAGGCCATCCAGGAGTCGTTACCAACCATATGTGTCAAAACAATGGCCAGATACACTGATAGGACATTGGCATAGAGTTAGAGGTTTTCAGTCATTGAAAAGACCCGGACCGGACATGAGGGATGATCATGGGCAAAGTAGTTGAACTTTGCAATATAAAGTGCCACCGGGGTCCGGGGATTCTAGTTGTCCCCGGTTATTAGTTTACAATTTCAATATCAGCTTAGTAAAGTTGGATTCTGCTATGAGGAATATAAAGGAAGCAAGATTTTCAAAACCAATTCAATCGGATACCAATCAGAGAGACCCTAATTTATGATGTCAATTCTATGGAACACATGGTCATAGGACTGGGGACTGCCGTCATCTTAGTGAAAAGTATCAATCTTACTAAAACATAGTCATCTTAGAGAGTTTTTAAGTGATCAAGCAAAGAATAATTACATCAAATGTCGTGATACAATAGAACCAACAAAACCAACAAGGTCTCCCTATCTTACCACAAACATAATTTTTGGAGGGGTTGAAGTGAACGAGGTGAAATTTTCGGCTGCACGCATGGTAAGAGGATACGGGAAGCACCGGAATATGATGAAATCACCTTCACAAAGGAAGATGCTGATGGACTTATTTTATCACAGAATGATGCACTGATAATATCTTTAAATATTTTAGATTTCAAAATTAAGCGTGTGTTAGTTGATCTAGGTAGTTCAGCTATTATTATTTAATTGAGAGTCCGAGAACAAACAAAGATGATCGGTAACATAGTTTAGATGATAAAGCTTTTGGTTGGGTTCAACTTAACAAGTGTGACGATCCGAGGAGAGATTGTATTGCCTACGTACGCCGAATGGATTACGAAATCAATACTATTTGAAGTTGTGGATGGTGATATGAGATATAACGTGATTCTCGGTAGACCATGGATCCACGATATGAAGGCTGGGCCATCAACTTTTCATCAGTTGCTAAAGTTCCCAGCACCAGATAGAATTAAGCAAATTAGTGGTGATCAACCCATTACAAGGGAAATGAATGTAGTTACTTTACCTAGGAGTAAGGTAGATAGAGTGAAGAAATAGCAATTACAGAAATTGGTATCAACTTTTGATCACTAAAATAGTAATGAGGAGAGACACCAGATATTTATCAGCTACCTAGATCTTTCTAGGTACAGAAAGAAACGTATATAATAAAATCAATCGTAGAAGAACGAACAAGTCATTTTGCTCATTGGGTTCTCGGAAAGGAAGGTTTACTTGGGAATTGGGTTAAGCCTCGAACTCAGACATAAAATTATTGAATTTCTTAAGGCTAATGTTGATTGTTTTGTGTGGTCATATTTAGATATGACAGGTATCCCACTTGAAGTTGCAGTTCACAAGCTTAGCTTGGACCCCAATTTTACTCCGATAAAATAGAAAAAATAGCTGATAGCCGAGATCAGAAATAGGTTTGTTAAGAAGGAGGTAACCAGATTGCTTAATATAGGTTCAATACGTAAAGCTGAGTATCCTGATTGGTTAGCTAATATAGTAGTAGTCCAAAAAAAGAATAATAAGTTTAGAATGTATAATGATTCTAAGGATTTGAATAAGGCTTGCCCTAAATATTCTTTTCCATTGCCGAACATCGATCAAATGATTGATGTCACTTCTGGGCATATGTTTATGAGTTTCCTTGATATATATTTCGGGTATAATAAAATTAGGATGCACCCGGAGGGTCAAGAGAAAATATTATTTATTACAAAATTTTGGTACTTACTATTATAATGTGATATCTGTTGGGCTCAAAAATGCAGGAGCCACCTATCAGAGGCTCCATAATAAGATATTTGAGCGTCAAAGTTGATCAAATGATGGAAGTTTGTATTGATGACATGTTGGTTAAGTCTCTTAGTGCAGGGGACCATTTGACTCATCTTCAAGAAACATTTTACATCTCAAGGAAGTTCAAGATGAAACTTAACCCAAAGAAGTGTGCTTTTGGAGTTTGATCATAAAATTTCTCGTCTTCTTGGTTTCGCAAAGAGGAATTGAACTAAATTCTGACAAGATCAAAGTCATAGATGATATTCTCAATCAACTGAAAATGTAATGGAGGTGCAATGTTTGACCGGAAGGTTGGCAGCCCTTCGTAGATTTATATCAAGATCTTCGGATAAGTGCCATCGGCTATTTTTATTACTAAAAAGAAGAACGAATTCTCGTGGACACCGGAATGCCAGCAAGCAATGAAAGATTTGAAAAAAAAATACTTGTACAATCCTCTTTTATTGTCTTGTTAATGGACAACTGTACCAGAGATCTTTTCAGGGTCTGTTGGCTCGATGCTTGGGACCAACGAAAGATGATTATGTGACAAGGGAAGTTCATGAAGGAATTTATGTTACTATTGGTCCTGAATGGAGCAAGAAGCAAAGATATTTGTGCATAAATATGATAAATTCTAATGTTATGCTCAGTTCGTACACCATCCGGCTGAACAATTACATTCAGTTATGTTGGCATGGTCATTTATGAAATAGGGGATTGATATAGTTGGTCATTTGCCTCTGGGACCCGGAGAGGTAAAATTTCTTTTAGCTTTGACTGATTATTATACTAAATATGTTGAAGCATGTGCTTTCAAGAAGGTTGGAGAACGAGAGGTGATAGATTTTATTTGAGATTACATTATTTGTCGATTTGGAGTACCAAAGGAACTTGCTTGTGAAACGGGCCACAATTCATAGGCTCCAAAGTTAAAAAATTCTTAGAGGGATTAAAGATTAAAAGGATAACGCCATCTCCGTATCATCCAAGTGCTAATGGTCAAGTAGAGTCAACAAACAAGGTGATAATTCAAAGCCTCAAAAAGAAATTAGAAGATGCAAAAAGCAGGTGGTCTGAGGAGTTACCAGGAGTATTATGGGCGTATCGAACCACAACAAAATCAAGCACTAGAGAAATAAATTTTTCCCTTGTGTATGGTGCAGAATCTCAGATTCCAGTGGTGATAGGTGAATCAACAATGAGGTTCTCCCGGGCGAACGAGCAAGAAAATGAAGAACTGATGTTGATTAAGTTGGATTTACTTGAGGAATACCAGAATTTGGCTAATGTGAGAATAATGGAATGGAAGCAGATGATGGAAAGATATTATAATCGTAGATCAAATCTTTGTTATTTTAAAGTTGGAGACTTGATCTTACGAAAAGTGACTCATAATACCCGGGAAGTCAATGTCGGAAAGTTGGGACAAAATTGGGAAGTGCCTTACCAGATTTTTGCTATATCCAGTTAAGGTTCATATTAACGTGACTCAATTTAAAAGGTACTATTTTTGAAGATTGCTGATTAAACTGAGAGTACGTGCTGCACTCTTTTTTTTTGGTCCAGTTTTTATCCGAGATGAGTTTTTCTGGTAAGGTTTTTAATGAGGAAGCAACGTAAAGCGTACTCCAAATGGGAATTGCTAATAGAAACAAGAAGTCTAGTGTTCAAATTCTCATACTTTGCATCCAAATACTACGGGAGGAGGGGGAAACTACTCCTATCAGAGCACTAAAAGTGTCAATGCTAGTCTCAAAAGACAAATGAAGAATTCGAAAATGGAGTAATACCGTGGACTGCATAAATCAGGAAACATATCCTGAACTTAAAAGTTCAGTTGTTACGAAAGACCTCGAGTCAGTACCGGGAACAATATATCCAGCTCCGTAGAAATAAGAAGTATAAATTAGCCACATGTATTGGCAGTTTCGTTTACTTAGCAAATGTATAAATTTTCTTACTTATATAAATGTACTTCTAAAAATAGAAGGAATAAATTAAATTCCTTTTGTTTTTATATCTTAAATCTTGTCCAATAGACATGGGTTTTCTTTTATTTGAATGTTGCTTAAACTTTAAATATAAGTACCAGAATGAACAGGAGACGTGCTCTTCAAGAGCACCATAAATATAAGGGCCCTCTCTTATGAAATCTTTCTAGTTAAAGGTTAAAAATCAAAAATATAAATACCTGGTATTAAAGTTAATCGAATGTAAAAATTTCCAGACTTTATCAATGGAAACGCGTAGATCAAAAAGATATTTTTTGCAAACTAAAAAGCTTGAGAGGATAAGTAGGAAAGATATCTTTTATTTCAAAATTTTGTGCCCAAAAGTGAGGTCGGAATAGTAGCAAACATTATAGTTACAAAAGTTGTAAAAAAACTTTGTAAAAACATTAATATGCTTTATTATCAGAGGTTGAAGGATGGAAAGTCTCTTCTACATCTTTTGGAGAAAATGTTATTCTGTATTAGACACAACATCTTTACCTTCACCTTCAAATCCCGAAGACTTAGAGCAAGCGCCCAAAGAGCTTGAAGTAGTGGGTCGAGCAAGAATGTTCTAGAAGGCAGTTGTTTCCAAAGTAAGAGTTTCGAAAATGTAGTCATCTATGTTTGAAATGCCATTTTTGGCATTTTCCAGAGTCTTCCTCCTCATGCTATAAACAACACGAGTTTTCTTAAGCAATAAAGAATCTTCTTTATCTCGAAATCTGGCTTGGAGTTTTTGGATCATCAACTGTAGTGTCTTGTTATCGACCTTTAAAATATTATAGGCCCCAGAAAGGTCAGTGTTGGTCTTGGCATGTTCACAGTTTTGTTCCATGACCGTTTAGAGCCTTTCCTCTATTCTTGCCCTTTTCTCTTCGGCCGCAATAGCTTCCTCGCTCTTGGAATGTAAGTAAGCTTCCAAGTTGCTAATTATTTCCATGAAAGTAGACTCACGCTCTGACGCCGAGTTTACAATTTCCTGCAGCTCTGTCTATTTAATCTTCAACTCAGCAAGCTCAATATGTAGCTTAGTGGCTTCTTGACTATGAGCCATCTTTTCTTGCTCTATTTGTTCTAGCTGGGCTTCCAGTTTCCTCGTTGAGCAAGTTTGGCCTCTAGAACCAGAAGACGCTCAGTAAGTTGATCTCGCTCAGACCGAAACACTTCTTTTTCCATTATTATCTTTTGCAAACCTTCGGAGCCAAGAAGGTTAGCCTATAAGTTTAATATTTGAATTATCAAAGATGATATGAAATAAGTGAAAAGAATAGGAGCAGAAGATGAATGATACCTGAGAGGAGAGATGCATGTTGTTGTTGATTAAATATTCAGCAGAAAGAGCATCCATTATTCTTCAATCTTTATTCGAAGACAGAAGCTTCAAGTAGTTGGCTACCCTAACCGGTTTGGAGAGTAAGTGGCATTCATCTGATACTGTGAGGGTAACACTATATTTACCGTTAGTGTTTTAGATGAAATTCGGAAAGGCATTTGCTATATTTCCCTATTCTGGCTATCGTGAGAACATGCACCTTGCTCTTGTTCGATAGAGACCAGTGGCGAAACAGGAGCTGGTGGTGGAGTAGGAGTTGAGGCTATCCCTAAAGTAGATCCTTTCTGACTATCGGGGAAGATCGGAGCCCGAAAGCGAGAATCAACCATTTCAACCAATTCATATTACAGAAAGAGTCCCTCCACATCCTCCGATGGAGTTATTGGTATTTTTCTTCTTCTTCTTTGAAGAGAAACCATTTCAGTATCGTCCTTGATTTCTTTTTCATTAAATACCACTGTGTACTGTGCTTTCGGGATCTCTTCTGTGACCGCTAGCTTCTCTTTAGCCTCATTCTTAGAGGATTTCTTCCTTTTTGGTTTCTTCTCCTTGCGCTGGGGACTGATCGACGATGCTCATTTACCATAAGCAAGAGCTGCATCATGAGCTCTTTTCCAGTGGAGGACCTCTTGAATCCGTGTTGGGCCAACTTTGGGTCAAGTGAAATCTCGAGAGTCGGGCAAACAAAAGATCCCTTCAGAAGGTCTGAAGTAATAATATTAAAGTTTAGCAATTTATTATGAAGGCATATGTCTAGAAGGGGAAGGGGAAGATTTTTTCACTGTGGTTCTTGCCCGTCCAGTTCTTCTTTATTGAACTTTCCTTCCACAAGCGGAGTTCCGGTGTGAAAGTATTCAAAATATTTTGAACCCATTGGGTAAGAAATAGAAAAAATATTTTCAAAATAGCAAAGAGAGAGATACTTGAGAAAACTTACGAGTATAATTCCAAACTTCGGAGATGGGAGATGTTGATGCCCATAAAATATCTTCGGGAGCAACAACAACAAACCTGTCCATCCACCCACAGTCATTGTCATTATTTATACTAGTGACGATAGTGTTATGACCACGTTTGTTGAGTTTGATCACGCCTCCTCGGAAGATCTTAGGAGCATAGAGATTGATTAGATGTGCAAGAGTGAGGTCTTCCTAAGTCTAGGAATACAGGTACCATAGGCAAGCCACCGTACACCATATTTTCAGTCCTACTTCAGCCAAACAAACTTGGTAGTTCCAGCAAAATTTCAGAATGATTGGGTCTATTTCCTTGCCAAGTCTTAGAGTAAAAGAGTATGTATAAATGAAAATATACCCTGATTTACTGAAAGTAAGCCTCTCCACTTTGCGAGGGGCTAAAACCTCAATGTTCTTCCAATCACAATACTCCTTTACAACAGAAATACTGACCGGACGAATAAATGGAGGATATTCACTAACTTCTTTGTTTCTGTCGTCGTCTGGGTCAGAGGAAACTTTTTGAACCTAAAGATCCTTTTTGAAAGACAATTGAGAAGGGATGATTGTGTTCGTTGTGGGAGGTCCAATGCCAGGCTTCTTGGACTTGTTTTTTTGGGATGGACAACCGCCAATTCAAGTCCCAACGCCGGTGGGTAAAGGTAGATATGAAGTCAAAATAAGGCCGTGTTGTTTATTGGCAGAAGATGGGCTGCCGGGGAAAGAAATAGTAGAAGACATGGTAATTAAGGAGGTGAAATTTGATATTCAAACTTGAAGGTTTTACTGAGAAAAGAGAATTGTAGAGTAGTTCTAAGAAAATTTGATGTATATGTGTGAAAAAAGTGAAAGATGAAATTGGAGGAAAGGGGAAAAATTTATAGGCGGTTCAGTATAAAGCCATCATTATCTAGATAGCTGGCAAAATTGTTCATTGAACCATGGGGTAGCACATGTTTGACTCATTGAATGCAAAGAGACATGCGTCCTATCAAGTGGCAGAAACCGTTCAAGAATTTTTTCCCCCAAGAAAAGGGAAAGTCTTATCTACTTTTCAGTCACGTCAAGTTGAGTCACCAGAAAGTAGGGGGACTATCTGTAGTAGGTAAAAATTACAGTTTACAGTATACACTTCATAAGTGTGCACGTGGCACTGGAGACAGGTTGGAGACGAGTCAGTAGATGATTGGTACCTGATACAGACTTGTGACGGGTATTGTGTAAGTTCCGATGACATCAAAGCCGGGGAAGAAAATTTGAAAGTAATGTACCGGTGAAAGTAGGGAGCGTTAAAGGAGTAGTCGTTACCGAAAATCATAGCATTTATTCTCAAACATTATGCAACCATCAAGAGAGATTTTATTCGTCTTTAAGAAGGCGTGATTTGACGATCTTGTCACCTCGAATTTAAATATAAATAGCAACATTTGTACACATTGAGGGGACACAAAATATTTGTATCACAAAGACTAACATTCTTCTCTCATTGTGAAAAGATCTTTATGCTATTGTTGTTTAGATTTTCCAATTGTTCTTAGTTCCGGTGGGATCAACCTGAAATCCAATCTTGTATTTTAATCAATTATCTTTATTCTATTTTCTTTGTACTATGTTATTTTATTAATCAGATCAATTTAATCTATGTATTTATAAACCAAGTCACAAATTCAACTGTATCTATTTGCGGGTAAATAAATGCGCATGGACAAATATTTGACGAACGGGGAGAACAAGATTATTACATAACTTCATGATATTAATAACTGTCATTAGGTTATCTTAATAGTTTTAGGCTTTAAGTAACAAGATAAAGGAGTAAATTTCACCTACCGCCATTCAACTTTGAGTTTGTAACATAAAAGTCACTTTTTTTAACATAAAAATCATTTAACTTTGAGTTTCAAATACAAAATCACTTTTCTATTTTTTGTCACATAAAAGTTATCCAACTTTGGCCAAGTTAATTAAGAAGTGAATTTCACCTGAATTTTATGTTTTGTACCGAAAATATGACATGACACTCCAAAATAAGTTAGTTATATTCGGGATAATTTCAGAAACCTCCTCCAAATTTCACTAATCTCAGTTGTGGTTTACGATTATTATGTTTACTTTTCTTATTTTTATTACTTTGTAATAATTTTGATAACTCATTAATATTAATGTAAAAATATAATTTAATTATTTTTTCCTTATTATACTCATTTATTTAGAGAATTTTATAAATACCTTTTTGTAATTAGCAGAAGAGCCATTGTTAGACCATCAAGCGATCCGGCGACCGAATTTATGAGCTCAATATGTTTCCATGGCATTGAGTTGTTACAAAGAAATCAAAATATGATGATAAACGTACTTTCATAAATCACAAGGGAGAGTAACGGGGATGTGATGAGCGGTCAATGCTCGCAAATAAAATATGTGAGAAGGGTGTCACAACCCAAAGCCCGCTCTCACTTAAAAGAAAAAGGGAGAGTAACGAAGAGTCATGCCATGTCATATATTTTTTTAAAATTGATTTATTATATATAATATGTTTTATTAAGCTAACTAGCTATTTTGGAGTAATCTGTCGTATTTTTGATATAAAATATAAAAATTCTGGTGATATTTATTTTTTATTTAATTTGGCCAAAATTAGATGATTTTTATGTGACAAAAGATAAAAAAGTAATTTTTATGTTACAAGCTCAATGTTGAATGATTTTTATGTAACAAGCTTTAGTATACGTGCGTTGCACGCGTTTTTACGTTTATTAATAAAAAGTGTATAAAATTTAGAATAAGAATGAATTATGTGTAATAACAATTGACATCGAGATAAATATAATATGTATATAATTAGGAGTAAAGAAAAGGGGTATTATCACTTTTAGCCCGCGCCAGAAATTATTTACATTCGGTAGCCGGAAAAGTGTATAAAATTTGTATAATTTTTATATATAACATACATAATGTGTATATATGTATAAAAAAAAAAATATATTTTTCGGTTATTATTTTGAGAGCGTTTATAAGTGTCATTTTTCCTAAGAAAAATTTCTCTATTTGTTTTTATTAAGATACTAAAATTGTACACAATTAAGATATTAATTCATTTAAAAGTTTGAAAATCAATTGAAATATCCAACATATAAAATATTAATGGCAATTATCATTATATCTAACATGGAATGTAGATTTGTGTTGATATATTTACTTCTCATAATTGTATAAATATTTACCACTAACAAATGTATTCTAATATAATTTAAATGATTAATTATATTTAAGCAAAAAAGTAAAAGTAGACAAACCTAACGTGCACTTTGTGCATATGGAGAAGTTTACCATAAATTGATATAATGTCATTATTCTTTTATTAATTAAAAAGATCATAAAATTTAGGAAATGTTAAGGACTTCTTACCTAACTCAAATAAGTTTTGATTTAGTAAAAAAAATTGGCTTGATTAAATGTCCTAAATATTAGGAAAGCAATTTAAATTATAATTTTATCCAATGTAAAACTGATTTTTAAAGGGTAAAAAAAGGCGAAGGACATTTTCCTACGGGCCTTCGTGCTTTAATATAGTATAGATAAAATAGACAAAAAAACGACTTTATTGTTATAAACTCAAAATTGAATAACCGCCGATAAAATTTACTCCAAAATAAAGCAATATGATTAATAATATGGTGTTCACAATTCTTAACATAAAATAGATTCTACCTACAAATATTCTAATTTTAACGACCCTAGTCTTATCTTCTCAAAACAGTGGACATATTGCTATTGGGTTTAAGTTTGATTAGCTTTAAAATAAAGAGTGAATGGGAAATGGAGGGAAAATGAAATATTTAAATTTCCTTCCTTGTCAAAGGGATATTGTCCTATATTGAAGGAAGAAAAGACTTTTGATGGGTATATAAGCAATTATTTTTTTTTATTCAAGCTCTTAAAGAGTTAAGAAGAAGGCAAGCCTCGCACCATCATCGTCGTCGTTCGCTCGGTTTCGTCTTTAGACTCGGACTCGGATTCAGATTCAGATTCAGATTAAGATCCGGTCAACGATTAATTGATTAATCTTTTTGGACAAAATTTCTTTAATTTTTTCCCGAATTTATATTTAAATTTACCTCCCATTTTTAAGTGACTGTTATGAAGAGTTTTATGAACTTCAAGACTTCTTCTTCTTTTGCACAAATCTATTTCGGTGTGATTTACTACCATTGAGTGGTTCGAGGTGTTGGAATATTATCCTCTCAGGATAGAATGATTTAACTCATCGGTATATTGGTACCAAAAACCACGGTGTTAGCGAACCACTCAACGGTAGTAAATCACACTAAAATAGATTTGTGCAAAAGAAGAAGAAGTCTTGAAGTTCAATATGAGACTTTTCAATTCGAATCTAAGTTTAATCGTACCCTAATACGAATATTAGATACCGAATAAAAAATAAAAAAGAAAAACAATCATCTGCCCGGTAGCATATGATTGATAAAACTACTTGGTTTTTCTATGAAAGTTGAATTTTTTATTGTGTAACGACCTGTAACAACCTGGCCGGTCGTTTTGAGTATTTTAGAATATATCCCCTATTTATTGCCTCCTCTATATTGTATTGTGGTTATGGGACTTACCAGAGTATTTGGTTTTGGTTACGGGTGAGTTTCAGAGTGAACAAATAGTCCCTGACTTAGAGGCTTAAGTTAAAAGAGTTGACCATAGTTTGACTTTTGTGTAGACGACTCCGAAAAGGAGTTTTGACGGTTCCAATAGCTCAGTATGGTAATTTTGGACTTAGGAGTGTGTATGGATGTTGATCTGGAGGTCCGTAGGCTGTTGCATCTTGAATTGGCGTAAGTTAGAAAGTTGAAGTTTTGGAAGGTTGAGAAGTTTGATCAGGAGTTGACTTTATTGATATCGAGATTGGATTCAGATTTTGGAAGTTGGAATAGGTCGGCCATGTCATTTATGACTTGTGTTCAAAATGTGAGGTCAATCGGAGTTGTTTTGGTATGATTCCACGTTAGTTTTGGATGTCAGATATTCATAGTGTCAATAAGCTTGAATTGGGTTGTGATTCATAGAATCTATGTTGTTTGATATGATTTTTGGTCTCGAGTAGGTCCGTTATGTATTTTGGAACTTGTTGGTATATTCGGACGGGATCCCGGGGGCCCTAGGTGTGATTCAGCTTGAATCCGGAACCAAATTAGACTTAATCATTTTTGCTAAAGCTCTAACCTTTCTGGTGTCATCGCACCTGCGGTGGAATTGGCCGCAGGTGCGGACTCGATGGTGCGAGTGAAGAAGCACAGAAGCAGAAAAGGGCATCCCAGGCGTAGGTTCGCATGTGCGGAGCCTTGACGCAGATGCGCATCCGCAGACGCGATTGTTTCTTCCACAGAAGCGGACATTGAGGAGCTTGGGAGGGACCGCAGGTGCGGTGGATTTCTCCGCAGAACCGGGCTCGTAGGTACGAGCTGGTGGTCCGCAAAAGCGGAATCTCAAGGCATTAGTTAGAACCGCACATACGATGGATTTTTTGCAGGTGCGACAGTGAGCCCGCATATGCGAAATCGCTGGGGCAGAAAATGGCTTAGGTCGAGGGTTTCATCTCATTTTTATTTTTAGACCTAGAGAGCTCGATTTGTGGCAAGTTTTCTAGGGAGTTTCAAGAAAATCATCGGGGTAAATGATTCTAATCCGGATTCGACTATATTACATGAATCTATTATTGTTTTTATCATTTAATTAGTGATTTGAGTTGGAAATTTTGGGAAAAAATTGTGAAAACGTCTTAGACTAAATTTTGGAGATTTGAAAGGCGATTTGAGGCCAGATTTGAGTAATTCTTGTATGGTTGGACTCGTTATCTAATGGGTGTTCGGATTTTAAAATTTTGGTCTGATTCCAAGACGCGAGTCTGGGATTGACTTTTTGAGTTGACTTTTTATTTCTCATTAAAGATTGCACCTTTATTGTACGGAATAGCTTCCTATAGTTTATATTTATGGTACGAAGTTATTTTAGCTAGATTTGAGCCGTTCGGAATTGGATTATCGAGGAAAAGGCTTACTAGTGGATTGAGTTATTGTGTTTTGAGATAAGTGTCTTGCCTAACTTTGTGTGGGGGAATTGTCGCTTAGGATTGGTATTACTTGTGTTAATTGTGATATGTGAAAGCCGTGTACGCAAGGTGACGAGTGCGTACACGGGTTGAATGTGGTAATTGACCGGTTCTAGCTATGTAGATTCCTTTCATGCCTTTAATTGAGTTACCATAATATGTTATATCTATCATCATTGGTCTATCTTCACATGCTTTACTTGTCTTTCCTCTTACTTGTTAATTGCCTTTACATGCCTAGTTGAAATTATTGTTTTCTCTATTCCTTATTTATTATTTAACCATTGAGTTCCTTACTTGAAATCGTTATTTCTTAGAATATCTTATTGTTGAAATTGGTATTGAGTTATAAATGTCACGACCCAAAACCCACTATAAGCCGTGATGGTGCCTAACGTCGCTGTTAGGCAAGCCAACGATGAACTATCACATTAATTGTTCATTTTATTACTTTTGAAATCATAAATTTTATTAAGGAAGAAAATTCACACTTTTAAATTCACGGGAACATATATAAGTAGTAGTTTATAAAAGAAATGAAATGCGATAATAATATATAAGTCCGTAAGCAACAACTAGCATATCCCAAAATCCGCTGTCATAAGTGTATGAGCATTTACTAAGGAATACAATAATAATATAACATCTGTCCGGAATGTAAACAAGACAAGATAAAGAAAATAGTACGATGAAGATTCTGTGGGCTGCGATGCGTAGCATGGAATGCAGCTCACCATAAAGTCTCCTCAGCAGTTGCGCCTACGCGCCAAGATGACCACCAAATGAACCTATCGGATCCTGCACATTTAGTGCAGAAGTACAATATGAGTACGTTAATCAACGCATACCCAGTAAGTATCTAGCCTAAACCCGGAGAAGTAGTGATGAGGGGTCGACATCGACACTTACTAGAGGTCCAATAGAGTAATATGATGAATTATAAGCAAATATGAAGCACAACAATAATAATGGGGTAAAGCTGTAAGTTACATAATCTTCCAAAAATTATAGATTTCTCAGTCTCGTATTCTATCTCAACAACTCGGATGTATCAAGTGCCAATATCAAACAGATAAGGAAATACCATATAAATGTCGGGCATCAATGAAAGGATAATCTCGTAAATATTCAGACTGCTAGCGATATAACGCACGATTATGCCGAGGTGGTACAGTCCGATCCAGAATAATGTGTACATTGCCGAGAGTCGACCGACATGAACCATAGATGCAATTTTTTTATACTGCCGAGGCGTTCGTCCCGCTCCACAACAAAGGAAGGAACTTATCGAATTTTGAGACACGGGCTTACAATACAGTACATGAGCATAATGTGAATATAAACTTTACCGTTTCTCAGTTAACTTGCCAACAACTCAAGGTGATAAGGCTCGGCCTAATATATATATATATATATATATATATATATATATATATATATATATATATATATATATATATATATATATATGTATTTCTAAATCAATTTTAATTATAATTTCAACTAATTAAGCCAGCAGAATGAGTTCAATTAATTCAAATATTACATAATAAAGTATACCCAGATATAAACATGCTTTAGCTACATACGGACTCTCGTCACCTCGTGCGTACGTAGAACCCACAACTAGTAGAACATAAAAATTACATCACCTAGGGGTAGTTTTCCCCTCACAAGGTTAGACAAGAGACTTACCTCGCTCCTAAGTTCCATAACCGACTCCAATGCCTCTCTAACTCTTCAATTTAAAGTCAAACGATCCGAAACTAGTTAAACAATGTGCAAACCAGTAAAAATACACTCTAATACTCATAATTAATCAATTTATAATAATTTCCAACTTCGCTTGAAAAGTCAACAAAGTTAATCCTCAGACCCACGTGCCCGGATTTCGAAAGTTTTTCGAAGATAAACATTACCCGTAGTATTACGAACTCAAACATATAAATTATTCCTAATTACTCTTCCAAAATCGTGGTAAAAATCCAAAAATTATCAATTCTAGGTTTTTCTTCAAAATCCCGCAGTTTTTCCTCAAATCTCCATGTTAAATCCTTGAAATCAACTTACAATACGTGGTAAGTACCTTGCAGTTGATGATGAGAATCCCCTCTTGAAGAGCTCCAAAAATCTCCCAAACCAAATGAAAATGTGGAAGAAATGGGCTATGTGTCGGATTAAAAGCACCCTACTGCCCAGTGATTTTCGCATTTGCGGTCAACTACCCGCTGCAGAAAATCCATCGCAGGTGCGGCTCGAGCTCCAGCTCCAGCCAGAAGCCTTCGCTTCTGCGCCCCAAATAGCGCACCCGTGCTTCTGCTTCTGTGGACAACAAACACTTCTACGCTCACGCACCTGTGTGACCAAGTCCGCTTCTGCGGCCCCAGGCCTCTTGGCCAAATTTTGCTTCTACGATCTCTTCTCCGTATCTGCGACTTTGCAGGTGCGGAATTCTCCTCACACCTGCGCTCCTTGACCTCCTCCACAAAATTCGCACATGCGTGACCGCACCTGCGGCCATTCTTTCCGCAGGTGCGATGACACCAGACTTCAGCAGCAACACCTTGTCCTAAATTCCAAGTTTTAATTCATTTCGACCTCGAGGCCCCCGGGACCCCATCCAACTGTACCAACACATCCCAAAATACAATACGGACTTGCTCGAGGCCTCAAATCACACCAAACAACATCCAAATTACGAATCGAAGATCGAAACCTTCTTTAAAATTTCAAACTTCCAAACTTCGACGAATGCGTCTGAATTTTACTTAAACATTCCGGAATGATGCCAAACTTTACGCACAAGTCACAAATCACGATACGAACCTATTCCAAGGCTTTGAACCCCAAACGGACATCGATAACACCAAAGTCCACTTCAAACCAAACTTAAGGAATTTTTAAACTTTCAAAATGCCAACTTTCCATAAAAAGCGCTGAAATGCGCCCTGACCACCCTATACTCAACCCGAACACATGCCGAAGTCCGAAATCATCATACAAATCTATTGGAACCGTCAAATCCAGATTCCGAGATCGTTTACTTAAAAGTCTACCTTAGTCAACTCTTCCAACTTAAAGCTTCAGAATTTAAAATTTTCCATCTGAATCAACCCCAAACTTCCTGAAATTCTATTCCGACTACCTGTACAAGTCATCACACATGAAGTGAAGCTACCCAAGGCATCGAACCACCGAACGACGTGCTAGGGATCAAAATGATCGGTCGGGTCATTACATTCTACCCCACTTAAACATAAGTTCATCCTCGAACGTGCCAAGAACGTGCCAAAATCATTGTTTTACACCTCGTGCACCTACTCGTGCCACCACAACCCATGTGAGCACATTAGCTTGAGCCAGACTGAAAATCCTCCCTATAACCTTAGCTAACAAGCCTTAGAACCAAATTCCAACATCTGGAATTCTCCACGAGACCCAATTCTGACATACGAACACCACATCAATCACTACACAATGTACCAAAATATGATCATGCACCTATACTGAAATCACAACATGCACCACATAAGTCGTTTGCCCATAATAACATCCTCCAACCACAATAGTTGAACTTTCACGAATTCGATGCCCATAATACACTACATAACACATATAAGCCCTGTTCCAACTCTCGTAATAGTGCCATGACAAAAGAGATGTGTAGATTCTCATAACCACCTACCAAATCAATAAATCATGGGGTCTCTCCACCCGACAAGAACCATTACCTTATTTTGAGCTGAATAACAATAATTTCTCTTTAATATACCCTACATAAATCAATCGCACTGATCTCAGATCTAATAACCTAGTCTCACCCAGTACAAGCTGCTCGGGCAATAGCCACCTCAAACACCGTCTAACATCTTGGCATCAAAGCGCCAACAAGTCACAACTCGAATATGACCTATAGGGAAGAACAAACTCTGGCAAAGATCCATCTAGCTCGCGTAAAGAATAAAATAGTTGAACCGATGCAATGAACCTACCACAGAGGTGAGAAATAAGGCACACAAAATAAGTACAAGGAACCATACTTAACATCTCACTGTTGCGGCGTGCAACCCAATCCAACTATGACGCTGTTGCGGCGTGAAACCTGATCCGAATAAAATCGTTGCAGCGCGCAACCCGATCCACACAACATACCCGTGGCGACATGCCACCCGATCCAAATAATGTACCCGTGGCGGTGTGCCACCCGATCCACACAACAATCAATAAGGAAACACCCATCAAGTCGTAATACTTATGCTTACGAAATGCCTGAATATTGACCATAAGCATGCCAAGTGCTTAATATAACTCTGGGGAGACGGATGGCACCATACGCTACAAAAACCCAAGCACGACTAAGGTACAATAAATAACCTGCATCTCGAGAGCCATCTTGCTCATATAACACCACAAGCTACACGGGATCACAACACATGTGCGAATAATCAAGCCATCTCATAACCCATCTAGCACAATAGAGTATTACATGGAATAGATGATGACATGAATAACATCCAACGCTCGAAGACTCCTCCGTAAATAGTGCTATGACGAATGATCACATCTGACCTGACGTAGAGCACACATTCACATTAGACCCACCAACGGAACTTGAGCTAATTGTGATCATACCTTATTGGGCCAACAACCTTTCAAGGATCCACAATGGCTCTATTCATGACTCACACGAGCATCCATCCAATCCGGAACAAACTCCCACAGTCCACAACCAACTGAATAGGGCGCCTTTCAAGCATAAACTCTCACATTAGCGCTAGTACCAGAATCTCCATACTTGGTTTTAATCTACAACAATCAAGTGACTAACATGTCACACTTATACAATTTCTCGTGGGACATGCTTCCACGACCTTTCGCACCAGGTAGCAAAGTCTGCATCCCCATATCACCAACCGTACTAATTCTGTAAAGCAAATCAAGAATTCGCAAATCAATACACAATGCCTCTTACACAAGACACCATCCTCAGGTGACACTAAGATAATTTCAGCTTACTCTGAACATCTGAATTCTTTCCCCTGCTCCTCTGAGCTCGAGACATTCTCATCAAAACTGAACCGTAACCTTGATCCTCATTCTCCAATTTCCATATCGCTCACTACACCTATCCTGCCGCTATGCGAGAGTACAAGAATTTCATCATAACCCTTGATTTATAAGTAGAATAAACACTTCATTGGCTAGAAATCCTTTACTTAACCCATTCCAGAAGGACAATTGCAACATGCAGCCAAATTCCCAAGACCGTAGAAATTGTAACCTCAAGTCGAAAGATAGAACCACTGTTGAATGTCATCCACTCTGACCTGGTCCCGAATGTAATCAAACTCCAATGCTCCATTAGCATATGAACACTCCCAAAGAAGTAACCAGATGAATTCTTTTTCTTGTACATCACATCCACAAGAAGCATAAACTTCGAGTCTTTCCAAAACTTGTACATGAATCGATAACGCGAAATATAGCCCCCATTCATCAAGTTCTTTGCTCGAATTACCCCTGATGTTTTCTTTTCTTAGTCATAATTAATCCACCAATGCATCAATAACCAGAAACCGCACAAGCAGACAACCACATGACCCAATCGTAGACTGTGGACTCCCCCAAATAAGGACATAAGCTTCAATAGAATCAAATCGCACGAGGAGGAATTAAGAAGGGAAATGCTCCTAACAACCCTGTATCCTCCTAAAGATAAGTACAGACGTCTCCGTACTGATCCACAAGAATCTACTAGACTCGTGATACCCAAGTGAACCTAGAGCTCGGATACCAAGCTGTGAAACCCAAAACCCACTACAGGCCGTGATGGCGCCCAACGTCACCGTTAGGAAAGCCAACGGTGAACTATCACATTAATTATTCATTTTATTACTGTCGAAATTATAAATTTTATTAAGGAAGGAAATTCACACTTTTAAATCCACGGGAACGTACATAAGTAGTAGTTTATAAAAGAAATGAAAGACGATAATAATATATAAGTCCGTAAGCAACAACTAGCATATCCCAAAACCCGGTGTCACAAGCACATGAGCATTTATTAAGGAATACAATAATAATACAACATCTGTCCTGAATGTAAATAAGACAGGATAAAGTAAATCGTACAATGAAGACTCTATGGGCTGCGATGTGTAGCCTGGAATGCAGCTCACCATAAAGTCTCCTCAGCAGCTGCGCCTACGTGCCAAGATGACCACCAAATGAACCTGTCGGATCCTGCACATTTAGTGCAGAAGTGCAGCATGAATACGTAAATCAATGCATACCCAGTAAATATCTAGCCTAAGCCGGAGAAGTATTGACGAGGGGTCGGCATCGACACTTACTAGTGGTCCAATAAAGCAATATGATGAATCATAAGCAAATATGAAGCACAACAATAATAATGGGGTAAAGGTGTAAGTTACATAATCTTCCAAAAATTTCATTTAAAGATATAGATTTCTCAGTCTCGTATTCTATTTCAATAGCTCAGACGTATCAAGTGCCAGTATCAAACGGATAAGGAAATACCATATAAATATCGGGCATTAGTAGAAGGATAATTTCGTGAATAGTCGGACTGCTAGCGATATCACGCACGATTATGCCGAGGTCGTGCGACCCGATCCAGAATAATGTGTACACTACCGAGGGTCGACCGACACGAACTATAGATGCATCTGTTATCCTGCCGAGACGTTCAGCCCACTCCACAAGAAAGGAATGAACTTATCGAATTTCAAGACACATGCTTACAATACAGTACATGAGCATAAAGTGAATTTAGCCTTTACCGTTTCTCAGTTAACTTGCCAACAACTCAAGCAGATAAGGCTCGGCCTAATATATATGTATATTAATTTCTAAATCTATTTCAATTATAATTTTAATTAATTAAGCCAGCAGAATGAGTTCAAATATTTCAAATATTACATAATAAAGTCCTAAGTCTAGTCGGACATAAACATGCTTTAGGTACATACCAACTCTCGTCACCTCGTGAGTACGTAGCACCCACAACTAGTAGCACATAACAATTACATCACCTACGGGGTAGTTTCCACCTCACAAGGTTAGACAGGATACTTACCTCTCTCCGAAGTTCCATTACCGACTCCAATGCCTCTCTAACTCTTCAATTCAAAGCCAAACGATCCGAAACTAGTCAAACAATATGCAAACTAGTAAAACTACACTCTAATACTCATAATTAATCAATTTATAATAATTCCCAATTTCGTTTGAAAAGTCAACAAAGTCAACCCTCGGGTCCACGTGCCTGGATTCCAAAACCTTTTCGAAGATAAACATTATCCACAATATTACGAACTCAAATATATAATTTATTCCTAATTCCTTTTCCAAAATGGTTGTAAAAATCAAGAAATTATCAATACTAGTTTTTTCTTCAAAATCCGGCGGTTTTTCCACAAATCTCCATGTTAAATCCTTATGAAATCCTTGAAATCAACTTACAATACATGGGAAGTACTTACCTTGAAGTTGATGATGAGAATCCCCTCTTGAAGAGCTCCAAATATTACCCAAACCAAATGAAAATGTGGGAGAAATGGGCTAAGTCTCGAATTAAAAGCACCTCACTGCCCAGCGATTTTCGCATATGCGGTCAACTAGCCGCTTGTGCGGCTCCACATCTGCAGAAAATCCATCACAGGTGCGGCTCCAGCTCAAGCCAGCAGCCTTCGCTTCTGCGCCCCAAATAGCGCATCTGCGCTTCCGCTTCTGTGGACAACAAGTGCTTCTGTGCTCATGCACCTGCGTGACCAAGTCTGCTTCTGCGGTCCCAGGCCTTTTGGGCAAATTCCTCTTCTGCGATCTCTTCTACGCATCTGCGACTTCGCACGTGTGGAATTTTCCTCACACCTACACTTCCAGACCTCCTCCATGAAAATTGCACCTGCGATGGCCCCTACGCACCTGCGTGACTGCACCTGCAGCCACTCTTTCTGCAGGTGCGATGACACCAGACTTCAGCATCAACATCATGTCCTAAATTCCAAGTTTCAATCCGTTTTAATCCCGAGTCTCCCGGGACCCCATCCAAACGTACCAACACATCCCAAAACAAAATTTAGACTTGCTCGAGCCTCAAATCACACCAAACAACATCCAAACTACGAATCGATGATCAAAATTCTTCTTTAAATTTTGAAACTTCCAAACTTTGATGAACACGTCCAAATTATACTTAAACATTCTGTAATGATGCCAAACTTTGCGCACAAGTCACAAATTAAGTTACAAACCTATTCCAAGGCTCGGAACCCCAAAAGGACATCGATAACCCTAACGTCCACTTTAAACTAAACTTAAGAAATTCTTAAACTTTTAAAATGCCAACTTTCCATAACAAGCGCTGAAATACTCCCGGGCCACCTGATACTCAACCCGAACACAAGCCCAGGTCCAAAATCATCATACAAATCTATTGGAACCTTCAAATACTATTTTCGAGGTCATTTACTTAATAGTCAACCTCTGTCAACTCTTCCAACTTAAAGCTTCCGAATTTAGAATTTTCTATCTGAATCAACCCCGAACTTCTCGAAATTCAATTCTGACCACACGTACAAGTCATCACTCATGAAGTGAAGCTACCCTAGGCATAAAACCACCAAATGAAGCACTAGGGCTCAAAACAACCGGCCGGGTCGTTACAATAAAAGCCGTGATTCACATTGAGGCAAAATTATAAAGTTGTAAAATACTATTCTTGTTGAGTTATTAACTCCCGGTTGTTATTGTTGAGACTCTTGTGCATATTGTGGTTGAGCCATGGGATATTTATTGTGAAAACACCATTATTGTTGAATTGTTTGGCAAGTTGTGACATTGGGAACTTGATGTGCGATTTTTGATACGTTGTGATATTGATACGCATGCGGTGATATCAGGATTTGGGGTTTGAAACGCATGCGGTGAGATAAGGTGGGTTTGATACGTATGTTGCTAGTAGGGGAACTAATTGAATACATGCGGTGTGATAAGGTAGGATAAAATGCGGGAAGCTATTTCGGAAAATAATAATTTTCAAAACTAAATGCAAGGCTCCCGCGGTGATATGAAGAAAGATTGTAATTTGTTATGTGATTTGAGACTACGAGGCGGTACCTCCTGGGTATATTTCTTCATTGATTCATTTCCATTGATTATCATTATTACACTGTTATATACATCTTCAGTTTCTTATTTATTTAAGTAGGGCCTTGGCCTGACCTCGTCACTATTCTACCAAGGTTAGGCTTGGCATTTACTGGGTACTGTTGTGGTGTACTCATGCTATGCTTCTGCAAATCTTTTTGTGCAGATCCAGATACCTCTTACCAGCCAAGGCACCAGTGAGTTGAGTTCAGATTTGGACACTTCAAGGTATACCTACCGGCGTCCGCAGGCCTCGAAGTCACCTTATATCTAGTTCTATATTATTTTCTTTCCCTTTATTAGCTACTGATGTATAGGGATGTTCAGTACTTTCTCGTAGAGCTTGTGACTTGATATCACAAGATTTTGGGAGTTCTTTGATAATAGTTGCTGAGTTATTTAAGAGTTTTATCATTATCTCAGTTATATTTTGCATGTATGTTAGGTTTACCTAGTCTTAGAGACTAGGTGTTATTACGACATCCTATGAAGGAAAATTGGGGTCGTGACATATTGCCTTTTGACTTCCTTTTTCTTCATGCTTTATAGAGCTGAAATTACTTAAGCTAGCGCGCATGAGAATGGTAGGGGTATGGAAGATTCTGAATCACCTCTATTTCCTTATCTGATCTATGCGATTCTCTGTCACCAACTTATGGCCCTCATTCCCCGAGTACGGAATCAAAGTGTGGTTCTTTTGGACTCAAAAGATACAAATAGGTAAAAAGAGTTGTGTACCATTTTATATATAGCGCGGTTATTCACCACGCTATACCTTAACGACACGTTTGTCCGTTAAGGTATAGCGCAGTGAATAACTGCGCTATATTTTAATTCAAAAAGGGCGGGAGGTATAGCGCACACATAGGATGCACTATAGTATAGCGCATCCTATATATGCGCTATACCTACTTAAAAAAGCGGGTCTCCATCTTCCCCGACCAAAAAACCAGTAACCCCTCCTTCCTCATTCCAGCGGTCCCCCCTCCCCCCACCTATTTTTAAAGAAAACAAAATCCCATTGGAGCCCACCCGTCTCACAAAAAGTGTATCTTCTTCGTATTTTAGCAAGCTAACACCAGATCTAAGTGGTTATGGCTTAGTGAATTGCTCGTTTCGCCCCCCAAATCATCAAATCTTCACCTTTCAAAAACTTTTTAAATCGAGGTATACCGCCTTACTTTTTGGTAAAACTCATGTAAAAAAAATGCGTATTAGTTGTTTTTACTGTGGTCTATATTTTTTCGTGATTGTTTTATGATTTAATTAATTTGTTTTTTTTCGGATTATATTATTTATGTGCTAAGAAATCAGTAAAATAGATAAATTATGATTTTATGAATAATTAATGTTATTAGTTGTTATAAAAAATATTTATTAGTTGTTTTTTACTGTGGTCTATGTTTTTTCGTGATTGTTTTGTGATTTAATTAGTTTGTTGTTTTTTATCCGGATAGATTATTTATGTGCTTAAAAATTAGTAAAATAGATAAATTATTATTATTT
Organism: Nicotiana tomentosiformis; assembly: GCF_000390325.3. Taxonomy (NCBI): domain Eukaryota; kingdom Viridiplantae; phylum Streptophyta; class Magnoliopsida; order Solanales; family Solanaceae; genus Nicotiana; species Nicotiana tomentosiformis. The sequence goes on from NC_090813.1 coordinate 179,295,169, forward strand.
TATGAATAATTAATGTTATTTGGATTTTATTGTTGTACGTATATTAATATGTGACTTTATTATTGTTTAGTACCCTTTTGTGTTATGTTGTGCCCGTAATTGTAATGTAGTGCCCTTTAGCGTAGTAAAACTGATAATAAATTTTATCTAATGGTAGTTGAGTTTGTTCATGGCCATTTTGAGTAGTGTTACTTTAGTGGGAAAATGTTGGAAACTAACATATGAAATATTAATATAGAAAATTTATCAACCTAAGTATCTGTTATATGAATAATTACTAAATTATCTTTGTAGTTAATGAAATTAATCATTTAATTACCTGTGAACCCCAAAAATATTTGAAAAAAGATAATAGTTCAAACACAAACTCTCTCAAAATTTAGCCAACAAATGTAAGAAAATAACATAAAAAATAACAATATTTGTCAAACTAAGTATTTTTATATGAATACTTATTAATTATATCATGTATAGTTATAAAAATTAATTATTTAATTATATTATATCCAAAAATAACTGAGTAAGAAACAAACATGTAAGATAATAAACTAACATATAAAATAATAAAAAAACATGAAAAATAATAAACAAATATATAAATTAATAAACTAACACATAAAATAAGAAACAAACATATAAAATAATAAAGTAACATATAAGATAATAAACTAACATATAAAATAATGTAATAAACTAACATATAAAATAATGAAATAAACTAACATATAAAATAATAATATAGAAAATGTATCAACCTAAGTAATAATATATTAAAAATATCAATTAAATATTAATATAAAAGATATTGCAATATGTTTAAAGTTGATAAGTAATCAAAAAGAAAAATACTTTAATTAATATTGTTCAATTTACAGTCATCGTCATTGAGGTTCCCTCTGTACATCCCAAACCTACATCTCGAGAGCTACTGTTGCTACCAGGCAATCATAGGTCTTCATACATCTGGGATGGGCAGTGTCTGGCCCAGACATTCCGCCCCAGACGTATATACGATATATGGGAGTTCATTAGGGACCACCCACTCCATCCCCGTATAGCTAGACGCCTTCAAGATATGGGTTTCTACAGGATCATAGAGATCAGCCGGTTGTAGTTCGACTGGGCGTTGATCACGACTATGATAGAGCGGTGGCGACCGGAGACACACACATTTCATCTACCCATCGGCGAGGCTACCATCACGCTTGAGGATGTGGAGGTTCTTTTCGGGCTGCCTGTCGATGGATTACATGTAGCTTACCCGCTTGCTCTTAGAGACTATAGGAGACTGCATTACCTGCATATGTTGTAGCGGCTCACCAGTTTCCAGCCAGCGGAGCTGACTGCATTGAGTGGGGCCAGTCGATTGCAGTTGATGCCCATCTGGCAGTATCTGGCGGTGATGGATGCGGAGATTACAGATCATTCACCACCGGAGGATATCGACCGGCACACGAGATTGTTGTTGCTGCTGATGTATGGTGGTGTACTGTTCCTGAACACTTCGGGAAACCTAGTCAGCTTGAGATTTCTACATCATCTGGAGCGGCTAGATGATTTACCTGGTTATAGCTGGGGTGCAACTGTTCTAGGTTACCTGTATAGGCAGATGTGACAGGCGTGTATGGGCACCCAGAGAGACATTGCCGGATTATAACATACATAGTAAAAAAATACCTTAAATTTTACGTCCACAATCTATATTAGGTTTGGGCCTGGAAGCGATTCTTGCAGTTACAACCACCTCTACCACCGATCGCTCTGGATGCACCACCTCCACCGTTTCTCCCTTTAGCTTGGAGGTGGGTTGATAGGCAAGGCTACGGACGCAGCGCCGAGGGTCAACATCATCTACCATATTACAGGGATTTGTTGGATTTTCTTGAAGGCGCGTAGGTACATATATACTTAAGTTTACTTGGCCTGGCTTTATATGTGTTGCGTTTACTCACGATTCTTGTGTTTAATAAATAGTTCGTATGGAGGACATACAACAACGTGCTCATAGATGGTTTGCCCGATTATTGCTCCCGCGGACGAGCTATGTGGAGCTCTTCTATCCCACTGATATGTCTCGATATAGTCGAGCATCATGCCACTGAACGAGTCCTTCGCCAGTTTGGTCGACCGAAACTTGTACCTATTCCGCCCGCTTGGGTTATGACAAATTACTAACGGGATGATTATTGCAGGGTTGACAAGACATACTTGGCCTAGCTAGAGGCCCAAATTGAGGTTTGGGACCAGAGGTATGACGTGATTCTGTCACGCCCTCCACCTGAGCATACGGATGGCGAGCATGAGTATATGGTTTGGTATCACAGTGTTACACGACTTCTCGTCGGGAATCCCGTTCATCACGCTGGTGGTTGGTACATTCCATACGTCGGGAGGCATGAGGCACTTGTATGTTACTTGTTATACTTACTTATAACGTTACATTATCCTTCCGTAATAAATATTTTACATGTTATGCAAGCTATTGGCTTACATCAGTTCTACCAGTTGGGACTACAGATGCTGCAGCATACCGACGAGGGAGTGGCAGCTTTACACGTGTTTGGCCGTCGGGTTACTGATCCTGCTACCGAGATATTGAGACGTGCTCGAGATGATGAGCACTTAGGATACGAGGCTGCATATGTGCCGCTAGAGGAGTACCATCATGTGCCACCAGTAGAGCCTGAACGTGGTAGACGTGGCAGGCGTGGCCAGAGAGGAATGGGTGTCCCATGAGGTCGTGGTGATCGGCGAGGAAGGGGTACCCAGCAAGGGGGCATTGAGGCACCCGTGGAGGATATTATGGATGATTAGCCGGGTGAACACCCTGAGCCACACTATGCTCCTTATGATATGCCGTCATTCAGCCTTCAGCTATCGCCAGGGACTTCGCAGGTGACCCCGTCAACTCCATTGTTGATCGTGGGCATAGCCATTACGTGACAGGAGTGGGATCAGTATTTTCCTGATCACCTAGAGCCATCGACGGTTGCTGATGATCGTCCGACACGAGAGGTGTATAGTGGGCGACGACTGAGTTATGGCTCATCACCGAGGGATGCTGAGGATCTTTCATATACTTCATCTACTCCAGTGCACCTCGATGTTCCGACAGAGCCTTGGGGCACTACTCAGGCATAGGCTTGTTTGTATTACTATTATTTCTAATTGTTTTTATCTCATTGATTAGTCAGTAATATCTAAAGCGTTTTTAGCTTTTTTAAAGACATCGTCATCGCCCATTATTCTGTTCTTCAACCACTTAAATTTCTCTTCCAACCTGTTATTTCTTCTTCTGCCTCTTTTAGTTTCTCCTGCAATGCTGCAAGCTGTTCTTGTAGTTTCACGATCTTGAGTTCGTATACACCGGTCAGATTCCATATGTTTAGCAAACATGATTTGTAGTATTCCTGATTAATGGGTTCATCATACCATTCTTCAAAACCACATTGATTTTCGTCCTACCAATAGGAGAATAACACAAGACTATTAATTAGCACGTTATAAAAAAACGTATTAACAAACATTTCTTCCAAGAATAACAACTTACAACTTGTGTATACATCCAACGTCTGCGCCCCAGATTGCAATTTGACCAACATGGCTTCAAAATCGCACGTTTGCCACAGTAACACCTTGGTACGTAATTAAGTCCAAACATGTCGTAACGCTCGAAAATGAAAAATTAATGGAAAGTTATTCTATTCGTTTCGTTACTACGCAAGTAATAACTAAAATGTGCGAGGTTTTTATAGGTAGCTAAGAGTAATTTTAGGTTACATAACACATATTGGTGAGGCGCTATGTTTCGCATGATAATGATTCTTTCGGGTACAAGTGGGTCTAGCTTTTCTGGTCAATAGCTTTTTCAAGCCGACAATTTTTTCAGGTCGACATGACAATACACATAGCGCATATTGGCGAGGCGCTATGTTTCGCATGATAATGATTCTTTCTGGTACAAGTGGGTCCAGCATTTTAGGTCAACAACTTTTTTAGGCCGACAACTTTTTCAGGTCGACATGACAATACACATAGCGCATATTGGTGAGGCGCTATGTTTCGGGTGATAATGATTCTTTTGGGAACAAGTGGGTCCAGCACTTTAGGTCAACAACTTTTTCAGGCCGACAGCTTTTTCAGGTCGACATGAAAATACACTTAACGCATATTGGTGATGTGCTACGTTTAATATACAAGTTTGTGCAGCTTAGTTCTTCTTAAGTTGATGACAAGTGGTATGGTGTTCTGCGTCCCTTGGAAAATAAGCCTATCAGTATACACACTGATCTCAAAGTTGCAGGGCACATTATTGAGGGTGAAGCGCATTCTACAAAACCTGAAGGTATACAAATTTGGGGCGAAAAACTATAATGGGTTCCCCTTTACTCAAAATGATGTGATTATGAAATACTATGTGGCTGGCATGGGCTTGTTGTACCACAAGCACTGACTGCAACCTTCCAAACAAACACATACAAAGATGAACCAGAAGTGATTCGGCATTTGATGAAGAAGATTCTAGAGATGGAAAAGGCACTAGCTGTTCATCATGCAAAGGATGATCTTAACTACCTGGAAGGAACGAAAGATCAGTACTGGAATTTATTAGAAAATGAAAAATTGCATAGAGACAATCATTACCATGTTTTCCCAACAGTTGTCAAGTGGGAGGGACTACCTAAGTTTCTACCACAAACATTGGATGTAGGAGCCCCATATTGTTGTAAATATCAAGCAAGTGGTATTTTTGGTGATAGCGATAAAATACGAGAAATATGTGTTGAGCCTAGATTACGATTCCCTTGGTCTCGAAGGGTGCGTACAAGATGTTGATGAAGAAGATGAAGACGATGACAATGAAATAGTGCCAGACAACGACGATAATGATGAATGATAATTGTTTTATATTTCTTGGGGTGTATGTTAAATTGTTGTATTGAATCTTTAATGCTAAATATCAATTAGATTTAACCCCATTAGAAACATAATTTTATTTCATACATTTTGCAACCTGAACATTTACATAAATTTAGTACAACAAAATTACTCCAATAAAATACTACGTTTATCCTTGATAATTGGGCACATTGGATGAACTACCACCTGGAGCTGAATTATCACCGCTTCCCAAACCAGCTGAATGACATTTACGACGATCGTGTCCTGTTTGGTAACATATGCCATATTTAAGCGCATAAACGGTATCACCAACATCCATTTGGTTCTGTATACGCATTCTTTTTTGCACTTTCTGTTGACGCACATAATCCGTGTTACACACCATTTTAAACGGTTCCGGCGGCCAATAATGCTCAGCACCTACTAGCTACAACTGTCCACTATAGGTGTTTAAGTATGCAGCAATACTATATTCTTTATCAACGTACCTCATTGCCGCAAAACCTGTATGTTGAAAGCACTTCATGGAATGTGAGCATGGCAAGTGATAGCTTGACCATTTTCCACAGGAGCATAATCTTCTGACTTCATTGACGGTGTGTGTACTATTCCCGCAGTTGTGATGCAGACCAGTGCGAACTTCAAAAATATTTCGCTCGCTATAATACTGCAAAAATGAATGCCATTATGCTCTCTTCCTATATTTCTTAAATCGTTTCATTGGTTGTGGCATAAATTCAACACCCCTTTTCATCAATGACAATGCACCTCTAGATCTTTCAACAAACTTCTCCGCCATCTGCTTGAATGATATCCGCAACATGGCAGTGACATGCAATCCACGTGCAGACTTCAATAACCCATTGAAAGACTCTGATACATTTGTAGTCAGAATTCCCCATCTTTTACCACCATCCGCATGCAAAGTCCACTTGTCAAGCTCATATCGTATAAACCAAAGATAGGCTCTTAGGTCTTCCTACGTAATTGATCGAGTCCAAGCCTACACTACTATTGAGTAGCGAGGGTGACCACTGCAGTTTTAACCCAACTAGGTCGGGATCGAATCCACAGGGAGTTAATGTTTGGAATTAGGTTTATATCTAAGCTAGATATGAGTTTTGAATCTAATTACACTTTCACAAGTTTGGGTTTGATTTCTACTTCTAACTTTACTCTAAAGATTGCAATAATTGAAACTAAGGACAATATTTTTGTTGTTGTTTTTCAAATGTTTAAAGAGACTAGGGTAGTGACTTCTACCTAGGTGGATATCTAATGGGTAGCAAAATCTAGGGCAAGCTTGATTAGTTGAGATTATAATATAGCTATCACACCCGGGTACTCACTCTATACCTCTCGGTAGTTTTAATGATTTTGCCCAATTTGGATTTCTCAAGTCCATATGGGTATTCATGCAAATCAAGTGATATTAGCTCAAGTTGGGCATTACTATCTCTAGGTTTAACCCTTTAATTGGGGCTATCAATTTCTTGAGTTCACCCCAATTCCTTATTAGCCTAGTTTTTCTAGACTTAGTCCCTCTTTCTCAAGTAGAGTCTAAGTCTTAAAGGAATGAATCAATGTTTGCAACCATTAATTCTTGAGTTCTAACAAGAACTAGGCTAAATATCACTAACTCATTCACATTCAAGCCCTAAAATCAAATACCCATTAAATACCCACACTAGGGTTGGGTCACAACCCTAACTTTGGGTTTCGCTACTCATGGAAATAACGGAAATTAAAGATGAAATGAAGATAAAATCCATAATATTAATTTATGGAATGAAAATCTAATGTTAAGAAGTGAATCTAGTACAAAATTTCCGAAAACAGAAAAGTCAGCGGTCTCAGGTGCTCATACACTCCATAACATCCCACAAAATGTTCTATTTATACTAAGCTAAAAATATCTGACAAAAATGCCCCTGCGGAGGTTGTGTGGCTGCGTAATTCTGAGTGCGGCCGCACTCTTGCTTTTGCGGTCACATAATTCTGATGCGGTCCGCGTTCTTCTCTTTTGGATCTGGGTTGAGCTGAAATTTCGCGGACCGCATAATTCTAAGTGCGGCCGCGCTCCAGATTATGCGGCCGCATAAACGTGATGTGGTCCGCACTTGCTTGAGTTTGGCTTGAAATCAACTCTCTGATTCTTCATTTTGCGGACCGCATAATTTCGATCACGGCTGCATAAGGGACTTCCGCGGCCGCACAATTCTGGTGCGGTTCGCACTTCTGTCTTTTGCTAAAGTTGTCAGCTTTCTGAATCTCAGTCATCGCGGTTCGCGTAATTTCAATTGCGGCCGCACATGGACTTTCGCGGCTGTACTGGTGCAGTCCGCACTCATCATTTAGCCCAAAATCACACTCTTTGAATCTTACTCTTGCGGACCGCATAATTATGATCGCGGCCGCATCATGGCTTTAGGGGCCGCACTATATTTGTGCGGTCCGCACTTCAAACCTCTTTCTCAGCCTTGGTTTTTGTTCAACTTTTGACTCCTTTGTGAGTTGATTTTGATTCCTTTGGCTCATTTTGAACAATTCCTGCAAGCAAGCATATTTCATTATTTTTCGGGAATACCTTCAAGTATTTTTGGCCTAAAACACAAGTAAAAGAGAACAAATAATAGGTTAAAATCCCTACTTATCAACTCCCCCAAACTTAAGCTTTTACTTATCCTCAAGCAAATAATGTAATTCCCACCTCCACTAGAAAAAAAAGATATTTCAACTGGCCTAAGATGAATTAATCATGCATCAATTGGGAGTAACAATTACCCTCAACACAAATAAATTATCAACAACTCCATGTTTTGACCTTTTGAGTACCATAGTTCTAATGTGACACTAGAGCATCAAGAGTTGACTTAATTCACCAAGGAAGCTTGCTCTATCACGTAGATCATTGTGGAACCCAACTCCTCCTCCTATACTCTCCATGAGCAAATCTCACTTTAGAATGTAACACTCAAAACAAGGATTGTGAAGAAGTGCGCTCATCTCTCTCAAAAGAATGTCACAAGTCCGGCTCTAAGTACCATAAGCTTGCCCCTTATGTAAATTACCACTAATGTAAGCTCACTCAACTTGAAATCATATAGGGCTTTTGCGGGAATGTAATGAAGGCTTTTCGATCAAGGTAGTACTTATCGGCATATGATGGTTTCATCTTTCCTTAAGCACTCCATTTCCTCTTTTTGGCTCATACTTTCTTGACTCTTTGAGTCATTTTCTTCTTTCTTAGGGGAATTAGAGAGACGTAATGTCACTCTTTCTTACTCATGACAATCATTTTTCTCCTTTTCTAATCACTCCATGCCTTTCATCATTGCTTTCTTTGAATCCCTTCAACTTTCTACTTTATTCACTTTCTTTTTGACATATTTCTTTTTGGCCTTTCTTCCTTTTCTCTGCCTTCCCTTTTCTTCATTTTTTTTTCTTTGTACCTTTTATCACTTTCACATTCCTCGTCCCTTCCCCAAACTTATGCTTTTGTCAATTGTATCAAGAATGCTAAGGAAAGATCGGGTACCAAGAGAGGGTCATTATAAAATGGATAAAGGCTTGTAACATGGTTATTGAATGAAAAAAGGCTTCGGCTCAAAAGGGTTGACTAGGGATATCACATTGGTAGGCTACGGAAGCTTTAAAGTTTCAAATTGGATCAAGAAGAGCCTACAATCATTTCTCAAGTCGAGCTACACTTAGAATTTCGCCTAGATAAACATTTAGGGCAAGTTCTAGATTTATTGGCATGTAATTTGGACTTGCAATTCAATACCTCATCTCTCAAGCTGCTGGATTGTTAAAGAGAACAGAGTCGAAGGCCCACAACAACCCTAGCAAAGATTGAAAATCACAAATGGCTCAAAGAAACCACTCGAAGATTGTTTTAGTCAACACAAGAGTCTAAAGGTCACAACTAGAGTTATTCTTTGCCAATCAACTTGTTTCTAACCATAAGGTCGAAGGTAAATGTGTTAGTACCAAGTGAAACCTGCTTGAGACACTTTTTATTCATTACTACTATATATACAAAAACATAAAGAAAATAGACTCAATCCCTTAAGAAGGTTTTCACGCCATCCATCGTTGGGAAGAGCCACCCGGTTCACACAACATCCACCTTTGGAAAGAACCATGAAATTAAGAAAACCAAAGGCTTATTGTTTACACAAAAAGTAAAAAGAAGCTAACAAGTTAAAAAGAAGCTACTAAAGTAAATAAGAAGCTATGCTACTAAGAAAAATAACGAAAGTAGTTATGAAGTAAACTATGGAAAGTAGACTGAATATGTAAAAAATGAAGGAAAGCGAATATATACATAATGGAAATGAATATATACATCGAATGGTAAGAATGTATACATATGAAAAGTGAAAATAAAGATAAAGAAAAATAGTATAATGGTTATTACATACCAAATGTCATCGAATCAAAATGGACCACCCCCCAAATGAAAAATAGCATTGTCCTCAATGCTCATAACAAATAAGAACAGGGAAAAAGGGTAGAGAGTAGAGAAAACTCCCTATGTGGTCTCTGTCTGCATCGGGTCCTCAACATGGACGGGGTCCTCAGCATGCATGGGCTTATCAGCACCCTACGTATCCTCTAACTGGATCTCCACATCCTCTGACTGGGGGACTACGGGGTTGCTGAGCATCTGAATCAGCTCCTCAGCAGTGTGTGAAGTGGCAGCCGGCTCCTCAGACTAGCCGGCTACTGCCTCTGATGCCTCGGGCACTGCTGCATGTGCTGCTGGGATTGTCTCCTCTATGAGCAGGTCTAGTGGAATATCACTAGAAGAAGCAATCTTCTCAACCTCTTTTCTCAGCTTCTCCACCGACTCCTTAGATGCCTGAGTCTTTCGCATCTTCTTTACCTGCTTCCCCAAATCCTTGATAATCCTACCATGTGTATCAAGAGTTTCCCGGATCTTCTTCTGGTCGTCCAAAATCTTCTTCTGGTTGTCCAGAATCTTCTTCAAAGAGTCGTCCACTGATGGAGGTACCTGAAGCTCTAATGGGGCTGAAGATTGTGCTGCCACTGTACTGGATTTGGCAGTCAGCTTTGTGGTAGCTGCCTGCATCTAATTGTTGAGACCAGATAGTGTCTGTGAAACCCGCAGTGCAGTATGAGGGTAGGTAGAAGATGTGGGCACTGACAGTGGCACTGAGAGGGATGGTCCGGAGGAAGGAGGAGGCATGGTAGCTGCTATGGCAGAAGTATCGGCTGTTGTGGAGGGCTCAACAACTAACCCGATGGCCACTACCCCTGGCTCTTCAGACTGGCCAGTGGAGGTAGTGGCCTTACCCTTGAATTTAGGGTTGTCCACTCCCTGGAGGTGGTACCATGATAAAGGCTTTTTAGCCTTTACCTCCACATCAAAATGTCTCGTTTCTACCCCTTGGTCTTGGAAATACTCTGTGAGGAAGTTGGGGTAGGGATACGATCTTTCTTCTTTCTGGACCGCATTGGAGATGTTGTAGGACATCATGTTTCCTACATTAATAGGATAGCCTGCATGATGGAAGTTACCAATACTGCCCATGGGAGTGGAAGGACATTCTCATGCTGGCACGGGTCAAGACGGCTGCACACGAATGTTTGCCACCCTTTTGCTTCAAAGTTAAGGGTGGCTCTGACAATTTGAACTCCTGCTATAAGCCATGCAGGTGTTGTCCCCGGAATAGCAAGTATCTCAGCTAGCCATGGGCGAACTGCATCACCCAAGGCTAGCTTTTCCAGGTATTGCATTGCCTCGACCTCCTCAAACCCTTCATATATGTTCAGTGCGTGGCCATCAAATCGGATTTTCAAGTTCCGGACCTTCATCACCTTTGTACCCTTTTTGATGTGGGCAACATTGGCATAAAATTCCTTGACGAGGTATTCATTGGCATCTTGCAACCGGCCGGTGAACCATTTTTATCCTTTTCTCTCCGTAAATTGCCTTAAGACATTCGGATTATGCTGGCTTAGGTCTTTGGTTATGAATTGTCGCTCAAGAGTGAGCGACCTTTGGGGCCACCATTCCCGAAATTTTGCATACGCCTTCTCACTGACAAATCTATCAGCCCACACCTCCGGTTTCCTTGATCTAGCCAGGCCTCCCATAATTGTGTCACCCCATTTCCCGTCATCCGGGACCTCATCATCATCATCTAAATTGATTGGGGTAGCTGTTGTGGCAGGTGTTGTAGCAGGTGGGGAAGATGGTTCAGATGCCTGACTACCTCCCTCTGAACTATCAGAAGAACTAGAGGAGGAGGTAGGTTCATTGACTAAATGGAGTCTATCGGGGAATTGTTGTGATTGTGCCCCCGGTTGTGGTTGTACAGGATCCCCCTCAGAAGTTTCCCGGAATGGGAGGTATTCACTGGTGTTTGAGGAGTCCGGAGGTGGTCTACTGAGAGTAGTCTTTTTGCCCAAGACTTTCTGGACTGATAGTGGTATGCTAGGTTTTCCTCTACCCCGGCCTCGGGAGGATTCTGCCCTCCCTTTGGAAGTATCACCTCGACCACGAGAACGCACCATTGTATGCAACAAACAAGTAGTGAAAGTTAGTTAGAATTGGGGTTCAACATGTGTTATTGAATTACAGTTGAAAAGAAAGATACTGCTTCTCAGAACAGGGCAACGCGGACCGCACAAAAGTGAGAGCGACATCGGACTGCCCATCTCGGATCGCACAAAATTGAGTGTGGTCGCGGAGATCCCAGGTTCAGACTACTGGTTCTCTGAAATTACCTCAGCGCGAACCGCATACTTTTGAGTGCGGCTGCAAAATCGATTTATTGGGTCTCTAAAGTTTAATTGTGCGGACCGTACAAAATTGAGTGCGATCGCAAAAACCAACTGCGGACCGCACAAAATTGAGTGCGGCCGCACAAACTTAGCAATGACAAGTTCCTTCAACCTAGGGTATCGCAGACCACATAATTGTGTATGCGGCCACATACCCTAGTGCGGACAGCACAAAAATATGTGCGGCCGCGATATTCAAATTAGAGCGGCACTGAAGTACGATTAATACTAGGGTTTTCACTAATTAGGCATGATTTGTGGCAATTAAACAATAAAAGCTATTAACCCCAGCCCCCATTATGCATTCAAACACTACCCACATGCTTCTAAGCAATAATTAAGCATCAATTTGACATTTTTGGCATGAATCTAACCCTATATATAAAAAAAAAACTAAAACAAAGAGAAAAGAGAAGAAAAAGATGAAATTAATTCATTGAAATAAATATACCAGTAATGAAATGTAGTAGGAAATTAACACTTGATGAATATGGGATGAGATTGAAAACAAAAAAGAGTGCATTGTGCTTTAGTCTAGCTTGAGAGGTCAGAGTGTGTAAAGTGTGAATAGTCTCAAATAGTCATATTTATACTCTGACCATGTTGGCCCACCGACTTACCTGAGTGCGGACACACAATTTTGGTGCGGTCCGCTCTCTTTACCTTTTCTAACTCAGTAGTTGATTCAGTGATGCGGTCCGCATAAAAATGGCTGCGGCAGCACAATCTGTGCGGTTCGCGAAATTTTGATCGCGGCCGCGAATCCTTAAGATATTTTGTCAGGCCAAATTTCAGAGAGTTGGCATTTTCCATCTTTCAGCTATGCTACTGCACACAGAATTGTGCAACCGCGAAGGGCTTGTGCGGTCCGCATAATTCTGGCGCGGTCCGCATATTTTCAACACTTGGCCAATTTTGTCTTGTCAATTTTCTGCACTGCACACCCAATTCCTGCATACACTTCACAACCAGTTAGTCCAAAACAATGCCTAATCTAACAAGAAAATCAAAAGAAAGAAAAACACATGGGTTACCTCCCAAGAAGCGCCTGATTTAACGTCGCGACACGACGCATGTTACCATTATTAATTTGAAATGAAGCAATGCCACAACGTGGCTATCATCAACCTTACCAAGGTAGTGCTTCACCCGGTGCCCATTGACTCTAAAGATCTCACCATTCTTATTTTTCAAATCAAGAGCACCAAAGGAGTCACATGTACCACTTCAAAAGGACCACTCCACTTTGATTTAAGCTTTCCCGGAAATATCCGTAACTGAGAGTTGAATAAAACAACAAGGTCACCTTCTTTGAATTCTTTGTTTCGGATATACTTATCATATAGGTACTTCATCTTGTCCTTATACAAGGACGAACTGGAGTAAGCATGGAACCGGAACTCATCAAGTTCTTTCAATTGCTCCACTCGAAGATTGGCAACTACATCCCACTCAAGATTTAATTTCTTCAACGCCCACATGGCCTTATGCTTTAATTCCACCGAAAGGTGACATGCTTTCCCAAACACCAACCGATATGGAGACATACCAATTGGAGTCTTGTAGGCTGTTCTATAGGCCCAAAGAGCATCGCCAAGTTTCCTTGACCAACCAGTCCGATTTTGCGTTAACAGTCTTGGATAGAATACTCTTGATCTCCCTGTTGGAGACTTCAACCTGTCCACTTGACTGGGGGTGATAGGGGGTCGACACTTTGTGAGTGACACCATACTTAGAGAGTAAAGTATCAAAAGCTTTGTTGCAGAAGTGTGATCCCCCATCACTAGGATGGCCCTTGGAGTACCAAACCTTGTGAATATGTTCTTCTTCAAGAAAGCTAACACACCCCGAGCTTCATTGTTTGGCAAAGCCACGGCTTCAACTCATTTGGACACGTAATCTACAACTACCAATATATAGGTGTTCCCACATGAGCTCAAAAACGGACCCATAAAATCAATGCCCTAAACATCAAAAATATCAATCTCCAGGATGGTGGTGAGAGAGTGAGAGGAATCTTATTTTTCTTGGAGATCCCATCGACCCTTTGACATTCATCGCAACGCTTAACGAGATATCTAGTGTCCTTGTAAAGGGTAGACCAATAGAATCCACAACTTAGCACCTTTGTAGCAGTTCTCGCTCCACCATGGTGACCACCATATGGCGAAGAGTGGCAAGCTTCAAGAATACCCAATTGTTCTTCTTCTGGTACACATCTTTGGATAACACCATCAGTATAAATTTTAAAGAGATATGGCTCATCCCAATAGTAGTCCAGGCAGTCCCGTTTGAGCTTGTTCCTTTGGTTTGAGGAGAACTCATTCGGAACCATGCCGCTCGCAAGATAGTTGGCCACATCAGCAAACCATGACATCCCAGTCATAGAAATGGAAAGGAGTTGTTAGTCAGGAAATGAATCATTCATCTCAAGGCCATCATGTGACCTCCCCTCCCCTCCTCCAATCGGGACAAGTGGTCCGCCACTTGATTATCACTACCCTATCGATCTTGAATCTCTATATCAAACTCTTGCAATAGAAGCACCCACCGCATCAACCTTGCCTTAGAGTCTTTCTTCCTCATCAAATAACGAAGTGCCGCATGGTCGGTGTGAACAATCACCTTTGTACCTATTAGGTACGGGCGGAACTTCTCCATAACAAAGATAATGGCTAGGAGTTCTTTCTCGGTTACCGTATAGTTGACTTGGGCCTCGTTTATGGTCTTGCTAGCATAGTATACCGAATGAAAGATCTTATTAATTCGTTGCCCCAATACCGCACCAACTGCTACATCGCTTGCATCACATATGAGCTCAAATGGTAAGCTCCAATTTGGCGCGGTGATAATAGGAGTGGTAGTCAACTTATACTTGAGTAGTTCAAATGCCTTCATACAATCTTCATTGAAAAGTAACTTGGCATCTTTCTCCAAGAGTTTGCACAAGGGGTTTACCACCTTAGAAAAGTCCTTGATGAATCGGCGGTAAAATCCCGCATGACCTAGAAAGCTTCTCACTCCCTTTACAGAAGTAGGGGAAGGAGTTTGGATATCACTTCAATTTTTGCTTTATCAACCACAATACCATTCTTGGAAATCATGTGACCGAGGACAATGCCCTCCTTGACCATAAAGTGACACTTCTCCCAATTCAGCACCAAGTTAGTTTATTCACAACGTGCTAATACCTTATCCAAGTTATCCAAAACTCTTCAAAAGAATCCCTATGACATAGAAATCATCCATGAAAACCTCGAGAAAGTCCTCCACCATATCGGTGAAGATGGACATCATACAACGCTGAAAAGTTGCCGGTGCATTGCATAACCCGAATGGCATCCGCGAGAATGCGAAAGTGCCATACGGACAAGTGAAGGTGGTCTTCTCTTGGTCTTTAGGTGCAATAAGAATCTGGTTATATACGGAATATCCATCCAAGAAGCAATAATAAGCACGTCCGGCTAACCTATCCAACATTTGATCAAGAAATGGAAGCAGAAAATGGTCTTTCCGCGTAACTTTGTTGAGCTTTCTATAATCCATGCACACTCTCCACCCGGTGACAGTTCTTGTGGGGATCAATTTATTTTTGTCATTTGTGATCACACTCATGCCCCCTTTCTTTGGGACACTTTGCACCGGCGAGGTCCACTAATTATCAGAAATGGGGTAAACCACCCCGGCATCCAACCACTTGATGATCTCTTTATTTACTACCTCTTGCATGGCCTCATTCAATCGTCTTTGATGCTCCATGGAGGGTTTGGCATCCTTCTCCAAAATAATTTTGTGCATACAAAAGGCGGGGCTTATACCCCGAATATCCGCCAATGTCCAACCTATTGCTTTCTTCCTCCTTTGAAGCACTGCAAGGGTGGAATCTACCTGCACGTTAGTTAAGCACGAGGAAAGAATAACAGGTAAAGTGGAACAAGGGCCTAGAAACTCATACCTGAGGTGTGAAGGCAAAGGCTTTAACTCTAAGGTGGGAGGCTCCTCGATTGAGGACTGTGTTAGTGGAGTCTTCCGGTTTTCGAGATCCAAGGAAAGTTTTCGGGGCTTATAAGTATATGATCCCATTCATTGCAAAGCATTGACACATTCTACAAAGCCTTCCTTCTCATCCTCATCATGATTCAACAACACGATTTCCAAGGTATCTTCCACATTTATCACAGCACTTGTGTCATCAATAATTACTTTGGTCACAAGATCCACGAACGAACACACTTCGTTGCTATTTGTTTGCCTCATTGATTTACAAACATGGAACACCACTTTTTCATCACCCACCCGGAAGGTGAGCTCTCCAGCCTCCACATCAACTAAGGCCTTCCCATAAAGATTGGCACCTTGTAGTCAACCTCACAGTCAAGTATCACAAAATCTGCGGGAAGGATGAACTTGTCGACCCTAACTAACACATCATCAATTATCCCCAATGGCCTTTTCATTGTCCGATCCGCCATTTTCAACTTCATGGATGTGGATCTTGGTTGCCCAATCCCCAACGTTTTGAACACAGAATAGGGCATCAAGTTAATGCTTGCCCCCAAATCACATAAAGCTTTGGCGAAATCGGCACTCCCAATAGTGCACGGGATTTTGAAAGCACCGGGGTCTTCCAACTTTGGAGCCATGGAGTGCACCATAGAACTCACTTGATGTGTCATTTTGTTCATTTCACAGTTCAGTGATCTCTTCTTTGTTACCAAATCCTTCATGAACTTGGCATATCCCGACATTTGTTCTAAGGCTTCAACCAACGACACATTTATGGACAAAATTTTCATCATATCAATGAATTTCTTGAATTAATTATCATTGTTTTGCTTTGCAAGTCTTTGAGGGTATGGAGGAGGAGGCCTTGGCATTGGTACCTTAGCCTTTGGCACTACTGGTTCCGGCATGTCAGTCACGTGCTCCCTAGACGGGTTAATTTCTTCTTGCGTCTCCTCCACATTTTCATCAATATCAATCCTCGCTTATTCATTTGCTTGAAGATAATTTCTTGGCTCATCATCATCTTGCACCAACATATCATCATCCATATGTCTTCTTTGGTTTGAGGTACTAGCAACTCCACATCTCCCACTTCTTGTTGTCACGGCTATTGCATGCCCTGTATTCCCACCTTTCAGGTTCACTGCTGTATCACTAGGTAGTGCCCCCTTTGGGCGAGTATTTAAAGCTTGAGACCTCCAAGTTACGGATAGAAGTGTTGTGGGAGGCTAATTGGGCATCGAAGTCGGTGTTTTTCTCCACCATTTGCTTAAACATGTTTTCAATCCGTCCCATTTCACTATTGGAAGAACTAGGACCTTGCGACGGATATGGAGGCGGGTTGTTTGGTTGTTGATACATCGGGGGCCTCTGAAAGCCCGACCACCGATTTCCTTGATTGCTATTGTTCCAACCCCCTTGATTATTGTTGTTCCCCCAATTGCTTTGATTGTTGCCACCCCAATTACCTTGATTATTTCCTCCCCAATTGCCTTGATTACCCCAATTGTTTTGATTATTATTGTTGCCACCACTCCAGTTTCCTTGGTGGCCTTGGTTGTTCCAGTTTCCTTGGTTTCCTTGTGATCTCCATTGTTGTTGATTTGGAGCATTGCTTCTTTGACCTTGATAATTGTTGACATATTAAACCTCTTCATCTTGCTCATCACATGAACCATCTTGATTATACCCACCATTACTTTGCTCAAATTGTTCCAGATAGTTTTGTACTTGTTGACCTCATTGCCGTCTCTTGTTTACCATCATGTTCACCCTTCCATAGCATTCACCTGTTTCGAACCTTGAACCTGTTGAAGCCGAGCCTTGGCCAATTGGTTCATGGTAGTTGTCAACTCCGCAATAGCTTGCCCATGATCATGTAGCTCCTTGTTTAGGTGAATAACATTTGGGTCACCCTGAGGAACATTGGATCTACTTTGCCACACCGAAGAGGTGTCCGCCATCTCATCCAAGATTTCACAAGCTTCAGAATAAGGCGTGTTCATGAAGTTACCCCCAGCGAGTTGATTTACCACACACTGATTTGTTGTGTTGATCCTCCCGTAGAAGGTCTGTTGGATCATGGCCTCGGTTATATCATTGTTCGGGCATTTTTTGACCATGGTGCGATATCTTTCCCAAATCTCGTGCAATGGCTCATTTGGCTCTTGTTTGAAAGATAAAATGTCATCCCTTAGTGTATCCATGTGCCCCGGAGAGAAGAATTTGGCAATGAACTTCTCGGCCAACTCATCCCAAGTGTGGATGGAATGATTGGGCAATCTCTCTAACCAGTCCAAAGCCTTTCCCCGTAGAGAAAAGGGAAACAACCTTAACCGCAGTGTATCCTCGGTGACATTTGTTTACTTGCTCCCCCAACAAGTACCGACGAAACCCTTGAGATTCTTTTATGCATTTTGGTGTGGAGCTCTGGTGAAGAAACCCCACTATTCAAGCAGTGTAAGCATCACGTTGGTAATTTGGAAGTTGCCCGCCCTAATCTGGGGTGGGACTATTGCACTTGCATAGCCCTTATTCGGCAACACCCGGTGCACTGCTCTTGGTGGAGGCGGTCGGCCTTGCCTGTTTACTTGAGGCTCGGGATGAACCTCATCCACTTGATCGTCATCTACCTCCTCTCCCAATGGTAAATTTCTGAGGGGCTCGTTGTTAAGGGCCATTTTGTACCTAAAAGCAATTCACAAACAAAATTAGTGACTCGGAAGGAAAGAAAGACAAAACATACAAATACCTAGATATATAGATAAATCCGTTTAACTCCCCGGAAATGGCACCAAAAATTGATTGGGTCCAAGCTTACACTACTATAAAGTAGCGAGGGTGGTCGATGCAGTTTTAACCCAACTAGGTCGGGATCGAATCCACAGGGAGTTAATGTTTGGAATTAGGTTTATATCTAAGCTATATGCGGGTTTTGAATCTAATTACACTTCCACAAGTTTGGGTTTGATTTCTACTTCTAACTTTACTCTAAAGATTGTAATAATTGAAACTAAGGACAATATTTTTGTTGTTATTTTTCAAATATTTAAAGAGACTAGGGTAGTGACTTCTACCTAGGTAGATATCTAAAGGGTAGCAAAATCTAGGTCAAGCTTGATTATTTGGGATTGTAATATAGCTATCACACCCGGGTACTCACTGTATACCTCTCGGTAGTTTGAGTGATTTTGCCCAATTTAGCTTTCTCAAGTCCAAATGGGTATTCATGCAAATCAAGTGATATTAGCTCAAGTTGGGTATTACTATCTCTAGGTTTAATCCTTTAATTGTGGCTTCTTGAGTTCACCCCAATTCCTTGTTAGCCTAGTTTTCCTAGACTAAGTCCCTCTTTCTCAAGTAGAGACTAAGTCTTAAAGGCATGAATCAATGTTTGCAACCATTAATCCTTGAGTTCTAGCAAGAACTAGGCTAAATATCACTAAGCCATTCACATTCAAGTCCAAAAATCAAATACCCATTATATACCCACACTAGGGTTGAGTCACAACCCTAGCTATGGGTTTAGCTACTCATGGAAATAACAGAAATTAAAGATAAAATAAAGATAAAATCCATAATATTAATTTATGGAATGAAAATCTAATGGTAAGAAGTGAATCTAGTACAAAATTTTCGAAAACAGAAAAGTCAGCCGTCTCAGGTGCTCATACTCTCCATAACATCCCACAAAAAGTTCTATTTATACTACGCTAAAAATATCTGACAAAAAATTCCCTACGGAGGTTGTGCGGTCGCGTAATCTGAGTGTGGCCGCACTCTTGCTTTCGTGGCCGCATAATTCTGATGCGGTCCGCGTTCTTCTCTTTTGGATCTGGGTTGAGCTGAACTTTCTGTATAATTCTAAGTGCGGCCGCGCTCCAGATTATGCGGCCGCATAAACGTGATGCGGTCCGCACTTGCTTGAGTTTGGCTTGAAATCAACTCTCTGATTCTTCATCTTACGAACCGCATAATTTCGATCGCGGCCGCACAAGAGACTTCCACGGCCGCATAATTCTGGTGCGGTCCGCACTTCTCCCTTTTGCTCAAGTTGTCAGCTCTCTGAATCTTAGTCATCGCGGTCCACATAATTTCAATTGCGGCTGCACAGGGACTTTTGTGGCCGCACATTTTTGGTGCGGTCCACGCTCATCATTTAGCCCAAAATCACACTCTTTGAATATCCCTCTTGCGGATGGCATAATTATGATCGCCGCCGCATCATGGCTTTCGCGGTTGCACAATATTTGTGCAGTCCGCACTTCAGACCTCTTTGCCCATCCTTGGTTTTTGTTCAACTTTTGACTCCTTTGTGAGTTGATTTTGATTCCTTTGGCTCATTTTGAATAATTCCTGCAAGAAATCATATTTCATTAGTTTTTGGGAATACCTTCAAGCATTTTTGGCCTAAAACACAAGTAAAATAGAGCAAATAATAGGTTAAAATCCCTACTTATCACTAATCAATTCCATCTGTCTCCTGAATTTACACTCTTGGTGATCTGTTGCAGCCATCCATATTAAATCATGCAAGTCCTTGTTCGAATAAGCCCTCTGGAAGTCGGCCTTCAAGTGCCTAACACAGTAACAGTGGTAGGCATACGGTTCCTGCCATTCACGCAAATTCTGTACAGAATTTAAAATACCGCCATGCTGATTAGATATTAGACAAATACCTTAACGCCGTTTGACAACGTGCTCCTTCAAGTGGTTCAAAAATAATGTCCACGTCTCTTGGCTTTCATTGGCACAAATAGCAAATGCTAGGGGAGATATACTTCCATTAGCATCTACTGCAACAACGATCAACAATTTAATATAATACTTTCCATAGACATGAGTGCCATGTTTGGATATTACTGGATGACAATGCACAAAACCATCAATAGTTGGTTTAAATGCCTAGAACACATATCTGAATATGTATTCTACTATTCTCGGACTCCGCTCAAGCTTCCATTCAACAATAGTCCCGGGATTAAAGTGTTGCAATGCAGCCATGTACCTGAGTAGAGCGGTAAATAACTTATCCCAGTACCATAAACAATTTCAAACGCACGTTTACGTCCGAAAAATGCCTTTCTTTTGGTAATGGTACATCCATATACCTGGTGGACAGATGGTATACACTCTTTGATCTTGTACCTTATGGGCTTCAATTTGTGGAATCAAGACAAGAGAAATCAAGTCAACATTCAAGTTAAAATGATTCCCACTGAATGTGTCCATTTCACAATTGTGGGTGCCAATATATTTCCCTACAATCCACATATTGGTTTTCAACTTTCTCGCACACATCATCCAATTACAACCTTGAAACCATCTATGACAAATAACCTTGTATACTTCCGGAGATGTCTCATGAACCACGAACTCAAAATACTCTTTTATGCTGTACATTCGCACCGCCCTGCTTAGGCGCGCATTATCAACAAAAAAACATGCCCTTTGACAGCACTGTTTCTCTAAATTCATCCCACATTGTTGTCCAAATTTTGTCAAGATCCCTTGTAAGGGCATCAACATCCGGAATACTTGTCAACTAATCAAGGTAGGGAATCTCCCTTGAATGAAACTGCACATGCTACTCGTACACTTTTGGTCTAACGGGAGGCGGGGCATGCTCCATCGTCAAATCAGGTTCATCATTCTCGTCTTCATCTTTGTCGCCCTTATCAAGGAAGGGTGTGTCATCTCCACACTCGTCAGCATTGTTGTCATAATCACTATCATCTTCCTGACTCTACGCATCTGCCAGATCCCGATTAAATATGTCGTCTTCGGGCAATTGAGTAAGGACAGGACCTTCAAGTTGCTCGTTTTCACTGCACAACCAGTAAAATAACGAGTTTCTCAAATTCATCCAAATATTACATATAAACTTTATCACTTCACTTACAAATCATAATGTGTTGATATCCCATGATGCGCATTATCCTGTTGATGATGACTCCCAGATGGACCAACATGATCCAACACACCAAAACTAGGCATATTCCAATTATCCGTTGATTTATACTTGTAAAATTCATATCTGGTTGATACTCCCTGTGGAATATATGAGTGTTAATACACTTTCAATACATAAAATTAAATAACGTAACACATAGAAAAATTAAAGTTTACCACTCGGCTTATGGATTATGTAAACTTGGGAAGAAATTATGTCCTCGCTCCGCATTCGCTCATGGAGATAAGTTTAGATCTGGCCAAATTCTTTCACCCGGAACCTATTCGGATAAAACTGCTCCAAAAAAATTACCCGATGATTGAGGGATAACCCTATTTTGCGGAACCTCATTATTGAGAACGTATTCAGCCTTGACGTGCATTACCAACATTTTTATCACAAAAAGTTCCCGGTGTTCATCCGGAGTCCTCAAAAAATATGTCAAAGTTTCATCGTATTCGATGTTAAACTCAGCATAATAAGCAACTCCTTGCGGAGTAACAGAATACGGATATCTTCCGCTTACTTTAATTTCACCGAACGTTTGCTCACACTCATTTTTTTTTTACATAACAACGATACCAATCTATCGTACTCTATTGTAAGTGGCAACTTAACATGACCCTGTGGAGAACAACTATAGCGTACTAAGTTATTCTCCTCCACAACCTTCCTTCCCTCCTTCCCCAATATAATGAAACCCTAATTTTTCGCTCTTCGAACATTATGACAAAATGCAAAATAACTTAACGAACAAATTATTTGGAAGACCTGAAGGATCCATAATGAATTTTTACCTAATTCTGAAACTCCTTAAATAAGAAAAAAAAACAATCTGGTGGGTACAATAATTGAAGTATAGCGCATACATAATAAGCGCTATACCCATATGAATTATTGGTGGTCAGTTAAGTGCAGAAGAATTATTGGTGGGGCAGGACATTTTATATATAGCGCGGTTATTCACCGCGCTATACCTTAACGAACAAACGTGCCGTTAAGATATAGCGCGGTGAATAACCGCGCTATATATAAAATGGTACACAGTTTTTTTTTTACCTATTTGTATATTGTGAGTTCAAAAGACAGCCACTTTGGTTTCGAGTACTCGTTCCTCGGTCTTTGGTGCGCTAACATATATAACCACCTTTGGAATATACCCAACATTTTCAATACATTATCATTTCCTTATCTAAGAATCCGCTATAGTAATTGAGTTTAATAAGTTATATAAGTCGTTATAAAAAAAAATATTTTATATATTATTAGCAGGTAATATGTCTTATTTTTTAGATTAATTACAAATCTTATATTTTAAGAAGGCTTACATGTAGATATCTCTTAGATGAAAAAATCGTTTGTTTCTGATATGTGTTTGCTGGACTTCTGCTTTCCAATGTTTTCTTTATACAGTGACGTACTCAATTATTTTTGCTCAGACCCTGCATATATATGTATTAAAAAATTTATTAAATATCTATAAATATTTGACTGTGAACTCAATTATCATTGTATAAAGGAGAGCTTTGGAGCATCGGTAAAAGTTATCTTCGTAAGACCTACATGTCAGGGGTCCAAGCTGTGAAAGCTGTCACTAGTACTTGCATTAGGGTAGATTGTCTATATCATACCCCTTAGGGTGCAACCCTTCTCCGGACCCTGCGTGAATACGAAATGCTTTCTGTAGTAGGCTGACCTTTTTTTTTTGACTCAATTATCATTGTATTAAAATTACTTGAGGCCGATATAATAACCCCATGAGTTTCAAATCTTAGATCCCCTTTTAGTAAATGCTTTTAGTTTTTGGAAAGAAGTATTCATGCAATAGTAATAATGCGACGATTTATACTAATATGAGACAACATCGGAGGGAATCAAATATAAAGTTGAAAGAGCACCAGTCCTTGTTTGGAAATTAAACCACTGCATGTTGCCCAATAGCCATACTACTTAAAATGAAACTGTGTTGCCATATAATTTTCTAAAATTTTCAAAATATATTCCCTCACATCTTTGCTTCATAGGCCATCAAAGGCCAACTTAGGACGGGTCCTGCAAATTTAACTGAATCTATTATTTGCAACTCGAACTATAAATTATATGTATAATTAAAAATTAAAATATATATATAGCAAAATTACCGTCAGGGGCAGCTATGTACAATGAAGAGGTTTCAACTAAATCTCTTTCGAGAAATTATACAATGCAAATAGAGTAAAATAATTTTTTTGTATACATGTAAATTATTGAATTCCTTTAATATAAGGAAACTTTTTAATGTAAGGAAAAGGTGGCTAAAAAATTTGGTTTTGATCAAATCATGTCTCACTAACTGACATTCTTATATTTTAATTTAAATCTTTTTGATAAGATTTCTGGTTCTTCCACTACCTGCCGGCCCGAAAAAATATCATCAAAAGAATAAAAGTAAAAGAAATAAATAGCTCTTAGCTTCCAACTTCTTAGGTGAAGGCACGTGTAAAAGGTGATTGGTCTGGCTGCCATGTACAACATGTATCCACAATTGCTACTTAATTACGGTCGGTGCTGATAAAGACTAGTCACACTAGTTATGCTGTAGTTGCTGATAAATGCGATAACCAGATTTAGAATTTAAAGTTTATAAATTCTCTGCAACGATCTCAAGTAAGTATACAATAATAATTGAATTTATAGTCAATATTTGAATATTTAATAACTTTCCTAATACATATACATGATAACATGAATCTGTAAATGACACTCTAAATCTGCTTCTCATAATGACTAGCCAAATGGCTCACGGACTTCAAAGAGAGATGGATTCTTGACGACGATGTCATACATATGTAGAGATTTGAAGTTTGAAAATTTTTTAGGAAGTGAGATGAGATGTGCAGAGTCATCAGACTTGTGGAATTGCATGAAATCCGACCTTATTGGGTTGTTGTAGCGACTCCATCCGAGCTCAATGAGTATCTTCTCTAGGCCAGCATAGGAACTTATCACTTGGTTCTCTGGTAGATACACTAGCACCTTCGGGCGCGCTCCGGGTGCAGTGGCTGTACCAGTGCCTAAACAGACGAATACATAATTTAAAATCAGTATGTAAAGGAACATATCGCGTGGAAGAAGATAGAAAGCTAACGTATGACATGCGGAATTAAGTTGTTTTGCCTTAGACTACCATGTTATAGCACTACTAGAGAACTGTCTAAAAACGTCCAGAAATACTGACCGAAATTAGTCGGAAAACTAGAAAAATCGATCGATTTTCGACCGACTTTAATCCGTCGAAATTAGGATGGTCGGTAATAAATAGCGACCGCAATTTCCGACCGATTTTGGCATTTTTAATTATGCAATTAAAGAATACATTGTCTGGGAATCGAACCAGGGTATGTACTGTGGCAGGATATTTTTTTATCACTAGACCATCGGTACATTTTGGTTTAAGACTTTCTTTTATTTTATTTGTACTCTTTAATTGCATTTTCGCGCGAAAATAACAGACCGATTTTGGTCGGTTTTATTAAAAATATAAAATTACCGACCGAAGTCGGTCAGTTTTTTAAAATGACTGACTGAAATAACCAACTGATTTCGGTCGGTTTCTTAAAAAATAAATTTCGCGGGACGCTAAAATAATTTCCCGCATTTTTACACCAAAAACAACCGACCGAAGTTGATCGCTTTCATAAAAAAAAATTTAAAAATAAAATAACCGACTCCGATCGATTTTTTGGTCGGTTGGCCGCGGTCAATTTTGGCTTAATTTCTAGTAGTGATAGAAATTCCAATAGAGCCTATGTTGTCTAATATTTCTGGTTGAGATCAATAAATTGTGCTCTAATATTTCCCTTATCTTATTTTATGTGGCATCCTTTTATTTTTAAATTTGTCCCAAAATGGTATATTTTTATATTTAGAAATAGTTAAACTTTAAATTTCTCATTTAATCTTAATGAGATGATTTATAATTAGTCACACAAATATCTATGGCTTGTTTTAAACCACGAATTTCAAAAAAAAAAAAAATTCCCGAAACTTCACGCTCAATCAAACACTGTCACACAAAATAAAATTAATAAAGCATCAAGTTCGACACGACCTAAAACTAGAGGGTGCAAACAATCTAATCCCCACCACGTAAGCCCTTAATCCCAACGGAAATAAATAAGCATAAAGCATATAATAGAAAATCAAGACGTTTCTATACCATCAAATACAGGTAAATCTTTTTCTCCGGCCTCAACTTAATTCGAGATGGAAGGAGAGCTAGCATTACCGAATCTAATAAGTTAAACTTTATATCAAAGTTCAAAGAGAAATTCTAGTTTTATAAGATAACTATTCGTTTTAAAGTAAAAATAGCTTCCATACAATTACTTTTTTCAGTATTTTTTCATATACATATATAGATATAGATATATCGAGTACCTGGATACGTTGGTTCCCTTAGCTCGAAGGATTCGCGAGTAGGGTTTGTGATCAAATGGGCAACGCCCTTCTTGTCGAATATCCATACGCCAGACATTGTTTAATTTCCACTACCAGAGCTCCAATGGAGAAGAAAATTAAAAGAAATAGAGACATTAGAGAAATGAACTCATGAGTCTGTCTTAAAGTTGCAATGGTTTCCTAGTACTAGTAGATATCTCATGCACAGTGTAAGTTAGTACAACATGTGATCACTTATCTTCTGGGAAGACCGAACTACACTTTTCTGGGGATAGTAGCTCATTTACTTTCTCTGTGTTTTTGTAATTTTTATATCCTAATAGTACAAATTATTGTTAGCTAGTTTTCAGCATTATTTATAAGCCAACTATACAAAACTGTTCATGGGTAAGCGTAGAAAAGATGGTAAATTTACTTGATATAACCTGCACTAATTAATTAAACTTTAGTGATACTGTACACGGGCCAAACCGGGCCAATGTACACCCTGATTTCTCGGTGGGACAAGCGAAGCAAGGATACTATAACACGGGGTCGGAATCAAAGCTGAGAACTTATTGCACCAAGGCCCGAATAAAATGCTCACCATTGGACTTGATAAAACGACGTACCCCGGGGCCGGGACGGGTTCTGAGACTTCGAGAAGTGCAGAAATGGTTGCACACGACTAACAGAGGGCTGTGATATCCGCGTCTAATCCAGATATCACGGCGCGAATCTCGCCCGATATCGGTAACGGATCAGTAATTGAGAAAAGAAGATTTTTACTTTTTTTAGATTTGTACTAGGGGTGAAACTCGCCTACTATATAAAAGGGAAGCTTTTGTTTGAATGGATACATGGTAACATGCATACCGAGACAATAAAAAATTATTTCTCTGTTTTCTACCTACAGAAAAGTCTTTACTTTACTTTTGTTCTTTGTTCTTGACCCAAGACCCAACCGATGGCAGAAACTATTGCCCAATCCAAGTTCAAGCTAGGCCATAACGTTACGACTGGTTTGATTATTCATCGCATCTTCAACTCATTTATCTAATGTTCATGATTATTTGTGTTGAATCAATCCACATATCTTTAAAATCTCGTATAAATTCAAGAATTTGCCCGAGACACACCTCGTATCTCTTATAGAAAGCAAGAACTATGGGATCCACGGGGATGAGCGTAAAGGGGTAAGTGTAAACACTCAGATACCTCTTCACACGAGTGGTTATATCGTTGTCAGGCCCCGGGACAACCACGTCTTTACCCTACCACTTACAGTCCGCTCGGACTACAGGTAAAGTTTCTTCGGTAACAGAGCATATGTATCTTGATGCTCCCTCACCCTAGTCTTGTTGGCTAGAGGCCTTCTCGACCTTGAAATTGTCCGCGATCGAATAGCCCCCGGGTATAAAACTTTTCATTGGGGGCTCTGGGGCCACTTCGGGGGCAACCACTTCGGCACCCGCGGT
Organism: Nicotiana tomentosiformis; assembly: GCF_000390325.3. Taxonomy (NCBI): domain Eukaryota; kingdom Viridiplantae; phylum Streptophyta; class Magnoliopsida; order Solanales; family Solanaceae; genus Nicotiana; species Nicotiana tomentosiformis. Next base: position 179,322,742 of record NC_090813.1, read on the forward strand.
CGAGTGGGAAGATGAAGGGACTGTTTGCTGTGGTACGGACTTGGAAGTTTTGGCCATCGTAGATCTGGGAAATGTATATAAAGATTTGATGAAAATATATGAAAATTTGAAGAAGACGTATGAGGATTTAAAGGTTGGAAGTGAAAATGTGAAGTTCTAGGTCAAAAATTCAAGAAAATATAGGAAGGTTTGGAGGTTGAAGATGAAGATGAAGATGTGAAGATTCAAGAAGCGAGGTATGAAGATTTGAGAGAGTTGAAAGCCTTTGCAAAGTTCTAAGGTAAGGTCTAGGATCAGAAAGTAAAAGAAGTGATGGGGAGCGAAGCTTTTATAGAGGGGAATGTAACTAATACGCGATGCTTCACATCCGAAGGCAACCAACCGATGATCGACATGTGTCTGAAGTCAGAACGATGCGATCGGTGGGACGTTTCGGCTCATCCGTCATCTCGGTTATAACGTGTGAAGGAAAGAACCGGGGCTTATCTCTTATTTTTCATCGTTTTGGCAAACCTACTCTCTGAGAAACAAGCGATTACACGGGGTCAGAATCAAAGCTGAGAACTTCTTGCACCAAGGCCCGAATAAAATGCTCACCATCGAACTTGATGAAATGACGTACCCCGGGTCCCGAACGTGTTCTAAGACTTCGAGAAGCGCAGGAACGATTGCACACGACTAGCTGAGGACCGTGATATCCGGGTCCAACCGGTTATCACGGCACGAATCTCACCCGATATCAGTAATGGATCAGTAATTAATGAATTTTTTTTTTCTTTTTTAGACTTGTATTAGGGGTGAAACTCTCCTACTATATAAAGGGAAAACTTTTGTTATACATGGTAACACGAATACTAAGACAACACAAAATTATTTCTTTGCTTTCTAGCTACTACAAAGTCTTTACTTTACTTTTGTTCTTTGTTCTTGATTGGCTTTGAACCCAAGACCCAACCGGGGGCATAAACTATTGCCCAATCTAAGTTCAAGCTAGGCCATAACGTTACGGCTGGTTTGATTATTCAACGTATCTTTAACTCATTTATCTAACGTAATTGATTATTTATGTTGAATCAATCCACATATCTTTAAAATCGCGTATAAATTCAACTGTTATTCATTTTAAGGGTAAACAAATACAATAATGACAATTATATTTCAATCTCAAACTAGTTGACCTCGGTAGTAACGGGGCCAAAATTTTCATTAAAAAGTGTCAAATAAAAGCCGACGACGGAAGCTCGGGACGGAGCCGTATGAGGCGGAAGTGCGTGTTTGGAACATTTTGAGGTCATCTTTGAGTGGTTGATTTTTTCCAACTTTCATATCAATTATGGAGAGAGAGAGTAGGGAGTGAACACCCCTTCTATCTAGATCGGTGATTCCGTTCGGCCGAGCCAGCTATTGAATGTCTTGCAAGCATCAAGAATAACTCGCTGGAGCACCCCTCCATTCACATGCACATAATTTTACCTTGATTTAAGGTGGCTCTATTGGGATTTTAAGCTTGTGTAGCTTAAAGAGGGTGAATGAGAAATGGAGAAAAAATAAAATATTTGAGTTTTCCTGGAAAAAGGGACATTGTCCCATATCGGAGGAAGAAAAGGCTTTTGATGGGTATATATATAATTGCTCTTCTTCTAGCTCTTAAAGAATTAAGAAAAAGGCAAGCCTCGCGCCGTCGTCGTCGTCGCTCGCTCGGCTCGGCTTCGGATTCGGATTCAGATTCGGATTCGAATTTGGTCAAAGATCGATTGATTGATTAATCTTTTTGGACAAAATTCCTTTCAATTATTTAATTAATTAATTAAATAATTAACGAAAAATTCAATCCGAATTATTTTTATATTTTTCCCGCAATATTTCAAACACCCCTTTTCCAATAGCCATGGCTGTTTCTGAAAGGTTGCAAACCTTTTCAGAAACAATGCCAGCAACTCTATAAATAGAGTTTGATTCCCAGAATCTTTCCTTACAAAATTTTCTGAGCTTCTTCTTCTTCTTCTGCACAATATTTTCCAGTGTGTTTTACGACCATTGAGTGGTTCGCAGTTCATCAGAGTTTTGGTACTTATACACTGGTGAGTTAAATCGTTCTATCCTGGGAGGATATATTCCAGCACCTCGGGTACTTGAGGGGAATAATTTCCTTAAGGATACATTGTGTATTCAGTGGGCTCGATTTATTCCTATACTGTTTTTTTTATTTTTCAGAATCTATTTCGTTAAACAAGTATTACTAACTTTCTGTTTTATTTTTTCAGAAAGTTTAATTGTTTATTACAGCAATACAGAATAATAACAATCTTAAGGAAATTAGTTTCTTTTATATTCTGTATTTTGTTTGTGGAGATTAAAACCTGTGTGGTTTTCTACTCCTTCTGAATTTTACTATTCTGATGTGAAGATATAAAAACTTTATTAGAGTATTGAAATTCTTAAGACGATTTGAAGAACATAAAAACTTCATCGTTTTTCTGTAAAACAGTATATAAAAACTTCGGTTTTATTTATTATACATACTATTTTTTTTTGTTAATAACAGTATTGTGTACTGTTCTAATTTTGCCATTAATTGAACTCTTCTGTTGTTTACAGTGAGAAATGGCAATTGATAACGGAAATTCTTCTGCAACTATTGTGGCAATGACGATAGCCTCGTCAAGCCGGACTGCTGTTCCACCGGCAGAGAAACCGGGGAAATTTTTCGGAGCCAACTTCAAAGGATGGCAGCAAAGGGTGTTCTTCTCACTTACCACACTTGATATGCAGAAATTCACTAGTGAAGAACCTCCAGTGCCTGCTGCGGACATGCCGAACAACGAAAAATTCATGATTGTTGAGGCGTGGAAGCAGGCAGATTTTCTTTGCAAAGGCTATATCTTAAGCGCTTTAGAGGATGACTTGTACAATGTGTACAGTGCGATGAATACTTCGAAAGAATTATGGGACGCACTTGAGAAGAAGTACAAGACTGAAGATGCATGCTTGAAGAAGTTCGTTGTTGCCAAGTTTCTAGACTATAAAATGATAGACAGTAAAACTGTTGGAACCCAAGTTTAGGAGCTTCAACTTATTTTTCATGACCTTATTGCTGAAGGTATGGTCGTGAATGAAGCATTTCAAGTGGCTGCAATGATTGAAAAAATGCCTCATTCGTGGAGAGATTTCAAGAACTATCTTAAGCACAAGCGCAAAGAAATGAAGTTGGAAGATCTTGTGATTCGTCTCAAGATTGAGGAAGACAACAAAACAGTCGAGAAGAAGTCTCGTGGAAATTCAACGATCATGGGAGCTAATATCGTTGAGGAGACTGCTCCAAAAAGTAAGAAGAGAAAGAGGTCTTCTGGACAGACTAAGGAGCAGAACAAAAAGAAATTCAAGGGCAGCTGCTACAATTGTGGAAAAACCAGTCATAAAGCCCCTGATTGTCGTCTCCCGAAAAAGTATAAGAAGAAGGGACAAGCCAACATAGTGGAGAAGAATTATGACATTGATGATATGTGTGCAATGCTTTCGGAATGCAACCTAGTTGGAAATCCGAAGGAGTGGTGGATTGACTCTGGAGCCACTCGACATGTTTGTGCTGTCAAGGAAGCATTTGCGACTTACTCTACTGCTGGTCCCGAAGAAGAGCTTTCCATGGGAAATACTGCAACAGCCAAGATTGAAGGTTATGGGAAGATATTCCTGAAGATGACTTCCGGCAAGGTGTTAACGCTCAACAACGTTCTTCATGTTCCTACTATTAGGAAGAATTTAGTTTCTACTTCTTTGCTTGTTAAGAATGGATTCAAATGTGTATTTGTTTCTGATAAAGTTGTTGTAAGCAAGAAAGAAATGTATGTTGGAAAGGGCTACCTCACAGAGGGCCTCTTCAAACTAAATGTAATGGTTGTTGACAGTATGAATAAAATTGCAGCTTCTTCTTATTTATTGGAGTCAAATGATTTATGGAATATTCGTTTAGGACATGTCAATTACAAAACCTTGCGGAAGTTAATTAATTTAGAAGTGTTACCTAAATTCGAGTGTAATAAATTAAAATGTCAAATATGTGTTGAGTCTAAGTTTGTAAAATATCCTTATAAGTCTATTGAAAGGAATTCAAATCCTTTAGACTTAATTCATACTGACATTTGTGATATGAAGTCGACACCATCTCGAGGTGGGAAAAAGTATTTTATTACTTTTATTGACGACTTCACTCGATATTGTTATGTTTATTTACTTAATAGTAAGGATGAAGCAATTGAAGCATTTAAGCAATACAAGAATGAAGTGGAGAATCAATTGAATAAAAAGATCAAAATGATTAGAAGTGATAGGGGTGGAGAATATGAATTTCCATTTTCAGAAATATATTCGGAATATGGAATTATCCATCAAACTACTACACCTTACACACCTCAATCCAATGGAATTGCGGAAAGGAAAAATCGGACATTAAAGGAAATGATGAATTCTTTATTAATAAGTTCCGGATTACCGCAGAGTTTGTGGGGCGAAGCTATCCTTACAGCTAACCGAATACTCAACAGAGTACCCCACAGCAAAACGCAATCTATTCCATATGAAAAATGGAAAGGAAGAAAACCCAACTTGAAATATTTCAAAGTGTGGGGGTGTCTAGCAAAGGTACAAGTTCCTTTACCTAAAAGGGTTAAAATCGGATTAAAAACTGTTGATTGCGTTTTCATTGGATATGCTACAAATAGTAAAGCATGTCGGTTTTTGGTTCATAAATCTGATAATCCCGAAATTCACATTAATACGGTAATGGAATCAGATAATGCTGAATTCTTTGAAAGCATCTATCCGTATAAAACTGAATGTGAGTCGTTAAGTGAAAGACCTAAATGACCTTGGGAAGAACCAAAGGAAAATACTCCAAGTATAGAAGATCCAAGGCGTAGCAAATGTCAAAGAACATCGACTTCCTTTGGACCAGATTTTGTGACATTCTTGCTTGAAAATGAGCCTCAAACTTTTAAAGTAGCTATGTCATCTTCTGATTCAACGTTTTGGAAAGAGGCAGTCAATAGTAAGATTCAATCAATTTTGGATAACCATACATGGGAATTGGTAGATCTTCCTCCAGGAAATAAACCTTTAGGTTCGAAATGGATCTTTAAACGGAAAGTGAAAGCTGATGGCACTATTGACAAATATAAGGCAATACTTGTTGTCAAAGGTTATAGACAAAAGGAAGGCCTTGATTACTTTGACACTTACTCGCCATTAACGAGGATAACATCTATTAGGGTGTTAGTGGCAATAGCGGCCGTGTATGGTCTTGAAATCCATCAAATGGATGTTAAAACAGCTTTCTTAAATGGAAAATTAGAGGAAGAGATTTACATGGAACAACCTGAGGGTTTGTGGTAACTGGTAAAGAAAAGAAAGCGCGCAAACTTGTTAAGTCACTTTATGGACTTAAACAAACACCCAAACAATGGTATGCCAAATTTGACCAAACAATGTTGGCAAGTGGGTTTAAAATCAACGAGTGCGACAAATGTATTTACATTAAAAACACTCCAGGTCATGAAGTCATTGTTTGTTTATATGTTGATGACATGTTGATAATGAGCAAAAACATGGCAGATATAAATTCTACTAAGCGCATGTTGGCTAGCAAATTCGATATGAAAGACTTAGGAGTTGCTGATGTGATCTTAGGAATTAGAATTCACAAGACTCCACAAGGTCTAACATTATCACAGTCTCACTACATTGAAAAGGTACTTGACAAGTTCAAGTATTTGGATTTCAAAATTGACAAGACTCCAATTGACGTGAGTTATGCACTTCAAAAGAATGAAGGTGAAAGTGACTCACAATTGGATTATGCAAGAGTATTGAGAAGTTTGATATATATCATGAATTGTACACGACCAAATATAGCATGTTCTATTAGTAAACTGAGTCAGTTTACAAGTAATCCCAATCACATACATTGGATGGCAATGAAACGAGTTTTGGGGTATCTCAAACATACCCAAAATTATGCTTTGCATTATAACAAATATCCCTCCGTGATCGAGGGATATAGTGATGCAAATTGGATCATTGGATCATCTGAAGTTAAATCCACGAGTGGATATGTTTTCACAATTGGGGATGGAGTAGTATCTTGGAAATCATCCAAACAAACGTACATCACCCGTTCTACAATGAAATCTGAATTCATAGCTTTAGATAAGGCCGGTGAAGAAGCTGAATGGCTTTGAAATTTCTTGGAAGATATTCCATTTTGGCCCAAACCTTTGGCACCTATTTGTATACATTGTGGTAGTCAAGCGGCAATAGGCAGGGCAGGGAGCGTTATGTATAACGGAAAATCTCGTCATATACGATGGAGACATAATACCATTAGACAACTACTCTCTAGTGGTATTATAACAATTAACTACATAAAGTCAAGAGATAACGTGTCGGATCCACTTACAAAAGGCCTATCTAGAGAGGCAGTTGAAAGATCATCAAAGGGAATGGGGTTAAGGTCTAGGACAAGTCATCATGACGGTAACTCTACCTAGCAGACTGGAGATCCCACGAGCTAGGTTCAAAGAGATCAAACAAAGTTATGAATGACGGTTCAACATTGTCAAATAACTCAACCCATTCTCGTGATGAAGACAATGTTCAGAAATCGAGGTAAAGCATTAAGACTTTTTGATGAGTCAACAAAGCTTAAAGGTTTTTTAATGATTTGCTAAGTCTAGCAGGATATGACCAGATAGTGTATCTATAGGATTACACATTTAGAAATCACCTATGTGAGTGTGAAGTGTAAACCGCTTCAAGGGAAATGAAAGTAAAGGCCCATTCTCTAAGCACTCATGAAATCAGGCGGTGTTCATGGCTGAAACGAACACAACCGTGAGAACCATAGATGGTTAAGGATTGATTGTGTGACTTATGTTGTCTAGGTATACAACAAAGCACGACGGTTCAAAGATATCAAATCTACCGATTGATCGAGTATATCCAATATAAGTTCACTACGGAAAGTCAAAGGGAAACCTACTTATCCAGATGCAATTAATTCTTGTATGTAAAACACACACGCGTCCGTGCATTTATTTATTTTATAGCCATTCCCCATTCATGTGGGGGATTGTTGGGATTTTAAGCTTGTGTAACTTAAAGAGGGTGAATGAGAAATGGAGGAAAAATGAAATATTTGAGTTTCCCTTGGGAAAGGGACTTTGTCCCATATCGGAGGAAGAAAAGGCTTTTGATGGGTATATATATAATTTCTCTTCTTCTAGCTCTTAAAGAGTTAAGAAAAAGGCAAGCCTCGCGCCGCCGTCGTCGTCGCTCGCTCGGCTCGGATTCGGCTTTGGCTACGGCTACGGCTTCGGCTTCGGCTTCGGCTTCAGATTTGAATTTGATTTGAATTTAGATTTGGTCAAAGATCGATTGATTGATTAATCTTTTTGGACAAAATTCCTTTCAATTATTTAATTAATTAATTAAATAATTAACGAAAAATTCAATCCGGAATAACCCATGACCCGCGACCCGGTTCGGTCAGGCCCGTTTTTCCGGATTATTTTTATATTTTTCCCGTAATATTTCAAACACCCCTTTTCCAACAGCCATGGCTGTTTCTGAAAGGTTGCAAACCTTTTCAGAAACAATGCCAGCAACTCTTTAAATAGAGTTTGAATCCCAGAATCTTTCCTTACGAAATTTTCTAAGCTTCTTCTTCTTCTTCTTCTGCACAATATTTTCCAGTGTGTTTTACGACCATTGAGTGGTTCGCAGTTCATCAGAGTTTTAGTACCTATACACTGGTGAGTTAAATCGTTCTATCCTGGGAGGATATATTCCAGCACCTCGGGTACTTGAGGGGAATAATTTCCTTAAGGACACGCTATGTATTCAGTGGGCTCGATTTATTCCTATACTATTTTTTTTGTTTTTCAGAATCTATTTCGTTAAACAAGTATTACTAAATTTTTATTTTGTTTTTTCAAAAAGTTTAATTGTTTATTACAGTAATACAGAATAATAACAGGCTCTGCAATTAGATATCAGCTATATGAATAATCGCGATTTTTTAGCTAATATTCCACTATAGGTAGAGTACCTAGCAGCTAATATTATTAATAGTAAAACAAAAGACAATAAGTCTTTACATCTTGAATAATTGCGATTAGGAATTAGCGATATGACCATATTTTCAGTAAAACTTCATTGATAACGTAAATATTTCTTTTACACACTATTCGTGTTTATGCTGAAAACCTTCTTTTTTTTTTTGAACAATTTCTTTTTCGTAGGGTGTCAAAACTAGCCAATAATTGTGTAAATTATCCAACTATGACGAGGTAGGTAAGTGACATATGAGTCATGACAAAATTGACCGAACCCAAAGTGGCCAATATCGACATTTTTGGCTAAATGGGAAAAGTGTAGGCACGGTTTGAATATTAAGCCTCAATTTGGGTTAATATAGAAACATAATTCTCCTGCTCTAGAATAAAAATGAAGAATGAAATTTAGAGCCCCTTGGATTAGTTGATTGTAAATAGTTGATATGCTTGTAGTGCTGAAAAATATTTTAATGCTGAAACTAAGTTTTTAAATAAGCATTTACGTGTTTGGATATAAGTACTGAAACTGATAATAAGCAGTTGATGTGTTTAGTAGAAAAACGCAGATAAGTTGTTCTTTTATTAAAATGACTAAAATATCCTTAAAAACTTTACAAAAGATTATAAATTAAAAAGTTTTTTTGTAAAGAAAAAGATGAACAACAAATATGGAATGAAAAGAAAGTTAGAAAATTTATTTTGGGAAAAATATTTTGCGAAATAGAAAATATTATTAAGGATAAACTAGTAAAAGCATTGGTCAAACTAAAAGTGCTTATAAGCTAAAAAACCATAATGTTTACCCTTAAAATTGGATAACAATTAAACTTATAATGTGGTTCTAAGGACACATGATTTCACTTAATACCAATTGATAAATATGAAAATTAATAACAGAAATAACCTATAAAGTAAATCAAATCAGTGTTAGAATGGAACTCAACCCTCGAGTTTGGATACTCTCGAACTGGTTGATGTAAGAACAATTAAAATATAACAAGATGATGAACAATAGTATAAACGAGAAAGAGAATTATATTGCTTTGATATATGTGAACAATGTGTGTTATAAATGATTAGAACCACTTTTAAATAGTAGAGGAATTTTACTTATGGTATAATTCTAATTACAGAAGGAAATCCCATGATTAGCTAATTAACCGTTTCTGATTTGATCCATTCCGAGATTCATGCCATGATCCTCGACCAGTCATTGGTATCTCGCCTTTCTGTTATTGTGCTATCTTCGATCTTGCTCGATGTCTGTCTCATTTGGCTTCGATCGCTACTAGCCTCGATCTCGACAGGTACCTCGATTCTGAACTCGATACCTTATCCTCGTGATTTAGTCTGTTCCGTTACGAGGCCATCCTTCGATGCAACCTCCCGGTCTCGGTCAAATAGTAAAATCGGGTGGGCCCGGTTTTAACCGTATACAGATAGTCCCCTCATTTTTTAGAGTGAAATGACAAGAAACGAATTGAGCCTTCGATTTTTTACCTCGACCTGTCATGATGTCATCCTCGTGACGTAAGTGACGGGAGTGACCGAGACGTCCCTTCGGTACAGTTCCCCAAGTCATTAATGAGTGTCAGTTGGTGGTCGGCCACTAGTGCCTTTGAACCGTCATCGTGAATCCAATAAATAGACCCATTCCTCATTGATTCAAACTTTACTTCCACTTCCTTCTAATCTCCAAAGCTTTTACATCTCTTAAGAAGTTGCTTCATCTTCTCAACCGGCCTGCGGGAAAATGCCGGTGGAACCCCGTCTTGAGGAATGCATTCTTAGGGGGTGCGCGCTAAACTCCGATTTCAAGACCGATAAAGCCTCGTCGATTCCTGGTAGATGCGAGCCAATATCGAGGTATATATGCTCGATAACTGAGGGATACCTTAAGCAGGTAAAGAAAGACTGCAACTGGGAGGGCAAAGAGGTGGTGATCCCGACCCCCGAAGAAGACATCATTACCCATGTGGAAGGGTTTTTAAGTGTTTACACTTACCCTTTCACGCAGGGCCCCCTCGACCCCGTCATCGTTGATTTTTGCTGTTAATATCAAATAACCCTAGGCCAAATCCATCCTTCCTTTTGGCGAATTGTTATTCGACTCCGATTCTTCGTGAGCAAAGTCGAGGGGCTCCCTTTCACCCTCGATCACCTTATCAGATTGTATAGCCCGGTTAATAAAACTCCAACGTCGGGCTACTAAAGTGTTGTTCTCGAGCATAGACGAGGACAAGGATCGAGGCTGGATGGGCCGGTTCATTCGAGTGAGGACTTTTGACCTAATCCCAGCCGAGAAGATGTCATTTCGTGAGAAATGGAACATGAATCGTAAGTACCGTCTCACTGTTAGTTTCCATGTATTATTTGTTCCTTTATCATTTCTCATTGATGTCTTTTTCCATGATGTAGCGATCGCTTGGATGCCCCGTGCGATTCTCGACCTCGAGAGCTAGGTTCGGAACCTGGCCTCGATCTCTAGATATGTCGAGCGCTCATGGCACGATTTAGCAAAGGGCCAATAGGAGGCCAAGAATCATGGTAAGCCCACTTTTTGTGTATTTGATGATTTGATTAAGATTCCCTTCTTCTACTTATTCAATTTTCTCGTGTACAGGCCTGGGCAAGGATGAGGTCATGAGGCCCCCGTCTGGTGAGGAGAAGACTTCGACCCTGGTTCCGAAGCCGTCGAAGGATAAGAAGAGGAAAAGGACCTCAACCTCCGAGGATCCAAAGCCTAAGAAGAATCCGGTTCGTAAGCAGAAGAAAGACACTGTTGCCCTGCCTGCAGATGTGATTCAACGGCTAAGGGAGGAAGAAGAAGAAGATGAAGACGATGGCTCGGAACTGGTGGCCCGAGTGTAGAAAACCATCGAGGCCCCAAAAGCCGCTGAGTTGGTGGTGGTTGAGGAGATTCCTCCTCGAGCTGAGGGGGTCTTGTTAAAGGACTCGGGAAAAGTCCCCAAGTCGTCGAAGATCGAAGATGCCTCCCGCCAAGATGAGCAAAAGGCGGGTATATCTGAAGGGGCTGGCTCCGAGGCCCTTCGCAGCAAGGAGAACGCCCCAAGTGGCTCACTTGGGGCAATAGATATTGGAGACTCGCCGATTCTCCTTGCATTTTCCGAGGAGGCAATCCGGGAGGCCCAAGCTACGAGGACTCCTCGAAGTAGACGGGGCCCATGGAGGGGAGGACCCCTTCCGTGGTTACTTTATCGGGGTCAAGGATGCTACTGACCTGAGTGAAGCATCGAGTCTCCTCGATGAGGCTCAACTAGCCTTGAATCGGGTGAGTCTCAACTCCCTTTGTCGATATCATACTTAGTTTATTTCTTCTCTTCCTCTCTAATTTCCTTTCTTTTTTCCGTATAGGCTTTGGCACTCCATCAGGAGGCGTTTTCAAAGTCCCAAGCAGAGCTGAGCTGATGTGAGGCCGACCGCAGAGGGCTCACAGAGGAGAGAAATGCCCTTAAACTTCTCAGTGGGCAAAAAGAAGAGGAGATCAAGGACTTTCGAGTCGAGTTAGCCAAGGCTCACCAAGATCAGATCAACCTGATCGAGAAGGTAATAAAAATCTTAAAAGCTCATGAGCTCGATTTGGGAACAATGGCTAACATTTCAATCTCATGGCTGCAATAGAAGGTCGAGAGGATCGAGCAGTTTCGCAAGGAGGTCAACATGATGAAGGCGGAGACCTTGGGGTGGAAAGAAAGTATGGACCGCTTTGTTGCTGAAAAAGAGATTGCTCGAGCCCAATTGTCATCAGTCAAAAGCCAGCTTCGAGGCATGAAGGAGAAGAGCTCCGCTCAGGCAAAGACAATAGAGGAGCTCGAGGCTCGGTTGGTTTCCGAACTTGCAAAGGCCAAATCTAAAGCCGAAAAGGCAAAGGCCGAGGCAGAGGCGATCGTGGCCGTCTACCAGGCCGATGCTGAAGCCGCTCAAGTCCAAGCGAGAGAGGCAGCTGAGACCGCTCAAACACGAGCACATTGGATTGCTGAACTCGCCAAATGCCAATCTCGGAGGGAAACCCTCGAGGAGATCCATGCTCGAGGCTTCGATCTTACCGACGAGATAATAAAGGTTAAAGAGCATAAAGCTGATGGTAGAGCGCTGGCCTCTTCCGATGATAATGATGATGATGGCAGCAAGAGCGGGACCGAGAATGGGGAGTACCTCGATAGAGAAGAAGCTTCCCCTGAGGAAAATTAGGAATCTTAGGCCTTTTCTTTTTTGATTTTTTGTGCGGGACCCTGATCGATCCTTGTAAATATTTTCGTATAGATAAAGATATTTTTTCTCTTTGACTTGTCTTTATTCTATTTTCTGCCTCGTGAAAATTCTATTTCATTCATGCCTTCATGCCTTATGGAGATTTTGCTCACAAGTTTGGGACTTTAGGCAACTAGACCGAAGTCGGACCAGTGTAGTCTTTAAAATCAAATGAGTACTTTCTCGAACTCGAAGTAGAGTGACCCTTAGGTTTTAGTAAGTAAGGACAATTTCTCGAACTCAAAAAATAAAATGGCCCTTAGGCTCTTGAATTAGGCCTATATGGCCTCAAAAGAATGGCTTTTCCCCTTTTTTGGCTTGAAAAATTAATTATAAAATTTTTTCATGCCTTAGCACGAGATACATTTGTACCCATTACGTTTTTCGAGGATTGGTGTTATCGAAATCCTTTGCTTTGTTATGCCTTAGCACAAAATTGTCCGGGAGTTCGAACAATTCGCTACCCCTTAGGGTTTTTCAAGGGTCGATATTATCGAGACCCTTAGTAATTTAGTCGAGGGTTGCCCTTTTTAACCGGTTTATGAGAATATTTGAAACCTGTTTCATAACGGAATTCGGACGTCTCCGAACCTTGTTAATTTGGCCGTAGCCTTTCGTTTGGGATTTGCCCCTTAGGCTTATTTCCCTGCTATACTTCGAACTCGTGTGTCAGTCCCCGAGTGGGGTGGCCATGGCCTATAAAATTAAGGATTGCCTTTTTAAGGTCTTACGATTTCGAGGTTTAGTAATTCATTCATGTCAATTGTTTGGACGGCAGTCCCCGAGTATAAGGTAAATTGTTTGAACTTCAGTTGTGATCGGCCCTTAAGCCAGTTTTCACAATAGATCATAAGTATGAAATTGTAAAGTATAAATTTCGCTAAGGCATGGAACATCTGGTAAGGAAAAATACTTCTTTTAATAGTTTATACATGCATACATGTTTTGCCATTAGGGCTTGAGTAATCTACATGGACATAGTTTATTTAACCGTTTGGTCCTTTACCTATCGAGACTCTGTCGACACGAAGTATTTTCCTTGTAACAACCCGAGGGTGATTCCCCCCAGTATTCGAGGTTGATTGTAAAGGAGCCTCGGATATTGTTGAATTGCTCTAAGTTAGCATGAACAATGGTTTCCTCATTAAAAACCTCGCCGGAAAAACCCATTTGGGACAAAAACCAGTCTAAGGGAAAAAGAGTGCAACGCGTGCTTTCAGACCTAAAGACTTTGTGTTTGAAGAATCCTTTGGTGTCTTCGATTAAACACCTGTAAATGGTTAGTATAAAATATAAACGAAAATGGAGAAGGTCGTACCTTAGCAGTAATATTGTATGAGGAGTGATATGTTCCAATTATTTGGTAATTATTCGTCGTTCATCGTGCCAAGTTTGTAGGATCCATTTTCGATGATATCGAGGACCTGATACGGTCCCTCCCAGTGCGGGCCAAGTTTTCCTTCGTTTGGGTCTCGAGTGTTAAGGGTGATCTTCCTCAGAACCAAGTCCCCAATTTTAAAGTGCCGAAGATTGGCTCTTCGATTGTAGTACCTTTTGATCTGTTGTTTCTGTGCGGCCATTCGAACGAGGGCGGCTTCCCATTTTTCATCTTGCAATTTGAGGCTTATATTCATAGCCTCGTGATTTGACTCTTTCGTTGTATATCAAAATCTGATGCTAGGTTCCATGACTTCAACCGGGATCAGAGCTTCGGTGCCATATACTAAAGAGAACGGTGTTGCCCCCGTATTGGATTTTGACGTTGTTCGATACGCCCAAAGGACTTCGGAAAACATTTCTCTCTATTTTCCCTTAGCGTCGTCCAATCTTTTCTTTAGATTTTGAATGATGGTCTTGTTTGTCGATTCGGCCTATCCGTTCCTACTAGGATGATATGGCGTCGACAGGATCCTTTTTATTTTGTGATCTTCGAGAAACTTTGTCACTTTGCTACCGACGAATTGCTTTCCATTGTCGCATACGATCTCGGCAGGCATCCCGAATCGGCATATAATATGGTCCCAGATGAAGTCTATGACTTCTTTCTCTCTAATTTTCTCGAAAGCCTGTGCTTCAACCCACTTAGAGAAATAGTCAATCATAAACAAAATACATTTAGCTTTACCTAGGGCCGATGGTAGAGGGCCGACGATATCCATTTCCCATTTCATGAATGGCCATGGGGATAAGACTGAGTGGAGTTGCTCTCCGGGTTGGTGAATCATCAGCGCATACCTTTGACATTTGTCGCACTTTCGAACAAATTCTTTTGTATCCTTTTCTATTTCGGCCCAATAGTATCCTGCTCTGATGACTTTATGAACCAATGATTCGGCACCGGAATGATTTTTGCAGGTGCCCTCGTGGATTTCTCGTAGGACGTAGTTGGAATCTCCTGGTCCCAAACATATTGCCAATGGTCCATCGAACATCCTTCTATATAGTGTTCCATCTTCGGCCAATGTGAATCGTGCGGCTTTCGTACGTAGAGTCCTCGATTCCTTAGGATCCGATGGAAGCTTCCCGTTCTTTAGGCACTCGATATATTTGTTCCTCCAATCCCAGGTCTGACTTGTAGAGTTGATTTCGGCATGGCCTTCTTCGATTACTGGCCTTGAAAGTTGTATGACAGTCCCCAAGCTAATCTCGTTGTCTTCGACTGATGACCCCAAATTTGCAAGGAAATCAGCCTCGCTGTTTTGTTCTCGAGGCACATGTTATAGGGTCCATTCTTTAAACCGATGTAGAGTCACCTGTAGTTTGTCCAAGTACCTCTGCATTCGATCTTCTCGAACCTCGAAGGTTGTGTTGACTTGGTTTACCACAAGCAGGGAGTCACATTTGGCCTCGATGACCTCTGCTCCCAAAACTTTAGCTAGCTCGAGACCTGCAATCATGGCCTAATACTCGGCCTCATTGTTAGTTAACTTGGAAGTTTTGATAGCTTGTCTAATTGTATTACCCGTGGGAGGCTTCAAGACGATGCCTAGCTCGGACCCCTTCACGTTTGAAGCACCGTCTGTGAAGAGGGTCCACACCTCCGATGATGTACCCGACTTTAATAATAGTTCCTTTTCGACCACGGGTACGAGGGATGGCGTAAAGTCGGCCACCAAGTTTGCTAAGATTTGAGACTTGATGGCCGTTCGGGGTCGATACTTGATATCGTACCCACTGATTTTGACGGCCCATTTAGCCAATCGGCCCGAAAGTTCGGGCTTATGCAAAATATTGTGAAGGGGATAAGTAGTCACCACACTGATTGGGTGACACTAAAAAGATGCTTTTAATTTCCTAGAGGCGCTTATTAGGGAAAACGCTAATTTTTCTAAGTGTGGGTACCGGGTCTCGACCTCACCTAAAGTTCAACTAACATAGTAAACAGAAAATTACGTACCTTGCTCTTCTCGAAATAGCACCCCACTTACCGTGATTTTCGAGACTGCTAAGTACAAGTAGAGTTGCTCGTCCGCTTTCAGAGTATGAAGCAGTGGCAGGCTCAAGAGGTACCGCTTTAATTCTTTCAATGCTTGTTGGCATTCCGAGGTCCATGCAAAATTGTTCTTATTTTTGAGCAGTGAGAAGAACCTGTGACTTCTATCTGAAGACCTCGAGATGAATCGGCCTAGGGCGGCTATGCGCCCTGTTAATCTTTGTACGGCCTTAACATTGTCCACGACTGTGACGTCTTCAATTGCCTTGATCTTATCAGGGTTGATTTTGATCCCTCGATTTGATACCATAAAGCCGAGGAACTTGCCTGAGCCGACCCCGAATGCATATTTCTCCGGGTTGAGTTTCATGTAGTATTTCCTTAGTATATCGAAGGTCTCCTGCAAATGTGTCAAATGGTCCTCTACTCGCAGGGACTTAACTAGCATATCATCAATATAAACCTCTATTGATTTACCTATTTGTTCTTCGAACATTCGATTTACTAAGCGTTGATAAGTGGCATCAGCATTTTTTAGTCCAAATGGCATTACATTATAACAATAGGTGTGGTACTTAGTGATGAATGAAGTCTTTTCCTGATCCTCCGGGTTCATTTATATTTGATTGTATCCGGAGTAGGCATCGAGAAAACTAAGGATCTCGTGGCTGGCCGTGGCATCGATCATGTGGTCGATATTTGGCAGAGGAAAAGACTCTTTAGGACATGCTTTGTTTAAATCTTTATAGTCTACGTACATTCTAAGTTTATTTCCCTTTTTAGGGACTACGACTACGTTTGCCAACGATTCGAGATATTTTACTTCCCGAATGGATCCTATTTTGAGAAGTTTGGCTACCTCGTCCTTAATGAATGCATGTTTTACCTCGGAGTGGGGCCTTCTCTTTTGTTTTACCTGACGAAACTTCGGGTCCAAGCTCAGTCTATGTGTGGTGATCTCCGGCGGGATCCCTGTCATATATAGGTGGAACCAAGCAAAACAATCCATATTATTGATAAGAAATTTAATGAGTTTTTCCTTGAGCTCGGGGGTTAACCCCGTACCCAGGTATACCTTTCGATTGGGTAGATGCTCGATCAGTATGACTTGCTCCAGCTCTTCGACTGTCGATTTGGTGAGGTCAGAATCCTCGGGGTTTATGAAGGATCGAGGGGTCCAGTAGTCATCGTCCTCGTCCGTTCTCTACTTCTCCGACTGAGTCGAGGCTGGTGGTTGTGGTTGCTATTTAGCTTCCTGTTTTTCTTTTGACTCTGATCCCTATGTTTACGAAAGCACCGATACCGGTATTACTTTGTCGACCTCGAACATCTCTTCGGCAATATGTTGTTCCCCATACACCGTTTTTACTCCATCTGGTGTTGGGAACTTCAACATTTGGTGAAGGGTTGAGGGGACCGCCCTCATGTTGTGAATGCAAGGTCTTCCGAGCAGTGCGTTGTATCTCATATCGCCCTCGATCATATAGAACTTTGTTTCTTGAATAGTTCCGGCTACATTTACTGGTAGGATGATTTCACCTTTTGTTGTTTCACTCGCCATGTTAAAGCCATTGAGAATCCGAGTTGTGGGTACGGTCTGATCTTGTAGGCCGAGCTGCTCTACGACCCTCGATCGAATAATATTGGCCGAGCTTCATAGATTAATTAAAACACGTTTAACCTGAATTTTATTCATAAGGATAGAGATTACCAAAGTATCATTGTGGGGTTGTGAGATCCCTTCTGCTTCCTCATCATTGAATGATAAAGTGCCTTCTGGCATAGAGTCTCGAGTTCATTTTTCCCTGGTGATTAATACTTTAGTGTGTTTGAACACGGGCCCTTGTGGAATATTGACCCCACCAACGATCATGTGAATCACGTGATGTGGTTCTTCCTGCTCATTTTTCCTATTTGCATCCCTGTCTCTGAAATGGTTTTTAGCTCGGTCGCTCAAGAATTCTCGAAGGTGACCCTCGTTGAATTGACGGGCCACTTCCTCCCTTAGTTGTCTGCAGTCTTCAGTTCTATGACCATGTGTACTATAGTATTTGCATATTTGATTAGGGTTTCTTTGGGATGGATCAGTTTGTAGGGGTCTGGGCCATCTAGTATCTTTGATTATCCCAATGGCTGACACAATACCTGATGCGTCGATGCTGAAGTTGTATTCTGATAATCGTGGTGCTTCTGTGGGATCGGCATGTTTATCGAAGCCACTTTTGCTCATGAGCCCTCAAGAGATCTGTCCTCGATCGTTCCTCCGATTATTTCAGATTGGATTGCATCCTGGGCCGTTGTTTCTACGATCTGCGTTGTATGGTTGATACCGATCTCTGTTCGACCAGGGTTCTCTGTCGATATCCCTTTGAGTTCTGCCGACAGGCCTGTTTGGATAAACGGAACTGGAAGGGGTTCCCAATTGATCATCCTCGACCCTGATCTTTGACTGGTACCGATTATGTACATCGGCCCAGGTTACCGCTGGATATTCAATTAAATTCTGCTTTAGCTGTCGTAATGCCACCGAACTTCGTTCGTTCAAACCTTGAGTAAAGGCTTGAACAGCCCAATCGTCTGTGACCGGTGGTAGTTCCATGCATTCTATCTGGAACCGAGATACGAATTCCCTCAACATTTCGTTGTCTTTTTGTTTCACCTTGAAGAGGTCCGACTTCCTAGTCGCAACCTTTATTGCTCTGGCATGTGCCTTTACGAAGGAGTCTGCAAGCATGGCGAAGGAATCGATAGAATTAGGCGGCAAATTGTGGTACCATATCATTGCTCCTTTCAACAAGGTTTCTCCAAATTTCTTCAGTAGAAAAGATTCAATCTCATCATTTTCCAAGTCATTCCCTTTTATTGCGCATGTATAATAAGTGACATGCTCATTAGGGTCGGTTGTCCCATTGTACTTAGGAATTTCTGGCATTCAGAGTTTCTTCGGAATGGGTTTTGGAGCCGCACATGGAGAGAAGGGTTTCTGTACGAATTTCTTTGAATCCATACCCTTTAGAATCGGCGGTGCCCCCGGTATTTGGTTAATCCGGGAGTTGTATGTCTTTACTTTCTTGTCATTTGCCTTGATTTTCTTTTCTCCCGATTCAATCCGTTTAGTGAGCTCCTCCATAATTTTTATAATGGCGGGGTCAGTCCCCGATTCGTTGGCGTTCGACCTTTCCGGCACAGGTTCGGTCTTGTGGACGACTTCTAGTTCGATCCTACTCAGTGTTCAATGCTAATTTTGTAGTTGTTCTATAGCGGCTTGTTGAGCCTGCAACATTTCGAATATCAATTGGAGGTTAACTCCACCATCTTCTCCGCCCTGCATACCTCGACTACCTGATCGAACTTCCCTGCGTACGCTACCTTCGATATCAATGCCCAAATTTGCATTTAGGGTGACATGTGAACTCACATCGACGGGATTTGCAATTGGTGCTCCCTCGAGGTTGGCCTGACGTGCCTCGATCCCTGGTGCGGCTATATTGTCATTTTTCCCGTGAAATCCGAGGTCGTTGTCACCATGTGTAGGCGCTGCTTGTGAGTTTGACATGTTTATCCTGAAAATAAAGATTCTTATGAGAACAAGTGTAAAGCAGTGTGTGTTATCAGAATCAGTATTAAGAAATCACTATTATCCTTGACCTCACGGTGGGCGCCAAACTGTTTGCCCTTAAAATTGAATAACAATTAAACTTGGTTCTAAGGACACGTGATTTCACTTAATACCAATTGATAAATATGAAGATTAATAATAGAAATGAACTATAAAGTAAAGCAAACCAGTGTTAGAATGGAACTCAGCCCTCGAGTTTGGATTCCCTCAAACTGGTTGATGTAAGAACAATTAAAATATAACAAGCTGATGAACAATAGTATAAACGAGAAAGAGAATTATATTGCTTTGATATCTGTGAACAATGTGTATTACAAATGATTAGACCCCCCTCCCCCCAAATAGAAACCCCCCTCCCCCAAATAGTAGAGGAATTTCACTTATGGTATAATTCTAATTACAGAAGAAAATCTCGTGATTAGTTAATTAACCGTTTCTGATTTGATCCGTTCTAAGATTTACGCCATGATCCTAGACCAGTCACGGATATCTCGCCTTTCTGTTATTGTGTTATCTTCGATCTTGCTCGATGTCTGTCTCATTTGGCTTCGATCGCTGCTAGCCTCGATCTCGACAGGTACCTCGATTCTGAACTCGGTACCTTATCCTCGTGATTTAGTCTGTTCCGTTACCAGGCCATCCTTCGATGCAACCTCCCGGTCTCAGTCAAATAGTAAAATCGGATGAGCCCGATTTTAACCGTATACACATAAGTTGGGAGTGACCAACTTATGACTTATGGATGATTTTAGCTTATAAATACTTGGCTTATAAGCACTTTGAGTGTTTACCAAACGCGTAGATAAGCCAAAAGGTACTTATAAGCCAGTTCGATCAGCTTATAAGCTTAGCCAAACACCTTATTAATCCAAACAAATTTTGATGAGTTGGGTCATAATTGTACTCTTATTCAACCAGCTTGATCTAATTAGCTCATTTGATAGTCATAATTTTCTCTTACAACTATAAATAAATGAATCATCAATTTATAAAGTCGAAAAATGCCTCAATTTGGTCGGTACATATCGTGATTATACGTTTAAATCATCAAAGGAATATCTCTTTCTGAGAGTTCGTACCAGAAGAATTTCATTCTGTGGTATGTTTCGTTTGATTAATTATTTCACCAGTATTCATAATTACTATTATCGGTCTCACTGAAAAATGTGTGGGTTGTAGTGCAACAATTAATTTTTACTGTCTGTTCTAATTTACGGTAAGTTAGTTGGCACTGAGATTAAAGAAAGAAAGAATGTCAAAATTTGGTATTAAATTTGTCATGATATTTTTATGGTTATAAAGCATATCATTAAAAAATAATTAAAAATAAATTATTTGCAAATAAAGACATCATTCTTTTAAAAATGAATTAATAAGAATATAATGTCATATAAAATAGAACAGAAGAGTAATTACTCCAATAGTACTGATGAATAACATACATTGACATGAGATTATCTACTTGACAACTTTAAGATTTTTTCTAAATGAATGTAATTTATCAAAATTCCATCTCTCTCGCATGAATCAATTGTCAGTAAAATCAGTGTCCTAAGTCAGAATTGCAAGACCAAAGATTCTCAAAAACTAAAAGGTGAGTCAAATGAAACCCATCCCGTAACAACTCCAAAATATAAATTATATTAAATGGTAGTAACTAACGATTACAACTTAAAGAAGTAGAACAACATTAACGAAAATACAAAATACAGAAGCTAAGTAAGATAGGAGAGATTCAAAGAAGGGATGAGAAGCTAGACATAGAATTGGGGATGAGAGGACTCAGACATTTTACTCAACAATAATCGACTGCCTATTTTTTGCCTAAGCTACTGCTATTTATTAATTTCTCACACGTCACATGTTCCTAACCCGGTCCCACAAATAAGTTTCTTAGTTTCCATCCATGCCCTCCCAAATATTAACTATGTTCATAACAATATCCCGGCCTCAATAAAAACCTTGTCCGCCAGGTTCAAGATAGAAAATTCTAATGAGAGAACATGAGCATTTGTTTTGTCTTGCACCATTGAAAAGGATTCCCATATGTAATCTTCCGTGGCCATCGGTGTAGTATCAGATATTGAGTCAAATACAGTGGTACTATCATGATCCACAACTATCTAACCATGAGAAAGTGGAGAAAAAGTCATCCCAGCAGCCATACCACTTAGGCACGTCACTTTAGAAAGCAAAGTAGGGAACTCATCACAATGCCATATTGAAGCTTGACCATCCACAGAATATCCGGAAGGAAGAGCTTGCTGGGCACTGCCAATTGCATTACATTGCAGCTGTGTAGCTTTATGTTCATCATTGTCCCGAAAGAGAGAGCACTTGGTTTCATGGTGAAATCCACCTGTATCAAAAACTTGCTGCCAGGTCGCAATATCCGGGTCACTGAAAGAAAAACAAACTGCCACTATGCCCTCACATCTTTCTACTTTATCATATAAAATAAAGCGATTACTCGATCGATGCAACTTTAAAACTTCACCAGTATCTAATGCATATCCAGAAATGGCAAAGGTGCTTCCCCTACCAAAGTCAATAAAACTAACTCCTTGTGCCTGAGCAGAGCTAATGAATCGGTATTTTTGTGGCGAATTAAGTTTCTGCAATGCCGCATGAGGCTCACACTTGAGATAATGCCCCTCATGAACATGAATCCGATTATACGAGTCAAAGGTATTTGGGTGATGCTTAAATCTAGTTGCTAATGCGGCAAGAAAGCACCACCAGTTGCTAGTCCCTTCACGATCCCCCCCACGATCATGTTGGATAATTATCGTGTTTAAATTATCTTCAGTTGTTGGAAACATTTGGCCCATAACAGCATTGTTCAATTTGTCAATCTCTGAATCCATAGCACAGCATTCCGGACTTGTCCGCAGTTCAACAGAGTGCACAACTTTGTTTAGGAAATCCAGTAGGAAGGCGGAGAAAGGTGGTTTCTGGAGTCGTGGAGGCCAAGGCTGAATGTTGCTAATACCTTCCTCCATATTATTTCTCTCTCTCCTGTAGATAAACTCACCGGGATCAAAAGAATGGAATATATTCTTATGCAATCGGATTCCAACCAAAATAATGAAGATGTCACTACTATCCCAAAATAAGTCACTCGCTTCATTTTCAATCAAAGTGTGCCCTGCTCTTCGAGAACAATTAGAAAACCCCCGAACCACAGTAGTTGTGGAGTTCTCTATATCCCCGTATGTTATTATTGTACCTTCTCCTTCAATAAAGACAAAAGTAAGCCCATAGTTACCGAGAACAAGAGTGGTATTACCACAAGATTCACTCTTCGAATCCAGATCTCTACTAAGAGCAAGACCAAGACTCACTATCCAATTTCTTGTAGCTCTAAGGTATGTGGTAAGAAAATTCGATCCAGGATCAAAGGGAGAGTCTAATCCAAAATGATCAGGTGAAAATGGATGCAAAGGCAAGACAAGATTAGCATGACCAAGGTCACTTAAGTGACTAAATATACCTCTATTTAGAAGTTGGTCATAAGTGCAAGCTAAAAGTACACAAAATATCGTCTCCAAGTTTTGGGCTAGCCCAAGTCCATATCAATCATCAAGCATGATGAAGTTACTCGAAATAGAGAATGGAGAACTCATAATGGAGCCTTCTCTATGATTGTAGTAATAATTATCTCTTTAT
Organism: Nicotiana tomentosiformis; assembly: GCF_000390325.3. NCBI lineage: Eukaryota > Viridiplantae > Streptophyta > Magnoliopsida > Solanales > Solanaceae > Nicotiana > Nicotiana tomentosiformis. Next base: position 179,345,843 of record NC_090813.1, read on the forward strand.
TATCCTTGCCTTTATTTTCAACGACACTAGCACTATCATTTGCCGCATCAGTCGGAGCAACATGATACATCGAATCATTAGGTAAATGGGTCTCAGTAGTCTCCGTTGTCAGCGTAAGCTCCTTGTGTGGTTCCCACATAATATTTGGCTCAGGAATAACATCTTTAGACCAATAAGATAATTTATCGGACACCTTGCACACCCTAACCCCATTATTGTTGTTGCATTCATATGGTTCAACCAACTATTGTGGCAAAAGGGGTTCAACTTCCTCTTTGTCTTAATACAAAACTGAATTGCAGATCTCCTCGGGTGTTGATAGCTTTATTTTAGTATCGACAATAATTTTATTTTCCCTATTTGGCTTTTCCGCAAACACCTTGTAGGTAATGTTCAGGTTGGTGTTCTCTGAGTGCGCATTCCTGTATTGAGGCAAGGGAAAGTTGGCCATATTGCTCCATGATGGAATAGCAGTAGCCCGTGCCGGATAAGCGTCCACTATGGTAAGCTTTCGAAGAAAGGCTAAATGCCTATCAGCTGCTTCCCGATTCCGAGCTCAATAATGAATACACAATTCTTCCACGAAATGGTCCCAACCCTCAAGCTGTTTGTTTCGAACTAACAAACAATACCAATCCAAAGCCTCGCCATCTATATAACGAAGACAATGGCAATTTATGATCTAGAAAAATATTATAACGAGTGAAATACCGCTCTACTTGAAATACCATGTCGCAGGGTTATCACCGTTGAATCTAGGTATTTTTATCGATATAGCTTCCATGGACGCATGCAACCCAGGGAGAGATTGAGGAGCAGTCCAAGCCATTTTCCCCATCAACTCCTGTGACATACATTGCATCTCAGCTATATCCTTGGAAAAGGAATCTTTCACCTCCTTCACAGATTCATTAACGAGAGCCTTGAGTTTTATTTTTTGGTCCTGCATTGGAGACCTCTGGATGAAAGCACCAATGCAACAATTCTAAAATATAGATTATATTAAATGGTAGTAACTAACGATTATAATTGCTCATATGAAGGCACAAAGCTAGTACGAATGTTCCCACTGTCAATCTTGTCATGAATAAAATGACAATCTACTTAAATGTAAATGATTCTTTCATGAAAGACTGGATTCTTTGTTATGTGCAATGCTGCTTGCTGTCACAATAAAGATGAATAGGGGAAAGTAAGTCACTTCCAAACTAGACAAAATTTCCTTTAATCATTTCACCTTACTGATTGCCATTGCCACAGAACGATATTCAGTCTCTGCAGATGATTGAGAGACGGTATGTTGCTTCTTAGTCTTCCAAGATATGGGTGAATCACCCGACGAGATAAACCAATATGTGAGCGAGCGTCGAGTCAAGGGACAACCAGCCCAATCAGAGTCACACCATCTATAGAGACGTAGATCACATTTGCTTTTCAACAAAATACCTTATCCTGGATTCCCTTTCAAGTAGCGAATAACCCGTATTGCTGCATCTCAATGCTCCTCTTTTGGTTGTTGTATGAACTGAGATAAAATATGAATATTGTAGGACAGTTCCGGTAGAGCGAAGCACATATAAATAAGTTGGCCTATCAAATGACGATAACGCTCAGGGTCATCAAGCGCTCGTCCACCCGCCAATGCCGTCCGATGATTCTGTTCCAACGACATTCCCACATGCTTAGCACCTAATAATCTAACCTCTAAGATAATATCTAAGGCATATTTTTGTTGGCTCAAAAATATGCCTTCTGAATTTTGGAGACTTTCACTTCTAGAAAATAATTCAATCTACCCAATTCCTTCATGTGAAAACATTTGCCAAGATAGGCTTTGAACTCATGGATAGCCTCGGGCTCATTGCAGAGATAATAAGATCATCAATATACACAGGGACATTTACTCAAACGTTACCCTGTTTTAGAGTAAAAAGAGAGTAATCAGAGCATGAATGCTTGAACCCGTAGTCCACCAAGGAAATCGACAACCTAGCAAACCAACACATTTGCGCTTGCTTTAACCCATAAAGGGACTTTTAAAGTCTACGCACTTTTCCTGGACTTGCAACTCGAAACCCAAGAGGCAATTTCATGTATACCTCCTCCTGAAGATCCCCATACAGGAAGGCATTACATATATCAATTTAATGTAACTCCTAATTCTTTGTCGCTGCTACAAACAAAATTGTGCAGACAATCACCATCTTTGCTATTGGGGGCAAACGTTCCATTACAGTCGATCCCCTCTACTTGATGATTCCCGAGAATAACTAGTCGGGCCTTGTGTCGCTCAATTGTTCCATCAAAATTTTACTTTATCTTGTAAATTCACCTGCAACCGAGAGCCTTTTTGTTAGGAGGCAGATCCTTTATTACCCATGTTCCGTTATTCTCCAGCTCCTATATTTCTAATCTCATTTCTTCTCTCCATTTGCCATCTTTCACGGCCTTATAGAAATGAGTCGTTTCATGTGTTGCAGTGATTGCTGCAAGAATAGCCCTTTGTTGTACAAAAACTTTATCGCAATTCACATATTATGTTATAGGATAAGGTGTAAATGAGTGATGATATAAAGTGGATGGAGGACAAGATGGACTCAATTTATGTACAACATTAGTAACATAATCACACAACCAGACCGATGTATTTTTTTGGCGGTGTTCGCGTCCAAACTACTCCTCCTCTATTATTTCATTTTCCTCAATTTTGGCCCCTACCTTCTGGTGAACGTTTTCTTCCATCTCGGCTTCGTGGTGATCCTCCACATCGAGCTCGTCTTCACGAGCTTGGACCGATTCACTGCCCCCTCCCCCCGCTTCAGACTCTTCATCCTCTCCCAGTACCTCCACATGCATCTCTTTATTTTCGTCTTTTCTAGTGTTATGTGTTGATGAAGCGAAAGGGAATTCAGTCTCATAGAAATCAACATCTTGTGAAACAAGATATTCTTTCTTCTCTAAATAATACACCTTCCAACCTTTCTTTTCATAGGTATATCCCACGAAGATACACCTACGGCTTCTACTTGAAAATTTATCAACCTTTCACCCTAAGCTTCGAGCATAACATAATGAGCCAAATACTCGAAGATGTCCATACTCAGGCATTCGACCATATAATAATTCATAAGGTGTCTTTCAATGCAAGATTGAAGACAGAGTTCGATTAATTAAGTGACAAGTTGTCAAAACAAATTTCCCCCAAAAATCAAATCGGCAAGTTACCTTGAAAGCACAAGGCCCGGGCGACAATCAAGATATGACGATGCTTTCTTTCCAGTCTCCTATTCTGTTGGGGTGTACCTGCACGCAAAGTTTGAAAGACAATCCCTCATTCAATAAAATAATTTCTCATGCATGTAAACTCTATTCCATTATCGCTCCTGAAGATTTTAACTCACTTACTGAATTGTCTGTCTATCATAACAAAGAAATTCTTTACAGTTTGTACTACATCTTTCTTATCAATCAATAAAAAAATCCACACAGCATGCTAGTAATCATCTACAATAGTGAAAAAAAAAATATGATGCACCACAAGACGAAGTTGTTCTATAATTTCTCACAAATCATAATGAATCAACTCAAAAATGCTAGAAGCTCTATTATTACTCAAAGGGAATTTGTCTATTATTTGTTTAGCCCGATGAAATACATCACAATTTTATTCAAAGCATCACTAGTTTTTTCAAAATCTACGATAGGAATTAATTTGGTCACTTGTAGAGAAGGATGACCCAAACGCCTGGGCCAAAGATCCAGCAAGCCCACATCTCCAACCTTTAGAGCACATACCCTCTGGTTGTTCCAAAAATAGTAGAGTCCATTTTACCGCTCACCCGCTCCAATCAACATCCTCGAGGTGTGGTCCTGTATAATACATAAAAGTTTAATGAAAATGACCAAACAATATGAGTAATTAATTGAGATGCAGAAATCAAGTTGCATGTTAAGCCGGGCACATAAAGAATATTTTTTAGAACCAAATTTCCTTCAAGTTTCGTGGAACCCTCGTTGGTCACTAGAGCATTACTCCCATCAGGCAAATTAAAAGAACATTGCTCAATTTTTGGCACATTATGCAATAATCTTAGATATCCTGTCATATGATTCGTCACTCCTGTATCGATGATCCAAGATACATAATTTTACTTACCGATCATCTTCTCATTCAAACTTATCTATTGGTTATTCAACATAGCAATCAACGTTTGCCACTGCTCATTACTCAATCCCGGAGGCCCAGCCTTTTCTGCCCCCATCACAGCTGCAAAGATGCCATCTCCTGTGGCTTGTGTAACATTCGTGCCATACGCACCATCACATCCACGAACTCTATTCATTCCTCCCGTCTGATATTGTTGTTGTCCTCTACCGCGTCCACCAAATTTACCATTACCACGAGGTATGTCTCCCCACCATTCTGGATACCCAACAAGCTGGAAGTAACTTTCTGAATCATGTCTAGTTCTCTTGTAGTAAGAACACATATTTTTGTCCTTCACTTTAATCCGACCTCTATAGGGGGATGTCCCTTGTACGGAAAAGACCATAATGTTATCATGTTCATCTGTCTCTCGAGCCATGATTTTTACACGTTCGTCTTGTACTAACTTCGAGTAAACTCGATTCAAAGTTGGCAACGGATCTTGAGCGAGTAAGTTCGACCTCACTGTTCCATACAGTATTTCATCTAATCCCATAAGAAAAAGGTGCAACTTCTCCTCTTCCCTTTGATTTTTCAAGATTGCACTAAGATTGCATGGGCACTTATCACATGTGCAAGTCGGAATTTGATCAAAATTAATATGTTCTTCCTAGAGTTTTGTTAATTTTTCATAGTAATTTACTATGGTCATGCCCGTTGTTTGCACTCCGCAAGTTCAGCCTTCAACTATTGTATTCTTAGACCATTAGAGGCCGAAAACCGTTCATTAATACTAGTCCATAAATCTTCAGCAACTTCTATGTATGGTATAGATGAACGCAAAATAGGCTCAATAGCATTCTAAATCCAAGAAACCAACAATGAGTTGATGGTCCACCAATCTTCAAGATCTGGAGACTTCTCATCCGGTCTCCTAATTATTCCGTCAATAAATCCGAACTTCTTCCTCGTCCTCAAGGCGGTCCTCGTGGACCTTGCCCATTCATCATAGTTTCTCCCTTTAGAGCCACCTGTGTTATCAAAATCCCAGGATTGTTAATAGATGTTATATCATACGAAGATAAGGTCTTTTGTTTGTTTGTTTAGTCACCACCACCGCTCCCACCGGTAGTAGAGACATCTTTACCATTGTCCCCTGCCATTGGTACATCACTCCGATTTTTTTATGGTTTGGCTCATCCTTGGCTCTGATACCATGCTAAACACGCAAGCACACAATGGCCAAGTGTGGAAGAAAGGCTTGCCTTTTTCAATTGATTAACAAGAATATATATACAAGTTGAATAGTAAAACTTAGTCCTAACAAATATGGAAAAGGAAAACTAGTCCTAACAAATATGGAAAAAGAAAACTCTCCTAGTCCTAAACATACAATATATTTACTATCCATATATACTCATACACACCCACACACACGCTTTAATATTTTTGGATACCATTTCCTATCATTATGTCTATAGGATATGCCAGGGAAAGGTTATGCATCGCTTGTTTTATTCAAGGTGGAATTCACTCTACAAAAGGCAATGAATTTTAAATTCCAAGACCAGCTAAGATGAAAATGAATGTTTTGGGTCAGAAACCGAGGAACTAATTTATCATTCCATTCTCTGCTCCTTTTTCATATACTTGATGGACCAAGGGTGTGTTTGGTATGAAGGAAAATATTTTTCGGAAAATATTTTCTAATTTTTTCATATTTTGTTGGCTTAAATATTTTAAAAAATATTTTCCTCATAAACTCATTTTCCTCCAATTGGAGGAAAATATTTTCCCTATCAAGAGAAGAAAAAATATTATCCAAAACTCTTTTCTCACCCTATTCCCCATCCCTACTAACCCCCACCAACCCAACCCTACACCCCCACCTACCGATCCCACCTCCGCCCACCCTACCCCAACCCACCCCCTCCTCACTCCCCACCCCAATCCTAAATAAAAATATTATTAATAGTACTTTCTTTTTATGTTATAAATAGATTTATTTTTTCATTTCAACAAATGAGTATTTTCTTTTCGTGATATAAAAAAGTATTTTTTTTTATTTTAACAAAAAAGTTATTTTCTTTTCATGATGTAGAAAAAGTATTTTCTTTCATTTCAACAAAGTATTTTTTTTCATTTTAACAAAATGAGTATTTTCTTTTCATGATGTAGAAAAACTATTTTCTTTTTTTTCAATAAAATAAGTACTTTAGTTTCATGTTGTAGAAATGGTACCTTTTTTTCAACCAAAAAAAGAGTATTTTCTTTTTAGCTATGGAGCACAAATTTCAACATTGTTTTTGCATAAAAAAGTAAAACATCACATTAGTTCATTTGAGTTTGTGTGAAATTTTAGAAGAATAATTAAATTCTTGAAGAAAATAGAGTCGGAGGAGGGGGGAAGAAAGGAAACATGTGGACTTTGGGGGGGGAGGGATGAGGAGAGTACCATAAAAAATATTTTCTACTCTCTAACCAAATACTATAAAATATTTTCCGGAAAAAGTTTTCTACTCACCAATCAAACAAGGGAAGATAAGCAATAAAATCACTCATTTTCCGTAAAAAATATTTTCCTCCGTACCCAACACACCCCAAGTCATGGGATTTTTAATTAGAATTAAGTTGCTATTAAGGATTTTCTTTTTCAAGAACAAGGCATGTGGTTGCAATATATGTTAAAATGTAAAAAAAAAAAAAAATATCTGCACTAAGTACTCACGCCTATATTACTTACACCTATTTGATAAGAGTAAACAAATGAACAATATCTCTATACAAGAGTTACTTAATCCTAAGAATTTTCTTCTTTGTTTGTCCACTACAGAAACGTCGATAGATCAATTAGCAATTCTAAATTTCAAGCTTCATCAATAAAATAAGGAACTATAGCAAAAGATTAAAACAATAAAAACTAAATGCATGATCCAAATATTAACAATTCAAGGAAAAATAAACACATTAAACTACTGACAATACCTCATCGTCCAGAACCACTAACAGCAACTAGAAATATCACTGTAACTCCGCCATCTTCTCCACAAACATCCACATAAATTTTGAAATGGAGAACCTATCTACTAGCGATTATAGGTCAAATAGCGACTCATATCCAACCGGTCCAATATGATCTAACCTACCATTCTTTTATTTTGTTTTTGAAAAAAAAAAGAATGAAAATTAATGTATTTTTCTTAAATTCTTTCAGAGTTACATAATTCCTCAATCTCGAAAGTTGATTTTGTATTTTTGGGTTTGAGCTGCATTTTACTCCTTGGTTATACTATTTGACCCGTTTGACCCTATGTTTGATGTACCATTTTAGATCCAATTCATTCGGGTAAGTCATAACTCAATCTATTTAAACTTGAACGAGTTAGGCGGATTACTAAAAATATGGAATTATTTTGCCAGCTCTACTCCCTTCTAACTTGTAATTGTCTAACAAACATCTTTAGTTTGTGCCTATCGCACTTCAATTTCTTTTTCGACATTTCGTTCGGTTTAGCTCAAGTTTTTTTTTTTTGCCACCTCTACTTTCAATCCACACAGTATGAACAAACTCTGTATATATATCAACTTGAAAATTTGGGCAGCTTGGGATTTCCCCTTGGATCAGTTGATAATTTCCTGAGCATATTGATTCCATCCCTCTGCAACTATAGGTTGTCCTTGTGTCCATTGATCCTTTGGAGAACTCACACTCCATAAAAAGGTTCTCTTTAGTTTCATCAGAATTTTGACATTGAAGATTTAGCTAACTGTCATCGGCAGCCACAAAGTAAATGTAGCTTTTGGTCTAAGCAGCATTTAGATACATCAAGCATTTTCATGGTACTCTAGTTCCATTTCCTACCAGTTGTCTATATATTTGATTTGTTATACTCTTTCCAGCATTATGATTGCATACAACACTTTCCAGTGTAGTTCTTGCTTCCATAATCTTTCTCGCCATCCAACAAGCTTGCTTTAGTATTACTACAGACTCCATTTATTGGTCTTTGATGTAATATGTATGGATCCACAATTTATCTTGTTTGTGAGCCAAATCCCAACAAGTTTTTGCTATTGCAGCTTTATTCTAAATGTGCAAATTTGTCAAGTTCAGCCCACCTGCACTCTCTGGGGAGCAAATCCTACCCCAAGCTACTAGGTGATTGTATAGCTGCCAGGCCATAGGTAGCTGTTATAATGTGCATCAATAATTTGTAATACTTTAGCAGGCAATACAAATAATTGAGCCCAGTAAGCCTGCACACCTAATATATGATAATCTTTTTGCTGTCTAAGATGAAATTCTTGCAATTATCTTCTCAATGAGAGGCTGCTATTATATTAGGGACAATTTCTTAGTTGACAATGATACCCCCAAGATATTTAAAGGGTAGTTTACCACTAGAAAAACCAAGTTCTTGCAGAATTTTTTCCTTGTCGTCCTGTGGCACTCCCCCAAAGTATACTGATTTCTTCCCTAAATTAGCCTTTAATCCTGAAGCTTCAGATAACTGAGTGAAGTAGTGATGCATTGCATACACAGAAGGTATATCACCTCTAGTAAAATAGCAATAAGTCATATGCAAAAAAGCATGTAATAGCCAGTTTTGAGCATCTAGGATGATACTAAAACTCCTCCACCTCTGCAAGTACTCTTAAGTTTATACTTATGTACTCCATTGAGATAGAAAACAAAAATGAAGATATAGGATCTCCCTGCCTGAGGCCTTTAGCAGCATTGAATGGTTCTGATGGTTCTCCATTGATCAAGATAGTGTAGTTGATAGTTTGCACACACTCAAGAATTCATGTAATGAATTTCCTAGGGAATCCCAGTTCTTCCATAACCTGCTCCAAATAAACTCATTCCATATAATCAAAGGCCTTCTATAAATCAATTTTAATTATACACCTTGGGGACACATATTTTTATTGTATAAGCCTTCACCAATTCATGTGCTAGGATGATGTATTCTACAATTTTCCTTCCAGGAATAAATCCAACATGTGTTTCATATATAATGCTTGTAATGACCTTCTATATCCTTGCTGCTAGTACTTTGGAGATCAGCTTGTATAGCACAGTACAACAAGTAATTGGTCTGTACTCTTTCACTGTTAATAGATTGTCACTCTTTGGAATTACTGTTACAACTGTACAGTTTATAGCTCTGTATATTTTCCTTGTAAAAAACTCCTTCACAACCTCTATCACTTCCTCTTTGATTATGTGCTAGGACTTCTTAAAAATATTGCATTGTAGCCATCAATTCCGGGGCTTTATCATCACCTATGGAATCCAATCCCTCTTGAATATTTGTTACTTCTACACACAAATCAAGCTTCTGTTGGTGGGATAGCACATCTCCTCTCTTCATATTAATTCTATTTATTGTTGGTAGTATATGTACAAATGAGCACATCAATTTCTTGTAAAACAACACATATGGGAGTATTCTTTTTCTCGGCGATAGTGTAATACCAAGACCAGTAAGAGAGAATGGACTTCATCTATTCAAACAAAACACATGCCCCCTAACAGTCGTATTCTAACCAGGCTTTGAAAAACTTTGAGATCACCGAGTTTCTCGAGAATTGAGAGGTCTCTTTTTTATCTTGTACCGTATGTAGGCTTGTAAAGCATAGGCGAGATAAGAGGTACACTGAACACCAACCTAATCTCGACGAAACAAAAAAGCAAGTACATCCTTAACGGCCTCTATTCCTAACGCACCATGGAAACTTGCTAAATTTATCACCAACCTTGATTTCACTAAGCTCAATATGAACCCGGAATAGCGGAAATAGGTTCTTTGATTCATCTTCTTTATTTAATGAAGGCGCATTCCCAAAATATGGTGCTAAATAGCATGGAAGTTTGAGTCCCCAATGTCTTACTGCGACCCCTTGGGCATTCCTTACGCTTTCATTCAAGCTAACTAGACAGGTAGGCAATCTTATCCCCAATATAGATTCAAGTAAGCCAGGCATACCTATTATATATTACACGCATTGGTAGGCATGCCTCTGATAAGGGCTCGATCCTAAGAATCAATCCCAATCGATTCTACGGAAGGGAGACCTTTGTTCATCAATCAACTTAAGAACCAATTAGTTGTAGCAGCATCTGCGACTGAAAAGTTAGCCCTTGAGAATATTCAAAAGAAGAGGTCTAGGGCTGGTTTTGAAAAGAGATCGAAGGCGGTATACTTTTTTCTTTTCTTCTGTGGGTCCCTCTACTTATTCATTCTATAAGGTGCAGATGAATAATTCAAAAAAAGGGCTCAAAAGCTCCTTTTTTCGATAAACATTGATTATATTTCTTTATATTATTTGTACCAGTAACCGGTTTATGGATGAGTAGTCTTGGAATAGTCGGTCTAGCCCGTAACCTACATGCATATGACTTCTTTTCTCATCTTTAGCTACTAATCTAGCCTTGTATCTATCTATCGAGCCATCTTCTTTATGCTTGATCTTGTAAACCAGTTCCCACCGCGCTCACGACCAATTTTCTCCTTCATAGCTTTTGGATCAGTAAGTTTTACACTATCTATGGAATTGATCTCTCTAATTTGCTTCTTTTGATTCCTCTTCTTTACCACAACAGTGTAACGCCCCGATCGATCATTTTGTGTATTTGAACCCCATTCCTATTTGATATCTTTTGTATGTTTGTATGATGTTATGTGACTTACGGGATGATTAGTTTGGTTTTGGGAAGGTTTGGAAATATATTGGAACACTTAGTTTTATTGTAGGAAGCTTAAGCTATTAGAGTTGACCAAGCTTTGAGAATGGTGTTTTGATAGTTTTGGTAGGTACAGATGATAATTTTGGACTTAGGCATATGTCCGGATTTATATTTGGAGATTCCTAGGATGTTTTGACTCTAATTATCGAGAGTTTAAAATTTTTAGGTTTAAAAAATTAATAAGTTTGACTCATAGTTGACTTTGTGGATATCGAGTTCACTTTGGGATGTCGAGCCTTGGGATAGGTTTTTGTGGTGATTAAAGACTTATATGCAAAATTTGGGATCATTCCGAGTTGGTTAGACATGGTTTGGCACGAGATTGGAAGTTGGAAGTTTGATTTATTCATTAAGTCTGAATTGAGGTATGATTTGTGGTTTTGATGTTACTTTATGTGATTTGAGACCTCAAGTAGGTCTGTGTCATATTTTGGGATGGTTGGATAGGGTCCCAGGAGGCTCGGGAGTATTTTTATTAAATTTCGGATCATTTCGGTGAAGGGTTGCAGAACTGTTCCAGTGTGTCGCACCTGCGAAACTTTGACCACAGGTGCGAGGCCGCAGGTGCGTGGAGGAGTCCCCAAAAGCGAAACTTAGCCTGGGCAGGGGAGCACGCAGAAGCAGAGCCGGCAGCACAAAAGCGCAAATTGATCACACCAGCAGCCCGCAGAAGCAGTTGTTTGGCCGCAGAAGCTCACGAGTCATGAGCAAGTCTAGTAGAGTCTTATGGGTCAGTACGGAGACATCTATACTTATCTTCGAGAGGCTACCGTGTTGTTAGGATAACTTCTCTTCTTTCATTCTCTATCGTGCAGATTTGTTTATCCCTAAAGTCTGAATCATTTCTCTTATATTCTCTCATAGATGGTGAGTACATACTCGTCTGATGCAACTTAGTTGGCGCTGGTACCCCAGGCAAGAGGCGCGAGAGGCCGGGGCCGAAGCAGAGGCAGTGGTGGAGCACACGCCGTAGCTAGGTTCAATGCTCGAGTGGCTGCTATGGAGCCACCCTAGGTTTTATTTGTTACACCAGTTGTTAAGGACACCTTGGTTCACATGGTTGGTTTATTCGAGAGCTTGGCTCATGCTGGGGTGTTTCCTACTACACTGACTACTTCTCAGGGGGGCGGAGCACGGACTCCGGCTACTCGTACCCTCGAGTAGATGGATCTGAGTTGTCAAACACTGAGAGTGGTTCTAGTTATTGCACTGTAGCCAATAGTTGTTGTCGGACCAGTTGTTGAACTTGCTTTGTTCGTGGATGAGCAAAAACGTTTAGAGAGGTTTTGGAGGATGGATCCTCCGCGTTTTGATGGTTATCATACAGCAGACCCCCAGGATTTCCTTGATGGTTGCTATAAGAGTTTTCAGAATCTTGGACTCGTGGATTCCAATGGAATATATTTCATAGTGTTTCAGCTTAGAGAGCCAGCCAAGAGGTGGTGGAAATTATATGATCAGGGTAGAGCAGTTGGTTCCCTTTCACTTACTTGGGCTTAGTTCTCCAGGGTCTTTTGGGAGAAGTTTGTGACCCGCACCAGGAGAGATGAGCTAGGGAGGCAGTTCGAGCATCTTCAGCAGGGTATATGTCAATCACTTGAGTATGAGATGAGGTTTACAAATTTGTCTTGTCATGCTACTATTTGCCCTTTGAGAATGAGGGAGTGTGAAGATTCATTGATGGTCTTCACCACATTATTCACCTTGCTATGGCTAGAAAGGCAGAGACCGAGACTTTATTTCACCAGGTTGTGAAGATAGCGCATCGGATTGAGTGGATACATAGTGAGACTAGAGAGACAATACAAGGGTGCCTCATTTGGAGGCCGTGGTCGATTTGGGTAAGGCCAATCTAGCAAGCCAGCTGATCATTCACCACTACCTAGTCGAGGAGGTTCATTGTAGTCTTTATTTAGTGCACTCCATAGAGTTCCTCATCTTGCTCCATTTATTCAGAGTTCATCAGTATCGAGTTCTTCTAGTGGATATGCTGATTCACGGGGTCTGACTCAGGGCCCTCCGTCAGTTCCGATCATAGGTTACTTCGACTGTGGGGATTTGGGCCATGTCAAGAAAGATTGCCCCTGTTCTCATAGAGGTTCACTGCAGCAGGGATATCAGACTAAAATTCTTGTGCCAGTTTCTACACCACCCGCTCAGCCAATTCAGTGTGGTGGTCATCCAGGACGTGGTTGTCCTAGAGTGGGAGATTAGTCCAGTGGAGGTCAGGCTAGATGTTATGCGTTTCTAGGGAGGATTGAGGCTGTTGCTTCTAATGTTATTATTACATGTATTATTTCTGTATGCCACAAGGATGCTTTAGTATTGTTTGATCCTGGCTCTACTTATTCATATATGTCATCATACTTTATTTCTTGTTTGGATATGCCATGTGATTCACTTGCTACCTTTGTTCATGTATCTATACCAATTGGAGATTCTATTATGGTGGATCGAGTATATAGGTCATGCGTAATTGCTATATGTGGTTTTGAGACGAGATCTGACTTTTTATTATTCGATTTGGTGGACTTTAATGTGATATTGGATATGGATTAGTTATCTTTGTACCATGATATTCTTGATTGTCACGCTAATATAGTAACATTGGCTGTGTCGAGTTGGAATGGAAGAGTTCTCTTGGTTGCACTCCTAGCAGAGTGATCTTATTTTTGAAGGCTCAACAGATGGTTGAGAAGGGATGTTTAGCGTATTTAGCTTTTGTCAGAGATGTTAGCATTGATACTCCTACTATTGAGTTAGTTCTAGTACTGAGGGTTTTTTCAGATGTGTTTCCAGCAGACCTACCAGGCATGCAACCCGACAGAGATATTGATTTGGCACCGGGCACTCAGCTTATCTCTATTCCTCTATACCGTATGGCTCCAGCAGAGTGGAAGAAATTGAAGGAATAGTTGCAAGATTTGCTGGATAAAGGGTTTATTATGCCTAGTGTATCATCTTGGGGTGCGCCAGTGTTATTTGTAAGAAGAAAGATGGTTCTATGAGAATGTGTAGTGACTATCGGTAGTTGAACAAGTTACTATCAAGAACAAGTATCCACTACCACATATTGATGATTTATTTGATCAGCTTCAGGGTGCTAGAGTGTTCTCAAAGATTGACTTGAGGCCAGGTATCACTAGTTGAAGATTAGGGCTTCGAACATCTCTAAGATGGCTTTCAGGACTTCTTATGGGCATTATGAGTTTTTGGTGATATCGTGTAGGTTGATTAATGCCCCAACAGCTTTTATGCATATGATGAACAGTGTGTTCTGAGCTTATTTGGATTCTTTTAGCATTGTGTTCATTGATGATATATTGGTGTATTACCATAGTAGGGAGGAGCACAAGCACTATCGGAGGATTATGCTTCAGACATTGAGGGAGAAATATTTGTAAACTAAGTTTTCCAAGTGTGAATTTTGGTTGGACACGATAGAAATTTTTGGGCCACGTGGTGCCTAGTGATGGGATTAAGGTGGATCCGAAGAAGATTGAGGTTGTTCAGAGTTGGCCTAGATTCTCTATGCTACTAAGATCAGGAGTTTCCTAGGTTTGGCTGGTTACTATCGTCGCTTCATATAGGGTTCCTCGTCTATTGCATCCTCATTGACCAAGATGAATTAGAAGGGGGCTCCATTCACATTAATGTCCGACGAGTGTGAAGAGAGCTTTCATAATCTCAAGATTGCATTAACTACAACTCCAATTTTGGCATTGCCTTCAGGATCGGGGTTGTATATTGCCTATTGTGATACTACGCATGTTGGCCTTAGTTGTGTGTTGATGCAAAACGGTAGGGTGATTGTTTATGCGTCGCACCAATTGAAGCCCCATGAGAAGAACTATCTGATTAATGACTTGGAGTTAGTAGCTATTTTGCACACACTTAAGATTTGGAGGCATTATATATATGGCAACCAAAACGATTTGAATTTGAAGCAGCGGAGATGGTTGGAGCTGTTAAAGAACTATGATATCACTATTCTCTATCAGCCAGAGAAAACAAATGTGGTTGCTGACGCCTTGAGTTGGGAGGCTGAGAGTGTGGGGAGTTTAGCATTTATCCAAACTATTAAGAGGACTTTGGCTATGAATGTTCAGGCTTTGGCCTACAGATTCGTGAGATTGGATATTTCGGAGCCACACAGAGTCCTTGTGTGTGTTATTTCATAGTCATCCTTGTTTGAGCGCATTAAGACTCATCAATATGACGATCCGTATTTTCTTGTCCTTAAGGACACGTTACAACTAGGTGGTGCTAAGGAGATGACAATTGGTGATGATGGTGTATTGCGACTACAGGGTCGGGATTGTGTTCCTCTTATTGATGGTTTGAGGGAATTAATTCTTAAGGAGGCTTATAGTTCACGACATTCTATTCATCCAGGTGCTATGAAGATGTATTGTGATTTTAAGCAGCATTATTGGTGGAGGAGAATAAAGAAGGACATTGTTGGTTATGTTACGCAGTGTTTGAAATGTCACCAGGTCAAGTATGAGCATCATAGACTTGGTGGTTTGCTTTAGAGGTTAGATATACCAAAGTGGAAGTTGGAGCGCATTACTATGAACTTTGTGGTTGGACTGCCACGGACTTTGAGGAAATTTGACGTTGTTTGGGTTATTGTAGACAGACTACCAAGTCTGTACATTTCATTCCAGTCATGACTTCTTACACTTCGGGGCAGTTGGCTAAGATCTACATAATAGAGATTGTTCGCTTGGATGGTGTACCTATTTCTATCATGTCAGATCGTGGAACTCAGTTTACTTCGCACTTTTAAGAGCTATGCAGCCTGATTTGGGCAAACAGGTTGAGTTGGGTACTATATTTCACTTTTAGATAGACAAGCAGTGCGAGTGGACCATTCAGATTTTGGAGGATATGTTGAAGGCCTATGGTATTGACTGCGGAGGCCAGTGGGTATCAGTTTCTACTAGCAGAGTTTGCATACAACAACAACTAGTCTCATATCTAGATGGCTCCGTATGAGGCCTTATATGGTACGCGATATCGTTCTCCAGTTAGTTGGTTTGATCTTGGTGAGGCAAGATTATTAGGCACATATTTGGTTCGTGATGCTTTGGAGAAGGTGAAATAATTTAGGAGCGGCTTCGTACATTGCAGTCTAGGAAAAAGAGTTATGATGATATGAAGGTTCATGATGTGGATTTCATAAAGGGTGAGAAGGTTCTACTTCGAGTTTCTCCTATGAGGTGACCTACAAACTTGCTTCCACCAACTTATTGGGACTTTATACGGTATTTCATGTTTTCATGCTTCGAAAGTACTATGAGGACCAGTCACATGTGTTGATTTGAGTCCAATGCAGTTGGATGAGCATTTGGCTTATGAGAAAGAATGGGTTGCTATTTTGGATCGGCAGGTTCGGAAGTTGAGGTCTAAATATATTGCATCAATGAGAGGTCAACCGGTCGAGGAGGCGAATTGGGAGACCGATCATGATATGTAGAGCAGATATCCTTATTTTTTTGACATCCCAAGTATGATTCTAAACCCGTTTTTACGACGAGGTAAAGAATGTAATGACCCGGCCAGTCATTTTGTGTATTTGGGCCCTGTTCCCCTATTTGATGTTTCTTGTATTTTTTTTTATATATATATTTTGTGACTTGTGGGCATGATTGGTTTGATTTCGGAAAGGTTTGAGAATGTGTTGGAATACTTAGTTCCATTGTTAGAAGCTAAAGTTGTAAGAGTTTGACCAAGGTTTGTCTTTTATGTAAATGACCTCGGAATGGTATTTTGATGGTTTTGGTAGGCCTATATGGTGATTTTGGACTTAGTCGTATGTACGAATTTGGATTTGGATATTCCTTAGATGTTTTTTCTCTAATTGTCGAAAATTAGAAATTTGAAGGTTTGGAGAATTGATAAGTTTGACTCATAGTTGACTTTATCGATATAGAGGTCCATTTGGGATTTCGAGTCTTAGAACGGGCTCGTATGATGATTTATGACTTGTATGCAAAATTTGGGGTCATTCCGAGTTGGTTATACATGGTTCGGCATGAGTTTGGAAGTTGAAAGTTTGATTTGTTCATTAAGTTTGAATTGAGGTGCAATTTATGATTTTAATGTTACTTTGTGTGATTTTATATCTCGAGTAGGTTCGTGTCGTAATTTAGGACTTGTTGGTATGGTTGAACGGGGTCCCGGATACTCATGAGTGTTTCGAATAGATTTTGGATCATTTGAGTGAAGGTTAGCAAAACTAGTTCTAATGTGTTGAACCTATGAAATTTTGACCGCAGGTGCAATATGGTAGGTGCGTGGAGGAATCCACAAAAGGAGAACTTGGCCTGGGTAGGGGAGTCCCCAGAAACAGGAGCTGGTAGCACATAAGCGCAAATTGATCGCACCAGCGGCTCCCCAGGAGCGGATGTTTGGCCGCAGAAGCGACTGGTTGATATTTCAAGTTAGTTGCGCATCTGCGGAGGTTTTTACGCAGTTGCGACGTCACGAAAGCGACAATTTGGACGGCAAAATACGGTAATCACTGTGCAGAGATTTATATTCGAGGGTTTTGTCTATTTCTCATTATTTAGAGTTTTGGAACTCGGCTAGAGGCATTTATTTGGGAGGAATTTCATCACCACTTGGGGGATAATTGATTTCTACTTGATTTTGATATTATATCTTATTTTTCTATGTATTATTACACGTAGGTTATGGGATTCGAAAGTGGAATTTGGGGGATTTCGTGTTAGATTTTGAAGAGTGAATAATGGAGATTTGAAACCTGATTCAGAGTCGGATTTAGATAAAATGAGTATATTTGGATTCGTATTCAAATGGGTAGTCGGGATTTTTGACTTTTGTCGGATTCTAGAAAGCGGGCCTAGATTGACTTTTTGGTTGACTTTGCGTAATTGGATAAAGTCGGAGCTTTATTAGTGAGAATTGACTCATATAACCTTGATTGACGTTATTGAGTATTTTTGGCTAGATTTGACCCTTTCGGAGGCTGATTCGAGAGGCGGGGGATTTTTGGAATATTGATTCTCGTGGATTGAGGTAAGTATCTTTCATATGCTTGGCTTGAGGATATTTTCCCCGTAGACAATGATGTTTGCTATATGTTGGGGGTGACGCATATGCAAGGTGACGAATACGTATGCACGCACTATGATATTTCATGATCCGGGTAGATTCTAGACTATTATATGCCTTGTTAATTATCATTCTTTCATTATTACCGTGTTCTTTACACTTGCTGACTACATAAGCTATTATTCATGCTGGATATCATGCCTAGGTCATTGCTTATTTATTGGAGACATGATAGTACCTTAACCATAGTCATGTTGATTAGTCATGATATATATCAGTGTTATATCTCTATCTCTGTGCATTATTTATATGTTATATCACATGTTGATAGTGTTCTTCCGTGTGTGACACTGGTTTGAGCTGAGTTATAGCACGTTAGTACATTACGTGCGGTATTGAGACTATAGTATTGTGAGATGTTGGCATATTGAGACTGAGTGGATTGATGACTAATTCTGGGCCATAGAGCTGTGTTGATATTGGTTATGAGGGACGCTTGCGTCAGGCCCCTTAGTGGGCTGAGTGATATTGATCGTTGTGTTTTGATCCTGTAACGACTCGGCCGGTTATTTTGAGAATTTAAGTCTCGTACGGCAGCATAAGGCCCTTGAAACTTCATATTATGTGTATTGACGTGTGTGCATGGTTGAATTAGGTTACCGGATGTTTCAGAGTGATTTGGGATACTTAGTCCCTAAAATGGAAGCTTAAGTCTTAGGGTTTTGACCATAGTCAGAACTATGTGAAGACGACTCCGGAATGGAGTTCTGTCAGTTCCATTAGCTCCATTGGGTGATTTTGGACTTAGGAGCGTGTCCGGACTGTAAATCCGAGGTATGTAGCTGATTTGGGCTTGAAATGGCGAAAGTTAATTTTTTGGAGATTTGGACCGGAAGTGAACTTTTTGATATCGGGGTCGGAATGCGATCCGAGAGTTGGAGCAGCTCCATTATGTTATTTGGGACTTGCCTACAAAATTTGACGTCATTCCGGGTTGGTTAGATTAGTTTCGGCATGGGTTTTCAAAGTTGGAAGTTTTGGAAGTTCATAAGTTCGATTCGGGGTGCGATTTGTATTTTCGGTATTGTTTGATGTGATTTGAGACCTTGACCGAGTCCCTGTTAGGTTATGGAACTTGTTGGTATGTTTAGACGGGGTCCCGGGGGCCTCGGGTGAGTTTCGGATGGGCTACGGGTCATTTTCCCCTATTTTGAACTGTTGTTATCTGTCATCTGGTTTCCTTCATCGCGTTCGCGTCCTTGCCTTCGCGTTTGCGTAGTGTTATTTTGGAGGGTGAAATATTTCCTCTTCGCGTTCGCAGTGACCCTCTCGCGTTCGCGAAGCTCTGCCACCCCCTTCTTCGCGTTCGCATTCCCTATCTCGCGTTCGCGAAGTGCAAACCAGGCACTGGTGATCATTTTTCTCTTCGCGTTCGCGTGTCGCTTACGTGTTCGCGTAGCTATTCCATTACACTCTTCGCGTTCGCGTACTACTTCACGCATTCGCGAAGAGCCGTCATTGGGCCATCATATTTTTCCTTTCCGCATTCGCAAACGTGTTATCGTGTTCGCGAAGAATAACTGGGCAGCTTTTATTTTTCTTCTTCGCGAACGCATCCCTTCCTCCGCTTTCGTGATGCACAAAACACCTGGGCAGAATATAAAGTCCTCTATTCCGAGGGTTTGCCATTTTCACCATTTTTAGAGTTCTAGAGCTCGATTTTGAGCGATACTTTGTGGGTTTTTCAAGCAAATCGATTGGGTAAATTTTCTTCACCAAGAATTTATTATATTCCGTATTTTTATCTTTGTTTTTATCATTTAATTTGTATTTTGAGTTGAAGAAAATGTTGGTTTTTGAAAAAAAATTTCAAAATGAAAAATCATGATTTGAGGGATGAAATGGTATCGGAATTTGATAATTTTTGTATGTTTGGACGCATATCGGAATGAGTGTTCGGGTTTTATAAAATTTGTCGAGTTCCGAGGTGCAGGCCCGGGGGTCGACTTTTGATCGATTTTTATATTTTGATAAAGATTGAGACTTTATAATCCAGAATAGTCTCTTACGGGTTTTATTTGTTCTTTGAAGTTATTTTGATTAGATTTGAGCCGCCCGGAGGTCATTTCACCTGAGAAGTTCATTTTTGAGTATCGGTCTATCTTCTTTAAGGTAAATATCTTTCCTAACCTTGTGTGGAGGATTTTCCCTTAGGGTTTGAGTCTTCTATGCTGATTGTAATCCATGTACGTGAGGTGACGAGTACGTGCTCGGACTTATTTATGGAAAGTTGGCCTTTTAGGATTCTTAGGTCCTTACATTCACCGAGTATGAAGTTGTTCTTGATGTGATTAAGTCCCTATTTACTAGTTTCACCTCTACATACTTTAATTAGAATTAATTACTTCAGGATTCACTCTTATTGCCTATTTGACTCTTATTTGACTTAACTAAAGATTTTACCTCCTCTGTTGTCATGCTATCTTTTCATAACTACTTATCTTTATTTGGAATTAATATTATTTCATCCTATAATTGTTCAGTCTTAATTGAGGTTATGATTATTTTTCTGCTGCTTATCTTTAATTGAATTGTTGAATATCCTTCGTAATTTCCTCAACCTTAAAAGAAGTTTAGATATTCTATATCTCAGTCGACTTGTTTTATTTGAAATTATTTGACTCGTGTTAGCTTCCCTGTTGTTGAGGTGTATATTGTGGGATCGTTGCTACACATTAGTTTTCCCTTGTTGAGTTGTTCTCTTTACGCCTAGGATCTCAGACTGTGGTTATTCTTTGTGAATTGGTTCCACATTTTCTTGTGATTTAAAAGTTCTTGAGTTGATTTACTTGTCGTACTTTGTATTATTGCCATTGTTGTTGTTGTATTTGTTGTGGTGATGCATGAGGTTTCTGTCGTGCGGTTGTTATTATTGTGATACACGAGGTTTATGTCGTGCGGTTGTTGTTATGGGGTTGCAGGAGGTTTCTGCCGTGCTATTGTTACTATTGATATTTTGCACATGCGGCGTGACAAGGTGGGATATATATATGTGTGGGTTGCGCATGTAGCGTGATAAGGTGGGAACATTATTATGCACGTGTGGCGAGACAAGGCGGGCATTCATGTTACTATTGCACACGTGGCAAGACAATGTGGCTGTGTCAGGGGTTGATTTGTGATGATTTGTGGCCTGGGGGCACTTTTGTTGTTGATATTTGTATAGTGGTATACGTACTTGTGTGAGCTTTATCTTGTGAAAGCTGTGAGAAAATATTCTACGTGATATCCGTTCTTGTTCCTTATGCTTATTTGCTGATATGGACTATGGTAGGACACTTGCACAAGCATACACGTAGTTAAGCACTCTTATCGGATAAGAGGTGTCCTTGATATTGTTGAGCATAGATGCTTACCCTTATTTACTTGCCTTCTATGTGAGAATGGCTCTATTGGCACGTGAGTTGTCAGTGCGGTTTTGAGATATTATGAGGGCACATGAGGCCAAGTGTTAGAGTTTAGGTCTTGAGACCGGTAAGTTGTGATTTGTCCAAGGTTCAGTACCTCATGGAGTTGCTGACTAAAACCTGATGTAAAAGCGATTGTAGTTGTTGAGTTATTATTTGTCCTTGCTGTATTTGTGATTCCGGATTTAGGTTGTGTTCCATTCACCTTTCTGTGTCATTTTCATGATATTTCCGCTGATAATTGTTGGTTCCTTCTTGATTGTCATTTCTGTACTGTGAGCCATATTGCATAGTCTTCATGTAGATATCATACTTCTGTTGTTCGTGTACTTATATCTGTTCAGTTTATTAGACCAGTGGGTGTCTTAACTGTTCCTCGTCACTACTCCACAGAGGTTAGTCTTGATACTTACTGGGCACCGCTGTGGTGTGCTCATGCTACTCTTCTGCACATTTATTGTGCAGATTCAGGTACTTGTTCGTTAGCTAGCTGTGTGGACTGTTGCTGTGGAGACTCAAGATAAACCTGTTGCTGCGTTCGCAGGCCTTAGAGTCACCTTCAACTTTTTATTTTGCACTGTTTATTCTTATTTCTGGACAGTTGTATTTAGAAGTTTTCTAGCAAATACTCTATAGAGCTTATGACTTGTACTACCGGTTTTGGGAATTTTTAAGAGATTCTATTTAAATAATATTGTTGTTTTAATTATTGTTAGGCTTACCTAATCCCTAAGACTAGGTGTCATCACGATACCCAAACGGAGGAAAAATTAGGTCATGACAGATCCGATCACCACTTGGGCTAGGATCCGCCCCTCCGAAGTTAGGTATAATCCTGTGAGTGCAAGAACTTGATATATGCTTAATGAGGGGCTTTATGCAAAACACTCGTACAGTACTGAGTGTATGTGTATGTGTGATGATTCAGGGGCTTCGATCTAGGCATCGTGAGTATGTTGAGAGTATGATTGAGGGGTATTTGTGTCATGCACAATGCATGCACTGAGATTGTACTTACTTGATAATTTAAACGGTCATGTTGTTTGGTATGTACACTTTTCATGCAGGCATAGAGTTGCATCTTTCTCATGATATTTGATATTTGTTGTCTTAAAAGTCAATATCTTAACTGATTTTGTTTGGGAAGATACTTATTTTCCTCTTAATGTGATAGAGTTGAACCTAATATTCTTGAGCTGCTTTTCCTTTGCTATTATTATGTTGTTATTGTTGTTGTTGGCTGTTGGAAGTGAGTATTAGACCTTGCCAATCTCGTCAATACTTTCAAATCGAGGTTAAGCTTGCTACTTACTGATTATATTTAGTCGATTGTACTCATATTACACTCTGCACTTTATGTGCAGATCCAGGTGCTGCTGATAGAGGCAATTTCTAAAGAGTCGTATCCGAACCTTTGGATATTTCGAGGTAGCAATGTTATTTCATTCGCAGGCCTTAGATTCCCCTCTTTTTATTATGCTATTACTATGTAGTCCTTCGGACAGTGTTGTACTTTTGTTTGAACTGTTGTATTTACTTATTCTTAGAGCTCATGTGCTCGATGATACCAGATTTTGGGATGGTTTTCATTTGTATCACTATTTGACTTCAGTTATTTATGTTATTCTTCTTTTGAGACTATTTAATATTTTTTTTGAAGTTTATTTCTGCATATTGGTTGTTGGTTTACCTAGCACGCAGAGTTAGGTGTCATCACTGTTGACACCCAATTTTGTTCATCCTTAATCCACATTATTCTAATGAGCTACTATTTTATTTAAGAGTCATAATAATATTTATAGAATTTTGTTATGTAGTATTACAAGTGCTACAAATTTTATTATTATTATTATTATTATTATTATTATTATTATTATTATTATTATTATTGTTGTTGTTGTTGTTGTTGTTGTTGTTGTTATTTTTACTTTCTCTATAATATTTTTTTACTACGTATTAGCAGCTTCTAAAAATATAATGCATTTACAATTATTTTTTTATCTTGTTAATATTTATGTAAAATAGTATTTGTTTTTCAACTTCTTGTATCTTATTTTTGTTTACTAATTATCATCCCTAATTACTTTATTACTATATCATTTTAATTTAATAGTAGTTCAACTATCAACCTTACACCTAACCCAAAAATCAATAAGCCCAACTCAATTTCCCTAAAGTCTTAACCCATTGGCACCGACCCTTATCCTCTCTTCCAATAACTTTCATCAATCTCTTGTTTCAATTTTATATCATTTCCTTATTTTTATTTATTTTTGTTACTTTGGCTCCATAAATGCTTTTACCTATTTAGTCCCCAATTTTACGCCCTAAACTCTCCCCAAATTGCAAAATCAAGATCTCTATCTCCTCTTTTGTTTCCGGAACAAATTGAGAAAATGTTGTGGAAATTAAGAGAGGAATTAGTACAAGTTCAATGTATCACAAAACAGGTGGAATATGTTTTCCTGATTCCATTTATTATTGTTTCACTGATTTGTCTCTCTTTCCTATCAATTTGACTTTCAATTTTGTACGATCTTTTTCAAAAAAAGCTTTCGCTCTTAACTGAAATTCTTGCTCTATTCATATAATGGCTGAATATCAGTAATATTCTTACACTTTTAAATATAGACCAAATTGCTTTCTTTCCAAAGTTGTGACCTCCGATTTTTGCTAATTGATTCTGTCAAACATTTTTCTTTACTAATTTGCAGCCTTGATTTTTGTCTTTCTAACTTATAGACTTAATAATTTCTTAGCTATAAATACCTTGTTGTTAAGGCCATAGTGTCACGACCCAAAAATCTCATCCGTCGTGATGGCGCCTATCTCTATATTAGGCAAGCCGACAATCTCAATAAACTCCCATATTTTTTAAATTTGAGAACAGAATGATTAAATTTAGCGGAAGAAATCTCACAAGTACAAATATAAATACTCCCAAAACCTCGTATCACTAAGTACATGAGCATCTAGTATGAATACGAGTCGGAAAAATACGGTCTATAATAGTCTAAGACCAAATACAGTAAACAAAGAAATAGGGAAGAAGAGACAAGGTTTGCGAAACACGGCAGCTACCTCAAAATCTTCAAAAAATTAACTGCGCGAAAGAATCAACACCTACAATATCCGGGAATGCACGGATCTGCACACGAAGTGTAGGGTATAGTATGAGTATAACCAACTCAGCAAGTAACAATAATAAATAAAGAACTGAAGATAGTGACGAGCTATACAGTTATAGTTCATTTCCAGTAATTCCAGCAAAGAATAGACATGCTTTCAAATCCAGCAGTTTAAGTCAAATCAGTTTTATACAGTTCAAATTCATGTAATCCGGATATAAAATCTTTCAGAGAATTTCATAACAATGACAGATAGCAACTAAGTGCAACAACAAATGAAAAGCAAGTACAGCCTTTCAAGACAACAATCACTAACTGGGCTCCCAGCCCTCAGCACTCACACTCAATGGGTACCCGCGCTCAGTAGGGGTGTACAGACTCCGGAGGGGCTCCTACATCCCAAGCGCTATAATCCGTACGGACAACTCACGTGCTGCACGGACAACTCACGTGCTATAATATCCTGCACGGATAACTCACGAGCTATAATATCCATACCTCATCGACAGGCCCTCTGCCTCACTCAGTCATCAACCTCTCTAGTCTCTCGGGCTCACAGAAATCACAAAGATCAGCCCAAACAAAGATAACATAGTGTATCAACAAAAATCAAGAAAGACTGAGGTATGATATGCAGGTAAATTCATGACTGAGTAGAAGACAACAATTAGCAAATAATTCAACAAGTATGCGACCTCTGCGTGCCCCAACAATACTATCACATAACCTAAGCATAATTTACAGTCATATTTTCTTAACACATAGAGAGCATGTAGCTAACAACAAGTTATTCAACTTTACAGTTTTACGGGACGGACCAAGTCACAATCCCCTCGGTGCACTCCCACACGTCCGTTACCTAGAATATGCGTCACCTCCAAAATAATCCTATGACACAAAAATATGGGGTTTCGTACCCTCAGGACCGGATTTAAAACTATTACTTACCTCAAAGAGTGAAATTCTTATTCCTCTAAGTCTTTGCCTCGTGAATTGGCCTCCAAACGCCTCGAATCTAGCCACAAATAATTCGATTCAGTCAATAAAATTTATTAGAATTAATTCCATAAGAAAATGCTAATTTTCCATAAAAATTTGAAATTTAGCTCAAAAATGCCCGTGGGGCCCATATCTCGAAACCCGACAAAAGTTATAAAATCCGATAACTCATTCAATTACGAGTCCAGCCATACCAGTTTCACTCAAATCCGACTCCTAATCGACACCGAAATCTCAAAAATTCGTTTCTATGAGATTTCTAAAAATTTTCCAAATATCAATCTCAAAATACTAATTAAATGGTAAAAATAATGATATATTCATGTATATTGACCAAATCCGAGTTAGAATCATTTACCCCCAATATTTTTTCTTGAAAGTCTATCAATAATCGCCTCTCCTCAAGCTCCAATTTGTCAAAAATGACGAATGGGACGAAGTCCCTTGCTTTATAATTCTGTCGAGGCAGCCCTCGGTCCTGCCTCATTCCTAGCCCTCGATCATGGCCCTCGATACTGGGCCTCAATCCTGGGCCTCGATCCTGACCCTCGATCCTGGGCCTCGATCCTAGGCCTCGATCCTGGCCCTAGATCCTGGTCTTCGATCATGTCCCTCGATCCTAGCCTTCGATCCTGGCCCTCGATCCTGGGCTCAATTTCTGGGCTCTATTTCATGGCTCCCCGAATTTCCAGCAGAAGAAAAATTGCAGCAGTTGTTTTAGTCCAACTTTTGATCCGTTAACCATCTGAAACTCACCCGAGACCCTCGAGACCTCAACCAAATACACCAACAAGTCCTACAATATCATACGAACTTATTTGAAACCTCAAATCACATAAAACGACGCTAAAACCATGAATCACACCCCAATTCAAGCTTAATGAAATTTAAGAATTTTCAACTTCTACATTCGATGCCAAAACCTATCAAATCAAGTCCGATTGACCTCAAATTTTGCACACAAGTCATAAATAACATATAGGAGCTATAAAAAGTTTTGGAACTGGATTCCGACCCCGATATCAAAAAGTCAACTCTCCAGTCAAACTTCCATACTTAAATTCCTATTTTAGCCATTTCAAACCTAATTTAACTACGGACTTTCAAATAATTTTTCGGATACGCTCCAAAGTTCTAAACCACCATGCGGAGCTATTGAAATCATCAAAATTTAAATCCGAGGTCGTTTATATATAAGTCCACATCCGGTCAACTTTTCTAACTTAAATTTTTAATTATGAGACTAAGTATCTCGTTTCACTCTGAATTCCTTCCGGACCCGAACCAACTAATCCGGTATGTCTTAAAATAAATGTAAAGCATAAATTGAGCAGTAAATGGGGGAACGGGACTGTAATACTCAAAACGACCGAACGGTTCGTTACATTCTCCCCCACTTAAACATATGTTCGTCCTTGAACGTGCCAAGAGTTGTTCTTAACCTTCAAATCTCTATTCCACCTTACCACGCACATACCCGGGGTGATCTCATGTCACCCTATTCTATATAGGCCTCACCATACAACATAATTAAAAATTATTAATTTAACCTTAGCCCAAAAACCTTGGAGCCAAATTTCTAACATCCAGAATTCTTTTCAAGGCCCGAATCTCACATCTACCCACTGTATAAGCCTGAACAAGATGTACCCAGCCATAATCATAATCCCAGATAAAATCGTATAACATATAACACAACTCGTATACTCGTAACACCATTTCTGATCACAGTAACTACTCAAAACCAACCAAGTACTAGTATAAAACTCTGCATTCAACAGAACCTCATTCCAAAACCTTTGTTCATTGCCAATGATGAAAAAAAACAATCAAAAACACATAACCACTCATCAGATCAACTAGCCATGGAGCTCTCTCGCCCCAACCAAAACCATAACCCTCTTGAATATACCATACTCAAGCCTGATAGTACCCATTCTAGGTCCAATGACCTTATATTATTAAACACAACTATCCTACAGATACACCACATCAATATGACTCCAGCCACTATTGCGCAATCCGTGTACCCAAATATGGGAGATGTCTCAAGGAAGAGAACCATATTGCAAGTTCAACAAGCACCACCACAACCACATTGTTATAACCAACTCCTCAAATTTCTTGAAGAGGATAACCATAGGCGCATGTGCATAATTGTAGATGAAAGAAATTAATGAATCAGAAAAATTATCATAAAAATAAAATTCCCACACACGGCACAGACAACTCACGTGCCAATAATATAAATCGCCCGGCATGGTCACATGCCTCCAGTCCCAGCATATCATACAGGAGCAATTAAATAAGTACACTTATATATGATACTGAAATAAGATCCTCATGCTCCTGGACTGGTGTAAATAGCACGCCATAGTGTAAGCATGTGCAAAGTCTGCTATCACACTTCAAATCCGCAATTTTTAACACAGAATTAGTAACTACCCCCATTTATTTAGGGAATCATCTTCTTTGTAACCTCAAGTATAGCCCAGATAGTTCTCAACAAAGGTACGAATATGGGAAACGTTATAACTTTACGATTAACAGTCAACTCTAGGTATATCATAGCCTAAGCATTCTTTCGAGTATGAACACTTGCCCCAATGCCCGCACATTGGCCCAATCCTCACATATATGCACACTTATAGCGCGTAGCTATCGCAAATAATTAACGCAACTAGTGCCTCCACTGAGTTAAAATAAAATACTCATCTCAAACAGGCCGTAACCCGAAACAATATACTTTTGAGAACTCCCAGTCTCCAAATTCATCAAACGCATGAATCACCGTAACTGATCACAATTCCAGCACTAGAATGACTAACATATCTTCCATTCATGATCTTCCCATAAGGAATACTTTCATAATTCTTCCGTGCCACATAGCAATAATTTGAATATCAGCAGTCTATCAACCAGGTGAGTACTGCAATACCAATGAACATCTGTAAGTCAAAACCATTCTGTCCAAAATTCGTGATCTTCCTTTCAAGAATGAACTGCCACCTTGCATATGTAAATCTTAATCTCGTGCCACACACCACATCTATCATGCCATCATGTGACAAGTACGAGAATCTCATTATCAACTTTGGGTAACCAGCAAATTACATACCCGGTCATTCAGTAACCTTCATCTTGCTTCCTTCCAGGAGGAATTTATAATACACAACACGTTCCCTATACTGGTAGAATATATCCAGTTCAACCCATGGTAGAAACCATTAAGAACACTTTGAAATATATTTGCACATAACCAAGCTATCAGAACTGAATCCCTCTAACTCGACCAAGCCACGTAGGTCACCAAACCCAAGAATATTGCCACCAAAATTTCTGTAAAGTCTCACAACATCATAATGACCCCATAAATACCACAACCGTAACACTCACTCTGAAAATACCTTATGTGAATTTAAAATTATTCCTCATTCCTTTCTTATACTGAAATGTAGAATCCATAGTCATACAAAATTACCGCAAGTCCCGACACCTTCAAGTGTAAATCTCAGATTTTATCCATACACCAGTCCGGAAACATTCTCAATTGCTATATATAATTCTCAAACCCATTAGAATTTTCTCGAAAATCACCCACTTTGCTCAAATCCAAATTGCACCGTCCAAACGGGCAGAAGGGCACAAGCCCCATTAGCACAACAACCCCCAAAGAAATAACCTTGCCTTAACACCACCAATCAAATTTATACTTCGTGTGCACTACGTTCTTCAAATTAACAATTTAATCATTCCATGATTTTCGTATTTCTATAAAGTGCATATAACCCGTACTCAGGAATTTCCTTACTCGAGTCATCCTCGATTTCCATCTCTGCAAGTCATAACTGATCCACAAGTATGTCTCCGACCAAAACTAAAATTTAACACATAACCCTGAAATCAAATTGTCAATAGCAAGCTCCCCCACTTAGCTTTAAGCTGCAATTATATAAACTTAGAACCCGCAAGGATTTCTCCTTCTCAATTACCATGATCTCGCACCGTTAACCCGCTGGACTTCTCGAAGTCTTTTGTTAAGCTTTTTATGAACATTCTGAATCACCAGCCACAGTCACACACTCGACCTCTTACCGGGTAGCAAGTAATATTCCTCGCAGAAGCTTCATCAATATCGAGATACGAGATGTGGTTTTGGCGTGCTGATGATGGGCTAGTCTGGAGGACTTGAGGCCGGGTTTCGACGGTAGCTTGAGCACAGAGATTTCGATTATGTGAGCACGTGCTTTTGAGACTTATAGGTCCGTTGGTGTCCCTATTAGTGGAATTTGTGATTGGATGACTATGTGGTGAGTACGATATGACTGCGAAATGTGTTCAGATTGTTCGAATGTGACGAGAAGAGTTTACTTGATATATTGCAAGGACTATGGGGTGTTTGATTTTCTGTCTTGATTTGGCGTATGATCTCGAGTTATGTGTGTGTTGAGGGATTTCTCATGTTATTTAGTTATGGAGTGAAGTAGATTCTCATGTCTTGTTGATGAGTTCCGAATCAAGAAGATTAAGTGATTGCGTAGTAGTTGTGCCTGTGGAAGGGTATAGAGAGATGTCAGTTTGAGGAAAAGCAGGTGGGTTATCTCCTACGAGGTTTCCTAAGGTTGTGTGATACCTATGATATTTTATAGAGAGTTATCTTTTACCAGTGAATGATATATTTTGCAATTTGAGTTTGGATCGCTTGTGGAAGTTGGCTTAACTATCACGAGGATGAACGCGAGATTTGCAGATGATTTGAGGTACTAGATGGTTTGTGTTACATGAGCAGATGAAGGATTTAGCTGAATCTCACTGTGGTATTATGGTAGTAATAGGGTATGGTTGTTGTAAGTAATCAGATGTTTTATTACATGGTATTAAGCCAAGTGGGGGAGTCTGCTATCGATGAGGTTGATTGCATGGTTATGTATTGTATTGGTTTCGATTCGAGGTATACTAGTGAATCAGTTATGACTTGCAGAGGTCGAGATCGAGGATGACTCGGGTAAAGGAATTTCTGGATACATGTTGTATTATACTCTATGGTTATATGGGAATCATAAAATAATTGAGTGGTTATTCATGAAGGATGTAGTGTACATGGAGTAGGAATTTGCTCCATTGCTTAGGAGTATGGGTTACTCCCTTGGGTGTTGGTGTGCTAATGGGGCACATGTCGTTCGGTCCGTTTGATCGGTTTAATTGAGATTTGAGCAGAGTGGATGACTCTCGAGAATGGTTCTAATGGATTCAAGAATTATATGTAGCAATTGAGAATTTCGGATTGGTATATGGCTAGGATCTGATATTTGCATTGGACGGTGTCGAGACTTGTGGCATTTTTATATCATTGTGGATTATGCATTTCAGTATCAAGAAGGTCTCTTTAGAGTGGGTGTCTCAGTTGTGGTGCTTTGGGGTGCTTAAGAGGGAAGTCAGCAGCTTATGGGCCTTAGGGCGTTGCGGTTTTATACTAGGGTCTCTTGTATGGTGAGTTTTGGTTGAGGATCATGGTATTATGGCGAGGAGAACTATCAATTTGAAGGTAATTCGGAAAGAACTCGGAGAGTTAGGACAACTTGGTAGTAGGTTGGATCAACACAGTAATGGATATAATCGGTTCTTTGGGTACTTATGATGCGGCTAGTCTCTACAGGTGTTTCGTGGAAACGCTCTTGGGTTTTGGTGGCCTGCATGGCTGGGTTGAGTTAGAGAGATTCTGTTCTGATAGCTTGGTTATGTGCAAATGGACTTCGAAAGGTTCTCAATGGTTTCTACTATGGTTCGAGGAGAATATTTCCTACTGACGCGAGGAGCATGTGGTGTATAGTGATTTTCTCCTGGATGAAATCAAATAGAAGGTCCTTGGCTAATTGAGTATGTAGTTGCTTATGACTCGGAGTGGACTATGAAGTTCTCGTATTTTTCATATGATGGCATGGTATATGCGGTGTGTTGTGTGGTATTTAGATTTACATGAGCGAGATCACAATTCAGTTTTGAAGGGAATGTCATAAAATTCTTAGGCAGCATGGACGGTTTCAGATGACTAGGTATGTGATATTACTATTTGGTATGGCTTGATGAAAGTATACATTTCAGAAGGGGCAATACATTTTGATTTATGGATACTTCACTGGTACTGCGGCACTCCCCTGGTTGATCCACTGCTGATATTCAAATTGTGCTATGTGGCACGGAAGAATTTTAGTAGTATTCCTCGTAGAATGATCGTGTATGAGAGATGTGTTAGACATTCGGGCCGTCGAGTTGGGATCAGATATGATGATTCGTGTGTTCTATGGATTTGGAGACTAAGATTTCTCAAGAGCAGATTATTTCATGGTTGTGGACGGTGAAGTCATGGCCGAAGCTAGCCAGATGATAGTATGTGTTATGATTCAGTCATTGTGGGCTTTAAGAGGATTATTTATCTATTTGTGGGTGTCTGAAGTTGATTTGGAGGTCCATTGGTAGGCCAATTAGGATGTGTATTCTACACCGAGCCGGATTGGTTGGCTCCATACTGCTATTGTTGAGGGATGTGCCATTCGGTTATTGTTGAGCTTATTCGTGTTCTGAAAGGTTCTGTGAGTTACTCTTATATGCTACGAGGAGTTGTGATTCGTTGGCTATAAGCAGGCCTGGTGCAGTTCTATTTGGGCTTTATAGCGGAATTTGAGCGAGATGAGTAATTGAGTATTGCATGGTTGGTGGCGTATGGGTTATGCTCTTTCGAGTTTTGTGTGGCATTGTGTCATTTGCTTCTCCATGGTTATGGTAATGCACTTGGAGTACTTGATGTCGGATTGTGCGTGGTTATTGATTTTGAGCATGGTGGCTGAGGTATTTCATATGGATCAGTGTTTGGATGGGGTCACGCATTGCAGTGGAGTTATATTGAGATATGATCCCTTGTGTTAGATTCGTGCGTTTTGGTTCTACTGTGTGTGATAAGTTCTTAGCATTGCATTGTGGTGGTACTTGTTGAGCTTGCGGGACAGTTCTCTCGTCTGAGTCATTTTTCCATGATTAAGTACATTTGTAATGTTGCTTATTGGTGCACGGATTGCACGGGTTGTGGCTTTAGATTGTATGGGTGTGTCATGTCGCTAGAGTGGTCGTGTCGGATAAGATGAGATCATTGGACCTAGAATGGATACTATCGGAATAGATTACAACATGGTTGGAAGGATAATATCAAAAGTCAGCTTAGAAATTTGCTATAGTTCTTATCGAAGGAGAGGGAGCTCCATGACTGGTGGATCTGATAAATAGTTACGAGTTTCTGCGTGTTTCTTTCATCATCGGTAGTGTACGAAGGTTTTAGAATGAAGTCTTGTTTGATATGAGGTTTATTACCGGCATTGGATTATTTTGAGCAGCTACCGTGATTAGAAATCATTGCTACAAGTATCTATGTTATGTGATATATCATGGGATTGTGACTTGGGTTATGGTTGCGGCTCGGTATAGCTTGTTCAGATTTATACAAGGTGTAGGTTGCGAGATTCAGATCTTATAAGAAATTTCGGATGTTGGAAAACTGATTCTAAGGTTGCTGGGCTAGGCTGAATTAAGAATTTCAGTTATGTTATGCTATCAGACCTATATGGGATAGGGTGATGTGGGATCACCCCCGGGTATGTGCATGGTAAGGTTACACGGTGCTTTGATGACTTTGAGAACAACTCTGGATACGTTCGAGGACGAACGTATATTTAAGTGGGGGAGAATGTAAAGACCCAACCAGTCATTTTGAGCATTTGTACTTCGCTCGGTAGTTGACGGGCATGAGTAGCTCCGTATGATGTATTATAACTTATGTGAATCGTCGATTTTGATTTTCAGGTTATTCGAAATTGAATTGGAAGAATGGATTTCATTGTTGAAGCTTTAAATTAGGAGAGTTGACCAAGTTTGACTTTTTGTGAATTTGAACCTGGAACGAAGTTTTGATGGTTCCGATAGGTCCGTTGGGTGATTTTGGACTTAGGAGCGCGTCCGGATAATGATTTGGAGGTCCGTAGTGGAATTTGGCTTGAAATGACGAAAGTTGGATTTTTGAAAAGTTTGACTGGGAGTGGACTTTTTGATATCATATTCGGATTGTGATTCCGGGAATTGGAATAGATTCGTTATGTGATTTGGGACTTGTGTGCAAAATTTGGGTTCATTCCGGGTTGATTTGCTATGTTTCGGCACGAGTTATTGAAGTTGAAAATTTCAAAGTTCATAGATTTCGATTTGAGGTGGGATTCATCATTTTGATGTTGTTATGTGTGTTTTGAGGCCTCGAGTAGGTCCGTATTGTGTTATGAAACTTGTTGGCATGTTCGGACGGGGTCCCGAGGGGCTCGGGTGAGTTTCGGACGAGGTTCGGATCATTTTATTGCATTTTTGGATTTTTGATAAGCTGCTGGTTCTGGAATGATCGCACCTGCGGCTGGTTTGCGCAAGTGCGATGGTCGCAGAAGCGACAGAGGAGTCGCAGAAGCGAGGTGTGAGCTACTAAGGAAAACCGCAGAAGTGTAAGATTAGTCGCAGAAACGGCGAGTGGCGCAGGAGCAGGAGTTGGTTGGCGCACCTGCGCGTGCACAGAGGCGGAGAATGTCCATAGGTGCGGAAGGGCCGGCCTCCATGGGCTTCGCAGAGGCGAGATTTTATCCGCAGAAGCGGAGGTCGCAGATGCGACATTTTAACCGCATACGTGGAAATGCTAGGCAGAAACCATATAATCGAGGCTTTGGTTCTTTCTTCATATTTTGAGATGTGGAGCTCGGATTTAGGCGATTCTTGAGGCAATTTTCACCATGTGAACTGGGGTAAGTGTTCTCTACTCATTTTTGATTTTATATCATGAATCAGTCTTCATTTTCGGCATTTGATTGAGGGTTCTAAATGAGAAATTTGGGGGTTTTAGCCTAAAGTTTCATAAAGTTAATTTTGAACATCGATTCAGAGTCGGATTTGAGAGAAATTAGTATGGTTGGACTCGTAATTGAATGGGTTGTCAGATTTTGTGAGTTTTGTTGGGTTCCGAGGTGCGGGACCGGGTTGGATGTTTTGGCCGATTTTGGGCTTT
Source organism: Nicotiana tomentosiformis (assembly GCF_000390325.3). Taxonomy (NCBI): domain Eukaryota; kingdom Viridiplantae; phylum Streptophyta; class Magnoliopsida; order Solanales; family Solanaceae; genus Nicotiana; species Nicotiana tomentosiformis. The sequence goes on from NC_090813.1 coordinate 179,380,506, forward strand.
TGATTAAAGATTTGACCTTTTTCATTTGGAATTGTTTCATTGGGCTTTATTTGATGTATTTGAGTTGCTTTTGGCTAGTTTTGAGCCGGTCGGAGGCCGCTACATGCTAGATGGCATTTTTGGAGCATTGCTTGGCTTTCTCGGTATTGGAATTGGCTTGTTTGAGGTAAGTAACACTTCTAAACTTGGTGCTTAGGGTATGAAACCCCAAATTACATGTTATATGATTGGTGTTGAGGTGACGCACATACTTGGTGACGGGTGTGTGGTCGTGCTCCTTGTAAGTTGTAATTCTGTTATTTCTGTGGTACTGTCTAGCTACCTGATCATATCTGTAGCCATGAAATCCACGTACTAGAGTTATTGAGCTGTGATTCATGTTAGAAACCATGTCTAAGCTACGTGCTTACTCTGTTAGGACCCATTGAGGTCGTTACTGCTGTTGAGTTATTTGCTTACATTGCAATTTCATACTCAGTCATGTTCATTCATTTCATATCATACCTCAGTCTCTGTTGCTACATATTAATACATTATATCATTATTTTGGGCTGATATTTCATGCCATTGAGAGCCCGAGAGACTGGAGAGATTGATAACTGAGTGAGCCCGAGGGCCTGGTTGTGAGATATTATATTATAACACGTGAGTTGTCCGTGTGGATTCAGATGTTATACTATATCACGTGAGTTGTTTGTGCAGCACGTGAGTTGTCCGTGCAGATTATAGCCCTTGGGCTGTAGGAGCCCCTCCGGAGTCTGTACACACCCCTAGTTAGCGCAGGTACCTATTGAGTGCGAGTGCCGAGTGTCGAGTGTTGAGTGATTGGGAGGACTGAGTGACTGTGAAGACTGAGTGATTGGGAGGACTGAGTGACTGTGAGGATTGAGTGATTGGGAAGACTGAGTGACTGGGAGGATTGAGTGAATTTATATTATGAGAGTATGCATATGGTCTTTATCATTGATTTGCATCACATTTGGCATGCACACTTGACATACAGGAATATAGATGCATTTTTCCTCATGCTGTATAGTATCGTGTCATTTATGACTTCTCATACATTTTGACATATGGGCATAGAGAGACATCTTACACTTGCTATCTGAAAGGAAAATGAAACATCATATTTATTGTTGAAAGGATTTTTGGGAAAAATCACAGTTTTCAAACTTACTCATATTTTTGGCAAATTTCGGTAAAGGATTTGAGTTTTCACTGAAATACTTGAAAAACATGCCTACTTTTCTGGAACTGTGAACGAGCTGAGCATTTTATTTCTGAAATACCCCTTTTATTACTTGTACTATGTTGTTATCTATTGTTGTGGGATATTGGTGTTGGACCCGACTTTTGTTCTACCTCGTCACTACTTTCAACCTAAGGTTAGGTTTGTTACTTATTGAGTACATGGGGTCATTTGTACTCATACTACACTTCTGCACCTTGCGTACAGATATTGACTGCTGACATTGCTGTGATCGACGGGAGCCGAAATTGAAGATGTACCGGCGTTCCGGCTGTAGTTGCCTCTTGTTCATGGTAGCCTTAGATCTATAAAACTCTGTTTATGTACTCTTCAAACAGATGATGTATTTACTTCATTTCAGCTTTGTAAACTCTATTCTTAGAAGCTCATGATTTGTACTACCAGTCCTTGGAAAATGTATCAGATTCAGATATTTCTTTACTTAATTGCTTTATTAATTGTTATTAGAAGTGGTTAGTGGTTAATTGGCTTACCTGACGGGTTGGGTTAGGTGCCATCACGACTAGGTGGATTTCGGGTCGTGGCACTTGAATATGGAATGCTGGAACGTCTTCAGTACAAGGCTTCATCATCCACAGCTACGCAACTCCAAGATCTGCACACAAGGTGCAGAAGTGTAGCATGAGTACAGCCGACTCCATGCACTCAATAAGTATCTTAACTAACCTCGGTGAAATAGTGACGACGCTTTACGTTAAAAGATACTCACTTATTATATTTACCTGTACAAATGATAAGCAGAAAGAGAAATACGAGAAAGATAAACAAATAATCACGTAATAAATGAAACAAAGATATAACTGATAGAGGACCCCAGAATATCATCACTCCTCATTCTCACAACAAAACACAATAATAGGAATCAAAGACAAGAATAACTATACTACATATGCTCCGTTGCAGTGTGCAACCCGATCTCACATATATAATAAATACTATTGCGGCGTGCAATCTGATCTCCAATATCAATAAACCTTATTGCGGCGTGCAACCCGATTCTGTATATATATCAAACACTATTGCGGCGTGTAACCCGATCTCATATATGTATCAAATAGTGTTGCGGCGTACAATCCGATCATATATATATGTATCAAATATTATTGCGGCGTACAACCCGATCCCAATATATATATCAAACATTATTGCGGCGTGCAAACCGGTCCCAATATATATAATAATATTATTGCGGCATGCAACCCGGTCCAAATATACAATACTATCTTATGAAACCACAACAATAGCCAAATGCGGGACAAGTTCACAACGTACAAGGAAGAAACGAACACGGGGTATTCAACTAGGAAATATAACTCAATAGAGTAAGATGAGCAGTCCAATATCAAAAGCTAGTCTACCGTATAAAATGACACGGCTTTTACAAAGCATAACATACAAGCAATATAAAAGTCACCTAGTTTTGTTAAACAAAGGAGAGCAAAACATGAAACGAGTAAAGATGTTTGTCAAGGCGGAACATGAATCAAACGAGGACATTCAATATACAAAATCATGTAGCAAGTAGAAACATGTGGCAAGTAAAGGCATTTAATAAGTTAAGGTATATGGTAAGTAAAAATATATAGTAAGTGAGACACGTAGTAAGGGAAAGCATGTAGTAAGTGAAGACATGTAGTAAGTGAAGACATATAGCAGGTTAAGTCATCTAACAAGTAATTCACGAGACAATTAGAAGCATGTAATAAGTATGGGCTAATAACAAGTAAAGGCATGAATTTGAAGAGGACATGTAGCAGAAGTAAATCAAGTAAAAGCATAGGTGTAAAAATAGCAGATAAGGTAAAGACATAGCTATAAAAGTAATAGACAAAAGGGGAAAACTCTGAGGTAGCTTCATAAGGAACTCAAACGGAAGGCATCACACGAATAACAAACATTACTAGAAACCAAAGTAAAGGGCATGTAAAAGCTAAATGAATGAGTAATCATAACAAGAATCCAACTTTCTTTCTTTTATGCACGGTAATAACCAACAAAACAATCTCATTTCACACCGCACAGAAATACTCATCGTGCCAACATCATATCAACTACACGGAAATACTCATCGTGCCCACATCATATTAACCGCACGAAAATACCCATCATGCCAAACATAGTCCTAAGGCCCCAATCATCATCTCTTAATACAAATAATAAAGCTCAAGTAACATGACAATAACATGTATATATATATAGATTTTTGACAGTATGAAAACGAATCTCGAAAACAACACATTAAATCCTTTTTAAGATGTCATATATTCTAACATGATTTCTATCGCAGATAATTGAATTTACTAGTCATAGAGTTAAATGAAGCATATGTTAAGGGATCATCAAGTTCAACAAAGGCACAATGAAGCATATAATTCCCCCTCCCGAGCATGAAAACCCTGGCACATGCATATACGCCTATCACCTCGTATACGCATCACCCTTGCATGTAGCAAACAATATCAATTAGTAGAAAAAATTCTCCCAACAAAGCTAGGCAAGACACTTACCTCATTCTGAAAAACAATCAACAATTACCCACAACTTTTCTTTACAACAAGCCTCCAAACCAATAGAATCTAACCAAGTATCATTCAAACAATCCAAAATAAGCTTTAGAAACTACCCACGAGTGAAAAAGGTTCAATCTTTTATTATATTGAAAAAGTCAACAAACGTTAACCCCGGACTCGCATGATTGAAATCCGAAATTCGGACTAAAACCCGATTACATATTCACCCTCGAGTTCGGATATATAGTTTATTTCGAAATTCGACCTCAATTTGCGGTCTAAATCTCAAATTTTTATAATCCCTATTCTACCCAAACCCCCTAATTTCTACCATGAAATTCTTAGATTTAATATTAGAATTTCATGAAAAATAATTAAAATATATTGAAAACTAGTTAAAGATGTTTACCCATGAATTTAGGAAGAAATCCTCTTCAAATATTGCCTCTATGGAGTTTGGGATTGAAAAATAGTGTAAAATGAGCTAAATCCCGATTTTTCCTTCTTTTACCCAACTGCAGGGAACATGAATGGATGATGGAAGGTAATGTAGTGATGGAGTATGATGTGCCAAATATTTCTAACCATGCCCCTGTGATATTGTCATTGGAGTCAATTCAGTGGAATGTTAAAGTGTCTTTCAGATTTTTTAATGTCTTGTCACGACCCAAAATTTCTACCTTCGGATCGTGATGGTGCCTAACATTTCACTTGCTAGGCAAGCCAACGTTAGAATAATATTATCTATTTTAAAATAATTTTTAAATTTATTAATAATAAAGAATTAAATACGGAAGTAAAGTCTGAAATGTAGTGAATAATTAAGATCTTCTCTGCCTCAAATTAAGATCTTTTTGTTTGAATTAATACTGAAGGCTACGATGATCAATAAATACCTTACACGAGACACCATAGAGATAGTGCCTCCAAATCTTCAGCGCATGAACAATGGCTGCCAATTCTAAGTCATGAACAGGATAATTCTTCTTTAAAACCTTCAACTGTCGCGACGCATATACAATCACCTTTCCATCTTGCATTAATATTGCACCAAGCCCAATGTGAGATGCGTCACAATATATCGTATACGATCCTGAACCTGTGGGTAATACCAACACTGGTGCCGTAGTTAAAGCAGTCTTGAGCTTCCGAAAGCTCAACTCACACTCGTCTGACCATCTGAATGGGACACCTTTCTGGGTCAGTCTGGTCAATGGGATTGCTAAAGATGAAAACCCTTCCACGAACCGACGATAATAACTTGCCAAACCCAGGAAACTCCGGATCTCTTTAACTGAAGTAGGTCTAGGCCAATTTTGAACAACCTCCATCTTCTTAGGATCTACTTTTATGCCTTCTGCGGATACAACATGCCCCAAAAAGGCAACTGAGTCAAACCAAAACTCACATTTTGAAAATTTGGCATATAACTGATTATTCTTCAAAGTATGAAGCACACTCCGAAGATGCTGCTCATGCTCCTCTCAACTGCTGGAGTAAATTAAGATATCATCAATGAATACAACCACAAAATAATCCAAATAGGGCTTGAACACCCGATTCATCAAATCCATAAATGCTGCTGGGGCATTTGTCAACCCAAATGACATCACTAGGAATTCGTAATGTCCATATCGAGTCCGAAAAGCTGTCTTAGGGACATCAAATGCCCTAATCTTCAACTGATGGTAACCAGACCTCAAATCGATCTTCGAAAATACCTTGGCACCCTGAAGCTGATCAAATAAGTCATCAATTATTGGCAGCGGATATTTATTTTTGATAGTGGCCTTGTTGAACCGTCAATAATCTATACATATCTGCATAAAGCCATCTTTCTTCTTTACAAATAGTACTGGTGCACCCCAGGGCGAGACACTGGGTCTAATGAACCCCTGATCAAGCAAGTCTTGTAACTACTCCTTAAATTCTTTCAACTCCGGCGGGGCCATACGGTATGGTGGAATAGAAATGGGCTGAGTGCCCGGAGCCAAATCAATACAAAAGTCAATATCCCTGTCGGGGTGGCATCCCTGGAAAATCTGCAGGAAATACTTCTGGAAATTCACGAATAACTGATACTGAGTCCATAGAAGGAACATCCGCACTGGGATCGCGAATATAAGCCAAATAGGCTAGACACCCTTTCTCGACCATACGCCGAGCTTTCATATAAGAAATAACCCTGCTGGCAGAATGGCCAGAAGTTCCTTTCCACTCTAACCGAGGTAACCCCAGCATGGCTAGGGTCACTGTCTTGGTATGACAATCCAATATAGCATGATATAGTGACAGCCAATCCATACCCAAGATGACATCAAAATCTACCATATCAAAAAGTAAAAGATCCACACTAGTCTCAAGACTATCTATAGTAACCACACACGAACAATAGATATGATCTACTATAACAGAGTCTCCCACCAGTGTAGATACACACATAGAAGCACTCAGAGAATCACAAGACACAACCAAATATGAAGCAAAATAGGAGGACACATAGGAATAAGTAGATCCTGGATCAAATAGAACTGAAGCATCTCTATGGCAAACTGGAATAACACCTGTGATCACAGCATCAGATGACTCGGCCTCAGGCCTAGCTAGAAAAGCATAAAATCGAGGCTGGGCCCCACCACTCTGAACTGCGTCTCTGGGATGGCCTCTAACTGGCTGGCCTCCACATCTAACGGTCTGACTTCTACCTCTAATGGCCTGATCTCTACCTCTAATGGCCTGACCTCCACCTCTAGCTGCATGACCCCTACCTCTAGCTGGATGAGCAGCTGGTGAAGCAACCAGTGCCGGTATGATGGCACGAGAATCCTGCCGAGATCTATTACTCGCCAACCTAGGGCAATAACTCCTAATGTGACCAATGTTCCCACACTCATAACACGCATCTTGATGTCGTGGCTGCTGAAGCTGAAGCTGACCTGAATGGGCCAGATAACTGTTGTAGTAGCTCTGGAGTGGTGGTGCAGTGATAGGAGATGAATGTGCACTAAATACTGGTTACCCATAGTAAGGCATAATATGACCGTGACTCCCTGAAGCACCGGGAGATGCATGAAGTGTTCAATGAAACGGTCTGGGAGGATGATCCCTACTAAAGTTACCCTTGCCTCCAGGCGAGGCACCACTAAAACCACCAAACTTACGAGGCCTCTTATTAGACCTCTGCCCTCTCTCCTATGCAAGAACCATCTCGATCCTCCTCACGACATTAGCAACTGCCTGAAAAGAAATCTTGCTTTCGATCTCCTTGGCCATCTGAAGCCTGATAGGGTGAGTGAGTCCCTCAATAAACCTCCTCACTCTCTCTCCCTCAGTAGGTAGTAAAAGGAGAGCATGGCCAGCCAAATCCACATAACGGGACTCATACTGAGTAACTGTTATACTGCCCTACTGTAGACGCTCAAATTGCTTGCGGTAATCCTCTCTTAGTGTGATAGGAAGGAACTTCTCTAGAAATAGCTGAAAGAACTGCTCCCAGGTAAGTGCAGGCGATCCGACTGGTCTGGTCAATGTATAATCTCTCCACCACCTCTGAACGGAACCCGTCATCTGAAATACAACAAAATCAACCCCATTGGTCTCAACTATACCCATGTTCCATAACACCTCATGGCAGCGGTCAAGATAATCCTGTGGGTCCTCAGGAGGTGTACCACTGAAGTGAACTAGAAAGAGCTTAGTAAACTTATCTAGTTTCAATAAGGCCTCAAAAGACATGGCGGGCCTATCACCGGTCTGTGCCGCAACAACTGGCTGAACTACCCCAACTGGGGGGGCTGCTGGAGCCTGATTCTGGGGAGCCATCTGCTCCAGAGCGGGAGTAGTGGGAGTTTGTGCTCACCAAACGGACTAGAGGTTCCTGAAGCATTAGAGTAGCTATAAATCCTTCCGGGACCTGAACTGGTCCAACTAGTACATTCTGAACTGGACCCTCCTCGTCAAGCTCTATCTGAGGCTCCACTGCTAGGGCTGCTGCTCGGGCTCTGGGCTGAGCTCTGCCCCCGCCTCTGCCTTAGCCTCTAGCACGACCTCGTCCTCGACCTCTACCCCTGGCCATAGTTGCTACTTGGGGCTCTGGTCCCTGTCCATCAGTAGATGTATTATGTGTTCTCACCATCTGCGAGAGAATAAGAATAGAATGGTTCAATCATCGATGATAGAATAAAATCACACGACAGAATAAGAAAGAAGTGAAATTGTTCCTAAACTTCATAGCCTTTGAGAGATAAGTACAGACGTCTCCGTACCGATCTTTCAGACACTACTAAGTTTACTCGTGACTCGTGAGACCTATATAACCTAGTGCTCTGATACCAACTGTCATGACCCGAAATTTCCACCTTTGGACCGTGATGGCGCCTAACATTTCACTTGCTAGGCAAGCCAACATAAAATAATATTATCCATTTTAAAACAATTTTTAAATTTATTAATAACAAAGAATTAAATGCGAAAATAAAGTCTGAAATGTAGTGAATAATTCATAAAATAACGGTGTCTAAATACCATCCCAGAATTGGTGTCATAAGTGCACGAGCTTCTAGAATAATACAAATAAAAGTTTGAATAAAATAAAGTTATCTCGAAACAAACACATAGCTAAAGTAAAGTAGACGGGGACTTCAGAACTATGGACGCCGTGCAGTTATACCTCAAGTCTCCTCTGGTAGCTGAAATTCGAGAAAGTCTATGGTACGCCGCTAGGACCAACTCCGAAATCTGCACAAAAAGTGCAGAATATAGTATCAGTACAACCGACCCCATGTACTAGTAAGTGCCGAGCCTAACCTCCACGAAGTAGTGACGAGGCTAAGGCAGGTCACTTACAATAACCTGTACATAATAATAGTAATAACAACAATAATAGAAATAAATTAGGTAACTCATTTTTAACAGTTCAAGCCAATTCAACAGTCATAACCAATTATTATTTTCATCAATTTTCATTGCAGCGTGCAACCCGCTCACACAACATATTCATTTTCAATCCACCCATATATTTATTTTAATCAAGATATATAGACTTTTTAATAAGTCTGTTGCGGCGTGCAATCCGATCCCCCAATATGGACTTTGTAATAAGTCTGTTGCGGCGTGCAACCCGATCCCCCAATATATATATATATATATATATATATATATATATATATATATATATATATATATATATATATATATATATATATATATATTCCTTTTTATTTCTATTGCGGCGTACAACCCGTTCCCCCAATATAACTTTAAACAACTCATAAATGTAATAAAAATTACTCCAATAAATACCACGCCTAATAAGAAACTATTAAGCATCAAGGCACACAATAATTATAATTTATCTATGAGCAAACAATGGCAATTATCAATTAATTGTGAAAATCGTGGAGAAAATAGGCAGTTAATATTTAGTATGCTAAATGTCAAATAACAATTAAGACACATAAATCAAATAGCATGTAATAATTGTTGCAGAAATTCAAGAATTAATATTTGACAAAGAATAGGAGAGAAACAATTATTATAACAATTAATTCATGATTTAAAACGATTTATAATTTTTCAAATAATTATGCAAACAACTAATTTGACGACGTATAGACACTCGTCACCTTGCCTATACATCGTTCACATGCATTTCACATAACCAATAGTTTAAGGGTTCTATTCCCTCAAGTCAAGGTTAACCACGACACTTACCTCGCTTTGCAAATTTTCAATCAATTACTCGATCACAACTTTTTCCTTTGAATTTATCTCCAAAAGCGTTAAATCTATTTACAAACAATTCGATATACTCAATACGAATCATATGAATTAATTCCATATGAATTTACTAATTTTCCGGATAAAAATACGAAATTCATTTTAAAATTCGACAGTGGGGCTCACGTCGCAAATCTCGAATAAACTTACGAAATCCGAACACCAATTCCGAGATGAGTCCAACCATACAAAAATTATCAAATTTCGATGTCAAATGGACCCTCAAATCTTAAATTTTAGTTTTTGGAAGATTTTATAAAAATCTGATTTTTCTCCCATAAATTCATGGATTCATGATGTAAATGAGTATCGAATCATGAAATATAATCGATATAGGATAAGAAACACTTACCCCAATATTTTTCCGTGAAAATCGCTTAAGAATCGCCTTACCCGACCTCAAAAAATTGAAAATGGTTGAAAATGAGTCGAAATCCCATTTCCAGAACTTAAGTTCAGTCTTTCATATTTTTATTCATCGTGATTGCGGAAATTCGTTTGCGATCGCGTAGCACAATTTCTGCCTAGGTGCAATTTACTCTTCGCGATCGCGGATAATTATTTGCGATAGCAAAGCACATTTTGGCTGCCCATTTTATCAACTCTACGCGATCGCGTAAATGGCCATGCGATCGCAGAGAATATTTTCTCAACCTTACGCGATCGCGAACAGGCTTATGCGATCGCGTAGCATAAATTCAGTGCTTGAGCTTCTGCCTCATTTCTTCTACGCGATCGCAGCTTTGTCCATACGTTCACGGTGCACTGGGAGTTAGCCTTCCGCGATCGCGTGCCTATCTTCGCGAACGCGAAGGGTAAAACTCACGACTCACAATTTCCTCTTCGCGATCGCGAAGCACAATGCACTAGATGACAGCAAAAGCTCAAAAACCAGATTTTTTAAGTTCAAAATCATCCCGTAGCCTATCCGAAACTCACCCGAGCCCTCGAGGCTCCAAACCAAACATGCACACAAGTCCTAAAATATCATAGGAACTTGCTCGCATGATCAAATCGCCAAAATAACACCTAAAACTACGAATTGAACCCCAAATCGAATGAAATTTTCAAAAAAACTTTAAAACTTATGTTTTCACAATCGAACGTCCGAATCACGTCAAATCAACTCCGTTTCTCGTCAAATTCGGCAGACAAGTCATAAATATTATAGTGGACCTATACTGAGCTCTGGAACTAAAATAAGGACCCGGTGTCAATAAGACCAAGCATCGGTCAATTCTTAAAATCATCAAGCTTTCAAACTTTTAATTTTTTTATCAATATTTTATATCTCGGGTTAGGGACCTCGGAATTCGATTCCGGGCATACGCCCAAGTCCCAAATAACGATACGGACCTACCAAAACTGTCAAAATACTTATCCGAGTACGTTTGCTCAAAATGTTGACCAAAGTCAACTCAGTTGAGTTTTAAAGCTCTATTTCACATTTTAATCCATTTTTCACATAAAAGCTTTTCGAAAAATTTTACGGACTATGCACGCAAGTCGAAGAGTGATAAATAGTGCTTTTCGAGATCTTAGAATACAGAATTAATTATTAAATCTAAAGATGATATTTTGGGTCATCACATATCTGGATAGAGAATAGTAATTTTTTTAATCTATTCTTAAAAATGTCTGGCAATAAAGATTGACAAATTGGAAGATGAAGAAAATTTGGATGAAACTGAAAGCTCTCAAGCCACTACTCACACAACTGAATGGTAAATTTCACAAATGGTCATATAACTATGATTTATTTTTTCACTAAAGTCATATAACTTTGTTTTCTCACACAAAAGTCATATAACTATGACCTTTTTTGTTTTTTTACTAAAATCATATAATTTTGTTTTCTCACACAAATATCATAAAACTTTCATTAACTCACACAAAAAATCATAGTGGCCGGAAAATAAATTTTTCATTAGTATTTTCTTATTTTATATTTTATTTTCAGTCTAATAACTAATTACCCAATTAAAATAGGAGAAATATGACTATATATATATATATATATATATATATATATATATATATATATATATATATATATATATATATATATATATATATATATCGGCTATTATTTTTGGGAGCGGCTAAAAATATACTCATATTTCTCCTATTTTAATTGGGTAATTAGTTATTAGACTGAAAATAAAATATATATATATATATATATATATATATATATATTTATTTATTTATTTTTGGCTAGCAAATACAATTAATTTCGGCCGACCGATTAATATTATATTTTTCCCTTAAAATAGGAATGATGCAACCTAGCCTGACCTAATACCCCTATACGTAAGTTAAAATAATACTAAAAGTGAACTCTTCCCCCATAAAAAACTTAGTTCGGAATGCATGAGAATCTGACAAAAAAAAAAAAGAAATAAAAGATATAATTAGAGATCACTTAAAATAAAAATGCTATCAATTTGAATAATAATCTTGAAAAAAATAAAAGATCGAAGTATCATGGTTTGAAGGATTTACTATTCACTTTTAGTATTATTTTAATTATATATATGAATATTGGGTCGGGCGAGCCAGGTCGGGTTGGGTCATCCCTATTTTAAGTGGATTATTATTTATTAGACTGAAAATAAAAAATAAAAAAAATACTACTGAAAAATTATATTTTTTGATCACTATGATTTTTGTGTGAGAAAATATAGTTATATGACTTTGGTGAAAAAAAGTCATAGTTATATAATTTTTGTGTGAGAAAATAAAGTTATATGATTTTAGTAAAAAAATCATAGTTATATGACCATTTGTGAAATTTACCCACAACTGAATAATAAAGAGTTCATGGCTATTACAGAGAAGTCCAAGGTTGGTAGAGCAAGAGATAGACATAGTGGAAATCCAAGATCAATTGAATTCTAACTGTCTATAATTTGATGGAACAAGAAAGAATCTTTGCAGAATCTGGAGAAGTGGTCCATGGTAGAGGAAAATATTATAAAACAAAATTCAAGGGTTAAGTGGATTTGACTAGGTGATTCAAACACTAAATTTGTCACGGTCCAAAATTCCACCGAAGTCGTGATTGTCGCGTCCCGTTTTCTCGTGAAAGCGGGTTTCGACATGTGATAACTCTTTTAAATGATATTAAAATAGAAGAGTCGCCACCTAACGATTTTAAGGTGCGTTAGGGCACCTATTTGCAAATAACTCTGTTTTAACTAGTCTGTATCATCAAAGATCGGATAATGACTCAAATTACCTCAAAGAGAGGTGTTAGGCACTCATCGAGGTCCACAACTGTGGATCCCGGTCGAACTTTAAACTATGTGAGGATTATTAGGTTAAACTAGTCAAACTGATAATTACTATTAATCGATATGACTTAGGTGATTAGATGTGTTAGTCCATATATATATATATATATACTAATGCCTGCTTACTTAAACGAGCTTAAAAGGAAAAGAAAGAACAGAACATCTCATTTTGAATTGCTAAATGCCTGACACATTATAAAATCCAACGAGACAAAGGCTAACGAAACGAATATGGAAAGTAACCAATTGCTATTACACCAAGGCTTACGGATACACTTTTTAAAACATGAGAACTACACAGTTTTGAAAGTATGGTAACGTAAAATTAATAAAAACTTTACAAAGCAATACACGCGATAAAGAGACAACAAAGTAAACGGGATCATTAAATACCTATATCGCAAACCTAAAATTTTACTTAATGGATCAATTCCTGTGAAAAGTCTGCTAAGACCTTTATAGCCAAAACTGTAATGGTTATTCGGGCAATTTGTGTATCATGTCCGCTACCCTCATTAGTATCTTTAAGTTGTTACCTAAAGCGTACTATTTGATTCTAAATCGCGTCTTGATTCAAAATTACCCGTCCCTTCCTATAGTCCGGGAGGATTTGGATACTATTCTAAAGGGATAGTTCTAGATTTAAGAAAAATCTCATGTTTCTATTTTTATTTTTATTAGCGTCACATAAAAGAAGCATATTGAGACTTAATTAAGTAATACATAAGACACTTAAGGGCTCATATTGGCCTCCGAATTAATTAAGTAATTAGTTAATGTAGTAAAAAATGGTCAAACGTACTCTAAAATTAAAAAAAGGTGAAAGCTTATAACCTCTAGTCAAAGACAAGCGCCCAATATACTAGTATACTAGTAAAAAGGGTTACTAAGGACCAAAACACCACAAAAGCTCAAAATGCAGAAGCTATGCATTTAACGTGTTAACAGGTTTTCAAGAAGAAATGAAGGCAAATAGCAGCATAGCACACAAGCATGAAATATCCCTAATCCCAAATAGCCCCATTTCACTATTACAATCAGTTATTACATGCTAACTGAATAAAGCTTATAACTAGAGCCTAGGAAATCAACTAACTGAACTTCAAACTTTGGCAAACTCCTCATAGACTCTTTTGAGCCTCGCCCCTACCCACGACCCAAGTTCTGGTGCTAAAACAGATTTGAATCCCTGCAACTTACAAAAATCACACAAGCACATATTTGGATCGTTTCCTCAAGCACAATATAACTTTCACATATGAATTCCTCATATCGACCCTTACAAACATATAAGTGCAGAAAAGTTTGGGATTACTAGATTTAATAAAACAAGTTCCGCTCTAATATAGGGACCTACTCTATAACATTAATAATGTTCTGTTAAATCAAGTAGGCATAGAATAAGCGTAACGAGACTTAATAGATTTAACACGACTTCATATATATGAGATATTTAGTCAGTTGTAAACACAACAACTAGGTGAAGAACATTTTAGACATAGGCGGATAGACATTTATCTATTTAAACCAACAGAATATCAATGTCCTACAATCCTAGAGCGTGGTGCCTAAGTGATTGAGTATAGCAGCAACTTCAAGCAATCATAGACGTAGAAGGTAGCATGTATTATTTTAGGCAGAACTTATGACCTACTTCATTAGGACTGGAGCCTGAGTAGACTAGTACAGCTTTAGAGTAAAAATGAGATCTAGATATAATAGGAGATGTTCAGATGCATAAAATTCGGCAATACTCCTGTAAATATAGTATGATTTGAACACAAAATAACGGGTTCTCAAAAGCTAACAATCCTAGGATCATATTTTCATGTGTAGGTAGAGATCACGGAACTTAAGCACAAAACACATAGAACGAGTGAAAAATTGTGGAAATAGAGAAGAACTGACCTGTGCGCTTCGTAGCAGAATATTTTGCGCATTCGAATAGTGCAAACATAAGTAAATTGAAAGCGACTGATCTACACATAATTACCATATAGAGGGAATTAAAATTGCATCGACTAGAAGCTAACCAGTTTGCGAAGTATCGAATTAATAGGAAACCAAAAATTCCAATAAACAGCTCGTCGACAGAATTTCAATAGCAAAATGAACCAAATAACCACAACAATTGCAACAAATAGACTTGAAAGTCAACAAAGCAAGAGCCGAAGAGCAATGAATGTGATATGTAGCGAATAGCAGTGGTCAAAATAAATCCCCCCTCTCTATGTGTAACGACCCGACCGGTCATTTTGAGTATTATAACCCCGTTCCCCCATTTACTGTTCAATTTATGCTTTACAGTCGTTTTAAAACTTACCGGGTTAGTTGGTTCGGGTCCGGAAGGAATTCGGAGTAAAGCGAGACACTTAGTCTCATAATTAAAAATTTAAGTTAGAAAAGTTGACTGGATGTGGACTTATGTGTAAACGACCTCGGATTTAAATTTTGATGATTCCAATATCTCCGTATGATGATTTTAGACTTAGGAGCGTGTCCGAAAAATTATTTGAAAGTCCGTAGTTAAATTAGGCTTGAAATGGCTAAAATAGGAATTTAAGTTTGGAAGTTTGACTGGGGAGTTGACTTTTTGATATCAAGGTCGGAATTCAGTTCCGAAAATTTTCATAGCTCCATTATGTTATTTATGATTTGTGTACAAAATTTGAGCTCAATCGGGCTTGATTTGATAGGTTTCGGCATCGAATGTAGAAGATGGAAATTCTTAAATTTCATTAAGCTTGAATTGGAGTGTGATTCGTGGTTTTAGCGTCGTTTTATGTGATTTGAGATTTTAAATAAGTTCGTATGATGTTTTAGGACATGTTGGTGTATTTGGTTGAGGTCTCGAAGGCCTGGGGTGAGTTTCGGATGGTTAACGGATCAAAAGTTGGACTAAAACAACTGCTGCAATTTTTCTTCTGCTAGAAATTCGGGGAACCATGAAATAGAGCCCAGAAATCGATCCCATGATCGAAGGCCAGGATCTAGGGACATGATCGAAGACCAGGATCTAGGGCCAGGATCGAGGCCCAGGATCGAGGGTCAGGATCGAGGCCCAGGATTGAGGCCCAGGATCGAGGGTCATGATCGAAGCTATGATTGAGTCCCAGGATCGAGGGTAATGATCGAAAACCATGATCGAGGCCATGATCGTGGGCCAGGAACGAGGCAGGACCGAGGGCTGCCTCGACAGAATTATAAAGTAGGAGACTTCGTCCCATTCACCATTTTTGACAAATTAGAGCTTGAGGAGAGGCGATTTTTGATAGATTTTCAAGGAAAAATATTGGGGTAAGTGATTCTAACTCGGAATTTGATCAATATACACGAATATATCATTGTTTTCACCATTTAATTAGTGTTTTGAGATTGATATTTAGGAAAATTTTAGAAATCTCATAGAAACAAAGTTTTGAGATTTCAGTGGCGATTCAGAGTCGGATTTGAGTGAAACTGGTATGGTTGGACTCGTAATTGAATGGGTTATCAGATTTTGTAACTTTTGTCAGGTTCCGAGATGTGGGTCCCATGGGCATTTTTGAGCTAAATTTCGAATTTTTATGGAAAATTAGCATTTTCTTATGAAATTATTTCCAATAAATTTTATTGACTGAATCGAATTATTTGTGGCTAGATTCGAGGCGTTTGGAGGCCAATTCACGAGGCAAAGACTTAGCGGAATAATAATTTCACGGTTTGAGGTAAGTAATAATTTTAAATTTGGTCCTGAGG
Organism: Nicotiana tomentosiformis; assembly: GCF_000390325.3. Lineage (NCBI taxonomy): Eukaryota > Viridiplantae > Streptophyta > Magnoliopsida > Solanales > Solanaceae > Nicotiana > Nicotiana tomentosiformis. The sequence continues at coordinate 179,397,098 of NC_090813.1, forward strand.
GTACGAAACCTCGAATTTTTGTGTCATGTGATTATTTTGGAGGTGACGCATGCTAGGTGACGGGCATATGAGCGTGCACCGAGGGAATTGTAACTTGGTCCGTTCCGTAAAACTGTAAAGTTGAATAACTTGTTGGTAGCTATATGCTCTCTATGTGTTAAAGAAATTTGACTGTAAATCATACTTAGGCTATGTGATAGTACTGTTGGGACCCGCAGAGGTCGCGTACTTATTGAATTATTTGCTAATTGATGTCTTGTACTCAGTCATGATTTTACCTGCGTATCATACCTCAGTCTTTCTTGATTTTTGTTGATACACTATATTATATTTGTTTGGGCTAATCATTGTGATTTTCGAGCGCCCGAGAGACTAGAGAGGTTGATGACTGAGTGAGGCCGAGGGCCTGTCGGTGAGGTATGGATATTATAGCACGTGAGTTGTCCGTGTAGGATATTATAGCACGTGAGTTATCCGTGTAGCACATGAGTTATCCGCACGGATTATAGCGTTTAGGATGTAGGAGCCCCTCCGGAGTCTATACACTCCCAGTGAGCGCGGGTACCCATTGAGTGTGAGTGCTGAGGGCTGGGAGCCTAGTGAGTGATTATTGTCTTGAGAGGTTGTACTTGTTTTTCATTTGTTATTGCACTTAGTTTCTATCTGTCATTGTTGTGAAATTCTGTGAAAGATTTTATATCCGGATTACATGAACTTGAACTGTATAAAATTGATTTGACTTAAACTGTTAGATTTGAAAGCATGTCTATTCTTTGCTGGAATTACTGGAAATGAACTATAATTGTGTAGCTCGTCACTATCTTCAGTTCCTTATTTATTATTATTACTTTCTGAGTTGGTTGTACTCATACTACACCTTGGACTTCATGTGCAGATCCATGTATTCCCGGATATAGCGGGTGTTGATTCTTTCGCACAGTTAATTTTCCGGATATTTTGAGGTAGCTGTCGTGTTTCGCAAATCTTGTCTCTTCTTCCCTATTTCTTTGTTTACTGTATTTGCTCTTAGACTATTATAGACCGTATGTTTTTGACTCGTTAGATGCTCATATACTTAGTGACACGAGGTTTTGGGAGTATTTATATTTGTACTTGTGATATTTCTTCCGCTATATTTAATCATTCTGTTCTCAAATTTAAAAAATATGGAAGTTTATTGAGATTGTCAGCTTGCCTAGTATTGAGATAGGCGGCATCACGACGGGTGGAATTTTTGGATCGTGATAAGTTGGTATCAGAGCTTTAGGTGACATAGGTCTCACGAGTCATGAGCAGGGTTAGTAGAGTCTTGCGGATCTGTACGGAGATGTCTGTACTTATCTTCGAGAGGCTGCCGAAACCTTAGGAAAATTTCTCTTTCTTGTATTCTATCGTGCAGAATTGATTCAGCTTGAAACATAACTCTTTGAATTCCTTCCATGCATTCGTGTGCGCATATGAGCGCTAAGTATCAGTTGTGTATCGCTGGCTTGTGATTCCATAAACGAGGTTCAAGATGTGCATTTTGTGTTTTGGTGATGGGCCCGTCTGGAGGACTTAAGGCCAGGGTTAGACCGCAGCTTAAGCTCAGTAGCTTCAGTTCTAACGTGTACATTTTGACTCATATGTCTGGTAATGTCCCTACGAGTAGAATTTGTGGCTCGATGAGCGGTGGAAGTGACTATATGATGAGTATGATGTGAATGTGGCATGTGTTAGATGGGTTGAATGTGACGAATAAAGTTTACTTATGACTCAAGAGTTTGCTATTAGGTACTTGATTTCTGACTTGATTTGACGTATAGTCTTGAGTTGTGAGTGTATTGAAGGATCTTTCATGTTATTAAATTATGGGACAAATTAAATTCTCATGTCTTGTCAATGAGCTTGGACTCAAGAAGAGTAAGTGATTGTGTAGTAATTGTGGTTGTGAGTGGGCATTTCTAATGTTGATGGATCGAGAAAGATGATCTTCGAAGAGGCTTAGAGTCGGTAACATTTTATTGGTTCAGGTGCGACAGAGATGCATTTTGATTCGATGCAACAGTTGGGCAACAATGTATGAGGGAAGGCATGACGGGAAGTGTTTCGCGGTGGTTGAAGTACTAGCAGGTCAAGTAGGCGAAGTAGAGGTTAAGAAGTTGCTTAAAGGAGATGATTTAACTGAAGTAAGAGTGGAAGATTAGCATATGGATTCTGTGGTAGGGTAGTCGCGTGCCTTGAGGACATGTAAAACGGTTTGGAATCGTGATAGAATGTGATTTGGCCTACGGACTTTATTTGGAGTAATGGTTACTGTAGGAAAAAAGATTGAATATGGCAAAAAGGAGTTTGTTTAAAATAAAGAGGGATGTGGAGATCTGATTATCGTTTCAGGCGCAATATGACTTGAGTTCGGAAGGTATTGTTAAACTTTCAGTTGATGTCAATATGGAAAGTGCAGACTTATACGAATGGTGGACGAGCATGAACTCAAGAGAATTTACTGATTACGTGGTCGTTGCACCCAGTGCAGCGTCTTTGGAAGATGTCGGTAAGAAATTCCACAGGTGGGTTATTTCCTGTGAGCAATTAGCGGTGGTGATCGCACCTGCGACTGGTTTGCGTAAGTGCAATGGTGGCAAAAGTGATAGAGGAGTCGCAGAAGCGAGGTGTGAGCTGCTGAGAAAGACCGCAGAAGCGGAAGTAAGGGCACATCTGCGCGTCCGCAGAAACGTAAGATTAGTCGTAGAAGCGGCGAGTGGCGCATGAACGGGAGTTGGTTGGCGCACCTGCGCGTGCGCAGAGGCGAGATTTTATCCGCAGAAGCGGAGGTCGCAGATGCGACATTTTAACCGCATATGCGGAAATGCTGGGCAGAAACCATAAAATCGAGGCTTTGGTTCTTTCTTCATATTTTGAGATGTGAAGCTCGGATTGAGGCGATTCTTAAGGTAATTTTCACCATGTGAACTGGGGTAAGTGTTCTCTACTCATTTTTGATTTTATATCATGAAACTATCTTCGTTTTCGGCATTTGATTGAGGGTTCCAAAAGAGAAATTTGGGGGTTTTAGCCTAAAGTTTCATAAAGTTAATTTTTGAGTTTTAAACATCGATTCGGAGTCATATTTGAGTGAAATTAGTATGGTTGGACTCGTAATTGAATGTGTTGTCAGATTTTATGAGTTTTGTCGGGTTCTGAGGTGCGGGCCTAGGTTGGACGTTTTGGCCGATGTTAGGCTTTTGATTAAAGATTCGACCTTTTTCATTTGGAATTATTTCCTTGGGATTTATTTGATGTATTTGAGTTGCTTTTGGCTAGTTTTGAGACGTTCGGAGATCGCTACGTGTTAGATGGCATTTTTGGAGCATCGCTTGACTTGCTCGGCATTGGAATTGGCTTGTTAAAGGTAAGTAACACTTCTAAACTTGGTGCTGAGGGTATGAAACCCCGAATTACATGTTATATGATTGGTGTTGAGGTGACGCACATACTAGGTGATGGGCGTGTGGACATGCACTGTGTAAGTTGCAATTCCATTATTTCTATGGTATTGTGTAGCTACCTGATCATATCTGTAACCATGAAATCCATGTACTAGAGTTATTGAGCTGTGATTCATGTTAGAAACCATGTCTAGGCTACGTGCTTACTCTGTTGGGACCCATTGAGGTCGTTACTGCTGTTGAGTTATTTGCTTACATTGCAATTTCATACCCAGTCATGTTTATTCATTTCATATCATACTTCAGTCTCTGTTGCTAGATATTGATACATCACATCATTATTTTGGGCTGATATTTCATGATATTGAGAGCCCGAGAGACTGGAGAGATTGATGACTGAGTGAGGCCGATGGCCTGATTATGAGATATTATATTATAGCACGTGAGTTGTCTTTGCGGATCCAGATGTTATACTATAGCACGTGAGTTGTTTGTGCATCACATGAGTTGTTCGTGCGGATTATAGCGCTTGGGCTGTAGGAGCCCCTCCGGAGTCGGTACACACCCCCAGTGAGCGCAGGTACCTATTGAGTGCGAGTGCCGAGTGCTGAGTGATTGGGAGGACTGAGTGACTGTGAGGACTGAGCGATTGGGAAGACTGAGTGACTGGGAGGATTGAGTGAATTGATACTCTGAGAGAATGCATATAGTCTTTATCACTGATTTACATCGCATTTGGCATGCACACTTGACATACAAGCATAGAGATGCATTTGGCATGCACACTTAACATACAAGCATAGTATCATTTCAAACTTACTCATATTTTTGGCAAATTTCGGTAAAGGATTTGAGTTTTCACTGAAATACTTGAAAAGCATGCCTATTTTTCTAGAACTGTACCCCCTTTATTACTTATACTATGCTGTTATGAATTATTGTGGGATATTGGTATTGGACCCGACTTTTGTTCTACCTCGTCACTACTTTCAACCTAATGTTAGGTTTGTTACTTATTGAGTACATGGGGTCAGTTGTACTCATACTACACTTCTGTACCTTACGTGCAGATATTGACTCCTGACATTACTGTGATCGACGGGAGCCGAAATTGAAGATGTACATGCATTCCGGTTGTAGCTGCCTCTTGTTCATGATAGCCTTAGATCTATAAAACTCTGTTTATGTACTCTTCAAACAGATTATGTATTTACTTCATTTCAGCTTTGTAAACTCTATTCTTAGAAGCTCATGATTTGTACTACCAGTCCTTGGGGAATGTATGAGATTCAGATATTTCTTTACTTAATTTCTTTATTAATTATTATTAAAATTGGTTAGTGGTTAATTGGCTTACCTGACGGGTTGGGTTAGGTGCCATCACGACTAGGTAGATTTCGGGTTATGACAAGTTTGTATCAGAGCTCTAGGTTCATAAGTTCTAAAAGTCATGAGCAAGTGTCTAGTAGAGTCTTGCGGATCAGTATGATGACGTCCATACCTAACTTCGAGAGGCTACAGGACATTTGGGATATACTTCCCATCTTTCTTTCCTTATCGTGCACCATTGATTTAGCTTGAAGCGTAACTCTTTGAATTCCTTCCACACATTCGTATGTGCGTGTGAGCGCTCGGTGTCGGCTGTGCACCGACGGCTAAGACCTTGAGACTTTTTTTTGTGAATTCTTCAAGACTTGAGCAAGTATGGGTAAAAAATTAGTTTAGGAACCCCCTTTCACTCTAGAGCACTTCCCCACTCTCAAAATATCAGGTTTTTACCTTATAAATGGTCTTCAACGACTATATATCAAAATAAGGTAAGGTCACAATATTGGAAAAAATGAAGCCCTGATGCAATTCTGCGGTCGCATATGCAACCGCATAACACTTATGCGGTCTGCAAAATGGATCGCATAATGGTCCTCCAGAACTGGGAATTTCTGCCCCACTCTGCAACAGGTCTGCGGTCTGCAGACTAATTTTGTGGTCGCTGAAAGCACTGCAGAACCTCCTTCCGAAATTTCTCATGATGGCCTCTACGACGAAGGTGCGGCCCACGAAACGATTTTGCGGCCGCATAATGGTCCTAAAATTAGCTTAAGTTTCTGCTTCATTCTGCGGCAGATCTACGGTCTACAGATCAGTTTTGCTATCACAGAATAGACCGCAAAAATACCCTTCTCTGCCAAAACTTTTCTTTAACTCCCTAACGCACTGTTCAAATCTCTATAATCATCAACACATAAGTTCACCTTGGCACCACGGAACCCCGAGTTTTAGGTAAAATTTCCGTTCCGGGTTCAAATTCACAAAAAGTCAAACTTGGTCAACTCTCCCAATTTAAAGCTTCAACAATGAAATCCATTCTTCCAATTCGATTTCGAATAACCTGAAAATCAAAACCGACGATTCACATAAGCCATAATACATCATACAGAGCTATTCATGCCCGTAAACTACCGAGCGAAGTGCAAATGCTCAAAATGACCGGTTGGGTCATTACATCAAGCTACCTCTTGCTCATGGTAGTTTAGGACTTAAATTTTGTTTATGTAAATTTCAAATAGATATTGTACTTATTCTTTATTTCAGTTTGTAAATCTAAATCATAGTGTCTCATGACTTGTACTACCAGTCCTTGGGAGCTTGTTTAGAATTCAGTCATTTTATTTCTTGTTATTAGTAATCAGTCATTTGAGGTAACTCGTTAATTGTTTGGCTTACCTAGCATTAGGGTTAGATGCCATCACAACTGGATAGTTTTTGGGCCGTGACATAATGTTTGAATTCCTTCTTTTTGTATCTCTTGTTAGCACCCTTCACATTCCAGAAAAGCCAATCATAGAGAAATATTTATTCCCCCTCCTCTATCTGAAGGTGCTGATTGTGAACCACCAAAACCCCTATGTAACACTTCAAAGCCATTCTTGACTGGCACAAAGCATAGTATAGGAAAATCACTCAGACTCGGTTCAGGCATATTACTCACTTACTTTCCTTTATTTGGAGTAGCTGGTAAACTCTGTGACACCTCTGTTGATTGGTTAGAATCATTCACCTCTTGATGTTGTCTAAGCTGTTGTTTCTGCACACTAAGTGCAGTTGTCCTTTGTGGTTTCCCAATTTGGTCCATATGTTGGTCACTAGCTTCCCTGTAGTCTTGGTTGGTTCTCCTTTTTCAGCCATTGCAGAATCTTTAGATACCCTTAATATGATGGATTGATTGCTGATGGAATGGGCCAGTCAGCAATGGTTTTGAGTTTGATGATATATTACCCTTGTTCATGCATTAGGAATTGCTATAATAGTCCAATTCTGGTCAATATATCTTCTCATTGCCCAATAACATAAGCTATTAAAGATCCCCTCCACTATATTAGTTCAACTTCCTCTTTTTCCAATTGAATCACAAATCTGTCCGCAGCTCTGTTCCTATGTTTGTGTTAACTTTTCATCTACCGGACAGGTAGCTTCAGCACTGTTTCATTGGATTTCCGCAATAGTTACTCTATCTTGCACAATAGTTAATCGGCTTCTCAGTTATTATCTCAACTTCCAAATTTGTAGGCTCTGGTTGCACCTATGGAGCTTCCGAATTAGTAACAGACTTTCCTAATAAAATTCAAATAATCTACTCTTGTAGTTCCAAGTGAAAGATTACAATCTTTTCACCAAAATTTAGGACATATTTCTTTGCCAAAAAAGTCACAATTGAATTTCAATTTGAAACACGAAAAATAGATTATCTATAATTACGTGATATATATTGTGAAAATGTTAGGGAGAAGAATAATGTCTACCGAATACAGAATGAAATAGAAAAAGGATTATAATTAATGAATGTTGTGTGAAATAGATGAATAAAGAAACTATAATTACTTATTTTCAATGCATGTGGCAGGAATCAAAAATTCCTCTTTTTTACAAAGGACTACATGGTCATTTTACTGATAATGAATGTTATGGACTTTTTTAACGTATTTGTTTTTTAGAAATCAAATCAATATATATATATATATATATATATATATATTGTGGGGGTGAACCCTAATCGCTGTGAATTTGGTGTTTACTTATTCTGTGATGCTTTTAATAACTCTTCCTGCATTTAACACTTTAAGTTGACTCTGGATTTTACTCTAGAGAAATAACTTGATTTTAAGTTTTAATGAGGGAGATTCCCGGTATTATCAATATCCACCTATTTGTATGTGTTTCAAAGTTATGATTTTCATTAAAAATGATGTCGCTAAAATAATTTTAAAAGAAAATCAAATTATCCTGTTATAAGGAGATTCGGAATATAATTTATAATTATCCGTCTGAAACAATGTTCTTTAGTTTTTACTTCTACGGTGCTTCACTCCTTTTTACATTAACTAGTCTCTATGTTCGTGTGATGCACGAATATTATTTGTCAAATATTATAACGCGTACCAAAAATAAAAAAAATTAATTACATATATACTATAAAACTAATCATGGATATGAACGAATTTTAATAACCAATTCCTTAAACCAAAAAATAACGGAATATAACATATATTCTAATAAACTTATTAACCTTAAAAAAAGTCTAATAAACTCATTAATAAAGTTTTGACACAATTACAGGACAAAGCGAAACTAAACATTTTGGGATTAAAATTGTAAAATCACGTTGAAAATACAATAGTACCTAATATGTTTTTTTTGTGATGACAAATGATGTCTCCTTGTTTGATTCTTGTCTTTATTGAAAAAAAATTACTTAGTACTTTTATAAAATTTGCTTAAACGGTAAAAGAAATTGAGTACATATATACTCTAAAATTCTTTTTATTTTATTATAAAATCACCAAGTTCTCATTGTTAAATTTTTCATGGCATCAAACATCCAACAAATGTTAAGGCACTTTTATTTTTTATACAAAACATAAAAAGAATATTTCAAAGCACATCTATTTTTATGATTACTTTTTCCCCCACCCATCAGGCTCCTCAAAATTTAAGTCCAATTATAATGAAATTAATAACTAAATAGGATCAAGTAACCCCAAAAGCAAGTTCTTTCTTTTAATTAATTTGCAAATAGGAACTTGTCTTAAGGCCTTGAAAGTACTATTATTAGATTTAGTTCATTGTTGATTCACCAAAATTAGGCACAATTCTAGATGAATTCAAAATTAAGTAAGTTTAAATATTATAATTTTATCCAATATTAAATAATATTTTATCCATATTTAGATGATATATTTTTCTTTAACAAAAATAAATTTCTTAGTCTATAGAAATTCGACAATAGATGAAATTGCATATTCTAATTGACAATGGAATTTATGTTTGTCTTGCACTTGCTTAGTATTTCTTTTCAGAATCAAGCGAGTGGCAAGTTGTTTGCGCTTCAAGATTGTCATCTATGGTATAATTAGTACCATTTTATGTATTATACTATTTGAATTCATTATACCATTGTAGTGTTATAGCCTTATGGTTTGCAAATGATTAGAAACAAATTAGTAGCTCCTGAATTTCTAGCCTAATGTTTAAGGGAACAATAACGTGCAGCTTGATAAGGCCTCCTTAAAAGTTTTTGTTTTACTCGGATAACTCCCTTTTTAATAGAACTTTTTATTATAATGACAATTATGGCCTTTGCCAGTAGAAATAAACTTTAATGATTTAAGGATATTTTTGTAAATCAATATTATTATTCGCGCTTTTAAAATAATATAGAATATAGATAGATTATCTGTGTTGTTGAATTCACACAATTCCCATTAAAACACACTTCATTGTTGAATAAACTGCTCTAGTGATTGAAAGTTAAAGATTTCAATCTCTCAACAAATTTGAATCTTAGCGATGAGTAAAAATATGCTACAGTATGAGGAAATAAAATTTCTACCAAATGTCTTCTTCTTTTTTTCCCCTCTTCATTAAGGAGCGGAGACATCTGTAGACATCGAAGAATTTAGGATTTTGCCCAAATTTCGTATGGACTTGATCCGCTAAAATTTCGATATCTACAATATCCTTTAGCAAGAATGCTATTTGACGTTGCTTTAAATAAAATTTCACTAGTATTTGGTGTATAATGAATTTTTTTAATGAATTTGTTTAATAAATACTCCATTCATCCTAATTTATGTGACAGTATTCGGAATTCAAGAGTCAAACAAATTCTTTTTTAACCGCGATTCTGTCACGATCCAAAATTCAACTAGCCGTGATGGCACCTAACCTCACCTACTAGGTAAGCCAAATAACAACAATCCGATTCAATTAATAGTTAACTGACTCTAATACACTCCCCAAGGACTGGTAGTACAAATCATGAGCTTCTAAGATTAGAATTTACAAAATCTTGTATGAAATAAAATACGTCATATGTCTGAAATATGCATGAACAGATTTAAAAATTCTAAAGCTATCTAGAACAAGAGGCAACTATGACTGGATCGCAGGTACATCTTCAGATCCAGCTCTTGCCGTACGCAGCAACATCAGCATCAGAATTCTGCACGCAAGGTGTAGAAGTATAGTATGAATACAACTAACCCCATGTACTCAATAAGTAATAAACCTAACCTTAGGTTGAAAGTAGTGACGAACTTGTACCAAGGTCAGAGTCCACACCAATAACCAATAACATCTAATAACAATACAATTTAAAGCATCACAAGTAATAACTCAATAATAACATGTTCAGCTCGTATACAGTTCTGGAAAATAATTTTTTTCTTTTCAAGTATAACAGCAAAACTTAAATCTTTTGCCGAAAGTCACCGAAATATGAGTAAGTTTGAGATCTGTGATTTTTCTCAGAAACTTTAACGACAAATAAGAAATTTCATTATCAGATGACATGAGAAAAAATACTTCTCTATGCCTACATATCAAGTATGCATGTCTAATGTAATGTAGCACAGTGATGAACTCATGTACTCACACTCTCAGAGTACTCAATCACTCAGTACTGTATATGGCCAATCCAGCCCAGGGAAGATCCATCCCATATATATATACATATACATATATAATAACTGACATTCAGTCACTCAGTACTGTAAAGGGCCAATCCAGCCCAAGGAACTCCATCCCAAACATAATAAATGATTCGGGCAAGATCCATGCCCAGAGAAATTATAAATAAATAAGGCAACTCCATGCCCTAGGAAGTCCATCCCAAATATAATATCATATGCGCTCACTGTGAGGGGTGCAGACTCCGGAGGGGCTCCTTCAGCCCAAGCACTATTATAAGCCAATCTGGCCTACTGTGGCGTGCAGTTCGATCCCATAATAATAAAGCCTATAGAGCCCGCTGCGGCGTGCAGCCCCGATTCATATAATAATAAATATAAAGTCAATATGGCCAGTTGCAACGTGCAGATCGATCCCATAAATAACCTCACAAATGGATAAACATGACTGAGTATGAAATTTACATTTTAAAACATTAATTCAACAGCAACCCGACCCTGTGGGTCTCAAAATATCAGCACGTAGCCTAAACATGATCTTTAATACGAGCCTCAACTCGATTTCTCTAACATGTGGGGTAACATGTGAATAATGACATGATTCTCTAATTATGCAACTCTACGGAATTTATTTAAATCACAATTTCTATGGTGCACGCCCACACGCCTGTCACCTAGCATGAGCGTCACCTCCAAACAATTCATATAACACGTATAATCAGGGTTCATGCCCTCAGCTCCAAGTTTAGAAGAGTTACTTACCTCAAATCGTGCAATTCTCTATTCCAATATGCCTTTGCATCGCGAATCTAGTCACAATTAATTCGATACAGTCAACACAAATTATAGGAATCAATTCCATATGAAAATACTAAATTTCTCAATTAAATCCGAAAATCCATCCAAAAATCGACAGTGGAGCCCATGTCTCAGAATTCAACAAAAGTTACAAAATATGAACGCCCATTCAATCATGAGTCCAACCATACTAAATTTACCAAGTTCCGACATCAACTCGACTTTCAAATCCTCAATTTAACCTTAAGGGTTTTCACAATTTTTTCAACTTAAAATACCAATTAAATAATAAAAATAACAATAGATTTGGATAATTTGACCAAAATTGAGTTAAGAACTCTTACCCCGATGTTTTCCTTGAAAATCTCCCGAAAATCGCCTCTCCCCGAGCTCCAAATCGTCAAAAATGGAAAATGAAGTCTCATTTTGAGTACTTAAGTTCTACTGCCCAATCATTTACCCTATGCGATCGCGGAAAAAATTTCGCGATCGCGAAGCACAAAAAATTCCAGAACATTTTTACTCTATGCGATCGCGGCCATTTCCCCGCGATCGCGAAGCACAAACTTCTATTACTCATCCCAAATTCTTCTCAGACAGCGTGTAGTATATTGGTCATAACTTTTAATACAAAACTCTAAATGACAAATGGTTTAACTTTCTAAAAACTAGACACCAAGATCTACAATATTCATTTTGGATTATATCAAATTCCTTATAGATTGCGAGATATAAGCTTCCAAAGTCGGGTCAGTGCAACAGAGATTTTATTCTATGCGATCGCGTGAAGGCTTCCGCGATTGCGATGCCCAGCTCTATTTTTCCTATTTTTCTCTCCACTATCGTGGCCAGGTCCACACTATCGCACTGTACACCCCTGTAGCCAAAAACCAGCAACTAAAAATTGTCCGAAACCACCCCGAAACTCACCTGAGCCCCTCGGAACTCCGTCCGAACATACCAACAAGTCTCAAAACGTATTACGGACCTACTCGAGGCCTCAAATCACATATAACAACATCGAAACGGCAAATCGCACCTCAATTCAAACTTAATGAACTTTAAATATTTCAACTTCCAAATCTCGCGCCGAAACATATCAAATCAATCCAGAATGAACTCAAATTTTGCGTACAAGTCATAAATGACATAACGAAGCTACTGAAATTTCTGGAATCACAATCCGAACTCGATATCATAAAAGTCAACTTAGGGTCAAACTTTCAAACCTTCAATTTCTTACTTTCGCCATTTCAAGCCAAATTTAATTACGGACTTCAAAATAAATATTAAGACACACTCCTATGTCCAAAATCACCATACGGAACTATTGGAACCATCAAAACTCCATTCCAGAGTCGTTTGTGCAAAAGTCAAACTTCGGTCAACCCTTTGCCTTTAAGCTTCTAAATAAGGATTGTTCTTTCAATTTAATCTCGAATCGTCCGAAAACCAAATCCGACAATTCACACAAGTCATAATATACATTACGAAGCTACTCGAGACCTTAATCCACCGAACGGGACGCTAATTCTCAAAACGACAAGTCGGGTCGTTACATTCTCCCCCACTTAAACATACGTTCGTCCTTGAACGTGCCAAGAGTTGTTCCTAAACCTTCAAATCACTTTTCCACCTTACCACGCACATACCCGGGTGTGATCCCATGCCACCCTATTCCTTATCGGCCTGACAACACAACATAATTGAGGATCATTAATTCAACCTTAGCCTATAAACCTTGGAATTCAATTTTCAATATTAAGAATTTCTTTTCAAGACCAGAATCTCATATTTACACATTGTATAAGTCTGAACAAACTGTATCAAGCCATAGCCATAACCCAAGATATAATCACATGATATCCCCCACAACTCAGATACTCGTAGCAATAATTTCTAATCACCATAGCTGCTTAAAAACGAACTCGATACTGGTGATAGACCTCATATCAAATAAAACCTCATTCAAAAACCTCCGTACACTGCCAATAATGAAAGAAACACTCAAAAACTCATAATCACCCATTAGATCAACTAGTCATGGAGCTCTCTCGTCCCAACCAGAACCATAATCACTTTTTAAGCCGACTTTTAATATTATCCTCTCAAGTATACTGTAATAAAATTTGATAGTACCCATTCTAGGTCCAATGACCTTATATTATCAACACAACTATTCCACAGACAAGCCACACCAATATAACTCAAGCCACAAGCTGCACAATCCGTGTACCAAAAAATGGAAAATGTCTCAAAGAAGAGAACCGTTTTACAGGTTCAACAAGCACCACCACAACCGCAATGCTATGAGCTCATCATATATAGTATAACCAGGACACACGAATCTAATCACGGTAACCAGCTCTCCTAGATCTCACACTAACATCACCCGCACGGATAACTCACGTGCTATAGCATCAATATCTAGACTCTTACGGACAACTCACGTGCCAATAATATCAGTATATGGATCCGCAAGGACAACTCACATGTCAATAACATAATCTGCCTGGCATGGTCACAGGCCTCCAGTCCAAGCATATCATACATGAGCAATGAAATAAGTACACATGTATATGATAAATGAAATAAAATTCACATGCTCCTGGACTAGTACAAATAACATGCCATAGAGTAGGCATGTGCAAAATGTGCTATCACAACTCAAATCGTCAAGTTAACGCAAAAATAGTAACTACCCAATTTATTCAGGGAATTAGCCTCTTTGTAACCTCAAAGTATAGCCCAAATAGTTCTCAACAAAGGTACGAATACGAGAAACGTTATAACTTTACGCTTAACAGTCAACTCTAGGCATATCATAGCCTAAGCACTCTTCCGAGTACGAATACTTGCCCTGATGCCCGTACATGGGCTCAAACCTCACATATATATGCACTAGTAGCGCATAGCTATCACAAATAATTAACGCAACAAATGCCTCCACTGAGTTTAAATAAAATGCTCACCTCAAACAGGCCTCAACCCTAAAATTATATGCTTCTGAGAACTCCCAGTCTCCAAATTCATAGAACACATGAATCACCGTAACTGGTCCCAACTCTAGCACTCGAATGACTAACACATCTTTCATGCACGATCATCCCATGAGGAATACTTCCATAATTCTTCAGTGCCACAAAGCAATGATTGGAATATCAGCAGTCTATCAACCAGGTGAGTATCGCAATACTGATGAACATCCGTAAGTCAAAACACAATGCGCCTTCTGAAATGCGCACCCTTCTCAGGGATTACCGAGCAGTTATAACATTCATCTAAATATCTGAAACTGACCATTCTGTCCAAAATTCGTGACCTTCCCTTCAAGACTGAACTGCCACCTTGTACATGTAAATCTCAATCCCGCATAACACACTATATCTATCATGCCATCATGTAACAAGCACAAGAATCTCATTATCAACTCTGAGTCACCAGCAATTTACATACCTGGTTAGTTAGAAACCTTCCTCTTGCTTCCTTCCAGGAGGAAATCACAATACACAACACGTTCCCCGCATCGCTAGACAATATCCGGCTCAAACCATGGTAGAAACCATCAAGAACACTTTGAAATCCATTTGCACATAACCAAGCTATCATATCTGAATTCCTCTAACTCGACCAAGCCATGCATGCCACCAAACCCAAGAATATTGCCACCAAAACATCTGTAGCGCTTCACCACATCATAGGTAGCCAAAGAGCCGATCATACCATTACTATACTGGTCCAGCCTATTACCCATTTGTCCTATTTTCTCCGAGTTTCTTTTGAATTACCCTCAAGTTGGCACGTCTCCTTGTCAGAACACCACGATCCTTACTCAAAGCTCACCACCAAAGATCCTAGCATAAACCACATCGCTCTAAGGCCCATAAGCTGTTGTATTCCCTCTTAAGCACCACAAAAATACCATAACCGAGACACCCACTCTGAAAAGATCTTATGCGAATTTAAAATTATTCTTTTTACCTTTCTTATACTGAAATGTAGAACCCACAATCATACACAATTACTGCAAGGCCCGGGACCATGCAATGTAGCTAACCGATTCTAGCGATATACAAATCCGAAAAATCCTCAATTGCTTACATACAAATCTTTAACTCTTTAGAACCTTCTTGAGAGTCATCCTCGGTCTCAACCTTTGCAAGTCATATTTGATTCACAAGTATGCCTCAGACAAAAACCAATACAACACATCACCGTGCAATCAAAGTAGATAGCAGACTCCCCTACTTGGCTCAAAGCCATAGAACAAAACACTCGATAATTCACAATACCCACACTCTATTACTGCCATAATACCACAGTCAGTTCAACGAAAATTCTTCTCAAGCTCATGCAACACCAACCATAAAATACCTCAATCATCCGTTAAACTCACATTTATTCTCTTGACAGTCAAGTCAACTTTCCTAACCAGATTCAAATTCAGATCTCAACACATACACCCTGCTGGTAGAAAAGAAGCTCTCCACTCAATATTATAAGGATCACACATTCGTAAATTACTCCGCAGGAGATAACCCACATGCTTAGCCTCAAATTGGCATTTTGCTATACCCTTTTTGCAGCCACGATTACTATGCCATCACTTAATCTTCCTGAGTCTGAACTCACAACGAGACATGAAAATCTACTTCGTTCCACAATTAATCAACATGTAAAATCTTTCAACACACTCATAACTCGAGACTATAAGTCACATCAAGACAGTAATCTAGCACCCAATAGTCCTTTTTATATCTCAATCAAACTATCCTTGTCACCATCAAACTATCTGAACACATTCTGCAGTCACATTATGCTCATCATATAGCTATTCAACTGCTCATTGAGCCATAAATTCCACTCATAGGGACACTACTGGACATATGAGTCCAAATGTACAACTTCACACAGCTGAAGCTATCGAGCCTAAGCTGTGGTCTAACGCTGGCCTCAAGTCCTCCAGACTAGCCGATCACCAAAACACAGAATACTCATCTCGAACCTCATTCATGGAATCACAAGCCGGCGGTGCACAGCTGATATCGAGTGTTCACATGTGCACATGAAAGTGTGGAAGGAATTCAAAGAGTTATATTTCAAGCTGAATTAATTCTGCACGATAAGGAAAAAAAGATGGGGAATTATCCTAAATACCCTGTAGCCTCTCGAAGATAAGTATGGATGTCATCATACCGATCCGCAAGACTCTACTAGACACTTGCTCATGACTTGTAGAACCTATGAGCCTAGGGCTCTGATACCAACTTGTCACGACCCAAAATCCAACTAAGCGTGATGGCACCTAACCTCACCTGCTAGGTAAGCCAAATAACAACAATCTGATTTAATTAATAGTTAACTAACTCTAATACACTCCCCAAGGACTCGTAGTACAAATCATGAGCTTCTAAGATTAGAATTTACAAAAACTGGTGTGAAATAAAATATGTCATCTGTTTGAAATATACATGAACAGATTTAAAAATTCTAAAGCTACCTAGAATAAGAGGTCGTTGTGACTGGATCGCAGGAACATATTCAAATCCAGCTTTCACCGTACGCAGTAACATCAGCATCAGAAATCTGCACGTAAGGTATAGAAGTGTAGTATGAGTACAACCGACCCCATGTACTCAATAAGAAACAAACCTAACCTTAGGTTGAAAGTAAGGTGACGAGCGTGTGGGCTTGCACCATATAAATTGTGACTTAAATCAATTCCGTAGAGTTGCATAATAAGAGAATCATGTCATTATTCACATGTTCCCTACGTGTTAGAGAAATCGAGTTGAGGCTCGTATTAAAGATCATGTTTATGCTACGTGCCGATATTTTGAGACCCACAGGGTGGTGTTGCTGTTGAATTAATTATTTTAAAATATAAATTTCATACTCAGTCATGTTCATCCATTTATGAGGATATTTATGGGATCGAGCTGCATGTTGCAGCAGGTCATATTGGCTTTATATTTATTATTATATGGATCGGGGTTGCACGCTGCAGCAGGCCATATATGCTTTATTATTATGGGATCGGACTGCACGCCCCAGTAGGCCAGATTGGCTTATTATAGCGCTTGGGCTGATGGAGCCCCTCCGGAGTCTACACCCCCCACAGTGAGCGCATATGATATTATATTTGGGATGGACTTCCTAGGGCATGGAGTTGCCTTATTTAGTTATAATTTCTCTAGGCATGGATCTTGCCCGAATCATTTATTATGTTTGGGATAGAGTTCCCTGGGCTGGATTGGCCCTATACAGTAGTGAGTGACTGAATGTCAGTTATTATGTGTGTATATATATATATGGGATGGATCTTCCCTGGGCTGGATTGACCATATATAGTACTGAGTAATTGAGTACTCTGAGAGTGTGAGTACATGTGTTCATCACTGTGATGCCATTGCATTAGACATGCATACTTGATATGTAGGCATAGAGAAGTATTTTTCCTCATGCCATCTGATAATAAAATTTCTTATCTCTCGTTAAAGTTTTTGAGAAAAATCACAGATCTCAGACTTACTCATATTTCAGTGACTTTCGACAAAAGATTTGAGTTTTACTGTTATACTTGAAAAAAATATTTATTTTCCATAGCTGGCGAGTTGAGTATGTTATTATTGAGTTATTACTTTTGCTGCTTTAAATTGTATTATTATGAGATGTTATTGATTATTGGCGTGGACTCTGACCTTGGTATAAGCTTGTCAGCATGTGCGTCACCTCCAAACAATTCATATAACATGTATTATCAGGGTTCATACCCTCAGCTCCAAGTTTAGAAGAGTTACTTACCTCAAACCGTGAAAGTCTCTATTCCAATATACCCTTGCCTCGCGAATCTAGTCACAATTAATTCGATACGGTCAACACAAATTATAAGAATTAATTCCATATGAAAATACTAAATTTCCCAATTAAACCCGAAAATCCACCCAAAAATTGACACTAGAGCCCACGTCTTGAAATCTAATAAAAGTTACAAAATATTAACGCTCATTCATCCACGAGTCCAACCATACCAAATTTGTCAAATTCCGACATCAACTCGACCCTCAAATCCTCAATTTAACCTTAAGGGTTTTCACAATTTTTCCAACTTAAAACACCAATTAAATGCTAAAAATAATAATAGATTCGGGTAATTTGATCAAAATTGAGTTAAGAACTCTTACCCCGATATTTTCCTTGAAAATCTCCCGAAAATCGCCTCTTCCCGAGCTCCAAATCGTCAAAAATGGAAAATGAAGTCTTATTTTCAGAAGTTAAGTTTTGTTGCCCAGTCATTTACCCTATGCGATTGCGGAAACTTCTTCGCGATCGCGAAGCACAAAAATTTCCACAACATTTTTGCTCTATGTGATTGCGGCCATTTCCCCGTGATCGCGAAGCACAAACTTCTATTACTCTTCCCAAATTCTTCTCAGACAGTATGTAGTGTATTAGTCATAACTTTTAATAAAACTCTAAATGACAAATGGTTTAACTTTCTAAAAACTAGATACCAAGGGCTACAACATTCATTTTTGGATCATCTCCAAATTCCTTATAGATTGCCAGATATAAGTTTCCAAAGTCGAGTCACTGCAACAGAGATTTTATTCTATGCGATCGCGTGAAGTCTTCCGTGATCGCAATGCCCAGGTCCATTTTTCCTATTTTTCTCTCCGCTATCACGGCCAGGTCCACGCAATCGCACTGCACACCCATGTAGCCAAAAACCAGCAACTAGAACAACCCCGAAACTCACCCCGAGCCCCTCGGAACCCCGTTCGAACATACCAACAAGTCTCAAAACATATTACGGACCTACTCGAGACTTCAAATCACATATAACAACATCGAAACGACGAATCGCACCTCAATTCAAACTTAATGAACTTTAAATCTTTCAACTTTTAAATCTCGCGTCGAAACATATCAAATCAATCCGGAATGAACTCAAATTTTGCGTACAAGTCATAAATGATATAACGAAGCTACTGAAATTTCCGGAATCACAATCTGGACTCGATACCATAAAAGTCAACTTCCGATCAAACTTTCAAACCTTCAATTTCTTACTTTCGCCATTTCAATCCAAATTCAAAATAAATATCAAGATACACTCCTAAGTCCGAAATCACCATACGGAGCTATTGGAACCATCAAAACTTTATTTCGGAGTCGTTTGCACAAAAGTCAAACTCCGGTCAACCCTTTACCTTTAAGCTTCTAAACAAGGATTGTTCTTTCAATTTAATCCCGAATCATCCGAAAACCAAAGCCGACAATTTACACGAGTCATAATGCACATTACGAAGTTGCTCGAAACCTTAAGCCGCCGAACGGGGCGCTAATTCTCAAAACGACAAGTCGGGTCGTTACAGATTCTTTTGTATGTCATTTAAATATTTTAAAATTATTAGTTATTGTGACTTATAGTACTTTTTAAGTAGTTTTCAAATATATAGGTTTTATTTTTAAAAAAAAACTTAATAATTTTATGTCAAAATTAAAAAGTTTGAATCTCAGTAAGCAAAAAGTGTTACATAAATTGGGACAGATGGAGTAATATGTATATGTAAAATAGCCTAACAACTTTGAAAATGATACTCTCAAAATAATATCCAATTGTAATAGAAATAATTGATCGATATAATTTGCATAAAATTCTGCACTTGTCAAATTGTATCTAAGGCCCCCAACCCAAACCCAACCATAGCAACAGATGCAGTTGTAAGAAAAAGGATTCCTTCGAATTTAATATTTTTAACACCGCACGACATATAGATGAATATGTAAAATACTAACTACGACTTTAATAAATATTTTATCTGAAATCATAATATTAAAAGTATAATAAGTTAAATTTTAAATTTTTTTAAAATTTCAACTCATTAAGTTTAAATTGTGTATCATCCACCACCACCTTGAGAAACATTTTAAAAAAAGAAAAAAGAAAAAATCAAATAAAGTAGCAGCTGATATACCTACAAATCCTCAACTCTTTAAGTATAGTACTATCCAATATCCAGAAAAGGCCAAAACAAGCAACCAGAAAAATCTGAGCAAAAATATATACTGAAGAGGAGCAAATACAATTATACCAATGTAACAGTCTTTTTTGCATTCCTTTTCCACTATCCTGCTCAGACTGTGCGAGCTGTACCTTCTTCAGCAAGGTATCACTCTCTCCATCATTTTCTCCAAATTCCCTTTCCATTTATTTCATACTTCTCTTTAGTTGTGTTTTTCTTCACTTATTTGGAGACTAATTTTCTTTGGTTTTTCGCAGTTGTTAGAAATATTGGTAAGTTATATTCATCATTTGCTTCACATGCAACGCTTACGTATTTCTCCTTTTTTTTTCCTTCAATTTTTTGCTTATTTTACGCATTTCTACTGATTTTTACCAACAATGCTCTGTTCCTCTTTTCTTATATTTACTCTGTTTTTCTAAGGCAAAAATAAAAAAATAAAAAAAGTTGTTTTTAAGGTCTAAATTTTCATTTTTTATTTAGTTACTCTCTGTTATTTCAAGAGAAAATTAAATTGTATTTCTCCATTTTTGCTTTGTGTTTATGTCTATGCATCTTTTGATCTGTACATACATGGGTCTTATTAAGAATTTTTTTTTCCTTCATCTATGGGTGTAACGCTTATGTAAACACAATTTTTTTTTTTTTTTGGTTGCAAAAAATGCTTTGTTCCTCTTTTCTTCTATTTACTCTGTTTTTCGTCTAATCTGTACGTGGGTCACATTTGGGTTTTGTTGTTGTTGCTATTTATGTGTGTTTAGTTTCATAATCTAGGCTTGTTTTTCAAAATTTACACAGTTCTTTTACTCAAAAACACTCGCTATAGTTACTCTCTTTTTTTTCAAGAGAAAAGTAAGTTTGTATTTCTCCATTTTGCTATTATGATTATATCTCTGCATCTGTAATCTGTTAAACATGGTTTCATGTTCAAATTTTTATATTTGTTTATTTTCGTCCATATGTATGTTAACACTGTTGTTTTTCTCCAACAATTCTCTGTTTCTCTTTTCTTATTAGTATTTACTCTATTTTT
Organism: Nicotiana tomentosiformis; assembly: GCF_000390325.3. Taxonomy (NCBI): domain Eukaryota; kingdom Viridiplantae; phylum Streptophyta; class Magnoliopsida; order Solanales; family Solanaceae; genus Nicotiana; species Nicotiana tomentosiformis. The sequence goes on from NC_090813.1 coordinate 179,418,351, forward strand.
TGTGCTCTAGATTTTCACTTGTATGGCTCTGTATCAAGGGAATGATGTTGATGAGAAATATGTATTTCCATGGATGGGAATTGTAGCAAATGTTCCCATTGAGTGGGATGGTAAGCGTTACGTGGGAAAAAGTGGCTCGGGGCTCAGGGATGATTTGACGAACAAAGGGTTTAATCCGGTGAGGGTACATCCATTGTGGAACCATAGGGGTCATTCAGGGTATGCTGTAGTTGAATTTAGTAATAATTGGGATGGCTTTGCTTATGCAATTAAGTTGGAGAAGATTTTTGAATCACAACATAGAGGGAGGTTGGACTATTTAGGTTCAGCAAATAGGGGAAATAAGTTATATGGTTGGGTTGCAAAGGCTGATGATTTCAGGTCAGCAGGTGTAATTGGTGACTATGTGCGGAAAAATGGAGACCTGAAATCTATCTCCGATGTTCAGGCAGAAGAGAAGCGCAAAAATGATGCGCTTGTCTCTAATCTGGCTGACACAATCAAGGCCAAAAGTAGGCGACTCAAGGAGATAGAGAGCAGATGCAATGAAACATCAATGTGCCTAAACAAAGTGATGATGCAAAGAGATGAAATGATCCAAGAATATAATGAAGGTACATATTTACTCCTAACAGATAGTATTAGCTAGTTTAACATTGCCTTTTTGTTCACACTTTTGACGTACAACAAGTACTTACTATTAACTACAGAGTTACAAGGGATGGCGAAGAATGCTCGTGATCAACTAGCAAAGATGATCAAGGAGAGAGAGAAGAATAAATTGTATTTGGAAGCACAACGCAAAGAACTTGAGTTGCGCGAAAAAGAATTGGTGGAAAGGGAGGCCCTCAATGATAATCAAAGACAAGAGCTTAATTCTTTGAAGCAAATGGTAGAAAGTCTTATTTGCTGTTTAATTGATTGACTTTAACTGGTTAGCAAAAAAATTATATGGAGATATAAGCATATGAAGGAATTAGACTACTACCTATGAGGTAGAAAATTATGATATTGTAGAAATAGACTGTTGTATTTGTAGAACTAAGATTGTGGATAGACCTGAGAAACTTCATCTGGATTTTACTGTCAATTCAAACAACTTTCATCACTCTCGTTTCTCGTTTTCCTTATATATACGTTACATGCATCTGAATTCTTCCTCCTTGAAAATATCCTAATCCAAAATGAAGTAACAAGAATCTAGTATTTATGCACTTCCAAGTTTAACTTTGTTCTCAGTTAAGCTCTGCTGATATTAAGGAATATATCAGATATTCGCTTGGCGTGCTCTTTTTCTAGGAATTCTTTAACTGTAAAATTCTTTTTTTATGTGTTTTAGAATGAGAGAGCAGAAATGGAGCAAAAGAGGATGGATGAAAGTGTCTTAAAGTTGGCAGAAGAACAGAAGGTTTGTATGTCCATTATTATGTGTTTTTACTCTCAACTTATGTAATAATTAGCCTCTGACAGCCAAGAGAATTTTACTTTGCAGAAGGAGAAAGAAACTCTCCGCGAGAAGATCCTGGAGTTGCAAACAAAACTCGACTCAAAGCAGGCGCTAGAGTTGGAGATAGAACGTCTCAGAGGGGCTACGCAAGTAATGAGACACATGGGAGACGGCCAAGATGTGAAGAAAAAATTAGACGAGATCCAAGAGAGCCTAAAAGAGAAAGAAGAAGAATTAGAAGATCTTGAAGCTTTGAATCAAGCTTTAGTTGTCAAAGAACGCCGAGCCAATGTTGAGTTACAAGATGCCAGGAAGGAGTTGATCGATGTAAGTGCAATTCTGCAACAGCCTAAGCTATTTTGTGAATATCTCTGCAGTCTTTTATTTTCTGCACCATGAGATCAGTTTCTACATTATTCTATACTGTTTAACATTCAAGTCTATATATTTATGCATAACTTCGACGTGTAAGAACTTAGCAAATAGGCTTCAAATCTTTGAAGATTTATGTGGTCACAACACTCCATAAAAGAACCTCGTAAACTATTTGAATTCGTTCTGCTGAGGTTCTATCTGAAAATTTGACAAATGAAACATGTTTCCATGGCATTTAGGGAATGAAGCAGCATTCTTCTCGGGCTTTAATCGGTGTCAAGAGAATGGGAGAACTTAATGTTAAAAGATTTAAGGAGATAACCAAGAGAATGTTTGTTGAAGATGCAGATTTCAAAGCTGCCGAGTTGTGCTCAATCTGGGAGGCTCATCTTAGGGATCCCAACTGGCATCCCTTTAAAGTTGTAACAACTGAAAATGGTCCTAAGGTAATACATTGAAGTTTCTTACTTATCAAAAAAAATAAAAAAAATACATTGTGGTTGCCAAACATAACCTTATGATTTCTGCTGTACTGTTAGGAAATTGATGATAAAGATGAAAGGTTGAATAGGTTGAAGCACGAGTATGGAAAAGCAGCTTATGAATTGGTTACTACTGCTTTGTTGGAGATGAATGAAAGTTCAAGTAGTAGAGGCATAACAACAGAGTTGTGGAATTACAAACTAGAACGGAAAGCTACCATCAAAGAAGGAATATCATATGTTGTCCAGAAGTTGAAGGCCAGTAAAGCGAAGAAGCGTTAAACTTTCATGGTTATGTTCAACACTGTCAATGGCATATGATGCCTTATCTAGTACTTAGAATCTGTTTGAAAACCAATATACTGAGACAGAAGCATATGTTTTGGTTATGCAGGTCAGACTGCTAATGTTTTACCTTCTCTATTGTGGTACTCCTATATGTCATGACAATTGAAATTGAACTATTAGAGAATCCAAGGTTGAGTAAGGAATAGCAAAAGCAAATGTGCGCTTTGAGTAGTAGTATCAAAGTAATCTACCTTTATATTTCAAGCTTTGAATGGCATCTAGAAGCATACTTTTATGGGTGTGAAGGTGAGAACTGCTAATCTTTTAGCTTTATGACAGAATATGTCATAATATATGAAATTGAAACATTAATTGTATCACTGGTGAGATAAATGATATCCTCGGGTTCAAGCTCTTGCAATGGAGAAATTTCCTTTTAGTGGGCTCTACCTGGTTCGATTCAGACTTAGTTGAACCGGTGATTTCGGATGCATAATTTAAATAAATAAAATTAAATGTAGGCCCAAGAATATATCGAAGTGTGCTTGCTTGACTTGACAAAGTTCAAGGAAACACTAGAAATGGCATCCAAAGCTCTGCTTTAGAGAATCCAAGGTTTGATCTCAGGATACTTGCATAGAAATAACAATGGGTCAAATCTGCACTTAAGTAATATCAAAGTTTCTACCTTCATACTTCAAAGAGCCATTAAATATAATGGCAACAACAACCAAGTTGGATCTTAAAAAGATAATGTGTGCGCAGACTGTACCTCTGCTATGGGTAGAGAGGCTATTTTCGATAGACCTTCGTCTCCCTCCCTCTAAGAACTCCCCACCTTGCTCTTGGGGTAACTCGAACTCACAACCTCTTGGTTGGAAGTGGAGGGTGCTTACAACTAGAGAAACTCACTCTTGTCAAAGAGCCATTAAATCAGAAACATAAATAACTCAGATGTTTCAATTAAAGTAAATCACTATAAATCACTGAAAGTACAGTAAAATACACTACCCAGTGCCCATGCATCAACTACAAAACATTAGATTGATAGTATTACATTGTTCATTGAACAGCTGCGGGCTACATGTTTCTGCAGCCGCTTCAGCTCTTCTACACAAACAAAAAAAAAAAAAAAGGCCAAAATGCCAATAGAAAAAAACCGAAATAAAAAACACTAAAACTCGAAATGCATGATCTACGAGTCTTATATATTGTGTTACTAATCACTTCAATACTCTATTTAGACTCTAAAGTTCTTTCCAACAAAAGTTTGACCAAATTGCCAATGGGCTGGCGCAATGTTCCACGAGGTGGATTTGCGCCTGTCACTAGCTGTAACCCTGAATGACAGTGCCTGACCAACCAAAACGGAGTTGGTTTGCCAGTTCTGACCCCAGTTACGGCTCATTGTTATCCAACCAGACCTCGAACCCTTAACCATAAGCTTCAAAATGTCACCTGCACCCGCGACATTGGTCACCAAAACCAAGTTGAAGTAACGGAAACCATTGATTGTGAACCTAATTCCACCTTGCTTCCTGCATGGCACCCTGCATAAACAAAAAAAAACGATCAATTAACATTATTTAACGCCGTCAATGTATATAAATTAAACTTTTATTGTACAGGGTGTGAACACATAAATGTTCATTTTTGCTGTAGAATGTAAATCCTATGTTAGCGTGAGACATGGACCGTTAATTAAGGATGAACAAACAATGTGGCTGGGACTTTTCACACTGATGAATAAATCTAGGGGTGGTCCCCACCACCTAGGGTTTTGGAATTTGACATTCTTAAGGAGGATGTTCATGTAGGACCAGCTTCCAAATTTTCCATAAGCAAAATGTTTGAAATTTTTAGTAGATGACAACTCACTAGCTAAATATTTTTATTTCAAACCAACAAGGTAAGAAATATTAGTCACACCTGATCTTTATATTAAGACAAATAAATTAACTTTAAGGGGTCGTTTGATATGCGTGGGATAAAGTGTGGTACTACATTTACACTATGTTAGATTGACAGTACAAATTTAGCTCATGATAAATTTATATCAACCAAACACCAGTAGTATAAACTTAGTCTCAGACTTCCTGAATATCCTATCTTATCTCACCTTATCCTATCAAACTTGGTATTATTTTATCCCACTTCCCAGACAAGATAAATTAATCTAGGGATTATAGTTATGAACTATAATCTCGAAATAATTTAATCCGTGTACCAAACGACCAGAGTCACAGAGTATGGTAAAATTTGTCACTTAATCTTGTGACTATAACTCAAAGACAGCTGAGAATTGAGATGAGATTAATTTTGACCATGTTCTTTTTTCCTAAATTACTTGAAAACTCATTAAAACATTTCTTTCCTAATATAGTTTTGAGTTTCGACCCCAGTGTCAAGTGAAAAGAGTGCCCTATGACACAAAATAAGTATCAAACAAAATCAATAAAGAAACCAACTCAACATGACCCCACAAGAAAAAGAAAAGAAAACCTAAAGGGCACATAAAGAAACAGAAACAAATAATAAAGTGAAACCAAGAAAAGCTATAAAAAGAAAGTGACCATATAGGAGGGCTTTACCACTAGATGTTTATACTACACGAATATGTCTAAAGCAAAAAAAGAAAAAATATTTATACAAATAGTGGACCGTATTTATTATTTACTTTTTTAGTCAGTATACTTACATAATACACACGATTATATACATACATTACACATATTATACGATCCCCTGAAATTTTAAGTTAAACGGTTGAATGAATGACTATTTAGGTTAATTCTTAAAAAAAATACTTACCGACGGTAAACAACAGGGACAATTCCAGCACGATATTCTGCAATCTTGAGAAACATGGGCATGGCAAGGTCAAAATGAGGCCGAGGAGGATTACACCAACCACCATTGTCATTAGGCAAAGCATAATTTGGAGGACAGAAATTAGTTGCAGTAATTAAAATGGAAGGACTTCCAGCATGACACCATTGAGGTTGATTATCACATTTAATCTCAAAACAAGCTCCACAACTTAGCCCATTGTTAAATAGTGCTGTACTTAATGCTGCATTGTTCACTCCATACCCTTGGCTATAAAGATTACCATATCCACATGCCCCACCTACAAAAAAAAAATAATAATTAACTTGGTATGCTCTGAAAGTATTTTACATGTTACTTAAAAGATAACTATAATAACCATTCATAAAAACCGAAACTATTAACCTCGAAAGAGTTTAAGCTCTGTGCACAGTTGATCTACAGTAACAAGTAATTGCTTGAGTGTTAATATTACAGGTAACTACAGTAATAATTAGTGTAAAATTTATTTGCATTGTTAGGCCTTAAAAATAGGCAGGTCAACTGTTATAACAAAAGTTAAAATACTCAAATTGCAACTTTTGGAGCAAAACATGCTTTTATACTAAAACAGAGAGAGAAAAAGCAGCTACTGTACAAAACAGAGCAAAACCCAGTGTAACTGTAAGAGTACAGAGTATTCCCTTACTAAAAATGAAATAACATTAAATGCAGTATAATTGTCAAAATAATGCAGCAATTAAACCACATTATATGTAATCATCTGATTTTGACTCGAAATTTATGTCTAAAGTTAAAAATGGTGACATACCCATAGTACCAGAGGCATCACTACCACCATAGAAAGTAGCATGAGCAGTTTGCCATGATCCACCAGTATAAACACCTGGGATTCTAGCTTCAACTGTTAGTAAAAATAGTAAAATAATTAGAGAAAAAATGCAGGAGAATTTCAACATCTCCATTTTTGTGGAAAAAGAAAAAGAAGAAAGAAGTTGAAATGTGTAAAAAGAATGGTTAGAGAGAGAGAGAGAATGAGAATGAGATGAGGAGGAAAGTATGGAGGGAATGTGGAGTACTTATGGAGAAAGACTTGAGAGGGTATCAGTGGCAGTTGGTGTAATTTGAGTGCTATCAGTGATCTCACCCCACCCCCCACCCCACCCAAAAAAAAAACCCCCAACCCCTATCCCCCTCCCCTTACCCATTTCTCATCCCCTTACAAAAAATCACTCACCAACAAAACAAAAAAAAAAAAAAAGTGCTAAAAAATATTTATTTTCTAGGAAAATATTTTTTTCTTTATACCAAACGCACCATAATTTTTGTATATAATATAGCTTGGCCCACTATAGCGGGTTATTACTTCGTTTTGGAGGTTATCTTATTAGGTTTGTCATGATAAGTTTATGGCTGACTGCTATTATAATGGTGCATAAAATCTCTATATCATTTAAGTACACATAATTTAAACTCGTAAGAATTTATGTTCTTTACAGTTACGTATAAAGAATTTTTATACTATAAGCTTGAAGTGACCTATTTTTAGATGTAACTCTCGAATATGGTAACTCGAATAAAAAAGTAATAACATGTTATTACTTGTTAAATTACATTAGTTGTATAAGAATCTTTAATGTTATTACTATTAGTATAACTTAAATTCTATGAATAATAGTATATAGTATGCATGGTTTGAAAAAGTAAGCTATACCACTTTTTCATGTAAAATTGGCCAATCACAGTTACTTTGTCTGATCCAAAGTCCTTTCATATGATAGGAGGGCAACAAGTCAACAATTTACATGAAAAATGGAACCGTTCACAAATAGTCACAAAAATTTAATTATGAATTTAATGACTGAGACGAGTTATAGGTTCCATGGCAAATTCAGAACTCTAACTAAAGCGTTAGAGTTTTAGTTATGCGTTCGACAGAATCTAATAATTTTGACAAAATTTTCTATTTGTGTTAAAATTCACTTAATATAAATAATTTATCTATAACCTCGTAAGTTGTCTTTTAAGATTTCAAAACTCATAAGCTCGACGCTTTTGTAAAGAAAAACATGTATTGTATTAATTAGGATGTGATGTGCGACTCATTTTTGCGTTGATTATGAAATTCAAGCGGGTAATGTTCATAAAATATATTCTTATGCTATACTCAAGGTCTTGTTCTTCGATTCTAAAAACCAACAAGGATTGTGGTGAAGTGGTAAGTAGTTCTTCATTTTTAATATGAGGTTTTTGATTCGAATCCTGTATATGGAGTCGCCTTGTTAGGAATCAAATTACCTTCAATGAGAAACTTTTGAGCATAAATTTAAATTTAGTCGGACCCTAATGCAAATATCAGACAACAGGTGAAAAATAAAAAATAATAATTCTAAGTGCTTCAGGCAAAGGTGAAATTCTAAATCTTGACTTCCTTCATTGAACGATTTCCTTACCTTTGAGCCCTTCAATCAAGTCGAAGTAGGTCTTACATAGCCTAAATTACAAAACTATATATATATATATTATTTCAAGTAAAAAATAAAGCAAGTAAACTACATAGATAATATCATTGAATTAAACAATGTCCAATGGCATAGCTACGTAGCCCAATGGATGGTCAAGTGATTACCTTTTAACACATTTTAAGAACATCCTTAGTAGTTACACTTTAGGCACCCTTGTTACAACTGAGATAGGCAACCCATCGATCAACAATGCTCAAAATGAGGTGGATTTTATGGGCTTGAATCCTTATGTTAATATTTTTATCTGCCAATTTTTTTTCAAAACTAAACAGAGACCACAATGGTGTAATTGACACTATTTTTAATCTAAAAGTTTTCTAATAATAACTCTTAACACATAAAATATGTATAAAAATAAATAACAATATTAAAGTAAAAATTTAATTAGAAGTTATTTATTAAATAAATTTTATAACTTAAAAGTCAAGCTTTACAAAAAGAATTAAACAAAAAAATATATGCCAACCACAAACCCTGTAGGCTCTCTCTTTTCTATAGTTTCATCATTCATGCTTACTTCTATTAGTAATTTTTTATTTTCTTTTTTATTTTAGTTTTAATTTATAAAATTATAGTTCTATTATGAGTATTTATATGGTTTAGTTAAATATTGTGTAATCTGATTTGAAAATTTTCGGTAAATTGATTCATTGAAAAAAAAATATTGTCCTTTAAAGTTTGAACACTCTTACGAGATTCCTAATTACGCCATTGACAAAGTCAAACTACACCTAGTCAAATTAAAAGAATACTCTAATAACAATAAGTAAAGTATAACACGACACTTCACTTTTATAATAATTATATTGTTGTTTAGTTATTGAGTAAATAGTGATTAATCTTCCCGATTTTAAGTGATTAATAAATCCGTTTGACTAAAAATTTAAAAAATATTGATAGCTTGTTTCCTAGTTTTAACTCTAATAATACTATATTGACTTTCACCGCAATATCAAGGTCTCCCTTAAAAGATTTTTGGACAATGGATTAACCACATTCTAAATGTTCTAGTTATTAACCAATCAAATATTCAAAAATTCAACGTTTTGATTTCTCCCTAGCACAAAAAAGTACAAATAAAAGTTAATTGATAAACTTCATGAATAAGAAGTCAATATAATATAGTGATACTGATACAGAGCAACATTTAGAGATTGTCATGTGTTAACACAACAACAACAACAATATATCATGAATTAAAAAAAATTACGATGATTATCAACCTACTGTAGTGCTCCTTCTTTATTCGAGCTTGAACCGACAATAAAAATGTTCAGCAAACCATGTCAGTAAAGCAGGAGTTGAATGGACACATCTTTATTCAACTTTAACTTCTATTTGATTTTTGCCTTTAATTCCAATCATAAATGTAAAAAATAATTTTATTTCACGAATTAATATTACGCAACATAATGTTCAAAGCTGAACATTGAACTATCTTTCAATTTCACTAAAGTCATTTAACTATTTTTTGTTACTTAAAAGTAAGTAACTAAACTTTATCATTGTCACTTAAAAGTCATTTTACCTTAAACCTCTACCATAAATATGACATGGCACTAAATTGTATGATAAAAATCCAAAAATAAATACCACATAAGCTAATATGGGTCATACCCATTTTAGATCCATTTATCATTTAATGTGATTTGATCCATAATCCAAATGAGTTTCGATAAAAAAAATATTAATTCCACATTAGTTTAAAATGATTATCCTATACTACAAAGTTTTGCTTTTTCTGTCACAACACATTCATAATTATTCTATACTAAAATAATCTATGTTAGAAAATTCTTATCTTGTTTGTATGCCACATCCGAGTCATTTTATAACTCTACTGAAGCTAAAATATTATTGTATACAATAGTATTTTAAAATGACTCGGATGGGGCATACAAACAAAATAAGAATTTTCTAGCATAGATTATTTTAGTATAGAATAATTATGAATGTGCATTATATAGCAGAAAAGGCAAAACTTTGTAGTATAGGATAATCATTTTAAACTAATGTGGAACTTAATATTTTTTTTTATCGAAACTCATTTGGATTATGGGTTAAATCATATTAAAAGATAAATGGATCTAAAATGGGTATGACCCATATTAGCTTATGTGGCATTTATTTTTGGATTTTTATCATAAAAATTAATGTTATATCATATTTATGGTAGGGGTTTGAGGCAAAATGACTTTTAAGTGACAATGATAAAGTTTAGTTACTTTTAAGTGACAAAAAATAGTTAAATGACTTTAGTAAAATTGAAAGATAGTTCAATAATCACGAGTGAAATTAACCTACATGTTAGTTTAATCTCGAAAGTATTAATTGAAGGTGTAGGACCAAGAAAATGTGGAAGAGGTTGGTTGATCTACTCTAACTAACAAGATTGCTTGATCCAAATTTTAGGCGTTATCCACGGTCATTATTTAGAATGCTAGAATTAATACATCGAAATTTTCTAATGCAATTTTTTCATTATAATAGTTTAAATATATGAAAGTACTTATACAATCATAATTTAAAAAACTGTTTAACTTTTCTACGTGAGCAAGTGTGTCATTTGGACCGTAGGAATTTCGTGTATAACATTGTACGTAGATAAATTCATTTATCTAAAGATTACTCTTCTCCTGTTACTTTACGTGCCAATTTTTTCTATCTACTCTTATCTAAAAAAACGGTCATATTTTTGTGTTAAGAAACCATATTGATCTTTAATTATATCCTCACTTTACACTACTAAAAATCCGGTAAAAACCGACCAACTTTAATCGGTAATGACCAATAACCGTCCAAAACGCGACCATTTACGTGTGGACGGTATTTTAGGGGTCGGAAAGGCATACCGACCAAAGTTGGTCGGAAATTACCGGCCAACTTTGGTCGGTCAATTAAATTAAAAAATATATATATTGCAAAAAAAACCGACCAAAGTTGGTCGGTATTATAATTATGTAATCAAAAGATTCACCATCTCGGAATCTAACCGGGGTCTGTACTGTGGCAGGATACTATTCTACCACTAGACCATTAGTGTATTTTTGATTTAAGACTGTTTTTTATTTGATTTATGCTCTTTAATTGTATTTCCGCACGAAAATAACCAACCAAAGTTGGTCGATTTTATTAAAATATAAAATTACCGACCAACGTTAGTCGATTTTTTAAAATGACCGGCCGAATTAACCGACCAACTTTGATCGGTTTTTTTAATATGAATTTTTATTTATTTTAATTGAAAAAACCGACCAAAGTTGGTCGGTTTCTTGAAAAATAAATTTCGCGGGACTCAAAAATAATTTCCCGCATTTTTGCGCCAAAGAAAACCGATCAAAGTTGGTCGATTTCGTAAAAAAGAAAATAAATTTTTTTTTGAAAAATCGACCAACTTTGGTCGGTTTTTTGACCGACCGAAGTTGGTCGGTCGATCTTGGTCGTTTTTTGCCGAATTTCTAGTAGTGTTACCTGAGATCTTAACATATATAAATTTGATTTTCTTATTTAAATAATTGTATACGGTTAAAATCGGGCCTACCCGATTTTGCTGTTTGATCGAGACAAGGTAGTTGCATCGGGGATAGCCTCGTAATAAATCAGACCCGAGCTCGAAGATGAGACATCAAGCCTAGAGATCGAAGTGTACGTTGAGACCGAGGCCAGCAACAATCGAGATCAAGTATGACCGACTTCGAGGGAAGCATAATAACGGAATGATGAGATATCAGTAACGGTCGAAGATCACGGCGTGAATCTCGGGACGGATATCCGTGATTGGTCGAGGATCATGACGTGAATCTCAGAACGGACCAAATCAGAAGCGGTTAACTAGCTGTTTATACGATTTCCTTATGTAATTAGAGACATACCATAATAAGATTTCCTCTACTATATAAAGAGGAGTTCCAATCATTTGTACATAAATCATTATTCACTGATAAGAATATACATATACGTTGCTTTCTTTGTCTTACTTACTGTTCATCACTGCTTGTTCCAGCCTCTACTGTTCTTCTTAACTAACCTCGAGACTATCTCGGATCGAGGTCGAGGCATTGTTTGCAGACAGGTTTGATTTATTTTATTGTCCAATTTATCTATTTAATTCGTTGTTTATCAATTGGTGCTGGTTTAAATGACATATCCTTAAAACCACAATATAAGTTTAATTGTTATTCAATTTTTAGGGTAAACAGTTTGGCGCCCACCGTGGGGCTAAGAATAATAAGATTGTTCAATACTGATTCTAGTGAAACGTATTATTTTACGCTTGTTCTTGTCAAGTATCTTTGCTTTCAGGTTAAAACATGTCAAACTCACAAAACGCATCCACACACGGTGACAATGGCCTCGGATTCCACGGTGAAAACGAAAATGTGATTGCTCCAGGAGTCGAGGTGCCACAAGCTAATTTCGGGGGAGCACCGGTTGCCAATAAAGTCGATGTCAGTTCGCACGTTGCTCTAAATACGGACCTAGGCGCAGGTCTCGATGGGAGCGTACGCTGAGAAGGCCGATCTAGTGACCAAGGAACACAGGGCAGAGGAGACGAAGGAGTCAGTCTCCAAATGATATCGAGATGTTTCAGGCTCAGCAAGCCGCTATTGCTCAGTTAAAAATCAACATAGAGCTCTGAATAGGGTCGAGTCGGAAATTACTCGCCGTACCGAGCCAGTACCGGAAAGGTCAAATGGTAACAAATCGGTGACTAATCCTGCGGTAATGAAAATGCTCGAGGAGATCACCAAAAGAATTGAATCGGGGGAGAAAATCGAAGCCAACGATAAAAAAGTGAAGACATATAACTCTCGAGTTGACCAGATACCGGGGGCACCGCCAATCTTGAAAGGGATGGATTAGAAAAAGTTTGTACAAAAGCCATTTCCTCCAAGTGCAGTTTCGAAGCCTATTCCAAAGAAGTTTCGTATGCCAGACATACCCAAATACAATGGGACTACCGATCACAACGAACATGTTATTTTATATACATGCGCCATCAAGGGGAACGATTTAGAAGATGATGAAATCGAATTTGTGTTGTTGAAAATATTCGGAGAGACCCTTTCGAAGGGAGCACTGATTTGGTATCACAACCTGCCAACAAATCCCATCGGACCCTAACGAGTCGAGGGCCCTATGAACCAAAGCTGCTCCATTCATATTGGCTGAAGATGGAACATTATACAGAAGGACATTCGATGGACCATTGGCAATATGCTTAGGACAAAGAGACACTGATTATGTTTTACGAGAGGTCCATGAAGGCACTTGTGACAACCACTCCGGCGCCGAATCAATGATTCACAAAATCATAAGAGCAGGATACTACTAGGATATAATGGAAAAAGACACTAATAAGTTTGTTCGAAAATGTGATAAATATCAAAGGTTTGCACCGATGATCCATCAGTCCGAAGAACAATTTCATTCAGTCCTATCCCCATGGCCACTCATGAAATAGGGGATGGATATCATCGGCCCTCTGTCATCGTCCCTATGTAAAGCCAAGTTCATTTTATCTATGACTAACTATTTTTCTAAATGGGTTGAAGCACAGGCGTTCGAGAAAGTGAGAGAGAAAGAGGTTATAGACTTCATCTGGGATCATATTATATATCGATTTGGGATACCCGCCGAAATAGTATGTGACAATGGAAATAATTTATCGGCAGCAAAGTGACGAAATTCCTCGAGGACCACAAAATAAAAAGGATATTATCAACGCCGTATCACCCTAGTCGGAACGGACAGGCCGAATCGACGAACAAGACTATCATTCAAAACCAAAAGAAAAGGTTGAATGACGCTAAGGGGAAATGGAGAGAAATTCTACCCGAAGTCCTTTGGGCATATCGAACAACATCAAAGTCCAGTACGGGGCAACCCCATTCTCCTTAGTATATAGTTCTGAAGCCTTGATTCCAGTCGAAGTGGGGGAACCTAGTGCCAGGTTTCGACATACAACAGAAGAGTCGAATCACGAGGCTATGAATACTAGCCTCGAATTATTGGATGAAAAATAAGAAGTCGCACTCGTTCGAATAGCTGCACAAAAGCAACGAATCGAAAGATACTACAATAGGAGAACCAACTTTCGCTACTTCAGAGTCGGGGACTTAGTCCTGAGGAAAGTCACCATCAACACTCGAGATCCTAATGAAGGGAAGCTCGGCCCAAATTGGGAGGGACCCTACCAAGTCCTCGACATCGTCGGAAAGGGATCTTACAAGCTCGGCACAATGGACGGTGAACAACTGCCAAATAATTGGAACATATCGCTTCTCAAACGGTATTATTGCTAAGGTATGACTTTATTCCCTTTTTTATTTATATATTCGACACTGACTCAGTGTAGGTGTTCGATCGAAGACATCGAGACCTCAGGTTTTAAAGCACGTGTTGCACTCTTTTTTTCTTAGACCGATTTTTGTCCCAAGTGGGTTTTTCCGGCGAGGTTTTTAACGAGGCAACAATTATGTGCTACCTGAGGACAATTCAATAGTATCCAAGGCTTCTTTACAATCAACCTCGAATACTGGGGGGCATCACCCTCGGATGTTACACTTTCAAGGAAAATACTTCGTGTCAAAGGGCCTCGATAGAGAAACTTTATAATGGGCCAAACGGTCAAATGAACCGTGTCCGTATAGATTAGTCGAGCCCCGATGGCAAAACATGTACGCATGTATAAATTATACAAAGAAGCATTCTTTCTATATCAAACATCTTGTGTCTCAAAGAAAATTTTCTACTATACAAGCTCCATACTTATGATTTTGTGAGAAATGGCTCAAAGGCCAAGTGCAAATATACCTCGTATACTCGGGGACTGCCGTCGACGATCGACATATTCGAGTAATCTAAACTCAAATTTATAAGACCTCAAAGAGGCACCTCTCGATCTATAGGCCAAGGGCATCACTCTCGGGGACTAACACTTCGAACAAGTTTGAAGTGTTATTGGGAAATAATCCCAAGAGGAATACCCAAAGGCTACTGCCAAATTAAAGCGGCTCGGAGACGTTCGAATTCCGCAATAAAAATAGGCCTTCGAATTCTTTGAAAACCTCGTTAAAAAAGGCTACCCTCGGCATGTAATGAAAAGGGCTTCGATAAAATCAGCCCTCGAAAAATCTTAAGAGGAATCAAATTATCTTAACACAAACGTGCTAAGGCACAAAAAGCAAAGGGGTTTCAATCGACATCGAACCCTCAAAAAATCCAATGGGTAAAGAATACATGTTAAGGTATTAAGAAATTTCTTTTTACTAAGTCTTCTAAGCCGAAAAGGGTAAAATAGCCATCTTTTAGAGGCCATATCGGCCCAATCTAAAGAGCCTAAGGGCCAATACACTTAGAGTTCGAGATTTAGTTCTCACTCAATTCGGACCTAAGGGTTCCACTATTCCGAGCTCAAATAAAATATAGCTCAAGGATTCATAATTATTTGATATAAAACCTTAAGGGGTCTGTTACTGTGAGTTCGAAACTTACACGAACTCGGCTATAAAAGAAGTACATTTACGACTTCGATCAAGCCATCTGAAATCAAAATCCCAAACATATTGTTAAGCTCGGGGACTCGACCTCGTTTAACTAAAAAACCTAAGGGTTTGTTCTACTCTGAGTTCGAGCTATTGCTCACTCAATTATAGAGGCTACAGTAACCCGATTGCAACAAGGTTTTCACAAGGCAAAGGCAAAACAGAATTTATCATAAATCATAAATCGGAGACAAAACGGAAAGAAAAGAAATATTTCATGTATGCAAAGTATTTACAAAGACCACTCAGGGTCTTACACAAAAAATAAAAGGAGAAAAAATCCTAAGTGCCTAGTTCGCCTTGGGAGCCGCATCTTTGGGAGCTTCATCTTTATTTCTGCTCTCGGATCCACTCGCAGAGTCTTCTTCATCGGAAAGAAAAGCTTCGGCTTTGTCCTCCAAGACCTTCGCATTCTCGATATCAGCCGTGAGGTCGAAGCCACGAGCATGTACCTCCTCAAGAGTCTCTCTTCGAGACTGGTGCCTTGCATGCTCGGTAACACATGACAATCTAACCTCACCTGCGTTAGAAATTTCCTTTGCCCGAGTGTTAGCGACTTCGGCTTCAGCTCGGTAGGAGGCTACGAGCGCCTCTGCCTCGGATGTGGCCCTTGAAAGCTCAGCGGCCAACCGAGTCTCGAGCTCTTCAAACTTCTAGGCTCGGGCCAAGTTCTCCTCCTTCACACTTTGGAGTTGACGCTCAACCGAAGATAGTTGGGCCTGAACCACTTCTCTCTCTAAGGCGAGACGGTCCATGTTCTGCTTCCACCCCAAAGTCTCTGCCTCTTTCATCTTGGCCTCCCCACGAAGCTGCTCAACCAATTTAGCCTTCTACTGGACCTGCAGGATCACAGTGTTAGTTGCCAATATCAAGTTAATACATAACAAGCTCCCAAAAATTTATATTACCCATTCAATGAGCTCAGTCTGATCTCGATGAGCTCTTGTCAGCTCGGCTCGAATGCTCATGATCTCCCCTTCTTTTGGCACATAGAGAAGTTTGAGGGCGTTTCTCTCCTCCGTAAGCTTTTTGAGATAAGCCTCACATCGGTCCAGCTCATCTCGGTACTTGGAAGACGCTTCTCGATGGATCACTGTAGCATGTACAGAAAGAAAGGAAATCATACTTAGAGAAATAAGAACAAACGCAAGCATGGTAGCATGGGCTAAAACTCACCTGGTTCAGAAGCCGCTGAGCCTCATGAAAAATGAGGGATGCGTCAGGGTCGGAAACATCATTGACCCCCGCAAAGCAACCACAAAATATATCATCCCCTTCGGGGGCCGTCCCCACATCGGGGGTCCCCATGGACCGGGCATCCCGAAACTGCCACTCAGAGAACGTGGGGTCGGACAACGAATTGTCAATATTAATTTCCCCGAGCGAGTCACTTGGGGCATTATCTTCTCTTTGAAGGGCCTCAGAACTAGACCTTTCGGGCACACCCACCGGTTTCTCATCACGGCATGAGGCATCATCGACACGTGATGATTCAGGGACTCTGCTCGGACCTTCCCCCGAGATCACCTCGGTCTGCGGCTGAACCCCCTCGACCGTCACCGACTCAACAGCTTTCGAAGCTTAGATGCTTTCCCTCTTCAGAGCCACCAGCAGGCAGTCGGTATCTTCTCCCTCCTCATCTTTATCTCGTAGCGTTTGGACTACATCGGCAGGCAGAACGTTGAGATCAGTCTTCGACTTTTGAGCCCTGCTTTTCTTCGGACTTGGGGTATCTGGTGGCGAGGCCCTTCTCCTTTTCTTATCTTTGGTCGACTTCGGGACCTCCTCTTCCCCGAGGGGAGGTGGCCTCAAAACGACATTATCTCCAAGACCTGTATGAGAAGAAATCAAGTTAAAAGGAAGTATTTCACAGGAAAGCATCAAACACAGACATGGGAACTTACTATGATTTTTGGCCTTCCATCGACCCTTGGCCAAATCACGCCACGAGCGCTCAGCATACGAAGAGGTTAAAACTAGTTGTCGAACCCAACCTGCCAGGTCTGGGACTGCACCAGGAAACCAGGGGGAAGCTGCACCATAAAGAAGAATATATATGAGAAGAGGTAAAGGAAATATAACAAGTAATCAAACGTTATCGGTGAAGGTCTACTTACGCTTCATGTTCTATTTTTCAGGGAATGACATCTTCTCGGCGGGGATTAAATCGGAGGTCCTGACTCGGACAAACCTGCACAAGCATCCTCGGCCTTTTCCTCATGTATGCTTGAGAATAGCACCTTCGTGGACCACCGCTGAAGCCTTATCAGTCTGTCCCGATAAAGACGGGGGCTGTATAGCCTAATGAGATGATCGAGGGTGAAAGACATCCCCTCAATCTTGCTCGAGAAGAATCTGAGCAAAATGACAATACGACAAAAAGAGGGGTAGATCTGGCCTAGGGTTACCCGGTATTGGCGGCAGAAATAGATTATGACGGGATCGATGGAACCCAGTGTGAAAGGGTAAGTATACACATTTAAGAACCCTTTCACATGAGTGGTGATGTCCTCTTCGGGGGTAGGAATCACCACATCTTTATTTTTCCAGTGGCAGTCCTTTTTCACCTGCTCGAGATGGCCTTCGGATATCGAACAGATGTATCTAGACATGGGCTCGCATCGGCCAGGAACCGAAAAGGGTTTTTCGACTTTAAAGTCGGAAGTAAGTTCGTATGGCCAGGGGATGCACTCTTCGATACGTGGCTCCACCGGAGTTTTATCACTGGCTAGCCGCGATGAGGAGGCCTTTTTTTCTTGAGGAACGGTTTTTGATGTTTTTGCCATTGCTATATGAGGTTTAAGGAAGGAAAATGTGGAATTTGTGTTTTAATAAGAGATTGGCAAACGAAAACCGACAAAGTTGATGGACTTAAAGAGAATAGAGGAGCTTTTGAAGATTAGAAGAAGTTTGAAAGTAAAATTTGAAAAGATTATGAAGGTGGTCTATTTATAATAGTCACTTTGACGGCTTGAAAGCACTGGTGGCCGACCATCAACTGACATTAATTAATGACCTTGGGAACTGCGAAGACGTGACGCTTCAATCGCTTATGTCACGATGTTGACGTCATAATTGATCGAGGTACTAAATCGACGGCACAGTTCGTTTCTTCTCGTTACACTCCAAGAAATGAGGGGACTATCTGTATACGATCAAAATCGGGCCTGCCTAATTTTGCTGTTTGATCGAGACAAGGGAGTTGCATCGGGGGTAGCCTCGTAATAAATCAGACCCAAACTCGAAGATGAGACATCAAGCCTAGAGATCGAAGTGTACGTTGAGACCGAGGCCAGCAACAATCGAGATCAAGTATGACCGACTTCGAAGGGAGCATAATAACGGAATGACGAGATATCAGTAATCGATCGAAGATCACGGCGTGAATCTCAGGACGAATATCCGTGATTGGTCGAGTATCATGGCGTGAATCTCGGAACGGACCAAATCAGAAGTGGTTAACTAGCTGTTTATTAGCTGTTTATACGATTTCCTTCTGTAATTAGAGACATACCATAATTAGGTTTCCTCTACTATATAAAGAGGAGTTCCAATCATTTGTACATGAATCATTATACATTGATAAGAATATACATATACGCTACTTTCTTTGTCTTACTTACTGTTCATCATTGCTTGTTCCATCCTCTACTGTTCTTATTAACTAACCTCGAGACTATCTCGGATCGAGGTCGAGGCATTGTTTGTAGGGCAGATTGATTTATTTTATTATCCAATTTATCTATTTAATTCGTTGTTTATCCATTGGTGTTGGTTTAAATCACATATTCTTAAAACCACAATATAAGTTTAATTGTTACTCAATTTTTAGGGTAAACAATAATAGTTGACGGTAAGAACAAATTTGACTATATATATATATATATATATATATATATATATATATATATATAAAACTTTGGTTAAAAATCTTTTTACGTCATTTGTATTTGATTAAATACTAACACATAAAATAAAATGAAAGGAGTATTCACTTTAAATCTTAGTAGGAAACATATCTTCCTTTAATGGATCATATATAGTGTGCGAATTTAGATTAATCGGATCTATACATATATCCAATCTAAAAAAGCTTTTCTAATTTCAATTTCGTAGAAAGCATTTGTACTTGCTTTTGCCAGCAAAATGACACATGGATGAGAAAAGCAAAGGGAGAGGACACCAGCTATATGACACTATTATATTATATATATTATTTTAACAGTAAAACCTAAAACCAAACAGAGCATCCAACGCCATTCGGTAGGCCCATTATAATATTTCCGTGATTAACGGGCCAATGCAAAGACAAATGTGGGATTCAAGTTTCGGTGGGGCCCGTTTACACACATCTTATCTCGAGCCGCACGCGCAACGCACTCTATAGCATTTGGTTAGAATCATTATCAACAAATATAAGAATGTATTTTCATACGTATATTGATCTCTTATCCATAATTAATTGATATGTATGCTTACTTTAACTTGTATTCTTTTTCTCCCAATTTATGTGGTATTTTTCACTTTTTGAATTCAAATTATGTCAACTTTGACAAATATTTTAATTATATATTGATATGAGACGAATTGCAACTTATAGTACTTTTCGTTTAATTTTTAAATATTTAAATTTTAATTTAAAAATATTAAGTTAATTCGATCTAATTTAAATTCAAAAATTAGTCAAATTGACTCTCGAGAAACGAAAAGTGTCATATAAATTGGAAACTGCAAAGTTTAAATTCTTTAGTTTGAAAGTGAATATATATTAAATCTAAACTGAACATACATAACATATGAAAATTATAATTAGAATCTTGTGTTGTCTTTAATTTGCCATGTCATTTTTATATGAGTATTTTATCAAAGACAATTGATAAATGATAAATTTTTAAAGTTCTCGTAAATAGAATGATACAAAATGAAACGAGAATTGCTACTTTAGTTAACTTTAGGGAGCAAATTATTTTAACTATTCCCGACCAGAATGATATATAGCTGTCACTTTTGTAGTTGTCCTTTTTCTATTTACGCACTGTAATTAATTTGTTTCAAACAGTTATTTTGATTGTGAAAGTTAAAATTGTCTAGAAGTTTAGGAGAATTTACGGGGAAATCCAATTATTCCAAATTAACAACCATACATACATATCAATGAAAAAAGTTTGATGATAAATGAAAAAAGTTTGTTAATTTGAAATAATTAATTTCAAACAAAACTTATACAAGATAATACAATGTGTGGTTGATCAGAAAAAGAATCATCACAATATGACTGATCCAACTTTTATCGGTGGTATTAAATAATACTTACATTAAGTTATACAAGAAATTATGTATTATTCATGTAAAATGAAATTTGAAAGATAATACGTGTATTAATGCGTAAATTAACTATTTAAAATACAGATTTTTAAATTAAATACTTTAATGTATAATAATCTTCACATTTTAAATTATTGCATAATAATCTCTTTATTATTAATTTTCATAAAAATAACCCTTATATTATAATTACGATTTAATCAGTGTGTAAACCAAATGATCCCTTTAAAGTAGAAAATAACGGTTTTTATTGATGAATTGTTACTGAATTCTCATGATATTAAAGTTCGTAGTAATGGGAAGCATATACATATCTAAAGGCACATGCACTTTTTTCCACCCGATATTCGTTATTTGTATAGGGGCTTTTGAATAATTTCGATTCACTCGGTAAAAAGTTTATTAAAAGAAAAAGCATTGTCTATTCAAATAAAATTCATTGTTCGAACCTAAAATTTTCGTTAAAAAGCCACATGCACTTAAATAATTAAGGTATGCTTTACAGCCACCTAATTTCACCAACTTGTAGTCTAATCATTTGATTCTTCCTCCTCCTTCAAAACCTATTTGCCTCCTTTTCTATCCTCATTCTTTCACTAATTTATCTGTCCACTTTCCCTTAATTAATTATGTTGAAAGAATAGAGAAAAACAAATTTTCCAAGGATCAACTAAAAACATATAACTTGGGGTAAGAAAAACAAATTTTGCTAGAATTTTGGGACATTAGTCTTTTTTCCTTTCTAAACTTTTTTCTTTTTACTAATTTAGACTCACTTTGACTAGGCCTACTAAAGAGTAAAATATTTCTGATTTCATTTTCAAGGCTCAAATCCTAAAATTCTGATATAAAGAAATTTCAGCTATCCTACCACACCAGCTGATGATTGTTTTCCAAATAAAATCATAATATTTGGCGCCATTAATACATATAGAGGTCATTATTTTTTGTGAAAAATAAAAAGAACGGATAAGGGTCTGATTTGCCCGTCTATTCTCATAAATAGGCCTCATTTACCCTCTTTTTAAATATTTTATCAAAAATATCCCTACAGTTATATATTAGGTTCATATTTATACCTTACACGTTAAAACGGGTTACATTTGCCCTTCGTTATACTTTAGGATCATATTTACCCCCTACTCTTCAAAAAGGGTTACATTTGCCCTTCGTTATACTTTCTCGACATATTTATCCTTACAATTATACTTTAGGATCATATTTGCCCCTCATCCGTTAGATCGCCATGTCCCACCTTTATTTTCCTACATGGTGCCTCTGTGGATTTCTTTTTCTTCCAATTTAAATATGGTCACCTATTTATGATAATTTAACCTGCCCACCTAATTTAAATAAGAATTCATTACCTCCATTGTTGTGCAACTTCTCGTAATTTACTTTGGTTACTGCAATAATTGTGAGTTGTATTAGATTAGTGATTTTGAGTTCAAAGTTATTGTTTGTCAATATGTTGTCGTTGCTGTAACTATTGTATTTCGCACAATCTTCATAAATGCCGTATTAAAAAATTACTTTTCGTGGATCAATCATGGTTAATTGACCTAGTTTAGACTTTACAGAGTTGTATCTCTACAAACACTTCAAAACATCATTGAGTGATTCATGTCTCCTAACTCCTAAGTATTAAAGGGAAATAAATTAACATAGACAAAAAAAAATAATTAAATAAATCAATTAGAGATAACACTATAGTTTCGTTCACTCACTGTCCAAAATTTTCTCGCTCTTCGAAAAATATGGAGTTGACCCGAAGAAGAGAGATGGACGAGTGGGGGGGGGGGGGGGGGGGAGGGGTTTGGGAATTATGATTTTCATTTATTTTAGTTAATGGAGTCTTATTTAAATTGGGTGGGCGCGTTAAATTATCTTAAATAGGTGACCATATTTAAATTGGAAGAAAAAAAAATTCACATAGGCGCCATGTAGGAAAACAAAGGTGGGACATGGCGATCTAACAGATGAGGGGAAAATATGATCCTAAAGTATAATTGTAAGGATAAATATGTCAAGAAAGTATAATGAAGGGTAAATATAAGCCTTTTTGAAGAGTAGAGGGGTAAATATGATCCTAAAGTATAACAAAGGGCAAATGTAACCCGTTTTAACGTGTAAGAGATAAATATGAATCTAATGTATAACGGTAAGGATATTTTTGATAAAACATTTAAACGGATGGTAAATAAGGCCTATTTATAATGGTAGATGGACAAATCAGACCCTTATCCGTAAAAAGAATAACGCCATTTCTTCCTTTTTGTTTTTGCTGTTTTTCTTTTCTCATTCTATCAACAGCTTTTCTTTGATTAGTTCAACCTAGTAAATCTAACCAAGTTTTGGTCCAACACGGCGCGAAATTTTTGATGGAACTAAGAGTTAGGCAAACATCCAATTTTGGAAGAATAAAAACTTGTGCCAAGAATTATTGGAACTATTTGAAACCAATTATGTTCCTGCCCAAAACACAAGACCTTTGGAGCATCATATGCTTATAGTCCCCAAATCATAGAAGATCGTAAACTTGAGTTTTAGAAGACTATGCATTTGTACTAGAGACTCTTCCTTTAATTTGTTGGTACTAATCTTAAAATCCGGGAGCTTGACGCATTGGTAAATTTGTATTCATGTGATCTATATGTTACGAATTTGAATTTTAGAATCAGCCACTAATACTTGTATTAGATAGACTGTCTACATCACACTCTTTGGGGTACAGCCCTTCTCAGACATTTTTTTCTAGATGCCTCGTGTTTGACCAAAAAGTATGACTTTCGGCTAAAACAGTTGAGTTTGTATAATATTGGGTTAAACTTAATTAAAAATAAATATCTCTAAATATGAGTTCTGAAAACGTGAGTAACATGAGACATATCTAGAAATATATTGACTATAACATACATTAATTATTCTAAAAAGTGTGAGCAATAACGGGGGGAGAACTAACAATAAATAACATTAAATGACATTTAAGTAAATAGGAGAAGTAGTTCACCCAATAAAGGATCAACTAGATGATTGTCCTTCCTGACAATGATGAATGACAGACAAATCCTCGAATGTTCGAATTATTCTCGGATCTGATGGAAAAATATGGAATAATATGAACAAGAATCTTAATGAAAAAGTAGTTTTTGTATCTTTATAAAAGAGAGAGAATCTTTTCTCAAAAATCTGTTCTTATCAAATCAATGTCACATGCCCCCCATTACTGTCTCTTTTTCTATATATATAGGGCATACCCTTAACACACCCTAATAGTACAAGTGCAAAGAATATCCACTAGAATATTTTCATTAATATCCTATTTTGAAAACTAGTCGTTACAACTCTGCAAATGGTATTCGATCTCACCCGTTGTTGACATCTCGACCACAAACTTCGTTGCATTCTGGTTGACCTCAACTGACCCATTCCTTAGAGCTATATTGCCCTAAATATTTTAGGTCAGATTTTGACGTATACAATTAGTCCATCCGCTTATTGAGGCCGGTCTCAGACGGCTTTGATGGGCGAATTCTGTTTGTCATGGTCGAGAAGGTGGGACGAGATGGTGACATGGCCTTTCGCAATTCGCAACTTTTGGGGTTGCGTCGTTTCTGGATCAAAGTGACGTCATGGCATCATGCGTCATTATGGTGCGTTTTCTCGATGCTTTGTCGTTTCGCGTGCGTCTGTTGATTGGATATGCCGCTTCGATATCTGTGTTAGGTAATGATGGCATAATTTCTTGGTGTTGATGCCCGAATTTTTATAAATAGGGATGTGAGGGCACACATTCGGGTTTTACAGTTCCACATATCTGTAACGACCCGACCGGTCATTTAGAGAGTTGTAGCCCCATTTCCCCATTTACTGCTCAATTTATGCTTTATATTTTTTATGTGATTTGCCGGGGTAATTAGTTTGGGTCCAGTGAGGTTTCAGTAATGAATTGGAACACTTAGTTTCAAGGTTTAAAGTTTAAGTTAAAATAGTGACCGGATGTCGACTTATATGTAAACGACCCCGGAATAGAGTTTTGATAATTCTAATAGTTCCGTATGGTGATTTTGGACTTAAGAGCGTGTCCAAAAATATTTTTGGAAGTCCTAGTGGAATTTTGCTTGAAATGGCAAAAATTGAATTTTTGGGAAGTTTGACCGGGGAGTTGACTTTTTGATATCGGGGTCGAAATCCAGTTCGGAAAATTTATAGCTTCGTTATATCATTTATGACTTGTGTGCAAAATTTGAGGTTAATCGGACTTAATTTGATAGGTTTCAGTATCGAATGTAGAAGTTGGAAATTCTTAAGTTCTTTAAGCTTGAACTGGGGTATGATTCGTGATTTTAGCATTGTTTTATGTGATTTGAGGTTTCAAATAAGTTCTTATGATGTTTTAGGACTTGTTGGTATATTTGGTTGAGGTCTCGAGGGCCTCGGGTGAGTTTCGGATGGTTAACGGATCAAGAATTGAAGTTGAGAGAGTGCTGAAGTTGAGTTTGCTGGTTTTTGGCTGATATGGTTTTTCCTTCATCTGTCAAAAAGTGAGGTAAAAAAATCGAGGTCAAAATCGAGGTCTGAAAATCGAGGTCAGGAAATCTAGGTCAGGAAATAGAGGTTAGAAAATCGAAGACACGAAATCGAGGTCAGGAAATCGAGGGCAGCGCTTGGACAAAGACTTTAAGTTATAAAACGGGGGCTTCTTCCCATTTTCTATTTTTGAAAAATTGGAGCTTTGGGATAGGCGAATTTTGAGAGATTTTTAAGAAAAAATATTGGGGTAAGTGATTCTAACTCGGATTTAGTTAATATACACGAATATATCATTATTTTTATCATTTAATTAGTGTTTTGAGATGGAAATTTGAGGAAAATTTTAGAAATCTCATAAAACGAATTTTTGAGATTTCGGTGTTGTTTCGGAGTTGGATTTGAGTGAAAGTAGTATGGTTGGACTCGTAATTGAATGAGTTGTCGGATTTTGTTAGTTTCGTCGGATTCCGAGACGGGGGCCCCATAAGCGATTTTTGGGTTAAATTTCAGATTTTGTTAGAAAATTTATATTTTTATATGGAATTTATTTCTATAATTTGTATTGATTGAATCAAATTAATTATGACTAGATTCGAGCCGATCGGAGTGAAAAAATCGAGGAAAAGGCATACTACTTGACTGATTGAGAGTGGTTTGAGGTAAGTGACTTGTCTAACCTTGTATGGGGGAAATTCACCTTAGGATTGGTATTGATATGAAAATGTTGATGTGTTGAAAGTCGTGTATACGAGGTGATGAGTGTGTACACAGGCTAAATATGAAAGATTATATCTTTAAATTGTGTAGAGCACTGTTGCATATTAATTAAATTATTTTATTCTGTTATATTTATCATCATTAATATATTTTCGTATTTTAAATTTGCCTGGCCTGTTCCTGCTAAGTGTTTTACCTGTTTAGTTGAAACTCTTTTTCTTTTTGTCTGTGCATTACTTGAATGATGGATTTCTTAATGTAAATATTATTAAAAAATGAAGTATTTTACTTTTAAAAATTTGATATTTAGACAAGGTGTGAAATTTGTGAAATATTATTTTTGCTGAATATTTTGTGAGATTTTCGTACTCATTGTGATAGAGCCGTGAGCTTTTTATTATGAAAAATATTATTGTTGATTTATTTTTTTTATTGTGGGAAAATATTGTTGTTGATTTATTTTGACAAGTTAAAATATTTTGGGCACTTGAGATGCAAATTGTGATATTGATACGCATGCAGTGGTATAATATCTGGGTTTTGAAACGCATGCGGTGAGATAAGGGTGACTTGATACACGTAGCTAGTAGGGGAACTACTAGAAGTTATGCGGTGTGATAAGGGTGGCTAAAACGCGGGATGCTATTTCGAAAAAAATATTTTCTTTAAAATTTAATGTAAAGGCTCCCGCAGTGATATAAGGAAATTAGATATTATGAATTTATTTATGATTTGGGACTACGAGGCGGTACCTCGGGAGTGTCTTTATTGATATTTCTTTATAGCTGCATTGTCTTTGGTTATTTTTGGTGTTTTCCTTCCGCGAGGTGTTATTTGCCTTTATTCTGTGTAGTTAAATTGTGACATACTACTTACTTGATTTATCCCTATTGTCATTATTATTATTATATTGTTAAACTTTTCTCCATGTCTTTTATTATTCCAGTAGGGCCTGACCTGACCTCGTCACTACTCTATCGAGGTTAGGCTTGGCATTTATTGGGTACCGCTATGGTGTACTCATATTACGCTTTTGCACATCTTTTTTTGCAAATTCAGGTAGATCTTATCAGATCGAGCATCAGTGAATTAGCTGTACGAGGAGATTTTGAGGTATATCTGCCAGCATCCGCATACTCCGTAGTCCCCTACTATCCTTATTATGTTGCTTTCTTATTTTCTTTAGACATTGATATATAGAGATATTGAGGATAAATCCTTAGAAGCTTGTGACTTATTTCTACCGGATTTTGGTAGTTGTAATTATGTGAATTTGCAGATTTATATATTTCAGATTTCTATTGTTATTCCACATTGATAGGCTTACCTAGTCATAGAGATTAGGTGCCATCACGACATCCTACTGAGGGAATTTGGGGCCGTGATCAGTTAGTATTAGAGCTCTAGGTTCATAGGTATTATGAGTCACAAGCAGGTTTAGTAGAGTCTCGCGGATTGGTACAGTGACATCTGTACTTTTCTTCGGGAGGCTATGTAACTGTTAGGAAAATGTTCACTTTTTTGATTCCTTATTGTGCGCATTTTTGATTTCGAAGTTCTAAACCATTGTCTTTCTATTCTTTCACAGATGGTGAGGACACGCACAACTGGATTTGATGATCAGACACTCGCACCCCCTGTTGGAGCCGCAAGATGCCGAGGTCGGGGCAGAGGCCGAGCCAGAGGCCGAGGAAGACCATGTGATGTAGCCAGAGCACCTGCACGAGCTGCTGCAAAGGAACCACCAGTAGCTCCAGTTGGAGAACAGGCACCTGAGACGCCTGTTACTACTCCTGCACTTCAGGAGACTTTTGCCCAGTTTTTGAGCATGTTTGGCACTCTAGCTCAGGCAGGGATAATTTAACTTTCTCCTGCCACATCTTAGGCCGGGAGAGGAGCACAGACTCCCGCCGCTCGTACCCCAGAGCTACGGGTCCAGGTTGACCATGCCCCTGAGGTTATACCAGTGCAACCAGTTGTCCCAGTTCGGCCCGAGGTTAGGGCAACAGTTTTAGAGGGGGAGCATCTCAGGCTCGGGAGGTTAAAAAAAAGTACCACCCTCCCACATTCAGCAGTTTAGCTTTAGAGGATGCTCAAGATTTTCTTGAGGAATGTCATCGTATCCTCTGTACTACGGGTATTGTGGATTCCAGTGGGGTTTCTTTCACGACATTCTAGGTTAGAGGAGCGGCCTACCAGTGGTGGCGGGCATACGAGTTGGATAGTACGGCTGAGACAGCTTCACTCACTTGGACTCAATTTTCAGATATGTTCTTGAGGGAGTATGTTCCTCAGAGTCTTAGAGGCATGGCGCGCAGAGTTTGAGCAACTGCATCAGGGTTCTATGACAGTGTCAGAATATGCTGTCCAATTCAGTGATTTGGCTAGGCATGTACCAGCTTTGGTTGCTGTTTTTCGAGAACGGGTTCATCGATTTATCGAGGGGCTCCACCCTAGTATCAGATTCAGTATGGCCCGAGAACTCGAGATGGACATCACATACCAACAAGTGGTGTCAATTGCTAGGAGATTGGAGGGTATGCAGACTCGGGAGAGAGAAGAGAAGGAAGCTAAGAGACCTCGGGATTCTGGCATATATAACAGTTCTCGTGCCCCAGCTGCAGCCCGTCATGGTAGAGGCTATGTGAGCCGTCCTATTCATTCAGCACTTCCAGCTTCCAGTGTTATTCCGGCTACTCCCAGACCCCAGGTTCCATATTATGCACCGTCAGTGTCTACTGTACCTCCTGTATGGGGTGCTTTCAGCGGGCAGTCCAGCTGATCAGGCCCGAGCCAGTCCTAGCATCCACGTTCTCCGAGGGCTTGTTTTGAGTGTGGTGATACTCATCATATAATGAGGGATTGTCCCAGGTTTAGGAGGGGTGCACCTTCACATATTTCTCAGGCCCCACCTATTCAACAGGGCCCCCAGGCTTCTCAGACCATGATTACTACACCAGTTGCTACTCCACCCGCACAGCCAGCTAGAGGTGGAGGTCATACAGGTAGAGGTCGCCCTAGAGGGGGAGGCCAAGCCAGATATTATGCCCTTCCTGCTAGGACGGAGGTAGTATCATCCGATTCTGTTATCACAAGTATTGTTACGGTCTTTCATAAAGATGCATCAGTCTTATTTGATCCATGCTCCACTTATTCTTATGTGTCATCTTATTTTGCCCAGTATTTGGGCGTATCCTGTGATTCTTTGAGTTATTCTTTTTATGTATCTACACCCGTGAGTGAATCTATTATTGTTAACCGGGTGTATCGATCGTGTTCGATTGTTATCAGTGGTTTTAAGACCAGAGCTGATTTATTATTACTCAGTATGGTGGATTTCGATATTATTTTGGGCATGGACTGGTTGCCGCCCTATCACGCTATCCTTAATTGTCACACCAAGATGGTGACGTCCGCGGCTAGAGTGGAGAGGTACCTTGATCATGTTCCTAGCCGGGTTGTTTCATTTCTTAAGGCTCAACGAATGGTTAAGAAGGGGTGCGATGCGTATCTGGCCTATATGAGATATTTTAGTGTTGATACTCCTACCGTGGAGTCAGTTCCTGTAGTAAGGGATTTTCCTGATGTATTTCCCACGGATCTTCCGAGTATGCCACCCGACAGGGGTATTGACTTTGGCATTGATCTGTTACCGGGCACTCAGCCCATTTCTATTCCACCATATCGTATGGCCATAAAAAAATTGAAAGAATTAAAAGAGTAGTTACGGGAGTTACTTGAAAAAGGCTTCATTCGGCCCAGTGTATCACTTTGGGGTGCTCGTGTCTTATTTGTGAAGAAGAAGGATGGCTCTATGCGGATATGTATTGATTACTGCCAGCTGAACAAGGTTACAGTGAAGAACAGGTATCCATTTCCATGTATTGATGACCTATTTGATCAGCTTCAGGATGCCAGAGTATTCTCTAAGATCGACTTGCATTCAGGCTATCATCAGTTGAAGATTCGGGAACCAGATATCCCGAAGACTGCTTTCAGGACTCGGTATGGTCATTATGAGTTCCTGGTGATGTCTTTTGGGATGACCAACGCCCCAGCAACATTTATGAACTTAATGAATAGTGCATTTCAGCCCTATCTTGATTATTTCATCATTGTGTTTATTGACGACATTCTGGTGTATTCCCGAAATCGGGAGGATCATGAACAACACTTGAGGACTGTGCTTCAGACTTTGAGAGAAAAGAAGTTGAATACAAAATTTTCAAAGTGTGAATTATGGCTTGGTTTAGTTGGATTTTTGGGTCATGTGGTAATGAACAAGGGGATCCAAGTAGATCCGAAGAAAATTGAAGCAGTGTAGGGTTGGCCCAGAACGTCATCAACTACTGAGATCCGGAGTTTTCTTGGCTTGGCGGGGTATTATCACTGATTTGTAAAGGGTTTCTCTTCTATTGCTGCACCTATGACCAAATTGACTCAAAAGGGTGCTCCATTCAGGTGGACCGAGGAATGTGAGGAGAGCTTTCAAAAGCTCAAGACAACTTTGATTATAGCCCCAATATTGGTATTGCCTATAGGTTCAAGGTCTTATACTGTGTATTGTGATGTGTCACGCATTGGTCTCGGCATAGTGTGGATGCAAGACGGTAGGGTGATTGCCTATATATCTAGACAGTTAAAGGTAAATGAGAAAAATTATCCGGTCCACGACCATGAGTTAGCAACTATTGTTCATGCCTTAAAGATTTGGCAAAATTATTTGTATGGTGTCCATTGTGAGGTTTATACCGATCACCGGAGTCTACAACATATGTTGAAACAGAAGGATCTTAATTTGCGGCAGCGGAGGTGGTTGGAGTTGCTTAAGGATTATGATATCACCATTCTCAATCATCCCGAAAAGGCCAATATGTTGGCCGATGCCTTGAGTCGTAAGGCGGAGAGTTTGGGCAGCTTAGCATACATACCAGTAGTAGAGAGGCCTTTAGCCTTGGATGTTCAAGCCTTGACCAACCAGTTTGTTAGATTGGATGTTTTTGAGTCAAGCCGAGTTTTGGCTTATGTGGTTTCTCGGTCACTTTATGATCGTATCAGGGAGCGTGAGTATGATGTCCCCTATCTACTTGTCCTTAAGGACACAGTTCAATACGGTGATGCCAAGGAGGTCACTATTAGAGATGACGGTGTATTACGAATGCAGGGCAAGCTATGTGTGCCTAATGTAGATTGTTTGCATGAGTTGATTCTCCAGGAGGCTCACAGTTCGCGGTACTCTATTCATCCAGGTGCCGCAAAGATGTATAAGGACTTGAGACAACACTATTGGTGGAGGCGGATGAAGAAAGACATAGTGGAATATGTAGTTCGGTGCCTAAATTGTCAGCATGTGAAATATGAGCATCAACGACCGGGTGGATTACTTCAGAAGTTAGAGATTCCAGAGTGGAAATGGGAGCGAATCAATATGGATTTCATTGTTAGGCTCCCATGGTCTTAGAGGAAGTTCGATGCAGTTTGGGTGATTGTAGATAGATTGACCAAGTCAGTTCATTTTATTCCTATGGTTACTACTTACTCTTCGGAGAAACTGGGTCAGGTTTACATTCGCGAGATTGTTAGGCTTCATGGCGTACCGGTATCTATCATCTCTGACCGGGGTACACAGTTTACATCACGATTTTGGAGAGCCGTACAGCGAGAGTTGGGTACTCAGGTAGAGTTGAGTACATCATTTCACCCTCAAACGAACGGACAATCTGAGCACACTATTCAGATATTGGAGGATATGCTTCGTGCGTGTGTGATGGATTTTGGGGGTGCTTGGGATCGGTTCTTACCACTTGCGGAGTTTACCTACAACAACAATTATCAGTCGAGAATTCAAATAGCTCCATATGAGCCCTTGTATGGTAGGCGGTGCCGGTCTCCAGTGGATTGGTTCGAACCGAACGAGGCTGACTATTGGGTACAGACCTGGTTCAGGATGCTTTGGAAAAGGTTAAGTTGATTCAAGATCGACTCCGTACAACCTAATCTAGATAAAAAAGTTATGCGGATTGGAAGGTTCGTGATCTTGCATTCATGGTTGGTGAGCGGGTTTTGCTCCGGGTTTCGCCTATGAAGGGTGTTATGAGGTTTGGAAAGAAGGGCAAGTTGAGCCCGAGGTATATCATACCTTTTGAGATTCTTGAGAGAGTTGGAGAGATGGCTTACAAACTTGCACTACCACCTAGTCTCTCTGCAGTTCATCCAGTGTTCCATGTTTCCATACTCCGGAAGTATCATGGCGATCCGTCTCATGTGTTAGACTTCAGCTCAGTCCAGTTGGAAAAGGATCTATCTTATGTCGAGGAACCATTGGCCATTTTGGACAGATATGTTAGAAAGCTAAGATCAAAGAGCATTGCTTCAGTGAAAGTACATTGGAGGGGTCAGCCGGTCGAGAAGGCGACTTAGGAGACCGAGCAAGATATGCGCAGCTGTTATCCGCATCTTTTCACCCCTCCAAGCATAATTCTAAACCCGTTCGAGGACGAATGTTTGTTTAAGATAGGGAGAATGCAACGACCCGACCGGTCGTTTTGAGAGTTGTAGCCCCATTCCCCCATTTACTGCTCAATTTATGCTTTACATTTATTATGTGACTTTCCGGGGTGATTAGTTTGGGTTCGGTGAGGTTTTAGGAATGAATTGAAAAACTTAGTTTCAAGGTTTAAAGTTTAAGTTGAAATAGTGACCGGATGTCGACTTATATGTAAACGACCCCAGGATAGATTTTTGATGATTCCAATAGCTCTGTATGGTAATTTTGGACTTAGGAGTGTGTCAAAAAGTTTTTTTTGGAAGTCCGTAGTGGAATATGGCTTGAAATGACGAAAGTTGAATTTTTGGAAAGTTTGACCGGGGAGTTGACTTTTTGATATCGGGGTCAAAATCCAGTTCTGAAAATTTCATAGCTTCGTAATGTCATTTATGACTTGTGTGCAAAATTTGAGATCAATCGGACTTGATTTGATAGGTTTTGGCATCGAATGTAGAAGTTGGATATTCTTAAGTTCCTTAAGCTTGAATTGGGGTATGATTCGTGGTTTTAGCATTGTTTTATGTGATTTGAGGTTTCAAATAAGTTCGTATGATATTTTAGGACTTGTTGGTGTATTTGGTTGAGGTCCCGAGGGCCTCGGGTGAGTTTCGGATGGTTAACGGATCAAGAATTAAAGTTGGGAGAATTGAAGTTAGGAGAGTGCTGAAGTTGAGTTTGCTGGTTTTTGGCTGATATGGTTTTTCCTTCTTCTGTCAAAAATCGAGGTAAAAACAATCGAGGTCAAAATCGAGGTCATAAAATCGAGGTCAGGAAATCGAGGGCAGGAAATCGAGGGCAGCGCCTGGACAGAGACTTTAAGTTATAAAACGGGGGCTTCATCCCATTTTCTATTTTTGACAAATTGGAGTTTTGGGAGAAGCAATTTTTGAGAGATTTTCTAGGAAAAACATTGGGGTAAGTGATTCTAACCCGGATTTAGTCAATATACACGAATATATCATTGTTTTCATCATTTGATTAGTGTTTTGAGATGTAAATTTGGGAAAATTTTTAGAAATCTCATAAAATGAATTTTTGAGATTTCGGTGTCGATTCAGAGTCGGATTTGAGTGAAACTAGTATGGTTGGACTCGTAATTGAATGACTTATCAGATTTTGTGAGTTTCGTCGGATTCCGAGACGTGGGCCCCATAAGAGATTTTTGGGTTAAATTTCAGATTTTGTTAGAAAAATTATATTTTCATATGGAATTTATTCCTATAATTTGTATTGATTGAATCGAATTAATTATGACTAGATTCGAGCCGATCAGAGTCAAAAAAATGAGGAAAAGGCATACTA
Organism: Nicotiana tomentosiformis; assembly: GCF_000390325.3. NCBI lineage: Eukaryota > Viridiplantae > Streptophyta > Magnoliopsida > Solanales > Solanaceae > Nicotiana > Nicotiana tomentosiformis. The sequence goes on from NC_090813.1 coordinate 179,452,268, forward strand.
CTTGACTGATTGAGCGTGGTTTGAAGTAAGTGGCTTGTCTAACCTTGTGTGGGGGAAATTTTCCTTAAGATTGGTATTGATATGAAAATGTTGATGTTTTGAAAGTTATGTACACGAAGTGACGAGTGTGTACATAGGCTAAATGTGGAAGATTATGTCTTTAAATTGTGTGGAGTAGTGTTACATATTAATTAAATTATTTTATTATATTATATTTATCATCATTAATATATTTTCGTATTTTAAATTTGCCTGACCTGTTCTTGCTAAGTGTTTTACCTGTTTAGTTGAAACTCTGTCTCTTTTGTTCTGTGCATTACTTGAAGGATGAATTTCTTAATTTAAATATTATTAAAAAATGAGGTATTTTACTTTTAAAATTTTGATATTTAGACAAGGTGTTAAGTTTGTGAAATATTATTTTACTGAATATTTTGTGAGATTTTTGTACTCATTGTGATGAGCCGTGAGCTCTTTATTGTGGAAAAATATTGTTGTTGATTTATTTTGACAAGTTAAAATATTTTGGGCTCTTGAGGTGCAAATTATGATATATTGTGATATTGATACGCATGCGGTGGTATAAGTTCTGAGTGTTGAAACACATGCGGTGAGATAAGGGTGGCTTGATACGCGTGGCTAGTAGGGAAACTACTAGAAATCATGCGGTGTGATAAGGGTGACTAAAACGTGAGATGCTATTTCGAGAAAAATGTTTTCTTTAAAATTTAATGTGAAGGCTCCCGTAGTGATATAAAGAAATGAGATATTTTAAATTTATTTATGATTTGGGACTACGAGGTGATACTTCGGGAGTGCCCTTGTTGATATTTCTTTATGGCTGCATTGTCTTTGGTTATTTTTGGTGTTTTCCTTCCGCGAGGTGTTAATTGCCTTTATTCTGTGTAGTTAAATTATGATATACTACTTACTTGATTTATCCCCATTGTCATTATTGTTATTATATTGTTAAACTTTTCTCCCTGTCTTTTATTATTTTAGTAGGGCCTGACCTGACCTCGTCACTACTCTACGGAGGTTAGGCTTCACACTTACTTGGTACCATTGTGGTGTACTCATACTATGCTTCTGCACATCTTTTTGTGCAGATTCAGATACATCTTATCAGGCCGAGCATCAGTGAATTAGCCGTACGAGGAGACTTCGAGGTATATTTTCCAGCGTCCGCAGACTCCGGAGTCTCCTTCTATCCTTATTATGTTGCTTTCTTATTTTCTTTAAACTATGATATATAGAGATATTGAGGATAAATCCTTAGAAGCTTGTGACTTATTTCTACAAGGTTTTGGGAGTTGTAATTATGTGAATTTGCAGATTGATATATTTCAGATTTCTATTATTATTCCACATTGATAGGCTTACCTAGTCTTAGATACTAGGTGCCATCGCGACATCCTACAGAGGGAATTTGGGGCCGTGACAATATCGAAACCTTGTGCCTCTTTTTTCTTATTTCATTGTTTTGTATCCTCTTTCCCTGCTCTATAGATTCTCGTTGCGTTTAACTTTTTGTTTTTCGAATACCCCCTGTTTCTTCAGAACTATGGTTAAAGTATCTTCTGGTCCTAGTGAGGGAAATGACCCGGTTCCCTGGCGATGGTTTTGCCTCCTCACGCGGAGGGCGTATCTGTGGCCGTGGAGGATGAGAATTTTCCCACGGTGGAGGAGATAATTCCTCGTGGTGACAAAGTTAGGTCTTACTTTACCAAGACGCCTGAGGCCGAGCCTGATATCTCTAAGTCAGCGATGAAAGAGGCCGATTTATTAGAGCTTAGGTCCAAATATGACATTCCCGCTCACATCGAGTTGATCCCTGGATGGCAAAACATGGTACAAGTCCATCGCCCTGGGAATTGTGCGTTCTATGCCTACCCCTTTCATGTTGGCTACACTCTTCCCCTTCTCCCCTTGGCGGAGGAGTTCTGCCATTTCTATGGCGTTTGTCCGCCTCAGCTTGCGCCATATATATACAAGCTTATTAGGATGTTTACTAAGTTCGCGGAATTGGCCAGGTTCGAGATCACCCTTCAGCATTTGATGCATCTCTTCGCCCCTAGTTTCTATAGGGGGACAATGCAGAACCTTCGTCATCGAGGGGGCAAGTGCCTGGTAGTGAAGATGGATGATAAGGCGAGCCGACAGTTCTGGCACAATTGTTTCTTCATCAGAATCGAGGACATTGTGGCCAACGTAGATAGATTCCCCGAGACGTGGAATTATACTCGTAAGTGACTAACTCTTTCTCGTTGAAACATTTGATTTGCTCGTTCTAGTCGTGCGTTTTGAACTTTTGTTCCCTTCTTATGCAGCCAAGACTACGCCCCCTCCTTTTGTCAAGGATATTTCTGATTGGGTTGGACGGGTTTTCCCTCACATCGTAGGGATTCGAGAGTGGCCGGCATTTTTTAAGAAGTTTGGGCCTGGCCTTTCCTTGACCGGTGATCTCGTCTATTTTTCTCTATTTTGTTTTGGTCTCTTAGTCACCAATTTCTTATAGTTTGCTTTTGCTGATAGTGATAACCTTTTTCGATTCTTTCTTTTCCAGCTCGAGGATCTTCGAGGATGCCGAAAGCTCCCCCTCCTGCATTCCGTAAGAGGAAAGCTGCCTCTTATTCGATGCCTATCCCCTCTACGACCGCGGCTAGGCCTGCTCGCTCCTCTAGTTCTGTTCCCTCCTCGACCGCGGCCAGGTCTGTTCGGTCTTCGGCCTCATCTACCACTGCCTCTGCGTCGGTTTCTTCTCCGCTTGCAAATATTTTGGCAGCGGAGCTTCCGGCTTCACCTTTATTTCGTCTTGTGGACGAGGAGAAGGAATCGTCACCAAGCGATGGGAGTTTGGTATCCCGCAAGAGAAGGTCAGTGGATGTTGGTGATGGGGTTGCCCAGGCTGTAAACTCTGTGATGGATGATTTTACATCCGCGAGAGGGCGACCATAATACTTGATGACGATGTTGGGCTGGCGTCCGAGGTCTCGATATCTCCGGAGGCCATATAGGGCGTGTCACTTCCTTCTGCAACAACGGAAGACGAAGGGCTGTCTGCAAGGGTCTCTGATACTTCGCGGCAAGATGGGCCATCGACTTCGTGACCGGCTGACGATGCTTCTTCGTCTGCTAATGGGAGAGACAAAGGCGTGGCCGATGATAGATATGAGACAGGCTCAGACCTTGACGCTGCAGAGCTGAGGATGGTGGAAGAGGGATTTACTCAGCTCGAAGTAAGACTGGAGGGGTCTACGAGGACCATCGCGATTCCTATGCATCGTGACCTGCTAAAAATACAGAGAACGTGGTCCCTATCCTCGGTCCCCTTTGTTCCATCGTGGAGGGTGAAACCCTGGCGCAGTTGGACGGCGCCATCTTATCGAGGAGCATAGCCGGCCTCACTTTTTCAGGGTAAATTTTTGAAGGCTTCTTTTTCTTATCTGCTTTGTTCAGATTTTTGGTCTTTGTTTTAGTGTTTTGTTCTCGTCAGCATAGACGTTCTCGTGTTTGACTCTCTTTCTTTTTGTGATTGCAGACCGTGATCTTGGAAATCGAAAGCGCCCGAAGGGAGGAGAGACGTAAGGCTAACTTCAGGAAAATTCAGCGCAAATACTTTGAGTATTGGGGAAAGTATCGGGAAATCCGCAGGCGTTTTGGCAAAGGCAAAAATTTACGGACCCTTCGGGATGAGCTAAAGCAAAAAGATGACGAGCTGGTGAAGGTCATCAAGAAATGCAGTGTCCTTGAGGGGACATTGAGAAATAAAGAAGAAGAGCTTGAGGTCAGTAGGGTCATGGAGGTTCAGTGTGGCAACCTCCAGACGCAGGTGATCGAGTTACGCAGGTAATTGGATGAGTGTCGCCTGCAGATGGAGGGTCTTCATGGAAAGATAACCGAGAAGCGGAGCTAGCAGAATAGGGCGGAGTTAGCTCAGTCGGGGGCTTTGAGGAAGACGGAGTCCCTTGAGGTGGTGATTCAAACCCTTCGTTATGAGTGGGAGAACAACTTAGAAACGACAAGGTTAAAAGATGAGCGGCTTGATGAGAGGATTGGAGAGTTGGAGAAAGAGAATTCTGACCTCTATGACCGAGTTGCTGCCCTTGAGGCTGAGAAGGCCCAATTACTTGCGCGACCGTACTCTTATCATACTTTAGACTTTCCTAATGTTCCTCGAGAATTATACGAGGAGTGGATTCATGTCGAGGCCCAGTTGGATGTGTTCCAAGATTTTCATACGGCGGAATCTATTTCTGGGGCCGCCCTTGAAGATGCTCATGTCAAGGATCGTGAAGCTCAGGTCGCTTGCGGGTATGATCCTACTACGCCAGAGGCTAGCGAGGGCGAGGGGGATGAAGATGTAGACTGCCTTAAGCAAAATGCCTGGTATGATGCTACATATCCTGAGGGCGAAGGCGGCGATGGAAAGGTTGTTGAAGGTCGGACGTAGTTGAAGGACATGTCGGCGAGGATGTTGCAGGCGATGAATGTGGTGGCCAGTAGTTTTCTCTTTTGTCTTTTGTATATGTTTATGTGTAGTTGGTGGCGTCTTCATGAGCTTTTGTAAAGATGTTCTAAGTATGAAATGCCAACTTTGTTATTTGTATCTGATTTTCTTCTTGTGGTTCGTACTTGTATTTTTTTGGTTGTAATCACTTCGCTCGAATAAGGTCGAACATATCCTAAGTTTGGTCATCACCGAGGATCAGCATGCGTTAGTTCAAACAAGGTGGAACATAACACATGTTTAACTATGGCCGAGGACCAATAGGTGTTAGTTTGAACAAGGTCGAACATAACTTACGTTTAATTATGGCTGATGACAAGTAGGTGGTAGTTCGAACAAGGTTGAACGTAACCTACATTTAATTGTGGCCAAGGGCCGATAGGGGTTAGTTCGAACAAGGTAGAACATAACCTACGTTTAATTATGGCCGAGGGCCAGTAGGTGTTAGTTCGAGCAAGGTCGAACATAACCTACATTTAATTATGGTCGAGGGCCAGTAGGTGTTAGTTCGAGAAAGCTCAAACATAACCTACGTTTAATTATGGCCGAGGGCCAGTAGGCGTTAGTTTGAGAAAGGTCGAACATAACTTACATTTAATTATGGCTGAGGGCCAGTAAGTGTTAATTCGAGCAAGGTCGAACATAACCTACGTTTAGAAAGATATGCTTCTAGGTGCGTAGTTTATCGACATCATAAACTTTAAGCATTGTTGCCTTGGTTGTGCATCTGGAGAAATAGGAATAAATTTCATGCATTGTTGCTTTGTTCATACACTTGGAGAAATTTACAAATTTTTGGGCGTTTGCTGGTGTTTCAGTCCCAGTCTATCTAGTCCCTTCATTGGTCAACCTGGAGAATGCTTGAGAGGCTGGGCAATGAACTGACCATCCTGTGCCTCCGTCTTTGCGTACTTCGACTTGAAGTGTCCCCTTTATCGCCTCGTTAAAAACCTCCTTGAGAAAACCCAATTGGGTACAAAGCTCAAGTGAGGGGAAAAAGAGTACGACTTTGGGGATGCTTTATCTCTTAGAAGTTGAAGTACTTGAGGTGGGTAATATTCCAGTTGTTTGGTAGTAGCTTTCCTTCCATTGTTTCTAGTTGGAATGACCCTTTGTTCGTTGTTGCTGTGATTTTGTACAGGTCGTCCCAATTTGTCCATAGTTTGCCTTCAGGTAGGTCTTTGCTTGCTTGTGTTTTAGCTTTAATCATGTAGTCCCTGAATTTGAGCGGCTTGACCTTTGCCTTCTTGTTGTAGTAGTGTTCTGCTTCTTGTTTTTGGGCAATCATTCCTATGTAGGCAGTGTCTCTTCGTCGAGTTCCTGCCTTTTGCTTTCATCGTTCTTTGGTTTGCTCTCGTGGGAGTATCTCATACCCAGCTCCCCGATCTCGACCGGTATTACTTAATCAGTTCCATAGACTAAAGAGTAGGGCATCTCTCCTATGCTTGTCTTTGGCGTTGTTCGATAGGCCCACAATACCTCTGGTAATATTTCCGGCCATAGTCCCTTGGCGTCTTCGAGTTTCTTCTTCATGATGTTTAGTATCGACTTGTTGGAGGACTCCGCTTGCCTGTTTGCCCGCAGGGTGGTATGGCGTCGAAAGTATTCTTTTGATACGCCACTTCTCAAAAAAATCAGCAACATTCTTCCCTGTGAATTGGGGTCCGTTATCGCAACTGATCTCTTTGGGGAGGCCGAACCGGCATATGATGTTTTTCCATATAAAACTGATCACGGTATTTGCGCGAACGCTCCCACTTCCAACCACTTAGAGAAATAGTCAGTTAAAACTAGAAGGAATCGTACGTTACCTCGCCCTGTTGGGAGGGGACCCATGATGTCCATCCCCCATTTGATGAACGACCAAGGTGAGGTGACTGAGTGGAGGTGTTCGCCTGCTCGTGTGAGGCATCTGACCAAAGCCCGATTGCCGGAATGAGCTCTACAATGGCCTTCGTGGACCTCTTCAAGGACGTGTTGCGTCTGATTTGGGCCCAAGCACTTCGACAGAGGTCCGCCGTGTGTTCTCTTATACAGGTCGTTATGGATGATGATGTACCTGGCTACTTGCATTCTCAACTTCTTGGCCTCTTTTTTATCACCTGTGAGTACATTGTCCTGCAAATATGTAAAAAACGGTTGCGCCAGTCCCAAGTCAAGTTTATGGTTCTTACCTCGATTTGGTCTATCGACGAGTTGAGAAGGTGAACTACATTTCTGTCTCCGGTTGCGATATTTTTGGTGGCTGCGGCTAGTTTGGCAAGGCCATCCGCCTCGGCGTTCTGTGCTCGTGGGATCTGATCGAGTTGTGATATTTTTGGTGGCTGTGGCTATTTTGGCGAGGCCATCTGCCTCGACGTTCTGTGCTCGTGGGATCTGGTCGAGTTGACAGTCATCAAACTCGGACAACAACTTGAAGATTTCGGTATGATATTTCTGAGTTGGGAATCACAACGTAGTCTTAACCATTTTGCTCCATACTTTAGTGCCAGCCTTAACCCTGTAATTACGGCCTCATACTCGGCCTCGTTGTTAGTCATATCTGGGAACCTCATAGACTGGCGAATCACTTTGCCGGTTAAGACTTTGAGTACGAGTTCTAGTCTGGACCCTGACACGTTAGACGCGTCGTTAGTGTATAGGACCTAGAGGTCATGTGTTTGGGAGAAGCGTGGGCGGCTTCTCTTTCAACTTCGGGCATTACTTTTGCACTGAAGTCGGCGAGAAAGTCAGCGAGGACTTGCGACGTTATCGTCGTTCGTGGTTGATATGTGATATCATGCTTGCTCAGTTCGATGGCCCATTTGGCCAACATTCCCAACAATTCGTGTTTAGGCAAAATGATCCTTAGGGGGAAAGTCGTGACGACCGAGATGGGGTGGCACTGGAAATATGGTCTAAGCTTTCGTGAAGCTGCGACTAAGGTCAGGGCCAATTTTTCGAGGTGAGGGTGCCACGTCTCGACATCGACTAGTGTTTTGCTACTGTAATAAATGGGAGAATGCGTACCTTTATTTTCTCAAACTAGGACTGTGCTTACAGCTACTTCGGATACAGCGAGATAAATGAGGAGACGTTCCCCTGGCTCTGGATTTGAAAGTAGTGGTGGTGATGATAGGTACGCTTTCAACTACTTCAGGGCCTAGACGCACTCAGAAGTCCATTGGAGGTCGTTATCCTTTTTGAGTATGCCTAAGAATCTGTTACACCTATCTGATGATCGTGAGATGAATCTCGAAAGGGCAGTGATATAGCCTGTCAAAGGTTTCTCTCAGATGGTCGATGTGATCTTCTTTCTTTTTGGACTTGAGTAGCATGTCGTCTATGTAGACTTCCATTATTTTGTCTAGCTGGTCTTTGAACATCCTCATCACTAACCTTTGGTAAGTTTCTCCTGCGTTTTTCAGCCCGAAGGGCATGACCTTGTCGCAATACGTCCCCTGGTTGTGGTTTTCTCCAAATCTTCTTCTTCCATGAGGATTTGATTGTAGCATGAATAGGTGTCCAAGAAGCTCAGTAGTTCATGCCCGGCCGTTGAGTCGATGAGTTGGTTGATATGGGGTAATGAGAATGAATCCTTGGGGCATGCTTTGTTCAAATCTGTGAAATCCACGTACATCCGCCATTTCCCATTCTTCTTTTTCACCATCACCACGTTGGCGACCCATTGGGGATACTTCAACTCCCTGATTGAGCCATTTTCCAATAGTTTCTCCACCTCTTCTCGTATTGCATCATTAATTGCGGAGTTGAATTTACACCCGACATGCCTCACCGGGGAGGGGGTGGAATGGGTCGATGTTCAGTTTATGCGTGACGATTTCCTTCGGGATACCCGGAATATCTCCATGGCTGAAAGAAGACAAATCTGCGTTATTAGTTAAGAATTGATGGAATTTACCTGGTTCCTGAAGTTTGCAGCCGATATAAGCTTTCTTGATGTGATCATTGGTGTCTAATTGAATGAGGTCAAGGTCTTTTATGGTCGATTCCGCAACTTCGACCACATTGGGGTCTCTGATGACGTCTTCGCTATCATCACATATCGACCTCGACCCCGTTGATTGCTTTGCCTCTTCTCCTTGGTCCTTCGCTTGTTGAGTGGTCGTGCATTCTAGGGCGGTGTAGTAGCATTCTTGGGATGTGCATTGTTTCCTTCGTATGCTGAATATCCTCATGGAGTCGGGAATTTGAGGACCTGGTATAAACTGGAGGGAAAGACCCTCACGATATGTCTTGGTCCACGATGTAGAACGTGGTTTCCAAAGTGATGCCACCGGCCAGAACGGGGAGCGTGATTTCGCTTGAAGTCCGCTCAACTGCATTGTTAAAATTAGTTAGCGTGACGCAATGCGGTATTATCTTATCTTCGAGTTTCATTTGTGCAAGTACTCGAGGATAGATAATGCACGTGCCACTCCCATCGTCTACCATAATGCGTCTCACATTGGTATCTAAAATTCGTAAAGTAATAACAAGGGCATCCTAGTGAGGGAAAACCAAACTGTTTGGTATCTGACTTATTGAAGATTATACTTTCTTCGAGTTCGTCATACCGTTCGTGGGTGATCGACCGTTTGAGCTTATGGGTAGTGGTGAACTTTACACTGTCGATGGAAGCATCTTCATCGACGCCGATGATCATGTGGACGGTGCGAGTTGGTGAGGGCAGTTTCGGCGGCCCTTGATGTTGTTCGCACCCTCTGGCAAAGTTGGTCCTTCCTCGGTCACTCAACAACTCTTTGAGGTGTCCCTGTCGTAATATGTTTACGACCTCCTGCCTTAAGGCAATGCAATCTTCGGTTTTGTGCCTAGTTCTTGATGGAACTCGCAAAGGTCGTTCGATTTTTTAGTACTCGGATCTGACCTCATCTTTTGTGGCCACTTCACCTTTGGTCCAAGATTCTCCAAGGCATAGACTATTTCTTTAGGTGACACACAAAAGTTGTGAGTGGATAGTAAAGGAGGCATACCTCTTTCGTACCGGTGAGTCCCTATCCTTGATATGGGTGGGCCTTCTTCGTAGCAGGAGGACGGTACAATGGCCGCTCTGACATATGGTTGATGTCGCTCCTTGTTGGGTCGTGAAGCAGCGAGGTCCCTTATGGTATCATTTCTTTGATCTTTTCTGGATTCGGCCTGTCTCGAGGTCAGTCGATGAGTTGGTCCATTGAGGTCGTCCTCGTCTGCTCGGACCTCGGCACAATATGCATTGTGTATTTCATCCCAAGTGGTTGGGGGATACTTCATCAGTCGACTCAATAGCTTTCTAGTCGCCCTCTAACCATCCATGCTCAGCCCGTTCTGGAAGGCTGCGACTGTCATCCCCTCCGACACATTCGGTAGGGTCATCCCTACTCAGTTGAAACAGGCGAGGAAGGCCAACAGTCCTTCTCATGGAGATTTCTTAATAGTAAATATGTCGTTCACTCTTGCCTCAGCTTTCTTGGCCCCATCATGGGCCATTACGAACTTGTCGGCCATCTCTTCAAAAGTTTCAATGGAGCGCGCAAGTAGTTGTGAATACCATGTCAACGCTCCTCCTGTTAGGGTTTCACCGAATTTCTTCAACAAAATGGAGGACACTTATTCTTTGGCGAGATCGTTGCCTTTCACGGCAGTGACGTAGTGAGTCACATGATCTTCAGGGTCGGTCGTGCCATCATATAATTTTAGGTAGGGCGACATTTTGAAGGTCTTCTGTATGGCATGCAGGGCTGTATCATCGCTGTATGGCTGCTCGACAAATCAGTCTGCGTCTCTTTTCGGTAGTAGTTTGGGGGCGCCCGGTATTTTATCGACCCTTTCCTGGTGTTCTTTCATTTGATCTCGGAGTTTCTTGTTCTCATTCTCCATTTCCCCCATCCTTTTCAAAATGGTTTCAAGAGCGTTATCACCTGCATTATCAATGGCGTTGTGAGTAATACCTGTTGTTGGAGGTGGAGGGAGTTGGTCACATTGTTCGTTCACCCGTTGCACAGTGCAAATCCTTGCATCTTCCACAGTCAAGTTTCGGGCAAACTCGTTGAGGATGCTAGAAAGCATGTCGGTGAGACATGCTTCGAGGATCTTTTTTCCACCTAGGGGCGCCTCTTCCCCCATAGATGTGGAGGCTCCCTTACCAAGAGATTTTGTGATGCTGCAGTGAGGAAGGGGTGACCCATCTCGCCTAGGGGAGGCGTTGGGCATTGCTTCTTCATCCGTTGTTTCACAGTTCTCATTCATGACGTTCTTGAGGTTGGTTAGGAGGTTACTTATTATTCTCGTCCTTTTTTCTCTATTACCTGCCATATTGGATTTGTGCATACAAAGAAAGGAGATCTTGTTCTTGCTCTTTTTTTTAATATTAGCGATCTGTGTTAGTTATAGATCGAGAAGAAACTACAAATTTAACTAGAAAATCCCCACAGACGGCGCCAAATTATTTGACCAAAAAGTTTGACTTTCGGCTAAAATAGTTGAGTTTGTATAATAATGGGTTAAACTTAGTTAAAAATAATATCTCTAGATGTGAGTTCTAAAAACGTGAGTAATATGAGACAGATCTAGAAATGTGTTGACTATAACATACATTAATTGTTCTAAAAAGTGTGAGCAATAATGGGGGGAGAACTAACAATAAATAATATTAAATGGCATTTAAGTAAATAGGAGAAGTGGTTCACCCAATAAAGGATGAACTAGATGATTGTCCCTCCTCACAATGATGAATGACAGACAAATCCTCGAATGTTCGAATTATTCTCGGATATGATGAAAAAGTGTGGAATAATATGAACAAGAATCTTGATAAAAAGGTAGTGTTTGTATCTTTATAAAAGAGGGAGAATCTTTTCTCAAAAGTCTGTTCTTATCAAATGAATGTCACATACCCCCATCACTGTCTCTTTTTTTATATATACGGGATATACCCCTAATACATCATAATAGTACAAGTGCAGAGAATATCCACTAGAATATTCTCATTAATATTTTATTTTGAAAACTAACCGTTACAACTCTGCAAATTGGTGTTCGATCTCGCCCGTTGTTGACATCTCGACCACAAACTTCGCTGCTTCCTGGTCGACCTCGACTGACTCATTCCTTAGAGCTATATTGCCCTAAATATTTTATGTTAGATTTCGACCTATACACCTGGCAGTCTAGCACCCGTATTGAAGCTCAACTAATTAGCATCATTTAAAGCCCATTAAAAGTGAAAACGCTCCTTCTCAAGATTTGTTTTTTAATTTTCTGGAGTCGAACTCGAATCTTTTGGTTAAGAGTAGAAGGATCAACTCTTTGATGGTAGGTATGTTCAGAGAGCAGTCCTCTTATTATTGCTAATGTAATAAAAAAATAAAAGGAGGAGAAAAGTTTTAACAAAATATAGGAGTAAATGAACTTTCTTTTCCTTTTTCCAGGCTTAGAATTTGTGTGACATAAATGAACTCGTTAAAGATGTAAATATATATTATTATAACAAAAAATTATTTTTCCTGCAGGTTATCTTGAATTGTAAAAAGTCTGTTATTAATATTTTTTGTCAGAGGAAGGAAAATAGCTTACCATCTAAAAGTTCTTACATTGTTGATTAGTCAAAATAAAAATAATATAAAAATAAAAAGATTTTATAAAAAAAGTTTTTGGGAGTTGACTTGGAATTTTTGAAAGCAATGTATATTATCGTGGTCATGGAGTAGAATTGAAGCATACCTTATGAGTTACCCAATTGGACTTTTTAATTTTTCCGTACGCCTCTCTTCTTCTAATGATGAATTTTTTAGTACAACACTTGGGAGTAATTCCTCCTTAGATGCATGAATAGAACTTTTATGATTAAGATAATTGAAAATGGCCAACTTTGCATGCGTTGACCGTGTAGTTTTATATATATATATATATATTCATTTTTGGGGTCACCATTGAAGTTATACCTGTATTGTACAAAATTTTGTAAAATGTACCCACTCGGATCTGAAGTAGTTCAATCTCTTCAATGCAACTTCAAAAATCAAATCTGAAGTTCTTCTCTCTTTCAAATGAAACTTTAGATATTCGAATATGAAGTAGTATGAAAGATGCTGGAGCATTAGTCAAACTAAAATACATCACCATCTTCTATCTCAAGCGACTGCCAGCTACAGTAACGCAGTCAAGCTTTTATGAACACTTCTCCGCCGTGCGGTGGCCTAAAACCACCGGACCGGTCCCAAAAACAACCCCTACCGAAGGTGCACCCACCCCAACAAGAATCATCAAAAAATCCCTCCCAATCGCTACAGATCTTCAAAACCACGATGGGATCACTGTAGCAGTGAATCGCCTAGGAGATTCAAAAATTTCACTAGCCAATTCTGGGTCCAAAAATGAAATTCCACACCATAGAGATCGTTCCCCACCTCAAGGCGCACCTACCACCAAATTTCAGCCAATTCCACCGTCAAAATCATCACCTCCGACCTTCAGCAAATCGCCGGTGACACTGAAGTGGCCGAAGACAGAGTTCTAGCTGTCCAAAATGAAAAAAATCTCCATTTTGCTAGTATTGATGAGGAGAACACGTTGAAAGCTCCAATTGCACATGGGTGCCAACCTATTGCTTCAATTTTGCAATCGAAGTCCACAGACAGCTTGAACCCACCAGGTGTTCGACGAAATGAAGTCTCCACTTCTGGGACAAATTGGCCACCACCACTGATTGAAAACCCTTCTACGACAACTAAAGAACAGGTATGCCAAGTTTCAAACCAGTCTAACATGGCAATTGATCACCAAGGCAATTGATCACCAAGATCAATTGCACAGTCCAGTCCTCCACCAGTTGGTCGGGCATGGTGTTTTGGTAAATCAACCGCCCCAAAACCAATGCCAAATGACTCCTAGCACTCAAGAGATTGTTTCTCATCCATCAAACCAAATTTCTATCGAGCCAATTTTCACAATATTGCAAAAAGGTGACGTAGTACAGTCAAGCTCACCAACTGTTCGACAAAATGCCAAAGCCACTTCTAGTACCTAATTAGGTGATCCGAGCAATCCTCAAGTTTCACATGATACTCAGGAAAGTGATCGTCAAAAGAATTTGCAAGAACCAACCCCAAAAATTGATGATCAAACTATGGCTCCCTCAACCGTGCAGCAGAAACCTCCTGATGTTCAATCTATCCCACAGCCCCAAAATCAATCTCAGGTAATTCGCACAGGTCTTATAAATCCCCCTCTTAAGGTTTTAACCAACTTTGATAAGCCAAATAACTCAAAAAGGAACCACAAACTTCCAACCAAACCAACAGAGTCCCACCTTCACTAATGCCAATCCACAAATGCCTAAAGCAAAACCATTTACTAGCCACCCCCCACCTCCACCCCCACAGTTACTCATTCCTATGCAACCACACTGAGAGTTAGGCAGGAAGCTCAACTTGAACCAATTGAATTTTCCCCTCCAAAAATAACCACCAAGCAAGGTCAACCTGCCGTGATTTTTAACAGGGATGACTACATGATCAAGTTTGCTGATAGGTGCAAATTTACTGTGATTGGCAAATTTCTGAATACTATGGCAAGAATGGAAGTAATAAGGAGAAGCTTCATTGCCCAAACTGAACTCAAGGGAGAAGTCAAGATAGCACACTTCAATGCTAAAACTGTGTATATTGACCTAGACAATGAATATGATCATGCAACTGTTTGGGGGTAAATAATACATATATATTCAAGGTCAGATGATGAAGCTGGAAGCCCGGACCCCTGCATTCAAGCCCAATGAAGATTCCCATATTGTTCCTATATGGGTGGTTATTCCTGAATTACCCTGACTTCTATACTACATGGAGATCTTAACACCTCTGCTATCTCCAATTGGCAAAGCTCTATTCTTGGACTTAGCCTCATTCCAAAAAACTAGAGGGAGTGTTGCTAAAGTGAAAATGCAGATTGATCTCACAAAGGAAACACCTCACCATGTCTGGCTTGGATATGATGAAGAACAAGATGAAAATGGTGATGGTGAATGACCATAAGTGCAGTATGATAGCATTCCTGAATACTGCAACTACTGCAGACACCAGGGCCACTCTACTTTCAAATGTGAAGCTACGAAAAAAGTGGAGGAAATTCAAAAAAGAAAAGAGGAAGAAACTGCAACAGCCATTGCAAATATGACAACCAAAAAGGTAAACACCAAAGAAGATACAGGAACCACCAAACAGCAAAATGGAAGGACACAAGCTGATAACTAAAAGCTAGGCACTTCTGAGCCAAAGAGGAATCAACAAGAAAAGGAACGCCAAAACCAGGCTGACCATCAAAATGCTGATACCGAATCATCAAAAGAAAAGTGGCAAACACAAAAGAAGAAAAACTTCAAAAGTACTTCACAAAACAGCAAGAAACAGAATCAGGCATACATACCAAAGCAAAGCATTGCTCAGCCAACACAGGAAGCAAACACACAACAAGCTACTGTGAACAATTCATAGGCAAATATGCTTTCTATCTCTCAAGAAATAGCTCCTGCTGCTTTACTTGCTAATTCTGGCTCTCAGAATTCTATATCCCAACACCCCTGCCCCCAGTTATCTGTTGTGAATAATGAAGTTGATGGAGGAAAGGTGAATGGTCTAGAGAAACCTCTAGAATTACAGGATGATGATCCAAATGAGGGGGAAGGATTTTCTCATGTTCTGCTTGAGTGTGCTCCTGCATAATTGGTTGACCTTAGGATAGACCTTCTAACCCCTGCTACCACTATTCCCACTCCTGTCAATCAGAAAAATCAACACTCATTTCAGATTGAGGATCATGAGGAGATCCTTGAGATTATCAACTCAGAAGAGGATCAGGCTGCCCAGACTTCCAAATTCAAACCCCAAAATCCAAAAAAAAACTAGCCAGAAAAAAGAGAAAAGCCATGAGGAAACAGAGTACAGGTATCAGTATAAATGAACCATAAGAAACAGATATGTGTTCTAACTCTGCCACCCAATTCCAAAGCCTAATTTGACAAACTAAATGGAGCTCTACCCTTGCCTCAGGTAATTCTGGATCCATGAGTGCAAAACTTTTCTCCAACCCCCCTCTCTCTCAACCCCTTCTTTCCAACAAAGAAGTTGACACTGATATTGGAAGTGAGCCAAATATCCTCACAGTTCCCCCTAACACTCAAATTAACCAAACAGATGTCCCACAACCTCAACACACACCTGCCCAGATCCAAAGTCAACAACATCAATTACACCCCCTTGAACTTGTCCTTGAAGAATATCCTGTCAACAAATATTCCCCACAAGAAGATGAATACAGACCTATTCTCTCTGAGGATGAGATGAGAGGTGAATTTGAAGATAAGGATGAAGGAAGTGAAGCATAAGAAGAGGAGCAACATTGTAACCTCTTAATTGCTGCAGTAAATGGAATACCAAATGAGGAAGAAAACAGAATCTCCTAAAGATCCAAAATGAGACCTTCACCAAGGCTTACAAGGAGCAAAGCTGCCTTAAGCAGTAGTGTACCACCAAACCACAAACTACCCTCCCTCTTTTAAATGATTAGTATACTCACTTGGAATGTCAGAGGCATCACGACCTCTGGAGCCATTAAGAGACTAAGAATCCTCAGAAAACTCCACAATATCTCCCTCATTGCTGTCCTAGAACCTCTCCTTCAAAATCCAACTCTCCTGGATGACACACTTCTCAATCATTTTAAAATCCAACTCTCCATGCATCATGCCATCTCAAACTGTAACAACCAAATCTGGATTTTTTGGGATCAAGAATTGATTGGGACTGTTTGAATCAGATGAATAACAGGTCACAATGGAACTAAAGCATGCAGAAGCATGTGACACCTTTCACATATCTTTCATTTATGCCAAATGTAAACCCCCCTAAGAAGACTACTATGGGATAGTGTAAGGCTCAAATCTACTGCTACAGATGTCCCTTGGTGTGCAATTGGTGATTTTAATGTTATAGCATTCATTGAAGAAATGATTGGGGAAATTCCATACCAAATCAATAAGATTATTGAGTTCCTTAACATTATTGAAGATTGTGGCTTCACTGATCTAGGATTCTATGGTCTAAGGTACACTTGGTCTAATGGAATGGACCCCTGTGCCATTGTTTGGAAGAGATTGGACAGAGGTCTTGTGAATGATAACTGGCTAGCTTCTTTCCCTGCAACAACCATCACTCATCTTGCCTCTTCTGGCTCTGACCATTCTCCCCTCCTCATGGACATGAATGTAAGACCAGACAACCAAAAAATATACTTCAAATTCCTAAACTATTGGATCAACAATGAAACCTTCATGCCTTTGGTCCAAGCCATTTGGAAAAAGCTAGTGCAAGGAAATGCCATGTGGATATTTCACCAGAAGACTAAAAACCTATGCTCTGCCTTGAGTAAATAGTCAAGATAGGAATATGGTGATATTTTCCAAAAGGTCAAAGAATTTGAGGAAAAAGTAAGAACAGCTGAAGAGACCTGGGCACAGACCAACTTGGAATCTGACAGAATAAAACTACAGGAACTCAATGCCCAGTACATCAAACACATGAAGATTGAGGAGTCAGTCTTGAAACAGAAAACACAACTTCAATGGTTCAAAGAATGTGATGGTAACTCCAGATACTTTCATAACTTAATCAGAGGTAGGAGAATAAAGTTGTACATTCATAAGATCAAAACCAGTGAAGATGAATGGGTACAAGGTGATGAAGCCATTGGAGAGGCTGCTTGTGATCACTTTCAAAACTTATTCACTGATCCTGGTGGTGCCATTAGGGAAGATCTATTCTCTTTCATTCCTACTCTGGTAATTCCTGAAGACAATGGGATTCTCACCCAATATCCCACTATACAGGAAATCAAAGATGTAGTTTTCTTAATGAATCCAACAAATGCAGCTAGTCCTGATGGAATTAATAGAAAACTTTTCCAACATTGTTGGGACATCGTTAAAACTGACCTTCTTAATATGGTCAATGCCTTCTTTTGTGGTGCCACTATGCCCAGACATATGACCCAAGCATGCATTGTACTCCTTCCCAAAGTAGAATTCCCTAACTACTTCTCAGAATTCAGGCCAATCAGTTTAAGCAACTTCATCAACAAAATTATCTCAAAAGTTATCAGCTCAAGACTTGCACCATTATTGCCCAGAATCATCTCTCCAAATCAGACTGGGTTTGCTAAGGGAAGAAGCATCTCTGAAAATATTATGCTTGCCCAAGAGATCGTTCAGGGAATCAAGAAACCAAACATTAGAGCCAATGTGATGATCAAATTTGATATGGATAAAGCATATGATAGAGTATCCTGGTCCTTTAACTGCATCATGATGAGGAGATTAGGCTTTAGTGAAATGATCATTGACATGGTGTGGAGAATTCTCTCAAACAATTGGTACACAGTAATTATGAATAGCACCAGATGTGGTTTCTTCCACTCTACCAGAGGCCTCAAGCAAGGAGACCCCTTGGCCCCTGCACTCTTCATTCTGGGTGCAAAACTTCTCTCTTGGATATTAAACAACCTCACTCATGACCAACTTTTCAATGGCTTTTACATTGAAAGGAGAGGTCCTCAAATCACCCATTTGAGCTTTGCTGATGACATTATAATCTTCACCTATAGCAGCAAAGTTTCTCTTCAGAAAGTCATGGATATCCTCCAATCCTATGAAGACACTTCTGGCCAACTGATCAATAAGAACAAAAGTCACTTCATGACCTCACCCTGTGTCTTCTAATACACTAATAGGAGAATCCAACAAATCACTGGCTTCTCCAGAAAAGACTCCCCAATTACTTACCTTGGTTGTCCCCTCTACATTGGTAGGAAGAGAATTGTCCATTTCAATACCCTCATATCCAAAGTAGTTAGTAGAGTAAGAGGATGGCATGGTAGAATGTTGTCTTACGGTGGAAGAGCAACATTGATCAAACATGTTCTCCAATCTCTCCCCATCCATCTCCTGTCAGCAATCTCTTCCCCTAAAACTGTGATCAAACAAATTGAAAAGCTTGCTGCAAACTTTTTTTGGGGTATGGATAATGATAGAAACAAATACCACTGGGCATCCTGGCAAAAGCTTTCTAAACCCCAAAATGAAGGGGGAATTGGTTTCAGAACCATTGAGGATGTTTGCAAATCCATGGAGTTCAAATAATGGTGGCTCTTCAGAACAAAGGACACTCTTTGGAGTAACTTTCTCAAGGCCAAATACTGTCAGAGATCCCATACCATCTCCAAAAAATGGCACTCAGGCCAATCGAATACACGGAAAAGAGTGATGGCTAACAAGAAACAGGCAGAAACACACATACAATGGAGACTTCACTGAGGAAATTCAAGTTTTTGGTGGGACAATTGGCTTGGCACAGGCAACTTAGCCAGCTATAGACCAAGGTAGCAGACTTGGCAACATAAAGGTCTTCCACTTTTAGAGCTCAGGAACTTGGGAACTCTAAAAATTGAATTCCCCTGCCCCTGCCCATATGATCCAATTCATTTCACAAGTCCCCATACACCATAACGCTCTCCTGCCTGACAAACCAATCTGGAAAGCAACACCATCAGGCAACTTTACTTGTGCTTCAGCATGGAATATGGTAAGAGAGAAGAGACCTACCCTCTTTACCAATAAGATGACATGGCACAAATACATCCCCTTTAAATGGTCCTTCTATCTTTGGAGAGCTCTAAGGAACAAGATTCCTACGGATGATAGAGTTGCTAAGTTTCACATTTCAACTGTCAACAGATGTGTCTGTTGCATTAAACCCCAAGCTGAATCTGTTGATCACATCCTCAGTAGGGGTCACTTTGCTAAGGCTATTTGGAAAATCATCTTAGGACCCTTTGGATTTCCTTTTACTGTTATGCCTCTACAACCTCTGCTTGTAAAATGGTGGGTTCAGAAGAGTAAAAATGAAATCTGCAAGTTACTCATAGACACTATTCCTATCATTGTTTGTTGGAATCTTTTGAAGAATAGATGCAATGCTAAATATTGCTCCAAAGACTCATCAATGACAAGGGTTCTTTTCTCCATCACTTCTGACACCAACCAGCTCCTCAAAGCTTACTACCCTGATATACCATGGCCTCTTGGTTGGTCTGACCTCCTCTCAATGGTTGAAAACCTGTAGTATCACACTAGCATTACCTCAGTGGCATGGTTGAAACCTGAAGCTGGTTTTGTTAAAGTCAACAGTGATGGTAGTGCCTTAAACAACCCTGGCAAGATTGATGATGGTGTCATCATCAGAGATTCAGAAGGTCACTTCATACATGCTATAGCCAGTCCCCTTGGTGAAGAATCTAACAATCTTGCAGAAACTCAAGCAGCAGTCTTGGGCATGCAGTGGTGCCAGGCCAATGGCATCACCAAAATTCACCGAGAAGCTGATTCTGCATTGCTTATTAATTGGCTTAACCACACCTCAGCTCCACCTTGGAATCTAGACACTAAATTGCAAAACCTCAAAGAACTATGCAGGCTGTGTGAAAAGTTCAAATGCTCCCATGTTTACAGAGAGGCAAACTTCCCTGCAGATTCACTGTCCAAAATCAGTCACAACCTTCCCACGATAATACACAACCACTATCTAAATGAACTACCTAAACACATAACAGGTCAAATTCATTTAGACAGAATTGGCACCCCTTCTTTCAGACATAGACAAACCAAGAAATTCCAAACCACATCTCAGCAGGCTTCAACCTCCTCTCGCGATCATGGTAGACACATACATATCTAGAGAAGCTGCTCCAATTATCCAACCAAATGCAATCATCACCATAACTGCCCCCTCTCACTTCATGCTTAAAAATAGATCACCCCTCTCTCCCCCAGTTCAATTCATGTCATAGCCCCCTTTACTTCACATAATCAACCCCACATCACTAATCTCACACCCCACACAACCACCAGTCCAAAAACATACACATGCTCTGTATTTTGCATTCTGCAGATCCCCTCTCCAAATCACACCAGAAAACACACACAATCACAATCCTACAACACAAGTCCTAACACACATCCCTGCAAATATCTACCTCCCTCCCCATTCACTACCTACACAGCAACCCCACCAAGCACTAAGATCATCACCACTCATCACACCCCAACAAAACCAAAAACCCGACCACTCCTTTCTCTAACACTGTTTTCTCTTTTACAGGAAGTCTGATCATTTCATGGCTTAACTATTTAATGTATCCCCAGTGTGTGATATTAGCAACAATGCTCAATCTACTGAGGTGACACCAATGGCAAATAGGCCAATTAGAATACCTGAGAAGGCCAGGAATACAGTACTATCCAGGAAGAAATAAGGAATCCTGGTTTTTCAATTGTAGGTCATCAAGAACTCAACACCTACTGTAACAACACCAATTGCACCATGTCAGAAACAACCCAATCATCAATCACCCCTCTCTCACTACTGCAATTGCTCCAGAAGAAGACTTTCAGAAGTCACCTCTGACCTCTAACCTACAGGCCTTCCTTCTGAACCAAATGCAACACATACATCCCACACAAACCTCAATAAACCACTCATACACACACTCATTTCCTCTTCCAACTTACCTCAGTCCACACAAGAACTTGAAGGCAATCATCCAGAAACCCCACAAGAAAAAGAAAGCAAGTAAACAGGGCAAAACAAACCCAATACCTGGTACCAATAGCCCTTGCACTCAGTTCTGCCAACAAGTCACATGAGAAAATTATCATAGCCCAATACTGCTCAACCCCACCTTACTTTCATCTTCTGTTGCAACTCTCACAAGAACCTGGAAGCAGAATGTGAAAGAAAGCAAGCAAACAGGGCAAAACAAACCCAATACCTGGTACCAATAGCCCTTGCACTCAGTTCTGCCAACAAGTCACATGAGAAAATTATCATAGCCCAATACTGCTCAACCCCACCTTACTTTCATCTTCTGTTGCAACTCTCACAAGAACCTGGAAGCAGAATGTGATGTTCAAAAATAGGAGCTTTAAAGCTCTAATTTGGCTAACATGTTTGTTCAGTTTTGCAGTTTCATTGAGGTGGCTTAGTCAATTGATACAATTCCACTATGTGGTATTAGCATCTCTGATGTTCATTCTACTGGAAGGGCATCAATTCACTCTAGTCCCTCAACAGGTTACTACACACACAAACAAGCTAATCCTTAATAAATGGAAGCAGTTCTCTATGGACAGCATTTCCAGGCTACCTACATGTCACGATCCAAAATCCCATCACAGGCGTCGTGATGGCACCTAGTCTCTAAGACTAGGTAAGCCAATTTCTATTACATTTTGAAGCCATTTTCTTTTTTGAATTAAATAAGTAACCAAAACTAACAGCGAAATAAATATGAATATACAACCTCCCAAGACTGGTAGTACTGAGTCATGAACTCTAACTGAATACATGGAATGATCACGAGGACCGAATATATAATACCGTTGATTAAAAATTAACAGTACAATGAAATGAAAAGACTTCAAGGGACTGTGACAACCAAGCAGCTCTACCTTGAATCCTTACGGTCCCGCTTTAACTCTGCTCAAGTCCGATATCTCCAATACCTGGCTCTGCACAAAAATATATAGAAGTGTAGTATGAGTACACCACGGTCGGTACCCAGTAAGTATCAAGACTAACCTCAGTGGAGTAGAGACGAGGTACAATCAAGACACTCACTAGTCTAATAGCCTATGCAATATAATATACAGGATAGGAGAAAACAGATAACAATAAGGAGATCATAAAACAACCAGTGATATGCACAGCAAGACAACAAAACACCATTTAATATCGCTCAACAAATAATAAATACAAGTACACCCAATTAAATTAAATTCTTCAAATAAGTGTCCTTCACATATAAATCTACCAAATAACTCTCTTTGAAATATAATATTCATCAAATAAATATCTTTTAGATATAATTCTTTCATATAATACTTTCTAAATAAAAATCCTTCCAAATAAATATTTTGAATATAATTCTTCAATTAAAAAGTCACAATGTGATACCTCATTTCATAATCACAAAAAAATGGGTCTCAGCCCATTTTCATATTTTTCATAAACACGGGTTTCAACCCATTTTTCATATCTCCACGGCACTTCGTGCCCATAATTAAATCATCATATTTTTCCGGCACCTCGTGCCCTCATTTCATATCACAACTGCACGGACAATTCACATGCCAATATCCTCAATGTATATAAGATCCACATGATCAATTTATTTCCACTAAAGTGAGTTTAGAATTTTTAAATCAAGTAAGAAATCAACAAAGAATTGAATTTATTTTTTTTTAAATCATTTGGGTGAAGAAAATAACATTGCACTTAAATTAAAGCATCATATAAACTACTGGTTTGGTTGTAAATCTATTTAATTTAAAATATAATAATAATTCATTTTATTTAAATCAACTCAATCATCAAAAATCATTAAGAAAATTAGAAATATACTTCTTCAGAGTCCCAAAGCCAACACAATACAACTAGGAGCACAAAACACATAATAATGAAGTCAACTAGTACATCACGGAAGAAGACAATAATTTACATATTAAATGAAACAAAATCACCCAAGGCAAGAACATAAATAAAGAAATATCAACAGGGCACTTCCGAGGTACCGCCTCGTAGTCCCAAATCATAAATAAATTCACAATATCTCATTTTCTTATATCACCGCGGGAGCCTTCACATTTAATTTTAAAAAAAATTATTTTTCCTGAAATAGCATCCCGCGTTTTTAGCCATCCTTATCACACCGCATGACTTCTAGTAGTTCCCCTGCTAGCCACGCGTTTCAAGCCATCCTTATCTCACTGCATGCGTTTCAACACCCTGACCTTATATCACTGCATGACTTCTAGTAGTTCCCCTACTAGCCACGCATTTCAAGCCACCCTTATCTCACCGCATGAGTATCAATATCACAATATTTTACAAATCGCACCTCAAGTGCCCAAATATCACATCATAATACAACTTGCACCTCAAGTGCCCAAATTTTACAACATGTCACAAATTGCACATCAAGTGCTCAAATTTTACAACATATCACAGATTGCACATCAAGTACTCAAATCTTACAACATATCACAAATTGCACATCAAGTGCTCAAATCTTGCAACATATCACAAAGTACACATCAAGTGCCCAAATATTATAACTTGCCACAGAAATCAACAATACATTATTTTCCACAATAAGGAGCCCATGGCTCGACCATAAGGTGCACAACACCCAAAAACAATCAATAGAGTTAGAAATTACTTAACATAAAGAAAAGTCTTCTTTAAATTCAAATTATCAATAATTATATAAACACCTCTTCTTAAGCTCATTTAATTAATTATTTGCATAGGGAAATCCATAATGAAATTAAATTCCAATAATTATCAAACCAACAAATTCACGAAATTACATAAATAATCAAGTAACAATCACATCAAATTGTCATATAACAACAGATTCAACAACAACAAAGATTTAGGCACGACAAATAGATGATTAAATATATACCAACAATTATCCAATTTACCACACAATATGCTCAAGACTATAACTCAAAAAAATTTACACATATAAGCCCGAGTACGTATTCGTCACCTCGCGTACATGGCTTTTCACATTTCACAAATGGCACATAAGACTAGATGCCTAAGGGGTAATTCCCCCACTCGAGGTTAAGCAAGACACTTACCTTTTTGAAGTTAGGCCGATATACCAAAATTGCCTTCTTGCTCAAATTGACCTCCGGACCGCTCAAATCTATCCAAATTAATTGCATAACTTCATTAAAATTCATCAAAAATAATTCCGGATAATAATATGTCGACTTAAAAATTTATTCCAAAAGGTTAACAAAAGTCAATGCGGGGCCCGCCCCTCGGAACCCAACAAAATTTTTATGAAATCCGAACACCCATTCCGATACAAGTTCAACCATACCAATATTATCAAATTCCGATAACAACTCGACCTCCAAATCTTAAATTTTTATTTTTGGAAGATTTTGCAAAAATCTTGATTTCTTCAATTTAAATTCGAAATAAATGATGAATATAACCATATAACCATGAAGTATAATAACTTTAGGATACAGAACACTTACCCCAATCCATATGGTGAAAATCGCCTCAAAAATTACTTCAATCCGAGCTCCATAGCTCCAAATATGTTAAAAATGGCTGAAACCTCGAAATATAGCTGCTGCCCAGGTATTTACTCTTCGCGATCGCGAAGCACAAAATTTTTCAACTCCAAAATTGCTCTTCGCGATTGCAGAAAACCATTCGCGATCGCGAAGAACAAACCCACCAACTCTTCCAGATAGCCTCTAGTAATTATCATAACCTTTTGTACGAAACTCCAAATGATGAATGGTTTAACTTTCTGAAAACTAGATTCCAAGGGCTATAACTTTCATTTGTTGCTTATCTCCCAATTCCTTATATATTTCGATATATAAGCTTCCAAAGTAAGCCCTATGCAACAGAGATTTCCAAACTCTTCCCGGTCAGCATGTAGTATATCTACCACAACTCTTTGTACACAACTCCAAATGAAAATTGGTTTATCTTTCTGAAAACTAGACACAAAGGGCTACAACTTTCGTAGAAACTTTTCTCTACGCGATCGCGAAAGGCCTTCCGCAATCGCGATTCACTGGCCAATTTCCCCCATTTTGTGCTTCGCGATCGCGACCAATTCCACGCGATCGCATAGCACACTGGTGTAGCCAAAAACCAGCAGCTATAAATGGCCTAGAAATGGTCCGAAACCACCCCGAAACTTACCCGAACCCCTCGGGACCCCGTCTAATCACACCATCCAGTCCCATAATATAACACGGACCTGCTCGAGGCTTCAAATCACATCGAACAACATCAAAACGACGAATCACACCTCAAATCAAAATCTATGAACTTTGAACTTTCAAATTCTATGTCTTATGCCGAAACACATCAAATCAATCCAGAATGACTTCAAATATTGCACACAAGTCATAATTGACATAACGAAGCTATTCAAATTTTCAGAATCGAATTCCGACCCCGATATCAAAAAGTCAACCCCCCGATTAAACTTTCCAAAAATTCGACTTTCGCCATTTCAAGCTTAATTCCACTACGGACCTCTAAATAATTTTTCGAATACACTTTTAAGTCCAAAATTACCCAACGGAGCTAACAAAACTGACAGAACTCCATTCCGGAGTCATCTTCACATATTCCCGACTATGGTCAAAATCCTAAGACTTAAGCTTCCGTTTTAGGGACCGAGTGTCCCAAATCACCCCGAATCATCCGGTAACTGAATTCAACCACGCATGCAAGTCAATACACATAATACGAAGCTGCTCAAGACCTTAAGTCATTGAACGGGGAGTTAATTCTTAAAACAACAAGTCGGATCGTTACACTACATGGCATGAATTCAACAACTCCACACATGCTACCCTTTCTTTACACAACTTTAGCACTACCAAGAGGCTTTAATAGAAATGTCATCACATCAATAGCTAACTCCCAATCTTCTAGCAATTTTGCAGCAGTTTCTTATACAGTCTACTGCCACCAGTCCAAACTTTTAACATGACACACCTAGGGGGCCGGACCTAGTTCCTATGTCTTATTTCTTCATCAGCTTCCTGCAGGAATGAATAACTCAATTCTTTGGCCACAAACTAAGGACACCAGAAGAAGGAAAGTGCTCACTCTTTCCTGTCACATACATAAGTCAGCAAGAACTTCACTGCCAAGATGCCTGTCACATACATGAGTCAGCAAAAACTTCACTGCCAAGATGCAATGGTTTCTTTGATGTTTATTTTCAATTTGGCTTTCTTTGACCTCAATGTCAAAGCTAAGTTGAAGATAAATCCCTCTACATACACATGGATTTTGTCATACTTTCTAGGGAATTTCTACAGCTTTTGTAATTGCTCTACCCGTAGACATTTTTGTATATGAAGGGAAATCTTTCCACTCATCTACTTAGTAGAATTAAGATTAATTGTGCATGTTTGTATAGGTGACCTAGGCCTACTCCGCCTTGTTTTTGTATACCTAATTGGCTATCAATGTTGGATAGACAATTGGAACATCATCTTAGGTCATACTGCACATAGTTTCTAGGATTCATCTAGTCGCCAGATGTTGATGACCAGATATTCCATCTTTTTTATTTCTGGAGGTAAGGTTTGTGTCCCCCTCCTTTGTTTTACTCTTTGTTATATATATGAAAATCAGCCCTAGGCACAATGCCTAGTGGATTCAAAAAAAAATGAAGTAGTGCAATCTCTTTAATGCAACTCCGAAAATCAAATATGAAGTTCTTCTATCTTTCAATGCAACTTCAGAAATTTGAATCTTAATTAATTCAATCTATTGAATGCAACCCCTAGGACAGACTTGCTCTGATACCAAGTTTGTCACGACCCAACTGGAGGGTCATGACTAGCACCCGGGCCATACTTGCCGAGCACCAACGTACATTTTATCTAACCTTCCTTATTATCTTTAAGGGCCGACAAGATCAATATAAATAGTAGACATGGATCATGAACATCCAACAATGAAAGATAATGTCATGAACATACATAACATGGGACGACAAGACTGTCAAGAAACTATATATAAGGTACGAGCTAACATGATGCCATGAAAGACTATACAACAAAAATCAGCCGACAAGGCATTCTAAACCATACATAAGTCGACACCTGTCTATGAGCCTCTAAAGGAACATAAGTGCTACAACATTGCCGGAACAGGGCCCCGACATACCCATAATGTCTATAACAAAAATGCATACCAAGACCACGGCAAGTCCGGAGAAGGGATCTCGCCAATAACCGCTGAACTGGACAGCCTACTGTGGTGGGGGAGCTACGTCTACCTGTCTATCAGGACCTGCAGCACGACATGCAGCGTCCACAAATAAAAAGGACGTCAGTACGAATAAAGTACTGAGTATGTGAGGCAAGAAAGCATAAGTAAGAACAGTAATGTAAACATGGATAGAGAATATACAACCTGTGACATCTGGGTACCTCTGAGGGCTACTGACATGAAATACATGATACATACATATATATACATAAACTTTTAAAACATACGCCTTTGTGGGCATCACCATCATCATATCGTACCCGGCCATAATAGGCTCGGTAAAACGTACCCGGCCATCATAGGGCTCGGTAGAATCGTACCCGGCCACGTGGAGCTCGGTAAAACCCAACTGATCAGTGGTTGCACAATAGGTGCCGTACCCGGCCGACTATAGCGCGGCTCGGTAGAGTAAAATAGATACATATATATGATGCATGCTGGACTCATTGGAATCACATTTTGAACCTTTCGGAGTGACATAAGGTTGGTATCCTTCGTACACGTTATTAGGATTAACTCTTCATCAAGAATCTTATAAGAATCAGGAACTACCAACAACATTGATAATATAAGAATAAGAGAAGTAACATCAATATCAATCGTTTCATAAGAAGGGCAGCAATGTAAGTACTGCTAGCTTCTAAGAGTAGAGTATCTTTGGGAGCTCGTTCATTACATTATGTACAATCGGAGTCGTGCAAAAGAATGAAGGGGATAGCCTCACATACCTTGTATATACTGCCCAACCTCAAGCTATGCAAATGTCACGACTCCTTAGTCTACAATAAGACAAATGACACTATCATTATCGTTTAAGCGTCGTAACTATTATGTATCGACCACAACCTATTTTACGATGAAACGGACAGCACCTCCCCTATTTATATGACTTCCCACAAGTCAATACAATCACCAAACAGCCCAAACAACATCATTAATAATCATATTGAGCCTCCAAAACAGTCCACCAACCAACAACATTACTACCAAGCCTTTCGATATATATTTCACAAGTTCTAGCTTCAACGACTTAGCTGCAACTTGGATAATCTTAAATATATATAGAGTAAGAGGTTCCTTACCTTTAAACAGAAAGAACAACTCCAATTTGACCTTAATTTTCCACGAAATATCCCTTCAATTCTGCCACAAGAACAAGGAAGCGAAACTAGCAATTAATTCGGGTTTTTCGGCACTAGAATTACTTTAGAAGACTTGAAATCACCTAGGGTTGATATTAAAAACTTGAAGGTGTATTTACAGGACATAAAACACTTAAAACAACCTCCCACACGAGCTGGAACAACACAAAAATCAGCAACAACAAGAAGAACAAGAAACTTACTAGCGCCACGGGATTCCCGACATTTGATTTGTGTTGTTTGCCCTTTGTTTGGGTCTTGGATCATGAGAGAACCTTGAGAGACTGTTTTTAGGGTTATAAGGTCTGAATATACTAAAAACTAATGACTTAAAACGGGGTTGAGGTATCTTATATATGTCCATTAAACCGCCTTTGTGGGCCCCATAGAGAGCAGCTTGGCGCACTCTCGCGAAAACGCGAATATCTCTCTATTCCGAGATCGTATCGATGAACGGTTTAATGAGTTGGAAACTAGACTCATAGATATTCAATTTGATAGGTAGATCACCCCATAATTCCAAGCACATTGGGAGAAAAATGCAGTAACATTTGACCTAAAGTTTAAGTAAAATTATAAACCTAAGTTGCGACAACTTTTATCGACTTTTGTTTCATAACTCGCTTGACTTCAAGACTTATGATGCGGATATTATATGATTCAAATACATTAAAACAAGACCTCTTGGGACAATTAATCACCTCTAGTGTTACCCGAAAATACGGGTTACAACATCCTTGATTCGTTTAACTTCAAATACTTGTTAACCACTCTTATACACCCTTGTATCGTTTAAGACCAATAGGATTAACTTCTTATCATCTCAAAGATAATCTCTTCTTGGATTTACGTCGACTAACTTACGGCGTGATCTATGGTATGCGAATTTGGGTTGTAACATCTTCGTATTTTAATAATCCAATATACTATTCAATGTGCAAGTCTACTCCAAAAGAGCTCGAATTTGAAACTTAACTTTCAAATATCATAAAGAACAAATCTCAAATATCAAATTGTCAAAATAACAGCAAATTTAACAAACTCATTTTGCAACTAAGAAGAAGAAGAAGAAGAAGAAGAAGAAGAAGAAGAAGAAGAAGAAGAAGAAGAAGAAGAAGAAGCAGGAGGAGGAGGAGGAGATAACAGTAAAGAAGAAGAGAAAAGTATATGCATCATAAATTATTCAAAAAATGAGTATCCGTTAAACTTAAAAGCGGATACAAATTCAATGGGTGGCGCAAAACTGGACGCCGCATAAGTTTTTTTACATTATTCGAAGTTGAGTAACTTTGTCATCTATTATACTTTTAGTTTAATCTTATCCCATAATTAGGAAATATCTCGTTTTTGCTCTTGATCCCTAACAAAGCTCCAATTAGAGGTGTCAAAATTGGTCAGGAAAACATGACTTGTCCATTTGTTAAATTCAGTCCATATTGATCCAATTTATCTCAGCTCATTTAAAATTGGGTTGATTTTTAACCCAAATTAATCCATGAGTAACTTTGCCAAAACATCTTAAAATAATTCTTTTTTTGTTTGATCTGTTATGTATGACCATAATAAAAGATAAAACAAATCTTATGTTGCAATTAAACAATTCATGAGAAAATAATACATATTAATTAAAGGTTGGAAAGAGTTGTGTGGATTAGGCTATGATCTAAATTTTAGCCAATTTTGACTCAACTCATCTCAGTCCAAGTAACTTTTAAAATAACCCAATCGGTCCGACCCACCCATTTGACACCCCTAGCTCCAATATGTGAATAGTTTAATAAAAATCATAAGTTCGGTAAATACGAACTTTTTGTTGGGATATATACTATTAACCATGGGTTTGGTTTGGATATAGTATTTATTATGAACAAATATTTATTCAATTTTAATAAAGTTTTAAATAGATCATATATTAGTCTGTGTCCTTTGCTTATATAGTAGATGATTTAGTGTATAGAGTTTAGCTTATACACGGAAGATTAGATCATCGGTTCTTATAAGTATAAAGTTTGAGTTCACAATCTAATGATGGAATTGGACAAACCATCATGGATGATCGCAGCACAAGATTAAATATAATTTATCTTGATTATGGGAATGGTTTAATTCCAACTTCTTGTGCTAGTACATTTTGTATGTATTGAACGGACCAAGTAGAGATAAGTATTTTATACTGACTTAATAAAATAAACTCTCTAGCCATTAAATGTACTTATACTCTTAATCTTAATATAATTATTATTAGTTGTGTATATTATTATTATTTTGATTTATTAAAAGGCGAGATTCTTTCGTGGGTCAATATGCCTGGTAAATTGGATAATAATAATGTAGATTGGCGAAGTAACAGTTAGTTGATGGAATTCATATCTCGGTTTAGAGATTGATGATACACCTTTATAAAAGCTTATAAGTTTTCATGTGTAAACCCGGCCGGTGGATTTTGTATCCGACACATGAAATAAGTAAAGCAAAAGTCTAAAGGAAATAATCAATAAATTAAATTATTAGTAATTTAATTTAATTTAATTTATTAGTATCTTAATCTTAACATGAGGAGTTAAATAAGATTTAATGGATGAATTTCAAAATTGAATAAGGAGTGCAATTATGAATATTTAGTGGAATAATTTATAATTAATTATGGTGGATATTAATTTTGAAAATTAGAAATTAATTTCATAATTAGAAGCCTTGTTAATTAAATTTTATACTCCCTGCTGTGCCTAAATAATTGGAAATAAAGGAATCATTTTTCTTGTGGAAAAGAAAACCCAACAGATTTTGAAAAAGGGTTTTAACCCTTAAAACTTGTGCTATAAATACATAAGGTTTTCCACCTAGAGGAGGTAGAACAAGGTGGCCAAAATTTTCAGTCTTTTTCCTAGAAAATTTCGCCCACATGAAATTACTATTTTAGGATATTATTTGGATAACACAATAGAAGAACGTGGAACGTTCGCGAATCTTTATCATGCTGATGATGGAGAATTAATTGAGTTGTTGTGGAAATGGAGGCTCACGTGATAGAGGAGCTTTGTTCACGCTTCAAGAGGTAACCCGTGAAATTCCGTTTATGCTAGTTGTCTAGATTACATGTGATTTTGATACTGGGATTGCTTCCGCTGCTTATTATAATCCTTCAATTGGTATCAGAGTCCACTCACATCTAATTAGATAACTAAGTTTTTCATGAAACAAGAATATCATGTTTATGTGCGTTTTTGAATTACATGTATGTGTGGTTTTTTGAAAAAGTGCACTGCTGTTTTGTGAATTAACTGTGCAACAAAAACCAGAAAATCTACTACTTCTCTAAGTCCAAAAATGACCAGTTGAGTATCCAAAACACACCCGAGGCCCCCGGGACCTCGACCAAACATACAAACAAGTCTTAAAATACCATACGAACTTAGTCAAATCTTCAAATCACATCCAACAACACTAAAAACACGAATCACACATAGATTCAAGCCTAATGAACTTTAAAACTTTCAATTTTTACAAATAACACCGGAACCTAACAAATCAAGTCCGATTGACCTCAAATTTTGTACGCAAGTCATAAATGACATAACAGAGCTATAAAAAATTTCAGAATCAGATTTTGACCCCGATATCAAAAAGTCAACCCCTCGGTCAAACTTCCCAAAAATTCAACTTTCGGCATTTCAAGCCTAATTCCATTATGGACTTCCAAATAAAATTTCGATCACGCTCTTAAGTCCAAAATCATTATACGGAGCTGTTGAAATCATCAAAATTCTATTCCAGGGTCGTTAGCACATAATTCGACATTCGATCACTATTTGAACTTAACCTTTTAGTTTATCATCAAAATTCCATATCTCGGGCTAGGGACCTCGGAATTTAATTTCGGGCATACGCCCAAGTCCCAATTCATGATACAGACCTACCGGAACTGTCAAAATACTGATCCGAGTCCGTTTACTCAATATGTTGACCAAAGTCAACTCAATTGAGTTTTAAAGCTCCAATTCATATTTTAATCCATTTTCACATAAAAACTTTTTGGAAAATTTTACGGATTGCGCACGCAAGTCGAGTAATGATAAATAGTACTTTTCGAGATCTTAAAACACAGAATTAACCATTAAATTTAAAGATGACATTTTGGGTCATCACATTCTCCACCTCTAAAACAAATGTTCGTCCTCAAACGGAGTTAGAAAAAAATACCTGAGCTGGTGAATAAGTGTGGATAACGGCTGCACATATCATGCTCGGCCTCCCAAGTCGCCTCCTCGACCGGATGACCCCTCCATTGAACCTTCACGGAAGAAATGTTCTTTGACCTCAGCTTTCGAACCTGCCTATCTAAAATAGCCACTGGTTCCTCAACATAAGATATATCCTTGTCCAACTGAACCGAACTGAAGTCTATCACATGAGACGGATCGTCGTGATATTTTCGAAGCATAGAAACATGGAATACTGGATAAACCGCAGAGAGACTTGGTGGTAGCGCAAGTCTGTAAGCCACCTCTCCAACTCTTTCAAGAATCTCAAAAGGCCCAATATACCTAGGGCTCAACTTGCCCTTCTTCCCGAACCTCATCACACCCTTCATAGGCGAAACCCGGAGCAATACCCGCTCACCAACCATGAATGCAACATCACGAACCTTCCGATCCGCATAACTCTTCTGTCTAGATTGGGTTGTACACAGTCGATCCTGAATCAACTTAATCTTTTCCAAGGCATCCTGAACCAAGTCTGTACCCAATAGTCTAGCCTCGCCCGGTTCGAACCAACCCACTGGAGACCGGCACCGCCTACCATATAAAGCCTCATACGAAGCCATCTGAATGCTTGACTGGTAACTGTTGTTGTAAGCAAACTCTGCAAGTGGTAAGAACTGATCCCAAGCACCCCCAAAATCTATCACACATGCACGAAGCATATCCTCCAGTATCTGAATAGTGAATTCGGACTGCCCGTTCATCTGAGGGTAAAATGTTATACTCAACTCTACCCGAGTACCCAACTCACGCTGTACTGCCCTCCAAAATTGTGAGGTAAACTGTGTACCCTGGTCAGAGATGATAGATACTGGTACACCATGAAGTCTGAGATTCTCGCGAATATATACCTGAGCTAGTTGTTCTGAAGAGTAAGTAGTAATCACAGGAATAAAATGAGCTGAATTGGTCAGCCTATCCACAATCACCCAAACTGCATCAAACTTCCGTTGAGTCCGCGGGAGCCCAACAACGAAATCTATAGTGATCCGCTCCCATTTCCATTCTGGAATCTCTAACTTCTGAATTAATCCACCCGGTCGTTGATGCTCATATTTCACCTGTTGACAATTTAGACACCGAGATACATACTCCACTATGTCTTTCTTCATCTGCCTCTACCAATAGTGCTGTCTCAAGTCCTGATACATCTTTGAAGCACCCGGATGAATTGAGTACCGCAAACTATGAGCCTCCTGGAGAATCAACTTATGCAAGCCATCTACATTGGGTACACATAGCCTGCCCTGTATCCGTAGTACACCATCATCTCTAATAGTGACTTCCTTGGCATCACCGTGCTGATTTGTATCCTTAAGGACAAGCAAATGAGGGTCATCATACTGACATTCCCTGATACGATCATAAAGAGAAGACTGAGAAACCACGCAAGCCAAAACTCGACTCGGCTCGGAAACATCCAGTCTAACAAACTGATTGGCCAAGGCCTAAACATCTAAGGCTAAAGGCCTCTATGCTACCGGTAAATATGCTAAGCTGCCCAAACTTTCTGTCTTACGACTCAAAGCATCGGCCACTACATTGGCCTTCCTAGGATAATAGAGAATGGTGATATCGTAATCCTTAGGCAACTCCAACCATCTCCGCTGCCGCAAATTAAGATCCTTCTGTTTAAACAAATGTTGTAGACTCTGGTGATCGGTGTAGTTCTCACAATGGACACCGTACAAATAATGCCGCCAAATTTTTAAGGCATGAACAATAGCTGCTAACTCCAGGTCATGTATAGGATAATTCATCTCATGTACCTTTAACTGTCTGGACGCGTAGGTAATCACCCTACCGTCTTGCATCAACACTGCGCCGAGACCAATATGTGATGCATTACAATACACAGTATAAGATTCTATACCTGTAGGTAATACCAATACTGGGGCTGTAGTCAAAGATGTCTTGAGCTTTTGGAAGCTCTCCTCACATTCATCGGTCCACCTGAACAGAGCACCCTTCTGGGTCAATTTGGTCATAGATGCAGCAATGGAAGAGAAACCCTTTACAAATCAACGATAATACCCAGCCAAACAAAGGAAACTACGGATTTTCCGTTACTGAGGATGGTCTGGACCAACTCTGCACTGCTTCAATCTTCTTTGGATCTACCTTGATCCCCTCGCACGAAACTATATGACCCAAAAATCCCACTGAATCAAGCCAGAATTTACACTTTGAAAATTTTGCATATAACTTCCTTTCTCTCAAAATCTGAAGCACAATCCTCAGGTGTTGTTCATGATCTTCCCAACTCCGGGAATACACCAGAATGTCGTCAATAAACACAATGATGAAGGAATCAAGATAGGGCTGAAATACACTATTCATTAAGTGCATAAATGTTGCTGGGCCGTTGGTCAGCCCAAAAGACATCACAAGGAACTCGTAATGACCGTACCGAGTCCTGAAAGCAGTCTTCAGGATATCTGGCTCCCGAATCTTCAACTGATGATAGCCTGAACGCAAGTCAATTTTAGAGAATACCCTGGCACCCTGAAGATGATCAAATAGGTCATCAATACATGGCAATGGATACCTGTTCTTCACTGTAACCTTGTTCAACTGGCAGTAATCAATACACATCCGCATAGAACTATCCTTATTCTTTACAAATAAGACAGGAGCACCCCAAGGCGATACACTGGGCCGAATAAAACCCTTATCAAGCAACTCCTGTAACTGTTCTTTTAATTCTTTCAACTCTGCTGGGGTCATATGGTATGGTGAAATAGAAATGGGCTGAGTGCCCGGTAACAAATCAATGCCAAAGTCAACATCCTTGTCGGGCGGCATACCCGGAAGATCCGCTGGAAATACATCAGGAAAATCCATTACTACAGAAACTGACTCCACAGTAGGAGTATCAATACTAACATCCCTCACATAGGCCAGATGCACATCACACCCCTTCTCAACCATTTGTTGAGCTTTAAGAAATGAAACATCCCTGCTAGGAACATGATCCGAGGTACCTCTCCACTCTAGCCGCGGTAGACCTGGCATAGCCAATGTCACCGTCTTGGCGTAATAATCAAGAATAGAGTGATAGGGCGACAACCAGTCCATCCCCAAAATAATATCGAAATCCACCATACTGAGCAATAATAAATCAGCTCTGCTCTCAAAACCACTGATAACAATTAAACACGACCGATACACACGATCCACAATAATAGATTCACCCACGGGTGTAGATACATAAACATAAGAACTCAAGGAATCACGTGATATACCCAAATACGGGGCAAAATAAGATGACACATAAGAATAAGTAGAGCTGGATCAAATAAGACTGACGCATCTCTATGACAGACCAGAATAATACCTGTGATAACAGAATCGGATGTAACAGCATCTGTCCTAGCAGGAAGGGCATAATATTTGGCCTGGCCTCCCCCTTTAGGACGACCTCTACCTGCCCGACCTCCACCTCTAGCTGGATGTACAGGTGGAGTGGCAACTGGTGCAGTAATTATGGCCTGAGAAGCCTGGGGACCCTGTGGAATAGGTGGGGCCTGAAAAATCCGTGGAGGTGCACCCCTCCTAAGTATAGGGCAATCCATCATGATATGACGAGTGTCACCACACTCAAAACAAGCCCTCAGAGGGCGTGGCTGCTGGGACTGGCTCGGGCCTGATCGACTAGACTACCCGCTGAAAGCACCCCGTATAGGAGGTACAGAAGACACTGGTGGTGCATAATATGGAACTTGAGGTCTGGGAGTAGTCGGAATACCACGGGAAGCTGGAAGTGCTAAATAAATAGGACGGCTCACATAACCTCTACCATGACGGACTGCAACTGGGGCACGAGAATTATTATATGTGCCAGAATCTCGGGGTCTCTTAGCTTCCCTCTCTTCCCTCTCCCGAGTCTGCATACCTTCCAATCTTCTAGCAATTGACACCACCTGTTGGTATGTGATGTCCATCTCTAGCTCTCGGTCCATACTATATCTCATACTAGGGTGAAGACCCTCAATAAATCTGCGAACCTGCTCTCGAACAGTAGTAACTAAGGCTGGTGCATGCCTAGCCAAATCACTGAATAGGATCGCATACTCTGACACGGTCATAGAACCCTGGCGCAATTGCTCAAACACTACGCGCCATGCATCCTTAAGACTCTGAGGAACATACTCCCTTAAGAACATATCCGAAAATTGAGTCGACGTGAGTGAAGATGCCTCAGTGGGACTATCCAACTCATATGCCCACCACCACTGGTAGGCTGCTCCTCTAAACTGGAATGCCGTAAAAGAAACCCCATTGGAATCCACAATACCCATAGTACGAAGGATACGGTGACATTCCTCCAGAAAACCCTGAGCATCCTCTGAAGCTAAACCGCTGAAAGTCGGAGGGTGGTACTTCTTATACCTCTCGATCCTGAGCTGCTCCCCCTCTGAAACTGTTGTCCTAATCTCAGGCCGAACTGGGACAACTGGCTGCACTGGTATAACCTCTAGGGCATGGTCAACTTGGGCCCATGGCTCTGGAGTACGGGCAGCGGGAGTCTGTGCTCCTCCCCCGGCCTAAGATGTGGCAGGAGCAAGTGGAATTAACCCTGCCTGAGCTAGAGTGCCAAACAAGCTCAAAACCTGGGCAAGAGTCTCCTGAAGTGCAGGAGTAGTAAGAGGCGTCTCAGGTGCCTGCTCTCCAACTGGAGCTACTGGTGGCTCTGGTGCAGCAGCTCGTACAGGTGATCTGGCTGCACCACGTGGTCTTCCTCGACCTCTAGCTCGGCCTCTGCCCCGACCCCGGCCTCTTGTGACTCCAACAGGGGGCGCGGGTGTCTGATCATCAGATCCAGTTGTGCGTGTCCTCACCATCTGTGAGAGAATAGAAAGACAATTGTTTAGAACTTTGAAATCAACAAAGGCGCATGATAAGGAATCAAAGAAGTGAATATTTCCTAACAGTTCCATAGCCTCTCGAAGATAAGTACAGACGTCTCTGTACCGATCCGCAAGACTCTACTAAACCTGCTTGTGACTCATAAAACCTATGAACCTAGTGCTCTAATACCAACTTGTCACGACCCCAAATTTCCTCCGTAGAAAGTCGTGATGGCACCTAGTCTCTAAGACTAGGTAAGCCTATTAATGCGGAATAATCATAAATATCTGAAATAGATAAACTACAATTCAAATAATTACAACTCCCAAAATACGGTAGAAATAAGTCACAAGCTTCTAAAAATTTATTCTTAATGTCTCTATGTATCAAGGTCTAAAGAAAAATAAGGAAGCAACATAAAATGATAGAAGGGGACTACGGAGTCTGCGGACGCTAGCAGATATACCTCGAAGTCTCCGTGCGCAGGTAACTCACTGACGTCTAGACTGGTAAGATGTACCTGGATCAGCACAAAAAGATGTGCAGAAGCATAGTATAATTTAATTCACAATATCTTATTTCCTTATATCACCGCGGGAGCCTTCACAATTTATTTAAAGAAAATATTTTTTTTCCCAAAATAGCATCCCTCGTTTTAGCCACCCTTATCACACCGCATGACTTCTAGTAGTCACCCCTACTAGCCACGCGTATCAAGCCACCCTTATCTCACCGCATGCGTTTCAATATCCAAACCTTATAACCACCGCATGCGTATCAATATTACAATATATCACAATTTGCACCTCAAGTGCTCAAATAATTTAACGTGCCAACATAATTCAACAACAATGTTTTCCAAAATAAAGAGCTCACGGCTCATGCCAAAATAAGTCATCAATAATATTTTTTCACAATAAAGAGCTCACGGCTCCATCACAATGAGTACAAAAATCTTACACAAATATTCAGGAATAAATAATTCAGCAAAATAATATTTCAAAATCTTTAATACGTTGCTTCAATACCGAATTAAAAATGTCAAACATTTCATATTAATAATATTTAAATTTAAGAAAAATCAATTTCAAATAATGCACAGAATAAAAGGAACCAAGTTTCAACTAAATAGGTAAAACCATTTGCAGGAAAATGTCAAGCAAATTTAAAGTACACAAATCAAATCAATGATGGAGAATATAACAAGATTTAATAATTTAATTAATATGCAACAGTGATCTTCATAATTTGAACATATAATCCTTCACACACACTCGTCAACTCGTGTACACGACCTTCATCACATTACAATTAATACCAATCCTAGGGGAATTTTCCCCACACAAGCTTATCTCGACTTGCTCCAATTTAACCAAGTAGTATGCTTTTTCCTCGATTTTCCGATTCCGGTCGACTCGTATCTAGTCATAATTAATTCAATACAGTCAACAAAAATTATAGAATTAATTCTATAAGAAAATACTATATATTTTTTAATAAAAATCCGAAATTAACTCAAAAATGTCCCGTGGGGCCCACGTCTCAGAATCCGACGAAAACTACGAAATATGAACGCCCATTCAACCACGAGCCTAACCATACCAAAATGATGAAATTCCAATAACAGTTCGACCCTTAAATCCTCAAATCTATCTAAGAGGGTTTTTGAATTTTTTTTCCAACTTAAATCACCAATTAATTGTTAAAACAAGTGATAGATTCGGGTAATCTAACAAAGATTGAGTTAAGAACACTTACCCCAACGTTTTCTCTGAAAATCTCTCAAACATCGCCACAATCCGAGCTCCAAATCGTTAAAAATGGAATTTTCTGAACTTAAACATTTTATCCAGTGGTTTCTTCTTCGCGAACGCGACCATTGCCTCGCATTCACGAAGCACAAAAGTGTGCTGCTTTGTAAACTTAGACCTTCGCGAATGCGTCCCTTATCTCGCGAACGCGTAGAACAAAAGACAGGGATTCCCAGCTGCCTCGCTCTCCTTCGCGAACGCGACGCCACTCACGCGTTCGTGATGCACACATAGAAAACAAAACCACTCACTCAGAAAACACTCTTCGCGAACGCGTCCTACTCCTCGCGTTCACGATGCTTCCACTGATCACACCTTCGCGAACGCGAGATCTTCTTCGCGAACGAGAAGAACAAACTTATGCAACAAAAACCAGAAAATCTGCTACTTCTCTAAGTCCAAAAATGACCCGTTGAGCATCCAAAACACACCCGAGGCCCCCGTGACCTCGACCAAACATATCAACAAGTCCTAAAACACCATAAGAACTTAGTCGAATCTTCAAATCACATCCATCAAAATTAAAAATACGAATCACACATAGATTCAAGCCTAATGAACTTTGAAACTTTTAATTTCTACAAACAACACCGGAATCTATCAAATCAAGTCCGATTGACCTCAAATTTTGTACGCAAGTCATAAATGATATAACGGAACTATAAAAATTTTCAGAATCGGATTTTGACCCCGATATCAAAAAGTCAACCCCTCGGTCAAACTTCCCAAAAATTCAACTTTCGGCATTTCAAGTCTAATTCCACTACGAACTTCCAAATAAAATTCCGATCACGCTCCTAAGTCCAAAATCATCATATGGAGCTGTTGGAATCATCAAAATTCTATTCCGGGGTTGTTTGCACATAATTTGACATCCAGTCACTATTTAAACTTAACCTTTTAATTTATCATCAAAATTTCATATCTCGGGCTAGGGACCTCGAAATTTGATTCTGGGCATACTCTCAAGTCCCAATTCACGATACGGACCTACCGGAACTGTCAAAATATTGATCCGAGTCCGTTTGCTCAAAATATTTACCAAAGTCAACTCAGTTGAGTTTTAAAGCTCTAATTCATATTTTAATCCATTTTCACATAAAAACTTTCTGAAAAATTTTACGGACTGCGCACGCAAATCAAGTAATGATAAATAGTACTTTTCGAGGTTTTAGATCACAGAATTAATCATTAAATTTAAATATGATATTTTGGATCATCACAATAAACCCTAGAAAAATGCAAAACCTGATTTTGACCGAATTGCCGGTATTTTCGGAGGTCAGCGAACTTGACGAACTTCGATTGAGCTAAAATTTGGTGGGTCCATCGGAAACGACGTGGTGAGAAAAACGTACTGCTTTAGCAGTTAATCATGGTGTTTTTCCGCGTTTTGAGGTCATTTGGACTGTGTTTTGGACGTTTTTCTATTTTCTGGAAATTATTTCTTAATAATTTTAATTCAATGGTGGGGGGGTGACTCCCCATGGTCTCCATGATTAAATACTGATGATATAATAGGTTTACATATTGGCTATTAATAAATAGACGTGTTGTTGTATTAAATTCAATAATAGAAGTGTAGGATTTTATTGACTAGGTCTTACAAGGTATAATTAATATTGTGTGAGGATATAATTATTTTGTAAGAAAGTGAAATCCTCTGTTTGATATCCAAGATGACTAATGAATGGAGCGTTTGGTATATTTGTGCATAAGAAAAATCTCAAATTTTAGTTTATGTTTTCATGCCTTACGTGATTACAGTGTCTTGGATTTTCGATGAAAATTTTGTCCTCTGGTTGGAGGTTGTAATTAAGTGAAATATGATGGTATTTTGTATGAGTTTTATATTATTGGCATGGCTTTTAAGCTGTGGTCCATAATCTGACATAAAATAATTTTTTGAGCTACATGTATCTTCACTCGTAAATTGAGAATTTTGTGAGTAATAAATAGTTACCACTAAAGTGGTTTGTTTGTTTGAACTCATGAAAAATTCTTAATAAATTTGTACATGTGAAATTGTGTCTATTTATGGATTGAGCATTATGATTAATAAGTAGGATCCACAAAATGGTCTATTTATTTGAGTCATTAAAATCTGCTTAATATACCATGTGAAAGTTATCCTTGATAAATCTACATTAGTGGTGGAGGTTCTTAACTACAAAAGAGTTTTATGTTTGGGTACTAATGAGACCAACTCCACCCATGAGAAGAGATATTAGGTTTTTCGTCGAATGGGAGAAAATATAATATCTTAGGTTCTTGTGTATTTAATGAAAGGATAATTTATTATAAAAGGAGATATTACGTATCCTAGAAATAGGAAGAACATAATATATGCCTTGAGCCCATAGTATAATTATAAGGAGAATAGAAATCAATATCATATTTATTTTAATTCATGAAACTGCTTAAACGGTTATTCTCTGAGTTTGGTTACAGGCTGATGGTCATGAATTTGACAAAATCCGATTGACTTAATACTTGGTAGGTTCATCGAAAATGATCTAGCGAGAAAACCTCACTGCTATGCAGTCAATCGTGTTGTTTTTCGGCATTTTGAAGTTTTTTAGATGGGTTTTCAAGCAGTTTATTAAATCAAATTTGTTATAAATATGAAAAAAATTATTCTTTATATATCGGCTATATTTGTGTTAAATCTGAAACATGATGATTTAACTTGATATGATATATAGCAAGAATGCAAATCACATGGATTTAATCCTAAATATGCCAAAAATAATTTATTTGAATTTGGTCTAATTTTTTGGCGATCGTGAATTTCACGATCTCTGAAGGACCTGAAATTCAGTAGGATCATCAAAAACTATCAGTTAAGAAGAACTCCACATCGTATTTTGATGATTCAGGATCGTTTAGATAAGTTTTTTGGAGGTTTGGCGGATTATTTATGTTCTGAAACATGATAACTGTTACGCGGCGCCTTCATGAGGTTCCTTGGAAGGGCGACATAAGGCTAAACAACCGATGTCAATGCAGTTGCTATGCGCCAACTTAGGTCATCTCCGTACGCTAGACTAGATTGTCAGTGCCGTACGGGAAAACCAATGTCGTGAGCATCTGAGCAGCAGAAATGAGCAATGATGATGAAAGCTGATGATTGTATTGATTATGATGAAAGCTATTACAAGATGCAATGCGGTGTCGGGGGGAGAGACACCAGTACAGAGAATTGTTTGACTGCTTGAATGTTTGAATGCTTGAATGTTTGAATGCTTTGGTCCCCCTTAATAATACTTAAAAAAAATAAACCAAAGTTACATGAGTTGACCTAAGAAAG
Source organism: Nicotiana tomentosiformis (assembly GCF_000390325.3). Taxonomy (NCBI): domain Eukaryota; kingdom Viridiplantae; phylum Streptophyta; class Magnoliopsida; order Solanales; family Solanaceae; genus Nicotiana; species Nicotiana tomentosiformis. The sequence goes on from NC_090813.1 coordinate 179,495,076, forward strand.
CTGTAGAAACACACTGAAAATGAATGAAGTAAAACTACTCTATAATTACAATGAAAAGGACTTAGTCTTCTACAAGGTGGAAGCAAGTCCTATGGAAGCAACTTTGTCTTGAGTATCAGGGTCTGCGCGCGCATTGCTGTTGGCGCGCGCGGCACTATTTGGATCTGCCAGCGGCTGGGCGCTGGTGCTTGGCATTGGATCTGCGCGCGGGGCACTGTCTGTGTGTGCGGCGCTATTGGCAATATGATGGTTTGTGCGCGTGGCATTGTCGGTGCGTGCGGCACTGGTGGCATTCGCCAGACGCTGGGCGCTGACACTGATTATTGGTGGAGCGATAGAGGCGCATGCGCGCTTGTCACTTGGCGTTGCCAAGACCACGGGGCCGACCGTGGCTCTAGGCGTTGGGAGGCTTGCTGGGACGCCACGGGGCGCATCCAACGGGTCATGGGTCGATGATGGAAAGCAGCCCATGACATTCTCCCCCAACTGAGTTGGCGACATCCTCGGAGCCTTACCTGCATGATGATGAATGGTTAGGCTCTTGTTGGCTGGGAGGTCTGTTCCCCTCGGTGTTGTGAGATGGTTTTCTGAATGATCTTCCATGTATTTCTGAAATGCTCGAAGGCGGCTGACATGGAACACTGGATGGATTTTCCACCAGGCTGGTGTGTTCAGCTGGTATGTGGATTTTTCGATGCGTCTTTCAATGGAAAAGGGTCCGATGTATTTTTGCAATAGGCGAGGATCTTGGGTCCTCTTTGCAAACAAGTTTTGCTTCGGGGTTCTCCCCAGAACTTTGTCCCCTGCTTGATGTTGGGCAAAGCGGAGGTATTGCTCGGCATACCTCGTTTCCCTCTCTTGGGCTTTGACAAGATAGCTCCGCACTATCTTCAAAGTTTGCTCCTATTCTGTCGAGAAACTGGTAGCTCGAGAAGATGTTGGCATGTTTGGTGCATTCACATTATGTGGGAGTAGCGGTTGCTGTCTGGTAACAATTTCTTAAGCGCTTTTGTTTGTATGGGTGCACTTTTGTGAATTGAAACACAGCTGAGCAGCATCCAGAAGCTTCACCCAATGTGTTTGTGACCCGGTTGCAAATTGGCGGAGATATTCCTCCAGCATGTCATTGAACCGGTCTGGCTGGCCATCTGCTTGTTAATGGAAGTTTGAGTAATGACTCAATTTGGATCCGAGGCAACTGAAGAGTTGGGTCCAAAATTTGCTAGTGAAGCATGGTTCGCAGTCACTAATGATGTTGTTGGGCATGCCCCAATGTTTGACAACATGAGAGAAGAAGAGTCGAGTTGTATCTTCTGCCGATATATTCTGTGGGGCTGCGATGAAGGTAGCATACTTGGAAAATTGGTCTACTACCACCATGATGGTTGCATGATTTCCGACCTTGGGTAATCCTGTGATGAAATTCAGGGAAATGCTTTCCCAAGGTCTCTGTGGGACAAGTAGCGGCTCCAAGAGTCCCGCTTGTGCTGAGTGATCCGACTTGTCCTTTTGGAATGCTTGACAAGTCTTCACACAATGAGGGGCGCCATGAGCTGTTGGACGTCGATGATGTGATGTTTGTTTGATGATGTTGAGGGCAGCCGAAACCGTAGGTTCAGGTCTGTTGGTTCCCTCCTTTAACTGCATGGCCGTGATGTTTCCAGCGGCTATCTTCATGGGTATGCACGGTATGGTGCGGGGTTTGGCCCCGTTGTCTCCCATCATTAGGAGAGCATGTTGGCATATGGTACCGGGATGGTGTTGGTCTGCCTGAGGAATTCCAATCCCACTATCAGTTCGAAGTCATCGATGATAGCTATGTGTAGGTCGAATATTCCCTTGTATGGGCCAATCTTCATTGGCACTTCTTTGGCTATTCCACTCACTAGCTGAGATGGAGAGTTGATAGCCTTGACACGACCCTTGCATTTTTGCACTGCCAGACCGAGGCGTTGTACCTGAGTTGAGGCCAGGTAGCTGTGGCTAGCATCTGTGTCTATCAATGCCCGAATAGGTCTGCCGTTTACTTTCATGTCAACGAACATTAAGATTAAGGTCCTCTTTTATGTTGTAGGAGGCCTCTCGTCCGCCTTTCCTTTCCCTTTCTTGACGATTGGGCATGCGTTCTTCTTGGGGTTACCAGTACTGGTTCCCGCCAAGGTATCATGAATGGAGCTAACAAATGCGTTGAAGGCACCTACTCGTTTGGGGTCGTCTGAGTCGTCGGTATCTAACTCATTTTCAACATTCTGTTGAGCATTGATCTATGTATTGGGACATTGATTGTTCCAATGTTCCCCACCGCAATGACGACATTCTGAAGGGGGCTTTCTCCCCTGATTGTTGTTGACTGATGCAGCACTGTTACTGCTTGAGGAAGGAGTCTTGGATTTGGATGCACCTCGATCTCCTCCGTTTCTGTTAGGGCCACCATTGCTAGGTTGGCTCCCGTTGTATCCCCCTCCGACAGGCAGCTGGGGCCTATCCTTCTGAGTTTCCAACTGATAATCCCCAAGGCACTCTGCAACTTGAATGGCCTTGGGCAGGGTATCTAACCGTTGTCTTTAAAGCTCCATACGAGCATGAGGTTTCAAACCTTCTATGAATGCGAACAATTTGTCTTTGTCCCCCATATCCCGTATGTTTAGCATGAGTGCGGAGAATTCTCGCACATAGTCCTGCACCGACTTGGTGTGGTGGAGTTCACGCAACTTTCTCCGTGCGTTGTATTCCATATTTTCGAGGAAGAACTGCAGGCGTATGGCTACCTTCAGTTCTGCCCATGTGTTGAGAATATCTTCACCGACCCTAATGGCTTCATATTTGACTCGCCACTAGAGTTTTGCATCGCCTTAAAGATACATGGCAGCAGTTGCTACCTTTTTGGATTATTCTAATTGTCCTACGGCATCGAAGTATTGTTCGATGTCGAAGATGAAGTTTTCCACTTCTTTAGCATCCCGGGCTCCGTTGTATGGCTTGAGCTCGGGAATTTTCAGCTTTTGTGGCATGGGGGCAATGTTCATGGCACCCCGGATTTGGTTTTCGCCTCCTTTGAGCAGGCTTTGAAGGGCAGCATTGACAACATTGAGCTGGCCTATCAAGTTATCTATAGTTTGTTGCATGACAGTCAGTCTGTCTGCCTCTAGTTCCCAATGGGTTAAATCCTCGACACGCTTCTGTTGGAGGTCCTCAAATTTTCCATGAATTTTGGTTGCCTCGACGGCAGCTGTTTGCCGGTCTTCCTAAGAGTCGCGACTGATGTTTGCTATGTCAATTTTTGCCTGCCGCATTTTGTGGACCATGTCATCCAACCTTTGCACTAGGCTGGCTTTTAGATCAGGAAATATATCCACGATGGGCCGTAATTCGTCAACCGTCTCTTGAAGGGTCGTGATGCGATCCCCGTAATTCACCATGGTCGGAAATAGTGATGATGGTAATGAGTTCCCTCGTCCGATGTCGAGCCTAGTCTCTGATACCAACTGTTACGCGGCGCCTTCCTGAGGTTCCTTGGAAGGGCAACGTAAGGTTAAGCAACCGATGTCAGTGCGGTTGCTATGCGCCAACTGAGGTCCTCTCCGTACGCTAGACTAGATTATCAGTGTCGTACGGGAAAACCAATGTCGTGAGCAATTGAGCAGCGAAAATGAGCAATGATGATGAAAGTTGATGATTGTATTGATGATGATGAAAGCTATTACAAGATGCAATGCAGTGTTGGGGGGAGAGAAACACCAGTATAGAGAATTGTTTGAATGCTTGAATGTTTGAATGCTTTGGTCCCCCTTAATAATGCTTAAAAATAATAAACCAAAGTTACATGAGTTGACCGAAAAAAGCTGTAGAAGCATACGAAAAATGAATGAAGTAAAACTACTCTATAATTACAATGAAAAGGACTTAGTCTTCTACAAGGTGGAAGCAAGTCTGATGGCAGCAACTTTGTCTTGAGCATCAGGGTCTGCGCGCGCATTGCTGTTGGCGCGCACGGTACTATTTGGATCTGCCAGCGGCTAGGCGCTGGTGCTTGGCATTGGATCTGCGCGCGGGGCACTGTCTGTGCATGCGGCGCTATTGGCAACATGATGATTTGTGCATGCGGCATTGTTGGTGTGTGCGGCACTGATGGCATTCGCCAGCCGTTGGGCGCTAGCACTGATTATCGGTGGGGAGACAGAGGCGCATGCGCGCTTGTCACTTGGCATTGCCGAGACCACAGGGCCGACCGTGGCGCTAGGCATTGGGAGGCTTGCCGGGACGCCACGGGGCGTGTCCAAGGGATCATGGGTCGATGATGGAAAGAAGCCCATGACATAACACATGTTGATTTGACATGAATAGGTACATGATAAGAATGTAGGTCATATTTTAAATTCTTAAAAAATGCTTAAAATGATAATTTTCCAAATTTGCTTGCAATTTTGGAAGATTGTGATTTTAACGGTCTCCGATTGATATGAAATTTGGTAGGTTTATCAGAAACAGCCCAGTGAACAATACTCACTGCATAAAACGTTAAATTTAACGTTTTAGGACTGTTTAAATGGGATATTGAGCATTTTATTTAATTATGGAACTTAATCCTTAGAGAAAAATTTGTAGTTGTGATAAAGTGATGATAGGAATTAACCCCTATGGTCTCCATTTTTTATTTATAGTGAGATAATAAATTTACGCGTTGACATTAGGTATTCTTTCATAACGGATAAATTTATTATGAACTCACTCGATACAGTTACTAGTTATTGATAACATGTATTAACTCTCTATCTGAGTTTAAAGGGTTGAACCAATTTTGTAACTAAAATACAATCATGATTAAGTGGTTTTAGAAATATATTTTTATGGTCTTCCACTATTAATTTCAAGTGAGTAATAAATTTATGTGTTGACTTTAAGTCTTCCTTCATATCGGATAAATTTATTATAAGCTCCCTAGGTGAAATACTAGTAATTGATATCGTGTACTTACTCTCTATCTGAGTATACATGTTGGATCAATGGAACTAGAGCTATTAATTATGATGTTCACTTGACTTAAATTAACAGCAGACTCTCCATCTGAGTTGGGTCTGTTTTAATTATTGGAGTGAATAATCTGGCATTATATATGTATGTTGCATGAGTAGTTCTTTTCCCATCGAAATTGCTATTCAAGATGCATGACATATATGTGTAGTGTGTTTAAAATTTTCGTATTAAAAGGTTAATTGACTGAAAATAATAGTATACTCTCCATCTGAGTTGGTTATATTTATTTTTGAATTGTATAATTCTTGCATTATATAATATACTTTGCATGAATGATTCTTTTCCCATCAAAATTTATTATTCGAGATGCATGTATGTATATAAATATTGAATGTAGTCTGAATTTTACTATTCAGTGTTTTGACTTATTATGATCTATTTAATATTTTTCTCAACTCCACAATGACTTCATGCAATTTGTCGTATTACTTGTTAAAATTTTCTTTTAGTGATAAGATATTAATTTAAAGGATGCGATATATATACCTTTTGTTAGAAGGAATTTACTTCTGGTTTCTGGAAAAAATAAGAGATGGATATTTGTTTTCTTTTTCGAATAAATCTTGAGTTATTGAGCTTGATAAACATTTTATCACTTGTGATACATGAATGCATGACCTTGTTATTGTATATTAATGTCTCTCCTGAACAGAACAATTTAGTCTACCTCATAAGAGAATATGTTCTTCAAAAATTAAGAAAAACATATCTTTACACTTTTGTCTAAGTCATATTAATCTGGATAGGATTTCAAGTTGGTCAAGGATGGACCTTAAGGTTCATTGAAAGTAGAGGCACTACTAACTTGTAGATTCTGTTTGAAAGAAAATTTGACTAAAGGTTGTTTCCCTTCAAAAGGAAATAAAGCTAATGATAAGCTAGAATGAATCCCTTCTGATTTGTATGGTTAAATGAACATACTGGTAAGAGATAGTTTTGAGTATTTTTGTGACGTTCATAAATGATTACTCAAAATATTAATATATTTATTTGATGCACCGTAAGTCTTAATGAATTAAGTAATTCAAGGTTTTTAAGACTTGAAACGGAGAAGCACCAAGGAAATATATTAAGTTACTGCAATTTGATTTTAGTGGCGAGCACCTCTCTAAAGAGTTCTTTTGTGACTTATCAGAATAAGGGATTACATCTCAATTGACTACACCGTAAACTCCATAATAGAGTGGTGTAGTAGAAAGAAGAAATAAGTCTCTTTTGGACATGGATAGATTACTGGCGTGTTATTCAGATTTGCCTTATTTGTTTTTGGAATATTTCTTGGAAACTCCAAATTATATTCTGAATTTAGTTCCTTCAAAGTTAGTACCTGGGACATCTATAGAACTGTGGACTGAATGTAAGCTCAGTCTATGGCATGTTCAGATCTGGAATTGTCCCGCATATGTGCTGAAAGGAAAAGCGGATATGTAAGTTGGAACTAAGAATGGACAGGTGCATGTTTATTGAATATCCAAGAAAACGAATGGAGTTTTATTTTATTGTCCTAAAGAAAATAATGCAATTGTTAAAACAAATGCATTTTTCTAGATAAGGATTATTTAATAAATCATGTTCCTAGAAGTAAACTATTTTTACAGGAACTGGGCAAAGAAATAACTAGATGTTCAAGAACATCAAAACCCACATGTCCGAATTGATGTTTCATTGCATTTAAGTAGTGGGAGAACGTTAATAGACATGCCTTTATCGAGTAGGAGTGATATTTGAACAGTGAACACTATAGTAAGAAGTCGCTAATATTTCAATGCCGGAAGGTAATGAAGGTAATATTAGTAGTACTTCGTCGTAGTGGGAGAATACAAAGAAAAATCATAGTTTGGTGTACACTCTTGGGATAGTTTCGGTAACAGGATCCCTGAAGAGTTTAATACCAAACTAGATAGTTACGACAAAGCACTACTGGACAAAGATTGCATCAGAAATAACTTGGCAAGATTCTTTAACAAAATCTTATTTTGTGGAGACTTTTAATAGTCATGTAAAAAGAATGCCTGAGAAAGTTGTAGATGCATGGTCACAAGTCTAAGTGGGAGATTATTGGGGCATATACTATTAACCATGCGTTTAGATATAGTATATTCTAATAATTGTCATGGTTAAAAGTCTAAGTGGGAGATTGTTGGGATATATACTATTAACCATGGGTTTGGTTTGGATATCGTATTTATTATGGAAAAATTATTTATTCAATTTTAATAAAGTTTTAAATAGATCATATATTAGTAAGTGTCCTTTGCTTATATAGTAGATGATTTAGTGTATAGAGTTTAGCTTATACACGGAAGATTAGATCATTGGTTCTTATAAGTATAAAGTTTGAGTTCACAATCTAATGATGGAATTGGACAAACTATCATGGATGATTGTAGCACAAGATTAAATATAATTTATCTTGATTATGGGAATGGTTTAATTCCAACTTCTTGTGCTAATACATTTTGTATGTATTGAACGGACCAAGTAGAGATAAGTATTTTATACTGACTTAATAAAATAAACTCTCTAGCCATTAAATGTACTTATACTCTTAATCTTGATATAATTATTATTAGCTGTGTATATTATTATTATTTTAATTTATTAAAAGGCGATATTCTTTCATTGGTCAATATGCCTGGTAAATTGGATAATAATAATAATGTACATTGGCGAAGTAACAGTTAGTTGATGGAATCCATGTCTCGGTTTAGAGATTGATGATACACCTTTATAAAAGCTTATAAGTTTTCATGTGTAAACCCGGCCGGTGAATTTTGTATCCGACACATGAAATAGATTAAGCGAAAGTCTAAAGGAAATAATCAATAAATTAAATCGTCCGTAATTTAATTTAATTGATTAATATCTGAATCTTAACATGGGGAGTTAAATAAGATTTAATGGATGAATTTCGAAATTGAATAAGGAGTGCAATTACGAATTTTTAGTGGAATAATTCATAATTAATTATGGTGGATATTAATTTCGAAAATTAGAAATTAATTCCATAATTGGAAGCCTTGTTAATTAAATTTTGTGCTCCCTGTTGTGTCTAAATAATAGAAAATAAAGAAATTCTTTTTCTGGTGGAAAAGAAAATCCAATCGATTTTGGAAAAGGGTTTTAACCCTTAAAACTTGTGCTATAAATACATAAATTTTTCCACCTAGAGGAGGTAGAACAAGGTAGCCGAAATTTTCAGCCTTTTTCCTAGAAAATTTTGCCCACACGAAATTACTATTTTCGGATATTATTTGGGTAACACAGTAGAAGACCGTGGAACGTTCGCGAATCTTTATCATGCTGATGATGGAGAATTCATTGAGTTGCTGTGGAATTGGAGGCTCACGTGATAGAGGAGCTTTGTTCACGCCTCAAGAGGTAACCCGTGAAATCCCATTTATGCTAGTTGTTTAAATTACATGTGATTTTGATAATGGAATTGTTTCCGCTGCTTATTATAATCCTTGCACTTTTTACTCTTGAAGAATTTGGAAACGTAAAATCCGCTAAATTTCACATTAGAGCTCGGTTAATCCTAAGAAAAGTTACAAGATGATTTACTAATGGAAAAGATATAACGGATGACAATATAAAACAATTCGAATATATAATTCACGGACAAATTTAAACCTTTTTTCAAAAACTGAATGATATTTTATACTAAAGAAAGTATAAAAAATTTGCAGTCGAATATGGATCCTGTGGCAACTTGCATATAAGCCAACAAAATTAAACTAATACTATATCAATATAACAAATTCTTCAGCTGAAAAAAAGAAGGACGTCATGCACGTCTTTCCCTTTGTTGGCTTTGATATTTTTTTTTATATACATTTTGTTATTTAAGTCAATAATTTACACAAGGCAAATATTGCCCTCTCTTGGAACTTGAGATCGATCTGTGTAATTTCGATGGGACAAATATATATACAAGAGTTGAAATAGTAAAAGAAAAACGGTGCCCATGCCATAATTTCGGGTGAGGGAGCCAATCAATTTCAATCTTGATAGTTGATAGTATGTGGATTTGACGTGGTTAAGCTTACTTATTTTCTTTTTCTAAAGAACAAAATGTGCCTAGCTAGCTTTAATTTTCTTGTAGGGTGGAGGGCGGAGTTTTATGTAACCTCGAATTGTTAGTATCTTAATGCGCGTAATTAATTTATTCAAAGTTAATCGGCGAAATCAACTCAAAATGTTCAAATTAGTTGGTGTTGGTAACCTCATTAGAATTAACAGCTTTGAATTTACATGTATTCCATGAGCATCAAATAATGTTAAAAACTTGATTCTAAGTTTTCAAAAATATAACAAAAGAAAAGACCTTACATCATTTCACCCTAAATATACAAATCATCTCCTTGAAGATTAAATAAAGCATGGTCAACAAATGAATTTGTTAATGTAGTTCATATATGTGATCTTCAGTGTGTACGGACGTGCTTTAGTTGGAATTTAGGTCAAACCAAATTTGGTACTCATCAACACCAACGGTATGTCACATGGGAGGATGTAATCAAATCCTTACGCCTTGCTCAATCATTTCACATGTTTGTCTCCTTCTCACGTATCTATTGGGATTTTCATTTTTTTTAATGAAGGTATTCGGATCAGTTTATTCGCACCTTAATTATTTCATCTATGAGCGTAAGTACGATATGATATTTGGACCAGTTTATTTGTACTTTAACTGTTTAAATTTTTTAATCCTTGCTGAATCGTTTCACATCTCTATCTTTTTTTCACGTATCTATTGGGGATTTTCATTCTTTTTCTCTTTTAAAATGGTGCTCGAATCAGTTTTTTCGCACTTTGACTATTTCACTTAGCATCACAAGTACCGGACAATTCTAGTCACTTCGACTATTTTTTCCCTTGCTAGGGTCCCCTGGCCTCTTTTCTACTTATTGATCTACTTGTTCTATTTACTTATTTATCTATATGTATCATAATTGGAAAATTCTTGAAAGAAAAAATGGAATGACAAGTAGAAGACTATTAAAACGTGTTGTAGATGGTCGATATTCATATAACTCACGTTCCATTCTACAAATAAAGAACCACTTCATATAAAACGTTTTATCTTCTCTTTTACCTTAATGGATTTAATTAATGCAAATTTAAATTAATCGAACGGATAAATTTTGCTATTAAATATCTAAGCAAAAAGAAATAGAGGAGAAAGATGATTCGACAAAGGAAGCATGCAGTACTATACTATATATATACGTGGTTGAGAAGAAAGATAAGACTGCCATTATAGCCAAAGCATGTGAATCCTAGAAATTTGCCATGCCAAATAGGACAAGACTCAACCAGTAGCTCTCACTCATGAATAATTGAATATATAGATTTTGTTTATTGACATACGTCAATTCTTTCTTTATCCTATGATTTTTCCTCTCCATGTGATGCATTTACTCCTGAATTTCCTACATAAACCGATTCTTTTCCCCTCTGCAAATTAATTAGCTCAAAACGATAGATATGATAGAGATTGAGAACAACGTGTGTTAACCCAATGTTTAAGTTGAAGTTGAAAGAAGTGTTTGAAATTGAAAAATAAATGTAGAAATTGTTTCGGTTGTGTTTGAATATAAATTTCATTTGAAAAATTTTGTGAAAATTAAAGATTTGTGACTGGAAGTTAGATATTGCAAATATTAGTTTGGCCATAAAAAAGGGCAGCTCGGTGCACAAATTCCGTATTTATGCAGGTTCCGCTGGGAATGGCCGGGGCGGATGCACTTAGATAGAAGCAGTGTCGGATGACACCACTTTGTCGGAAAAACTCATTAAATATATATGTAAATTATTGATATGTAAAAAAAAATCTGTACTTAAGTTAAAATGTTTTTATTGACATCGCGCTTGCTCTCCTGGTCAAGTGCTTTTGTTCTTTAGGAAAGGTTCTGGGTTCGAACTGGAGCTCGGTGCAGCACAACAATAATTTTTCCTTTAACTTAATTAGTTCCATGGCAAGTTGTCTTACTATTTTTTTCTTTCATCTTTTTCTTAGGGCGATGAAGTTGGTCGAAACCATTTGCAAAATCAAATAATGATACGAGTTTTAAGTGTGTTTACCCGAAAAATGGATAGAGTTGAATTTATACGCAGTTCCGAGGATATGTGGCGTAACTTAATACAAAATGTAAGGATAAATAAAAATGTAAATATAGATTGGAGAGAATGCAAAAATAGATAAGGTTATCAGGAACAATGGATCTTAGGATTCGACAAATAGAATCAATCTAAGGAATTTAAAAGAGCGATTTTTTACTGTAAAAGAATATAGCACTTTTATTACAATGTAAGCCTCTTCAAAAAAAATTGTCCTACAGAAATGATAATCAAGCCCTTTTATAGTGGAGGGATTTGGCTCTAAGCATAATAAAATAAACATTCAGTGGGAGACCCATGATAAGTCAGCTTTTTCATAATTTCTACTAAGATTCTCTCTAGTGGGATTGCAACGGCTTTTGTCTGCGAGCTCTATCTTGCTTAGAACCCTCGATTTTGGTTTGAGCTTGATTTCGGCTCGAACTTGTGATCTTGGTTCGAGCCCGATCCTGGTTCGAGCCCTCGAATTGATTCGAGGTCAATGTTGGTTGGTCTCTGGATTATCAGCATGATAGGTCTACTCTGCATCATGGTTCGATTCTTATTCGAGCTTGATAATGATATCGAACTCGATACGGATCGGCCTCCTCGGGTTCGAGGTTAGTTTGTTCCCCTTTCGGGATCTTACTTCGATAAATCACCATTCGAACTCGATCGGACGTGCCAAGGCCGAAATCTATTTCGACCATATACAGATAGTCCCCTCGTTTCTCAGAAAGAATGTGGCGAGAAACGATATGATTTTTAACAGCTCGATCGAATTATATCCTGTCGTTTCCATCGGGTTCGACCATGACGCGCCTGATAGCTGTCCCGTCAGTTTAGTCTTTCAAGGCATTTAATGCATGTCAGGCAGTGGTCGGCCACTGCAGATACTGAACCGCCTTCGTTTGAACCTATAAATAACCTTTACTTTTATCTTTTACGTCTTCTATCTTCCAAAATTTTCCAAGTTCTTCTTCGTACTCTTCAACTTACCAGTAAATCTGTGATTTCTTTCCGCAAAAGCCCCTCTTCAATTTTACCAAATCTCTATCACTTTCTTCTATTCCTTACCTTTGAATTCAAAAATGGCGAAAACATCGCAAACCATTTCTCAGAAAGAGAAGGCTTCATCTTCACAGTGTGCCGCCGATGAGACACCGACAGAATCACGGCCTGAGGAGTGTGTTCCCGGGGCATGTGTCCTTACTTTAGATTTTAAGGTTGATAAAGGTTCATCGATCCCTGGCCGGTGTGAGCCGGTATCGAGGTATATGTGTTTGATTACCGAAAAACACCTCGATCAGTTAAAGAAAGATTGCAATTGGGGTGAAAAAGAAATAATAATTCCTACCCCTGACGAACATATCACTTCTTACGTGAAAGGGTTTTTGAATGTGTATACTTACCCTTTCACTTTGGGTCCCCTCGATTCCGTCATTATTGACTTCTGTCGACAATATCAGGTAACCCTAGGCCAGGTCCATCCTTCTTCGTGGCGGATCGTTATCCTGATCCGATATTTTGTGAGCAAAATCGAGGGGATGCCGTTCACCCTCGATCATCTTATCCGATTGTACCATCCTCGACTTTTTCGAGGAGGGTTAATAAAACTCTAGTGTCGGGCTACCAAGGCTCTGTTCTCGAGTATTGACGAGGACAGGGACCGGGGTTGGATGGGCAGGTTCGTTCGAGTAAGGACTTCGGACCTGATTCCGACTGAAAAGATGCCCTTTCCCGAGGAGTGGAATATGAAACGTAAGTGTGATCTTATTGTTGCTTCTATTTTGTTCTTTCATTTATTCTCTTATCGACACTCCCTTTTTTTTCTTTTTTTCTTTTTTTTGTAACGGTTCCCTGGATGCCCGGAGCAGTTCCCGATCTCAAGAACTGGGTACGAGCCCTTGTTTCGACCTCCATATACGCCGAGCTCTCATGGCGTGATTTGTCAAAGGGTCGGTGGGAGGCCAAAAATCACAGTAAGCTCATTTCTCGGACTCCGATGATCCGAACGAGGCATTTTTCAAAATATTTTTTATAAGGTTTCCCATATGCAGGTTTAGGTAAAGTCGCAGTCTTGAGGCCCTTGTCCAATGAGGAGGAAATTTTGGCCTCTGTCCCAAAGCCGGTGAAGGAAAATAAAAGGAAGAGAGCCTCGGTTCCCGAATATCCAAAACCGAAGAAGAGGACGGCTCATAAGCCGAACAAGAATGTCATTCCTTTGACCGTGGAATCTGTTCTGCGTCTAAGGGATGAAGATGAAGAAGAAGAAGAAGAAGAAGAAGAGAACGATGAGTCTGCGCTGGCAGTCCGAACGAAGAGAACCACCGATGCCTCATCGCCGGCTGGATCGATGATGCTCTATGAGGCTCCGCCTTGAACTGAAGATATACCGGAGAAAGATTCGGGTAGAGTCCCTGAACTATCAGATATCGAAGACACATCTCATTGGAGTCAACTGGCAGGGGATACGATCTAAGAGCCCCTCGAACCCCTCCGAACCGAGGGGAACGCTCCAAGCGAGTCATTTGGGGCAGCAACAATCGAGGATTCGCCTACCTTTCCTGCTTTTTCCGCAGGGGTGATTCGGGAAGCTCAAGCTCTGGGAGCCCTCGATCTAGACAGGCCTCACGATGAAGAAGATCCGTTTTGTGACCTGTTTACCGGCATTGAGGACGTTGCCGGTGCCAGTGATGAATCGGATCTTTTTCACGGATTGCGGCAAGCTTTGAACGAGGTGAGCTTTTGTTTTTTTAAATTATTTTGTCGGTACTATCTTTATGTTCGTTTTTCGTTAACTTCACTTTTTGTTTCTTTTTAGGCAGCGGCAGTTCATCGAGACAATGTTCTCGGTCCCAGAATGAGCTGCATCGATACGCGGCCGACCTACAACGGGCTACTGACGAGAGGAAATCCCTTAGACTTTCCTTAGGGCAGAGAGAGGAGGAAATAAAATACCTCAGAGCTGAGCTGGCCAAGGCTCATCGAGATCAGACCGATTTGTCTGATAAGGTAATGATGCTTTTGAAAGCCTATGGGCTTGATACCGGAACGATAGCTAACATTTCGGTCTCATAGCTGAAGCAAAAAATCGAGATGATCGGGAAGCTTCGTGAGGAGGTCGACGTGATAAGAACGGAGTCCTTGCGGTAGAAAGAAGGTATGGACCGCTTTGTTATAGAAAAAGAGACTGCTCGAGCCCAGTTATCATCGTCCGAAACCCAACTTCAGAAAATGAAGAAAAAAGGTCTGGTTCAAGCAAGAAGAATTGAGGAGCTTGAGGCTCGGTTGGCCTCTGTACTTGCCAAGGCCAAATCCGATGTTGAAAAGGCAAAGGCCGATGCGGATGCGCTCGTGGCCATCTATCGGGCCGATGCTGAAGCTGCCCAAGTCCAGGCAAGAGAGGCAGCCGAGTCCGCCGATAGTCGGGCGCATTGTGTTGCCGAACTTGCTAAGTGCCGGTCCAGAAGGGAAACTCTCGAGGAGGTTCATGCTCGTGGCTTCGATCTCGCTGAAGAGATAAAAAGGGCCAAAGAACTCGAAGCCGATGTTGAAGCTCTGGTTTCTGACGGCGATGACGATGATGATGGGAGCAAGAGCGGATCCGAAAACTGGGGGGAAACCTGATAAAGAAGAGACCGCTCCTGTTCGAGAAGTTTAGTTCTTAGTTTTTACGTTGTAATCACCCATGCAGATAAATTTGTATATAGACATATCTCCTTTTTTTCCGACTTGCTTCTATTTTTGTTTCCCGTCTTGCGAGGACTTTATTCACGCCTTATGAATGTTTCTACAATGATTTAAACAACTTAATCAAATTTGGACCTTGTAGCCTCTGTAACCGAGCGAGCGTTTACTCAAACTTGGGGCAATGTAGCCCTTTAGGCTTATTAGTTGTCAATGATTCGATCTTGAAGAAATATAGCCCATAGGCATAATGGTCGAGCGAGTGTTTTCTCGAACTCGAAAATAAAATAATGAGTGTTAGCTCGAACTCGAAATAAAAATAGCCTGTAGGCTTAGTTGAGTGAATGATTCGAACTCGAAGTAATGTAGCCCGTAGGCTTAATGGTCGAGTGAGTGTTTGCTCGAACTCGAAATAAAAATAGCCCGTAGGCTTAGCCGAGTGAATGATTCGAACTCGAAGTAGTGTAGCCCGTAGGCATAATGGTCGAGTGAGTGTTAGCTCGAACTCGAAATAAAAATAGCCCGTAGGCTTAGTCGAGTGAATGATTCGAACTCGAAGTAATGTAGCCCGTAGGCTTAATGGTCGAGTGAGTGTTTGCTCGAACTCGAAATAAAAATAGCCCGCAGGCTTAGCCGAGTGAATGATTCGAACTCGAAGTAGTGTAGCCCGTAGGCATAATGGTCGGGTGAGTGTTTGCTCGAACTCGAAATAAAAATAGCCCGTAGGCTTAGTCGAGTGAATGATTCGAACTCGAAGTAATGTAGCCCGTAGGCTTAATGGTCGAGTGAGTGTTTGCTCGAACTCAAAACAAAAATAGCCCATAGGCTTAGTCGAGTGAATGATTCGAACTCGAAGTAGTGTAGCCCGTAGGCGTAATGGTCGAGTGAGTGTTTGCTCGAACTCGAAATAAAAATAGCCCGTAGGCTTAGTCGAGTGAATGATTCAAACTCGAAGTAATATAACCCGTAAGCTTAATGGTCGAGTGTATCTTACATCTGATTGCATAATAAATCTCAAAATATAGGAATTTTCATTGGATATAAGATGCCGATAAAGAAGAGAACTTTCTTCGCACGTTATTACACGCCTGGGTTCGGGCCAATCTATATGAGCATGGTTCGCTTCGACTATTTAGCTCTTATAATTTTTCTTATTGGGACCTTGTTGTTGTGAAATAACTTTCTTGCGAGACCTCGGATATCGTTGTAAATGCTGCACGATCAATGGTTGCCTCATTAAAACCCCTGCCGAAAAACCCATTTGGGATAAAACCGGTCTAAGGGAAAAAGAGTGCAACGCTTGCTTTCAAGAGAGAGATCTGTCGGACTTCTGCAGGGGTCAATTTTGAGATATAAACGAATATGGAAAGGTTGTACCTTAGCAGTAGTATCGTTTTAGATGTGATATATTCCAGCTGCTTGATAGCTGTTTGCCGTTTATAATGTCGATCCTGTACGATCCCTTTCCGATGTTCTCGAGTACCTGATATAGTCCTTCCCAATTCGATCCTAGTTTCCCTTCATTCGGATTTCGGGTATTGATGGTAATGTTTCTCAACACTAAGTCCCCGGGCTTGAAATGGCGGAGCTTGGTTCTTCGATTATAATATCTTTCGATTCGCTGCTTTTGGGCGGCCAATTAGATGAGAGCAGCTTCTCGTCTTTCGTCCGATAGTTCGAGGCTTGTATTCATAGCCTCGTTATTTGATTCTTCCATCGCGAATCGAAATCTGGCACTGGGTTCACCAACTTCGACTGGTATCAATGCTTCGGACCCATATACTAAGGAGAATGGGGTCGCCCCTGTACTGGATTTTGACATTGTCCGATATGTCCAAAGGACTTCGGGCAGGATTTCTCTCCATCTCCCTTTAGCGTCGTTTAACCTCTTCTTTAAGTTTTGAATGACAGTTTTGTTTGTTGATTCGGCCTGCCCATTCCCACTGGGGTGGTATGGCGTCGATAGTATCCTTCTTATCTTGTGGTCTTCGAGGAATCTTGTTACTTTGCCGCCAACGAATTGTTTTCCATTGTCATATACTATTTCAGCGGGTATCCCGAATCGGCATATGATATGATCCCAAATAAAGTCTATAACTTCTTTCTCTCTTATTTTCTCGAACGCCTGTGCTTCAACCCATTTAGAAAAATAGTCAGTCATAAATAAAATAAATTTGGCTTTACCTGGGGTCGATGGCAGAGGGCCGACGATATCCATTCCCCATTTCATGAATGGCTACGGGGATAGGACTGAGTGGAGTTGCTCTCCGGGCTGGTGGATCATCGGTGCGAACCTTTGACATTTGTCACATTTACGAACAAATTTCTTCGTATTTTTGCCCATATCGATCCAATAATACCCTGCTCTGATTATTTTTCGGACTAATGTATCGACTCCAGAGTGATTCCCACAAGTACCCTCGTGCACTTCCCGTAGGACGTAATCGGTATCCCCCGGACCCAAGCATACTGCCAACGGTCCATCGAACGTTCTTCGGTACAGCGTTCCGTCCGAAGCCAACGTGAATCGAGCAGCTTTAGTCCGTAGGGTTCTGGAATCTTTTAGGTCCGATGGGAGTTTTGCGCTTTTCAAGTATTCAATATACTTGTTTCTCCAATCCCAGGTTAAGCTTGTAGAATTTATCTCGGCGTGACCTTCTTCGATTACCGATCTCGAAAGTTGAACAACATTCCCCGAGCCCGTATCATCTACCTCGACCGACGACCCCAAATTTGCAAGCGCATCCGCCTCATTATTCTGTTCCCGTGGTACATGCCGTTAAGTCCATTGTTTGAAATGGTGCAAAGTGATAAGCAGTTTATCTAAATACCTTTGCATTCTACCTTCTCGAACTTCGAAGGTTTTGTTTACTTGACTCACTACCAGCAAGGAGTCGCAATTAGCTTCAATGACTTCTGCTCCCAAGTTTCTAGCTAGCTCGAGACCTGCAATCATGGCTTCATACTCGACCTCGTTGTTAGTCAACCTGATAGTTTTAATAGATTGCCTAATAGTGCTACCCGTGGGTGGTTTCAAAACTATGCCCAGCCCGGACCCTTTTAGCTTCGAAGCCCCGTCCGTATAAAGGATCCATACCCCCGATGATGTACCTGATTTCAACAGTTCTTTTTCGACTTCGGGTACGAGGGTTGGCATGAAATTGGCCACGGAGTCTACTAAAATTTGAGACTTGATGGCCGTGCGGGATTGATATACGATATCGTACCCACTGAGTTCGACGGCCCATTTGGCCAGTCGGCCTGATAACTCGGGTTTGTGCAAAATATTACGAAGCAGTTAAGTAGTTAATACACATATGGGATGACATTGAAAGTACGGCCTTAACTTTCTTGAGGCACTTATCAGTGCAAGTGCCAATTTTTCTAGGAGCGGATATCTAGTTTTCGCTTCTCCTAAGGTTCGACTCGTATAATAAATGGGAAATTGCGTACCTTGCTCTTCTCGAACTAGGACACCGCTTATGGCGACTTCTGATACTGCTAAGTACAAACAAAGTTTCTCGTTTGTTTTTGGAGTTTGAAGTAGTGGTGGGCTTGATAGATATCGCTTTAGTTCCTCTAATGCTTGTTGGCACTTCGAGGTCCAAGAAAAATCGTTCTTCTTTTTGAGTAGAGAGAAAAATTTGTGACTTCGGTCAGATGATCTTGAGATGAACCGGTTTAAGGCTGCAATCCGACCCGTTAGCCTTTGTACGGCCTTCACGCTGTCCACAACGACGATGTCTTTGATGGCCTTGATTTTATCGGGGTTAATCTCTATTTCCCAATGTGACACCATGAAGCCGAGGAACTTGCCCGAACCGACCCCGAAAGCACATTTCTCGGGGTTGAGCTTCATGTTGTATTTCCTTAAAATCTCGAACGTCTCCTGCAAATGGGTTAAATGGTCCTCTGCGCGCAGGGACTTAACTAACATGTCATCAATATAAACTTCCATTGATTTTCCTATTTGTTCTTCGAACATTTTATTTACTAGGCGTTGGTAAGTAGCCCCTGCGTTTTTTAGCCCGAAGGGCATCACATTATAACAATACGTTCCATATTTGGTGACAAATGAAGTCTTTTTCTGGTCCTCCGGGTTCATCTGGATTTGATTATACCCGGAATAGGCATCGAGAAAAGTGAGGATCTCGTGGCCGGCCGTGGCATCGATCATGCGATTGATGTTGGGCAGCGGAAAGGAATCTTTGGGGCATGCTTTGTTCAAATCCTTATAGTCCACACACATTCTAAGTTTGTTCCCTTTCTTAGGGACTACAACTATGTTGGCTAGCCATTCGGGATATTTCACTTCTCGAATGGACCCTACTTTGAGAAGCTTGGTTACCTTGTCCTTTATAAATGTGTGCTTTCTCTCGGACTGGGGACTTCTCTTTTGCTTCACCGGTCTGAACCTGGGGTCCAAACTTAGCTGATGCGTCATTATGTCCGGCGGGATCCCTGTTATATGTAAATGGGACCAGGCAAAACAATCGATGTTATCAATAAGAAATTTAACGAGTTTCTTCCTGAGTTCGTGGCTCAACCCCGTTCCCAAGTATACCTTTCGCTCGGGCCAGTGCTCGATTAATATGACCTGCTCTAGCTCCTTGATTGTTGATTTGGTGGTGTCGGAGTCATCGGGAATCACGAAAGATCGAGGGACCCTTTGATCATCATCCTCTTCAATTTTCTGGTTGTCTGGCTGGGTTGAAGCCGATGTCTGTGATTGCTATTTGGTGTCCCGTTCTCCTTCCGGGCCCGATCCTTTTATCGGCGAAAGTGAGGACATTGGTTTAGCTTCATCGACGGCGAACATTTCTCTTGCGGCTGGTTGTTCTCCGTACACCGTTTTGACACCTCTCGACGTCGGGAATTTGAGGGCCTGGTGTAGGGTCGAAGGCACAGCTCTCTTATTGTGGATCCATGGCCTTCCGAAAAGGGCATTATATCTCATATCGCCTCCTGGATGGTTCCGGCCACGTTTATTGGTAGGACTATCTCACCTTTGGTGGTTTCGCATACCATATTGAACCCGTTTAGGACCAGAGTTGCGGGTACGATCTGATCCTGTAGGCTGAGCTGCTCTACTACCTTCAATCGGATGATATTGGTCGAGCTACCTGGATCGATTAACACACGCTTAATTTTAGTTTTATTCATGAGTACGGATATTACCAGTGCATCGTTGTGAGGTTGGATGACCTCCTATGCATCTTTATCATCAAAGGGCAGAGTCCTCATGGGTGCGTAATCTTGAGTCCGAGATCGCTTTTCCCTCACCATCGATGTTTTAGTGCATTTAAGCATTGGTCCCTGAGGGGTATCGATGCCGCCGATGATTATGTGGATGACGTGCTGCGGTTCTTCTTGCTCGTTTTGCTTGCTGAAATCCCTGCTTTTAAAATGGTTTTTTGCCCTATCACTCAGAAATTCCCGAAGGTGCCCTTTGTTAAATAAGCGAGCTATTTCCTCTCTTAGTTGCTTGCAATCTTCCGTTCTGTAGCCATGGATACCATGATATTCGCACGTTTGATTGGGATTTCTTCGGGCAGGATTGGTCTGTATTGGTCAAGGACATTTAGTGTCTTTGATGCGTTCGATGGCTGACACAAGAGCGGATGCACCAACGTTGAAGTTATATTCTGATAATCGAGGTGCTTCTATAGGATCGACATATTTATCGAAGCCGCTCTTACTCATAAGCCCCTGAGAATTTTGTCCTCGATCAATCCTTCGATTGTTCCGAACTGCATTGCGTGCTGAACCGTTGTTCACCCGATCTGCGACGTACGGTCGATATCGGTCTCTATTCGACCTTTGTTCTCTGTCGATCTCCTTTTGGTTTTTAATAACTATCCTGTTCTGATGAACGGGTCCGTGCGGGGCTCCCAACTGATCATCCTCGACCGTGATTTTTGATTGATATCGGTTGTGTACATTTGCCCAAGTTATCGCTGGATACGCGATCAAATTTTGTTTCAGCCGATGCGATGCTGTCGAACTTAGCTCGTTCAACCCTTGGGTGAAGGCTTGTACGGCCCAATCGTTTGTGACCGGGGGTAATTCCATGCGTTCCATTTGAAATCGGGATACGAATTCCCTCAGCATTTCATCCTGCCTTTGCTTTACTTTGAAGAGGTTTGATTTCCTCGTTGCAACCTTTATGGCACCAGCATGTGCCTTTACGAATGAATCTGCTAATATGGCAAAAGAATCGATGGAATTTGGCGGTAAATTGTGGTACCAGATCATCGCTCCCTTCGAGAGGGTCTCCCTGAACTTTTTTAACAACACGGATTCGATCTTATCATCCTCCAAATCGTTGCCTTTTATGGCACATGTGTAAGAGGTGACATGTTCGTTAGGATCAGTCGTACTGTTATATTTGAGAATTTCGGGCATATGAAATGTTTTGGGGATTGGCTTCGGTGCCACACTCAACGGAAAAGGCTTTTGTATGAATTTTTTATCAAGACCCTTTATCATTGGTGGAGCCCCCGGGATTTGATCGACCCTGGCATTGTATGTTTCCACCCTCTTGTCGTTGGCTTCGACTCGTTTTGTGAGTTCCTCGAGCAATTTAGTAATTTCGGGAGTAGTCCCCGATTCTTTCTCGTAAGATTTCACTATGGCGGGCTCTGTTCTGGGGGTGACTTCTCGAAGTGGATTGGAATCCGACCTGCTTTGTGCGCGAGTTTGGCTCTGTAGCTGAGCTATCGCTACTTGTTGGGCTTGCAGCATCTCGAAGATCATACGTAAGCTGGCCCCGATTTCCCCCGCGTTTTGGATGTCTCGGGCTACGGATCGAGTACCGCCCTGAATGCTTCTTTCCGGTTCGGAACACTGGTTCGCCTCCAAAGCTATTTGTGAATTGACATCCAATGGTATTTCGGCTCGAATTTTGGGTACTTCGATTCGAGCCTCGGGTGCCAAGTTGTTGGTTTCATCTTGAAGGCCGGCTTCGTAATCGATCGGTGAAGCCATTTGATTGGTGGTTATTCGTAACTGATCCGAAATTCAAGATGTTTTCGGAAATAAGTGCAAAGCACAATGGCGTATTTTTTCAGATTTGTATCAAGTGACCACTGTTATCCTCGGCCCCACTGTGGGTGCCAAACTGTTTACCCGAAAAATGGATAGAGTTGAATTTATATGCAGTTCCGAGGATATGTGGCGTAACTTAATACAAAATGCAAGGATAAAGAAAAATGTAAATATAGATTGGAGAGAATGCAAAAATAGATAAGGTTATCAGGAACAATGGATCTTAGGATTCGACAAATAGAATCAATCTAAGGAGTTTGAAAGAGCGATTTTTTACTGTACAAGAATATAGCACTTTTATTACAATGTAAGCCTCTTCAAAAAAAACTGTCTTACAGAAATGATAGCCAAGCCCTTTTATAGTGGAGGAATTTGGCTCTAAGCATAATAAAATAAACATTCAGTGGGAGACCCATGATAAGTCAGCTTTTCCATAACTTCTGCTAAGATTCTCTCTAGTGGGATTGCAACGGCTTTTGTCTGCGAGCTCGATCTTGCTTAGAACCCTCGATTTTGGTTTGAGCTTGATGTCGGCTCGAACTTGTGATCTTGGTTCGAGCCCGATCCTAGTTCGAGCCCTCGAATTGATTCGAGGTCAATGTTGGTTGGTCTCTGGATTATCAGCATGATAGGTCTACTCTGCATCATGGTTCGATTCTTATTCGAGCTTGATAATGATATCGAACTCGACACGGATCGGCCTCCCCGGGTTCGAGGTTAGTTTGTTCCCCCTTCGGAATCTTACTTCGATAAATCACCGTTCGAACTCGATCAGACGTGCCAAGACCGAAATCTATTTCGACCGTATACAAAGTGATTGTTGAGTGTTTTACATAATAAAAAAAAAGTACTAATTTCTTTAATTAGATTCGAATTTTGTTCTTTTAATTTGTATTGTTATAGTGATTTATTTAATTGTTTACTTCTTCTTTAAATGTCGACACCAATTAAGAAAAATCATGCGTACGCTCCTGTCCGTACCCACAAGGATATGATGTAGACAACTTACCCTAATATAAGCATTAGTGGTTGCTTCTACGATTCAAACCCGTGACCTAAAAGTCACATGAAACAACTTTAGTGTTCCTCCAAAGCTCCCCTTTGTTAGTTTGGCCTACTTGTAAATATTGAACTTTAATTCTCTATTTAAAATACTAGTGAACTGTTTTATTTGAGGAGCATTTTAAGTGATTTACAGTCACAAACCATTAATCTTTTCTCCATATGAATTTGTGTCCCTAAACAATTTGACCTCTAAATACTTACTTTTTTAATTTCAAACTATATTTTTTCTATTATGATTTCCAGCTTGTGGAATTGATAGGTCAGGGTGAAGATCGTGCTTATGTTCATCTTTTCAACGACTGACATTATTTTAAAGAGCAAACTTTTCCAAATTGGAATAAACAGAAAGTGACATTGTAAGACATATAGAACCCACTTTGACTGACACAGGGGTTTTTGTAGTGATTACTGCTTTGGAAAACATAATTGATAACGTTACCTCTACCCAAGGAAACAACCAAAGTAAAGGGAACAACCCTTAATTAATGATACATCATTAATTTTCTTCTATTGATAGGTGTTGTGGAGGGTGAAGTACTACACAAATAGCTTTCAAGGTGGACGGTTTTAAAATATATGTTCGCATTGTCCCATGAGCGATAGTTTTAAACTTTTGAACTTAATATTCTATAGAGGTTAAAAACTAAATCCCACCCTAAAAGTATCATATTTCTGCAATTTTTTTGGGAATAATGTTACCACTATAAAAGTGAGATTAGAGAAACCCACAAACTCAAACTGTCTATATTGCCCATCTGGAAATTATTTAAGATTTAACCGAGATGGTTGAACCTATTGGGATCGAAATAATGTGGTGCATGCAGAAGCTAACAAAGTAAACCGTAAAGATTATAAATCAGACGAGAAACAAAAATATAATAAACTAGGCATAAGAATTTTTTATGGTTTGGTCAATCGATCTACATATAATCATCACTAATATAAAAGGAGAAAATAAAATTTTGAAAGAATTAATAGTCTTCCTTAAACAAAAACTCTCTAAAAGACTACACTGTGAAGGTTGTTGTTGTCATTATTGTTTGAGAAGAAAGCCTTAATTTATAGTAAGTGAAAACTTCTCTTCCAAAAAAATAAAGATAAAGCATACAGAGGAGATTTAATTTTTTTAGGAGTTTTTTTCCCTTCATTCAAAAAAAAGTAAAGTCCTAATAAATTAAAAATTTAGGGCAAAACCCTAACAAAACCAAAGTCATCAAACTTACACTGCTCTTATTGATGAATGCAGGTTTTTGATGTTTGATGTTCTAAGCACGGCTATAGGGAGTAAAATAAAGTTGTTGATATACTGGTGAAGGAAGCTGCAAAAAGGAAGTTTTTTGTCAGCTCAGAGTTTTGGTAGTTTCGTCGGTGTTTGTCAATTATGTTTTTTGGACAGATATCCTAGAAACTTGTCACACTAATTTCGGACTATAATTAATCGTACTCAGGTGGAAATAACTATTAAACTATCTCGGAGAAATGCTCCAACGTATAACTAATTTTTGCGCGTATATGCTATTATAATCCATTTTACCAACAACAAAAAACGTCTAATTAATTCTGTCGATATTTATTTTTCCTCTTTATAGATAAGCAGTAACGAAATCAAGAATTCTGCTAAAAATATTTAAGATCTAATATTTAAGATTATAATCTACACATATTGAGCTTTTATTGTATGCGGTTAAGTGGTTATTTCTTTTTCTTTACAACGGTAGGGTTTAAGTCAAATTAACTATTTCACCGGAACCTACTAATTGTTACCAGCATAGATATCAACCAACTTGTCTACAATAACAAATGAGAAGAAATCACCCAAACTTTTTTTATTTATGCAGAAATTTAAATCTTATATTCTCATAATTTTCGCTCACTTTATTATTGGTTAGGTGCATACTGCGTTGACGAGGTTTTAAAGCTTAAATGTCAACGGAAATGGATATTTCTACAATGGATGTGCATGGAATGTAAATCTCTAATCTCGAAGTAAAGTCTATGATGTTATCTTGTTAACTAGAAAGACATTATGAAGTGCTACTAATGAAAATAGTGTTAGTCCCGCCAATATTGATGTATTTGTAAATAATAATTCTGGGAAATATAAGTTATCATAATGAAACAGTAATTAATTCGAGCCCACTGAATTCACAGTATTTCCTTAAGGAATTTAATCCCCTCCTAGTACCCAAGGTTATGGATTATTTCCTCCCAGGATAGAACGAATCACACACTGGTATAGCGGTACTTCAAACCCCAGTGTTTCATCGAACACAAAGTTCGGTAGCAAATCACACTTATAGTTGCTTTGTTTGAAGTTAAAACAATACAGAACAAAGGAGTAGAAACTCATAAAATCGTATGAAAATGCTGAGAGGAAGGAGTGCAATGTATAGCCAAAGTTGAGCGTTTTCAGTTTGGTGTATCTTTCTTCAACAGCTGCTGCACATATTTATAGCAGTCAGCTTTGAAGATGAACGACCCTCCACCCTCCATTGTGGAGCATGCACTAGCTTGTTTGTGGAGCAAGCACTTGGCCATGGTGGGAAGAGCATTAGGCGGCTGCTATTGCAGCTGGTGGTCAATACACGGATTGAAACATATCCATTACAAATGCGGATAATCTTACGTTAATATTTACTATTAACAAATAAATTTGGTCCAAAAAATTAATCAATCAATCACCGAAGCCGAACAGAGCGACGACGACGACGGCGCGAGGCTTGCTTTCTTCTTAACTCTTTAAGAGCTACAAGAAGAGCAATTATATATATACCCACCAAAAATCTTTTCCTCTTCCAATATGGGACAATGTCTTATTGTCAAGAGGAAAAAACTTAAAATTTTACTCAAAAATTTCATTTTTCCTCCATTTCCCATTCACCCTCATTTTAAGACTATTTCATCTTAAATAACAAAAACCTCAACAAATAGTAAAGTAGGAAATTATATATAATGTTACTAAATAATGAGTTAGAAAGAGTAAGCTTAAAGGATCATTTGTGTTGTCAACAAATTTAAATGTAGATTAAAATTCTTTGAAATTACGGTTAACGTCTGAGACCATATCTTCTCGTCCCAAAGATTAATAACATTCGTGTACTTTACTACTGCATCTTGTTCTAACTTATATGTGTTTTCTAAAATCTTGCTTTATTTTAGATAAGATCGACTATTCTTCTGAGTTTAAGTTATATGTACGAATAATTTAAACAATTTACACTAATATAATTTAATTGGCTGATTACAGAAGATTATTACTCTATTTTTCAAGTTATTATTCAGACTTAATAAATAGACTAACTTATTATTGCAGGTCAAGGGGTTGTATAGTTGTATCCCCTTAGCATTAGGAGATTCGAGTTTAGTGGTTAAGGGGTTGAAAAATTACTTTCAGAAGTTTAAATCTTAGTGTTATATTCTAGTAGTTTTTGTTTTAGAGTTTATGTTTTATATATGCACTGACGATGTAAAAAATATTGACATATGAATTAGGTCACCTAAAAGGTAATTGTAAGTAAATCTATTTAATAAGTATTGACTAATAACCTAAAGTAAATGATAAATGTACCGTTATAAGAGGTTAAATTATATTTATGGTATAAAAATGTTGCAATGTTAGTATATATAACTTAAATTTTTTAAGCGGCGTGATTATGTAAGTATTTCTTATATTGTGACTACATAAAAATTAGACTCTTTACATCTAGTGCCAGAAACGTACACAAATGTAGGTATGCACGAGAACCTTTTTTTTTTACGTGGCCACGGCAGGAGAGTAGTGGGTATGCTTCCTACACTGAGACGGGGACCGCCTATGCCAGTCACTCGTTATTTGGTATCTACTTTGTAGCCCGACTGTATTTGGATTCACATCGTATAAGACTCATTTAAGACGGAAGCGCTTCCTAACAAAAAATAAATTCACACGCAAAATTTAAACCCAAAACCTCTAGTTAAGAGTAAAGGGGTCCTATTATAGTTAAGAGTGAAGGGGTCCTATTATGAGATCATAATGAACCTTAGCCATGTCTTTGACATACTCATATATACACCAAATAAACTTTTGAGTAAAGTTGGTTTCATTGGGACCATTTTAGTACATGGAGCATCCTCGCCAACTATTATGGAACCTTTCCACTCCACAAAATAATTTCCACTTTAATGCCACCTCTTAGGGATACTCCATCCTACAATTGAAATAAAAAAATCCAAAAATAATTAGTCATATGAAGGACTTAAAATATTCTAAATTGGAAGGAAGGCATCTGAAGTGAGCAAATACAAAAATTCACCTTTTATTGATGCAAAGACATCAAGTAATTGACCCCATCTAATTTAAGAATAGAGTTCAGTAAATTGGTATATATACATACAAAGTTTGAATCCGTCATATTCATAAAAAAATAATGGATGCAATGATGCTTCTAAGTAAACTTAAAATTCTAAATTCACCAATTAAGATCTATACTCGTTTTCAAAGGGTGATTTTTGGGGGTTTGTCGGTACTCGACACCCAATGGTCCAAATATCCCGATTCGCATAGTATAAGGCTCATTATTAGGGAAGCGCTTATTTTTCTCTCTTCGTGAGGGCTTGAGATTGAAATTTTGGTTAAAGTGGAAGGGTATCATCCATCTCAACACACTCTTTTGTGGTGAATAGTGATTGTATGGCCATCAAATCATATAATATTTATCTGCGCTGGATTGTTGCACCAAACCAAGCAATTTAACTGCAACAGTGAAAAATTAGAGTATATAACATTTGTAGCCAAAAAAATTTAAAGTAAGAATACATTGCACTTAACCATAACTTAAGGGCATCTCCAACCCTCTCTCATTTCTGCATAATGGGGGTATTTTTTGTCATAATGAGGCTCCAATGCTCTCCCATTTTTGCCTCCAAAATGGAGGATGAATACTGTTACCTCAAATATGGAGTGACACTATTCATCTCCTCCATTACTATTCATCCTTATTTTATTAATATTTTTATTATTTAACTCTTTTAAATTATCTCTTTATATATACCTAATTATGTTTATGTAATATCTTTATAATATTAATTTTACATCTTAACTTTGGTATATAATTTTGATAAATTAATTTTCGTGCATTTATTATTTTTATGTAAAATTGTAAGTTAATTTTATTATAAGTTATAATTGTACAAAAAATATATAATCATCTCAAAAAATGAATGGTGCAAATATAAAATATTATATGTTGCTAAAATTAAAAGGTGCGAATATAAAATATTAGATGTTGCTAAAATTGAAAAGTGAAAATTAAAAATACATTAAATGAAAATACATTAAAATTGGAAATACATGAAAATTGAAAATACATAAAAATTGAAACTAAGGTAAATAGCATAATAACTATTTACCGTTAATATATATAACCTATAATATTTGAATTATCTGTTAATATATATATAATCTATAATATTTGCTTATAAATTATATTATTTAAAAATTTATGGTATAAAATAATTTTATATTAAATGATATGTGATGAATATGTAAAAAAGAAAAAAAGATAGAATTTCTTTAATAAAAATAAGAAATTAAAATTTAAATAAAAATAATAATATAATATTGAAGAGAGAGAAGAATATAAAATGGAATATTCTTTATGATTAGAGTAACTTTACTCTATTTTAGAGGAGAAAATGGAGGCAAGGGTTGAAAATGGCCTAAGTGATAAATATGTATAACAAAATAAATGTATTCTATTTATTGATTCGATATAAATATGCACAAGTATTTACCATCAATCTGCCCCATTTGGACCATTGGGGTTCCTTAAATAAACAGAAACAGCTATACCATGCTATTTTTCCACGTTTCCACAAGCTCCCTTTCTAAAAAGAATATTTCATTTTCTTTTAGGACCAGACTATTAGAAACTCTTCTTCTTGAAGCAAACCCACAGTATACCCAAGTATACTCATCATATTGAGGACCCAACTATCACAACTACCAACTTAACTAACCTCCAAAGTACATATCATAATTTTGGCGTCGCAAAGGAATAGTATTCAACCACATAATATGAATTAAAATAGGGGTGTCAAATGAGCGAATTGAACCGATTTTGGGCAGGTCAAAATGGATTGAGTTCATTAGATGGGCTGGTCAATGACCAATACAAAAATTACATGAGCTGAGATGGACCAGATTAAGATGGGCTAAAATCTGGGTTATAATCCAACATGTCCAACTCTTATCAAACTTTAATTAATATATATTATTTTTTTTTAAATTATTTAATTACTAAATAAGATTTTTTTTTCTTTTATTATGGTCATATATAACATACCAAACAAAAAGAATTATTTTAAAGATACTTTGTCAAAGTTACTCATGGATCAATTTGGACTAAAAATCAGACTCAAGATGGACTGAGTTCAACAAATAAGAGGATCAATGACCCGCCCAACCTTGGGCAGGGTGGGTCGTATTTCTCTGGGCCAATTTTGATACCTCTAAATTAAAAGCACGCAATAACCCTTAATAATATGACCCAAAAAGTCCCACGGAGCTGTCAAATACAGGTATTACGAGGCCCACGACTTTCTTGATTGCCACATTCTCAATTCGAAAAACTAGCATTTCAGTTGATGCCCTCTCATTCGTTCCTCCTAAATTGCACATTCAACAAAATGACACATGATATTTGTATGATCATGAAGTTTTGTCCTAAGGTAATTAATTTGAATAGAATATAGATTCTGAATATATATTGATAGTGTAAAAGTTTTTAAGTTATCATGTCATTTAAAAGATAATTATAACTAATCATCCTAATAAGTGAAATTAGTAGCGTAAGACAGGTAACCTTTTTATAGTAGGTTAAATTGTGTTAATAACATAAAATTTTATTACACTGTCAATAAATACATAACAGGTAAAACCAACTTTAACATTACTTGTTTATGTTCATTATTCACAAGAGCGAGGACAGTGATATATCCAATTTGGTGAGCTGGAAAAGCAACCTAGCCAGCTTCAATTTAAAGGACCCTTGGTAAATGTAATAAAATCTTGAGGAAATATGGATCCAAATTCAAATTGTTTTATTTTCTGGTAAAAAGGAAGAAAAAAAGACAATCAAAGTCAGATCTCTCTATAACAACATTCATATATAATAGTCATTCACTATAAAAGTTAACTTTTTTCGGAACGAACTTTTATATTATATTATAATATATGTTCTCTATAACAACATTTTACTATAGCAGTTAAAAAATATCGAAATAAACGAAACTGTTATAAAAAGGTTTAATTACAAGATTGTTTTCCTATAGCAAATCTCTTAAACACATGTAACAAATTTCTCCCAAGTCAAATACAATCACGCACGCTGGCTCCTATAAAACCAAACTGATTTTAGTTTTAATGTCCGTGCCCAGCTTTCACACCTCCTATATTCCATCAGGTATATGAAAGAAAAATATCTGTTTTCTATTTTCAACATATATCTTTGAAAAACTGTACGTGCGTGTCTACCTCCTGAGTTCATACCATTCAATGTGGACCGACATTTTATTTTCATTTGCTTTGAATTTTCAATGATAGTAATATATCAATGATTTAAATTGTTCTTCAGTTTTTGCTGAAAATCAACGGAATCTTTTGCAAACACTCTTTCAAGTTTTTGAACCAAACGCCAAAAAAAGACAAGAATATAATGTCTGCTTAACCACCTACGGATACAGGGAATTCATATACTACTACGTAGCAAAATAATAGGCGAACACCAAAGTATATAAAGAACTCTGGCATAAAGGGTGTCTATATTCTGCAATGCAAAAAAAGATGATAATTAACCTAAACACGGAACAAAGGCATATCTTTGCTTAGGGAGAGAATTGAGGAATAACACGGAATACAGCTCAAACTACAATCCGAAGTTTTAGTCTGCATAATTCTGATGGTAACAATTAACAGAGCCCCATGTGATGATAGTACCTTTACTGGAAACTAATATCGATACTGAGGTTGACGAGGGTACTCGTAAAGAGAGCTTGCTGCAGATGACTCAGGAAGCACACTTCTAGTACTGTACTCTGTAGATATACCACCATGACGGTATACTGATCGCAAACCCACAGGAGGGGGGTTATACTCGGGCTCTGAGTGCGCCGAGTTCACAGGATCACGGTATGATACACGCTCACGGTATGACACGTAGGGATCATTGATCCCAATATCATCCCGGAGTCTAGTTTCCAAACTCAGTGGCTGATGATATTCACGACGCTCTGGGAATCCATCCTGTCTGTAATAATCACGTGGTTCTACTACTGCCTGTCTTCTGTAAACATCAGGATTGCCTAGCACTGTGTCACGTGGCTCTACTACTGCCTGTCTTCTGTAAACATCAGGATTGCCTAGCACTGTGTCCCGCCTATAAGCATCAGGAAGTTCCACCAATCGGCTCTGCCTATAAGTATCATCGTGCTGTATCACTGTGTCCCGTCTATAAGGATCTGTTCTCAAAGTCCTACTATATGCATAAGATTGAACAGGAGCAGGTGGTGGTAAAGGTTGAAGCGGGGCTAATGGCACCAATGGAGATGTAACTAAATCCCTTTCATGAAAATGAGGACGTTCAACCCGCTCACGGTACCCACGTTCTTCAACCCGCTCAGGTCGTCGAGCACGTTCAGCCCGTCTTCTGCCATCCCGACCCCGCCTCTTAACTCTGTCTCGCTTGGATATCGCAGGGGTCTCAAATCCAAGCCGCGTGTCTTTGGACCTGGAACCTTTGCTCACAGCAGTGAAAAGCTTACACAGGTCCTTCACCTAGCAAATAGCAACAAATATGCAAACAAATTGTAGGTGCCGAGACTCGCAAGAAAACTGAAGACTGACAACAGTAACAAATAACGCTTAACCTGAGATACCCATTAAGCACAAACAAGATGGATCAAGTACCTGTTTAGAGGACAATAGGCAATCAAACTTTGACCTTGTGAAATAGTTCTTCTTAATCGCTTGCCTGAACGTCTCCTCTGCTAGTGGTAAGCAATCCTCAAGAACAGAAAAGCGAACCTGAAATCAATTTCCAATAAAAATTAACACAAAATGTTCAAGTAAAAAAAAAAATCCCACTTATCACACTACGAAAAGCACCAATAGAATTCTAGTATCTATATTCATCGACGAATTCGTCGAACAAACATATACATATACATAATTCCTCCAAGGGAAGTAAGTTTATACATTTACAAACTCATGTTGCACGGCCTCCCAAACCCCAGGGCCACCAGCCACAAACAGACCTCTGGCAGACAAGCACACAGGAACGTGATGGAACTCCTCACACATAAAGATAGGCACTCAAGGTAAAATATTGTTCAAGGAAAACTCTCATAGAGCAATCCTTGCCAGAACCGGCATAGGAAAGACTAGGAGTCACAGTAATTATCCTATCGTTTGCCCATTAATGAAAGAATTATGCAGCAAGCTTTAATTCAATGAAAGCTAAAATAACTTCACACGTCCCTTTTTTAGGCACTCCGACTGTGATGAGATTTAAAATCTAAAATAATTGTTTTCTACCTATGTCTCTACCTGGCCAACCCTCCTCACATTCATCTGATGAATTGCTCAACATCGATTTGACGATAAGACAGAAGATTTGCCTTCTTTATTGAGGCGGGAATAATGAAAATGGAAGATCTGCCTTATGTTAATCACTACTAACTTATTTTGGTATGTATTAGGGTTCCCAAGAAAGAAAAACCATATTCAGTGTAGAATTCGCCATAACATTGGCATATCAGTCTCATTTGAAATCTTCCAAAACACTCAGAAACACATAAAATAAAACCATGTAATGGTGAATAAACGTTCAATTTGGTACAATTTATAACTTTTGCATCCACTAGAGAGTTGAGACTGTGATCTACAAGCAATAGACCTTAAGCTCAAAGACCTTAAATATGCCTAGGTAATCAAGATCCAATGCACAAATTAGTATTTTAGATCCCTAACAAGGAAAAGACAACAAAAAGCTCAGTAATACCTCATCTGCATTTGGTTTACAAGGAATTAAAAAACTGATAAGGAATTGTAGACAATACCAACACATATCAAACATAAATCAATAGCAGGATCACCTATCCCAAAAAAAAAAACAATATTCTTATTTAGAATGTTCCATGAGAAAAATAGCAAGTTGTAACTTCCCCATAACCAAGACCCAGGAAATAAGACGTCCATACTATCCTTGTGGTAAAATATAGACAATCAGACGAAATCCTCTAATACCAATTCTGATGGAAACATTAAATTTGAAGCAACCAACCACTCATGGAAAACGTGAAGAGAAGTGATCTATATGTAACTTCGCAACATTTCGAAGCGTACGAACAAGTGGTAGGTGTATACATGCTAGAGCATCAGATTACTGATGTAGATACTTAACGATTATTACAAGGCATCGCACAACACTGATCCCATTGTCAGCCTTAAGTGCTATAGAGAGGTAACATTTTTTTTAAAAATCAGTATCACAGTGCTGTCATTTTCTATGATTGGCAGAAGGAAACAGGAAAAAGGAAGGGAGCAAAATCCTGACCTCACAGACACAAATATATACAAGGGAAATCAATACAATATTGTCAAACCAATCATGCCTCAAAGGTTTCTTCGCACCAAACATGCCATTACCTTGTGGATCAAATTAGGAAAACATTATGCAATCCATTTAAAAGGCGGAATTTTTATATCTAGTGTTTGGAGCATGAGGCGTAGTAGCCGTTGTAATTTTTGGAGCATGAAATTAAGGCTACAATTGGAGAAGTAAATAATTTATGATAGGAATACCTTTGACATACATCAAATCATATACAACAAAAAATGCAATAAATTTTACCTACATTTGGACCTATCTTCAGGGTTTAAATGCCTCTCAAGCAAGCTTAAGACATCACTGCTTAATAAGGCTTTTGTACATGAAGATGGATAAAATTGACTTAAAATACTTAACATCACTAATCAAGCCCCTCCAACAAGAACATGTGTTTGAAGTTAAAAATATTTTGCGTTATATTGGGAGTGACAGAGAAAGTTTGAATTCTACTCCTGAATTGTCTTTTGTATTCTATAATTGTACATGAAGCTGCCTTTTTGAGTTTTGATACTTCACTAATAAACTTACAATCTGTATATATCAAAAGAATAGATTATAAAATTAGAACCCAGAGATATATCTATCAAAGGAATAGAAGGATGGAACTCTATTTTGGGTCATCAGACTAAACCACAAGTACTTGATAACTGCTTTGGTTGTTATATGCGCCAACACACAATTGAACATAAAGAGCAATACCTGACTTGAAAATTAGATACTGCATCCCCCTGCTTCATCTTTTCTGCCTTTCTGTTATACCAACATGCGTGTACATACACATAAAGATGGAACCACCTGAATTTAATTGCCTACTGGTTTAGTCTCCTAAGGTTAGGTACTACTACTAAGGTATAAATTATAGGCACTAGAACCAAACTAACTCTTGCCCACTTACTCAAAGGAATAAAGGGTTTTTTCTTGATGAACTTATTTATTGTTTTCTAGGGTTTGTTTGCCTCAAACAAACGTATTATACTCCGAACTAGGAGAAAATGACGAGACTAAATCATTTTTCACAAGTAAGGCAGTAACCCTGTTCTTTTTTTGAGAAAGGGTAACAAACCAGTAACCTTATTCTAATATGAGTAGTTTCATCACAACCATTTTCACCATTTAATACTCGTAACCATCACTAAAACAATTCTGACATGCTCAAGCGCTCACCGATTACCAGATATCAAGTACTTTTACACCCATTCAACGACACTAATGACCATGACATTGTCTAAATTATACCACACATCCTAAATGGACAAATTCGACTTGATTCTCAAATGGAAAAACTGCAAACTTTTAAACCGATCAAATTCAACCTCTCACCTATCCTTTCTTGGCTATGCCCATTATGACATACGCTTTACGTCTAAGGAACACTATTGACAAAACAATTTCAAATATAAGGAGTAAAAGTTTAATGCTCCGGGCATTGTATTCTCCAATTTATTTTGGATAATACAAAATCTATAAAGAATTTTACCTGCTACCAACAATCATACAGGAATATCCATCTTCTATTTATTTTTCTTTTCTTTGGATGGGGGCTGACTTGTTTCCCATTCATTTCTCCAAATTAAATGAGGAAAAACTTTACCTGGATGTTTCATTCAGCAGCCAATTCAATGGATTTAATTATTCTTAGGACATTTAAAAGCAATTTGAATGACGTAATGAATGTGCTCCCAAATACAAAGTCAATCATTTAAACCATAACAAGAAAACTGAATAGCACCTAATAATGGAAACTCCTTACCCTCAAAGGACAAGAAAGTATTTTTTTTTTCATTTTTTTAATGGGTAACTTCCTAATTTCTAAAGATCTTCTCTGATAATTTTTCTTTTTTCCTGGTTGTCTACAGTCTACACACCTCAGTAGAGCGAAATATCAAGTTACAACTTCAAGAATTTACTAGTATAAATGATGGTCACCTGAAAGATTGTTCTCGAAATCAGTCACGTCCATAATCAGTGATCAGCACACATGTACGCCCAGAACTATACTTTGCAAGTGCGGTGGTCTTGGTCCTATATTATACAAGGCAAGTGGGTCGGTCCTAGACAGGCTAAAATTTTAGAATGGACAGCCCGGACACTCCACAACCCCTAACCTTTATAGTGGGTCAATTAGGGGACGGTCAGGCAGCGGGCTATTTGTTTTCGTCTTTCTTCTAATTTTTTCTATTCCCTATTTTTTCTTTCGATTTTCTACTTTAGTCTTTACGTATAGAATTTAGTTTTAAATATAGCTTATATTACTATCTTCTTTAGTGTGGTCTTAAAACGTGTCATTATGTCTAAGCATAATATAGAAAGCTTAAAATCAAAGCATTTTCAAATGCCAAAAATCTGAAGGAGCAAATGAAAAAATAAAAAAATGTTATGTAATGCAACAAAAATAAATAAACATTAGAAAAAATTATATATGGATTAAAAGATGTGTAACTATAATTAAGGAAAACTATGTCAATCAGGTTTTAATACCATTATAAATCTCTGCTCTAGATACAAAGGTGCAACGTAACTTTTCAACTAGTCTTCAATAGTAGTTATCAATAAACAAAAAGGTTTAAACTAGTAATTAAAGAAAAAGTAGTTTGACTCCCCAAATAGTAGCAATATCATATGAAGTGAATCAAAGGAGTTGTATACAACTTTTTTAGCTAAAATTATTATTTATTAATATCCGGTTAAAGAAAAATCCAATACGAATAACATGCACGCCTTAACGTCATGGTGCCTCCACTAATACGTCACTTAAGTAAGGCAAAGTACACGACTTGAGCTTCCCAAATGCCAATGCTACAAGCCAAGTGTGCCCTAACCAAGCCCCTTTGCAACACAATATATATGACAAAACAATACCGATCACATTGAAAACCCATTTTAAATTCATAATTCAAATGAAAAGCAGCAACTTTGTTTTGGATAATTGTGGTGTCTGAACAAGCTTGCACGTACATCAACTAATTCCATGAAGTACTACTACATCCCACTAGCACAGGTATCAAATAACTCTGTCCACTAAGGCTTGGACAGATGGGAAAAAATCACCTAATTTCTTCCCTTTGTTGGGATTTAAACCTAAGACCTCATGGTTCTCAATCCAATTCCTTGACCGCTAGACCATGCCAAATGAAAAGCCACAATTTTAAGCTTCTAATTTAGATCTCTTATACTAAGTTTCTAGTTCACATTCCTCGACGCTAACACACTCCTTCATAGGTTACCTAGCAATTGATACATCTTTGTCAACTCAAACACTCTTTTATAATCGAGAAAATCTCAAGGGCTAATGGCGCGTGATTCTAATCTCGACAGATGATCGGCCCACCCCTCTATTCTTCTCCACTTAAATATCAGGTTTTGTCTGAACTCGAGTTCGAACCTATGATGTGTGCCTAACCCACACATCAAAAGCTACGCTCTTACCACTAGACCAAAGTCCTAGAGTAGGTCTATTTATTGTTTAGTCCTACCCTTTTTACAAGGGAGCTCCTTGACACCTACATTAAAGTGGCCCCTTACAAAAGTGAAGCACCCAACCCTAGTCACACCGATTCAAGCTTAAAACCATGAGCTTTCATACTTCGATAAAAGCCAAATAAAACTTCTCAATCTTTGGTTGACTTTAAAATTTGGCTCTTTGGTTCGGCCTTTTATTTTCTACAAATATAACCTAACAAACCAAATAACGAATTAATACATAATATCTATATCATATACGCACTCAATACCAATTTATGTGATGCATATTTGTTTCTAATTTGTCTCAAAAAGTATGACATATTTATATATGTAAAAATAGTTTTACTTTAAACTTCTCATTTTACTATTAGTGAGATAATTTATAACCACAAAAGTATCTAGGACTTGTTTTAGACCACGAGATTCAAAATTCTTTCTTAAACACCATACCCAGTCAAACATAAAATAATTGGGACGAAGTGAGTAATAATTCTTTGAGAAAATATAATATTTATAATAATTTAATTAGATAATTATATATATATAACTACTTGCATTATATATGTTTATATAAATCAATTAAATTCTATTATTACATTATTTTAAAAGAATATGATTATTTGAATTTACACATACAATAAATTAATTATAAAATTATATTATTTTTTCAGCCCTTTCAAGCCCAAATTGATGGAAAAAACTCGAACCAAACAAAATTTATTTCGATTCTATTTTGTTTCTAGAAACCCAAAAATCAAAAGGCCAAACCAACATTTGGTAAAATTGAACCGTCCCGACGAATGAACACCTTACTTAAAACTTCAAGCTTAAATGTGCTTAAACATGCATTTAACAAAACTATATGCTATCCTCTAAATGGTACTTCTCTCTTACGTCCTCAACTAGAAATATTCTTCATAGCCGAAAAAACTACGAAGAGAAGCAATTAAAGGTTAGAAGGCATTGATAGCACAACTAGCTAACCTGAGAAGGAAATTGAGACTTGAAAGCCTTGGGTGCAATGTTATAGCCACCACATTCTGCAGCTTTGTAGATCCCATACATCAACTTCAAATCAACATCGTAAAGGAAAAGCCTCATCCCTTTATAAATTTTTCCCACCGTCTCTTTCTTGCTTGCCGGCAACCCTAGAACCTTATAACGATAACAATCCTTCTTTGTCTCGGAGTTGCACATGAAGATCATACCCATGCCCTTAGCCTTCTTCTTTGAGGACGACTTCTTTTGTGACGACTCGGGCTCGTCTTTGCCTTGAGGGGCCACTCTAGACTTACCTCCGAAGGCAACTTTCTTAGAGCTTTGCTCATCATCATTTGACTCCAATTTTCCCAAGTCCTTCTCAACCTTACCGTTAGAGGCTACTTTCTTCATAACTTGCTTATTTTCACCTTTCTCTTGGGGGCTTCCATTTGCCTTTCTCTTCCTATTATTCCTTCTCTTCATTTTTTTAGCTTTTTGCTTCAAACATCCTTCTATTTTCTCCTTATTCTTTTCATTTGCATTTTTTTCATCTTCTTGTTTTTGCATGTCATCTTCCTGGTTATCTTTTTCTACACCAGCAGCATCTCCTACTTGCTTATCATCTATGTTCTGTTCACCATCTTCCTGTTCTATGGTATTTTCTTGGTTATTACCTTCATCATTACAAATAGCATCTTCTTCTTCTTCCTTATCAGAACCACATTTTTCATCTCCCCCTCCAAAAACCTCATTTTCTTTATTATCTTCATCTTCCTCCATAGCATGTTCCCCCTCTAAAGTTACAGTTTCAGCTCCGTCATTTTCTTCTTCTTCTTCTACAAGAGTGATCATTGTTTCTTCAGTTACAGCCGTTTCCACTGAAATCTCAACCGAGCCTCCAGTTTCTATGTGGTTTTCCACCTCACTGGAGTCAAGTGTCGTAGCAGCTTCAGAAGCAACTGCAGCATCTTCTTTGGACACTGATCGTTTAGTTGAAGCATTGGCCTTGCCTTTTGCACGCACCATCACGAACCTATGTATCTCCGGATCAAAGGGTGTTAAAAAAAACGCAAATGAGAAGCAGCTAGTCACACCCATTTATATTAGTTGAACCTATTGAAGAATTACCCACTTTCTTTATCCATAAAAAATTCAAATCAGATGCAAAAAAAAAAAAATAAGGAATTTAAACTCTAAAGTTCAGAAAATTTACCCAAAAAAAACCTCCCAAACGGCGAAGTAAAGCAGTTTTAGTTGGACCCTGCCCCTACCCCTAATATATACAAATGAGCAAACAACTGCAAGTTACATCAACATCTACATGTCACTCCGATACTAGTTGGAGTCTGCCTAAAAGAATCATAAAAATGATAATAATAAAAAGAGCACTGCGAGGTCGCCTTAACAAAAGCTCGATTTATCCACAAATACATCTATAAAGTTGCTGAATTTACTTTTTTATAAGTCGATTATGATAAACAATAGTGAGATTCGTACAGCCCTAACTAGATTATAATTGACGCTTAATAGTTGTTGTTGATGGAAAAAACTGCGAGATCCGAGAAACAAAAGCTCAATTTAGAAAAAGTTGATGAATTTTTTTTCTTTATTATAAATTATAGTGAGATTCATAAACACTAACTAGCGTCGAATTGAGGCTTAATAGCTGTTACTGTTGATGAGGGGAAAGGGTGAAAAGCGTGTAATTCATCAATCTCGTTCTCATTGAACTTATCTTTAAAAAAAATTAAACCAAAAAAACCCTAATATTAAAGATCAAAGACGTAAAATCGGAAAATTTTGCGGAATTAATTAACTCTAGCGGAAACAGAAGGATAATTCACTCACCTGTAGATTAACGTCGATGGGGCGGAGAAAGCAAATATCCTCTCTCAGCTAGGGTTGAAGTGAAACCCCTTTACGTTTCTGTATTTATGGTGTAAAAATGTAGAGAGGACAATGATGAATGTGATGATCGAATCTGAGCCGTTGGATTTGTGAGATGAA
The DNA here is from genome assembly GCF_000390325.3 of Nicotiana tomentosiformis. NCBI lineage: Eukaryota > Viridiplantae > Streptophyta > Magnoliopsida > Solanales > Solanaceae > Nicotiana > Nicotiana tomentosiformis. Next base: position 179,535,110 of record NC_090813.1, read on the forward strand.
AATTTGAGAAATCCTTTTTTTTCGATGCAATGCACTTGCAGGCTGCAGCTTTTAAAGAATTTTAATAGTGGAAACGGACAAAACCACACACAAAAAAAAGGAAAAACTTATATTCGATCCTTTTAAAAAAAATGACTCGGGTACTTGGTACTATTTTAAGAATATATTATTTTTTATACTTTGCTCACATTATGAGTCGTAAGTCACCGTGAAGGAGGAGAATTGTTATAAGTTGACACTTGGCGTAAAACTTTCGTACCTTATAAATTATTATAACATAAATTTTATGCAATGTGTTCACCTAGGCACGTATTACATCAATAACCAGGTGTGTTGAAAAATGGTCAAGGGATTCAATCTCGTATTGGTATAATGGAGTATGCATAAGGTCCCATATTGTGGACAAATATAGGTAAAAGAAACTAGTCTCACAACATTGCGGTCCAAATGAGGTGCAAGATAGTAAAGGATTTCCTTACTCTAGACGATTGTGGGTAAAGAACTAGTCTCACCCGTTATCGCCCAAATGAGGTGCAAGACAGTAAAAGGGTTCCCTTACGATTGATGGCTAAGCTAGGGTAGAGAATCTAGTTTCACCGTATTATCGCCCAAAATAAGCAACATAAAGGGTTTTCTTATCGTGGAGGGATAAAGATGAAGAAGTTAGTCCAAGATATTCGTTTCACATAAGTAATTGAAACATAAGCACATTGACAGAAAACATCAATTAAATTAGTGAAGATTTTAAATAGGATAAGAGATACTATTGCTTGCCTACAAGAGACAAAATAAACACATAAATGGGTTAAAAAATTGGTAATACAAGCTTTTATGGTGTTCAGAATAGATAGACATAGAAATTGAGTAGGGATCATGGTAGAATCTAGGCTTAAGGATAAGGTGGTAGAAATTAAGAGAGTTAGTGATAGAATTATCGTGTCAAGACTAATATGAAAAAGGGAAATAATTCACATAGTTAATGTCTATGCTCCAAAAATAGGGTTATTAGAACAATACTTTGGAAAGATGTGGACACCCTTATCCAAGGGTGGTTTATCCAAATTATTCTTAGTCACTTCAATAATACATATACAGAGCAAATTATACATACATATAGCACATCTAATATTGTAAAATAGAGTCTCGATGTGATCTTGTCCTGCAGGCGCATAGAGTATCGTTCAAGCGCTTTGTTGTAAAAATAAAATTTTTAAAATGGACATACCTTGAGTCCCGTTAAAATGGCTTTTTATATATATATATATATATATATATATATATATATATATATATATATATATATATATATTCCAATGCTCGAACCATCACTCTATGTGTAATTAGAGTGATAAAGATTAAAACTTTATTTAATTATAAGTTCATATCCCCTTTTCATAAAACTAGGGTCTAAGCCCATAATGGCGTTCTTTGTGGTTTAAGTTAATATAAATAAATTTAAGATTTTGATCACCCATTACCTTTATCAGTCAATTGGGATCTAAGAAGGTATAAAGTTCTTACCTTTAAATAAATCCCTAAACATTCACTTCAATTGCTCTTTGTTGAATTTTCAAGAATCTAGGGATTTGAAAGATGATTTAATATTAATCCTTGTTAGTTTGGTATAATAATCAATGAATAGGAACTCACCTTGTACGATTTATGATTCTCCTCAAAATATTGGCCAAAACAAAATAGGGTCTAATATCCCAAAAGTTCCTTTATTTTTAGATTTTTGTCAGTTTTCGACAAGCGACCACCACATACAGTCTGTATGCTGATCGTATGTCAATTCCTGAAGCCTATGATGATGGATATCAGTTGATATATGGGCAGTAACCGGTTAATATATCACTCGTATATTGAATATACAGCCCGTAAGTTGAACATGCGACCCGTATATGGCCTCCGCAAGTCACATTCAGAGACTTGAATTTTTCAAACACTTTTGGTCTCAACAAACAGTACAATGTGCACCCATATGTCCAACATGCGGTCCATATGTTGCTTCGCATGTCATGTTCAAAGGCTTGAAATTTTTAACTTCCAGTGATTTTAAAGACCCCACATACGGTTAGACATGTGATTCGTATCTCGAATGTGCATGCGCATCCCGGCCGCATCTTGGCCCAGATTTCCGACTTAGTTCCTTTTGATTCCTTTCAACTCCAATCTTTTTGTATACTTGGCAGTTGGCACACGCTCAGATATTGACTTTCTCACGTGTTTCCGCCTTAATTTCTAAGGTTCTGGTTTAACCAAAAGCATTTAATGAGTCTAAACCTTACCTCAATGTACGAGGTGTTATATTATCTTCCCTTTTGGAACATTTGTCCTCGATATCGATTATTGCCTAAAATTTGACTAACTCCTAAGATTTTTAAAAGTTTTGCCAGAGTTTCTTTTATAACTGGAGCTATCCCAGAATTAAAAACTCAACTAACAATTAAAACATAGTCCTCGCCGGCACTTCCACACCAAAAAAAAACTATCTTTCAACGTATACTATGGGTTTCATATCATTAGCCGACATTTCTAAAATTTCAATTACTGAAAGGTCAATACATAATTGAATAGGGAACAAACGAGGGTATCTCCTCTTCATGTCCTCTTCTGCCTCCCAAGTCACCTCCTCGGAATTATGATTTTGCCATAAGATTTTAACTGAAGTTACATCCTTTGTCCTTCGCCTTCGGACTTGATGATCTAGGATATGCACATATTCTTCTTTATAGGACAACCCTTTATTGATTTTCACTTCTTCCTAAGATAGGATGTAGGCAGGATTCGGTCTATACAACCTTAACATTGACGCATGAAAGACCGGATATACCATGAACTTTTCGGGTGGCAGTTCGAGCTCATAAGCTACCTTTCCAGCCTTCTTAATAATTTCATAGGGACCAATATAACGAGGACTAAACTCGCCCTTTCTATCGAAATGCATTATGCCCTTCATTGGTGACACTTTCAAGAATATTTTTTTACCCACCGCAAATTCCAACTCGTAATGCCTCACGTCCGCATAAGACATTTGTCAACTTTGAGCTTTTTTGAGTCATTGCACGATAACATTCACTTTTTCAATGACTTCATAAACTGAGTCGGGTCCCAATAATTTTGCTTCCATTGGCTCAAATTGACAATCGGCAATGCCGCCTATATAATACTTCGTATAGAACCATCTAAATACTATTCTGGTAACTGTTATTGTAAGCAAACTCGACAAGAGGTAGATGCTCATACCAATTCCATCCAAAATCAATCACACACTCTCGTAGCATATCTTCAAGAGTTGGAATAATTTTCCCGCATGCTGATCCGTTTGAGAATGAAAGACAATGCTCAAATTGACACAAGTTCCTAGATGTTCTTGGAAATATTTCCAAAAGTTAACGGTAAATTACATACCTCAGTAAGATATAATAGATGTTAAAATCTCATGTAACATGACTATCTTCTTCAAATGCGGCGTATCATAGTGATTTGCAGTATCAGCCGTCTTCACAGGAAGGAAGTGTACTAATTTTGTGAGTATGTCCACAATCACCCAAATGGAGTTATATTGGCCTTCGTGCGACGTAAACCCATAACGAAGTCCATATTAATCATCTCCACTTCCACTGAAGAATTTTATTATTTTGAGCTAGTCCATCAGGCATTTAGTGTTCGGTCTTTCACTTACTGACAATTTAAGCACTTAGCCACAAAAGCTAGATATATAAATCTCCATACTCGTCCATCAATAGTGTTGTTTCAAATCCGTATACATCTTGTGGATCTTATATACACAGAATATTTAAAACAATGCGCTCCCACCATTAACGTTTATCGAAGACCATCGACGTCAGGGACACTTAATCTCTATCGCATCCTCAAGACGTTATCGTTTTCATCAACTGCGAATGAAGTGTATTTACCATTTTGCATTTCATCTATCAGCTTCACTAGGAATTCATCTTCGTATTATCTAAGTTTAATCTCTCCATGATATTAGAACGAGCTTGAGTAATTTCAACTAATTCTCTATTTTTTACTTCATCTAACCGGATGCCAAGGCTAGCAAGTCTTCAAATCTACTTGCTCATTGGTATTTCACGAGGCAAAGTATAGGCCAATGTACCCATGTACTTCTGACTTAGAGCATCGGCAACAACATTCGCCATATTAGGATGATATATGATATTCAAGTTGTAATCTTTCAATAATTCCAACCATAATCTCTTTTGAGATTCAACTCCCACTGCTTAAAAATATATTGCAAGCTCTTGTGATCAGTTAAGACATCACAGTGCTTGCCATACTGATAGTGGCGCCAAAACTTCAAGGCGAAGACAACAACAACTAATTCCAAGTTGTGTCACATAATTCTTCTTGCACTTCTTTAATTAATAGGAAGCACAAGCAATAACTTTACCGTTCTGCATTAGCACACATTCCGATCCTACTCTGGAAGCATCACGATAAATCACATGATCACTAGACCCCAAAGGCAGAGTCAAAATAGGAGTGAAAGTCAATCTCACCTTTAGCTCCTAAAAGCTCTTTTCACATGCCTCATACCATCGAAATTCAACTGTCTTTTGATTTAATTTCGTGAGCAGTGCTATTATTGTCGAGAGAACCTTTCCACAAATTTTCTATAATAATTTGCCAATCCTAAGAAACTGCGTATCTTTGTCGTACTTGTAGGCATTGACCAATCCTTAACTGCTTCAATCATTTGAGGATCAATCTTGATACCATCACTCGACACCACATGATGCTTGTGGAGGTACTTAATTTTCAGTACCATTCTCCACCTCAATATTAGCCCCAATGGCTGCACGATTAGCAGTATGAGTCGACCATCCATCTGATGATGCATCTGAAACACCATTGTTCAATTGGTTAGCAGCTCTAACACGAGGGTAGCCATTTTAATGAGGTACGAATAACGAATACATTAGAATGATTTAAAGAAGAGTTTAGGCTCTATAGAATTAAGATGAGAAATACATATAATATCCTGGTAGCTACACCTTCATACTGGTGAGCAAGTTGTATGAAGGAGACTCCACTAGATACAACTCCACAAATATAGACATATCATAGGACACTTCTAAATCTATAGCTCTAATACCAAGCTTGTCACGTCCCAAACCTGACCCTGGTATGACATGCATCTGATGCTAAAGAACCACAACGGAAGCACCTTATAAGATAGAAATCACAATAAATGATCCACACTTGCTCAATAGATTATTAAGCATTATTAAAGTCAAGACACAACTTAATCAACATTCTAATTAAGATTAAAAATCAATGCTCGTGATTTAATATCAAGTATTTAAATAGATAATTTGTCTCTCGATAGACCGACCAATCAACTAATGACTTTAACAAAATACTACACACAATACTAACATCTACCTATGGAGCTTCTATGAATAAAGAAGTAATAAACTAATCTCTAGATATATCATGCAGCTACTATTAATAAATGAATAAATATTTAGAGTCCCACGAACAAGCATGTAGGCTCACCAAATAATCCTAGTCCGTGCGATCCTCATGTACATGGTCTTCTCTATCACCTAACATACCATCACAAACAACAATGGTATGTCTGAGTATAGGGTACTTAATGACTGTCTTTGGGCAAACGGAATAAATCATGTACTTAACAAAACTCAATAGTAAAATAATTATGTTGTTCACAATCATCATGCCCGAAACATGCCAAGTCGTACCAATACAAGCCAATATCATGCTAATACAGGCCCAATTCATGCCAATACATTCTCAAGCCTGGCTAATACAGGCCCAAGTCAAGTTCAATATTCCTTAATGTTTTAGACAAATCGTTCTTAGTCAGTTCAATAACACATAGACGTAGCAAATTATACATACATATAGAACATCCGATATTGTAATACAGAGACTCGATGCGAGCTTGTCCCGTTTGTGCATAAAGTCTCGTTCAAGTGCTTTCTTGTAAAAACAAGGTTTTCAAAAGAGACATACCTCGAATCTTGTTAAACTAGCTCAAACGTATACTTCAATGCTCGAACAATCACTTTACGTGCAAATGGAGTGATAACAATTAAAACTTTATTGAATTCTAAGTCCATACTCCCCTTAAATAAAACTAAGGTTTAGGCCCATAACGGTGTTCTTCATGGTTCAAGTTAATATAAACGAATTCAAGATTTTGATCACCCATTACACTTCCCAGTCAATTAGGATGTCTAAGGAGGGATAAAGTTCTTACCTTTGAAAAAATCCCCAAACTTCTACTTCAATTGCTCTTTGTTAAATTTTCTAGAATCTAGGAATTTGGAAGATGATTTAGTATTAGTCCTTATTAGTTTGGTGTAATAATCAATAAAATTGTGAGGAACACACCTTGTATGATTTGGAGATGTCCTAGGGTGCTTTTATCTTCAAAAAGTCAACCAAAACGAAGTAGGGTTTGAAATTCCGAAAAATTTCATATTTATAGATTACTGTTAGTTTTTGACATTCGGTCACCATATACAGTCCGTATGTTGGACATACGGTCCATACGTTGGTCGTATGTCAATTCATTGTCACGATCCAAAATCTATCTAGTGGTGATGGCACCTAACCCAACCAAGTAATAGTCAACACAACTCAAATAAGAATAATAAAAGTAAATGAGTAAAATGAAGGAAGTTCTATACAATCTCCCAAGGATTGGTAGTATAAGTCATGAGTTTCTAAGACTTAGAATTTACAAAGCTGATACGAAATAAATACATCATATGTTCAAAATATACAAAAACAGATTTGCAAATCTAAAGCTACAAAGGACAAGTGACAGCTATAGCCGGAACACAGGTACATCTTCCATGCCAGCTAGCTCATGCCATACACAGCAACATCAGTTCCAAGATTTGCATGCAATGTGCAAAACTATAGTATGAGTACAACCGATCCTATGTACTCAATAAGTAACAGACCTAACCTTAAGTTGAAAGCAGTGACGAGCTCGGAAGAAGGTCAAAATCCAATACCAATAGCTAATAACAACTCGTAATAATATAATGAGAACAATAAAGGTAAATAACTCAAGAGATATATGCTCAACTCGTTCACGGTTACGGGAAAGTAGGCATGCTTTTCAAGTATAACATTCAATTCCAAATCTCACAATTGAAAATCAACTAAACTTGAGTTTATCAAAAGAATTGTATTCCCAATTCACAATGCCAAATAAGAATTGTCGTTTACCAATCAGTATGAGGAAAGTACATCTCTATACCTACATGTCAAGTCCTCAATATACTGTCTAGCATGAGGAATATACATCTTTATTCCTACATGTCAAATATACATATCAAATCATCAATGTCACATTACCTTCTAGCATGAGAAAAATGCATTTTTATGCCTACAAGTCATGTATGCATGTCAAATGAATGAATATACGGTGATATCCCCAGGTATTCTCACTCTCAACATACTCAAATTATCTATATCAATGCCCACTTCATCATACACACACAATCACTCTGCATTGTACTGGTGCCTGGCATCAATGCCCCTCACCAAAGTATGTGTATGTATATCACTGTGCATGCGCTCACTGTTGGTATGTCAGAATCCGGTAGGGCGGATCCTGTCCAAGCGCTAACCAAAAGCCAATAAGGTCTGCTATGACGTGCAATCCGATCCACATCCACAATAATAATAATAATAATAATAATAATAATAATAATAATAATAATAATAATAATAATAATAATAATAATAATAATAATAATAATAATAATAATAATAATAATAATAATAATAAAAAATCCAATATGGCATGATGTGGCGTGCAGCCCGATCCATAACAATACTCTCAACATGGCTCTAAGGCCCACCCCAGTCATCAACCTCTCCAATCTCAAGGGCTCACAATCTCATATCACTCAGCCCAACAACACCACATATGGAAAACAATGATAACATGCAATGTAACAATGAAAGATGAACAGAGACTGAGATATGATATGCAAAAAAGAATTATGACTGAGTGTGTAATTATAGTCAAATCAGATAACCCAAAACAACAGAGATATCCTCATCAGGTCTTAACCACATAGCCTAAATATGCTTTCTAACATGAATCATAGCTCAATTAATTTAACAAGAAGGAAAAATACGGATAAACTAAGACATGATAGCAATACAGAACAAAAGTCAACCCAGATTATGATTACCCCAGTGCACGTCCACACGCCCGTCACCTAACATGTGCGCCACCCCAATACATCACAAATAACATGGTTCCCAAGGATAATTACCCTCAATTTCAAGTTTAGAAATGTTACTTACCTCGAACAAGCATAATCTAATATCGAGCAAGCTAAACAATACTCTAGAAATGCCATCCTACGCGAATCCACCTTCAAACGGCTCAAAACTAGCCAAAATCAACACAAAAACATCAAATAATGCTAAAGGAAACCAACACAAATGATAAAGGTCGAATCTTTAATTAAAACTCAAAGTCAACCCAAAATGTCAACTCAGGCTCGCACCTCGGAATCCGTTAAAACTCACAAATTATGATAACTCATTAAATTACGAGTTCAACCATACTACTTTTACTCAAATCTGACTCCGTATCGATGTTTAAAACCCAATATTCACTTTAGAAAGATTTAGACAAAAAAATCCCAATTTCTCTTCTAAAATCATCAATAAAATGCTACATTTGAAGATAGAATCATGAAATATAATCAAATCCTAGTATAAAGTACTTACCCTAATACATATGGTGAAAATCCTCTCCACAATCACCCAAATCCGAGCTCCCCAACTTAAAATATGATAAAATAACTCAAAGGTCCGAAATAGAGTACTTATATGCACTACCCAGTGGTACTCTATGCGATAGCGGTCACAAACCTCGCAATCGCAATTCTAAAATTGTCCAGCACAGTTTTTACCCTCCGCGATCATGGCCATTTCCCTCTATCGCGATGAACAAATTCCATTAACCCTTCCCAAACTATTCCCAGACAGTCTGTAGTGTATCAGCAATAACTTTTTTTCATAATTCTAAATGACAAATAGTTTAATTATCTGAATACTACAAATAAAGGACTACAACTTTATTTTTTGGATTACCTCAAAATTCCTTATAGATTGCAAGATATAAGCTCCCGAAGTCAGCTCAGTGACAGTAGAAATTTCTTCTTCGCGAACACGAAGCTTCCTCCATAAATGCGATTCACATGTCTAATTTTCCATTTTACTCTTCACGATCGCGGCCCAAAGCTCCGCGATCGCGATGTACACCTATGTAGCTAAAAAATAGCACTTGAAAATGTAATGACCCAACCGGTCATTTTGACTTTTAGAATCCTGTTCCCCTAAATAAAACTTCTCGTATGTGCTTTTATAAATTTATGACTTGCGGGGATGGTTGGTTCGAGATTTGGAAGTGTTCGGATTGAAATCGGAATACTTGGTTCCTTAAGTTGGCTGTAAAATGCTAAGTTTGACTTCGGTCAATATTTTTGAGAAAATGAACCCGGAATAGAATTTTGATAATTCCAACAACTCCGTATGGTGATTTTGGACTTAGCAGCGTTTCAGAATTTTATTTGGAAGTCCGTAGTTAAATTAGGCTTGAAATAGTTAAAATAGAAATTTAAATTGGAAGTTTAACCGGTGAGTTGACTTTTTGATATCAGGGTCAAAATCCGGTTTTGGAAATTTGAATAGGTCTGTTATGTTATTTATGACTTGTGTACAAAATTTGAGGTTTCGACATTTATCACACTTGATTTGCTAGGTTTCGACATCGAATGTAGAATATTCCAACCTCGTTTCTTCAAGAATAAGTGGTGTCACATTAAGCAAAGGAGCTCCAAATTCAGTTTTGATTGAAGCATTAGATCCGTATTGAAATTTTGGAATCACAGCAAAAAGAATCGTCGAATTCGGACATCGTATGTGGGAGTTATACCCATTTTCGTGTCAGGAAAGATTTCCTGTCGCCGCAAGCGCCCAGGGTAACGTGGGGCGCTAGCCCTGGCGCTGGAAATTTTTGGGGTACTGAAAACTGTGCCACAGGCAGTGTCCCATGCTACCTCTGGCACTCGAAAATATCAGAGGCTCTATAAACGGGATTTTTGGCCATTTTTGACATAAAAATAGCTGGGGAGCTCGGTTTGGGCGATTTTCAGAGGCAAACTTCACAAATTGGACTGGGGTAAGTGATATTAACTTGATTTGGTCTGTTATTCATGAATCTGACATTATTTCTAGCACTTATTTCATGATTTTGAGATTAGAATAGAAATTTTCCAAAAATTGATTTGAGGGTTTGAAGGCCGAATCAGAGTCGGAATTTAGTAATTTTTGTATGGTTGGACTCTTGGTTGAATGGGCGTTCATATTTTGTAACTTTTATCGGGTTCCAAGATGTGGCCCCCTGTTGATTTTTGAGTTAATTTCATATTTATATTATGAAATTTAGCATTTTTCTTATGGAATTGATTCCTACACCTAGTGTTGATTGTATCGAATTATTTTGACTAAGATTCGAGTCGATCGGAGTCAGAAAATCGAGGAAAAGTCATACTACTTGGTTAAATTGGAGCAAGTCGAGGTAAGTGACTTGTCTAACTTTGTGTGGAGGAAATATTTCCTAGGATTGGTATTGAAGTGATAAATTGTAATGTGTTGAAAGTCGTGTACACGAGTGTGTACATGGGCTAAATGTGAAAGATTATGTCTTTAAATTGTGTAGATTGCTGTTGCATATCAATTAAATAATTTTACCTTGTTATATTCTTCATCATTAATTTAATATTTATATTTTAAATTTGCTTGACCTTTTCCTGCTAATTGTTTCACCTGTTTAGTTGAAATTTGGTTTCTTTTATTCTGTGCATTATTTGAAGGTTGATTTTCTTTAAATTAGATATTATTAATATGAATTATTTGAAATTTTAATTTGGTATTAAAGCAACGTATTAAAATTTTGAAATATTATTTTGTTGAGTTATTTATTCCCGAATATTTTTGTGAGATTTTCGTACTAATTGTGATGGAGCCGTGAGCTCTTTATTGTGGAATAATATTATTGTTGAATTATTTTGGCATGAGCCGCGGGCTCTTTATTATGGAAAAAAAAATATTGTTGTTGATTTATTTTAGCAAATTAAAATATTTGGCACTTGAGGTGCAAATTGTGATACTGATACGCATGCAGTGGTATAAGGTTTGGGTGTTGAAATGCATGCGGTGAGATATGAGTGGCTTGATACACGTGGCTAGTATGGGAATCTACTAGAAGTCATGCGGTGTGATAAGGGTGGCTAAAACGCGAGATGCTATTTCGGAAAAAATATTTTTCTTTAAAATTAAATGTGAAGGCTCCCGCGGTGATATAAGAAAATGAGATATTGTGAATTTATTTATGATCTGGGACTACGAGGCAGTACCTCGAGAGTACCCTTTTGATATTGATTTATGGCAGCAGTTGCCTTTGATTATTGTTGTGATATTCTTAAAGTTGAAAAGAAATTCTGTTTTGTTTCCACGAGGTATTAATTGCCATTATTTGGTATAATTAAATAATGACATACCACTTGATTCATTTCCATTGTCATTTTATCTTATTATATTGTTAAACATTTTACCATGCCATTATTTATTTTCTAGTAGGGCCTGACCTGACCTTGTCACTACTCTACCGAGGTTAGGCTTGGCACTTAATGGGTACCGCTGTGGGTACTCATACTACGCTTCTGCACATTTTTTTGTGCAGATCCAGGTACATCTTACCAGCCCAGACATCAATGAGTCACCTGTGTACGGAGACTTCGAGGTATATCTGCCAGCGTCCGCAGACTTCGGAGTCCCCTTCTATCATTATCATATTGCTTCTTTATTTTCTTAAAACCTTGATATGTAAAGACATTAAGGATAAATTCCTAGAAGCTTGTGACTTATTTCTACCGGGTTTTGGGAGTTGTAATTATTTGAATTGTAGTTTATTTATTTCAGATATCTATTATTATTCAGCATTTATAGGCTTACCCAGTCTTAGAGACTAGGTGCCATCACGATCTCCTACGGAGGGAATTTGGGGTCGTGACAAGTTGGTATCAGAGCTCTAGGTTCATAGGAGTTATGAGTTACAAGCAGATTTAGTAGAGTCTTACGGATCGGTACGGAGACGTCTGTACTTATCTTTGGGAGGCTATGGAACTGTTAGAAAAATATTCACTTCTTTGATTCCTTATCGTGCGCAATTGTTGAATTCAAAGTTCTAAACCATTATATTTCTATTCTCTTATAGATGGTGAGGACACACACAACTGGATCTGATGATCAGACACTCGCGCCCCCTGTTGGAGCCGCAAGAGCCCGGGGTCGGGGCAGAGGCCGAGGAAGACCACGTGGTGCAGCCAGAGCACCTGCACGAGCTGCTGCACCAGAGCCACCAGTAGCTCCAGTTGGAGAATAGGCACCTGAGACGCCTGTTACTACTCCTGCATTTCAGGAGACTCTTGCCCAGTTTTTGAGCATGTTTGGCACTCTAGCTCAGGCAAGGTTAATTCCACTTGCTCCTGCCATATCTCAGGCCGGGGGAAGAGCATAGACTCCCGTCGCCCGTACCCTAGAGCCACGGGCCCAAGTTTACCATGACCCAGAGGTTATACCAGTACAGCCAGTTATCCCAGTTCGGCCTGAGATTAGTACAACAGTTTCAGAGGGGGAGCAACTCAGGCTCGAGAGGTACAAGAAGTACCAACCTCCGACTTTCAGTGGTTTAGCTTCAGAGGATGCTCAGGGTTTTCTGGAGGAATGTCACCGTATCCTACGTACCATTGATATTGTGGATTCCAGTGGGGTTTCTTTCACGGCATTCCAGCTTAGATGAGCGGCCTACCAGTGGTGGCGGGCATATGAGTTGGATAGTCCGGCTGAGGCAGCTTCACTCACTTAGACTAAATTCTCAGATATATTCTTGAGGGAGTATGTTTCTTAGAGTCTTAGAGATGCATGGCGCGCAGAGTTTGAGCAGCTGCGCCAGGGTTCTATGACCGCGTCGGAATATGCAGTCCGATTTAGTGATTTGGCTAGGCATGCACAAGCCTTAGTTGCTACTGTTCGAGAACAGGTTCGCAGATTTATTGAGGGTTTCCACTCTAGTATCAGATTCAGTATGGCCTGAGAACTAGAGATGGACATCACATACCAATATGTGGTGTCAATTGCTAGGAGATTGGAAGGTATGCAGACTCGGGAGGGGGAAGAGAGGGAAGTTAAGAGACCCCGAGATTCTGGCACATATAATAATTCTCGTGCCCCAGTTATAGCCCGTCATGGTAGAGGTTATGTGAGCCGTCCTATTCATTCATCACTTCCAGCTTCCAGTGGTATTCCGGCTACTCCCAGACCTCATGTTCCATATTATGCACCGCCAGTATCTACTGTACCTCCTGTACGGGGTGCTTTCAGTGGGCAGTCTAGTCGATCAGGCCCGAGCCAATCCCAGCAGCCATGTCCTCCGAGGGCTTATTTTGAGTGTGGTGACACTCGTCATATCATGAGAGATTGCTCCAAATTTAGAAGAGGTGCACCTCCGCATGTTTCTCAAGCCCCACCTATTCCACAGGGCCCATAGGCTTCTCAAGCCATGATTACTGCACCAGTTGCCACTCCACCTGCACAGCCAGCTAGAGATGGAGGTCAGACATGTAGAGGTCGCCCTAGAGGGGGAGGCCAGGCCAGATATTATGCCCTTCCTGCTAGGACAGAGGCTGTTGTATCCGATTCTATTATCACATGTATTATTTCGATCTGTCATAGAGATGCATCAGTCTTATTTGATATAGGCTCCACTTATTCTTATGTGTCATCTTATTTTGCCCCGTATTTGGGCGTATCCCGTAATTCTTTAAGTTCTTCTATTTATGTATCTACACCCGTGGGTGAATCTATTATTGTGAACCGCATGTATCGATCGTGTTTAATTGTTATTAGTGGTTTTGAGACCAGAGCTGCTTTATTATTACTCAGTATGGTAGATTTTGATATTATTTTGGGCATGGATTGGTTGTCGCCCTATCACACTATTCTTGATTGCTACGCCAAGACGGTGACGTTGGCTATGCCAGGTCTACCGCGACTAAAGTAGAGAGGTACCTTGGATCATGTCCCTAGCAGAGTTGTCTCATTTCTTAAAGCTCAACGAATGGTTGAGAAGGGGTGTGATGCGTATCTGGCCTATGTGAGAGATGTTAGTGTTGATATTCCTACCATGGAGTCAGTTCCTATAGTAAGGGATTTTCTTGATGTATTTCTAACGGATCTTTCAGGTATGCCACCCGACATGGATATTGAATTTGGCATTGATTTGTTACCGGGCACTTTAGACCATTTCTATTCCACCATATTGTATGGCCCCAACAGAGTTGAAAGAATTAAAAGAACAGTTACAGGAGTTGCTTGATAAGGGCTTCATTCGGCCTAGTGTATCGCCTTGGGGTGATCCTATCTTATTTGTGAAGAAGAAGGATGGTTCTATGTAGATGTGTATTGATTACCGTCAGCTGAACAAGGTTACAGTGAAGAATAGGTATCCATTGCCACGTATTGATGACCTATTTGATCAGCTTCATGGTGCTAGGATATTTTCTAAAATTGACTTGCATTCAGGATATCATCAGTTGAAGATTCGGGAACCAGATATCCCGAAGACTGCTTTTAGTACTCGGTATGGTCATTATGAGTTCCTTGTAATGTCTTTTGGGCTAACCAACGCCCCATTAACATTTATGCACTTAATGAATAGTGTATTTTTGCCCTATCTTGATTTTTTCATCATTGTGTTTATTGATAACATTCTGGTGTATTCCCGGATTTGGGAAGATCACATGAGCAGCACCTGAGGATTATGCTTCAAACTTTGAGAGAAAAGAAGTTATATGCCAAATTTTCAAAGTGTGAATTCTGGCTTGATTTAGTGGGATTTTTGGGCCATATAGTTTTTTGCAAGGGGATCAAGGTAGATTCGAAGAAGATTGAGGCAGTGCAGAGTTGGTCCAGACCGTCTTCAACTACGGAGATCTGGAGTTTCCTTGGTTTGGCAGGGTATTATCACCGATTTGTAGAGGGTTTCTCTTCTATTGCTGCACCTATGATCAAATGTGGACCGATGGATGTGAGGAGAGCTTCCAAAAGCTCAAGACAGCTTTAACCACAGCCCCAGTATTGGTATTACCTACAGGTTCAGTGTCTTATACTGTGTATTATAATGCGTCGCGTATTGGTCTCGGTGCAATGTTGATGCAAAACGATAGGGTGATTGCCTACGCCTCCAGACAGCTAAAGGTACATGAGAAGAATTATCCAGTCCATGACCTTGAGTTAGCAGCTATTGTTCATGCTTTGAAGATTTGGCGGCATTATTTGTACGGTGTCCATTGTGAAGTCTACACCGATCACCGGAGTCTACAATATCTGTTTAAACAGAAGGATCTTAATTTGCAACAGTGTAGATGGTTGGAGTTGCTTAAGGATTATGATATCACCATTCTCTATCATCCCGGGAAGGCCAATGTAGTGGTTGATGCCTTGAGTCGTAAGGCGGAGAGTTTGGGAAGCTTAGCATATTTACCGGTAGCAGAAAGGCCTTTAGCCTTGGATGTTCAGGCCCGGGACAATCAGTTTGTTAGATTGGATATTTCCTAGCCGAGCCGAGTATTGGCTTGTGTGGTTTCTCAGTCTTCTCTTTATGATCGTATCATGGAGCGTCAGTATGATGACCCCCATCTACTTGTCCTTAAGGACATAGTTAAGCACGGTGATGCCAAGGAAGTCACTATTGGAGATGACGGTGTATTACGGATGCAAGGAAGGCTATGTGTGCCGAATGTAGATAGTTTGCGTGAGTTGATTCTCCCAGAGGCTCACATTTCGCGGTACTCCATCCATCCGGGTGCTACAAAGATGTATCAAGACCTAAGACATCACTATTGGTGGAGGCGAGTGGAGAAAGACATAGTGGAGTATGCAACTCGGTGTCTCAATTGTCAGCAGGTAAAATATGAGCATCAACGACCAGGTGGATTGCTTCAGAAGTTAGAAATTCCGGAGTGGAAATGGGAGCGGATCACTATGGATTTTGTTGTTGGGCTTCCACGGACTCGACGAAAGTTTGATACAGTTTGGGTGATTATGGATCGGCTGACCAAGTCAGCTCATTTCATTCCTGTGATTTATACCTATTCTTCCGAGCAGTTGGCTCAAGTCTATATTCGCAAGATTGTCAGACTTCATGGCGTACCAGTATCTATCATCTCTGGCCGGGGGTACCCAGTTTACCTCACGGTTTTGAAGGGCTGTACAGCAAGAGTTAGGTACTCATGTGGAGTTGTGTACAACATTTCACCCTCAGACAGACGGGCTGTCCGAACGCACTATTCAAATATTAAAGGATATGCTTCGTGCGTGTGTGATAAATTATGGGGGGTGCTTGGGATCAGTTCTTACCACTTGCGGAGTTTGCTTACAACAACAGTTACCAGTCGAGCATTCAGATGGCTCTGTATGAGGCCTTGTATGGTAGGCGGTGCTGGTCTCCAGTGGGTTAGTTCGAACCAGGCGAGGATAGGCTATTGGGTACAGACTTGGTTCAGGATGCCTTGGAAAAGGTTAAGTTGATTTAGGATCGACTTCGTACAACCCAATATAGACAAAAGAGCTATGCGGATTGGGAGGTTTGTGATGTTGCATTCATGGTTGGTGAGCGGGTCTTGCTCCGGGTTTCACCTATGAAGGGTGTTATGAGGTTCGGGAAGAAGGTCAAGTTGAGCCCTAGGTATATTGGGCCTTTTGAGATTCTTGAAAGAGTTGGAGAGGTGGCTTACATACTTGCACTACCACCTAGTCTCTTTGCAGTTCATCATGTATTCCATGTTTCTATGCTCCGAAAGTATCACGATGATCCGTCTCATGTGTTAGACTTTAGTTCAGTTGGACAAGGATCTATCTTATGTTAAGGAACCAATGGCTATTTTGGACAGGCAAGTTTGAAAACTGAGGTCAAAGAATATTGCTTCCGTGAAGGTTCAGTGTAGGGGTCATCCGGTCGAGGAGGCGACTTGGGAGACCGAGCATGATATGCGCAACTATTATCCTCATCTTTTCACCACTCCAGTAATAATTCTAAACCCGTTCGAGGACGAACGTTTGTTTAAGAGGTGGAGAATATAATGACCCAACCGGTTATTTTGACTTTTAGAATCCCATTCCCCTAAATAAAACTCCCTGTATGTGATTTTATAAATTTATGACTTGCGGGGATGGTTGGTTCGGGATTTGGAAGTGTTCGGGTTGAAATCGGAACACTTGGTTCCTTAAGTTGACCTTAAAATGCTAAGTTTGACTTCGGTCAATATTTTTAAGAAAACAACTCCGGAATAGAATTTTGATGATTCCAACAACTCCGTATGGTGATTTTGGACTTAGGAGCATGTTCGGGATTTTATATTGAAGTCCGTAGTTAAATTAGGCTTTAAATGGCAAAAATAGAAATTTAAGTTGGAAATTTGACCGTGGAGTTAACTTTTTGATATCGGGGTCGGAATCTGATTTTGGAAATTTGAATAGATCTGTTATGTCATTTATAAGTTGTGTGCAAAATTTAAGGTCAATCGGACTTGATTTGTTAGGTTTCGACATCGAATGTAGAATGTTCCAATCTCGTTTCTTCAAGAATAAGTGGTGTCACATTAAGCAAAGGAGCTCCAAATTCAGTTTTGATTGAAGCATTAGATCCGTATTGAAATTTTGGAATCACAGCAAAAAGAATCGTCGAATTCGGACATCGGGAGTTATGCCCATTTCTGTGTCGGGAAAGATTTCCTGTCGCCGCTAGTGCCCAGGGTAACGTGGGGCGCTAGCCCTGGCGCTAGAAATTTTTGGGGTACTGGAAACTGCGCCACAGGCAGCGTCCCATGCTACCTCTGGCGCTCGAAAACATCAGAGGCTCTATAAACGGGATTTTTGGCCATTTTTGACATAAAAATAGCTAGGGAGCTTGGTTTGGGCGATTTTCAGAGGCAAACTTCACAAATTGGACTGGGGTAAGTGATATTAACTTGATTTGGTCCGTTATTCATGAATCTAACATTATTTCTAGCACTTATTTCATGATTTGGAGATTAGAATAGAAATTTTTCGAAAATTAATTTGAGGGTTTGAAGGCCGAATTAGAGTCGGAATTTAGTAATTTTTGTATGGTTGGACTCTTGGTTGAATGGGCGTTCATATTTTGTAACTTTTATCGGGTTCCGAGATATGGGCCCCCTGTTGATTTTTGAGTTAATTTCGAATTTATATTGTAAAATTTAGCATTTTTCTTATGTAATTGATTCCTACACCTCGTGTTGATTGTATCGAATTATTTTGACTAAGATTCGAGTCGATCGGAGTCGGAAAATCGAGGAAAAGTCATACTACTTGGTTAAATTGGAGCAAGTCGAGGTAAGTGACTTGTCTAACCTTGTGTGGGGGAAAGTTTCCCTAGGATTGGTATTGAAGTGATAAATTGTAATATGTTGAAAGTCGTGTACACAAGGTGACGAGTGTGTACATGGGCTAAATGTGAAAGATTATGTCTTTAAATTGTGTAGATTGTTGTTGCATATCAATTAAATAATTTTACCTTGTTATATTCTTCATCATTAATTTAATGTTTATATTTTAAATTTGCCTGACCTTTTTCTGCTAATTGTTTTACCTGTTTAGTTGAAACTTAGTTTCTTTTATTCTGTGCATTATTTGAAGGTTGATTTTCTTTAAATTAAATATTATTAATATGAATTATTTGAAATTTTAATTTGGTATTAAAGCAACGTATTAAAATTTTGAAATATTATTTTGTTGAGTTATTTATTCCCGAATATTTTTGTGAGATTTTCGTACTAATTGTGATGGAGCCGTGAGCTCTTTATTGTGGAATAATATTATTGTTGAATTATTTTGGTATGAGCCGTGAGCTCTTTATTATAGAAAAAAATATTGTTGTTGATTTATTTTGGCAAATTAAAATATTTGGCACTTGAGGTGCAAATTGTGATACTGATATGCATGCAGTGGTATAAAGTTTGGGTGTTGAAACGCATGCGGTGAGATATGAATGACTTGATACGCATGGCTAGTAGGGAAATCTACTAGAAGTCATGCGGTGTGATAAGGGTGGCTAAAACGCGGGATGCTATTTCGGGAAAAATATTTTTCTTTAAAATTAAATGTGAAGGCTCCCGCGGTGATATAAGGAAATGAGATATTGTGAATTTATTTATGATTTGGGACTACGAGGCAGTACCTCGAGAGTACCCTTTTGATATTGATTTATGGCAACAGTTGTCTTTGATTATTGTTGTGATATTCTTAAAGTTGAAAAGAAATTCTGTTTTGTTTTCACGAGGTATTAATTGCCATTATTTGGTGTAATTAAATAATGACATACTACTTGTTTCATTTCCATTGTCATTTTATCTTATTATATTATTAAACATTTTAGCATGCCATTATTTATTTTTCAGTAGGGCCTGACCTGACCTTGTCACTACTCTACCGAGGTTAGGCTTGGCACTTAATGGGTACTGCTGTGGTATACTCATACTACGCTTCTGCACATCTTTTTGTGGAGATCCAGGTACATCTTACCAGCCCAGACATCAGTGAGTTACCTGTGTACGGAGACTTCGAGGTATATCTGCCAGTGTCCGCAGATTCCGGAGTCCCCTTCTATCATTATCATGTTGCTTCTTTATTTTCTTAAAACCTTGATATATAGAAACATTGAGGATAAAATTCTAGAAGCTTGTGACTTATTTCTACCGGGTTTTGGGAGTTGTAATTATTTTAATTACAGTTTATTTATTTTAGATATCTACTATTCCACATTTATAGGCTTACCTAGTCCTAGAGACTAGGTGCCATCACGATCTCCTACGGAGGGAATTTGGGATCGTGACAGAAAACGGCCTAAAAATGATCCGAAACCACCCTGAAACTCACCCGAGCCCCTCGAGACCTTATCCGAACATACCAGCAAGTCCAAAACAAAATACGAACCTACTCGAGGCCTCAAATCACATATTACAACATCAAAACCATGAATCATACCTCAAATCAAACTTTATGAACTTTTGAACTTCAACTTTCAAAACTCGCGCCGAATCATATCAAATCAACCCGGAATGACCTCAAATTTTGTACACAAGTTTCAAATGACATAAATAACCGATTCCAACTCCCGGAACAATAATCCGAACCTGATATCATCAAAGTCAACTCCCGATCAAACTCATGTACCTTCCAAACCTTTGAATTCCCAACTTTCGCCAATTATGGCCAAAATCTTCTATAAGCCTCCAAATGCAATTTCGGGCATATGCCCAAGTAAAAAATCACCATCCGGACCTAACGGAATCATCAAAACTCCGATCCGAGGTTAAATAATCAAACGTTAAATTTGGTCAACTCCTCTAACTTAAAGCTACTAAGATGAGAATTATTCTTCCAAATCAATCCCGAATCATCCAAAAATCAAAACCGACGATACATACAAGTCGTAATACATCATACAAAACTACTCATGCCCTCGAACCATCGAACCAAATGCAGATATTCAAAATAATTAGTTGGATCGTTACACTCATGAAGCGTAAAATAGTGGATATATGATAATATAGGACAATATACGGTTAATATATGGCTCATGTGTTGATTATACAGCCCATATGTTGAACATGCAGCCCGTATATGGCCTCCGCATGTCACCTTTAGAAATTTAAATATTTCAAACACTTTTGATCTCAACAGACGGTACAATATGCAATTCACATTCCAACATGCGGCACATATGTTGCTTTAGCATGTCAAGTTCAGATATTTAAAATTTTCAACTTTCAGTGATTTTGTAGTTCCCACATATGGTTGGACATGCGGTTCACATCTCCAATGTACGATGCGCATCCCTGCCGCATCTTCGCCCAGATTTCCATCTTGGTTTTCTTATGATTCCTTTCAAGTCCAATCTTTTTTTACACATGGAATATGTTTCGATATTGACTATTCAACGTGTGTACGCCTTAATTCTAAGATTCAGGTATAACTAAAAGAATTTAATGAGTCCAAACCTGACTCTACAAGGAGTTACAATAGGGGTAAATATTTAGACTAGGTTAAATGCATTAAGGATGAGTGCAAAAGAGTCTTATCAAGAGAAAGTGAGACCAGAAAGAGATGGTGTGCATATTTTTATCAATTTGTTCAACTCAAGTCACGAGGACGAGGATAACGTTGTAGATTTTCATATTTTCATGTTAGACAACTTTAACTACACTCACAGAATTTGATCCGCAAAAGCAAATAATGCTATAAAAACATGAAAATTACAAAAGCATGTAGACTAGATGATATCCATATAGAGGTTTGAAAAGCAATGAAGAGGCTAGAGTAGAATGGCTTATTAAAATATTTAATGCTATATTGATGAGTGAAATATACCAAAGGCTAGAGTAAAATGGCTTATTAAGATATTCAATGCTATATTGATGAGTGAAATATGCCAAAGATGAGTGAAATATGCCAACTAAGTGTAGGAAGAGTACTTTGGTTCTCATATACAAGAACATGAGAGATATTAAAAATTATGCTAAATATTGAAATATTAATTTATGAACAATACAATGGAACTATGGGAAAAAGTAATTTTGCAGAGACTTATGTCCACTACAAGGGTAATGAGGAACTCCTCAATTGTCACGACTTAAATCCCAACCCGTCGTTATGGTGCCTAACACACCGGCTAGGCAAGCCGAAACAAGATAACGACGGCAACATAATAATGAAATTCATAGAAATAGCATAAATCTGAAGTCTCAATACAATATAAACTGCTATTACAATGTAAATCCCCCCATAAACTGGTAAGTATGGAGTTATGATCTACTACAACGGGATACGAGTATGAAACTGAGCAATAAGTACATTTTCTAAACTATAACAAGAATATGAAAGAAAAAGACAAGTCAAACTGTGACCAAGGATGCAACTCTACCTCGCCTCTAGAAGATAATCCGAAAAGCAACCTACTGCTGATAACTGCTCCCCACACCTAGATCTGCACAATTAAGTGCAGAGTGTAGTATGAGTACAATCGACCCAATGTACTCAATAAGTATCGTAAATAAACATGGCAAGGTAAAAGAAGGACAAATTATTAATGATACTAGCTATCACCTGTGTACTTTCATATTTAATTCCGATACAGAACAATATTGAAATCAAATCATCAAATTTAGTAAGAAAATGTCTGTAACGACCCGACCATCCGTTTTGAGCTCTAGCGTGTCGTTCGGAGGTTTGAGGCCTCGAGTAGCTTCACTTCATGTTTTATGACTTGTACACGTGGTCAGAATTGAATTTCGGAAAGTTTGGAGTTGATTCAGAAGGAAAATTCTAATTTCGAAAGCTTTAAGTTGGAAGAGTTAATCAAGGTTTGACTTTTGAGTAGGCAACCTCAAAATCGAGATTTGAAGGTTCCAATAGGTTCGTATGATGATTTCAGACTTGGGCGTGTGTTCGGGTTGAGTATTGGATGGTCCGGGAGCATTTTGGTGCCTATTATAGGAAGTTGGCATTTTGGAAGTTCTAGAATTTTATAGGTTTGGTTTGAAGTGGATTATTATGTTATAGATGCCCGCTTAGAGTTTCGAGCCTTGGGATAGGTTCATATCGTGATTTGTGACTTGCACGCAACGTTTGGCGTCATTTCGGGATGTTTAAGTGTAATTAGGACGCGTTCGGAGAAGTTTGAACGTTGTAAATTTGAAAGAAAGGTTTTGGACGTCGATTCATAATTTTGATATTGCTTGACGTGATTCAAGACTTCGACTAAGTCCGTATCGTGTTTTGGGATGTGTTGGTATGATTGGACGGGGTTCCCGGGGCCCTCGGGTGCAGATCCTATTGGAAACGGATCGAGTTTGGACTTGGAGGAATTGTTGAAGCTTAAGGCTTCTGGTGCAATTGCACCTGCGAGGTTATGGACGCAGGTGTGAAACCGCAGAAGCGGCCCAGGGGTCGCAGAAGCGGTAGCGATTGAGGCTGGGTTGGATTTGCAGGTATGAGGAATTTGCCTGTAAAACCCCGGAAAATTTTTGAAGTGTTTTAAGACCATTAAGAAGATTGGCGGATGCTAATTATATTAATTCGGGTATGAACAAGACTGATAATTTGAGTGATATCAATTGATGATGATAATATATGTATGAGGTGCATTAAGAATGGTTTATGGTCTAAGAAGAGCCCTAAGGCTAAGTCAAGTTGAGAATGATATGATGGGATAAACTTTCAAGTGAGTATGCACAAGATCTAGATTCAAATGAGCATAACTCTCAAGTTATGCAGATTTATATGGTTTATAACCTATCAAATTAAATCCCTATGAGTCTAGTTTCCAACGCATCAAACCATTTGTCATTTGGATATGTGTACAGAAAGTTATGGCCATTTTACTGGACATGTGTCATATGCGCGGCCAGATGCGCGGCCAATGCACGGCCGCGCCTATTTAAGAGTTTCTGCCTCAGGTGCGCGGCCAAATCCGCAGCCGCGCACGTGGGAACTCATTAAATAACCCCAAGGCCGGGTATTGAGAGGGGTTAAGTCATTTTGGCCTAAAATCTGATATTTTTAGAGTGAGAGAGAGTGTCCTAGAGTGAGAAGGTGTTCTTCAATAATTGTTCTTCAATTCTTGCTCAAGTTTTGGAA
The DNA here is from genome assembly GCF_000390325.3 of Nicotiana tomentosiformis. NCBI lineage: Eukaryota > Viridiplantae > Streptophyta > Magnoliopsida > Solanales > Solanaceae > Nicotiana > Nicotiana tomentosiformis. The sequence continues at coordinate 179,558,924 of NC_090813.1, forward strand.
GATTAAGAAGGGAGACTCACTAAGTATTCATCCTAGAGGTAAGATTCTACACCCTAACCCTCAATTTCAAATTTTGTCTAAGAATGGGAAATTAGCAAGAAAATTCTTGGGTATGAGAGTTGTTTATTTTCTTGCATGTGTTATCAAAGAGTGTAGGAAGATTGTTGAGCTAAAAATAGTAAAGATTGGGTTGTGGGATGATGGAATCCTCCATTAAAGGACCTTGAAACTTTATGCACACTTAGTGTTTGATAAAATGCTCAAATGAGCTAGAACCATAATCATCCTCCTAATTTTAGTTCAATTTGTTATATTTCTACAATAGATTGAAGTTGCTAAGAATTCCGGAACATTTTAGAGTTTAAGGAAGCTCAATTGAGGTATGTATGGCTAAACCCCCTTCTTCTTAGAATCGAATTCCACGGTGTTCATGTAATTGAAGTAAGACCTTGATCATTATTGAATTGGCTATTCCTAATGTGGTTGTGTCGAAGGATATATGTTAAATATTTATTCTAAATGTTTTTATCATGTCATCTTGCCATTTGAGGATATGTTTCAAATGTGGAATATGTGTTAGAAATGTTATGACTTTATGTCAATATCGAAATAAAGGTTGTTATGCCAAATTGTATGAAAAGCCTCTATGTTCCTAAGATTCCCAAATTGTTGTGTTATGTGAACTTACTGTCTTGAATGGGAAGCCTTATTGTTGTTGATAATGATTATGATAATGATATTTAAATGTGAAAAAGGGGACTGAAATTATGAAATACAGCCACGTGCCAAGAATGATTTTATAATCGTGATTACTACTGCCAATGAATCGAAAGAATATGAAAGAACTATGATGTGAGATAATTGAAATTGTGGTTATGGTTGATGTCTTAAGTGAGATGGCCTAGCCGATCGGTCCGTGATCGGACGCCATGCTGCACACATGGTGGTAACTGTGCTGGAAATGATAATTAAAATTGTGGATATGGGTGATGTCTCAAATGAGATGACCTAGCCGATCGGGTCGAGATCGGACTCCGTGTAAGAACACAGTGGTATTGTGGGTTGTGGCATATGGCACTAAAGATTACCTAACCTAATAAGATGAAAATTGACTTGAGAACTTATGTGATCCTTACTTGATGTTTTAGTATTGTATTGAAGCTCTTATTGAACTCATAACTGTTTCCCCCTTGTATTATTATCCATTCTATTGAGATGGTGTTTTAGCTTTACATACTAGTACTATTCCGCGGTACTAACGTCCCTTTTGCCGGAGGCGCTGCATCTTTAAATGGATGCAGGTGATTACATAGCAGACAATGTTGATCGCAGTTAGTGATACATCATCATCTTCTCAGCAGACTCGATGAGCCCTATTTCATCCCGGGGTCATGTTTCTTTTATACTTTGTGTATCCTGTTTGAGGTATAGCCGGGGCCTTGTTTCCGGCACCCTCTTTACTCTCTTTTGTATCTTTAGAGGCTCCGTAGACACTATGTGGGTTGTATATGGGTGTTGGAAATGTCAATCAGTTATGTTGTGTTTGATCACTTGTTCCATTCGAACTATAAGAAATATGTATTTTGAGACTTAAAGGCGCAATGACTAATCAAATAATTTAGCATCGTATGTATGAACTTATTACTGTATAATTTATGAAATCATGTCTTTTCTTGATTATAGGTGAATTGGGTAGAAAGAATCTAACAGGCTTGCTCGGTCGCGCTCCTAGGTTTTGGGGTGTAACAAACTTGGTATCAGAGCCTAAGGTTTTAAGTGTCCTAGGATGACTCAGAGCCGTGTCTAGTAGAGTCCTTATTATCGGTGTGTTGTCGACCACATGTATAATTAAGATGCTACATGGGCATTTAGGAATAATACCTTTCTTTCATGTTCTTGATCGTGCGATAAAGCTGGTTGTAAGATTGTTCCTCCTTTAACTCCTACGTTGCTCTAATTTTCAGTACATGGCACCTAAGAAGAAGGCAAGAACTGGCCAAAGAGCCAATGTCACCCCAGGAGTGACAACTGATCCTATAATTGATGATGCGTGTGAGCACCCGAGGAGTGAGAACATTCCTCCAGTTTCTACACTGCCTGACTCTACTACAACTGATCAGACCATAGCTGTCCCTACACCTACTGAGGGTGCAACGGTCCCTCCAACTGATATACCAGTTCCACCTCCAGTCCCAGCTTCCGATTCTGGTGTTTCTGATATTGATCTTAGGGGAGCTATCCAGATGCTGACATAGATAGTGGCTTCTCAAGCCTAGAGATCAAATGTTGCACCCACTTCTTCTAGCCAACAAGGGGATTCTAGTGGTTCCAGGATGAACAGGTCAGTTGGATCCTCTGGTGTTCACGAGTGCTAATCCCGAGGAGGACCCATAGGACTTCATTGATGAGATGCATAAGACTTTCCGGGTTATGCGCGCTACTGAGATGGAGGGAGTGGAGTTGGCCGCCTACCGCCTGAAGGGGGTGGCCTATTCTTGGTTTGAGCTGTGGGAGGACTCTCGGGAGGAGGGGAGCCCTCCAGCAAAGTGGAGCGAGTTTGCTGACGCTTTCATGGACCATTTCTTGCCGGTCGAGACTAGGGCAGCTCGTGCCTCAGATTTTGAGAATCTTAAGCAAGGGAGTAGGAATGTGTGAGAGTATCACATAAAGTCCGCGCGCCTGGAAAAATATGCCATTCTAATGTTGCCTACTATGGAGGCTAGAGTGCGCCGGTTTGTGTAGGGCCTTAGCCCCTTGGTTATCAATGAGGCCGCTACAGCTGCCTTGAATTCAGATATGAACTATGGGAAAATGGTAGAATTTTCTTAAGCTACAGAGGACCGTAAGTTAAAGAACAGAAGGGAGCGGGAGGGTACTAGTAAGGCCCAGTCGGTAGGCAACTTTGGGGAGTCATTTGGTGGGGGAAGATCAGCTTTCAGGGGAGGGTCAACAAGGCCATCCCAGTCTTTTGCTCAGTCTTCAGCCAGTGCACCACCAGCAGGGGCTAGTCAGCAGCAGGCGAGTCATTTCAGGCCCAATCAGGGCAGCAGGGGACCCCACCAGCAGGGCCGATCAGGAGGGAGATTCCAGCAGCAGCGGAGGGCCATGCCCCAAGTGTGGGAGGATGCATTTGGGAATCTGCTACATGGACTTGCCAGTATGTTACGGGTGCGGATTGAGGGGTCATATTTAGAGGGAATGTCGTGCATCCCGCCAGGGTGCGGGCAGGGGCACATCACAACCATCTAGTTCTACAACTGCTACATCTTCAGCACCCCCTCCAGCTCGAGGCACCCCAACACCAGTAAGGCTTGGTGCAACTAGGGGTGGAGCACAGAGTTTGGGAGGATCCAACCGTTTCTATGATATGAGAGGTCGCCAGAATTCAGAGGCTTCTCCAGATATTGTTACAGGTATATTGACTATCCAATCTCATGATGTATATGCTCTTATTGATCCCGGTTCCACTTTGTCATATGTCACAACTTATGTTGCTATGAAATTTGGGATAGAACCAGAACAACTTCATGAGCCGTTCTCTGTATCTACTCTTATTGGTGAGTCTATTTTGGCCACACGGGTTTATAGGGATTGTGTTATCACGTTGCGTGGTCGGGACACCGTGGCCGATCTTATTGAATTGTGAATGGTCGATTTTGATGTGATAATGGGGATGGATTGGCTTTATTCATGTTTTTCCAAGCTTGATTGCCGAACCAGAAATGTTCGGTTCAAATTTCCAAATGAGCTAGTTATTGAGTGGAAGGGTGATGATGTAGTGCTGAAGGGTAGGTTTATTTCTTACCTTAAGGCCACAAAAATGATCAACAAGGGGTGTATTTACCATTTGGTCTGAGTTACGGACACCGATGCTGAGGCACCTACACTTGAGTCCGTGCCTGTTGTGAATGAATTTTCGGGAGTCTTTTCGGATGAACTCCCTGGGATCCCTCCAGACAGGGAGATTGATTTTGGGATTGATGTGATGCCAGACACACATCCTATATCTATTCCACCCTATAGAATGGCACCAGCAGAGTTGAAGGAGCTAAAAGAACAATTGAGAGATTTGTTAGAAAAAGGTTTTATCCAACCAAGTGTGTCGCCTTGGGGCGCACCGGGAGCGGTGGATTACTTCAGAAGTTAGAGATTCCAGAATGGAAATGGGAGCGGATCACTATGAATTTTGTTGTTGGGATCCCACGGACTTATAGGAAGTTCGATGCACTTTGGGTGATTGTGGATAGATTGACCAAGTCAACTTATTTCATTCCTATGGTTACTGCTTACTCTTTGGAGCAGTTGGCTCAGGTTTACATCTGCGAGATTGTCAGGCTTCATGGCGTACCGTATCTATCATCTATGACCAGGGTACGCAGTTTACATCACGATTCTGGAGAGTCGTACATCGTGAGTTCGGTACTCGGGTAGAGTTGAGTATAACATTTCACCCTAAGATGGGTGGACAGTCCGAACGCACTATTCATATATTGGAGGATATGCTTCGTGCATGTGTGATGGAATTTAGGGATGCTTGGGATCAGTTCTTGCCACTTGTGGAGTTTGCCTACAACAACAGTTATCAGTCAAGCATTCAGATGGCACCGTATGAGGCTTTGTATAGCAGGCAGTGCCGGTCTTTAGTGGGTTGGTTCGAGCCGGGCGAGGCTAAGCTATTCGGTACAACCTTGGTTCATGATGCTTTGGAAAAGGTTAAATTAATTCAGGATCGACTTTGTACAGCCCAATCTAGATAGAAGAGTTATGCGGATCAGAAGGTTCGTTATATTGCATTCATGGTTGGTGAGCGGGTCTTGCTCCGGGTTTCGCCTATGAAGGGTGTTATGAGATTCGGGAAGAAGGGCAAGTTGAGCCCTAGGTATATTGGGCCTTTTAAAATTCGTGAGAAAGTTGGAGATGTGACTTATAGACTTGCGCTACCACCTAGTCTCTCTGCAGTTCATCTAGTGTTCCATGTTTCCATGCTCCGAAAGTATCACAGCGATCGTTAGACTTCATCTCCGTCCAGTTGGATAATGATCTATCTTATATTGAAGAGCCAGTGGCCATTTTGGACAAACGAGTTAGAAAGTCGAGGTCAAAGAATATTGCTTCAGTAAAAGTTCAGTGTAGGGGTCATCCGGTCAAGGAGGCGACTTGGGAGACCGAGCATGATATGCGTAGCCATTATACTTATCTTTTCACCACTTCATGTATGACTCTATACTCGTTCAAGGACTAACGTTTGTTTAACAAGGGGAGGATGGAACGACACGACCAGTCATTTTGAGAGTAGTAGCCATGTTCCCCCATTTATTGCTAATTTTGTACTTTATAGCTGTTATGTGACTTGTCGGGATAGTCGGTTCAGGTCCGGAGAGATTTCGGAATGAATTGAGACACTTAGTCTCAAGCTTGAAAGCTTAAGTTAAAATAGTTGATCGGATGTTGACTTATATGTAAACGACCCTAGAATAGAGTTTTGATGATTCCAATAGCTCCGTAACGTGATTTTAGACTTATGAGTTTGTCCGAAAAATTATTTGGAAGTCTGTAGTTAAATTAGGCTTGAAATGGCTAAAATAGATATTTAAGTTTGGAAGTTTGACCGGGGAGTTGACTTTTTGATATCGGGGTCGGTATCTGATTCTGGCAATTTGAATAGGTCTGTTATGTCATTTATGACTTGTGAGCAAAATTTGAGGTCAATCGGACTTGATTTGATAGGTTTCAACATCGAATGTAGAAATTGGAATTTCTTAGTTTCATTAGGCTTGAATTGAGGTATGATTCGTGTTTTTAGCGTTGCTTGATGTGATTTGAGGCTTCGACTAAGTTCGGATGATGTTTTAGGTCCTGTCGGTGTATTCGGTTGAGGTCCCGGGGGCCTCGGGTGAGTGTCAGATGATTAATTGATCAAAATTTGGACTTAGAACAAAGCTGGAAATTTTCTGTCTTCTGATGCAATCGCACCTGCGGAATTTGGATCGCAGGTGCGAGCTCGCAGAAGCGAGCATGGGAGCGTAAAAGTGTAAAAGGGAGCGTGGAGCAGTGGCCGAAGGTGCGGAGGAGAGTTCCGCATCTGCGTGACCGCAAATGCGGACGAGGGATCGCAGGTGCGCTTGGGACCGCAGAAGCAGACTACTTCTCGCAGAAGCGAGAGGCAGTGGAGTCTTGGCAAATCACAGAAGTGTTATATTTTCTGCAAAATCGGAACCGCAGATGCGGTTAAATGTTCCACAGAAGTGAAAACACTGGACATGATACAAAAACAGAAGAGTCCGAAATTTTTGCCATTTTAGAGTTCAAACACACGGTTTGGGGGTGCTTTTTGAGAGAGAATTCATGGGAAAACTTGAGGTAAGTCACTTTTGATCATTGTTAGTCAATAATATTGAAGTATCATTGAGTATTTCGACTAGAATACGTGTTTTTGAGGTGAAATTAGAGGATTTGGGCCTAAGGATTTGAAAATAAAATTTGATGATTTGAAGGTCGAATTGATGTCAGAATTTAGTAATTTTGGTATGGTTGCACTCGTGGTTGAATGGGGGTTCATATTTTATAACTTTTGTCGAGTTCCGAGATGTGGGCCCCGCTGGCGATTTTTGAGTTAAATTTCGGATTTTATTGGAAAATTAGTATTTTCATATGGAATTAATTCCAATAATTTGTATTGACTGAATCGAAATAATTGTGACTAGATACGAGGCTATCGGAGGCCAATTCGCGAGGCAAAGGCATAGCGGAGTAAAAAACTATACGGTTTGAGGTAAGTCACTTGTCTAACCTTGTGTGGGGAAAATTTCCCTTAGGATTGGTAATGATATGATAATTGTGATGTGTTGAAAGCCGTGTACGCGAGGTGATGAGTGTGTACACAGACTAAATGTGGAAGATTACATCTTTAAATTGTATAGAACTCTGTCACATATTAATTAAATTATTTTATCCTGTTATACTCATCATCATTGGTCTATTTTTATATTTTAAATTTGCCTTGCCTTTTCTTGCTAATTGCTTTACCTGTTTAATTGAAGCTTTATTTTCTTTTATTCTGTGCTCATTATTTATTATTTTATTGAGTTATTCACTCTCGAATATTTTTGTTGAAATTTTTGTATACATTGTGATTAAGCCGTGAGCTCCTTATGGTGGAAAATAATGTTGTTGATTTATTTGGCAAGTTGAAATAATTGGGCACTTGAGATGCGAATTGTGATATATTGTTATATTGATACGCATGTAGTGGTATAAGGCCTGGGTGTTAAAATGCATGCGGTGAGATAAGGTGGGCTTGATACACGTGGCTAGTAGGGGAAATAATAGAAGCCATGCAGTATGATAAGGGTGGCTAAAACGCGAGATGCTATTTTCGAAAAAATAATTTCTTTAAAACTAATTCTGAAGTCCCCCGCGGTGATATAAGGAAAAGTGATATTGTGAATTTATTTATGATTTGGGACTACGAGGCGATACCTCAGGAGTGTCCTTGTTGATATTTTTCTATTGGTGTACTTATCTTGATTGTTCTGTTTTTCCCTGAATATGTAAATCTTATGTTTTTCTTCTGTGATGTATTATTTTCCCTTAGTCTGTGCAGTTAAATTGTGACATACTCCTTACTTGATTCACTTCCATTGTCATTATTATTATCATATTGTTAAATGTTTCGCCTTGTCTTTTATTATTTCCAGTAGGGCCCTGACCTGACCTCGTCACTACTCTACCGAGGTTAGGCTTGGCACTTAATGGGTACCGCTGTGGTGTATTCATACTACACTTCTGCACATCTTTTTGTGTAGATCCAGGTACATCCTACCAGACCAGGTACCAGTGAGCTAGTCCGTACGCAGGGACTTCAAGGTATATCTGCCAGCGTCCGCAGACCTTGGAGTCCCCCTCTATCCTTATTATATTGTTTTCCTTATTCTCTTTATACTTTGATGTATAGAGACACTTAGTATTTCTCTTAGAAGCTTGTGACTTATTTCTACCGGATTTTGGGAGTTGTAACTATTTTGAATTGCAATTTTTATTTATTTCAAATGTTGAGATTTGAGTTTCAGTTTTAGATTTTATTATTTAGCATAATTGATAGGATTACCTAGTCGTAGACACTAGATGCCATCACGACATCTTACGGAGGAAATTTAGGGTCGTGACAGCTGTGATGGGACTTCCCTCCAAAGGAAAAACTATTGAAACTACCCGAACTGTGAGGCCTCTTGGCCTCCCTCTCGTCACGCTCCTCACAATGAACCTTCTCAAGCCGTCTGGAAATATCAACCACCTCGTTGAACCTTGAACCTGATGTAATCTCTTGAGTCATAATAAAGCGAAGTCCATAGTTGAGGCTATCAATGAACCTCATAATCCTCTCACTCTCTGTGGGAACCAACCAGATCGCGTGATAAGCCAACTCTGAAAATCTCATCTCGTACTGGGTCACGGACATACCCTCCTGGCATAGCTGCTCAAACTGCCTACGCAACTCCTCCCTGTGGGTCGACGGTACAAATTTCTACAAGAAGAGAATAGATTACTCGTGTCGTGTAAGGGGTGCAACTCCAGTTTGCCTGCTCCGCTCATAGGCCTCCCATCATCTGAAGGCTTCCCCTTATAACTAAAAAGTAGTAAATGAGACCCCACTAGTCTCTAGAATACCCGCCGTGCGAAGATTCTGCTGACACCTATCTAAGAAGTCCTGAGCATCCTCTAACTCAGCCCCACTAAATGATGGAGGCTTGAACCTCCCAAACCTCTCTATTCTCTTCTACTCCTCGTTACTCGTAATGGGACTCACCATGGCCTGAGTCGCTATAACCGGCTAGGCTGGTAGTACCCCCGGTGTCTGAAGTCCATGAACTACCTACTCCAGAGTACGGGCGGCGGGAGTCTGAGCACCTCCCCCGACCTAAGAAATGATTGGTGCGGCCGGAACAGAAACCGCCTGAGCAAGGCTAGTACATATAATCAATATCTAGGCCAAAGCCTCCTGAAGGCCTGAGTTGGCCCCAACAGCTCAACCACATCTGGGATATGCTCATGAGCTGGAGCAACTGGTGGGTCTACAGGTGTTGCTCTAGCTGCTGTATGAGCTGCACCTCGGCATCTACTGCAGCCCCAGCCTTTCGCGACCCTAGCTGGTGGTACTGGTGACCGGTCGTCCGATACGGTAGCACGTGTCCTTACCATCTGTGAGAGAATAGAATAATATAAGTTTAGTTTCTGGATTCAACAAATTCTCACAACAAGAATATAAGAAAGTGAAGTTTTTCGAATGGATCGGTAGCCTCTCGAAGATAAGTACAGACGACTCTCCATACCGATCCGCAAGAGTCTACTAAACCTGCTCATGACTCGTAATACCTATAAACCTAGGGCTCTAATACTAACTTGTCACGACCAAAATCCCAACCCATTATGATAATGCCTAACACACTGGCTAGGCAAGGCGAAACAAGATAACGAAGGCAACATAATAATGAAATTCATAGAAATAGCATAAATCTGAAGTCTCAATATAATAGAAATAACTAATACAATGTAAATCCCTCAAAAACTGGTGAGTACGGAGTCATGAGCTATAACAATGAAATATGAGTCTGAAATTGAGAAATAAGTACATTACCTGAATTATAACATCAGTATGAAAGGAAAAAGGCAAGTCAAACTGCGACCAAGGATGCGGCCATACCTCACCTCTAGCAGATAGTCTGAAAAGCAACATACTGCCGATACGGGTCCCAACACCTAGATCTGCACAATTAAGAACAGAGTGTAGTACGAGTACAACCGACCCAATGTACTCAATAAGTATCATAAAAAAAATGCAGGAAGGTAAAAGAAGCACAAATTATTAATGATACTAGCTATCACATGTGTAGTTTCATCTTTAATTCTGGTATAGAACAATATTGAAATCAAATCATCAAGTTTAGTAAGAAAATGTCTATGTGTGTATGTGTACAGTTTCTCAAATACTCTACTCAAACAATATCTTGGTATATAGAGGTGATATGCAGTTAAATCAGATAAATGATCAAGGAAATTTGCAAGTAAAGAAGCAATGCAAAATCCAACAACACACTAGCCAGATTCCCCCACTTTTACATATCCGTTCCAAACCACTAATCAGTATTTACAATATCCGCGTGTACACCATCAAGAGAGAAACATGAGAGAGTGACTCTAGGGGGATGGATCCATATCCACACACAAGCACAACCAATTCAACGTGCTGCCAGCCCAGCGTGATCACATGCTCAATATCATAACTCGCCCGATGTGGTCACAAGCATAACAATACAATCCCCCCAGCATGGTCACATGCATATCAAAACAATCCTCCCGGCGTGGTCACAGGCATAACAAAACAATCCGCCCGGCTTGGTCACAGGCATATCAACACAATCCGCCCGACGTAGTCATATGCATATCGACACAATCCGCCTGACGTGGTCACAAGCATCCAGTACAATCACATCATAACCGAGAAAATAAAAAAGTATACATGTATGAAACAAGTGAATAACAAATCGCATGCTCCTGGATTGGCATAAACGACATGCTAAAGTATAGGCATGTGCAAGTGCACTATCATAGCTCAAACTGGCAATTTTCATCAAAGAATAACATTAATCAGTTCATTCACGGATTAAATCCCTATGTAACCTCAAACATGGCCTGAATAGTTCACAAAAATGTCATAAGTGTGCGAGGCATCATAGCTTAAGGTTTACCAGTCAAATTCTAGGCTTACGAGAGCCCGAGCACAACCCGAACATGAATAAGTAATCCCGGTACCCGCACATGGGTTCATCCCCTCGCATGTGCGCACCTAATAGCACGTAGCTATCACAACAATTCAGGCAACTAGTGCCTGAACCGAGTTTAAATAAGATACTTACCTCAAACAAATCAAATCACTCCGCTAGCAAGCCCTTCCCAAGCTTATCGACCTACGGAAGGCTCGAATCGAGCAAAAATAAACGAGTCCAACAAAAGTCAAAATGTCAACCATGGTCCCATGTCTCGGAATCCAATAAAAGTTACAAAATCCGAACACCCATTTAATAACGAGTTCAACCATACCAAAATTACCCAATTCTAACATCAAATCGTTACTCAAATCCCCAAATCTTACTCTCCAACCCCTAGTCCAAAATTCCCCAAATTCCAACTTAAAAACACCTAATATAGGTGGAAAATTCAACGCTATTCAATATTAATAGATAAAAACAACCAAAAGTGGCTTACCTCTTGAAATCTCGTGAAACCCCTCTCAAACATCACCCCAAATCGATCTTGCAAAGTCCAAAAATGAGAAAATAGCTCAAACCCTCGACCTTAAGAATCTGCCAGTCATCTCGCATCTGCAGTTCACTTAACCGCTTTAGCAGATCCGCAGGTACTGCCAAATCTCTGCTTCTGCGATTTCCCTTGAAGGCCCCTGCCTTCGCTTCTGCGAACCAGACTCCGCGTGTGCTGTGTCGAACCTGCAATCTGGGCTCCGCTTCTGCGAAAACGTCTGCCTCACGCCACTTCGCACCTGCGCATCTCCTTCTCATATCTGCGATCTTGCTGGTACAGCCAAAACCTCACACATGAGCATCCCCTTTGCCCAGCAAAATTCCGCACATGTGATGCCAAACACGCCTCTGCAGTCTCGCACCTACGATCAAATCCTTCGTAGGTGCGATCGTACCAGACCTGGTGTACTTCAGCAATTCCTCAAGTCCAAACTCATTCCGATTTCAACCCGAATCACCTCTGACGCCCCATCCAGACATATCAACATGTCCTAAAACATGATACGAACTTAGTCAAGGCCTGAAATCATATCAAACAACATCAAAACACGAATCACACCCCAATTTAAGCCTATTGAAACTAATGAATTTCTAGATTTACAATCGATGCCGAAACCTATCAAGCCAACTCCGATTGACACCAAATTTTGTACACAAGTCACAAATGACACAACAGACCTATTGCAACTTCTGGAACCAAAATCCGCGTCCGGTAACCACAAAGTCAACCCTCGGTCAAACTTCTCAACTCTCCAAACTTCAACTCTTCCAACTTTCGCCAATTCAAGCCAAAATCATCTACGGACCTCCAAATCAATATCCGGACACACTCTTATGTCCAAAATTACCACAAGTAGCTATCAAAACCATCAAAACTCCGTTTCGGAGTCAACTACATATAAGTAAACATCTGGTTAACTTTTTCAACTTAGGCTTCTAACCTTGGGACTAAGTGTCCCAACTCAGTCCGAAATATCTCCGGAACTAAACCAACCATCCCAGCAAGTCACATTAGAACAATGAGCATAGAATAAGCAATAAACGGGGGAACATGACTATAATACTCAAAACAACCGATCGGGTCATTACATTCTCCCCCCTTAAATAAATGTTCGTCCTTGAATGAGTCTAGAATCATACCTGGAGTTTCAAATAGGTGTGGATATCTGCTCTGCATCTCCCCCTCGGTCTCCCAAGTGGCCTCCTAGACTGGCTGACCTCTCCACTGCACCTTCACCGACGCTATATTCTTTGACCTCAACTTTTGAACCTGCCGATCCAAAATGGCCATCGGCTCCACATCATAAGTCAAATCTCTATCTAACTGAACCGTGTTGAAGTCTAAAACATGAGACGGATCGCCGAAATACTTCTACAGCATGGAAATATGAAACACTGGATGAACAATAGATATCCTAGGTGGCGCTTCAAACTTATAAGCTACCTTTCCAATCCTCTAAAGTACCTTAAAAGGGCCAAAATACCGAGGGCTCAACTTGCCCTTCTTCCCGAACCTCATAACACCCTTCATGGGCGAAACTCTGAGCAATACCTTCTCCCCCACCATGTTGGCAACATCACGAACATTCTTATCAGCGTAACTCTTATATCTAGATTGTACCGTGTGAAGCCGATCCTGAATCAATTTAACCTTGTCCAAAGCATTCTGAACCAAGTCAGTACCTAATAGTCTAGCCTCAGCCGGCTCAAACCGACCAACCAGAGTCTGGCACCGCTTCCCATACAAGGCCTCATATGGATCCATCTGAATACTTGACTGATAGCTGTTGTTGTAGGCAAACTCTGCAAGCGGCAGAAATTGATCCCAAGAACCCATGAAATCTATGACACAAGCGCGTAGCATATCCTCCAATATGTGAATAATGCACTCGGACTGTCCGTCCGTCTGAGGGTGGAATGATGTACTTAACTCAACCCATGTGCCTGACTCCTGCTGCACTGCTCTCCAAATTACGATATGAACTGCATGCCCCGTTCTGAAATGATGGACATCGGCACCCTGTGAAGGCGAACAATCTCGCGAATATAGATCTCAGCCAACAGCTCCGAAGAATAGGTAGTCCCAACTGGAATGAAATGTGCGGACTTGGTCAACTGGTCCACAATCTCCCAAATAACATCCAACTTCTCCAAGGTTCGTGGAAGCCTAACTACGAAGTCCATGGTGATACGCTTCCATTTCCACTCTAGAATCTCAAGTCTCAGAAAGCAAAGCCCGACCAATGATGCCCATACTTCACGTGCTGACAATTCAAGCACCAAGCTACAAACTCCACTATGTCTTCTTCATCCTCATCTACCAATAGTACTGCCTCAAGTCATGATACATCTTTGCGGCACCCGAATGAATGGAATACCGAGAACTATGGGACTCCTCAATAATCAACTCACGTAACCCATCTACATTGGGCACACAAATCCGATCCTACATTCGCAATACCCCATTATCCCCAATAGAAACCTCATTGGCATCACCGTACTGGACTATGTCCTTAAGGACAATCAAATGGGGGTCATCATACTGAAGCTCTCTTATGCAGTCATATAAGGAAGACCAAGAAACCACACAAGCGAGAACCCAACTAGGCTCCAAAACATCTAACCTCACAAACTGATTGACCAAGGCCTGAACATCTGATGTAAGCGGTCTCTCACCAACAGGAATATATGCAAGGCTACCCATACTCACCGCCTTCCTACTCAAGGCATCGACCACCACATTGGCCTTTCTAGGATAATAAATGGTAATATCATTGTCCTTTAGCAGTAGCAACCATCTCCGCTGCCTCAAATTTAGATCCTTTTGCTTGAACAAGTGCTCGAGACTCTGAAGATCCGTAAATACCTTACAAGACACACCATAGACATAATGCCTCCAAATCTTCAATGCATGAACGATGGTTGCCAACTCCAAATCATGAACATGGTAATTCTTCTCATGAGGCTTCAACTGGCGTGAAACATAGGTAATCACTCTACCCTCCTGCATCAAGACGCACCCAACACCAATCCGCGAAGCATCACAATACACCATATAAGAACCCGATGCTAAAGGCAAAACATGAACTAGAGTTGTGGTCAAGGGAGCTTAAGCTTTTGAAAGCTCTCCTCACACTCATCCGACCACTTGAACAAAGCACCCTTCTAGGCCAACCCGGTCTAAGGCATTCCAATAGACGAGAAACTCTCCTTGAAGCGACGATAATATCCGACCAAGCCGAGGAAACTCCGAATATCAGTAGCTGAAGACGGTCTGGGCCAACTCTGAACCGCCTTTATCTTCTTTGGATCCACATTAATCCCCTCACCGGACACCACGTTCCCCAAGAATGCCACCGAACTGAGCCAAAACTAAAAATTAAAGAACTTGAATAAAGCTTCTCCTCCCTCAGCCTCTGTCGTACAATCCTTAAATGTTGTGCATGCTCCTCCTAGCTACGTGAGTACACTAGGATGTCATCAATAAATACTATGACAAGAGAATCAAGATATGATTGGAACTATTCATCATATGTAAGAATGCTACTAGGGCATTGGTTAGCCCAAAAGATATCACTAGGAACTCATAGTGACCATTGTGGGTCCTGAATGCCGTCTTTAGAATATCTGAGTCCCGAATCTTGAACTGGTGATATCCCGACCTCAAATCAATCTTAGAGAACACTCTAGCTCCCTGAAGCTGGTCAATTAAGTCATCAATGTGCGGCGAAGAATATTTGTTCTTAATTGTAACCTTGTTCAACTGCCTATAGTCAATGCACAGTACTATCCTTCTTCTTCACATACAGAACCGATGCACCCCAAGGCGACACACTAGGCCTAATGAACCCCTTATCAAGAAGCTTCTGAAGCTACTCTTTTAATATCTTCAACTTTGTTGGTGTCACACGATACGAAGGAATAGAAATGAGCTGAGTGCCCGACACCATGTCAATACCAAAATCAATATCCCTGTCGGGTGGCATGCCCGACATGTCTACAGAAAACACATCCAGAAATGTTTTACACTACCAGAACAGAATCAATAGTAGGAGTATCAGCACTAACATCCCTCACAAAGGCCAAATATGACAAACACCCCTTCCCAACCATCCGTTGGTCCTTCAGATATGAAATCACCCTACTGGGAACATAGTCCAGAGAATCCCTCCTCGATTCTAGTTAACCCCGACATCGCCAACGTCATGGTCTTAGCGTGACAATCCAGAATAGTATGACATGAGGACAACCAATCCATGCCCAAAATCATGTCAAAGTCAACCATGCTAAGCAATAAGAGATCCACTCTAGTCTCCAATCCACCAATAGTCACCACACACGATCGATACACATAGTCCACAACAATAGAATTGCCTATCGGCATAAATACATGAACATGTGATACTAAGGACTCATAAGGCATATCTAGATAACGATCAAAATACAATGATACATACGAATAAGTGGAACCAAGATCAAATAATATAGAAGCATCATTATGGAATACTGAGACAATACCTATGATCTCTGCGTCTAAAGCAACGACCTCTAGCATGGCTGGGAAAGCATAGCATTGAGCCAGATCTCCACCTGATTGGCCTCCCCCTCTAGGGCGACCTCTAGCTACCTAAGCCCCACTCCGAGCTGGCTGAGCAAGTGGTAAAGTAACTAGTGCAGAAGTCAAAGCCTGTGACCTTTACTGTGGACCCTTACTCAATAACCTGGGCAATATCTCTTGAGATGGCTCAAATCTCCGCACTCGTAGCAACCCTTCCTGACGGTCTGTTGACCCTGATAACCCGAGGAACTTCTGGTAGAAGCCTGGGAAGGTGAAGCATAGTAAGAAGTCTTGGCTGGTAACACACTGAATGATGACTGACCTGAACGAGCGCTGTAAGAACCATGGCTAACCGATGACCTATAAGCGGTGTAGAACCGGTCTCCCACCATCTGAAGGCTGCCCATGACAGCTGAAAAGAAGTAAATGACACCCCACTAGTCTCTAGAATACCCGCCGTGCAAAAATTCCGCTGACACCTATCCAAGAAGTCTTGAGCATCCTCTAACTCAACCCCACTGAATGATGAAGGCTTGAGACTCCCAAACCACTCTATTCTCTTCTGCTCCTTGTCACTCATAATGGGACCCACTAGGGCCTGAGTCGCTGCAACCGGCTGGGCTGGTAGTACCCTCGGTGTATGAAGTCCCTAAACTATCTACTCCGGAGTACAAGTGGCAGGAGTCTGAGCACCTCCCCTGGACCGAGAAGTGGTTGGTGCGGCCAGAACTAAAACCGCCTGAGCAAGGCTAGTACATACAATCAATATCTAGGCCAAAGCCTCATGAAGGCCTAGAATCACAATGGGCACAGCTGGTGCCTGAGCTGGCCCTACCAGCTCAACCACATCTAGAATATGCTCCTGAGCTAGAGCAACTTGTGGGTTTATAGGTGCTGCTCTAGCTGCCGTACGAGCTACACCTCGGCCTCTACCGCGGCCCAGGCCTCTCGCGGGCGTAGCTGGTGGTACTTGTGGCTGCCTGCCTGATTCGTAAGCACATGTCCTTACCATATATGAGAGAATTGAATAACATAAGCTTCGATTCCGGATTCAACAAATTCTCACGACAAGAATATAAGAAAGTGAAGTTATGCGAATGGTTTGGTACCCTCTCGAAGATAAGTACAGACAACTCTCCAAACCGATCCGCAAGACTTTACTAAGTTTTCTCATGACGCGTAATACCTATGAACCTAGGGATCTGATACTAGCTTGTCATGATCCAAATCCCAACCCATAGTGATAGCGCCAGACACACTGGCTAGCCAAGCTGAAACAAGATAACGAAGGCAACATAATAATGAAATTCATAGAAATAGCATAAATTTGAGGTCTCAATACAATAGAAACTGCTAATACAATGTAAAAACCCCGAGAAACTGGTAAGTACGGAGTCATGAGCTACAACAATGGGAAACGAGTATGAAATTGAGCAATAAGTATATTGTCTAAACTATAACAACAGTATGAAAGGAAAAAGACAAGTCAAACTGTGACCAAGGATGCGACTCTACCTCACCTCTAGCAGATAGTCTGAAAAGTAGCCTACTACTGATAACTGGTCCCCATACCTAGATTTGCACAATGAAGTGCAGAGTGTAGTATAAGTACAATCGACCCAATGTACTCAATAAGTATCATAAATAAACACGGCAAGGTAAAATAAGAACAAATTATTAATGATGTTAGCTATCACTTGTGTAGTTTCATCTTTAATTTAGGTACAGAACAATACTGAAATAAAATCATCAAGTTTAGTAAGAAAACGTCTATGTGTATGTGTACAATTTCTCAAATACTCTACCTAAACAATATCTTGGCATATAGAGGTGATATGCAGTTAAAGCAGATAAATGATCAAAGAAATTTGCAAGTAAATATGCAATGCAAAATCCAACAACACACTGGCCAGATTCCCTCACTTTTACATATCCGTTCCGAACCACTGATCAGTATTTCCAATATCCGTATGTACACCATCAAGATAGAAACATGAGAGGGTGACCCTAGGGGGATGGATCCATATCCACATGCAAGCACCGCTAATTCAACGTGCTGCCAGCCCGGCCTAATCACATGCTCAATATCATAACTCGCCCGGCGTGGTCACATGGATAACAATACAACCTCCCGGCGTGGTCACAGGCATATCAACATAATCCGCCCGGCATGGTGACATGCATAACAACATAATCTGCCCGACAAGGTCACAGGCATATCAACACAATCCGCCCGACGTGGTCACATGCATATCGACACAATCTTCCTAATGTGGTCACAAGCATCCAGTCCAATCACATCATACAGTAAATAAAAAGGTATACATGTATGAAACAAGTGAATAACAAATCGCATGCTCCTGGATTGGCATAAACGACATGCTAAAGTGTAGGAATGTGCAAGTGTACTATCATAGCTCAAACTGGCAATTTTCATCAAAGAATCACATTAATCGGTTTATTCAGGGATTAAACCCCTATGTAGCCTCAAATATGGCCTAAATGGTTCACAAAAATGTTGCAAGTTTGCGAGGCATCATAGCTTAAGGTTTAACAGTCAAATTCTAGGCTTATGAGAGCCCGAGCACAACCCGAACATGAATATATAATCCAGGTGCCCGCACATGGGTTCATCCCCACGCATGTGCGCACACAATAGCACGTAGCTATCACAACAATTCAGGCAACTAGTGCCTCAACTAAGTTTAAATAAGATACTTACCTCAAACAAATCAAATCACTCCACTAGCAAGCCCTTCCCAAGCGTATCGACCTCTGGAAGGCTCGAATCTTGTAAAAAATACCGTAATACTATCAATAATAGCTATATGAATTGATTTCAAATGATAAAGGTAAGATCTTTAACCAAAGTCAAAAAGCCAACCCAAAAGTCAACCCCGAGCCCACGTCTCGAAATCCAATAAAAGTTTCAAAACCCGAACACCCATTCAATAACGAGTCCAACCATAGCAAAACTATTCAATTCCGACATCAAATCATCACTCAAATCTCCAAATCTTACTCTCCAATCCGTAATCCAAAATTTCCCAAATTGCACCTTAAAAACACACAATCTAGGTGGGAAATTCAAAGGGTATTCAATATTAATAGATAAAAACAACCTAAAGTGGCTTACCTCTTGAAATATCGTGAAACCCCTCTCAAACATCGCCCCCAACCGAGCTTGCAAAGTCCAAAAATGAGAAAATAGCTCAAACCCTCGACCTTAATAATCTTCCAGTCATCTCGCACCTGCGGTTCACTTAACCGCTTCTGTGGCTCCGCAGGTGCGGCCTCCCTGAAGGCCCCTACCTTCGCTTCTGTGGACCAGACTCCGTGTCTGGGGAGTCACGCCCGCGACCTGGGCTCCGCTTCGGCGGAAACACCTGCCTCACGCCACTTTGCACATGCGCATCTCCTTCCCGCATCTGCGATCTCGCAGGTGCGGCCAAAACCTCGTACCTGCGCATCCCCTCTACCTTGAAATATTCCGCACCTGCGATGCCAAACACGCCTCTGCGGTCTCGCACCTGCGACCAAATCCTTCGCAGGTGCGACCAACCTGAATCACCCCTGAGGCACCCGGGGCCCTATCCAAACATACCATCATGTTCTAAAACACGATATAAACTTAGTCGTGGCATCAAATCACATCAAACAACATCAAAACACGAATCACACCCCAATTCAAGCCTATTGATACTACTAAACCAACTCTGATTGACCCTAAATTTTGCACACAAGTCATAAATGACACAACGGACCTATTCCAACTTCCAAAACCAAAATCCGCGCCCGGTAACTACAAAGTCAACCCTCGGTTATACTTCTTAACTCTCCAAACTTCAACTCTTCCAACTTTTGCCAATTCAAGCCAAAATTATCTATGGACCTCCAAATCAATATCTCGACATACTCCTAAGTGCAAAATCACCATACAGAGCTATTAGAACCATCAAAACTTCGTTCTGGAGTCAATTACACATAAGTCAACATCCGGTCAACTCTTTCAACTTAGACTTCCAACCTTGGGACTAAGTGTCCCAACTAATTCCGAAATATCCCAAAAACTAAACCAATAACCCCGGCAAGTCACATAACAATAAATAATCATAGAATAAGCAATAAACGAGGCTATAATACTCAAAAGAACCGGCCGAGTCGTTACATCTATCATGACCCAAAACCTAACCCGTTGTGATGTCGTCTATTGTGATACTAGGCAAGCCGACCTTTCCAAAACACTTTCAAAATTTAATAAAAATGAATTAAGACATTTAAAATAACCATAGTTTTGCGTAAAACGGGGGTAAAACCCAAAAACATAAGTGCAAAAAAATAGCCCGACATTGGGGTGTCACTGAGTCATGAGCATCTAGATATCCAGTCTAATAAAAACAGTGTCTGAGTATCAATACAAAAAATACAGAAAACATAGAAGGAGATACAAGGTCTGTGGACGCCGGCAACTACCTCGTAGTCTCCGGTACTCGATCGCGCACGAACTCAACGATCTCCATGATCAAACACACTTGGATCTGCACATGAAGTGCAGGGTATAGCATGAGTACAACCAACTCAACAAGTAACAAAAATAAATAAGGAACTGAGAAGGTAGTGATGAGCTATACAAATACAGTTCATTTTCAACAATTCCAGCAAAGAATAGACATGCTTTCAAATCCGGCAGTTCAAGTCAAATCAATTTATACAGTTACAGTGCAGGTAATCCGGATATAGAATCTTTCAGAAATTTCACAACAATGACAGCTAACAACTAAGTGCATCAATAAATGAAAACAAGTACAGCCTCTCAGGGCAACAAACACTCAACTCGTCACAATAACTCAGTCACTCGGCTCTCAACCCTCAGTACTCACACTCAATAGGTACCTGCGCTCACTGGGGGTGTGCAGACTACGGAGGGGCTCCTTTCAGCCTAAGTGCTATATCGCTGCGGCGTGCAACCCGACCCAATCATAGAAATAGACATAAGGCTCATTGCGGCATGCAACCCGATCCACAGTCCATAAACGACCATAAGGCTCGTTGCGGCGTGCAACCCGATCCATATACCCTCACATAGCTCACGGCTCGGCACTCAGGCCCTATCTCAGTCACTAACCTCTCCAGCCCTCTCAGGCTTCCAGAAATCATACAAATCAGCCAAAAGAGATAATAACAAGTGTCAACAAGAAAACAAAAAGGGAAAAGAGATATGACTCGCAAGTAACACTGTGACTGAGTTCAAGACAACAAATAGAAGTTAATTCAACAGGTACTCGACCGATTCAGGTCCCAACAGTGATAACATATGGCCTAAGCATGGTTTCTAACATGAATGTCAGTCAAATTTCTAGGAAACAGAGGGAACATGTAATTAACAATAAGCTATTCGACTTTACAGTCTCACGGGACAGACCAAGTCAAAATCCCCCACGGTGCACGCCCACACGCCCGTCACCTAGCAGGTGTGTCACCTCCAAAACAATCACATCATACCAACATTCGGGGTTTCATACCCTCGGGACTAGATTTAAAACTGTTACTTACCTCAAACGCGCAAAATCCTACTCCGCAATGCCTTTTCCACTCGAATCAATCTCCAAACGCCCCGAATCTAGCCACAAGCAATACAATACAATTAATATAGGCTAAAAGAATCAATTCCACAAGAAAAACACGAATTTATAAGCCAAAATCCGAAATAGGTTCAACCCGGCCCTCGCGCCCACGTCTTGAAATCCGACAAAAGTCACAAAATATGAACACCCATCCACTCACGAGTCCAACCATACAAGAATTACTCGAATCCAACCTCAAATAACCTTCCAAAACTTGAAATTTTAGCCTATGAAGTTTCTACCATTTCCACCCAAATTTACAACTCAAATTCCTAATTAGATGATGAAAATAGCAGTAGATTCATGAAATATAGTCCAATCCGAGTTAGAATCGCTTACCTCAACAATCTTCTTGAAGAAACCTTGGAAAATCGCCTCACACCGAGCTCTCAGAGTCCCAAAATCGAAATGGGATCAAACCTTCGAATTCACAGTTCGGACACGCTCCTAAGACCAAAATTACCCAACGGAGCTACCGGAACCAACATAACCCCATTCCAGAGTCATCTTCATACAGTTCCGACTACGGTCAAAATCCTAAGACTTAAGCTTCCATATTAGGGACTAAGTGTCCCAAAACACTTTGAAACCAAAAACAAGACCTCATGGCGAGTCACATAAGAAGAAACAGATACGGGGAAAGCAGTAAATAGGGGATCGGAGCTAATACACTCAAAACGACCGCCCGGGTCATTACATCCTCCCCTTCTTAAAACAATCATTCGTCCTGGAACAAGCATAGAGACATACCTAAAGTGGTGAAAAGATGAGGATAATGGCTGTGCATATCCTGCTCGGTCTCCCAAGTCGCCTCCTCGACCGACTGAACCCTCCACTGAACCTTCACAGAAGCAATATTCTTCGACCTTAGCTTTCGAACCTGCCTATCTAAGATCGCCACTGGCTCATCAACATAAGATAAATCCTTGTCCAACTGGACTGAGCTAAAGTCCAATACGTGAGACGGATCGCCATGATACTTCCGGAGAATATAAACATGGAATACTGGATGAACTCCTGCTAGATTGGGAGGCAAGGCAAGCTCATAAAAGAAACCTCCCCAACACGTCGCAATACCTCAAATGGACTGATAAACCTCGGGCTCAGCTTTCCCTTATTTTTGAACCTCATAACACACTTCATGGGTGGCACCCGGAGCAAGACCCACTCTCCAACCATGAATGCAACATCGCGAACCTTCCGATCCACATAACTCTTCTGTCGAGACTGGGCTATGCGTAGGCTATCCTGAGTCACCCTAACCTTCTCTAGAGCATCATGAACCAAGTCTGTACCCAATAATCTAGCCTCGCCTGGCTCGAACCAACCCACCAGAGACCTACATTGCCTACTATACAGAGCCTCATACGGTGCCATCTGGATGCTCGACTGGTAACTGTTGTTGTAAGCAAACTCCTCTAGAGGCAAGAACTGATCCCACGAACCCTCAAACTCCATCACACATGCACATAGCATATTTTCTAATATCTGAATAATGCGCTCAGACTCTCCGTTCGTCTGAGGGTGAAATATTGTGCTCAACTCCACTCGAGTACCCAGCTCATGCTGTACGGACCTCCAGAACCATGATGTAAACTGCGTACCCCGATCAAAAATGATAGATACTGGTACACCATGAAGCCTGGCAATCTCGTGGATATACACTCAAGCCAGCTGGTCGGAAGAATAGGTAGTCATCATAGGAATGAAATGAGCTGACTTGGTCAGCCGGTCTACAATCACCCAAACTGCATCAAACTTCCACTGAGTCCATGGAAGCCCAACAATGAAACCCATAGTGATCCGCTCCCATTTCAACTCCGAAATCTCTAACTTCTGAAGCAACCCACCTGGTTGTTGATGCTCATATTTCACCTGCTGGCAATTTAGGCACCGAGCTACATACTCCACTATGTCCTTCTTCATTATCCTCCACCAGTAATGTTGTCTCAAGTCCTGATACATCTTCGCGACACCCGGATGAATAGAATACCGCAAACTATGAGCCTTCTAGAGAATCAGCTCACACAAACCATCTACATCGGGCATACATAGCCTGCCCTACATCCTCAATGCACTATCACCCCCAATAGTGACATTATTAGCATCACCGTGTTGGACCGCTTCCTTAAGGACAAGAAGATGAGGGTCATCATACTGACGCTCCCTGATACAATCATAAAGAGAAGACCGAGAGACCACACAAGCCAATACTCGACTCGGCTCAGAAATATCCAATTTAACAAACTGGCTAGCTAAGGCCTAAACATCCAATGCCAGTGGCCTCTCTGCTGCTAGAAGATATGTTAAGCTCCCCAAACTCTCCGCCCGGCGTCTCAAGGTATCGACCACCACATTGGCATTTCCGGGATGGTACAAAATGGTGATATCATAGTTCTTAAGAAGCTCCAACCACCTCTGCTGACGCAAGTTAAGATCCTTCTGTTTGAACAGATGTTGTAAACTCCGATGATCAGTGTAAATCTAACAATGGACACCATACAAGTAGTGCCTCCAGATCTTCAAGGCATGAACAATAGCTGCTAACTCAAGGTGGTGGACAGGATAGTTCTTCTCATAGGTCTTCAACTGCCGTGAAGCATAAGCAATCACTCTACCCTCTTGCATCAGAACACACCCAATACCGATCCGCGAGGCATCACAATACACTGTGTAGGAACCAGAAGCTGACAGCAGAACTAGAACTGGAGTCGTGGTCAAAGTAGTCTTGAGTTTCTGAAAGCTCTCCTCGCACTCCTCCGACCAACTGAAAGGAGCACCCTTCGGAGTCAATTTAGTCAAGGGCGATGCAATAGACGAGAAACCCTCTACGAAACGACAGTAATAGCCCGCCAACCCAAGAAAGCTTCGAATCTCCATGGCTGAGGATGGTCTGGGCCAACTCTGCACCACCTCTATCTTCTTCGGGTCCACCTGAATACCCTCACTGGAAACCACGTTCCCCAAGAATGCCACTGAACCAAGCCAAAACTCGCACTTGGAGAACTTTGCATAAAGCTTCTCCTCCCTCAATCTCTGTAACACAATCCTCATATGCTGGGCATGCTCCTCCTGGCTACGAGAGTACACCAGGATATCATCAATAAATACAATGACAAACGAGTCCAAATAAGGCTGAAACACACTATTCATCAGATGCATGAACGTTGTTGGGGCGTTGGTCAGCCCAAAAGATATCACAAGGAACTCATAATGGCCATATCGGGTCCTGAAAGCTGTCTTAAGAATATCTGAGTCCCGAATCTTCAGCTGGTGATACCCTGACCTCAAATCAATCTTGGAGAACACCATCGCTCCCTGAAGTTGGTCAAAAAAATCATCAATACGCGGAAAAGGATACTTGTTCTTGATTGTGACCTTGTTCAACTGTCTGTAATCAATGAAAATTATCATGGTACCATCCTTCTTCTTCACAAATAGAACTAGTGCACCCCAAGGTGACACACTAGGCAGAATAAACCCCTTATCAAGGAGTTCCTGAAGCTGCTCCTTCAACTCAGCCGGTGCCATACGGTATGGTGGAATAGAAATGGGCTGAGTGCCTGACACCAAATCAATACCGAAATCAATATCCCCGTCAGGCGGCATACCCGACAAGTCTGCAGGAAACACATCTGAGATATCTCGCACCACCGGAACAGAATCAATTGCAGGGGCCTCTACACTAACATCCCCCACAAAAGCCAGATAAGATAGACAACCTTTCTCAACCATCCGTTGATCTTTCAAGTATAAAATCACTCTACTGGGAACATAGTCTATAGATCCACTCTATGTAACCCTCAGCAGCCCTGACATCACCAATGTCACGGTCTTAGTGTGACAATCTAGAACAGCATGACATGGAGACAACCAATCCATACCCAAAATCACGTCAAAATTGACCATACTAAGCAACAAGAGGTCCACTATAGTCTCCAAACTCCCAATAGTCACCGCACATGACCGATATACACGGTCCACAATGATAGTATCGCCACTGGAGTGGATACATGAACAGATGAAACTAGAGACTCACAGGGCATAATAAGCAAAATACGAGAACACATATGAATAAGTGGAACCAGGGTCAAATAATATAGAGGCATCTCTATGGCCAACTGGGATAATACCTGTAATCACAGCATCCGAAGCAACGGTATCTGGTCTGACAGGAAGAGCATAGAAATGGGCCTGACCGCCCCCTAATCGGCCTCCCCCTCTCGGGCGACCCCTAGCTGACTAGGCTCCACCCCGAGTTGGCTGAGCGGGTGGTGAAGAAACTGGTGCTAATGTCGTAGACTAGCTCTTCTGCTGAGCCGGACCTCTCGTAAGGCGGGGACAATATCTCCTGATATGGACAAACTCTCCAAACTCATAGTAACTCCCTGGTGCTGGTGCTGGGGACTGAAGGAAGCGCCGAGCACCAGGATAACTGGCATAAGGACCTGGCATAGACGAACCCTGACCCAATGGAGCACGGGACAAACTCTGCGCTGGGAGGGCACTGAGAGATGAATGGCCCTGCTGATAACTGTGTGAACCATGGCCAAATGATGCACCACGGTGGACTGGGCGAGCCGTCTGAGCATGTCTGAAAGGACGACCCCTACCGTGGTGGAACTTCCCTCCAGAAGAAACACCACTAAATCCACCCTATCCATGAGGCCTCTTGGCCTCCCTCTCAACCCGCTCCTGGATGCGAACCATCTCAATCTGACGAGCAATGTCGACAACCTCATCGAAAGTAGCACCATACACTCTTTCTCTAGTCATAATCAATCGCAGCTGAAAAGTGAGGCCATCCATGAACCCCTTGATCCTCTCACTGTCTGTGGGAACCAACCAGATAGCATGACGGGCCAACTCTGAAAATCTCATCTCATACTGTGTAATGAACATATCACCTTGACAAAGTTGCTCGAATTGCCTGTGCAACTCCTCTCTGCGAGACTGTGGCATGAACTTCTCCAGGAATAGACCGGAGAACTGCTTCCATGTAAGGGGTGTTGCGCCGACCGGCCTACGCCTCTCGTAAGCCTCCCACCAACCGAAGGCAGCCCCAGAGAACTGAAAAGTAGTGAACGAGACCCCACTAGCCTCTAGAATACCTGTTGTACAGATTATCCTCTGACACCTGTCCAAGAAGCCATGTGCATCCTCTCTCTCGGTACCACTGAAAGATATAGGCTGGAGTCTCCCAAACCTCTCCAATTAACGGTGCTCATCATCAGGCATGACATGAACCATATATTCCTGAGCAGCTACAACTGGCTGGGCTGGTGGTGCCCCCGGTGTCTGGAATCCCTGTACCACCTGCTCTGGTGTGCGGGCGGCGGGAGTCTGAGCACCTTCCCTGGCCTGAGAAGTGGTTGCTGCGGTCGGAATAGAGACCGCCTGAGCAGGACTGGTACACGTGGTCAGAATCTGAGGTAAGGCCTCCTGAAGGCCTGGAATCACAATAGGCATAGGTAGTGCCTGAGCTGGTGCCATTGGTTCATCCACAATTGGAGCCTGCTCCTGAACTGGGGCAACTGGTGGATCTGCAGGTGTTGTCCTAGCTACGGTGTGAGCTGCACCTCTGCTGCTATCGCGGCCTCTACCACGACCTCGGCCTCTCGCGGCCCTGACTGGAGGTAGTGGTGGATGTCCATATTGCCCAATAGTACGTGTCCTCACCATCTGTGAGAGAATAGAACAACATAAATTTAGTTTCCAGAATCAACAGATTCACACGACAAGAATTCAAGAATGTGAAGTTTCCTAAGGGTTCGGCCTCTCGAAGATAAGTATAGACGTCTCCGTACCGATCCGCAAGACTCTACTAAACCTGCTCATGACTCGTGAGACCTATGTAACCTAGGCTCTGATACCAACTTGTCACGACCCAAAACCTAACCCGTCGTGATGGCGCCTATCGTGATACTAGGCGAGCCGAACTTTCCAAAACACTTTCAAAATTTAACAAAAATGAATTAAGACATTTAAAATAACCGGAGTTTTGCATAAAACGGGGGTAAAACCCAAAAACATAAATGCAAAAAAATAGCCCGACATCGGGGTGTCACTGAGTCATGAGCATCTAGATATCCAGTCTAATACAAAGAGTGTCTAAGTATTAATACAGAAAAGACAGAAAACATAGAAGGAGAGACAAGGTCTATGGACGCCGGCAGCTACCTTGTAGTCTCCAGTACTCGATCGCACACGAACTCAACGACCTCCATGATCAAACACACCTGGATCTGCACATGAAGTGCAGGGTGTAGCATGAGTTCAACCAACTCAACCAGTAACAGAAATAAATAAGGAACTTAGAAGGTAGTGAAGAGCTATACAAATACATTTCATTTTCAATAATTCTAGCAAAGAATAGACATGCTTTCAAATCCGGCAGTTCAAGTCAAATCAGTTTATACAGTTACAGTGCAGGTAATCCGGATATAGAATCATTTAGAAATTTCACAACAATGACAAATAGCAACTAGTGCATCAACAAATGAAAACAAGTACAGCCTCTCAGGGCAATAGATACTCAACTCGTCACAACAACTCAATCACTCGGCTCTCAGCCCTCAGTACTCACATTCAATAGGCACCTGCGCTCACTGGAGGTATGTAGACTCCGGAGGGGCTCCTTTCATCCCAAGCGCTATATCACTACGGTGTGCAGCCCGACCCAATCATATAAGTAGCCATAAGGCTCGTTGCGGCATGTAAATCGATCCACAGTCCATAAACGACCATAAGGCTCGTTGCGGTGTACAACCCGATCCATATACCCTCACATAGCTCACAGCTCAGTACTCAGGCCCTATCTCAGTCACTAACCTCTCCGTCCTTCTCGGGCTTCCAGAAATCATACAAATCAGCCAAAAGAGATAATAACAAGTGTCAACAAGAAAACAAAAAGGAAACAGAGATATGACTCGCAAGTAACATTGTGACTGAGTTCAAGACAACAAATAACAGTTAATTCAACAGGTACTCGACCGTTGCGGGTCCCCCAACAGTGACAACATATAGCCTAAGTATGGTTTCTAACATGAATGACAATCAAATTTCTAGGAAACAGAGGGAACATGTAATTAACAATAAGCTATTCGACTTTACAGTCTCACGGGACGGACAAGTCATAATACCCCACGGTGCACACCCACACGCCCGTCACCTAGAAGGTGCGTCACCTCCAAAACAATCACATCATACCAACATCCGGGGTTTCATACCCTCATGACCAAATTTAAAACTGTTACTTACCTCAAACGCGCAAAATCCTACTCCGCAATGCCTTTTCCCCTCGAATCAATCTCCAAATGCCCCAAATCTATCCACAAGCAGTACGATACTATTAATATAGGCTAAAAGAATCAATTCCATAAGAAAAACACGAATTTATAAGCCAAAACCCAAAATAGGCTCAACCCAGCCCCCGGGCCCATGTCTTGAAATCCAAAAAAAGTCACAAAATACGAACACCCATCCACTCACGATTCCAAACATACAAGAATTACTCAAATCCAACCTCAAATCGCCTTCCAAAACTCGAAATTTTAGCCTATGAAGTTTCTACCATTTTCCCTTAAATTTACAACTCAAATCCCTAATTAGATGATGAAAATAGCAATAGATTCATGAAATATAGTCCAATCCGAGTTAGAATCACTTATCCCAATAATATTCTTGAAGAAAACTCGAAAAATCGCCTCACACCGAGCTCTCAAAGTCCTAAAATCAAAATAGGAATCAAACCCTCGAAGTTCCATTTTCTGTCCAGTTCTTCCGCACCTGCGGACTTTCTGTCGCATCTGTGACGTCGCACCTATGGAAATACCCTCGCAGGTGCGGAAATGACTAAAAGGGATGGGTCCGCATCTGCGAGCAAGTGGTCGCACCTGTTGTGCTCACCTGTGGACAAAAGTCCGCTTCTGCGATCCTCCCCTCCATCTCACTTTCTGCATCTGCGCCTCCCCTTCTACATATGCGGTTTCGCAGTTGCGCTCCTAACCTCGCACCTACGCTTTCAGTCCACCCCATCCTTGCCCGATCTACGTCCTCCTTTCTGCTTCTACGGGGCCGCACCTGCGGGCTCCCACTGCAGGTGAGAAACACCAGAACACCAAAAAAAAACCAGCAATGCCTAAGTCCAAATTTTCTTCCTATGGTCATCCGAAACACCCCCGAGGCCCCCGGGACCTCAACCAAACATACCAACAAGTCATATAACCCCATGTGAACTTAGTCGAACCTTCAAATCACTCAAAATAACATCAAAACACCAATTACACCCAGATTCAAGCCTAAAGAACTTCTAAAGTTTTAAATTCCACAAATGACACCGAAACCTACCAAACCACGTCTGATTAACCTTAAATTTTTGCACACAAGTCATATTCAACATTACGTACCTACTCCAATTTCCGGAATCAGAATCCGACCTCGATATCAAAAAGTCAACCCCCCGGTCAAACTTTTCAAAAATTTGACTTTCACCATTTCAAGCCTAAATTAGCTACAGACCTCAAATTCACAGTCTGGACACACTCCTAAGTCCAAAATCACCCAACGGAGCTAACGGAACTGACGAAACCCCATTTCGAAGTCGTCTTCACACAGTTCCGACTACAATCATAATCCTAAGACTTAATCTTTCGTTTTAGGGACTAAGTGTCCCCAAACACTTCGAAACCAAAAACAAGACCTCCCGGCGAGTCACATAAGCAGAAACAGATACAAGGAAAATAGTAAATAAGGGATCGGGGCTAATGCACTCAAAACAACCGGCCAGGTCGTTACAACATCAATATTTTCTACCATTGTTCTCACACTTGCGACAACTCCTTCACACACATCATTTTATGACATTTATATATCTGACATGAATTATTTTTTTTTTGCAGCACCCGCCAAAAGAACACTTCTTAGTGCTATATTATATGCTTTCTCTAAATCGATAAAGTTCCTTCTTTTTCTCCGTATATACCTCCATCAATTTTCTTAGTAAAAATATAGCCAATGTGTTAGACCTATATAAATGTTTACGGTAAAAATCGGTCTCAAGAGTTTAATAAATTAGGAAGCGACACGTCTCAAGGATGACCGGTCAGTAGTGACTCAACCATGATGACACTGGATATAAATCTATGGCTGGATAAGTGACAATTCAAGATATGACTGTTATATAAATATTACAGAGACCCCAAGAATCCTCCGGCTTTTATTAGCCTTTATTAGGATTTATTACCATTTAATTACCTTTTATTATAACATTAATATTGGTAATTAAGGGGGCATAATTTGTAATCATGCACCCTATAACTCTAGTATATCTATAGTCTTTCATTTTATTGTGAAACATCAAGAAATACTAATAGATCAGGCTCGATACAAGTGCGTTCGAGATTTTCCAATTATTATTATCCCGGTGGGAACATTCTGAAGATCAGGCTTGTTTCTTCTTTAATTATCCTTATTTACTCTGTTTGCACTTTCTTATTTTACTTTATTAGATTAATTTAATCCACGTGTCTATAAACCACGTTGCAAGTTTAACTGTACCGTTTTTCCGATAAAAAGTTTGGCGCCCATAATGAGGCTTACACAATTGTGGTATTATTTTGATATGTTCATTATTTACTAACGTACTTTGAATAAACAACAAATCGCTCAATGTTGGAATAAACAACAATGAAGTGCCCACGGACAATCTCCATGATGGAAATCAGCAGGATGGTTCAACCAGTGAAACCTGTCTCGGTATGAATGAGTCAAATCCTAATCGGGTAGATATAAATACTCAGGCGGCAAGGAATCTTACTCCTAATGATATGGATAATGAACCTATTGCCAATATTATTTAAGTTTTGAGAGCACAGTAATGGGAGATCATGAATTATCTCTCAATACAGGACCAGAAAATGACTGAGCTTCAACAAGCAATATCGGGGGCTTCAAATAATCCAAATGGTAGAGTTCGAGTTCCTCCTGGCATGCCAATAAGTCAAACGGTCTGGAGAATCGGAAACGTTACTTCAAGACGAGAGTTTAGATCAAAATACAACCAAGCGGGTGGAGCAGGCAATGGATTTGGAAATGAGAACAATGTAGACGATCATTTCGAAGTTGAACTCATGAGGTGTATGAGAGAAATAAATCCTCGAATAGATCAAAATGCTAATGAATTTCATGCCTAGTTGGATCAGATCCCGGGGGTACCTCCAGTCCTAAAGGGCCCCGATTTGAAAAAGTATTTTCAGCTGCCTTCAAACCGAGTGTAGCTCGAGAGATGATTCCAAAAAGATTCAAGATGCCGGATATTCAAAAATAGGATGGACCATTGTATCAATAGGAATACATCACAACCTACACCACAACTGAGAAGGGAAATAATTTGGTTCCATATGAGATCAGATCAGTTTTGCAAAGGAAATTTGGTGAAACTCTAACAAAAGGGGATTTAACATGGTATTCACTTTTACCTGAATACTCAATTGATTCTTTTGAAATGCTTGCAGATTCTTTCATTAAAGGTCACGCTGAAGAGAGAAAGGAGACTCAGAGTTACTACGAGAGTTCGTGATCCGATTCCTATAGGAGAGACTGTTGTTACCGACAATACTAGATGAATGGGAAACAAAAGCATTTACCAAGGGTCTCAATCACTTAAGCTCCGACACTTCAAGGAAGTTGAAGGAGAGTTTGTTGGAATTTTAAGCAACAACTTGGCAGATGTTCATAACAAGTATGAGTCAAAGATACGCGTAGAAGATGACCAGGTAATTACTTCGACATCTTCTACAGCACAGAATCAAGTTCAACTGAACTTTGATCGAAGGCATTCCAGACACTGGTTTGAACCATACTAATTAGGATCACGGACTGATATGAGGCAGGGACATTCCCGCAGCGAGTTTCTCGAAAATAACTAGTAATGTCTACGAACGTCGGGGAATGGTGCATCATAGCAGCAGAAATTGCAACAATAAGTATCAGAAGAATATGAAGATGGCTTCGAAGCTGTCCGTACAGGATATCGGAGATAACCTGAACTAGCCCCGGAATAAATAAAGGACTGAGGATTGCTAGATAAAGGACTTGGGACTTCCAGATCAGCCCCGTGAAAAAAATGGAATCAGAATAAAAAATCGGCTAGACCCAATAAATATCAGCCCGGCCACAATTCTCCTACAAGATATTTTTGTTCATTTCCTGTAAAATGTCGTCTATGCAAAGTTGTAAACACTTGTGTACGTCTAAGCAATGGAATGAAGCAAAACATACACCTATAAAAGATTCCCGTATATGTCTGAATGAACAAAATCATTCTTAAAATTTGCTCACACTTAAAAGCAAATAAGGATTACGAATTCAAACAATTGTGTCCGGATGAACATGAGACGTCTTCTTCATGTAAACATAAGGGCCATCTCTTATGAAGCCATCCAATCAAATGGCTAAAGGTCAGATGTCTTGTTTCCCGATCTTAAAGTTAACCAGAAGCATTAAATTCTCGGATTTCATCAAAACTAGAAGTACAAAATTCCTGGTTATTTACATACCCGGTCTCTAAGGTTGTGAGGTTATCAAAGTTTTGGGTACAACTAAAAACCCAAGAGTCAAAAACTCAAATAAAAGTTTTTGGGTAAAACTAAAAATCTAAGAGTCAACATTCAAAGATTAAAAGTTTCGGATGAACACTAAAAACCCGAGATCAAGCTTTCAGTGACGATAGTACTACTTCACCACCAATCGATCATTGACGAAAGAAAAATAAGTAGCAAAGTTGTCATCTGAATCCTTAAGTTCTGCACTCTTTTTCCCTTCGTCTGATTTTTGTCCCAATTGAGCTTCTTCGACAAGGTTTTTAATGAGACAATAGCGAGGGTGAAAAGGATAAAATCTTCCATGTCCCGGTTGTCACACCTCCTTTTTCTCGAGGGATAGGGAATTTTTCCAATTAAAGTGACATTAATCGAAATAGGATTATTTAATTTAGTTTAGAGTCGCCACTTGGAATAATTATTATAGTATCCCAAGTCACCGGTTTATTTTAGAATCCCAAGTCGAGGAAGTTGACTCTATTTTTTTTGGTCCGCGAACACAGAAGACTGGGTAAGGAATTCTGTTAACCCGGGAGAATGTGTGAGGCACTCCCGAGTTTCGTAGTTTTAGCACAGTCGCTTTAATCATACTTAGCTTAATTAAATTGTTTAATTACTCATTTTTAAACCTATGTACATTTACCTTTTTACTCCCGTTTAATTATGGCGTTATGGATTTAATCTTTGAAACGGATCACATGTGCGTAAATCTATTTTATTTTGGGGCGCTTAAAATTATGTCACGCGTACGTGTACACAATTAATCACGCTTTATTAATTATCAAGATTATTTTGGCCAAAGCCGCGTGAATGCCTACTTTGATTTTATTTTTTGGGAATCGTAATCATGTCACGCGAACGTGTACATAATCACGATAGATTAATTAAAAGCACCATAAGTTATGAAAATTATTATTATTAAGGAAAAGTGTATTATTTTGCTATTATTACAGTTAAGATAATTATCTTCATTGCAAGTCATGAATGGACTAGTAGTAGCGGAGTTTCGGAGTTGGGCCAGCTTTGTAGGCCCAAATCTGCTTTCTTTCCTAAGAATTGGAACCAAACCCACTTCCCATTTTTCTTCACATCACTGTTTATATAGTTAAGGGATTAAATTTTTATTAAACAAACTAAAATAATGATAACTAATATAATATTAATCATGATTCAAGAAATTAAAACAAAATATCCAAACAACAAAACATCAACTAAGGGAACCAAACATCACGCCATTTTTTCAAAAATAAAAAAGAAATACAGAAAGGCCGAAAGAAACAAATCTTCCAAATAACAATATATATTATCCCGGACTTTAATGCTTAATCAAACAATTAATGATCTTAAAATTTTAATAAGTCATAAAGACAAGATCTGAAAAATAAAATACCTCTAGCGAATCAACTTTATTCTCAAGACCGTGGTGACCTCGACGAAGACGAAGAGACAAAGTCGGAACCTTGTTACGTTTATTAGGATACTTCAAATGTGTTTTTAGGCTTGAATTTGGGGCATTTTCTAGTCTTAAACGGGGTGATGAATTGTTGGATTTTGCGAAAGAAAGAGAAAGAAAGAATGACACGAATAAAAATTCCCTTAGAGTAGAAGAACAAAAATTTCTCTCAATTCCCTCGTCTCTCTTTTCTCTCTCTTTTCTCCTCACATTTCTCTTCTATTTATAGGGAAACAATTCGGATTTTTTTCAGTTTTTATTATTTTTTATTTTATTATTTTTTAATTAAAAAGAATTCCCACTTCCCATTTTTTTTCTTTTTAAAAAAAAATTAATTTCCCACTTTTCTTTACTTTTATTTTTTAATTTCCCACTTTTTTTTACTTTACTTGTTTTTATTTTTCACTTATTTTACTTTACTTTTTTTAATTTCCACTTATTTTAGTTTTCTTTTTTAAATTTCCACTTTTTTTTTTTACTTTTTTAAAAAAAATTTCAGCTACCTTTACTTTTATTTTTTAATTCCAACTTTCTTTTTCTTTTCATTTTTAAAATTTCCACATTCTTTTACTTTTATTGTTTTAATTTTCCACTTTCTTTTACTTTTTTATTAAATAATTTTCACCTACTTTTACTTTTACTTTTTTATTCCATACTTTTAATTTTCCTATTATTTTATTCCTATCCGAAAAATAAAAAATATATTTAGTTTTTTCGGTTTTTTTAATTTATTTTATTTTTAAATAAAGATAAATAATAATAATAATAATAATAGTAATAATTTGACCTTTTAAATTATTTTTAATTCTTACCCTATATAAACAAAATGTAACAAAGCTAAAAAGATGATATATTAAATTTTTAAAAATATTTACATAGTAGAAGGTAGTAAGAATTCAAATATAAGGCATAAATTAGGTGTTCACAGCTACCCCCTCTTTGCTTGGAAACATGAAGAGTTTTCAGGCAAAGACTAGGTGAGCCATGTGACTAATTTTTTACCAAACCGTTATTCAAAAGGAAAAGAAATAAAAGATAGGTTGTAACCGAGTCCTGATTTTGGACAGCCTACATATCCCGGGTTATAGGGGAATCAGGTCACGTGTAGTTCAAGGAAAATGGTGGAATGATGAGTTGAGGAGTCGAGTGAGGTTCCGTCGAGGCTCCGGTCCGCGGTCTTGCTATTATAAAAAGGAAACTAAACAAGCCTATCAGCTATGAGTTACAAGATTCCTATCTTTGAGTCTTCTGAAACTTGATCTTGAGTCTTGATTGGCTCTTCATGCAGACTCTGATCAAAACCTTGATGCTCGCTAGCTGTAGGTGCTAGTTCATTGTTCTATACCTTCTTCTAATCAAAACAGGACTCCAATGCTCGTGGCTTCAGTCATGTCTTGAGCATTCCACATTTTTTCAACTACTTTTGTATTTTGGATTCACCTATTTTGGCCATCTCGAACCCTGTGCCTTGAGGTAAAACCTACTCAGATACCAAAACAAACAAACGAACAAAATATTTCTGCCCCAGTTTGCACTAGGAAAATTTCGTGAGTTATTGTAACAAAATTCTAAACTACTTCTTTATTGAAAGCAATAAAAGGTCAGGAACAGTGAACCCCAAAAAGAATAGAGACTTAGGGAATTGAGACCCTATGTCTAAAATGAAACAAACTAGGGAGTGGAGACCATATATTGGAAAAGCGACTAGGGATTGGTGTACCCTGATATTGGTAAGGAAATGTAACCAGGGGTTGATACCCTGTATTACGGAAAAAGAATGTAATCAGGGGTTGGTACCCTGTATTACTGAAAAGAATGTAGTAATGGGATGGTGTCCTGTATTATTGAAAGGAAATGTAACTAGGGGATGACACCCTGTATTACGAAAAAAAAATGTAACCGGGGGTTGGTGCCCTGTATTACTAAAATGAAAATGAATCCCCTGGGCAAAAAGGTTCTACCTAGGTTAAACAGCGAAAAACGAGCCTGGGCAAAGAGTACTTCTACCCGGAATATGAGATGGATCGCCCTAGGTGAAAATTTCTACCTGGGTTAAGTTACGTAAAACAACCTGAGCGAAGAGTACTTCTACCGAACTATGAGCTAGATCCCCCTAGGCGAAAAGGTTCTTCTTGGGATAAGCTACGAAAAACATCCTGAGCGAAGAGTACTTCTATCCGGAACTGTGAGCTGGATCCCCCTAGGCGAAAAGGTTCTACCTGGGTTAAGCTACGAAAAACAACCTGAGCGAAGAGTACTTCTACCCGGAACTATGAGTTGGATCCCCCTAGGCGAAAATGTTCTACCTGGGTTAAGCTACAAAAAATAACCTGAGCGAATAGTACTTCTACCCGCAACTATGAGCCGGATCCCCCTAGGCAAAAAAATTCTACCTGGGTTAAGATACGTAAAACATCCTGGGCGAAGAATACTTCTACCCGGAACTATGAGCTGGATCCCCCTGGGCAAAAAGGTTCTA
Organism: Nicotiana tomentosiformis; assembly: GCF_000390325.3. Taxonomy (NCBI): domain Eukaryota; kingdom Viridiplantae; phylum Streptophyta; class Magnoliopsida; order Solanales; family Solanaceae; genus Nicotiana; species Nicotiana tomentosiformis. Next base: position 179,595,953 of record NC_090813.1, read on the forward strand.
CCTAGGTTAAGCTACGAAAAACAAGCCTGAATGAAGAGTACTTCTACCCGGAAACTATGAGCTGGATCCCCCTTGGCGAAAAGATTCTACCTGGGTTAAGCTATGAAAAATAGTCTAGGCGAAGAGTACTTCTACCCGGAAACTATGAGCTAGATCCCCCTAGGCGAAAAGGTTCTACCTGGGTTAAGCAACGAAAAACAGCCTAGGCGAAGAGTACTTCTACCCGGAAACTATGAGCTGGATCCCCCTAGGCAAAATGGTTCTACCTGAGATAAGCTACTGTAAAACAACCTGGGCGAAGAGTACTTCTACTCGGAACAATGAGTTAGATCCCCCTAGGCGAAAAGGTTCTACCTGGGTTAAGCTACGTAAAACAGCCGGGGCGAAGAGTACTTCTACCCGGAATATGAGCTGGATCCCCCTAGGCAAAAAAGGTTATACCTGGGTTAAGCTACGAAAAACAACCTGGGCGAAGAGTATATCTACCCGAAACTATGAGCTGGATCCCCATAGGCAAAAATGTTCTACCTGGGTTAAGCTACAAAAAATAAGCATGGGCGAAGAGTACTTCTACCCGGAAACTATGAGCTGGATCCCCCTAGGTGAAAAGGTTCTACCTGGGTTAAGCTACGAAAAATAGTCTGGGTAAAGAGTACTTCTACCCGGAATTATGAGCTGGATCCCCCTAGGTGAAATGGTTCTACCTGAGTTAAGCTATGTATAAAAACCTGCTATGAGTGATGCATGTTGAAAATAAAAGAAAAATGGAGATTTTGCGAAACTTACCTTTGGGGACATTCGTCCTTTAAGAATTGCCATTCTGCACTGCTTTGTTCCTACTTCAAAACAAAGAAAAATTATGAGTTTTAAAAGTGGTGGTCGGTTTGTGGCCTTGATGTCTTTGACAACTTGACTTTGTGCTCATCTTCTTTTGATGATGATTTCAACCTGCCACTAGATGTTTCCTGAATACCACTTGCATTTCTGACCCCTGAGAGCCTTTGACTTTTCAAACTTTTACATGACGGTTGGTCGCTTGGGATTTAACCTTTACAACTTTAATTTGCCTTTGTGGAATTTCACTTTCGATTTCTTTCCTCCAAAATTTTCAATTTCAAAGAATTGGGGAACCTTTGGCTTTCAAACTTTTCCAAAACGATTAGCCACTTAGGAGTTAACATTTTCAACTTCATTTTGCCCCTGTAGGCACTTTCAATTTTATTTCCTCCTTTCAAGAGTTTTTGATTTCAAAGCATGAGCCACCATGGCCAGTCGGGGTTGACTTGATGCCCCTGCCGAGGTTGGGTGCCTTTTCAATGTATCTGTTCGCTTCGAACGAGAGCCCTGTAATTGGCCTTACCAGCATTTATTTGCCTTTATTTTGACACGAAGTTATACCGAAAGGGATTCAAAGAAAACAATAATGGAATAGAGAATGAGTTTAAACAAGAGGTGTCCCTTTCGGGGAATAAAAATTAAAGAAGGACTTATCTGGGAGTACATGCAGACTTCAATGAACATGACATGTCTTTTGGACTGGATGCTTGATCTGTGTAAGCTGTACGACTCTCAGAAATTTATCAAACCTTTGCCTTAAAACCGAGAAACCTTGCCCAGGAATGTGTCTTTGCTAATAACTGTGGGAATCCTCTTTTTCGATCAGTGGCGCCTTTTGCAGGTTTTCACCAACTAACCTCTCTCATTTCTCTTCTCATCATCATCTTATAGTGCTCTTTGAGAGTTTTCACTAACAAGACTCTCTCATTTTAATTTCTCTACTTACCATCACCTTACGGTGCCCGTAAGGGTTTTCACCAATAAGACTCTCTCATTAGTTCTCTCATTTGATTGCATCAGATCCAAGTAATTGTATCCTCCCATTTTGAACCTCTCATTGATTGATCGGAAGGACTTGAAAAGGTTTGGGTGAAAAGGATTTGGACTGACTTACAACTTTAGAACCCTTCGGGCGAAACCATCGTCGAACCATTATAAATTCTGCCCCAGTTTTAACTTTTGTGGAATGTAGATTTTTATTTTGATGTGACTGAACCTCAGAGAGAGGCTGCCTACTTATCCTTTCAGAATCAAGTCAAACGTAGTTCAAGGTCGAGAACTTTGTTTTGGTTTTCTTTTCTGTTTTGGTTTCTTCTCTTTCCCTTTTCCTCATTTTTCATTTTCTTTCTCTTTTTTTTGTCTTTTTTTTTTTGCAATAACGCTTTCAGGTTCCAAAGAGGGTAATCAAAGAAAAGGTAACCGGCTCAAAGGGTTTGCAAAGGGTTTATAGTGTTTGGGTATCAAGAATGAAAGCCTTCGTCATCCCAATCAGAGAGCACTAAAGTTGCGTAAAAGGGTCAAACATAATACCTTTTGATCGCGTCTCCATTGACAGTTGTCTCGGGGTCATTTCCTTTGATTCTTCCTAGGTACAACGCTCCATTTTGCAGTACTCTCGTTACAATGTATGGACCTTTCCAATTTGGAGCCAATTTTCCTTTAGCCTCTTCATGAGGTGGGAGGATACGTCTTAGAATGAGTTGTCCTTTTTCAAATTTCTTGGGCCGCACTTTCTTGTTGTAGACACGAGCCATTCTTTATTGGTACAACTGCCCGTGGCAAACTGCGACCAATTATTTTTCATCAATCAATGTCAATTGTTCAAATCGGTTCTTGACCCAATTTTTATCCTCAATCTCGGTTTCAACAATGATCCGAAGAGAGGGAATCTCAACTTCGTTCCAATTTTCTATTTATTTTCTTATAAGCCTTGTCTTCAAAACATTCTGCTTCTTGATTCATTATTTCGAGGTCTGACAGCGTTTTAGGATCTAGGAATGAAGTCCGCAAGCATGTCATGTTATTAAAACCTGCCTTAACATAACTGAAAAGAGAATAAGAAAAGTGATAAGATTAAGAAAAGAAATATTCCTCGACAATAAAATATTAATTTCATTTGTTTTTTTTTAAAAAAAAAATTAAAGATAGAAGGGTTTACATCACAAAGCAAAGCAGTGAAGTAAAATATCCGGATTACACCTTGAGATAATCCAGACGCAGAAAAGATAGCAAGACCGGTTACCGAGACTCCCATTTGAGAGAGAACTTTTCAGGTTTGGCGACCGTTTTTAGGTTTCTCTTATGCCGCGACAATGGCTACTATGGCTTTCAGTACTGGATCATCAAGTCTTCAACTGCCCTTTTGAGGGTCCAACGGTCCTCTGTATCATGTTCCACTACTACCGAGTAGTATTCACATCTAGCATCAGCTTGGTGTAAGGGGGACTCATGGTTTGGCTGGTTCGGGGCTACTGGTTGTAGTAGACCTAGCCTGACTAACTTTTGGAACAAGCTCGAGTATGATTCACCAACAGGGGTGAACTGATTCCTTTTGGGGAGGCTCTTTTTTTTTCTTTTTTTTCTTCATATCTTGATTGTTTTTTTCTATCTTTTTTTGTTGTTTTTCACTCTTTATTTTTCTCTGTTATTTTTTGTCACTCTTTTCTTTCTTTTTCACTCTAATTATTTTCTTTTTTTCGGTTTATTTTTTCACTCAATTTTTTTCTTTTTTCGGTTTATTTTTTCACTCAATTTGTTTATGGCTATGATCGAATCCGATGGAGATTACCTACGTATCATAACGCCGCATAAATCAGATCATTACGTAGTTTAAGAGAAGATCAGGAATAGTAAATAAATTAACTCTTTTTTTTACTCATATACAAAACAGACCACGAAAGCTTCGAACAAGGAAAATATTTTTGAATTTTGAATTTTGATTTTTTTTGGGTAAATATTTGAAAGCAAAACTTCTTTATGAATAAAGAAAATATTTTTGGATTTTGATTTTTTTAATATACTTTTTTATGTTTTTTTTTTGGTAATTTTAAAAAGAATATATATATATTTTGGGATTTTGATTTTTTTTTGAATATTTAAAAGAAAGACTTCTAAAGAAGAAATGATCTTTTTTTTTGAATTTTTATTTTTATTTTATTTTTTTTCAAAGAAAGACTTCTAAAGAAGGAATAAAAATATATTTTTGGATTTTTATTTGATTTTCTTTTTCGAATGAAAGACTTCTAAAAAGAAAGAAAATATTTTTGATTTTTTTTTATTTGAGATTTTCTAAGGAAAGACTTCTAAAGAAGGAATTAAATGAAAATATTTTTGGATTTTTTTAAAATTGGGGCCGGAACCGATGAGGTTTGCCTACGTATCTCACATCCGGTGAGAATCAGACCCGCGTAGTTCGGTCTATTTTGACAAAATAGGGAAAATATAACACTTGAAAATTTTGGCTCAATTTGAAATGCCCTTTTATTTTTCAAAATTTGGGCAGAGTTTCGGAATTTTTCAAATAGAGTAATTTTTGAAAACCGGATGAATTTTCTCTCTCTTACCTCTCACTCCTGCTTTTCTCAATTTTCTGTTCTTATTCTAGAAGCCGGTCAGCATGCAAACCAGATCAAACAAATTGGACAAGTAGCACGTAGGATGCATTAGGATGGTCTTTTATTTTGGGTACACCTATCCTAGACGGACCCAACCCATGTGTTGAGTTCCCAAAGTCAAATGCACGTGATGCAAACAAACATTCCTACTAGGGATCCGGCATGAGGCTATGTTATTCTAGGTTTAAATCCTGGGAGTGTGTTTTAGACCTGGCTTACCCAAGCAGACAACTCGAGCCGAGGTGGGGGCAACGTACCGGGAGCACGAAAGTCTACCCGACCTAGTTACTGATCCAGTCTCGTTCTATTTGGTATGACCTCTAACAGAAAAGTGGGCCACGCGTACGTGTGCACCATAAATTCAGAAGACTCAGAAGGGAGGCGTAAGAAGGCAGTTTATATGGTTCAAATAATATCAAAGTGGTAAATGAGCAGCACTTAGCATATTAAGCCCACAAACACAGTAATATCAGCAATCAAGAAAGCCTAGTATAGATCACATTACAAGCTCGAATTCTGAACCTAGAACCAGAGATTCTGGGTGGCTGCAGTAGACCTAGCCTGACTAACTTTTGGAACAAGCTCGAGTATGATTCACCAATAGGGGTGAACTGATTCCTTTTAGGGAGCCTTTTTTTTTCTTCATATCGTGATTGCTTTTTTCTTTCTCTTTTTGTTGTTTTTCACTCTTTATTTTTCTCTGTTATTTTTTGTCACTCTTTTCTTTCTTTTTCACTCAATTATTTTCGTTTATTCAGTTTATTTTTTCACTCAATTCGTTTATGGCTATGATCGAATCCGATGGGGATTGCCTACATATCATGACGCCGTATGAATCAGATCATTACGTAATTCAAGAGAAGATCGGGAATAGCAAATAAATTAACTCTTTTTTTTACTCATATACAAAACAGACTACGAAAGCTTCTAACAAGGAAAATATTTTTGAATTTTGACTTTTGTCTTTTGGGAAATTTTTGAAAGGAAAACTTCTTTATGGATAAAGAAAATATTTTTGGATTTTAATTTTTTTAAATATATTTTTTTATGTTTTTTTTGGTAATTGTTAAAAGAAAATATATATTTTTTGGATTTTGATTTTGTTTTTGTGAATTTTTTAAAAGAAAGACTTCTAAAGAAGAAAGAATCTTTTTTTTTTAAATTTGATTTTTATTTTATTTTTTTCGAAGAAAGACTTCTAAAGAAAGAATAAAAAAATATTTTTGGATTTTGATTTGATTTTCTTTTTCGAATGAAAGACTTCTAAAAAGAAAGAAAATATTTTTGGTTTTTATTTTTTTGTATTTAAGATTTTCTAAGGAAAGACTTCTAAAGAAGGAATTAAATTAAAAAAATTTGGATTTTTTTAAAATCGGGACCGGAACCGATGAGGTTTACCTACGTATCTCACATCCGGTGAGAATCAGACCCGCGTAGTTCGGTCTATTTTGACAGAATAGGGGAAATATAACAGTTGAAAATTTTGGCTCAATTTGAAATGCCCTTTTTTTCAAATAGGCAGAGTTTCGGGATTTTTCAAATATCGTGATTTTTGGAAACCGGATGAATTTTCTCTCTCTTACCTCTCACTCCTGCTTTTCTCAATTTTCTGTTCTTATTTTAGAAGCGGGTCAACATGCAAACCAGATCAAACAAAATAGACAAGTAGCACGTAGGATGCATTAGGTGGTCTTTTATTTTGGGTACACCTATCCTAAATGGACCCAACCCATGTGTTGAGTCCCCAAAGTCAAATACACGTGATGCAAACAAACATTCCTACTAGGGATACGGCATGAGGCTATGTTATTCTAGGTTTAAATCTTGGGGGTGTGTTTTAGACTTGGCTTACCCAAGCGGACAACTCGAGCCGAGGTGGGGGCAACGTACCGGGAGCACGAAAGCCTATCCGGCCTAGTTACTGATCCAGTCTCGATCTATTTGGTATGACCTCTAACAGAAAAGTGGGTCACGCGCACGTGCGCACCATAAATTCAGAAGACTTAGAAGGGAGGCGTAAGAAGGTAGTTTATACGGTTCAAATAATATCAAAGCGGTAAATGAGCAGCACTTAGCACATTAGGCCCACAAACACAGTTATATTAGCAATCAAGAAAGCCTAGTATAGATCACATTACAAGCTCGAATTCTGAATCCTGAACCAGAGATTCTGGGTGGCTGTAGTAGACCTAGCCTGATTAACTTTTGGAACAAGTTCGAGTATGATTCACCAATAGGGGTGAACTAATTCCTTTTGGGGAGACTCTTTTTTTTTTCTTTTTTTTCTTCATATCTTGATTGCTTTTTTCTTTCTCTTTTTGTTATTTTTTACTCTTTATTTTTTTCTGTTATTTTTTGTCACTCTTTTCTTTCTTTTTCACTCAATTTTTTTCTTTTTTTCGATTTATTTTTTCACTCAATTTGTTTCTTTTTTTTCGGTTTATTTTTTCACTCAATTTGTTTATGGCAATGATCGAATCCGATGAGGATTGCCTACGTATCATGACGCCGTATGAATGAGATCATTACGTAGTTCAAGAGAAGATCAGGAATAGTAAATAAATTAACTCTTTTTTTTACTCATATACAAAACAGACCACGAAAGCTTCTAACAAGGAAAATATTTTTGAATTTTGAATTTTGAATTTTGATTTTGTTTTTGGGAAAATTTTGAAAGGAAAACTTCTTTATGAATAAAGAAAATATTTTTGGATTTTGATATTTTTTAATATATATTTTTATGTTTTTTGTTTTTTGGTAATTTTTAAAAGAAAATATATATTTTTGGGATTTTGATTTTTTTTGAGAATTTTTTAAAAGAAAGACTTCTAAAGAAGAAAGAATTTTTTTTTGAATTTTGATTTTGATTTTATTTTTCCGAAGAAAAACTTCTAAAGAAGGAATAAAAACATATTTTTGGATTTTGATTTGATTTTCTTTTTTCGAATGAAAGATTTCTAAAAAGAAAGAAAATATTTTTTGTTTTTATTTTTTTTTATTTGGGATTTTTTAAGGAAAGATTTTTAAAGAAGGAATTAAATAAAAAATATTTTTGGATTATTTAAAACTGAGGCCGGAATCGATGAGGTTTGCCTACGTATCTCACATCCGGTGAGAATCAAATCAGCGTAGTTTGATCTATTTTGACAGAATAGGGAAAATATAACACTTGAAAATTTTGGCTCAATTTGAAATGCCCTTTTTCAAAATTTGGGCAGAGTTTCGGGATTTTTCAAATATCGTGATTTTTGAAAACCGGATGAATTTTCTCTCTCTTACCTCTCACTCCTGCTTTTCTTAATTTTCTGTTCTTATTATAGAAGTCGGTCAACATGCAAACCAGATCAAACAAAATGGACAAGTAGCACGTAGGATGCATTAGGATGGTCTTTTATTTTGGTTACACCTATCCTAGACGGACCCAACCCCTGTGTTGAGTCCCCAAAGTTAAATGCAAGTGATGCAAATAAACATTCCTACTAGGGATCCGGCATGAGGCTATGTTATTCTAGGTTTAAATCATGGGGGTGTATTTTAGACTTGGTTTACCCAAGCAGACAACTCGAGGCGAGGTGGGGGCAACGTACCGGGAGCACGAAAGTCTACCCGGCCTAGTTACTGATCCAGTCTCGTTCTATTTGGTATGACCTCTAAGAGAAAAGTGGGACACGCGCACGTGTGCACCATAAATTCAGTAGACTCAGAAGGGAGGCGTAAGAAAGCAGTTTATACGGTTCAAATAATATCAAAGCGGTAAATGAGCAGCACTTAGCACATTAGGCCCACAAACACAGTAATATCAGCAATCAAGAAAGCTTAGTATATATCAAATTACAAGCTCGATTTCTGAACCCTGAACCAAAGATTCTGGGTTTTTGTCCCCAGCAGAGTCGCCAGAGCTGTCACATCTCTTTTTTCTCGAGGGATAGGGAATTTTTCCAATTAGAGTGACATTAATCGAAATGGGATTATTTAATTTAGTTTAGAGTCGCCACTTGAAATAATTGTTATGGTGTCCCAAGTCACCGGTTTATTTTAGAATCCCAAATCGAGGAAGTTGACTCTATTTGTTTTTGTCCGCGAACACAGAAGATCGAGTAAGAAATTCTGTTAACCCGGAAGAAGGTGTGAGGCACTCCCGAGTTTCGTGATTTTAGCACAATCGCTTTAATCATACTTGGCTTAATTAAATTGTTTAATTACTCATTTTTAAACCTATGTACATTTACCTTTTTACTCGCTTTTAATTATGGCGTTATGGATTTAATCTTTGAAACGGATCACGTGTGTGTAAATCCGTTTTATTTTGGGGTGCTTAAAATTATGTCACACGTACGTATACACAATTAATCACGCTTTATTAATTATCAAGATTGTTTTGGCCAAAGCCGCGTGAACGCCTACTTTGATTTTATTTTCGGGAATCGTAATCATGTCACGCGAATGTGTACATAATCACGATAAATTAATTAAAAGCGCCATAGGTTATGAAAATTATGATTATTATGTAGAAGCGTATTACTTTGCTATTATTACAGTTAAAGAGAATTATCTTCATTGCAAGTCATAAATGGACTAATAGTAGCGGAGTTTCGGAGTTGGCCAGCTCTGTAGGCCCAAATCTGCTTTTTTCCTAAGAATTGGAACCAAACCCACTTCCCATTGTTCTTCACATCACTGTTTATATACTTAAGGGATTAAATTTTTATTAAACAAACTAAAATAATGATAGCTAATATAATATTAATCATGATTCAAGAAATTAAAACAAAAGATCCAAACAACAAAACATCAACTAAGGGAACCAAACATCAGGCTATTTTTTCAAAAAAAACAAAAGATATACAGAAAGGCCAAAAGAAACAAATCTTCCAAATAACAATATATATTATCCCGGACTGTAATGCTTAATCAAACAATTAATGATCTTAAAATTTCGATAAGTCATAAAGACAAGATCTGAAAAATAAAATACCTCTAGCGAATCAACTTTATTCTCAGGACCGTGGTGACCTCGACGAAGACGGAGAGACAAAGTCGGAACCTTGTTATGTTTATTAGGATACTTCAAATTTGTTTTTAGGCTTGAATTTGGGGCATTTTCTAGTCTTAAACGGGGTGATGAATTGTTGGATTTTGCGAAAGAAAGAGAAAGAAAAATTAAAACGAGTAGAAATTCCCTTAGCGTAGAAGAATAAAAATTTCTCTCAATTCCCTCCTCCCTCTTTTCTCACATTTCTCTTCTATTTATAGGGGGGAAATTCGGATTTTTTTCAGTTTTTTTATTTTTTTTTTATTTTTATTTTTAATAAAAAAGAATTCCCAGTTCCCATTTTTCTTCTTTTTTAAAAAAAAAATAATTCTCCACTTTCCTTTACTTTTATTTTTTAATTTTTCACTTTTTTTACTTTATTTATTTTTATTTTTCACTTATTTTACTTTACTTTTTTTAATTTCCACTTATTTTAGTTTTCTTTTTTAAATTTCCACTTTTTTTAAAAAACTTTCAGCTACCTTTACTTTTATTTTTTAATTCCAACTTTCTTTTACTTTTCATTTTTAAAATTTCCACATTCTTTTACTTTTATTGTTTTAATTTTTCACTTTCTTTTACTTTTTTATTAAATAATTTTCACCTACTTTTACTTTTACTTTTTTATTCCATACTTTTAATTTTTCTATTATTTTATTCCTATCTGAAAATAAAAAAAAATATTTAGTTTTTTCGTTTTGTTTTTAATTTATTTTATTTTAAAATAAAGATAAAAAATAAAAAATAACACTAATAGTAATAATTTGACCTTTTAAATTATTTTTAATTCTTACCCTATATAAAACAATGTAACAAAGCTAAAAACAAATATATATTAAATTTCTAAAAATATTTACATAGTAGAAGATGGTAAGAATTCAAATATAGGCAAAAATTAGGTGCTCACACTGGTCACATCACAATGAGTAACCGAAAAGTAGGGGGCTATCTGTATACGGTAAAAATCGGTCTCAAGAGTTGGGTAAATTAAGAAGCGGCACGTGTCAAGGATTGCCAGTCAGCACTTAATCAACCATGGTGACACTGGATACGAACCTGTGGCAGGAAAAAAGACAATTCAAGATATGACCGCTATATAAACGTTACAGAGACCCCTAAGATTCCTCCAACTTTTATTAGCATTTATTAGGCTTTATTATCTTTTAATTACCTTTTATTATAGCATTAATATTGGTAATTAAGGGGGCATAATTTCTAATCATGCACCCTATAGCTCTAGTATAAATAGAGGCTTTCATTCAATTATGAAACATCAAGAAATACTAATAGCAAAAGACTATTATTTTTTCTCTCATTCTTTTAAGCTTTATACAAGTGTGTTTGAGATTTTCTAATTATTATTGATCCCAGTAGGAATATTCTGAAGCTCAGGCTTGTCTCTTCTTCAATTATCCTTATTTACTCTATTTTCACTTTTATATTTTACTTTATCGAATTAATTTAATTCACGTGTCCATAAACCACATTACATATTCAACTGTACCGTTTTTCCGGTAAACAATAAGTTGAAATTGGTTCTCTATCACTTGGATTTCATTACGAATCAAAATCTAGTTTTCATGGCTATTGAAATCCATACAAAATTAGTTATAATACATGATTAAAAACAAAAATATCAACAACAGAAGGATTTACATATGGTGGTGTACACCGGTGAGAGCAATTACAAAAATACAGATGAGATATCTCTGAAAGTAGAACACAAAGAAAAGAAGAGGAGAAAGAAGAAGAAACAACAAAAATTTCACTGATAATAATAACTATATGTAGATATATATACTTGTTTAAATGAAGGTTTACATAATATTTTGTAGTCTCCAAAGCTTGTGTTCTTGGGCAATGAACCACAAAAAATATTGCTTCATAATTTTCACCACAAACAATAGTTTTCCAACTATGAACTCTTCATTTGCAAAGTTTGGAACATAGCATTTGAATCTCTATAGTGTTGTTGGGGTTTGACAAAATATAAGTCCCATTTTTATGATTAGATGTGCACGTCATGTTCAATTGGTTCTCTAGCTGGGTAGTCTGCAAAAAGAAAGTCGCATAAATAAATTTTAAGAGGCTACCCAACTAAAAATTTAAAGAAGATGCAAGAAAAAGGCAAATAAAAATTAAAGCAATTCTAAAATAAAGAATTAGAAGAGAGATTTTACCGCGCAACGTGCTTCAGTACAGGACCATAGAGGGGTTGGGACACAACTCAAGTAATGACACCAAGAGCAATGTGCATTACCATCCCATCCATTTGTTAGCAGAATTAGGCCAAGGATAAACCTACACAATAAATGTAACCATTAGTATCACATTTTTTTAAAACAAGAGAATAGTATTCTCCGAATTAACTTGTATACGCCGATAATTGCATTATTAGGTCAACCGAAAGATATTTATAGGTAACCCTCAATAAAAATATTTTTTTGAAAATAAGTCAGGTTACCTGCTACAATAAGTAAACTGAACTATATTGTCGAAGTATATAAGTAGAACATATATTCGTCAAGAACCAAGAAATTAACTACATTACTTACCCAGTTAAAAAAATTGCTAATGACATAATCAATAGTATGTACTGATAAATCTTGTACTTGGACTTTTTTGATGCCGCAAAATAACCAGAAGGTGCTCTTTTTTTATCCATCCATCCAAATTGTGGACGAATCAAAAGGACACAACCAAGAAGAAATCCAGTTATAAATCCTCCAAGATGTGCAAAATTGTCCACATGAGGAAGAATTCCAACGGCTAGATTTATCGCAATTATGAGGAGCAGAGTAAGAAGTGTTGCCAACTGTTTTGACAAAAAAACAAATTAATTAGTCCAATTGCCAGAGTTGCCAAAGGAAATGTGAAGTTTGGCTAGACAAATTATACTAGAGTTCAAATTTTCTATATTGACAATTTAAAAGGAAATTACGTTAGGAAAAGTGTCTACTAAATGAAATATTTAGGTGTACTTTGGGGTAAATTTCACAAATGGTCATATAACTATGATTTGTTTTTACCAAAGTCATATAACTTTGTTTTCTCACACAAAAATCATATAACTATGACTTTTTTTCATCAAAGTCACATAACTATGTTTTCTCGCACAAAAATCATAATACTTTTACTAACTCACATAAAAATCATAGTGATCGAAAAATATAATTTTTTTGTAGTATTTTCTTATTTTGTGGTTTTTTTTATTTTTTATTTTTAGTCTAATAAATAATAATCTAATTAAAATAGGAATGACTCAACCCGACCTGGCTCCCCCAACTCAATACTCATATATATATATATATATATATATATATATAAAATATACTAATAGTGAATAGTAAATCCTTCAAAACATGATACTTCTATCTTTTATTTTATTTTTTCAAGATTTTTATTCAAATTGATAGCATTTTTATTTGAAGTGCTCTCTAATTATATCTTTTATTTCTTTATTTTTTTGTCAGAATCTCATGCATTCCGAACTAAATTTTTTTATGGGGAAAGAATTCACTTTTAGTATTATTTTAACTTACGTATATGAGTATTGGGTCAGGATGGGTTGGGTCATTCCTATTTTAAGGGAAAAATATAAAATTAACCGGCCGGCCGAAACTAATTATATTTGCTAGCCAAAATATATATAGAATGTGTATGTTATAGGTATACAACACACACACACACACACACACACACACACACACACACACATATATATATATATATATAATAAGAAAATACTAAATAAAAAAGTTTATTTTCTGACCACTATGATTTTTGTGTGAGTTGTGAAAGTTTTATAATTTTTGTGTGAGAAAACAAAGTGGTGTGACTTTGGCGAAGAAAAGTCATAGTTATATGATTTTTGTGTGAGAAAACAAAGTTATATGACTTTGGTGAAAAAAAGTCATAATTATATGACCATTTGTGAAATTTACCCGTGTACTTTGGGGCCATTAATACTTACTCTTGGTAAATCATCTTGTATTTACTCTTGACTTTAATGGAGTTCCAGCGTGAATTGAATGTATTCTGTATGTCAAAATATTTTGGGAGAAGATACTTTTGACTTTGCTTCAAATATCCTATGTATACTTTAGGTTGGAGTTCTATTAATATCAAGGCGAATACATCATTTGCCAGCGGCAAGAGTACCAATAACTCCTATTTCGTATAGTAAATGGATATCTTTAACCTTTTTACTCTTTATGCTATAAACAGGTAACCGTCCATATTAAATGAGATTATTAGTATGAAAAAATAAGACAAATTATATGCTACAAAAGATTAAAATACACGAATAGTGAAAAATTTCTCTACACTGTCAATCTGTATAAGCTAAATCCATTATTCAAAGAGTTCAAACCATACCTTGTTTTCATATAGTGTCCAATTTGTGATGAGTTCAGATAGCATAGCTCCAAGTAAACCAAACAATGCACCAGAAGCACCAACAGAGATTTTTTTCCTCACAAACAGAGCTGATAATAGACTCCCTCCAACCCCAGCCAAAACATAAAGCGGACCAATTCTCACTAGAAAAACAGATAGTAGAAGTTAGAAAGTAATTATGGCAGTACTATTAAAACAAAAGTTAGGAATTTCAGTAAAAGCATTCAAGAGTCTTCAACATTTGATATATTTGTATAAAAGGCAATATTTGATATATATATATATACAGTATAATTTTTCGGCGAAAGGAGTCCAACTGACCACCCTTCGTTAGTTGTAGCTCCGATCCGCCCATGGTTGTAGTCAGTAACGAGCAGTACTTTTCAAGTTACTTATTTCATCTATTATATATGAATATTTAAGTTGATAATTTGGAAGTGTAAAAATTCTTTTACGTACCAAATCCAAACTCTTGCTCAAGCCGAATACCTACAAATAACAAGCTCAACATATTGGCAGCAACATGAAATACACCAGCATGTAACCACATGCAAGAAAGTAATCTCCATAATTGACGGCCTTCAACCACTTTTTTCACGTCAAGAGCACCCAACTTTTGTAACCTATAAGAATAAAAATAATGAGCATGTCACTAGAACTTTACATTCTTCAAAAACCCTTAATCAAGTGAAAAGGTTACACACAGAGCAGTATACACATGATTTTGTGTAAACAGTATCGGACTATTATACTAATTCGACATGTAAATGAGTTTGAGCTTAGGACTATCTTGGTTCTACGATTTTACTTTCTGTCTCAAATTGATGTTTACCTTGCATTATTTTTCAAGAGAAGTCGGCACATATATATGTATACATATTGTTTTATTTTTTTTGGGAAAATACATTTAAATAAACACACGTAAGAAATTCTTCTTTCCATGATACCCCTTTATTTCTAAACGGTGTCTCTCCCACGGAATTACGTTGCTTTACGTATAAAATATGTATAATGATATCTCTAATGATGATTTGTGAATGAGCTAATATATCAAAAGAAATGATGATCAACATTTATTTTACCTTGAAAATCAAGGAAATAAAATACAGAAAGGGACTTACGTTGTTGTGGAGGGACCAAGTAAAGGGTTTTCATGGACATCTTGAAATGCATAACGACCAAAGATCTCGGTTCCAAAACAATTTTGACTATTACGAGGACAATCGTTAACGTACATAACAAGTACAAAAAGAACAACATTGACAATAGCAATAATAGGTACTAGCCATGGCAACCATTTTGTATAGGGCTGATAATTAGGCGGCGGGCCCGGAGGACGAGAGTGTTGGTTAGAATAATGTGCAAGGTACCGATCACGTTCCTTCAGATTCGGACCACTGTCCCGAGGTTGAACTTTGATCGTGTCGAGGTCCGACTCCGGCGAAGAATTACTCGACGGAGTCCTCCTTCCCATAATGTTGCCTTGATCAAAGAACAAAACGGGGAGGAAAAAGGAGAGAAAAGAAATAAGGGGTTATGAATTTTTATGTGAAAAAGTCCATTGGTTGATGCAGCACTAATTGAGGAAGAGCATTGGGATTGCATGTTGTGAAACATAGGAGGAGAATACTAAGTTTTTGGAGAGAGCCTATAGTAATAGAAAGAGAAATGAGATCTAGGAGGTTAATATTTTTACACAATATGAGGGGTCCAATTTGGTTTAATTATTATACTCAATATTATGAAGTCTCAAGTTGGCTTACAATTTTAACAGGAGGACTGTGGCTTGACAGGATTGGTGTCTCACTAAAATTTTATCCTGTAATTCTATTGAAGCGATACGATCAAAATTTGTACCTCATCGTCAAAAACATAAAAGGATTTTCAAAACTCACACTATAATATTGTACCTTTTTCAACGTAAATACCATTTGAATCGTGATTTGCGAACTCTAAATCATTTCTAAAAGTTTTAGTATATGTATAGATAGATGGTATATAGATTGGCTGCATGAATTATATTCTTACTCTAAAATTTTCACGAAAAAAGATGGCGATATTTCTAGAACACAGTGGTTTTGATGTAGCTAATAAGCTACGGATTCAATCGAACGTAGTATTTTCACCATAGAATATAGCAATGTATGTGAAAAATTGGGGTGTGATTTGTGATTTCGATTTTGTTTGATGTGATTTGAGACTTCGATTAAGTTCGTATCGTATATTAGAACGTGTTGGTATGTTTGGATGGGGTAAAGGGGCCTCGGTGAGACTTGGATTGATTTCGAATTTGTTTTGGACTTAGGAACTTGGCTGAATTTTTCTGATGCCTGGTGTGATCGCACCTGCAAGAATGGGGCCGCAGGGGCGAAGTCGCAGAAGCGACAGGAGGACCACATGTGCGGAGGTTGGCTAGGCTGGGCAGAGGCCACAAATGCGAGACAATTTCTGCATCTGCGAGTCCACAGGTGCGAGAGAAGTTCCGCAAAAGCGGGCCTGAGGCAGGAGAGGCTGAGTCGCAGAAGCGGAGAAGTTCCGCAGGTGCGGGACTTGGACCGTAGAAGCAGACTCGCAGAATCGGGATTTGGCCGCAGAAGCGACAGGTCGGGACTTTAATGATTTTTCGCAGAAGCGAGACTTCTTACGCAAAAGAGAAACCGCAGGTGCGATGGTTGAGCCCGCAGAAGCGAGATCACTAGGCAATGTTTAAAACCGAAGGGTTAGGTTGATTTTCTAATTTTTGGGATTTTAAAGTTCGGGCTAGGGCAATGTTTGGAGAGATTTCTACCTATATTGAAGAGGTAAGTGACTTCTAATTATTTTTGTCCATAAATATTGAATACCCATTGATTTTTATACCTAGATTATGTGTGTTTGAGGTGAAATTTGGGGATTTTTGGTCTATACATTAGAAAGTAAGATTTGGGGATTTGAGGGTCGAATTGGAATTAGATGATTTTGGTATGGTTGGAATCATAATTGAATGGATGTTCGGATTTTGTGAATTTTGTCAGGTTCCGAGGCGTGGGTTCGGGGTTGACTTTTTGTATTTGGTTAAAGACCAAAGCTTTATCGTATGGAATCAATTCCTATAACTTGTATTGATTATATTAAGTGGTTTTTGATTAAATTCGAGTCCTTCGGAGGTCGATTCACAAAGCAAGGGTTTGTTGGAGTATTGAGTTATGCACTTTGAGGTAAGTAACACTTTTAAACTTAAAATTGGGGGTATATATCCCTGGAAATCGTGTTATTTGGGTTGTCCTGGGTGACGCACATGCTAGGTGACAAGCGTATGAGCATGTACCGTGATAATCATGATCCGGTTGATTCCTTATACTGTGTTGATATCAAGTCTTGTTTGATCTGTGTAATCCCTACTTGTTAGAGTAATTGAACTGTGATTCATGTTAGAAATCATGTTTAGGTTATGTGCTTATCCGGTTAAGATCTAATGATGTTATTTATGTTGTTTTGAGTTATCTACTTTAACTGCAATTATTACTCGGTCATGATCCTTCATTTGTATTTCATATCTCGGTCTTTGTTATTATTTACTGTTATATCACATGTTGTTTTTGTCTGGGCTGAGTAGTACGAGGTTGTGAGCCTTGAGACTTGTGAGATTGATGACTGAGGTGGGCCTGCGAGCCGGATTGTGAGAGTTATTATGGATCAGGTTGCACGCCACAACATGACTTATTGGCTTATTTATTACTGTGGATCGGGCTGCACGCCGCAGTAGGCCTTTGATGGTAGGCTAGAAATATGTATTTTAGTCATAGTTTGCACTCTAATTACTGTATTTTACTTGTGTTTGAACTTAAATATTAGTGTATTGCACTTATTATGTATTTTATACCTTGCAGGAAGTGATTCTGAGTTAAAAAGATAATCGAGAGCTAAATCGAACAAGTTAAGGCGTTGAAGTCTGAGTAAAATCCCAAAGAATTAAATCGGGTTCAGGGTTCGGGAGCCAAGTCTGGATATCAAAAATTGAAGAAAATAAATTAATTTGGAAAACTAATACTGCAGCTCCGCGTGGGGCGGCACACCTGTACAAATTTCTCAGAGTATTTTCCTGTTTCGGTTTGGAAAGGGTAGTTTCGTCGGGGCCCACTGCTGCATGGTATAAATACATCAGAAAGGACGTTTTTGATGGGACTTTTGACCTTGGAAGCCTTAGGAGAGAATTGGAGGCTACAAGATACAAGATTTCATCATCTTTCCATGTGGAAACGATAATTATACTATACTATCTTTAGCTAGCGAGCATCATTTTCGTGTTGTGTTTTGCGCTCGTCAAATTTTGGCACCGTTGCTAGGGATTGGCAATCAATAGTGTTCAAAATAGTTTTTGGTGCTAATTCAGGAACCTATTTTATTTTATTCTCCACAAGTTTTCTCTTCCGTGTGCAGGCAACATGTTGGCTTCTCTTGTTTATGACTCGATCTTCTTCAAAGGAAGTGATACCCTACAAACCAGAGTTGGAGAAACACCTACGACAACTGAGGGAAGAAAGAGAATTAACAGCAAATTTCTTGGGTCATACTTCGACTCAAGATAACATGGCAAACAAAGAGATTGATGGATTAGACTTTGCTGCAAGAGAGGCAA
The DNA here is from genome assembly GCF_000390325.3 of Nicotiana tomentosiformis. Taxonomy (NCBI): domain Eukaryota; kingdom Viridiplantae; phylum Streptophyta; class Magnoliopsida; order Solanales; family Solanaceae; genus Nicotiana; species Nicotiana tomentosiformis. Next base: position 179,614,452 of record NC_090813.1, read on the forward strand.
CGCAATAAGAAGCTGTATAGATACCAACTGAGGTAGCCCGTAGAGTTGCTGATGAGACTATCGATGATTGTGGGGGTCGAAGATTCAATCTAAACCGACCCTTGGTTGAAGACCAATTTGAAAATATGGTACCGGGCCTGGTAGAGCATTAGATGATTATGCCAGATCAGTCTACAATCAGGGACTGTCTAATGTCAAACCTCCACCAGTAGTAGCGAATAATTTTGAGTTGAAGCAAGGCTTGATTCAAACCATCCAGAACAATTGTGTCTTCAGAGGGAAGGTGAATGAAGATCCTAACACTCACTTAATGGATTTTTAGGAAATCATGAACACATTCCACTACAACAGAGTGTCAAAAGATGCAGTCTACTTAAGGGTATTCCCCTTTTCACTGAAGGATAAAGCAAATCACTGGATTCGAAGCTTACCAACTGAGTCGATCAGTACATGGGAAGATATGACTTAAATGTTTCTTGACAAATACTTCTTAGCTGCTAAAATAGTGAAATTCAGAAGAGAAATCCACAATTTCTACCAGAAGGATACTGAAATGGTCTTCGAAGCTTGGGAAAGATTCAAAGAGATAGTGAGAAACTGTCACCATAATGGAATCGAATTATGGATGCAACTCCAGGACTTTTGGGATGGACTGACACCTTCCTCACGACGAACTCCGAGTACTGCAGTTGGAGGTCCTTTAATAAAGAAGACTCCTAAGGAGATTGTTGCAATTCTTGATGAGCTCTCTGAAGATGCTAACCAATGGTCTGCTGAGAGTAATGATAGAAGAAAATCAGTTGGGGTTCACCAAATAGACTCAAACACATTAGTGCAAACCCATCTAGACACCATGACTAGAGAAATAAGAAAGTTAACAATGGCCAAGGTACAAAGTGAGCCGCAAGTAGCATGTGACTTTCGTGGAATAGGATACCCTACACATGAGTGTCAAGCTTCAGCTGAAGTAGTAAATACTGTGGGGAGCTTTGACAGAGGCAACTACCAAAGTGGAAACAATTTTAACTCCATCCGGCAAAGGCACCCAGGTTTTTCTTGGAGTTCACTAGGTGGTAGTGCAAACGCATGGCAGCAAAATAACTCCAGACCCTAGGGATAGGGAGCTCCAGTTTTTCAAAATCCTCCACGGTCTAATTAGTCTAGGATGGAAGATCTGATGAAGGTCTTTATTATTAAGACATATAAGAGGCTTGAAACGCATGGTGCAGCTATCAGATAACATGGCACGATCATTCGAAACTTGGAAAGACAGATGGGGCAACTAGCTAATCTATTGTCTGAGAGGGTTCCAGGAACTCTCCCTGCTGATACGGAAATAAATCCAAAAAAGACAATAAATGCAGTGTCTTTGAGGAGTGGGCACGTATTAGAGGATCCCAGGGCAATATAATAGGATGAGCTTATTGAAAGACAGGTGGAGATTGTGGAGGAGCAGAAAAATGACAACATTCAAGAAGGTGCATGAATGGTAGATGATGGTCTGAAGAAGAAGAGGAAGACTACAGCTTAGAAGAAGACGATAGATGACAATGCAATAAATGAGGAGACTGAAGAAAGTAAATATATGCATGCTTTACTTTTCCCTCAGAAGCAAAGAAGAGAGAAGTTGAACAAACAATTTGGGCATTTTCTAGAAATGCTCAAGCAGGTGCATGTTAATGTACCTTTCACAGAGGTGATTTCACATATGCCAACATATGCCAAGTTCTTAAAGGAGATATTGTCCAATAAGCAAAAGGTGGAAGAGACATCGGTGGTCAAGCTCACAGAGCATTGTAGTGCCATTCTACAGAATAAGCTCCCTCAAAAGTGTGGAGATCCAGGGAGTTTTACTATACCTTGCTCTTTTAGGAAGTACTAAGTTTAAAAATTCTTTGTGTGATTCAAGTGATTCTATTAATCTTAAGCCTTTGTATATTTTCAGGAAATTGGAGGGAGAGATTGGAGAAATCAGGTCTATACTTTTGTCCTTGCAGCTGGCGGATCATACCACAATCATACCTGAAGGAATAGTGGAGGATGTGCTAGTATGGGTGGACAAATTTGTGTTCACTGTGGATTTCATTGTGGTGAACATGGAGGAGAATAAGGAGGCCCCTTTAATTCTAGGGAGACCCTTCTTAGCTACTGGCAGAGCAGTTCTAGACATTCAAGCAAGGTAGCTCATGCTCAAAGTCGGGGAAGAAAAAGTGGTCTTCAAGATGGAATGAGCAATGGGGGAGCCTAAAGGAGAAAACTGGGGAAAATAAAACTGATAAGTGTGGGGTGTACCCAAAGAAGGACGAAAAGAAGCTCTCAACATGGATGTGTGCACCGGGTTGGGTGTGAAGAGGAGATCCCGACATCGATTCAGACCCCGACTAGTTGAATTAGGGGAGTTTCCTTTACCTCTTGCTTTTTATTTGTGTGTCATAGGGACATGCCACAATTTAAAGTGTGGAGTGGGGGATGTAAATATGTACATGTATGTTTCTTTTCGTGTATTTTATTTGAATTATTTTTTTTGACTTTTCCCGACGATGGATTTCCTCGAATGTCTTCTTGAGGGATCAAAGTCGGAAAAAATATTTTGTTTTCCTAGGTAGTGTAATAATTCCTCTTTGATTGTTTTTTGTGTCGCGGTTCTTTTCTAAGGGTTTTGCGTGAACCGGTGTAGTTAGTTTTTTTCATTAGGAATAGGGAAGTCTTATGCTATGGTGTTAAATGGATATAATTGTTCTTTACTTTGTTGTGCCTTGAGAGTAGTGTGTGCCTTAGTTGTGACGTCTAGGCTTAGTTCTTGACTCATGTATTGTAGTGCCTTAAATTATTTGATTTTGACTTTGCTACATAGATTAGATCCTAAGTGAGTTATGTGCTAATGTGTGAGTGAGGTTTTTGTGGATATTTTGTGCATGTCAGTTGATGTCTAGAACTTGTTCTGAGTATTTGTAAAGTGAAATAGCAGTTCAGTCTAGGAAGTGATATATACATTTCTTTGTTTAGCCACTTATATATTTATGACCCACCTAACTGTTGTGTATCCTAGTAGCCCGTTTGAGCCTATAATCCTACTTCATCGGCAACCATACTGCAAGCCTGATCCTTATTTGAATTGACTATCTGTTTGAACCTTCTACCTCTCTTGAGCACTTGATTTTGTTATGAGCTTGTAAAAGCTAAATGAGGTATGGTCGGGTTTTTGAGCGGAACTATTGAAAAATGAGAAAGGTGAATTGTTTGAAAAAAAATCGCGAGAGCCACTTGTAGGGAATTGAAAGAAAAAAAAAAGTGAATTTGCTTGAAAATAAAAAAATCAGAATTTAGAAAAGAAAAAAATGGATTACATGCTAGTGGTAGTTCTCATCTTGTTTGTGCTTAAAGATATTGGGAGCTTGATGTTATTATGTGTGAAGGTTGGGGTTTGGTTCAAAATAAGTGTGGGGTTTAAATTGTGAAATTTTATGTAATAAAGTGCGTAGGGAGGTGTAGTCACTATATCAAAATGTATCATGCCTATCCTGCAGCCTACATTACAACCAAATTATGTCCTACTTGATCTTTGACTGAATGAGCTTGAATTAGTAAAGTATTACAGTACGGGCTAGCCTATGGTACGTCTTCTGTGGCACATGAATCTTAATTCTGAGAGTGAGTGAATTCTTTCTATCTTGAGTTTATAATTATTCTTGAAATTTATTGTGTGTGGAACTACTCTCTATTGTTTGTGCGAGGGCACATGATTTACGAAGGTAAGGTAAATTCTTTGACCTCTGTGTTAGAGTAAGCGAGCAGGTTGAGAAAAATGCATGGTGCTTTTGAGTCGAGTCTAGAGGCTAGTATATTATGATAGGGTACTTAGTCTGCTTTAAATATTCTTGACATGATGAGTTAGGGAAGTTTTCGGATAAGAAGGTCGTCTCCATGTGAAATGCAGTTTGATTGATCGAGGACGAGCAATGGTTTAAGTTTGGGGTGTTGATGGTAGGCTAGAAACCCGTATTTTAGTTATAGATTGCACTCTAATTACTGTATTTTACTTGTGTTTGAGCTTAAATGTTAGTGTATTGCACTTATTATGTATTTTATGCCATGCAGGAAGTGATTCCAAGTTAAAAAGATAATCAGGAGCTAAATCGATTAAGTTGGAGCTTTTAAGTCTGAGTAAAAGCCCAAGGAATTAAACCGAGATCGCGTTCGGGGGACAAGAGCCAAGTCTGTATCTCAAAAATTGAAGAAAACAAATTACTCTGGAAAGCTACCACTACCGCGCCACGTGGGGAGGTGCATGGGGCGGGGCGGCAGTGTAAAGTGTTGTTGCCCTGATAGAGTCTATTCTCTGAACTTTCCTACTAGCGCCCCGCGTGGGGTGGCGCATGGCGCGGCGCGCCTGTATAAATTTCTCAGAGTATTTTTCTCTTTCGGCTTGGAAAGGGTAGTTTCTTTCGGGCCCACTTCTACATGGTATAAATACACCAAAAATATGTTTTTGAATGGACTTTTGACGTTGGAAGCCTTGGAGGCTACAAGACACAAGATTTCATATCTTTCCATCAATTCAATATGGGAGTTTAAATTGTAACGTTAGATTGATGTACTCTTACTCTTTAATTCTATTTATGATGACTTTCTCTATATCTATGGAGTAGTTTACCTTAGGGTTTGACATGATTTGGTGACTTGGTTGTTGTTTATGGATTTGAATACTGTTTAATTGCTTGAATTTATTGGAGGAGCTTTAATATTAGTTGTGATTTTATTCTTTATAGTGTTTAATCGAAAGAGGAACATCTTATTTAATATTATTGCAGCATATGCCTTAGTTTATTTTGGTAATTCTTTAAAGTAATCGAGAGAGATTTTTGAGTTACTATTTAAATTAAGATTGAGAAATATTCGCGAGAAGTTTCTCTTAGATCATTCCTACTAATAGATTCTTGCAAATTTCACCGCACTTCACATTAGTTTATTTGAATGATTTAGATTTAATCGAGAGAGGAGTCTAAATTGGAAGTATAAGCTAATCACCCATTGAATTCGTGAGAATCGATAGAACCTCAAGAGTGAAATATAACAGTATCATATCCAAGATAGCAGTATTGCACCTATCATGTCAAAACGCTTATTCTTCGTTTTGATAATAATCCATTGCTTTACTCTCTAGTTCTCTGTGATTAATTGTTAATTTCTTTAATTTTAATAGTTAATTTTAGTTCATACTCATTCCGATCAAAGTGTTAATCATCATGAATAGCGTTAAACTAGAAATTACTTGAACATTATTTAAATTCAATCTCTGTGGAGACGATAATTATACTATACTATCTTTAGTTAGCGAGCATCAAGTTCTTGTTGTGTTTTGCGCTCGTCAGCCTTATAGGCTTTATATTAGCGCTTGAGCAAGATTCGCCCCTCCAGAGTCTTACACACTAGCAGTAAGCGCAGTAACAATGATATCTACACGTGCTTTGGTGAGGATCTTGATGCCAGGCACCCGTACAGTGCTGAGTGATTATGTGTGTGATGAGTGGGCAATGAGATTAACATATTGTGTACTATGAGAGTGTGAGCAGTTGGGAATATCATTGTGATATCTTACATTGACATGCATATTTGACATGTAGGAATATAGATATACTATTCCTCATACTATCCATACTTGACATGTTATTATCAGTGTTGGTCTTAAATTATGAACTTGAAAGCATGTCTAAATTTCTATACCATGAACGAGCTGAATATGAAAGTTTTTCTGAGTTATTTATTGTCATTGTAATTACCTTACATGCATTGTCAGTATATTGGTTCTGAATGTATCCTTCTGAGCCTGTCACTACTTTCAGCACAAGGTTAGTCTTGTTACTTATTGAGTACATTGGGTCGGTTGTACTCATACTACACTCTGCACTTCATGTTCATATCCAGGTACATCTGGACACGGTGATTGCTAGATTGGTGCTAGTACCTGCTCTCAGACTTTGAGGTAGTTGCTATGATGCATGCAGACCTTGATTCTCCTTCCTTTTATTTTATTCAGTACTGTTCTATTACTCAGACAATTGTACTAGAGTTTTAGTCTAAGTTGATACTTAGTAGTGCTCATGTACTCGTCGACACTAGATTTTTGGGTGGTTGTAGTAGAGTTTCAATTACTTTTATAAGATATTTATGAGATTTTTCATTGTTGAGTTTATTAAATCATCCTTTATTTCAAATGTTTAGTTGTTATGTGATTGTCGTCTTGCCGAAGAAGTGTGTTAGGTGCCATCACGATAGGTTAGAATTTTGAGTCGTGATAGATGGTCAGAAACCTCATGGACTATGACCTTGATCAACAAATTAAACTCGTTGGAATACAAGTAAAAGGAGTACAAGCACCATTGGAATTGGTCACACTTCCAAAATAGGGAGATGCAATGGATAAAGAAATTAAGAAAATCAAGAAGAATGATACATGGGAGTTGGTCACGCTTCCAAAAGGAAAACGCACCATCATATTCAAATGGGTTTACAAGCTAAAGAACAATTCCAAATTTAGGAGAAGTAGAGAGATATATTGAAATATCGGTAGCCAAGCGATACAAGCAAAAGACCGATATTAATTATAAAAGATATTTGCATCAGTTACTCGTTTGAAAACAATCAGGTTGATAATTTCTTTAGCAACCCAAAACCAATGAAAAATTCATCAAATGAATATAAAGTCAGCTTTATTAAATTGAATTTTGGAGGAAGAAGTCTACATTCATCAACCTTTGGCTATAAGGTTAAAGGACATGAAGATAAAGTTCTCTAAATAAAAGAAGACTCTCTGTAGCTTAAAGCAAGCTCCACGAGCTTGGAATAGTAGAATTGACAAATACCTCCAAGCATATATTTTTTCAAAGTGTCCACATGAACATGCACTTTATGTAAAACAAAAATGGTAATACTTTACTTGTTTGTATGTAAATGATTTGATCTTGATAGAAGATAATCCAAAGATGTTTGAATAGTCCAAGGAAGTAATGACAAGAAAATTTGAGATGACAAAAATTGGTCTGTTTTAAGGACCCGTAAAAATTTTAACCAAAAACTCGGGATTTATAGGGATTGTGTTGTCACGGTGCATGGTCGGGATACCATGGCCGATCTTATTGAACTAGAGATGATCGATTTTGACGTAATTATGGGAATGGATTGGCTTTATTCATGTTTTGCCAAACTCGATTGCCGAGCCAGAATCATGAGGCTTGAGTTTCCTAACGAGCCAACTGTTGAATGGGAGGGGAATAATGTTATTCCAAAAGGTAGGTTTATTTCTTACCTTAAGTCCACAAAGATGATCAGGAAGGGGTATATTTACCATTTGGTTCGAGTTATGGACACCACTGCTGAGGTGCCTACCCTTGAATCTGTACCAATTATGAATGAATTCCCTGATGTATTTTCGGATGAGCTCCCTGGAATTCCTCCAGACAGGGAGATTGATTTTGGGATTGATGTGATGTTGGGCACGCAGCCTATATACATTCCACCTTATAGAATGGCGCCGGCAGAATTAACAGAGCTAAAGGAACAACTAAGGGATTTTCTAGAGAAATGTTTCGTCCGACCGAGTGTGTCGCCTTGGGGCGCACCGGTTCTCTTTGTCAGGAAGAAAGATGGATCGCTGCGGATGTGTATTGATTACCGGCAACTCAACAAAGTCACAATCAAAAATAAATACCCATTGCCTAGATTAGATGATTTGTTTGATCAATTACAAGGTGCTAAGTTCTTATCCAAAATTGATTTGCGGTCCGGGTACCATCAATTGAAGGTAAGGGAGCAAGATATTCTGAAAACAGCTTTCAGAACTCGGTATGGGCACTTTGAATTTTTGGTAATGTCTTTCGGGCTAACAAATTCCTCGGCAGCTTTCATGGATCTTATGAATCGAGTCTTCAAGTTGTTCCTCGAATCCTTTATGATAGTATTCATTGACGACATCCTTGTGTATTCACGAAGTCGAGAGGATCACGCCGATCACCTCAGGGCAGTTCTGCAAACTCTTCATCAACACCAATTGTGTGCAAAGTTCTCGAAATGTGAATTTTGGCTTGAATCTGTTATATTCCTGGGTCATGTCGTCTCCGGAGAAGGAATTAAGGTTGATCCTTAAAAGATTGCAGCGGTGAAAGATTGGCCTAGACCTACTACTCCAACAGAGATTCGCAGTTTCTTGGGTTTGGCCGGGTATTATAGGAGGTTCGTGGAGGGGTTCTCCACTCTTGCCTCCCCATTGACTAAATTGACGCAGAAGACGGTTAAGTTCCAGTGGTTCGATGCTTGTGAAAGGAGCTTCCAGGAATTGAAATCAAGATTGACTTCGGCGCCGGTATTGACCTTTCTAGAGGGTACCGAGGGGTTTGTGGTGTATTGCGATGCTTAAAGGATCGGTCTTGGGTGTGTATTAATGAAACATGGTAAGGTTATAGCATATGCTTCAAGGCAACTTAAAAATCATGAAAAGAATTATCCAACTCATGACTTAGAGCTTACGGCTGTGGTTTTTGCATTAAAACTTTGGCGTCATTATTTGTATGGAGTCCATGCAGATGTATTCACAGATCACAAGAGTCTTCAGTACATTTCTAAGCAAAAGGAATTGAACTTAAGGCAGAGAAGGTGGCTTGAATTGCTCAAAGATTATCAAGAAATTTGAGATGGAGAATTTCAAGCCCGTTAGCACCCCCATGGAATATGGAGTTAAATTGTCAAGGAATGGAGATGGAAACAATACCAATCTCACATATTTTATGAGTCTTATTAGAAACTTAAGGTATTTAACTTGTACAATCCATGATATGTTTTTTGGTCTTAGACTTGTGAGTTTGCTTTATATATAACCTTTTGGTAATAGCGATAAAAAGGTATGACCATATGAATAAGGTAATATTTGTTGAATTTGACAAGATTAATTTGAACTAGTGTGAACATTTGGAAGCCTCTTTTTAGGAGAAAATTGGTAGATGCATTTTTTCATGCATTTACATTGCATCACACTTAATGTGATGTCATGCATGACATCACATTAAGGCCATTTCCCTTCTATAAATAGCAAAACTTTTGATCATTTGTAAACATCTCTCACTTGCCTTCTTATCTCCTAAGGCATTTGAATCTTCTTTCTCTCTTTTAGTATTTCACTTGTATTTTTGGAGTAAAATAAAGTTTGAGTTGATTGTGTCCGAGGACTAGGCAAAAATTAAATTTTGCCAAACCTCAGAAACTTCTGGTGTTCTTTTTATTATTTTCTCATCTATTATTTATTAGCTACCTTTAGATATAGTAGTTGTGATTTAATTACTCTCTATATATTCGATCCGCAATAATTGGTATCAGAGCCAAGGTTCTATCTGAGTATGCTTTGTGATTGCAGCATAGTCTGAACTTCCATATCAGAAAAGAATTACTTTGGTATTTTGTACTGTCAGCAAATAAATAGTATTTGTAGCAAAAATGAGAGATAATAAAAATGAAGAGTCCACATTGGGTGTCAGTAGTTGGCAACTTTGATTATGACAAGAATAATGTTAAATGCGAAATTTGCAATTGAAATTTTTGACGGGTCAGGACATTTTGGGATGTGGCAAGCTGAGGTTCTTGATGTCCTTTTTCAACAAGGGCTAGATATTGTCATAGAAGAAAAGAAACCAGACAATATCAGAGAAGAAGATTGGAAGATTATCAGTTGTGTTGCTTGTATACCATTCAATCTTACCTCGCAAGAGAACTGAAGTATCCATACACAAAAAAAACTTCTGCAAGTCAATTGTGGAATGCATTGGAGGATAAATTCTTGAAGAAAAATAGTCAAAATAAATTTTACATGAAAAAAAGATTGTTACGCTTTACATATGTTCCTGATACTACAATGAATAATCATATCACCAGTTTTAATAAGTTGGCGACATATTTACATAATATGGACTTGACTTTTAGTGATGGAGATATGGCCTTAATGTTATTAAGTTCACTTCCCGAAGAGTACGAGCACCTCGAAACAACTCTACTTTATAGGAATGATGATGTATCTCTCAAAGAAGTTTGTTCTGCCTTATACAACTATGAACAAAGAAAGAAAGGAAAGCAAAATAGTGGAGAAGGATAAGCACTGGTTGTGAGAGGTCGTTCTCAAAACCATATGAGAATGAAGAAAGGGAGATCGAAGTCAAGATCAAGACCCAACAATGATAAATGCGCCTTTTGCCGAGAAAAGGGGCACTAGAAGACAGACTGTCCAAAGTTGAAAAACAAGGCCAAACCTAACAATGGGAAGGCTCATGGATTCAAATGTAGCTAATTATGATGAGTCTGATTTCTCACTAGTTAAAACTGATCCATTCAAACCATCTGACATATGGCTGATGAATTTAGCTTGTAGCTATCATATGTGTCCCAACAAGGACTGCTTCGTTGATTTTCAAGAAAGAGAATGTGGAGTTATTCACACCGCAAATAACAATCCTCATACCGCATATGGTATTGGTTCAATCTGATTAAGGAACCATGATGGATTGATCAGAACATTAACAGATGTTCAATACGTACCGAAATTGAAGAATAATCTCATTTCTGTATGAGCCCTAGGGTCAAAGGGGCTCAAAGTCGTTGCAAAAAATACGGTAATGAGAATATGCTCTGGTGCACTAGTGGTAATGAAGGGAATTCGGCGAAATAATAATATGTACCACTATCACGGTAGTACAGTTATTGGGATAGCAACACTGACATCCAGTGACGACAAGGAGGCAGAAGCAACCGAGCTATGGCATATGCGCTTGGGACATGCTGGAGGAAAATGTTTGAAAATTTTATCAGATCAAGGATTGTTAAAAGGAGTAAAGACTTGCAATTTGGAGTTTTGTGAGCATTGTGTCATGGGGAAACAGACAATGGTTAAATTTGGAATAACAATCCATAATACTAAAGGTACTTTGGATTATGTTCACTTTGATGTTTGGGGTGCTTCCAAAATACCTTTATTAGGTGGGAAACACTATTTTGTAACATTTATTGATGACTTTTTCGGAGAGTGTGGGTGTATACGATGAAAACCAAAGATGAGGTGTTGGGATTTTTTCTCAAATGGAAGGCGATGATATAGACTCAAACAGGCAGAAAGATAAAGTGTCTTCGCACAGATAACGGTAGAGAATACAAACATGATCTTTACAATAAGATTTGTGAAGATGATGGCATTTTGAGACATTTCACCGTAAAAAATACACCACAACAGAATGGAGTGGCAGAACGTATGAACCAGACTTTGTTGGAGAAGGTTCGGTGTATGTTGTCCAATACTGGCTTGGGCAAAGAATTTTGGGATGAGGCAATAACATATGCATGTCACCTAATTAATCGTCTACTATTTGCCGCTATTGGTGGCAAGACAACATTTGAAAAATGGTATGAAAAACCTGCTGAAAATTATAATTCTCAATTGCATACTATCATGTGAAAGAGTCAAAATTGGATCCGAGAGCAAAGAAAGCTATATTTATGGGGATTACTTCGGGAGTCAAAGGATACCGATTAAGGTATCCAGAGACAAGAAAAATTATATTCAGCAGAGATGTTACCTTTGATGAATCTTTCATAACAAATAAGGTGACAATTGAAGATGCCAAACAAACTGATGGTGCTTCAAAGCAGGTAGAGTTTGAGGAAAAATTAATTTTTCCAACTTAGGGAGAAAACGAGAAAACAATAGAAGATTTTCCCCTCGAAGAAGAGTCAGCAGAGAGGGAGATTACAATTCAGGAACCTCAATAACAACTTGAATCAATAGCAACCAGCAAGCCAAAAAAAAATAAAGAAACTTGTTCGTCTCATAGAGACGGTGGCTTGTGCTCCCTCAATTGTAGCTGACAGTGTTCCCACCACTTATAAAGACGCAATCCAAAGTTCAGAAAAAGATAAGTGGAGGTTTGCCATGAATGAAGAAATATAGTCCCTTTATCATAACCGTACATAGAAATTGGCCAATCTCCCGAAGAGCAAGAAAGTAATTGGGTGCAAATGTGTATTTGCAAAGAAAGAAGGATTTCCTAACCAAGAAGATGTTCGCTATAAAGCAAGATTGGTGGCCAAAGGGTACGCTCAAAAGGAGGGAATTGATTACAATGAGGTATTTTCTTCAGTCGTGAAATACTCTTCCATTAGAGTTTTGTTGGCTTTGGTAGCACAGTTGAATTTGGAACTAGTTCAGTTAGACGTAAAAACTATATTTTTACATGAAAACTTGGAAGAGAAAATCTATATGACTCGGCCAGAAGGATTCAAAGTTGCTGAAAAGGAAAATATGGTGTGCAAACTTGAAAAATTATTGTACTGATTGAAACAATCTTCTAGACAATGGTACAAACGATTTGACAAGCTTATGTTGCGGCAGAAGTACAGAAGAAGCAAATACGATCATTATGTGTATTTACGCAATCTTGAAGACGGATCCTTCATATATCTTCTCATATACGTTGATGATATGTTGATAGCTTCCAAAAGTCAAGAGAAAATTGAGAAGTTGAAGATTCAACTAAGAAAAGAGTTTGAGATGAAGGATTTAGGTAAGGTGAAGAAAATTTTTGGCATGAAGATAAAAAGAGATAGACATTCAAAGAAACTCTATCTATCTCAGAAAGAATAGTTGAAAAGAGTAATAGATCATATTAATCTTGTCAAATTCAACAAATCTCCACCTTCGCAAGATTTCACTCATACTTAATGTGATTCATGCATGACATCACATTAAGGCCATTTTCCTTCTATAAATAAGAAGAATTTTATTCATTTGTAAACATCTCTTACTTGCCTTCTTATCTCCTAAGGCATTTGAATCTTCTTTCTCTCTTGTAGTATTTCACTTATTTTTTGGAGTGAAATAAAGTTTGAGTTGATTATGTCCGAGGACTAGGCAAAAATCAAATTTTGCCGAACCTCATAAACTTCTAGTGTTCTTTTTATTATTGTCTCATCTCTTGAACTTCTAAACGTCGCTTAAACTATTCCTGCGTCATTTTTTTTAATTATTAGATATATTAAAATTTAATATCTTTATATCTATATAACCTTTTTGTAATAGCGATAGAAAGGTATAACTAGGGGTGTCAATGGTTCGGTTCGGCTGGTTATTTTATAAAATTTGTACCATACAATTTTTTTGGTTATTTTATTACGTATAACCAAAAATAGACTTTTCGAAACCGTCCCAATCATGTCGATTTTTCTTCAGTATTGGTAATGTTCGGTTAATTTTCGGTATTATTTTAAAATGTCCGGTAAAAATTACTAGTAGAAGTAGAATGCAATAACATACATACTTTTATATGACTTCGCAAAATTCCCTAGACATTTTTATTGTTTAAATGGTGATGAATTAAGAAAACATCAAAGATGGCCATAGTATTAGATCCATCAACTATTCTACAGCAACATAAAAAAAACTAAGCAAAGACAAAGAAAATATAAATCACACGAATGAAAAGATATTAACCAAGTTGGGATTCAAGAATAAAGTATATGGAAGATTAAATATTCAAAAAGATAAATTTAAATCATACGAAAGGAAACATATTCAATACATTGTAGTTTGCTACTCATAATTGCTAGAATATTTTGTGTCTTGCTAGCGAATATGCTGAAAATAATTTATTTTTAATAGGAGTAGCATAATAGTTTTGGGAATTAGAATTTTAAGTTTAATTACTCGTTGGCTTTTAACCATTTTTATAATTCCAATGCCCAAAAATAAATAAATTAATGCTTTATTATTTTTAAATTTAATATATAAATATATTTTTTACATATAAATTTATTTGGTACTGTTCGGTATTTTTCGGTTTATTTTCACAAAATAAAACCTACCTTAATTATCGGTACGATTATAAATTTATATAAAAATCTACGATTTTATTAAAATAAATCTAAAAATCAATTCGATACGATACGATTCAATCAATTTAGTTGATTTTTAAATATTCATTGACACCCCAGATATAACCACGTGAACAGGGTTGTATTCTTAAGCTAATGTAATGAGAGTCAATCAGTTGTCATACGAATCGCCTCCCGTCAATCACAAACCCCTTTTCACTTTCCTTCCCCAAACCCCATGAGAGAGAGAGAGAGACACTTCACGTAGATTTTTTTTTGGAAAGCTCATATATATAGAATTAGAATGGACTATTCTGTTTAGAGTTAATTGATGATAACAATGATAAAGTTCATTTAATTACATAAGAGTAATGTCAAACATTAACAAGATGACAGGATATTTATTGTGCATGTACTATTTCTAGTTCTACAATACAAAATTAAACTTTACTTACTACAACTATGAGCCCGTTTGGTTTAGCTGATGGTAAATAACTAATAAGCTTGAAGTGATGAATTTGATTTTTTTTTAAAAATAAGCATTTATGTGTTTGGATAGACGTGCTGAAACTGATAATAAACAATTAATGTGTTTGATAGAAAAAAGCTAATAAGCTATTCTTTTTTTAAAATGATTAAAGTTACGAAATTTACTTTGGAAAAAATATTTTGTGAATTAAAAAATATTATTAAGAATAAACTAAGTAAAAGTCTTGGTCAAACTAAAAGTACTTATAAGCTGAAAAGTCATAAGTTAGAGGCGACCAACTTATGACTTACGAGTTATACTTATTTTAACTTATAAACACTTGACTTATAAGTACTTTTGATGTTTGTCAAACGCGTAAATAAGTCAAAAAGTACTTATAAGAGAATAAAAAATTAAATTTGACTATCACGGTTGAGCCAAGTGGAAAGGATCCATATTAAATGCAAATAGCCTACACATATTGACTTTTTCAAACATGTAAAAGAGACTGTTGGATCAAGATGTTTGCAGTGTATCGAATACAAAAAAAAAAATCTGAGTTTGTCCATCAATTTAATGAGTCTACTTGTTTTAATGATTCTAGGAATTTTAGCTTTTGATTTTTAGCTTGATTTTGTCATTTTAGCTTAAAACAAGTGTTAAAAAGTATTTTTTTTAACTTTATTGACTTAAAAGTTATTTTAGCTTAAAACACTTATAATAAAATAATCCAAACGGGATGATGTCTGTGTGGCCAGCGGAGAACTTGAAAAATCTGTTAGTTTCCGTCACTGTTTAGTATATTTTTGGTTTAAGCATTTGGTATACTATTTTGCTGACCAATTCGGATTCGCACATGAAAGGTCCACTGAGAAAGTAAAAGTGTGTTTAATAAAAATTCTTTACATTGTTAATAATCTTTGATTTTTGGTTATATCTTCTCAAAACTAGGGGCAGGTTTTTGTGCTTTGATCTTAATTTGGAAAGTTGGACTTCCTGATTCATCATACAGTCAACTTATAATTAAATGCAACGCGTCAAGAAAGAACAGGACGTTTTCTCAAACATCACATAGAAGCAAGAAACGTGTTGCCAATGCCAATAGATCACTCCTTTTAGCCATTCTTCAATTGCTACTGTTCTCTTTGCTATAGTTATGGGCAGAATTAGTGGCAATCTTCTCTTTGCTCTTGCAGTTATCTTTCTGCTTCATGATCATACTTCAATTGCTACTGTTCCCAGTATTAGCACTGATGTAGCTGCTCTTCTTGCTTTGAAATCTCACATTTCTTTTTATCCTAACAATATATTAGCAAGAAACTGGTCTTCTTCCACCCCAGTTTGCAGCTGGATTGGAATCACTTGCAGCTCCAGCCATAATCGAGTCACAGCTTTAAACATTTCTAGCATGCAACTTCATGGTACCATTCCTCCACATCTTGGAAACCTCTCATTTCTTGTTTCCCTCGACATCAGTAACAACACTTTTTATAGAGAATTGCCAGAGGAATTGGCTCATTTGCAGAGGTTGAAATTGATTGATGTCACGAGCAATAACTTCACTGGTGTCATTCCATCATTTTTAAGGTTGTTACCATACCTTCGCATTGTGCGCCTTTCGAGCAACCAATTTTCGGGAGAAATACCATCTTCCCTTTCCAATCTAACAAAGCTGGAAGTATTGAACATACAGGGAAATTATCTCGAAGGAGATATCCCTCAAGAACTTGGTCATCTTCGTTACATGACTATTTTAGACCTGCAATACAACTGGCTTACTGGCTCTATACCACATCAATCTTTAACATTACGACAATGCAGGTCATTGCTCTTACTAGTAACAATCTTACTGGTAAGCTTCCAACAACTATATGTGACCATCTTCCAAACTTGGAAATGCTTTACCTTTCAACAAACTACCTAGAGGGTGTCATTCCACCAAACATCGGAAAATGCAGAAAGCTTCAATTCTTGTCACTGTCTGTCAATGAGTTCATTGGAACTATACCAAGAGAGCTAGCTAACTTAACAGCACTTAGAATATTAGAACTCCGAGAACAACACTTGGAAGGTAGTGCTCTCTCTGTTTCAATTTATGTGTTTGTTTCAAAAAGAATGCATCTTTCTATATTTAGTAACTCCAATATTCCATATGGCATATTCAAGACCAAAAGATTTAAGGGTATTTTGGTACAATAACACATCTTTAGTTTAAGACATAAGATTCAAACGTTTTCCTTACTTTCCTTAAACTTTGTACCTAGTCAAACTAAGACGCATAAAGTGAAACAGGGAGTGATATTTCTTAACAAGAAATCTGAAATTTCTTCCTTTTTTCTCTCAGTCGAACTGGTACTCATATATTTCTAATAATTGACAGGAGAGATACCAGTGGAGCTAGGTAACCTTAGGAAACTCCGGGCACTGTTATTATACCAAAATATGTTTACTGGTACCGTCCCTTCAAGCATTTTCAATATGTCGGAACTGCAGCACCTAGGACTTGGAGGAAATGAGCTTACCGGTACTTTACCTTCAGATTTAGGCCGTGGAATGCCCAGCCTAGAAGAATTTAGTTGTGCACAAAATCACTTTAGTGGTTTTGTCTCTGCCACTATCTCAAATTCTTCAAGACTCACAGGTCTTGAACTCTCATTCAACAGTTTCACAGGTCCAATTCCTAAATCACTTGGTAACTTAAAATACCTTGAGTTTCTCAACTTGTGGGGGAATAATTTTTCCAGCGATTCATCAATGAGTTTCCTGATATCTTTGACAGACTGTAGGAATCTAAAAGTACTCTGGTTTGCTGATAATCCGTTGGGTGGTGTTTTTCCATCATCTGTTGGAAATTTCTCTAACTCTCTCCAAAGTTTTGTAGGACAGGATTGTCAACTGAAGGGCGTCATTCCTGAAGAAATTGGTAATCTTACTGGAGTGACAAAGATGAGTCTGTCTAACAATGAGTTGACTGGACATATCCCGAATACTATCCAAGGCATGCTGAGTCTTCAAGAACTTTACCTACAAAATAACAAGTTAGAAGGAACCATACCAGATGTTATATGCAATTTAAAGAAACTTGGTGCATTAAACTTGTCAAGAAATCAGTTTGCTGGTTCTGTGCCACCATGCTTAGGAAAAGTTACCAATTTGAGGAATATTAATCTAGCTTACAATAGACTGAACTCAAGCTTACCTGCAGCCTTGGGGGACCTTCATGATCTCATAGAATTCAATGTTTCATCCAATTTATTAGGTGGGCAAATTCCTATGGAGATTGGAAATTTAAATGCGGCAACACTTATTGATCTGTCAAAAAATGATTTTTTTGGGAAGATTCCTATCACTCTAAGGAGTCTGGATAAATTGACTAAACTTTCACTAGCACATAATAGATTAGATGGACCTATTCCAGATTCATTTGGAAAAATGTTGGCTTTGGAATTCTTGGATTTGAGCTATAACAATCTTAGCGGTGAAATTCCAAAGTCACTAGAAGCTCTTGTGTATCTCAAATATTTGAACATCTCATTTAATGAACTTAGTGGAGAGATTCCCACTGGTGGTCCTTTTACAAATGCCACAGATCAATCTTTCTTGTCCAATGATGCACTCTGTGGTGATTCCAAGTTTCATGTGTCACCATGCGTCATAAAATCTACCAAGACAAAAAAAGCAATCTTGGCTTTGTACACCCTTTTGGGAGTGGGCCTGCTGTTTCTTGCATTAGCCTTCGCATATGTATATTTAAGAATGCGAATGCTAAAGAAGAATGCAGGTCAAGCAGAAGTGTTCCCGGTAAAAGGGCATGAAAGAATTTCCTATTATGAACTTGAACAAGCAACAGAAGGATTCAATGAAAGCAACTTACTTGGTAATGGGAGTTTCAGCACGGTTTACAAAGGAACACTTAAGGATGGAACCCCTTTAGCAGCAAAGGTTTTCAATGTGCAATTGGAGGGTGCATTCAAAAGTTTTGATACCGAATGTGAGATGCTACGCAACCTTCGCCACAGAAATCTGACCAAAATCATCACCAGCTGCTCCAACCTTGATTTCAAGGCCTTAGTGTTGGAATACATGCCCAATGGGACACTTGATAAATGGTTATACTCTCACAACTTGTTCTTGAACTTATTTCAGAGATTAGATATAATAATAGATGTTGCATCTGCAATGGACTATCTCCATAATGGCTTTTTAGCACCAATGGTGCATTCTGACTTGAAGCCAAGCAATGTCTTACTAGATCAAGAAATGGTTGGCCATGTCACTGATTTCGGCATTGCAAAATTACTAGGTGCAGGGGAGGTTTTTATTCAAACAGGGACGATTGCAACCCTTGGATATATAGCTCCAGGTATTAGAACTTTTTAGGCTTTCTCATATCATTAGAATTCCCAACACAATTCTTTCCCCTAGATATAAATCGATACTCTCTGTTTTAGCATATTCCTTGCTAACTAGGAAGCTTTTCTGATCATTTTCCACTGTGATTGCAGAGTATGGCCAACATGGAATAGTATCCACGAGTTGCGATGTCTATAGTTTCGGCATCCTGATGATGGAGACATTTACAAGAATGAGACCAAGTGATGAGATATTTACTGGAGACTTGACCATACGACGTTGGGTTAGTGATTCTTTTCCAAGTAGAATTCATAAGGTGGTGGATGCTAATTTGGTACAACCAGGGAATGACCAAACGGATGCAAAGTTGCAGTGTGTGTTATCTATCATGAAATTAGCTTTGAGCTGCACCTTAGTGGCACCTGATGCAAGAATTAGCATGGGAGATGCTCTTTCTGCACTTAGAATGATCAGGCTTGAGTTTGTCAGTAGTCTACACTAGGTGTAATCAAATCATCGGCTCTCAGTTGTTGCTTGATTACATATGGCAATTGCGTTAAGCGTTCAAGTCGGCACAAGCAAGCTCGTTGAATCATGAATTGTACTCCTTTCTTGATATACGTAGTTATGATATATGGAAGTATAAAATGATTTTAAAGGGGTGAGAGAAGAGAAGAAATTAATGTGAAGCTGCAAGTGTTTACATAATTTAGAAGGAATGTCTATGAGATATATGATTGTTGTGTTGGCAAAGACGACAAATATTTCTACAAAAATTTGAATAAAAACTAAGCCAATTGTCTGTTGAATCATAATGTCATAAGTTAGAACTACGAAAATCACACGGAAACAAATATACAAAAAGATGTCAGCTTTTGAATCTCTTGAAAAGCTGTGCAGTATCTAATGAGATGAGCGAAGTTGAGATGACGTGATTGCAGTATCAAAATGCAAACAATTTAGATATCTAGGCTCTCGTTTCAAGAGAATAGAATGATAGATAAAGATGTTACTAATCGGATTAAAATCGGATGGTTAAAATAGAGAAGTGCTATCGAATGGTTGTATATGACTTGGGTAAGTTTTAATTTGAGTTTCACAATAACTAAGTTGATGAATCTAGTTCTTGTAAGCTTCATTTTATTACTACAATAAGATTGAGAAAACAATGAGAGGTAGTTATAGCTTTATGTTACAAATACTAAACTCATAGATTTTATGTCAGGAATACTTAACACAAATTGATCTAAGCAAAGAATTCAATGAGAAAACTCTATATCTATACAGATCTTCTATCACTATTCTCATAATTCCAGGATCCAACCTTAAAAAGGGCCAGTGTAGACATGGATTTGTTTTGCTCATTATATCTAGAAGGATGAATAGATGCACCTAAGGTGTTTGATAGAATGTCTGAAACAACTGTTGAATATTTCATCGCTTTTCTTTTTCCATAGTTTTCTATACAATTTAAAGGAGGGCAAACAAATTTTTTGGCAACGCTATTATGATATAGACATTTAATTAAAACAGGTTATGAAGCATCTAAGATAAATTCAGAGTCCCCTTACCTAAAGTAGAAGGTATAAACTTCCACTCATCATGATCAAACCAAGAATCAGTCACTTGCTATGTGTCTTGCATGGAGCATATTATGAATGTTGGTACAAGACATTCTTGGATAATGGTGAATTTTGGTTCATTGCTAGTTTTTCAAAGCAGAATATATTGATGGATACCTAGCTCATCCAAAAGCTCAAGTTGCGCTTGCCCTCGAGCCATTTGCATATTTCAGCCCTATGCTGTCGCGGGTGGTTATTCTTTTCTTGTTCCATGTGTAAGAGGCTATATAATTGTTTGTACATTATGCCCATTTTACAATTTATAATTTAAGAAAATAATCTTTTTAGATCTCTTACGGATAAAAACAAATCTCTTACGTGTAAAAGTAAAATTTTTATGGGTGAAAAAAAAGATAGGAGCATAAAACTAAAAATAAGTTTGTAACCTGGGTTGTAATTATAGTTACATGCACGGTATATGTGAAAGGATATTAATTATATTTCTATTGTCATCAATTTAAATGAATTTGTTTGGTGTATGGATTTTGAAATGGTTTTGAACGCATATGATTGGGGCTTACCATATGAGATTGGTTCGTTCAATCAGGGGCGGCTCAACATTGTTGGTAGCCTAAAGCAAAATTTTGATAAGAGGCTTAATTTTTTTTAAAAATAAATTATATATTTTATTTGAAGTTTATTTTCCTAATTTTTTAGATGTAAAATCATTAATAATTTTCTTATAATCGGGTTATTCTAATAATTCTTTTTCAACTAATAATATTACTAATCCGACCCATTTAGCTTCTCATGAGACATTTTTTTATCCTATACAAGATTTTATCAATTTTAAGTTGGAAAAACTTCTCTCTGCGGATGCAACTCGTATAGTAATATATTTTATAAGGAATATAGGAATTTGGAAAAAAAATAAAATCT
The DNA here is from genome assembly GCF_000390325.3 of Nicotiana tomentosiformis. Classification (NCBI taxonomy): domain Eukaryota; kingdom Viridiplantae; phylum Streptophyta; class Magnoliopsida; order Solanales; family Solanaceae; genus Nicotiana; species Nicotiana tomentosiformis. The sequence continues at coordinate 179,635,671 of NC_090813.1, forward strand.
TATTATCGATTAGAGCCTTATCTTCTACCGGTAATATATCCTTTAATGCTATGTAATTTGAAAAAAAAGTCTAAACTACCATGTGAAAGTGACTATTATGTTTTAATCGAGGCTAAGTCAATATTTTTTCAGATTTTTAGCATCTAGTAATCTTAAATTTTACCCAATAAATAAAAAATTAAAGATATTTTTATACGCTTCGGGTTATTCAAATCTCAACGGTCAACATCAGTAACAAATTAAATTTTTGTTTTCATTTGTTGTATTGAAAATTATACTCTTTAACTTTAAGATAATTGATTTTTTATATAAAAAATTAATTCATAAAATTACAACCAATGAAAAATGGGGCTCCCAAAATTTGGGGGCCTAAAGCCACTGCTTGGGCTGCCTTACCTTTCAGCCGACATTGCATTCAATGTGGATAGAGAGTCGAGTATCAGTCACGTTTTGGAGCGTGACACAACCACTATACAATTAAAACAGTCGACATGAGCTTTAATGGACGCTGATGAACCATGTGGTGAATAATGAGCTTCGGAGGTGATTTTCTTCATTTATTATCAATAGTTTCAAAATTTACTAGAGCTAAAACCGTAAATGCTAGCTTGGTCAAACTATAATCATAGTTATGACGTAAAATGGAAAAAAATCATTTGCCAAAAGATATGAGGGCAAGAACGTATCCAAATGGAAAAGATTCAGTGATTTCTTACTATGCACAGGTAACATAGAGGAACAAACAATAAGAGATGATTTAGTCCTTTTTTCAAAAATAATGGTGATAATTCTGATGATAATTGCTTAATAAGAGAAATATTTGTGTAGGTATACATGTTAATTTTGAAGAAAGATGCACCAATCATGTTACAAAGAAAATTAAATCGTTCAAATGATTTATATAATGGCATAAGAATGATATGTAGAAGTGTTAACAAGAATATTATATATGCATAAATAATAATGGACCAACTAACTACTAAATTGATTATCGTTGTATTAGGTTCAGAAAATATTCAATTATTTTGAATTCATTTATGCAAAACTATTGCATAAGCATTGCGCCCCTATTTGTTCTTATTCTTTTGAGTATTAATAGATGAGTAGGAGTCTATGCCAAACCTCCCACCACCACATATGTAGAAGCTTAGGTGAATGATTTTTTTTTAAAAAAAAGGGTAAGAAAAGCTGTAGTGTGCAAAATATTAGTAACGACTAGCAATTTAGAAGACAACTAATTGCAACTTAATTTTATAAAGTTTGTACGATGGGTCTAGAGTCGTCAAAACGGGCTTGGCCCGTGAGGCCAGCCCGATTCAGCCCGCTACTTGGGTAGGGTTGGGCTAGAATTTTTTGAGCCCATTTAAAATTGAGGCTTATAAGCCCGATCCAAGTCAGTCCGCTGGCCCTTGAGGCTTGACCGAGGTTGGGCCTGAGCCGGCCCGTGGGCCAAAAATTAATTAAATTTAAAGTAATTAACTATTGAATATTTAATATTTTAAAAAATAAAAACTAAAAAAACTATTAACTATAATCCTCATTCCCCAACCCTAGATTGCTCATTTACCCTTCCATATCAACTAAAATTTAGATTTTTGACATGCATGTAATATGACAAAATTAGTTTTTCTTTTGCTTAATTAATAACGAACTCGAAAAGTTTTAGGTGGCCAATAATAATCTTTTATCAAAAGAAAATATTACTTTAAGTGGCCAATAATCAGTTTGGATTATTTTAATATATTATTAATATTTAAACTGCTCTTCAGTATAGAAAAAGATCAATTTTAAATACATTAAAAAAAAATTGATCACTAGCCAATTTCAGGAATTTTAAATTTTATGCACTATAATGATGAAATCGGCAAATGATGTTAATCCTAAATTAAAAAACCTTAGCATATAAACTTATTGAAGCAATCCTTGAATCTGAGGAAAATGAAAGAAAAGTATTAAGAAAATATTCATGTAACTTTAAAAAAGAAGAGCTAGAGATATAAAGAATTTGCATTTCAATTATTAGATTTTTCGTCAAATATCAAGCTTTTTGTACGCTCTAAGCAAACAAAAGTAGTTTACATGATTAATCGACTATGTCACGAAAACATATTTAAGGATTTATGAAAAAAAATTCTAAAAAAATTGAAGGGCCGGCCCGCCCTAGCCCGCGATCCTCTTAGAGCTGGGTTGGGCCGGTTATTTTAAGGCTCATTCATGTGGCGGGTCGGTCCGTCCTAACCCACCAAATTTAAAAGCCCACGAGGCTTGGGCTAGCCTGGTCTGGACTGGCCTGACCCGACCCGTTTTGACAGCTCTAATCGGGTCTTACTCCTATCCAAAATAATTCTTTATTCTATTTCACATTTTCAGTGGACTCCCTCAATCCTCCACTCTTAAAAGAACAAGGAAGGAATAGAAAAATAGAATAATTTAATGACAAACGAAATTCTTCCAAATATGAGGACAAAGATTGCAAAAGAGAATAAAAAGGAATGCCATCATTGGAGATTTTCTTTGAATCTGGAAGTATCTAATAACAGGATAAACAGAATCAAAATAGTAACTGAAACAAACTACACGTTTCTCAACGGTGACTTCCACGCACAACCTTCTTAGGCAAAATATAGAGAGCGTACAACACACGAAAAGTCAGAGCGCGCTGACAAACACTTCTAATGGAACGTTGAAGAAAAAGAAAGAACATTAAAAAAAACGGAAAATGGCCAAAAATACCCTTAAACTATCGAAAACAGATCACTTTTACCCTCAGTTAGTTTTTTGTATCAAAAAAGTCTTTGCCGTTAGTTTTTTGGCTCACTCTTACCCCCCACACTAACGGACCTCTAACTTGGACTAAAAATAACAACAACAACCCAGTATAATCCTACTAGTGGGGTCTGGGGAGGGTAGTGGGTACGCAGACCTTACCCCTACCCTGGGGTAGAGAGGCTGTTTCCGATAGACCATCGGCTCCCTCCCTCCAAGAACTCCCCACCTTGCTCTTGGGGTGACTCGAACCCACAACCTCTTGGTTTGAAGTGGAGGGTGCTCACCACCAGAGCAACCACTTAAAAATAATATACTTGTTGACGTGGATGCTTATTTGGACAAATTTTATTTTATTTCGTTGTCTTCTTCCTTACTCGTTGCTGCAAACCTGACAACTAGAGATACTTTAAACAAGATACCTATCACAACAGTTAGGAAATTACTTCATCATCTTTCAAAATATATACTTACATACTTGCAAATTACTTTTACATTTTTCATCTTTGATTGCTAAACAGAAAATTATAGCAAACCGCTTTATAAATTTTATTGCAGAATCCTAAAAACTAAAGATGAACATGTGGAATGGCTTTTATTCAAATTTTGGATGAAATTAAAAATAAAGTTATTTTCAATATTCAAACAAGATTCATGTATAAACCAGAATCAATTCTCAACTATTTAAATAACGATACAAACTTGATGACTCCATCTCCCACCTCTTCTCTTCTCTCTGCCTTTCACGACAAAGAACAACTATAGCTACCACCACACTTGGTCATATCCTTTCACTTATCACTCTCTCCGTCCACTAACAAACTTTTACCCACAGGCTTTTCGCTGCAAAATTTGATGGTGAAATTTAACATCTCAGCTATCTGTGAGATCTCCACAACCACGAAATAGACTTTAGAAAAACCAAACACTTTCTGAGCATCCATAAAATACACTCACTAGGACATTAACAAACAGACTCTAATAGACCCATAACCACTTTCGTTATCATCTTATTCATTCCACTTTTTCATATCAAATTTAAAAGTACTCATCAAAATCAATTAAACTAGTGACCAAATTTGAGAAAGAATTAAGAAGAGAGATGACGGAGAGAATTAAAAACTGAGGAAGAAAGAGTACCCTAAAAACATTCTGATCCATAACTTAATGGGGAAAAGTGTGATGGAGATATGACGGAGTTATAGTGGCTGGGATCTTTTTTGAGTCTATGAGGGATTATTTTCAAGCTGCAAAGTTGAAAAAAATAGTGCACGATCTTTTTCCAAAGGAAGAAGAAAATATGGTAGGGTATTTTTTTTAACTTGTATGTCCAACTCAACAATAAAAAAAATTGTTATATGAGTTTTAATATGACTTGGAGGTCTGTTAGTGTGAGGGGTAAGAATGAGCAAAAAAACTAACAGCAAGGACTTTTTTGATACCAAAAACTAACGAAGAATAAAAGTGAGCTATTATCGATAGTGCAAGGATATTTTTGGCCTAGTTCCGATAAAACAGTACTCATCGATCAATTTAGGGTTTTAAAAAAGAATTCACTTTTTAAAATTAAAAACTCATACTCATCTAAATTGGAATTTGATTTTGTGAAATTGAATTTGATAACTGATTGGGTTTAGCAGAAATGGGGAGTCCAAAGGAGAATCAAAACAAGGGATTTTTTGCGACAATGAGCTCTGGATTATCCATGTTTGGTAACGCACTTCACAGATCTGTTAGGTATGCTTGTGTTGCACTCCTTTTACGTGCATAAATATTAATGTTTGGCCTTAAATAACAAATTTTGTTTAGTTAACAGCTTGTCATAATTGTATGTGTTTTTTTTGAGCAAATTTCACATTGTGTGTAATGGCTACAACATGTTAGTTTTTGGGAGCTAAAAGAATTCTTCTCATATGGCTTGTTAGAGTTTGTATATTTGTGTAGCCAAGGTGTGACCTAGTAGTCGATGATGTAGGAGAAGAACCATGAAGTCTAAAGCAAAATAAAATTAGGTGAATTCTTCCTATCTGCCTAAGTCTTGAAGGGCAATGTTATCCAGTACATGTGTTGGTGGGAGGTAGCAGGTATTCACCGTCATAAAAAGAATGAGTTTATAGATTTTTTTTTATCTGTAATTTTGTTTATTCTTTGATCTCACGAGGTTTTTGATGATAGGTTCTCAGCTACAAGACAACGTTCTTTGCTTTCTTCTAGTCTGTTGGGAATAACTTTTTTTAATTTTAGTTATAATTCCACTTTATTAAATGAATGATGCAACAGTATGCCTTGTGCTTGTTAAGCATCCTATGTTATAGTTGTAGTTGCATATTAGATAGAGAAATTTGAGGATATAGTATATTACAGCTCTTAGGGGTTGATTAGTTCACAAGCTAGTTATGTAATTATAATGCTGGAATTGTACCGGTATAGCTAATACGGTATAACTTATTCGGTGTTGTATCCTGTATATAGTATTTCATAGATTAAGGTATGAGTTATGCTGGAAATGAAAATGCCACCCAGCACAAGATAGATAATACCAAATTGTGTACTGGGATTATTGTTCCTAGTCTCTCCAACCAAGTGACCCCTTAATGTTTTGTTGCTTTTGCATGCATTATTCTTATCATATATAAACCACTACCTAAGCACGATAACTGTTCTTGAATGGGTTAATAACCTAGTGATTAACTGAGTTCCGATAATCTCTGGGTCGCTCGAGGTTCTTTTTCTTTTGCCTTTTGAGATCCGTTATCTCTATGATTTGATCCTTCGCGTATCGGCTCCATACTTCTTTGATCTCCCTTTCTCCTGATGTAAGAAAGTGACGCAAGCTTTGCCAGCTTTTTTCGAACTTGACAGTCAAGTTCACTGCTACTTCCGTAAATACGCCTTGGATAGTACTAGAAGCACTCGAAACACATTTTTTGTTAACACAGATTTTTAGAGTATCTAGCAGATGGGATTGAAAATAACACTAAGCTTGATGTACAGATTGTCATAGCTGCCTTAAAGTTGGGCACTAGTGCCACACTCCTTCTCAGGAGTTCCGTACCTGCACTTCGCATGGACAGTTTTCCTTTGCTCATCTATTTGTTTAAGTGGTTTACAGTATTTTCTATTAGTTTAGTGTTACATGAAGAATTTAGTTTAGATAATGACTCCAGATCGCTTTCAGCATTTGGTATCTGGTATTTTCCTTTTCTCACTTATTTAACTATCTAGCTGGCGGTGGTAGCACAACTTCTTATGGAAGGATTAGGATGAGACTGCTCCATTTCTGTTTTAAGTGTCCCTGAAATCTCTTTATGATGGGTGATAACATTTTCTTATTCCTATCTTCTACTACTATTTTCAAATTTTCCCTATAATTCTGTGGTGAATGATTTTATCTTAACAGGAACCAGACTTATTTGCTCCATTCACTGCCTTTCCTTCTTCCAGATTGCTTGGATATGAAGGCCTAGAAGTTATAAATCCTGAAGGAGGTAAAGAAGATGCATAAGAGGAAGCACAAAAAGGTAGATGGAAACAGGAGGTGAGTTATCTCAATGTCCGTTTTTCTTTCACATGAATGTGGATGTCTTCTTGATAAATTTTTTTTCTTTTTGCATTTTCCAAATTTTGGACGGGGGTAGTTATTGATGGGTCCATCCCATGTGTAAGGAAGACATGTTCTTTTTGGCTTTGAATTGTCAAGCCAACTAAAGGAATAGTAAGGGAGATTTTACGGTAAATATTTTTTTGGTTTCATATTGAATATTTGACTCTTGCAAAACTCATGATATCATTGATGACATCAATGAAGCAATCCTAAATACTATAAATAGGTATCTTGCTCTCATTGTAATACACACCAACAAAGAGAGAAAGAAAGAGTGAGGTTTCACAGACAAGGTATAAGAAAATAGTCTGTGAAGAAAATAGAGAGTGAGCGATATTATAGTAAGGTGAGAATATCAAAAGAGGGTTATTTCTTTTGAGTGTTGTAGTGGTCTTTGAGATATTTTACTCGGACCTACAAAGTGTAAAATTCTTTCCTATAGTGATATCAGTTGCTCCTCTCAGGGCCGTGGTTTTTCCCTTATTCAAAAGGATTTTCCACGTAAAAATCTTGGTGTCGTTGTCACTCTTTTATTCTTGTTAATTATCGTATCTCGGTCCAACGTTATTATTCCGTTTTTATTACTGTGAATATTATATCTGTAGGGAGTTTATTCCCAATAACTGGTATCAAAGCACATGTTCTGTCCGTTCATAGAAATACTATTCACTGTTGGTAGTACTATACTCGTTGAAAAAAAAAATGGCTGGAGTAAAGTATGAGGTAGCAAAATTTAACGGAGATAGCGATTTCTCAACATGGCAAAGAATGATGAGAGATCTGCTCATCCAACATGGATTACACAAGGTACTAGATGTTGATGCCAAAAAGCCTGATACCATGAAAGCTGAGGATTGGACTGACTTTGATGAAAGGGCTGCTAGTGCAATCAGGTTGCACTTATCAGATGATGTAGTAAATAACATCATTGATAAAGACACTGCACGTCGCATTTGGGCAAGGTTGGAAAGCCTATACATGTCCAAAACGCTAACAAATAAATTATACCTGAAGAAGCAGAGCCCTACACATGGGTGAAGGTACGGATTTTTTGTCACATTAAAATATGTTTAACGGATTAATCACACAGCTCGCCAATCTCGGAGTGAAAATCCAGGAAGAAGATAAAGCCATCTTGTTGTTGAACTCGTTGCCAGTACGATAATCTGGCAATAACCATCCTGCACGGTAAGACTACCATTGAGTTGAAAGATGTCACATCAGCTCTTTTACTCAATGAGAAGATGAGAAAGAAGCCTGAAAATCAAGGACATGCTCTCATCACAGAAGGTAGAGGCAAGAATTATCAAAGGAGTTCGAGTAACTATGGTAGATACGGAGCTCGTGGGAAGTCTAAGAACCGATCCAAATCAAGAGCTAGAAATTGCAACAATTGTGATCAACCAGGTCACTTCAAAAGAGATTGCCCAAATCTAAGGAAGGGCAAAGGTGAAGTTAGTGGCCAGAAGAATGACGACAACACAACCGCCATAGTGCAAAACAATGATAATGTTGTCCTCTGTATAAACGAGGAAGAGGAATGCATGCACTTATCAGGTCCATAGTCGGAATGGGTGGTTGATACAGCAGCATCTTACCATGCCACACCGGTAAGAGATCTTTTTTGCAGATATGTAGCAGGTGATTTCGGCCTTGTGAGAATGCGTAACACAAGTTACTCAAAGATTGCAGGGATTGGTGACATTTGTACCAAGATAAATGTCGGATGCACATTGGTTCTGAAGGATGTGCGACATATACCTGATTTGCGAATGAACTTGATCTCTGGAATTGCTTTAGACCGAGATGGATACGAGAACTATTTTGCAAATCAAAAGTGGAGACTCACCAAGGGATCATTGGTGATTGCAAAGGGAGTTGCTCGTGGCACGTTGTACAGGACAAATACAGAAATATGCCAAGGTGAATTGAACGCGGCACAAGATAAGATTTCTGCAGATTTGTGGCACAAAAGGATGGGTCATATGAGCGAGAAGGGATTGCAGATTCTTGATAAGAAATCACTCATTTCTTATGCCAAAGGCACAACGGTAAAACCCTGTAACTACTGTTTATTTGGTAAGCAGCATAGAGTCTCATTTTAGACATCGTCTGAAAAAAAATTGAATATACTTGATTTAGTATATTCTGATGTTTGTGGTCTAATGGAAATTGAATCGATGGGCGGTAACAAATATTTTGTTACTTTTATTGATGATGCTTCATGAAAATTATGGGTTTATATTTTGAAAACCAAAAATCAGGTGTTTCATGTTTTCCAGAAATTTCATGCTATGGTGGAAAGGGAGACAAGCCAAAAGCTAAAGCGTCTCCGAAGTGACAATGGAAGTGAGTATACTTCAAGGGAATTTGAAGAGTACTGTTCGAACCATGGGATCAGACATGAAAAGACAGTTCCTGGAACCCCACAACATAATAGCGTAACCGAAAGGATGAACCGCACCATTATGGAGAAGGTGAGAAGCATGCTCAGAATGGCTAAACTGCCTACGTCATTCTGGGGTGAAGCAGTTCAGACAACCTGTTACCTGATCAATAGGAGTCCATCAGTTTCGTTGGCGTTTGACATCCCAGAGAGAGTTTGGACCAACAAGGAGATGTCCTACTCGCATGTGAAGGTGTTCGGTTGCAAAGCTTTTGCACATGTACCAAAGGAGCAGAGAACAAAGCTGGATGATAAATCTGTTCCTTGCATATTCATCGGATATAGAGATGAAGAATTCGGATACAGATTGTGGGATCCCGTAAAGAAAAAGATCATCAATAGCAAAGATGTAGTCTTCCGAGAAAGTGAAGTTGGAGGTGCTGATGATATGTTAGAGAAGGCCAATAAAGGTTTTATTCCTAACCTTGTTACTATTCCGTCTACTTCTAACAATACCACAAGTGCAGAAAGTACAACCGACGAGATTGCCGAGCAGGGGGAGCAACCTGGTGAGGTTATTGAGCAGGGGGAGCAACTTGATGATGATGTCGATCAAGTGGATCACCCCACTCTGGGAGAAGAACAACCTCAACCTTTGAGGAGATCAGAAAGTTCGAGGGTAGAGTCATGCAGGTACTCTTCCACGGAGTATGTCCTCATCAGTGATGAGGGGGAGCCATAAAGTCTTAAGGAGGTGATATCCCATCCAGAAAAGAACCAGTGGATGAAAACCATGCAAGAAGAGATGGAATCTTTGCAGAAAAATGGCACGTACAAGCTGGTTGAACTTCCAAAGGGTAAAAGACCACTCAAATGTAAGTGGGTCTTTAAACTCAAGAAAGATGGAAATGGCAAGTTGGTCAGATACAAAGCTCGATTGGTGGTAAAAGGCTTCGAGCAGAAGAAAGGTATTGATTTTGACGAAATTTTCTCACCTATTGTCAAAATGACTTCTATTCGAACAATCTTGAGCTTTGCAGCTTGCCTAAATCTTGAAGTGGAGCAGTTGGACGTGAAAACTGCATTTCTTCACGGAGATTTGGAAGAGGAGATCTATATGGAGCAGCCAGAAGAATTTAAAGTAGTTAAAAGGAAACACATAGTGTGCAAACTGAATAAGAGTCTTTATGGGTTGAAGCAAGCACCAAGGAAGTGGTACAAGAAGTTTGACTCATTCATGAAAAGTCAAACTTACACAAAGACATAATCTGATCCATGTGTATACTTCAAAAGATTTTCTGAAAATAACTTTATTATATTATTGTTGTTTGTGGATGACATGTTAATTGTAGGAAAAGACAAGGGACTGATCGCAAAGTTGAAGGGAGATTTGTCCAAGTCATTTGATATGAAGGACTTGGGCCCAGCACAATAAATTCTGGGTATGAAGATAGTTCGAGAGCGAATAAGTAGAAAGTTGTGGCTGTCTCAGGAGAAGTACATAGAACGTGTACTGGAACGCTTCAACATGAAAAATGCTAAGCTAGCACTACTAAAAAACTAAAATTAGCTACGAACGTCGTCACTAATCTGTCGCTAAAATGCTCGTAGCTAGCAGAATATCTTGATAATTTGTTGCTAATCCGTCGCTAAATGATATTAGCGACGGATTTTTATTTTTAGCTACAGAATTTGTCCGTCGCTAAAACCTGATTTTTTTAGTAGTGCAGTCAGCACACCTCTTGCTAGCCATCTAAAGTTGAGCAAGAAGATGTGTCCTACAAGTGTGGAGGAGAAAGGGAACATGGCTAGAGTTCCTTATTCTTCAACAGTCGGAAGCTTGATGTATGCAATGGTATGCACCAGACCTGATATTGCTTATGCAGTTGGTGTTGTTAGTAGATTCCTTGAAAATTCTGGAAAGGAACATTGGCAAGCAGTCAAGTAGATACTCAGGTACCTGAGAGGTACCACGGGAGATTGTTTGTGCTTTGGAGGATCTGATCCAATCTTGAAGGGTTATACAGATGCTGATATGACAGGTGACATTGATAATAGAAAATCCACTACTGGATATTTATTTACATTTTCAGGGGGAGCTATATCATGGCAGTCAAGGTTGTAAAAGTGTGTCGCACTCTCTACAACTGAAGCGGAGTATATTGCCGCTATTGAAGCTGGCAAAGAGATGATATGGTTGAAACGATTCCTTCAAAAGACTGGCTTGCATCAGAAGGAGTATGTCGTCTATTGTGACGGTCAAAGCGCAATAAACCTTAGCAAGAACTCCATGTACCATGCAAGGACCAAACACATCGACTTGAGATATCACTGGATTCGAGAAAAGGTAGAGAATGAATCTCTAAAAGTCTTGAAGATTTCTACAAGTGAGAATCCCGCAAATATGCTGACCAAGGTGGTACCAAGAGACAAGTTCGAATTATGAAAAGAACTTGTCGGCATGAACTCTATATGAAAAACTGGAGTTACCTCCTTCAGGTGCATGGGACTGGAGGGGGAGATTTGATGGGTCCATCCCATGGGTAAGGAAGACATCTTCCTTTTGGTTTTGAATTGTCAAGCCAACTAAAGGAATAGTAAGGAAGATTTTATGGCAAATATTTCTTTGGTTTCACATTGAATATTTGACTCTTGCCAAACTCATGATATCATTGATGACATCAATGAAGCAATCCTAAACACTATAAATAGGTATCTTGCTCTCATTGTAATACACACCAACAAAGAGAGAAAGAAAGAGTGAGGTTTCACAGACAAGGTATAAGAAAATAGTCTGTGAAGAAAATAGAGAGTGAGCGATATTGTAGTAAGGTGAGAATATCAAAAGAGGGTTATTTCTTTTGAGTGTTGTAGTGGTCTTTAAGGTATTTTACTCGGACCTACAAAGTGTAAAATTCTTTCCTATAGTGATATCAGTTGCTTCTCTCAGGGCCGTGATTTTTCCCTTATTCAAAAGGGTTTTCCACGTAAAAATCTTGGTGTCGTTGTCACTCTTTTATTCTTGTTAATTACCGTATCTCGGTGCTACGTTATTATTCCGCTTTTATTACTGTGAATATTATTTCTGTAGGGGGTTTATTCCTAACGGTTATAATTCATGAGCTCTCTATCCATCAATATCTCTCTCTCACTGCACAATCACACACAGAGAAATTCTGATCTTGCATATTGAGTTGTTTTCTGCCACTTTTTTGGATGGAGCTGGTCATGAAATTTGAATGGTATTCTTTTTTTGAGAAAGGCAACAATAAATTTGAACGGTATTTTATGAAGATGTTTACTTCGATGAATCAGGCTAGTAAACCAGGTTGCAAAGAGACAATCATACCTCATACTATGTGCAAGTATTGCAGTATGAAGTTCTTAAACTTTTCTTTGCAAGTAGTGCACGTCAGGTGCTCTTTTAAAAAGATGCCCACATCCACTTAAAGTATTACATACTCCAATTTTAGCTAGTCATGCAGAAAAGTATAGCCTATAAAATTAAGAAATAAGTGCAACACCTTTATGTGAGTCAAGAACTCAAAATGCTTGTGTCTTTCAATTTCATACATTTAATATGGAGGGGCCTTACACTTTATTATATGTTCACCAAGAAATGGTATTAGTAATTTTTTCTTTTTGAGAAGGTAATTGGTATATCTTTAATTTCTCACGTTGAGTGTGATCCTTTGCTTTCTCAAAGGAACGAGACAGTTACTGGAAGATGATGCAGAAGTATAATGGTTGTGATGTCACATCAATGGTAACACTCCCTGTTCTTATATTTGAGCCCATGACGATGCTTCAAAAAATGACAGAGGTTTGTGGAAGCTGATTTACATGCTTTTAGTTAATATTAAATCGTATGCAATGTATTAGGGGAAAAATGTACAAACATTTTATCATTCTAGTTTGGAACTGTTGTGGCAGTTAATGGAATATTCCCACCTTTTAGACAAAGCCGATGAATGCGAGGATCCTTACATGCGATTGGTATATGCAACTTAGTGGAACTGTGTAATTCAATGGATGATTAAATTCTGCATACTCCTTTTCTACTTTTCAATATTAATTGTTGAAATTTAGTGCAACATCTTGGGCAATATCAGTCTACTATGCTTACCAACGTACATGGAAACCGTTTAACCCAATTCTTGGGGAGACTTATGAAATGGTCAACCATTGTGGCATCACATTTATTTCCGAACAGGTATGTGAAGGGTACTTATGCTGTCTTCTTTGGCTCTGTCACGTGTTTGGTTTGTCCTACATCTTACAATAAATATTGCATCGGTTGGCATTCTTTTATTAAACAATTGCAAATTAAGCTAAACTAATATGCTAGATCTTATTAAAGCCTAGTATGGATATGCTCAAACTGGTTCATTTGTGTCATTGTTTGATGGAATCTAATGCTTCACAACCTACAGGTCAGCCATCATCCTCCAATGAGTGCCGGGCATGCTGAAAATGAGCATTTCACATATGATGTGACTTCCAAGATGAAAACCAAATTCTTGGGTAACTCCGTTGATGTATATCCTGTTGGAAGGTTAGTTCATGTGTACCTTTCCTAGTTTGCAAAGATTGTAGTATGCTCTTTTTGTTGATCAGCGTCAATGCATGGAGATTTCAATTGTTATAATTGATGTATGCTTTCTTTGCTATAATTCTTCCTGGTTTTACTTATCCGAAAATTTTGTTTTATTTTCATTGAGTCCAAATGGTGACGTTTTAATTGCAATTCTTATTAAATCATAACTTTAGGTTTTTGTTTTCTCCTTGCTACTTTCCTTGCTTTGTACCTGATAGTTGTTAAGAATAATTAAGTTTCTAAAATGTTAACGACAAATGTATAAGTTTTGAAGTATTGATGTATACCTGAAATATGTATGTGCTGTAGTTTTTAGTTAAGTTGCTCGGACTCTTCACTTTTGGTGTCGCACCCATATCGATACGACACGGGTCGGGGTGGAGGATCTGATCCTGTCAACCGATTTTGGGTACTTTGACCAAATCCGACGTAGAAATTCGGGGTAGATATAACCATTTCTGAAATAAAAACGAAAGTTAGGGTGAAATTGGAGAAAATGGAATACCTAGTATATAAAAATTTCTATGTCAGTTCTTTTTCTTTTATTTCCTTCTCGGATTCTCCTCTTGATCAATATTATCTCCTTCTCGAAATACTTGTAAGTTCTTCACATATTGTAATGACCCAACCAGTCATTTTAACTTTTAGAACCTCGTTCCCTAAAATAAAACTTTTCGAACATGCTTTTATTAATTTATGACTTGCGGGAATTGTTGGTTTGGGATTTGGAAGAGTTTGGGTTGAAATCGGAACACTTGGTTCCTTAAGTTAGCTTTAAATGGACAAGTTTGACTACGATCAACATTTTGAGAAAACGACCCCGGAATCGGGATTTGGTGATTCCAATAGGTTCGTATGATGATTTTGGACTTGGGCGTATGTCCGAATCAGGTTTTGGATAACCCGGGAGCGTTTTGACGCTTAATAGTAAAAATCAACTATTTGAAGGTTTAAAGTTATTTAAATTTGGTTTGGAGTGGGTTTTTGAGAAATTGAAGTCCGTTTGGAATTCCGAGTTTGAGAATAGTTCCGTATAGTGATTTAAGACTTGCACACAAAATTTCGTGTCATTCCGGGTAGTTTAAGTACGTTTCGGCGTATTGGAAGTAAATTGAAGAACTTGAAGTTCTTAAGTTTGATTCAATTTGGTTTGGGGTATGATTCTTAGATTTGATGTTGTTTTACACGTTCTGTGAGTTCGAGCGAGTCCGTTTTATGATTTCAAACCCGTTGGTATGTTCGGGCAGGGCTCCGGGGGCCCCGAGTGTTAACCGGACGAGGCTTGGATCAATTTTGGAATTTTGAAAAAGAGCTGAAGCTTCCAGCTTCTGGTATGATCGCACCTGCGCATGGTCAGCCGCAGGTGCGAGCTTGTAGGTGCGAGCCACCAGCCGCACGTGTGAAGGGGATGATGTGCCCGGCCATCGCAGATGCAAAGAATTGGGCACAGAAGCGGACGCGCAAGTGCGGTCCTTTGGGCGCAGGTGCGGAGCTAGTCCAAGAGGAAAAATCTCGCACCTGCGAGGCTTTTCCGCAGGTGCGAACACGTTCCGCAGGTGCGAAAAATATGTCTGGGCAGAACCTTAAAACGGACGAAGCTCAGTCCATTTTTGTTCATTTTTCTTCCATATTTGGGCAATTTCAGAGCTTTTTGAGAGGAGATTTCAACTAGCAATTTGGAGATAAGTTAATTCTACACCCCTTGAGTTAAATACATAGATTATAAGTAGATTATAACTAGTAAATCTTAGAAATCAAAGGTTTAGGTGAAAAACCTAAATTTTTATAAAAATGAGATTTTAACCACGAAAATAGTTATGGGATTGGGTAGAAATTATATATTTGAGTTCTTGAGATTATGGGTAACGTTTCGATCCTAAAATTTCCAGAATCCGGGCACGTGGGCTCGAGGTGAATTTTAGAAATTTTACCATTTTGGATAGGGTAATTTATTAATAGATGAATTTCGAATTTTTGAACATATATTAATTATTTTATATAATTTTTGGATAGTTTCATATTTCTCGGCATTGAATCGAGAATTTTACGCGACGCGATAATCGAAAAGTGGACTTTGAGACGAGGTAAGTCTCTTGTCTAATCTTGTGAGGGGAAAATTACCCCATAAGGATTAAATTGAATAATTATTGATAATTGCGGGGCTACGTACGCACGAGGTGATGAGAGTCCGTGCGTAGCTACTATTAATGCTAAAGTCCGGGTAGTTTAGGACTCAAAACATGAATTACTTGTGTAAATTATATTCCTTGTTTATTTAATATTATTTGATATATTTATATATATATATTGTGAATTATTAGATCAAAATATTAAAGGATGGAAAAATTTATATGTTTGATTTTCTGTTTAAATTAATTAATTGTTAAAAGAAATTATTCTTCCTCCCAAATTTATCTCATAATAAATATGCTCTCCTTCCGGAGGTACATAAAAAAAGTCCTCCTTTCTTGTGGAGCGGGCCGAATGCCTCGGCAGGATAGATGCATATATGGATCGCGACGCACGTCCCTCAGCAGTGTACACGACACTCTGGATCGGGCCGTACGTCGTCGACAGAAATCGTACTTAATAATAATAATAATTACACGATACTTTAATAGCTTATTTCAGCTTGTGAAACTAATTGATAAATTGGAAAATCCTTGGAATTTAATGAATTATTATTCTTGCTTGTTAAATAATTAATTATTATTCCTGAAAATGATATTTAATTGATAAATTGGAAATTACTCGAATTGAAGGAATTTAATTAATATATTGAGAATTGTTGCATTTGAAGAATTTTGATTATTTCCGTTGATTAAATAAATTATTGTAAATTCTATAAATCATGTTGATTTAAATATCCTAGTTGTATTTCAATTATTATTATTGCCCCATAGTGAGTGTCAAAGTTGGCCATCTCGTCTCTACCACTTCGAGATTAGGCTTGATACTTACTGGGTACACGTTGTTTACGTACTCATACTACACTTGCTGCACTTTTTGTGCAGGAACTGAGGCAAGTACTAGTGGGGGACCTATCGTCTTACACCCACGTTATCCAGGGACATAGTGGTGAGCTGTTTCTCTGATCCGTTCTGCAGCTACTAGTGTCTCTCTTTGTATTTTAATTCTGTCTATTTTTATTTCGGACATCATTTAAGGTTTTGTATAATCTACTAAATACTCATACACTTGTGACACCAGGTCTTGACACACACATTAGTAGAGTTTGGATTTTATTATATTTTTTTGATTTTAAATTTTATCAATGTATGCTTAATTTATTAGTTGGCTTGCCTAGCTGTAGTGTTGGATGTCATCACGACTTATAGGTGAAATTGGGTCATGACACATATAATTTCTCATAATTTAGACATATTTTTATAACTTTATTTTTAGATATTTGAATTATTTTTAACCGAATCTCCACACCCGTATCCACACTTGGATCCGATTTCCGAATCTTAAAATTCAGATCATGAAGGATCCGACCTCTAGATCCGCACCCGTTTCGGATACCTGTACCTGAGTCCGAGCAACTTAGGTTTTTAGAACAGAAAGTCCATATGAATCTCTTATTCCGAGTCGAGGAGAAGTGGATTACTCTGTGTTCTTTACAATCATATGCTCGATTACGAGGGTCCAAATCAAGGTCTCCATCTCGCTGACTAGGTATACCAATTTGGAGAAAATCTGCTTCGCTTTTTGAGTTGTGTAATTAAGGCGAAAATTGAGGCATTACATGTTGTCTGAATTTTTGAGGAAATGACTATTTATCTATTGTAGTTTCATCCAGAAGAAAAAGTCTTCCAAATAAAGGCGAACATATCCATTAAGTGACTGTAACTGCTATGGTTTATAATTAATAGTTCTACTTTTATCTGCGGTTATCTTCTAAGTTGCTTAGACTCGGGTGCAGGTATCCAATATGGGTACGGATTTGAGCGTCAGATTCGACAAAACCTAATTTTAAGATTCGGGGCGTGCGGATCCAGGTATGTATACGACGCGGGGATTCAGCTAAGAAAATTTAAAATTATAAAAAATAGAGTTATAAAAATATTATTAATTATGAGGGATATTCTGTGAAAAACTTATATGTATATTATAAAATTCAATCTTTCATTCTTCAAGATGGGCATTATTCTTCCATTCTCTTGGGAACATAACAACATAAAAACTAAATATTAAAAGTATATTACAATAGAATAAATATAATTGAAAAAATCAAATATAAAGTGGAAGAAAAGAACTAACCTTTTGTCCAAGAACAAGAATGAACAACTCTTGAAATAAAGATTGTAACTTGTATCGTAAATATAAAAATAAGATCTTAATCAAAGTGAAAGTGTGAAATTAGAAATCTAAAATTTAAGACATAAAAAAAAGACATTTATTTCATCCACAATTTAGCTATTAATAATTAAATTAATAGTTCAATACACCAAGTAGAAGTTCACCCTTTTACCAAAAATAATAGAACATTTGAACTTGACTAACAAAAATCGACAAAGCATAGTCAAGTTATTCAAGTTAACTCTTACGCCCTAGCTTTCCTTTGCAACATCTTCAACTCCATCCAAATCTTCCAATTCTTCTCCAAAGATCACTCCTTCCAATTGAGGTTCATCCATTGATAGCTCGGCTAAAACATCAATTGTTTTATCAATATCAAATTGATTTCCACCTAAAGTAACATTAAATTAAAAAGAATAGATATATTAGAAAGTTTTCATGAAAAGGAAAAAGAGTTATGCAAAATAAATAATCAAGAAAAATATCAAATAAAAAATATGTATACGTATACCCAAATCCCAACACTTGCTCGGTCCACTTTTATATTTTTCCTTCTTGCGAGAGGGCAATCGTAGGTTATAGTGTACAAAAACCAAATCTTCGGCTCTTGAAGTTGCAAATTTGTTTCTCTTGATGTTGAGAATCAAAGAATAAGTGCTCCAATTTCTTTCACAATAAGAGGAAGAAGTCGATTGAGTAAGCAACTTGTAAGCTAAGCTTTGCAAGAGTGGAGCCGAGACACCGTGATTTTCCCACCAAGAAAGAATATCCTCATACATCATAACCTCAATCACACGAGGTTCACTAAAATAAACCACTCCACTACAAAATGCTCCTTCCCCTCGTACTCAAAGATAATTTTCGTAACTTTCTCAATCATTTTATCCCACATATCATAAATGAGTTGCAATTTCGGACTATCAAGATCGGCACTTCTAAGCATATCTACAATAGGTCCCGTAAACTTCAAAAACTAATCAATGCTATCCCACCATTCATCATCCATTATAAGAGATTTTATTTCATGTACTTTAGCTTCAAGTCCCTTATCCTCCATATAATGCTTCCATTCATCATCCATCACAATCTTCTCTAATGCCTATTTCACTATTTGAACACGAGTGGTATAATAATGTGTGAGGCAAATCTTGTTTCGGCAACTTTCAGTAAGCACAAATTCAAATGCTTTTGAAATATTGTAAGTGCCATATCATGATTCATAACAAAGTTCTTCAAATTACTCATTTTATCAAGTAACTTTAATATCCATTCACAATTTGTAAAGTGAGTTGATCCTTCCGAAGGTTGGCACATACTTTCAACGCTAGATTTAAATAAGGCTGTCGAACGGGACGGGACGTCCGTCCCACTTAATTTTAAACGGGATAGGCCCATGTTAAACGGGACATGAGATGGGACGGGATGACCATTTCGTCCCGTTTATCCCGTCCCATTTCATCCCGTTTCGTCCCATCCCACCGGTCCTGTCCCGTCCCGCATCCCTTTTTTTTGAATTATAGTCGTTGGGCAACGACTATAATTACAAAAATAGCCGTTCCCAACGGCCAAAAACGGCCATATTTGGCCCAAAGGGCCATATTTGGCCCCCACCCCCCAAAGCATCCCTACCCCCCAAACTTTTAATATAATCCCTAAGTTTATTAAATTATACTTTGGCCCTATTTTCTACTATAAATACCCCCATCCTTCTTCATTTTTTCCCACAAAAATAAATTATTCTCTCTCAAATATATTACATTCTATCTATATTATTCTCTCAATTTTCTCGCAATCAAGTGATAAGTTTCAAGTATTTGGATAAATATTTGGAGCAACTTTCAAACTTCAAATTAATTTCTCAAGTATTTGGAGCAATATTTTGGGCAATTTCTTCAAGTTTCAATATTTAATCACGGTGCACTCGTTCCATCTCCTAATTTTAATATATATTTTTTCGCATTATTTTAGTGCTTAATTTTTGTGTTTACTTTACGTATTCTATTTTCGTATTTCATTTGTGTTTTTAATTTTTATGTTAACTTTTTAAATTTAATTTCGTATTTAAATTATGGCACCTAAAAATATATTTGGCGTATTTAAAAAAATTAGTAAAAAAAGTAGTAAAGGTGAAAGTAGTAGTAATCCTAATCCTAGCCCTTCTCCTATAATTAGAAAAAATATAGATGAAATGACTCATGTTGATGAAACTTCATTTTCCAACCCCCCGCATGTTATAATATTAATTTCGGAGAACAACTAGATCATGAAACTTTACAAAGATAATTTGGCAATGATATTTTTATTGAGGACGAAGAAAATGAGGATGAAGAAAATGAGGAAGAAGAATTAGATGAAACACCCACTAGTCCCGCAACACAAGCTCCAACACAAAGTCAATCTCGGTCTGGAGCTTTACCCCCTGTACCTCCTGTAAGGGGTAAGCCTAAGGATGAACGTCCCAAAACATCACTTGTATGAAAAGTTTTTAAACATGATATCGGGTGCCTATACAAAAGGTATTTAATATGCATAATGGTATCCCCGTTGATCAAATTGTTGATTCTGATTGGGATCATATCAAAGAGCTTACTAAATTTTTTTTAAAAAATTATTATGCTACAAAATAATTTTCTGGTATATATTATCCTACCATTACATAAATATTATGGTATATTTGTGGAATTTTTATTGTATTTCGTAAGTATAAAACTAATCCAACTTATGCACCGGCCATTAATGAAATGATTGAAAAATTTAAAAAGTATTTTTTTTCTATTCCCCAAGTTTATTTAATTTCTACTATACTTAACCCATCTTTAAAATTAAGAGGTGCAAAGGGACTTGTTCGTAAAATTTATGAAAATTTAGCAATTCAAGAAAGTGAATAACCATCTCTCGAAGAATGCCAAGCTAACATATATTCTTATGTTAGATCAATATTTGATAAATATAAATCTATGAAAACAACAGGTGGTGAAACTGCTCCTTCTACTTCTAAGTCTAGAGTAGAAGTTACATGGGAAGATATGGATGATATAACAGGTTTTGATTCCTCTATTGATGATGAACTTGATTCTTATCTTTGTAACGACCCGGCCGGTCATTTTGAGAATTTGAGCCCCGATCCCCTAATATCTGATTTTCTCATATTTGTTTCTTTTTTTGAGATTTGCCGGAGTGTTTGGTTATGGAATTCAGGGAGTTTTGGGACACTTAGTCCCTAGTTGTGAGTTTAAGCCTTAAAGTTTGGACCGTAGTCAGAACTGTATGAAGACGGATCCGGAATGAAATTTCGTCGACTCTGTTAGCTCCGTTGAGTGATTTTGGGGTTTGGAGCGCGTCCAGAATGTGTTTTGGAGGTCTATAGTAGACTTAAGCTTGAATTGGCGAAAGTTGGTTTTTCGGCGATTTCGGCCGATAGTGGAAATTTTGATATCAAGCTCGGAATGGAATTCCGAAAGTGGATGTAGGTTCGTAATGTCATTTGAGACCTGTGTATAAAATTTGAGGTCATTTGGACTAGATTTGATGTGGTTCGGCATCATTTGTAGAATTTGAAAAATTTTAAATTCTTAGGCTTGAATCCGTGCTTAATTCATGATTTTGATGTTGTTCGACGTGATTTAAAGGCTCGACTAAGTTCGTATGATATTTTAGGATTGGTTGGTATATTTGGTTGAGGTCCCGGGGGCCTCAGGAGTGTTTCGGATGCTTAACGAAATGAATTTGGACTTAGAAAAATATTTGGTGGTTCTGATGTAATCGCACCTGCGCAAGGCTGCCCGCAGGTGCAAGAAAATCCGCGCAGAAGCGGAGTTGGGTGGATTGGTCAGGGGTCACAGGTGCATGGGAAAAGGCCGGATCTACAATGCCCGCAAATGCGTAAGACTGTTCGCAAGTGCGCAAGTTACGTAGAAGCGGAGGAGATTTCCACAGGCGCGCACGCGCAGCTGCGGCCCTTTCGTCGCAGGTGCGAAGGCAGAGGGGGGCAAGTGAATTGCGCAGATGCACACTTTTTCTGCACAAGCGCACCCACAGGTGCGAGCCCAGGTTCCGCAGGCACGAAAATACCTGAGCAGTGGTTAAAACCGAAGGGCTTAGCAATTTTTGTCATTTTTGACTTTGCAAACTCGGTTTATGGCGATTTTTGAGAGCATTTTCGAGGAATTTCTTGAGGTAAGTCCCTTGTACTTATTTTTGATCAATAATCTTGCCTTGCCATGTATTTTCCCACCTAGTTAGTGTATATTTAAGGTGGAAGTTGGAGGCTAGGGATTTAGAAGTTTGATTTGTAGATTTGGAGGATCATTTGGTGTCGGAATTTAGTAAATTTGACATGGTTAGACTCGTGAGTGAATGGGTATTCAAAATTTGTAATTTTTACCCGGTTCCGAGACGTGGGCCCGGGGAGACTTTTTGGGCGTTTTTTCTAATTTCACGCTTTAGTTTCAAATTAATTAGCTAAATTAGTTACTTGTAGTTATATTTACATTATGTAATTTATTTGAATAGATTCGGGCCATTTGGAGTCTGATACTCATGGCAAGAACGTGTTATCGAGGTGATTTGAGCGGTTTGAGGTAAGTGGCTTGCCTAACCTTGTGTTGGGAACTTTCCTTTAAGATGTTTGATATTAATTGATGTGTGGGCGACGTGTACGTGAGGTGACGAGTACGTACACGGGCTATTATTGCAAAAATCCCATTTTTCCCTTCTAAATCATAAACTGTTTTTTCTTATTAAATTGAACTAATACGTTTAATTGTTAAACTTAAGCTAGAGAAGCATGCTTAGTTAAGTCCCTACTTTCCTTATATGTGTTCAGTATAAACTATATAACTCGATGCCATACCTGCCATTTTATCTTGCGTTGCATATTTAAATTGGGACTACGGACGTATTCTTGGAGATCCCCCTGTACTGCATATTTACTTTGGGACTACGGACATATTCCGGGAGATCCCCCTGTACTGCATATTTACTTTGGGACTACGGACGTATTCCGGGAGATCCCCCAATACTGCATATTTACTTTGGGACTACGGACGTATTCCGGGAGATCCCCTTGTACTGCATATTCATTTGGAACTACGGGACGGTATCCCAGGAGATTCTCCACTGTGTTACCTTATTCTGAGTCGAGGACTCCCTTAACTATTAAATTTTCGAGAGTTTCTTTAACTGTGTTACCGTAAATTTTACTTATACCTTTTACTATTTAATTTATTATATTTACTCCTGTAGGGCCTTGACTTGACCTCATCACTACTCAACCGAGGTTAGGCTTGGCACTTACTGGGTACCATTGTGGTGTACTCATGCCCTTTCCTGCACATGTTTTCGTGTCCAGATCCAGGTACGAGCTATCAGCCTTGGGGTTAGTGCGTGCTGCTGATTCTAGGAGACTTCAAGGTACTTCTGCTTGCGTCCGCAGATCTTCGGAGTCCCCTTTTACTCCCTCGCCTAGAGACTTTCTTTGTTATCTTCAAACTTTTGTATAGAGCTACATAGATTATAACAGCTTGTGACTTAGTGATATTTCGGGTCTTGGAAAATTATTTTTTATATGTCGAGTGGTACTACTCTTGGTTATTCACAATATGCTAGTTATCTTTAAAATATTGTATTTTCTTTATATTTTTCGTAAAATTAGGATTACCTAGTCGTAAAGACTAGGTGCCATCACGACAACTTACGGAAGGTTAGTTTGGGTCGTGACAAGTTGGTATCAGAGCACTAGGTTCATAGGAGTCGCGAGTCACAAGCCGGTTTATTAGAGTCTTGTGGATCGGTGCGGAGACGTCCGTACTTATCTTTAGGAGGCTATGTAACTGTTAAGAACAATCATATTTCTTTGATTTCGTTGTTGTGTGAGTTATTGACACCAAAAATTCTAAGATTCTATTCTATTCTTTCTCACAGATGGTGAGGACCCGTACTGGGAAGACCGACGATCAGGCACCCGAGCCCTCTGTCAGAGCCGCTAGAGGCCGGGGTAGAGGACGACCACGCAGTGTAGCCCGAGCTCCTGCGAGAGTTGCGTCAGAGGAGCCCCCAGCAGCTCCAGTTGGAGGGCCAGCACCAGAGATCCTTATTGCTACTCCAGCCCTCCAGGAGACTTTAGCTCAGTTCTTGAGCGTGTTCAGCACTCTGGCTCAGGCTGGACTATTTCCGATAGATCCCGATACAACTCAGGCCGGGAGAGGGGCACAGACTCCCGCAACCCGCACTCCTGAGCAGTGGGTTCAAGTTGATCAGGCCCCAGAGTATATTCCTATGCCCTTAGTGGCTCCGGTTTAGCATGAGATCAGGGTAGCTGCTTCTGAGGCAGAGCAGCTCAGACTTGAAAGGTACAAGAAGTACCACCCACCTACTTTCAGCGGACTAGCTTTAGATGATGCTCTGGGTTTTCTTGAGGAGTGTCATTGTATTCTCCGCACTATGGGCATTATGGAGACGAGTGGGGTTTCTTTCACCGCTTTCCAGCTAAGGGGAGCGGCATATCAGTAGTGGCGTGCCTATGAGCTGAGTAGTCCGGACGAGGCAGCCTCACTCACTTGGACTCAGTTTTCAGAGATGTTCTTGCGTGAGTATGTTCCTCAGAGCCTCAGGGATGCTTGGCGTGCAGAGTTAGAGCAGTTGAGTCAGGGTGCTATGACTATGTCGGAGTATGCAGTCCATTTCAGTGAGTTAGCTCGCTATGCGCCGGCTCTAGTTGCTACGGTCAGAGAGAGGGTTCGTCGCTTCATTGAGGGACTCCACCCCAGTATTTGGACCAGTATGGCCAGGGAGTTGGAGATGGACATCACTTATCAGCAGGCAGTGAGCATTGCCAGGAGAGTGGAGGGCATGTTTGCCCGGGACAGAGAGGAGAGAGAGAGGCCAAGAGGTCTCGAGAGACTGGTCATTATTCAGGAGCTCGTGCACCAGCAGCACGCTATCGTAGGGGTTTTATGAGTTGCCTTGTTCATTTAGCTCTTCCAGCAGCCAGCGGTGTTCCAGCTCCTCCTAGACCTCAGGAGCCCTATTATGCACCGCCAGTATCCACTATGCCTCCTACTCAAGGTGCTATTACCGGCCAGTCCATCAGGCCAGGTCCAAGTCAGTCTAAGCCGCCGCATCCTCCGAGAGGTTGTTTTGAGTGTGGTGACACTCGTCACCTGGTTAGAGATTTCCCCAGAGCCAGGAGGGGTGCACCTCCACAGACTTATCAGCCTCCACCGGGTCCTCCGTCCATTCTTCCAGCACCAGCTGCCACCCCACCTCCTCAGCCAGCTTAAGGTGGAGGTCGGGGAGGTCGAGGTCGCCCTAGAGGGGGAGGCCAGACCAGGTACTATTCCCTTCCAACCCGTTCAGAGGCCGTTGCTTCAGATTCAGTCATCATAGGTATCGTCCATGTCTGTCATAGGGATGCATCACTATTATTTGACCCAAGCTCTATGTATTCATATGTGTATTCTTATTTTGCTCCGCATTTGGGAATATCTAGGGATTCTTTGAGTTCCCCTGTTTATGTATCTACTCCTGTGGGAGATTCTCTCATTGTGGACCGCGTATATCGGTCGTGTTTGATTGCTCTTAGTGTTTTTGAGACCAGAGCCGATTTGTTATTATTCACTATGGTAGATTTTGATGTTATCTTGGGCATGGACTGGTTGTCGCCTCATTATGTTATTCTTGATTGTCACGCTAAGACCGTGACGCTGGCTATGCCAGGTTTGCTGAGATTAGAGTGGAAAGGTACCTTAGAGTATACTCCCTGTAGGGTCATTTCATTTCTTAAGGCTCAGCGAATAGTTGAGAAGGGATATGATGCGTATTTGGCCTATGTGAGAGATGTCAGTATTGATACCCCTACAGTTTAGTTAGTTCCAGTATTGAGGGACTTTCCAGATGTGTTTCCAGCTGATCTTCCGAGCATGCCGCCCGACAGAGATATTGATTTCGGCATTGATTTGTTACCGGGCACTCAGCCCATATCTATTCCTTCTTACCGTATGGCTCCTCCTGAGTAGAAGGAGTTGAAGGAGCAGTTGCAGGAGTTTCTTGATAAGGGTTTCATCAAGACCAGTGTATCACCTTGGGGTGCTCCGGTCTAATTTGTGAAGAAGAAGGATGGTTCTATGCGTATGTGTATTGATTATCGACAGTTGAACAAGATTAGAGTGAAGAACAAGTATTCTTTGCCTCGCATCGATGATTTATTTGATCAGTTATAAGGTGCCAGGGTGTTTTCTAAGATTGACTTGCATCTGGCTATCATCAGCTGAAGATTCGGGAGCCGGACATCCCGAAGACTGCTTTCAGGACCAGATATAATCACTATGAGTTTCTTGTCATGTCATTTGGGCTGACCAATGCCCCATCAGCATTTATGCATTTGATGCATAGTGTGTTCCGGCCATATCTTGATTCCTCCGTCATTGTGTTTATTGACGACATCCTCGTATATTTCATATCTCGGGAAGATCATGAGCAGCACCTGAGGACCGTGCTTCAGACTTTGAGGGAGAAGAAATTGTATGCAAAATTTTCTAAGTGTGAATTCTGGCTTGATTCAGTGACATTCTTGGGCCACATAGTGTCTTGTGATGGGATCAAGGTAGATCCGAAGAAGGTGGAGGCAATGCAGAGTTGGCCTAGACCGTTATCAGCTACAGAGTTTCGCAGTTTCCTTGGTTTGGCGGGGTATTACTGTCACTTTGTGGGGGGATTTTCATACATTCCAGCACCTATGACCAGGCTGACCCAGAAGGGTGCTCCTTTCAGGTGCACCGAGGAGTGTGAGGAGAGCTTTCAGAATCTTAAGACAGCTTTGACTACGACCCCAGTATTAGTATTGCCTACAGGTTTGGGGTCCTACACTGTCTATTATGATGCCTCAAGGATTGGCCTTAGAGCGGTATTGATGCAGGACGATAGGGTGATTGCCTACGCGTCTAGGCATTTGAAGGTGCATGAGAAGAATTATCCTGTTCATGATCTCGAGTTAGTAGCTATTGTTCACGCCCTGAAGATCTGGCGTTATTATTTGTACCGTGTTCCCTGTGAGATTTACACTGACCACCGGAGTTTGCAGTACTTGTCCAGTCAGAAGGACCTTAATTTGCGTCAGCAGAGGATGTTGGAGATACTTAAAGACTATGATATCACTATATTATACCACCCGGGGAAGGCCAATGTAGTGGCCAATGCCTTGAGTCGCCGGGCAGAGAGTTTGGAGAGTTTGGCATATCTTCCGGCAGCTAAGAGGCCCTTAGACTTGGATGTTCAGGCCTTAGCCAACTAGTTCGTGAGATTGGATATTTTAGAGCCTAGCCGGGTATTATCTTGTGTGGTTGCTCGATCTTCTCTTTATGACCGTATCAGGGAGCGCTAGTATGATGATCCTCATCTTCTAGTTCTTTAGGACAAGGTTCGACGAGGTGATTCCAGAGATGTGACTATTAGTGATGACGGTGTGATGAGGATGCAGGGCCGAATCTGTGTGCCCAATGTAGATGGGATTCAGGAGTTGATTCTCGAGGAGGCCCACAGCTCGCGGTACTCCATTCATCCCAGTGCCACGAAGATGTATCAGGATTTGAGACAGCACTACTGGTGGAGGAGGATGAAGAAGGATATAGTTGGGTTTGTGGCCAAGTGTCTCAACTGTCAGCAGGTCAAATATGAGCACCAGAGGCCGGGTGGATTACTTCAGAGGTTAGAGATCCCAGAGTGGAAGTGGGAGCGGATCACCATGGACTTTGTAGTTGGACTTCCACGGACTTTGAGAAGGTTCGATGCTATTTGGGTGATCGTGGATCGGCTTTTATTCCAGTGTTGACCACTTATTCTTCTGAGAGGTTGGCTGAGATTTATATCAGAGATATTTTCTGCCTTCATGGTATTCCAGTATCCATAATTTCAGACAGAGGTACACAGTTCACATCACGGTTTTGGAGAGCCGTACAGCAGGAGTTGGGTACTAGGGTGGAGTTGAGCACATCCTTTCACCCTCAGATGGACGGGCAGTCCGAGCGCACGATTCAGATTCTTGAGGATATGCCATGTGCCTGTGTGATGGAGTTCGGAGGGTCATGGGACCAATACTTTCCACTTGCAGAATTCACTTACAACAACAGTTACCAGTCCAGCATTCAGATGGCAGCGTATGAGGCTTTGTATGGTAGGCAGTGCCGGTACCCTGTGAGATGGTTTAAGCTGAGCCAGGCCTGATTGTTGGGTACAGATTTGGTCCAGGATTCCCTGGATAAGGTGAAGGTGATTCAGGAGAGATTTCACACAGTCCAGTCCAGGTAGAAAAGTTATGCGGACTGAAAGGTTCATGACTTGGAATTTATGGTTGGTGAGCGGGTCTTGCTTTGGGTATCGCCTATGAAGGGCGTCATAAAGTTCGGGAATAAGGGCAAGCTGAGCCCGAGGTTCATTGGTCCTTTTGATATATTGCGGCGAGTTGGGGAGGTTGCTTATGAGCTTTCCTTGCCTCCCATCCTAGCAAGAGTTCACCCGATATTTCACGTGTCTATACTCCGGAAGTATCACGGTGATCCGACTCATATATTGAATTTCACATCAGTCTAGTTGGACAAAGATCTATCTTATGTTGAGGAGCCAGTAGCCATTTTGGACAGGCAGGTCATAAAGCTCAGGTCAAAGAATATTGCTTCAGTAAAGGTCCAGTGGAGGGATCAGCCAGTCGAGGAGGCGACTTGGGAGACCGAGCAGGATATGCGTAGCCAGTACCCTCATCTTTTCACAGTTTCAGGTATGTCTTTATACTCATTCGAGGACGAATAATTGTTTTAAGAGGGGGAGAATGTAACGACCCAGTCGGTCGTTTTGAGAATTTGAGCCCCGATCACCTAATATCTGCTTTCCCCATATTTGTTTCTGCTTTTGGGATTTGCCGAAGTGTTTGGTTATGGAATTCGGGGAGTTTTGGGACACTTAGTCCCTAGTTATGAGTTTAAGCCTTAGAGTTTGGACCGTAGTCGGAACTGTGTGAAGACGGATTCGGAATGAAATTGTGTCAACTCCGTTAGCTCCGTTGAGTAATTTTGGGTTTTGGAGCGCGTCCAGAATGTGTTTTGGAGGTGTGTAGTAGATTTAAGCTTGAATTGGCGAAAGTTAGTTTTTCGGCGATTTCGGCCGATAGTGGAAATTTTGATATCGAGCTCGGAATGGAATTTCAAAAGTGGCTGTAGGTTCGTAATGTTATTTGTGACCTGTGTGTAAAATTTGAGGTCATTCGGACTAGATTTGATGTGGTTCGGTATCGTTTGTAGAATTTGGAAAATTTTAAATTCTTAGGCTTGTCGACGTGATTTGAAGGCTCGACTAAGTTCGTATGGTATTTTAGGATTAGTTGGTATGTTTGGTTGAGGTCCCAGGGGCCTCGGGTGTGTTTCAGATGCTTAACGGAATGAATTTGGACTTAGAAAAAAATTTGGTGGTTCTACTGTAATCGCACCTGCGCAAGGCTGCCCGCAGGTGCGAGCCCGCATGTGCGAGAAAATCCGTGCAGAAGCGGAGTTGGGTGGATTGGTTAGGGGTCGCAGGTGCGTGGGAAAAGGCTACATCTGCGATGCTCGCAAATGCGCAAGACTGTTCGCAAGTGCGCAAGTTACACAGAATCAGAGGAGATTTCCGCAGGCGCGCACGCGCAGGTGCGAAGGCAGAGTGGGGCAAGTGAATTGCGCAGATGTGTACTTTTTCCGCACAAGCGCACCCGCAGGTGCGAGTCCAGTTTCCGCAGGTGCGGAAATACCTGGGCAATGGTTAAAACCAAAGGGCTTCGCGATTTTTGTCATTTTTGACTTTGCAAACTCGGTTTAGGGTGATCTTTGAGAGCATTTTCGAGGCATTTCTTGAGGTAAGTCCCTTGTGCTTATTTTTGATCAATAATCTTGCCTTGCCATGTATTTTCCCACCTAGTTAGTGTGTATTTAAGGTGGAAGTTGGAGGCTAGGGATTTGGAAGTTTGATTTGTGGATTTGGAGGACCATTTGGTGTCGGATTTTAGTAAATTTGATATGGTTAGACTCATGAGTGAATGGGTGTTCAAAATTTATAATTTTTACCCGATTCCGAGATGTGGGCCCGGGGAGACCTTTTGGGTATTTTTCCTAATTTCACGCTTTAGCTTCGAATTAATTAGCTAAATTAGTTACTTGTAGTTATATTTATATTATGTAATTTATTTGAATAGATTCGGGCTATTTGGAGTCGAATATTCGTGGCAAGAACATGTTATCGAGGTGATTTGAGCGGTTCGAGGTAAGTGGCTTGCCTAACCTTGTGTTGGGGACTTTCCTTTAAGATAGGGCTATTATTGCAAAAATGCCGTTTTTCCCTTCTAAATCATAAACTGTTTTTCCTTATTAAATTGCACTAATACGTTTAATTGTTAAACATAGGCTAGAGAAGCATGCTTACGTGTTTTAACTGCCTATTTGACATTCTGTGTGCCATGCTTAGTTAAGTCCCTACTTTCCTTATATGTGTTCAGTATAAACTGTATAACTCGATGCCATACCTGCCATTTTATCTTGCGTTGCATATTTAAATTGGGAGTACGGACGTATTCCGGGAGACCCCCCTGTACTGCATATTTACTTTGGGACTACGGACGTATTCCGGGAGATCCCCCAGTACTGCATATTTACTTTGGGACTACGGACGTATTTCGGTTGATCCCCCTGTACTGCATATTCATTTAGAACTACGGGACGGTATCTCGGGAGATTCCCCACTGTGTTACCTTGTTCTGAGTCGAGGACTCCCTTAACTGTTAAATTTTTGAGAGTTTTTTTAACTGTGTTACCGTAAATTTTACTTATACCTTTTATTGTTTAATTTATTATATTTACTTCGGTAAGGCCTTGACCTAACCTCGTCACTACTCGACCGAGGTTAGGCTTGGCACTTACTGGGTACCATTGTAATGTACTCATGCCCTTTCCTGCATATGTTTTCGTGTGCAGATCCAGGTACGAGCTATCAGCCTTGGGGTTAGTGCGTGCTGCTGATTCTAGGAGATTTCAAGGTACTTCTGCTTGCGTCCGCAGATCTTTGGAGTCCCCTTCTACTCCCTCCCCTAGAGACTTTCTTTATTGTCTTCAGACTTTTGTATAGAGCTACATAGATTATAGAAGCTTGTGACTTAGTAATATTCCGGGGCTTGGAAAACTATTTTTGTATATGTCGAGTGGTACTACTCTTGGCTATTCACAATATGCTGGTTATCTTTAAAATGTTGTGTTTTCTTTATATTTTTCGCAATATTAGGCTTACCTAGTCGTAAAGACTAGGTGCCATCACGATAACTTACGGAGGGTTAGTTTGGGTCGTGACAATCTTAATCAAGGATTGGAAAGTATTAAAGACGAAGAAGGCAACAAATAACTTTTGGCATGGTAGAGGGAGCGTGGCAAGGATTTTCCAACACTTTCAATAATGGCCCGAGATATCCTTGCTATTCAAGCATCATCAGTAGCATCGGAGAGTGCTTTTAGCGTGGTAAGATTTCAAATCGGAGATCATAGACATTCATTAGCAGAGGACAGCCTAGAGATTTTCGTATTATTCAGAGATTGGATTAATTCAGAAAGAAGACATCTTGGTTTTGAAAAATTAACCACTAGGGAAGAAGAAGAATACAATGAGATACTTAGCACTGGGAGCGATGACGACATGGAACTCATGGAACATCAATCAACATTGCCAATTCCAGAACAATGTCCGAGAGAAATTATAGATAAGTTACAACGAAGTTATATAGGAGCTTACAAATATTAGTATGATAATTTGTAATTGGCTACTAAGAGGCCTAGTTCAAATAGAACCCTTCCTAGAAGGTGGTTGCGTAGATTAGGTGCTCTTCAAAAGAATTATATTTGTATGTGAGATTTGAAAGTTCTATTAATAAAATAAAAGGTTCTAAGCGTTGAATTTATTTTATGAATTGTCTTACACTCTTACTTAGTTACTTAATGGCTTGAAATTATATTAAATAAATTATAACTCTATTATAAATTTATAATTACTAAAATATTTCATTACAAGTCTTTTGTTTTAATATTTTATAATTCTTTACTTAGTTTCCTAATTTCC
Organism: Nicotiana tomentosiformis; assembly: GCF_000390325.3. NCBI lineage: Eukaryota > Viridiplantae > Streptophyta > Magnoliopsida > Solanales > Solanaceae > Nicotiana > Nicotiana tomentosiformis. The sequence goes on from NC_090813.1 coordinate 179,667,441, forward strand.
GTTTATTTTTTAAGTTTATTAAATAAGTCAAAAAACTAGATGTTGCAAACTTTAAAAACTTAGTCATTATCAAAAGAATATCTGTTGCCAAACTCAATGCTTAAATAATATTTTTTTTAAAAAGGGCACTTAAGGCCCGCGAACCCGTCCCGTCCCGTCCCGTCTCGTCCCGTCCCATCCCATCCCGTTTGTTAGCGGGACGGGATGGGCCTACCATCCATTTCGTCCCGTCCTGTCCCATCCCGTTTGTTAGCGGGACGAGATGGGCCTACCGTTTCGTCCCGTTTGTTCCGTCCCGTCCCGACTAAATGTTATCCTGTCCCGTCTTCTCGTCTCGTTGGACAACCATAGATTTAAATAATGAACAACAAAGAGAGTCCAAATATATGAGGAAATATTTGCTCCATGGTAGAATCGACAAATATCATGTTACTTGCGTTATTCGTAATAACTTCAACAAAAATATTCGGACCTACATTTTCTATTGCTTCAATAAATAATTTAGCAATATATTCCCCATCCTTGTCGACCCCACTAGAATTTATTGAATTTAAAAATATTGTCCCTCCCCCCCCCCCCCCCAACTAGATGATGCCATTATATTTATCAAAGGTCGTTTCTTAATGTCGGACCATCCATCCGAACAAATCGACATCCCTTTTTTTTTTTCATGTATCTTTAATCGGTTACAACTTTCCAAAAATGTTAGTCTTCTCCTGAGCCAAAAGAGTTGTTCTCAACCTATTATATGGGGGATATAATTGGGAATAGGATTTTCAATAAGAAACTACGAATATTTTTTGAAATAGGGAGATCTTGCAAGATTAAACGATAGACCAGATGCGTAAAACATTCAAGCGGCTAATTTATGTATTTCTTTCATAGATGCCGAAGGATTTCTCTATAGCTCCACCCTCTGGACCCTTTCTTTTTCTCTGTTGTAGTAAATCAGTCCCCTCCAGAAGAAATACATAATCAACTTTCTTTCTTGCATCAACTTGAAAGAAAAAAAATCATCCATTAAAGTTGATGCAAGAAAGAAAATTGTTTATGTATCTCTTCCGGAGGGGGCTGATTTACTTAAAAAAAAAAAAAAAAGGTCCAGAGGGTGGAGCTATAGAGAAATCCTTCAGCATCTATGAAAGAAATACAGTCGATAAATTAGTAGCTCGAATGTTTTACGCATCAAGTCTATCGTTTAATCTTGCAAGATCTCCCTATTTCAAAAAATATTCATAGTTTCTAGCTGAAAATTCTATTCCCGGTGATATTCCCCCATATAATAAGTTAAGAACAACTCTTTTTGGCTCCGGAAAAGACTAACATTGCTAGAAAGTTGTAACCAATTAAAGATACATGAAAAAAGAAAAAGTTGTTGATTTATTCTGATGGATGGTCTGACATTAAGAGACGACCTTTGATAAATATAATGGAATCATCTGGTGGGGGCCAATATTTTTTAGGGGAATATATTGCTAAATTATTTATTAAAGCAATAAAAAATATAGGTCTGGATAATATTGTTCAAGTTATTACGGATAACACAAGTAACATAAAATTTTCCAGTTCTACCATAGAGCAAACATTTCCTCATGTATTTTGGACTTCTTGTGTTATTCATTATTTAAATCTAGCGTTGAAAAGTATGTGTCAACCTTCAGAAAGATCAACTCAGTTTGCAAATTGCAAGTGGATATTAAAGTTGCTTGGTCAAATGAGTAATTTGAAGAACTTTGTTGTGAATCATGACATGTCACTTGCAATTTTTCAAAAGCATTTGAATTTTTGTGCTAATTGAAAGTTGTCGAAACAAGATTTGTCTCACACATTATTATGACCACTCATGTTCAGACAGTGAAATCGTCATTAAAGAAGATGGTGAGAATAGCATTGATTACTTTTTAAAGTTTACAAAACCTATTGTAGATATGCTTAAAAGTGTCGATTTTGATAATCCGAAATTGCATCTCATTTATCATATGTGGGATATAATGATTGAGAAAGTTAAGAAAATTATCTTTGAGCACAAGGGGAAGGATATCATTTCCGGCCAATCAAGCTTTTTTTGATGCAATTCATGAGATTCTTGTAGTTAGGTGAAACAAAAGTAATACCCCTTTGCATTATTTAGCACACTCTTTGGTTCCAAAATATTATGACGAATCATGGCATCAAGGTGAAAAGGGAATTCGAAGGCAAGCTCCTGATGAATATCAAGAAATCTCAATGAATAGGGTCAAATGCTTTCGAAGATACTTTAAAGACAGGGAAATGAAGTCTCATTGGAGTATGGAGCATTTTGTAGTGGGGTGATTATTTTAGTGAGTCTCATGTGATTGAGGCTATGATGTATGAGGATCCTCTTTCTCCGTGGGCAAATTATGGTGTCTCGGCTCCACTCTTGCAAAGCATAGCTTACAAGTTGCTTACTCAACCGACTTTTTCCTCTTGTTGTGAAAGAAATCGAAGAACTGATTCTTTGATTCACAACATCAAGAGAAACAAATATGCAACTTCAAAAGCAGAAGATTTGGTTTTTATATACTATAATCTACGGTTGCTCCCTCGCAAGAAGGAAAAATATACAAGTGGACCGAGCAAGTAATGGGATTTGGATATGTATACATTTTTTTATTTGATATTTTTCTCAATTATTTAGTTTGCATAACTCTTTTTCCTTTTCATGAAAACTTTCTAACATATCCATTCTTTTTTTTTTAATACTTTAAGTGGAGATCAATTTGATATTGATAAGACAATTGATGGTTTAACCGAGCAATCAATGGATGAACATCAATTGGAAGGAGTGATCTTTGGAGAAGATTTGGAAGAAGTCGTGGAGGAAAGCTAGGGCCTAAGAGTAGTTAACTTGACTATGCTTTGTCGGTTTTTGGTTAGCTAAGTTCAAATGTACTATTGTTTTTGGTTAAAGGGTGATTTCTACTTGGTGTATTGAACTATTGATTAGTCATGTAATTCAGTAATTATTAATAGCTAAATTGTGGATAAAATGAATGTATTTTGTTTATGTCTTAAATTTTAGATTTCTAATTTCACACTTTCACTTTGTTTAAGATCTTATTTTTACAATACAACTTACATTCTTTATTTCAAGAGTGGTGCCATTCTTGTTCTCGGATAAAAGGTTAATTCTTTCTTTCACTTTATATTTGATTTTTTTTAATTATATCTATTCTATTGTAAATACTTTTAAAATTTAGTTGCTATTTTATTGTGTTCGTAGAAGAATGAAAGATAGAATTCTACAATATACATGTAAGTTTTTCACATAATATCTCTCAAAATTTATAATATCCTTATAGCTCTATTTTTTATAATTTTGAATTTTCTTAGCCGAATCGCCGCACCTGTATCCATACCTGAATCTGCACCCACAGATCTTAAAATTTAGATTTTGCTAAATCCATCACTCGGATTTGTGCCCGTATCGGATATTCGCACCCTAATACGAGCAACTTAGATGGCTACAATGTTTGTATAGAGCTAGAGAATATATCTTTGAATATAATTGAGCTTTGTTCTGTTCATGTAGTTTCTTCTTTGATATCTTACCTAGAAATATTTCTTTTATGTTCTTTTATATCGACTAGTTTCTGAACACGTGCGTTGTACGTGTATCCGATGTCAAATCAAATATGACTTATTTTAGTGTGTGTGTGTGTGTGTGTGTGTGTGATGAATAGGAATAATATAAGCTCAAATTAATCAATAATGAACCTATTCGACCAGTTTAGTCTGATTGCAGTAAATTTAATTTATCAAAACAAAAAAGAAATAAGGTTCAAGTTCAATTCTAAGGAAGAGAAAAAAAAACTAACTGTTTAACCTTAAAATTATATGACTATTAGGTATATTATTTGTTGAAATTCTTTCAAAATTAATTTATTTTTCTTCCTTTTGTGTAAGGTAAATATATGAAGATGACTATAAAAGAAAGTTAATAATCATATATGTGAGATCAGTAAAGGTTAAAATATTTTTAGTTTTTTCTTTCTACAGAAAGAAAAAGATAATATTCAAAAGTGAAAATAAGAAAGAGTGATTGTTAGACCCATAAACATCATGAGTATTTGGTAATTTGATTATTGAAATTCTACACAGTAAATGACTTACTTTGCTTCCTTCTGTCTATGATGAATTTATAAGTGACGGTGAAATAAAAGAAAAAAGAAAAAATTAAATAAAAATCATACCAATAATATAAAAAACATACTCAGTAAACATGCATTAATTAAAGCATTATTAGAGTAGTACTTAAAAAGAACCTGCCTCTATCTTTCCCCAAGAGCAATAATGACTTCTGATTATTACTACATATTTAGATGAAAAAAGTTTTTTTTTTGGGATTGGTTTTAAATGACAAAAGGTTTATGGATGCAACATAATATGTATAACATTACTAAAACTAATGAAATGCAAGCTCATGCATATATGTTAATGCACCAGAAAATCTACCTCATGTCAAATTACTTAATTTATCTTACGTCCATATGAAAATTGTGCTAAAAGAATATTTTTTATGAAATATATGCTAAAAGAATATGAAATCCACAATATAAGATGGTGTATCTGTACATCTCTCCGAGTAACAAAATAGAGATATTGCTATCGAGTATCGAACCATACAATGAAAAATAAAAAGACAAAAAGGGAAAGGAAAAAAGAAATAGAAATGAATGATATTATAGTAAATAAATTATTTAGTAAAGTTTTAAAGAACTAACGAAAGAAATAGAAGAAAAATAGGGTGGACCACAAATAGTTTAAATTTAGACGGGGTGCATGTTCTTGAATTTCTCAAAATTTTCTTGTATCATTCGATTTATCCGGATACTATTACACAGAACAATAGCAAGGCAAAATACCTTTAGTTATCTATAGAATTAGAAAAATACTATGGAAAGTAACTAAAAAAGAAATCAAATTACCTGATTATAGTTTGATTTTCCGTATTGCAGATGGTGAGTGACATGCAAAATTTAAAGAATGATATTTTTAATTGTTATGGCTTGATAGAAAGAACAATAGCTTATAAGTTAGTTGTCCGTTTGTTATGTCTGAGTAGGTATTGGAAAAGGTTAGCATAGGTTTTACAGGTAGATATTACTTCGCCTCCTCATTTGTAGTTACTGTTAAAAGTTGAAAAGAACTTCAAAATATTAAATAGGCATTCTAAAGGTTGCAATAAATATCGAAATGTGAAAGCAGTTGCAACGTATTGAATAGGCTGTAGTAAGTGAGAGTTGCATCTGGACAAGGGAGGATTGTATAAGTGTGACAAGTAGTCATTTGATTTATTAAAGATTGGAACCAAGTATGGAGATTGTGCTACTATCGCTAATGTGAGAATTTGTGCTTGAAGGGCGCTCTGTTCAATTGGTTGTGAATTGTGGAAGTTTGTTCCGGATTCGACGACTATTCATGTGTGTCATAGGAAAGAGGCCGTTGTGGATCCTTGAGAGGGCCATCAAATACGACCTAAGGAACCACAGTCACCGCCCCGCCATGACCGTTCCTCATTTTTTGCGTTTTACGGCCAAGAAACTAGAATTCCGTCCGATTCTCATATTTTCGTGTGCTATAGCCCACGCCTTCTGAGTGGGTCCGGCTCGCCCGGACCCCTATCGCCTAAAATTTTGCTTCTAGCGGTTATTCTGGTTCTCGGGCCCGATTCAGTCCTCTCCACCACCAGTACTGTAGAGTTGCTTTGAGTGTGGGGAATTTGGGCATATTTGCTTATATTTATAATATAGTATGATTTATAGAATCTTCAATAGTCTCTTAAGTAGATGTTGATTAATAATATATTAACTCTGTATTGGAGCTTTTTATTCTCTATTACTGCAATTAACTTATCTACATCTCAATAAATTTGTAACACTAGAAATTCTTGTTCTTTATTCGTATTCAGGACACGTGTGACCCTTAAGAGAGATGGTGTTTTCTTGGATTTGGTTCCCCTTCCCACAAAGGTTAATAATTTACTATTTGGACGAACCTGGGTTGATTCGCCTGGGGAAATGATCATGACAAATCAGACAACCGGGGACAAAGCGGTGCTCTATTTCCAACCTTGTGTTTGGTTTGGGTATGTTGGCATCTCCTCTTAAATATATTTCCAAATTTTCTTGCGCTTCTTTTTCATATTTATTTCTGTTGGTCCTTTTCTTTTGTTATCACATGTATGGTGTGATAACAAAAAAGACTAGAAAGTTCTGCTTTTACTGCTTGATTACATTGTTATGGTATATAAGCCTATCTTAATACAGCATCTGAACTTTGGTTCTTTTTCCGTTGCTTAAAACAAGGAAAGTTACCACCCTTTTCCTTTTTACCGTCCATTGACTCTCAAGCCAATATTTCAACAGGTTTTACTGCTACAAACCTTTGACTTGAACTTTTATATATTATTTTCTTCTCTGCTTCTCCTGATTCTTACAGTGCTTCTATATGATCTGGACATAATTTCACTTGAAGGCATCGCATCTTCCTCCTTGTTAAATTTTGTCACAACTAATAATTGTGGGATGCGGAAATGCGTATAAAATGTTTTGCAGTGTACTTTAATATTCAATCACCAGTATTTCCAACCTACTATTGGTTATCGATAAAGTTGCTTTTTGGGTGCAGGGCTGGACGTTATGAGGTTGATGGTTATGTTTATAATGCTAATGAGGAACCTAATTAACATACTGATGACTGGAAAATGGATTGAGTTACCAACCCTGTGACATGGAGGGTGAGCCTCTTCCTGGCACAGTGCTAAAAGAGGTTAATGTCTGGCCAGCTTTTCTCATTGAATGGAATTTTGTTCTATCATATGCCAACGTTAATTTGATAAGTTGCAAAAACAAATATGCTCTAATGGACTGTAGGAGTTCATGTATGATGGCATCTTAAAGTGTGATATCTATGTTCTTATTTTTTTTCAGGGATGAAATTCCTAAATTTTGTTTCATAAATGGCTGGTAACAAAAAGCTATTCTATAATTTGATTCACTCTAACTCGATTATACATTATACCTCTAGTTTAGTCAAAGTCGCCATCAGTCGGTATAAAGAGTTCATTTATGTCCAACAAAAAAAGAAGAAACGAATAAACTACAAAAGATAAATCAGAAAGAGAAAATTTGCAGGCTTTATTCATTTTTTGCTTAGAACCTCACTTTAAGTTATTTGTGGATTCATTTGATGGTATTGAAGATCCATGTAAAGTGGATCTGACTTTTCTTTAATAACCAAGAATTTTTCAAGGGCAAGCGGCACATGGTTCGAAACTAGGTAGATAATAGGCTCACTGCTCTGTCATTCTTCACTTAAATATCAGGCTTTTGTTTGCGCCAGAATTTGAATTCGTGACGTGCACCTAACCCACACATTACATGTTCTGCTCTTACCACTAGACCAAAGCCTGGGGCAAAAGGTGGATCTGGCTTTTAAGTCTCATTCTTAAGTTTGTGATTATATTTCATGCTTGCTTATGCGTGAGTTAACTGCTAAGGTCATGTTGTTCGAGTACTTAAATCCTATTGATTATTATTTTGTGAGTTAGTTGCTAAGGTCAATATCTTTCAAGTACTTAAATCCTATCGTTTATTATTTTGCACTTAGTATTATTTGTGTGTTTTCTGGAGTCAAGTCCTACTAAAACTTGTCTAATCGTGAGTAAGGATTTGCAACTATTACCTGCGCCCTCCAAGTCCTACTTAATTAGTTTCCTGTAAAGGCATGTGCATATCGCTACACATCAGAAAATCCTCTTGCTTTGTTGCAGTTATGTGACAATTAAATATTGGTTGCCAGACCCCACTTGTGGGATTTACACCTATTTTGCGCATAAAATAAACAGTTTCGATACTGCTCCCAAGAAGTTGTTAGCATCCGATTCTCGGTTGCACCCCGATAGAGCTGCACTTGAAAAAGGGGACCTATCCAAAGCTGGTGCTGAAAAGAGCAGGTTTCTCTTTTTCCCTTTCCCTTTGTTATGCTCTTATATTTCTCACATAACATGTATACCGATTTATTCTAGGGCCATAGAGTAGAGAAAAGTGAAGTTAGCGTTCTTGAATGCCCTCAGTTACTCCTTGGATCATGCCTCAAACTACCAAATCTCTCTTAGTATCATCTATGTATACTTTTCGAGTATTGAAAGTTGTGAGATAGAGTTGAGATGATAATTGGTTGATAACCTCAATGGTGAACTTAATCCTTTCATTCATTCTGTTTCCTTCTGATTCTAAGATGCTTGCTTTGCCGTTCTGTATCTCTTTAGTTTGGAGGAGAGTCAGAGAGCTGAAAAGAGAAATAGAGAGGCACAAGGACATGAGTTCAAACCAAGATGGTTTGATATGACCGATGAAATTGCACCAACACCATGGGGTGACTTGGAAATCTACCAGTACAATGGCAAGTACACTGAGCAGGCTGATGCTACATTTTTGCATGCACAATTGGATGTTCTGGTTGTGGGCTGACCTTTCTGTGTAAAAGAGAAGCAATTGTTGTTTGTGTAATATGTACATTGTAACACATTTTATAGTCTTGTTTTAGGGTTGTCGCTTTTCTCTTTTTATTTTTCCTCTTCCTGCTCGCCAGATCAGAGTGTTGTTTTAGTTGAAAATTAGCAACCTCAGTTTATGGGACAAGTTTTTTGGGATTTTTAATTATTATATTAATCTATGCGCCCTTTACATTTTCTAAATGTTCATTTTTGTGATGGGGGAATAGCGAATACCTTAATTTTGGACCCTGCTGCATCTATTTGATTCCTAATGGCTGAGAAAAAAAAAATTGTAGGGGAAAGAAATGTTTTCATTCTTATGAATTTATGATTGGATTTTAAAAAATACAAGGAAAAAAATAGAATTAATGAGTGACTATAAAATGTGGTTTGTTCGAGCAAGTACATTTTATGTTAGGTTTCTTAAGTCTACTAGTTGTATTGTTTTTTAGGACTCTGCTGATACCTAACGAAATACTTTTTTGGGGGGCTTTATGGTGTAATATGACCACTTAGAGGTTTCACTGGGCTACATTTCATGATTGTGTTAAGTTGGTTCATTTGTTTTACATATCATATTTCACAGTGAATTTATACATGTAAATAATAATTTTTTTGACAAAGCGGATTCGGTTTAACCTGCTTGATTTAGGTCCGCCCCTGATTGGTGGGAGTTAATTTTCAACGTAAAACAAAGTACAACCAAGAACCACATGCATCTCTCAAAGATATATATGGATATAAATACATACTTTAAATGGGGCTGACGTAATTATTGTATTAATTGCAATATGATTTGTTGAACTAAATTAAGAGGAGATTGAGTTTTGTTCAATGCCACATGAAAGCTGTTTCCTGTTTGTTAGCGTTAATTCATTGTTGGTTGCCTATTAGGTTGGTTCATAATCATACTGCACGACCACTATATTAAATTAACCCCAATTTTGGTAACCCTTTCTTATCTCCCTCCAACCCCGAAACAGAAAACAAAAGCGAAAACGAAGTAGACGAATCATAATGATTTTTATGTATTCTTTCTTTTTGGACACATCATTAGCATGAGCAATACATTAGTTCTCTTTATCCAAAAGAAATAATAATACATAAGTTCTATTTTTCAGATAACCACAAGCAACCGTGCTCAAATACCTACATAAACAAAAAACTAGGCGATTTGTTTTTTCATATGCCTAATATTGATTGACAAAATTATCGAGTGCTTATATATACTGATGAAAGGTGGCAGTAATGGTAAAATAATCGACGTGTGCCAAGCTAGTCCTGTTACACAAATATCACCATTTAACAAGAAAAATTAATATGTTTTCTAGAACCTGAAACACACAAAATGTAGGTTTTGACTAACATAGTTTACAAAAAATCATTTTCTCGTACACTAATGCAAACACGCATAAGTTTACTTCTTTTTTTCTTTTAAAAATGTAAATACGCAATTTGTTTCCTTTAAGAAGCATCTAAAAACTAAAAATATACTCATCTCTAGAAGTCATTATCGAACACATTGAAAGAAGAGCGAAAACTAATTATCTGCCACTAGTCATTATTTGGACATGCACATGCAGTGTTGATCTGTTACCTATTTATTATTTTCAAGCTCCTATATTTGGTTGTTTAATAGAATCTGTCTCCATTGCTGGGAAAAGGGTCTGCTCGAGGAAGAGCGAGAATCAAGTGGGGAGTCTTAACTAAGGATAAAGCCCAAGAGTTAGAGGGGCGGTTGTTGGCTATGAAAGTTTGGAGGAACAGTGGTGACGCGAGCATTATGTAGTCAACAACAACAGACTGTATAAGGGAGGCTGCGAGAGAGGTGTTAGGGGTCTCGACGGGCATCGCAGGCGGGCACAAAGGAGACTGGTGGTGGAATGAAGTAGTCCAAAATAAAGTGGAAGCGAAAAAGGCGGCGTACCTGAAGTTAATTAGTGGGGAGCATAGGTGAGGAGGAGAGGCGTGCGTGCATGGGGAGGTATAAGGTAGCTAGGAAGGAAGCTAAGCTGGCGGTCACGGAGGCTAAGACTGCAACTTATGGTCGTATGTACGAGGAATTGGGGGAAAAAGACGGGGAGAAGAAGCTATTCCGGCTGGCCAAGTTGAGAGAGAGGAAGGCTCGGGATTTGGACCAAGTGAGATGCATCAAGGACGACGATGGTAGAGTATTGATGGAAGATTCCCAAATTAAGAAGAGATTGCACACTTACTTTTATAAACTTCTGAATGAAGAAGGGGATCGGGATATCGTGCTAGGTGAATTGGAGCATTCCGAAAATCACCGTGTCTTTAGGTACTGCAAGCGCATCAAGGTTGAGGAGGTCGTGGGAGCTATGAGTAAGATGAGTAGGGGCAGAGCGACAGGGCCTGACGAGATTCCAGTGAAATTTTGGAAGTATGTGGGGAGAGCAGGTTTGGAGTGGTTGATTGGGTTGTTCAATATTATTTTTAAGGCGAAGAGGATGCCGGATGAGCAGAGGTCGAGTACAGTGGTTTCATTGTATAAGTACAAAGGTGATATCCAGAGTTGTAACAATTCTATGGGTATCAAATTACTTAGTCATACCATGAAAGTGTGGGAGAGGGTGGTTGAAGCGAGGGTGAGGATGTCAGTGTCTGTATCCGATAATCAGTTCGGGTTCATGCCGGGTCGTTCTACTACAGAAGCTATACACCTTGTTAGGCAGTTGGTGGAACAGTACAGAGATAGGAAGAAGGACCTGCACATGGTGTTTATTGACCTAGAGAAAGCATATGGCAAGGTTCCTAAAGAAGTTCTCTGGAGATGCTTGGAGAAAAAATGTGTGTCGGTTTCTTACATTATGGCGATTAAGGACAAGTATGATGGGTCTAAAACTCGGGTAAGAACAGTAAGAGGCGACTCTGAGCATTTTTCGATTGTTATGGGGTAACACCAAGGCTCTGCGCTCAGTTCGTTCTTATTCGCCCTGGTGATGGACGGGTTAACATACCATATTCAAGGGGAGGTGCCATGGTGCATGCTATTCGCTGATGACATATTTTTGATTAATGAGTCGCGAGCCGGTGTTAATGAAAGGCTGGAGGTTTGGAGACAGGCTCTTGAGTCTAAAGGTTTCAAGTTGAGCAGGATGAAAACGGAATACCTAGAGTGTAAGTTCAGCGCTAAGCCGGGGGAAGTGGGCGTGGATGTGAGGCTTGACTCACAGGTCATCCCAAGTATAGGCAGTTTCAAGTACCTTGGGTCGGTTATCCAGGGGGGAGGGGAGATCGACGAGTATGTCACACACTGTATTGGGGTAGGATGGATGAAATAAAAGTTAGCATCTGGAGTCCTGTGTGACAAGAGAATGCCACTGATACTCAAAGGTAAGTTCTATAAAGCGGTGGTTAGACCGGCCATGATGTACGGGGCTGAGTGTTGGCCTGTTAAGAACTCACATATCTAGAAGATGAAAGTAGCAGAAACGAGGATGTTGAGGTGGATATGCAGGAACACTAGGATGGATAAGATTAGGAATGATGATATTCGGGAGAAGGTGCGCGTGGCTCCCATTGATGACAAGATGCGGGAATCGAGACTCGGATGGTTCGGGCATGTACAAAGGAGGAGTCCAGATGCCCAAGTAAGGAGGTGTGAGCGGCTGGTTGTGGAGGGCACGAGAAGAGGTAGAGGGCGGCCGAAGAAGTATTGGGGAGAGGTGATCAGGCAAGACATGGCAAGACTTCAGATTTCCAAGGACATGACACTTAATAGGAGGATGTGGAGGTCCAATATTAGGGTTGTAGGTTAGGAGGTAGTTGAGTCTTGCCTTACTTCGTACCGTTGTGAGACTAGTCTGGTAGGATTTTTGTCTAAGTTAGCTAGTGGCAATGTCGTGTCTTACTATTTCGCTTTTCAGTGCCGGACCTATTTACTAGCTATCGCTTTTGCTTTGTATCTTTCTTCTGGATTTTATGATGTTCCTATTATTCCTATAATTTCTGTGGTGATACTGATATTGTCTCCTTTTGTCTTTTGTCCTCTTGAGCCGAGGGTCTTTCGGAAACAGCATCTCTACCTCTTCGGGATAGGGGTAAAATCTGTGTACACACTATTTTTCCCAGATTTCACTAGTAGAATTTCACTGAGTTGTTGTTGTTTTCGTCGTCGTCGTCGTCTCCATTGCTGGAAAAAATAGGCAAGAGCTACCCTCTATTGTTTTTTAAACAAATTAGTAATATTAATCCATTAAAGAAAGAAATGAGTATTTACGACTGTCGAGATACATTTTGCTTAATTAGTTGTGCCGATTCTCAGATTTTTTAACCCAGAGATAGTTTCAGGAATCAAAAATTAAATTTATTTTTAAGAAGTTACTAGCAATTGGTTCGAATCAAAGCTTACTTGAATGGATCGTAGAACTAGGCTAAAAGAACTGTAAATAAAGCAATGAAAATAAATAAACAACAGTAATTAAGAATGATCTCATTGAGCTTCTTTACGAGTCACAATGCTTGCAAAGTAAAGAGATATTGACTGCCCAACTTGATTAGAATACTATAGCTGCGAATAACGAGTGAGTTGAGATTAAACTGAATGATTTACAAGTACAGGAGAGGGAGTATTTATAATTTAACGCCTGTTTGGCGAAATTGAAAAAATCAGCTTATTTTAAAAATATTTTTTTTTTCAGAAATGCTTTTCTAAAAAATACTTTTAGAGAGAAGCAGTTTGTATATGGATAATCAAATTGAAAAGTATTTTTGATCGATAATTTATGTTTGGCCAAACTTTTCAAAAAGTATTTTTAAGTATTAAATTACGAATAAGGGCGTAAAATGATTTACTTAATAGTTAATATTATATAAGTAGATAAATAATCACAAATATTTATTATTAAATACAATAATTAGATTTTTTATACTTTATTTAAGTAAAATATAAAATAAAATTAAAAGTATTTTATTCTTTCAACATGATTTAAATATATTAAAAAAATCATTCAATAAATATAAACATATGTGCCCAACAAAAGTCACAATATAATATAAAGCTATACTAAAAATAAGTTGGAATACTTATACATTGGGAGAGTTTTCAATAATATCATTTCTAATTCTATTACATTACAACTCCAAAACATTAGAAGACGTTCCTTGCATTTCTGAATGAATGTCTAAATGCTCATCTTCTTCTTCAAGCTCTGGCATATTGTCTTTATTTGCATAATGGTCAAACATAATATCAGTTTTTTTTGTATAAAATTATGTATAGCCATAATAGATATAATAAGATGAACCTGAGTGTCAAGCTTGAAAGATGGCATTGAGCAGAAAAAAAAAATATATTTATGTTTTCAAACTCCAAATGTTCGTTTAATTGTACATCTCAAACTAGAACGGAAAAAATTAAAAACCTTATTCGGAATTCTGAAACTTGAGTTATGTCCAAAAACAAGCAGATGATAACATTCGCCCTTATATGATCCTAAGTAGCCCAACATTATTGAATATCCCGAATCAACTAAATAATATTTATCTAGTTCAAGTAAGAAAAATACTATTAATGAATTGATATGAAAATAATATTTACAACATAGGAATTTACAAAACATAATATTACCGTCACTTACACCTGTTGGAGGCTGGGGAAAATTAAGATTTTATCTTCTAAATACTTTATCAAATATTCTAGAATCATGTAGAGTACCTTCCCACTCATGCCATACAAAAGTGAAGCACATGTCCCAATCACATACAATCACTACGTTTTCTGAGCTGAAACCTTTCCTGCCAATATATTTTTCGTTTCAATTTAGAGAACCTATTTTTTTTTTAGTCCGTGCAAAAAAAATGATCTTTTTCTTTATTTAAAAATAATTTACCTTTATGCAATGATTTATAGTATACCAAATGTTGTGCCTCATTTTACACCACACATTCAAAAATCTTCTCTTTTTTCTTAAATTCGGTGCCCAATCAAATAAGTTCACATAAATTAAAACTGATGGAGTATTTTATTTGATCCTTACAATGAACAATACAAGGTACATGCATGCCATCTATAGCTCCAATGTAAAATTTTAAAATATAGCTAGTACTTATTATTTTCTCTTAATTTAGTATGAACATTAGAAAGAGCTGGATCTTTTGGCTTAATAATGTAAAACTTGATAAAAATATCTGCTAATTGTCTCCTCAGAGTATTGGAATCATTCTTGAATTATTCGATTTCCTACCCCATGTCCTACCATCATTAAGAACATAGTAACCATCTTTGCTACAGTTATGTATCTTGGTTTAAACCATACTGTTCATTAACGTTTTGCAGAATAGAAAAAATATTGTTCCATTCTAAACATCTCATAACATCACTCAGGGTGTAGAGGAGCGTGAATAGAAGCAGAGGGCCGATCGTGTGCTTGATAGGGGTCAGAGTAAGAGAGCAAGATCTTCAGGTGCTTTTGGTGAGTTTCGAGGTGGTCAGAGACAGCAGTACCTGAGATATCCAGCCCAGCCATCGGCTAGTACACCCCCTCAGTTTGCTGGTAGGAGATTTGAATCGTTCCACATATTCAGGGCCTCTAGTTCTCAGTAAAGGGGTGAGTCAAGTCAGATGAGGCCGCCCTTGCCATGATATGCTCAGTGTGGTAAGCAGCATGCCGGGCAGTACCTTGTGGGGTTGGATGTTTGTTATACTTGTGGTTATCTAGATCATGTTATGAGAGATTGTCCGATGAGAAGCGGTGCAGGTATAGTTCAGCCAGCGGGATCTATAGCTGGTTTGTTATCTTTAATACGCCCACGGGCAAGGTTCACAGGCACCGGCCGGTCGTGGTAGAGGCAGAAGTGGAGCATCTAGCTCGAGCGGTCCTCAGAACCGCATTTATGCATTAGCGGGTAGACATGATCACGAGTCGTCACCTGATGTTGTTACAGGTATATTATCAGTCTCCTCATATGATGTATATGCATTGATTGATCCAGGTTCCACCTTATCGTACGTCACTCCGTTGGGTTCTAGTAAGTTTGGAATAGAACCTAAGTTGATTGTACCTTTTGAGGTGTCTACACCTATTGGGGATCCAGTGATAGCTAGACGAGTATATAGAGATTGTATAGTAGTAGTTCATAGTCGTTCTACAGTAGCAGATTTGATTGAGTTAGATATGGTAGAATTTGATGTTATAATGGGTATCGATTGGTTGGTTTCTTGTTATGCTACTATTGATTGTAGATCAAAGATGGTTCGGTTCCAGTTTCTAGGGGAGCTAGTTCTGGAGTGGAAAGGTAATACTGCATCGCCGAGAGGTAGGTTTATTTCCTATCTCAAGGTAAGGAAGATGATCAGAAAGGGCTATATTTATCACTTAGTTCGGGTACATGAAGTGAAAGAAGAGTCACCGACCCTTCAGTCTATCCCGGTGGTTAATGGGTTTCCCGATGTTTTTCCCGATGAGCTTCCAGGCCTTCCGCCAGAGCGGGAGATTCAGTTTGCTATTGACATATTACCAAATACTCAGCCGATATCTATTCCTCCTTATAGAATGGCACCTGCAGAGTTGAGAGAGTTGAAAGAACAACTGAGGGATTTGCTTGAAAAAGGCTTTATCAGACCTAGTACATCACTGTGGGGAGCACCTGTGTTATTTGTGAGAAAGAAAGATGGTTCCTTGCGGATGTGTATTGATTACAGGCAGTTGAATTAGGCGAATTTCAAGAATAAGTACCCCGCTCTCGAGGATTGATGATTTATTTGATCAGTTGCAGGGTGCCAGGTATTTCTCGAAGATAAACTTGAGGTCTGAGTACCACTAGGTAAGGGTTAAAGAGAAAGATATTCCGAAGACAGCATTCAGGTATAGATACGGGTATTTTGAGTTTCGTGTTATGTCATTCGGGTTGACCAATGCCCCAGCAGTATTCATGGACTTGATGAACCGTGTGTTCAGATCCTTTCTAGATCTGTTCGTGATTGTATTTATAGATGATATTTTGGTTTATTCCCGTTCAGAGGCTGAGCATGCAGATCATTTGCGTACTGTGCTCAGAGTTCTACAAAAAAGAAAGTTGTACATAAAATTCTCTAAATGTGAATTCTGGTTAAATTCTGTAGCTTTCCTTGGGCATATTATTTTAGGTGAGGGTATCCGGGTTGATACACAGAAGATTGAGGCAGTGAAGACTTGTTCTAGACCCACGACACCGACGGAGGTTCATACCTTCCTGGGTTTGGCAGGTTATTACAGGAGATTTGTAGAGGGTTTTTCTTCTCTTTCAGCACCATTGACAAAATTTACTCAGAAGGCAACTAAGTTTCACTGGACTGATGCTCGTGAGCAGAGTTTCCAGGTATTGAAGGACAAATTGACTTCAGCACCGATTCTGACACTCTCAAAGGGAATCGATGGTTATGCTATTTGAAATATTTTAACTGCGGAAGCTCTTTGAAAATCATACACATTTTAAAGTTAAATGATAAAATATTTTTTTCCAATTCACAATCACACATGATACATTTCATGATATTAATGGGATCAAATGTAACAAATATCTTTTAAATATGTCGTGTACCATCCCATTATTACAACTCATCACAATTATCTATGCAGCCTTTATACCAAGAATAGAACTCAATATTTGGGCCAATGCCCGAATAGCATAAAATAAAAATTCAACATGATAGCTACCACCAAATAGGAGTAGTTCCTCACCATATACTTTGGGAAGAGAGTCATCCTAGCCATGTCTGCATGCCACGTATCATACCCTTCATCCTGAACATGTAAAGTAAGTAGAGACCTGAAGAGTGGCCCTTGATGGCTGATTACACTACCATGGTACTCAATAAGTGTCATATACTCTCTCTAACTCAAGTTCATGGGACAAGATTTTACAAAAACTGTGCAACCAATATTTTATATAAAGTGAGAAATAATTATATAAATCATGCTCTTTATCATTTCAAATGAAAAGACAAGTGAATTATAAACCATGATATAAATTCTTAGAACATTTATATCAATCCAAGATTTTTAGTAAACTCATACAAAACCATTTCAATTTTATTAAGTCATCAAAATCAATTTCGGCTTCTTAGGACTAAACATAAGAAAGTCTTTTTTATCTTTCATCGGGAGTACTATACCGACACTGACATAATAAACACCTACAAAGTGATCGGCCTAGCAACAAGTATTTGACCCTACTTGTCTGGGCGGCTTACCGTAGTGTCGTACGGGTCGACTTAATTTTATTACTTTAAGTAATGATCATTTGCCCTCTCAATGGGGGACTTTATCCCACAAACCTCGGCTTAACCTTGGAATATGTCCCTACACCGGTACGTGTAGTTCCATAGTAACGAACTCAACATTCGAACCAATCTCGGTAGTCTTCTCTAGTAACTCCCAAAATATTTGACTATCAAAAATAGATTCAAAGCCTAATTGCCTCAAAGGATCTATTTTTATCAAATCATGAGTTTCATAGCCAATCCAAACTATTTGAATAACCTTTTTCATGTTAATACCTTTAGCAATTTAACATCAATCTTTTAATGATACAACAAGTGCTACTCCATTGTTCAAATTTTAAAACACATACTTTTCCATGAAAATGTATCTTTAGTACTCAAATAGTTTATACTCTTATCAACATATAAGTTTTAATAAAACTTATAACGTTTTCCTTAAGTGTCATCTTGCAAACAAGTTTTGAAAATAAGATTTTTATATAAAATCACATGACACTTCAAAATCAATAAACTTAGAAACACATGATGACATCCTTCGTGCTTGTCCCCACAAGTACGGATGCACATTTATAAGTAATATCCCGTATTAACTCAAATCATGCCTTAAGAGATAATCCCTCAAGAAGAATAAGTCATAATCAACTTGCCTCAACCTTCAAGCTCCAAATAATGCTACACCGCTCGAATTGATTAAAAATCAAAAATATCGCCAACAATTCAATATCAACCATTAGATATCCCAACTACATCAAACAAATACAAAAAGATTTATAAATATTTATTTACGCTTTATAATTCGGCAACAAGCCTTTAACCATTCTAAATTATCCAATACATCCACCAATTAGCCTATTCAATTCCATTCTTGTCATTAAATACTCGATTGAAGTCATTAATGATAGTATATTATTTATCCGATATCACCAAGTCACTATTCATTATCTTCTCCAATAAAACTCTAGGTTCAAGAACATCCAATTTATGAACAAATGTTATTTCTTAGCCAAATGATGATTCCCCTTTCAGTTCGTCCATCAATTAGGTTATTAAGTCTATTGTTACCATTAAAAACTCAAAACAATTTCAGTTATATCAACCTATCACTATTCACCTTCTTCATTCAAAATATTATTTTCAAGACCCATTCTTAGATTTTATATAATACTCCATTATAACTTTAAATAAATTTCGTAAACATGCTACCTATACTCCAATATATCATATATGTGAAGCTCGAGTAAAGAAATTACCTCTTGACGGAAGAATCTCAATTTTTTTTTTTTTGATGTTCTTGAAGATTCAACTCATTTCCTATGGATTTTGATCCATAATAATGTTAGAGTTATATCAAATGATGTTATATAATTATTCTTATACCAAATAAACTTACCTTAAAGTGTAATCATGGTGAAAGAGTTCCTCCTTCTCTCTAGTACACAGGCCCTTCTCCAAAATTCCATCTCTTTCTCTCTACCCATAATAGCCACTTTTATAATTTTGATGGCATGGATATCTACACACACCTCCAGCGTAGCTATGCTCCCTTCCTCTTCAGCTCTCCTTCATTTGACTACCTTGCTAGAATCAGCTACGCACAAGGCAGCATAGCTACACATAACTCGCGTAGCTAAGTGGTTGCTATGCTACCCTTTAGTAAAAAGATGATAACGTTTTGTTGGAATATCCAAATGAAAAATGGTTTGAAGCATTAAAAATAGATTCATAGATCTTTAATTTGATAGGTCATACACCATCTAAATCTTCATATATTGGGAGTTGTGCTCATTTGAATTTAGATCTTGTGAAAACGCATTTGAAACTTTAGCTCATCATATAGTTTCTAACTTAACTTAGCCTTGGGGATGGTCTTAGACCATAAACCATTATTAATACACCTTGTAAAAATATTACCATGATCAATTGATATTCTTCACATCATTATTCCTTGGTCATACCCGAATTAATATAACTAGCACACGTTAATCTTCTTAATAGCCTTAAAATACTTCGAAATTGTTTGGGGTGTTACAAGAGCACTAGGTTGCTTAGATCCCACAAGTCATGTGTAATTTTAGTAGAGTTTTGCAGATCGGTACGGAGACGTCTCTACTTATCTTCGAGAAGCTACCAAATTGTTAGGAAAAAACTTCATTTTCTTGCATTCTTGTCGTGCAAATCTATTATTTCCAATGCTTGAAACTTGACTCTTCTATTCTCTCATAGATGGTGAGGACTCGTGCGACCGGATCACGCGGACGACCACTAGTACCACCATTCAGGGTCACGAGAGGCTGGGGTTGTGGTAGAGGCTGAGGTGAGGTTCGTAATACAACCAGAACGACACATATGGATCCTCCAGCTACTCCAGCTAAAGAGAAAGTACTAGATTTTGTTGTGCCGGTGGGACCAGCTCAGGAACCAGCAGTGGCCATTGTTATTCCTGGCCTTCAGGAGAGCCTGGCCTAGATTTTGACTGTGTGTACGAGCCTGGCTCAGGCGGGTTCGATTACAGCTACACCAGCCACCTCACAGACTAAGGGAGGTGCCCAGACACCCGTTGTCCATACTCCAGAGCAGCTAGCACAAGGACTTCAGACATCGCAGGTGTTACTGATTCAGTCGGTTGCTGCTGCTCGGGCCGAGGTTGGTCCGCCTATGAGTGATAAGGATCAGAAGACATTGGAGCGATTTGGGAGGCTTAACTCTACAGTTTAGTAGAGCAGAGTAAGAGGAAGCTCGAGATTTTCTAGATAGGTGTCAGTGGATTCTTCGCACAACTGGTCTTTTGAACACTAGTGGGGTTGCATTTACTACATTTAAGCTGATAGGGGAAGCCTATAGTAGCACGCTTATAAGTTGAACATGCCAGCCGATGCAGCACCACTTACGTGGCATGAGTTCTCAGTTCTCTTCTTAAAGAAGTTTGTTCCCCAGACTCACAGAGAGAAGTTGTGTAGGCAGTTTGAGCAGCTACTCCAGAAGGGTATGACAATGGCTCATTATGATATGAGGTTTGTAGATCTGAATCGTCATGCAGTGTGGTTGGTTCCTAATGAGAGAGAGGATCAGGAGGTTCGTTGATGGCCTCAACTATGGCCTACGCTTCAATTTGGCTTGAGAGTCCGAGACAAATATTAGGTTTGACCAGGTGGTCGAGATTTCTAGGCGCTTGGAGCGGGTTCGTAGGCTTGAGCACGAGGAGTGGGAGGGCAAGAAGCCCCATGGTTCAGGTGTTTCCAATGGTAACTCGTCTAGAGGTCAGTCACATCACAGCAGAGGTCGTTCTTATAGGCTCGCTTAGATGGCTCGTCCGGTTCATCGTGGTGCATCAGTTAGCCATGGTTTATACAGTACTCATCTGATTTAGTCATCTTTCAGTGAACTTCTAGCTCAGCGTTCGTATCATGCTCCATTAGTTTAGGGTTCGTCAGTACCGGGTTCTTCCAATGTTTATTCTAGTTCTCGAGGTCCAGTTTAGGCCCTGCATCCATCCCTAGATCGAGGTTACTTTGAGTGTGGGGAGTTGGGACATGTGAGGAGGTATTGCCCTCGTCTTATCGAAGGTCCCATTCAGTAGAGAAGTTAGGATATGACTCCCACACTAGTTACTAAAAAACCCGCTCAGCCAGCTCGAAGTAGGACTCAAGTAGTTCGACGTCGCCCTAGAGGGAGAGGTCGATCAGGTGGTGGTCAGGCTCGATGCTATGCTTTTCTTTCCAGGCCAGAGGTAGTTGCTTCTGATACTGTGATCATAGGTATTGTTTCAGTATGCCACAAGAATGCTTCAGTATTATTTGACCTTGGTTCCACTTATTCATATGTGTCATCATACATTGCTCATTATTTGGATATTCCTCATGATTCTTTAGTTATGTTTGTTCATGTATCTACACCGGTAGGTGATTCTATTATTGTGGACCGTGTATACCGATCATGTGTGGTAACTATTGAGGGTTATGAGATAAGAGATGATCTTTTACTACTCAGCATGGTTGATTTTGACGTGATATTGGGCATAAATTGGTTGTCACCATGTCACGCTATTCTGGATTGTCACGTTAAGACCGTGACGTTGGCGATTCTAGGGGTACTAAGGTTGGAGTGCAGAGGCTCTCTGGATTATGTTCCTAGAAGAGTGATTTCACAATTGAAGGCTCAACGGATGGTTGAGAAGGGATGTTTGGCATATTTGGCCTTCGTGAGGGATGTTAGTGTTGATACTCCTACCATTGAGTCAGTTTCGGTAGTAAGAGACTTCCTATATGTATTTCCAGCAAACCTGCTGGGCATGCCACCTGGCAAGGACATTGATTTTGGTATTGACTTGGTACCAGGCACTCAGCCCATCTCTATTTCACCATATTGCATGGCACCTATTGAGTTGAAGGAGTTAAAGGAAGTGTTGCAGGAATTACTTGACAAGGGCTTCATCAGGTCTAGTGTGCCACCGCCTTAGGGTGCACCGATTTTATTTGTGAAGAAGAAGGATGGTAATATGAGGATTTGTATTGACTATCGGCAGTTGAACAAGGTTACTATCAAGAACAGGTACCCATTACCGCGCATTGATGACTTGTTTGATAAGCTTTAGGGTGCTAGAGTATTCTTGAAGATAGATTTGAGGTCTGGGTATCATCAGTTAAAGATTCGGGATTCAGATATTCTGAAAACGGTATTCAAGATGCGTTATGGTCACTACGAGTTTATGGTGATGTCTTTTGGGCTGACCAATGCCCCAGCTGCCTTTATGCACTTGATGAATAGTGTGTTTTGACCATATCTTGATTCTTTCGTCATAGTATTCATTAATGATATATTGGTATACTCATGTAGTCAGGAGGATCATGAGCAGCATTTGAGGATCGTACTCCAGACGTTGAGGGAGAAGAAGATATATGCTAAATTCTCCAAGTGTGAGTTTACCCTGGATTCGATGGTGTTCTTGGGCCACCTGGTGTCTAGTGAAGGGATCAAGGTAGATCCGAAGAAGATTCAGGCAGTTTAGAGTTGGCCTAGACATCTTCAGCTACAGAGATTCGGAGCTTCTTGGGTTTGGCGGGTTCTTATCGCCATTTTGTGGACGATTTTTCATCCATTGCTGCACTTTTAACTAGATTGACCAAGAAGGGTGATCCTTACAAATAGTCTGAGAAGTGTGAGGTGAGCTATTAGAAGATCAAGACTGCATTGACTACAACCCCAGTGTTGGTGTTGCCTACAAGTTCAGGGTCTTACACTGTGTGTTGTGATGTGTTGCGTATTGGGCTTGGCATGGTGTTGATGCAGGACATTAGGGTGATTGCCTATGTGCCCCAGTAGTTGAAGGTTCATGAGAAGAATTACCATGTGCATGATTTGGAGTTGGCAGCCATTGTTCACGCGTTAAAGATTTGGAGGCATTACCTGTACGGTATTCCATGTGAGGTCTATACCTACCATCGGAGTATCCAGCACCTATTTAAGTAGAAGGACCTTAATTTGTGGCAACGTAGATGGTTTGAGTTTCTAAAAGACTATGATATCACTATATTATATCATCCGAGGAAGGCCAATGTGGTGATTGATGCATTGAGTAGGAAGGTTGAGAGTATGGGCAGTTTGGCATATTTACATGTAGCAGAGAGGCCACTAGCCATGGATGTTCATGCTTTGGCCAATCAGTGTGTGAGATTGGATGTTTGAGAGCCTAGATGGGTTCTTGCTTGCGTTGTGGCTCAGTCGTCGTTGTTGGAGCGTATTTAGGATCACTAGTTTGATGACCCTCACTTGTTGGTGTTGAAGCCAACGGTTCAATGTGGTGGTGCTAAGGAGGTTGTCATTGGTGGTGATGGTTTTATGATGCTTAAAGGCCAGATATATGTTCCAAATGTTGATGGGTTGAGAGCTTTGATCCTTGGGGAGGCCTACAACTCGCGCTATTCCATTCAGTTAGGTGTCACGAAGATGTACCGTGACTTGAAACAACACTATTAGTGGAGAAGAATGAAGAAAAATATTGTTTCTTATGTCTCTCGATGTTTGAATTATCAACAAGTAAAGTATGAGCATCAGAAACCAGGAGGGTTGACTCAGAGATTGGAAATACCGGAGTGGAAGTGGGAGCGCATCACTATGGATTTTGTGGTAGGCCTGCCACGAACCTTGAAGAAATATGATACAGTCTGGGTTATTGTGGGCCAGTTGACTAAGTCTGCACACTCCATTCCAGTGGTGACTTCCTATTCTTCAGAGCGGTTGGCTCAGATTTACATCCGGGAGATTATCCACTTGCATGGCATGCCTATTTCTATAATTTCTGACCGAGGCACGTAGTTCACATTATAGTTTTGGAGAGCAGTGAGTGAAAGTTGGGCACATGGGTTGAGTTGAATATAGCATTCCATCCTCAGACGGATGGGTAGTCCGAGCGCACTATTCAGATCTTGGAGGATATGTTACGTGCTTGTGTTATAGATTTCGGAGGTTTGTGGGATCAGTTTCTTCCAATAGCAGAGTTCTCTTACAACAGCAGCTTTCAGTTGAGTATCCAGATAGCTCCTTATGAGGCCTTATATAGGAGGAGATTTTATTCTCCAGTTGGTTGGTCTGAGCCTAGGGAGGCTAGGTTATTGGGCACTAATTTGGTTTGTGATGTTATGGAGAAGGTTAAGGTGATTCGAGAGTGGTTCCGCATAGCACAGTCTAGAAAGAAGAGTTATGCCAATAGAAAAGTTCGTGATGTTGCATATATGGTGGATGAGAAGGTGTTGCTCATAGTTTCGCCCATGAAGGGTGTGATGAGGTTCGGGAAGAAAGGCAAGTTGAGCCCTCGGTATATTGGCCCTTTTGAGGTGCTTGAGAGGATTAGATAGGTGGCCTACAGACTTGCCTTGACACCGAGTCTATCGGGTGTTCACCTAGTGTTTCATGTTTCTATGCTCTAGAAGTATTATGGTGATCCATCACATGTTTTGGACTTCAGTACGGTTTAGTTAGACGGGATTTGACTTATGATGTGGAGCCAGGGGCTATTTTGGGCCTGCAGGTTCGGAAGTTGCGATCAAAGAATATAGTGTCAGTAAAGGTGTAATATAGAGGTTAGCCAGTCGTGGATGCTACACGTGAGATCGAGAAGGCGATGCGGAGTAGATATCCATACCTATTTGAAACTACAAGTATGATTCGAGGATGAAAGTTTGTTTAAGAAGGGGAGAAAGTAAAGAACCGACCAATCATTTTGTGTATTGTAGCCACATTCCCTATTTATTGCCTCTTATATGTTCATTTGTGGTTATGTGACTTGTCGGGATGGTTGGATTGGTTTTGGGGAAGTTTCGAAGTGAAATGGGACACTTAGTCCCAAGATTGAAGGGTTAAGTTGAAAGAGTTGATCAGAGTTTGACTTTTGTGTAGACGACTTCGGAATGGAGTTTTGATGGTTCCAATAGCTTCGTATAGTGATTTTGGACTTAGTCATATGTACGGATATTTATTTTGAGGTCCGTAGGTTGGTTTGAGGCTTTTTGGCGAAAGTTGAAAACTTGAAGGTTTGAAAAGTTGGGAGGTTTGACCGAGAGTTGACTTTATTAATACCCGATTCAGATTTTGGTTCCAGGAGTTGGAATAGGTCCGTTGTGTCATTTGGGACTAGTGTGCAAAATTTGAGGTCATTCAGAGTTGATTTGATATGGTTTGGCATTAGTTTTAGAAGTTGGAAGTTCATTAGTTTCATTAGGCTTGAATTGGGGTGCAATTCATGATTTTGATGTTGTTTGATTTGATTTGAGGCTACGAGTAAGTGAGTAATATGTTTTAGGACTTATTGGTATGTTTGGATCGGGTAGGCCTCGGGTATGATTCAGATTGAAATCGGATTCATGTTTGGACTTGAGGAAATGCTGAAGTTTCAGGTACCGGTGTGATCGCACCTGCGAGGATTTGGCCACAGGTGCGAGGCCGCAGAAGCGACCCTATGATCGTAGAAGTGGATTTGACTGGAGATGGAGAAGGCCGCAGATACGAAGGGTTTTCCGCATCTACGAGCCTGCAGATGCGTATATTGTTCCGCAAAAGCGAAGATAGGCTAGGCAGGCTTGAGCCGCAGATGGGGAAGGTAACCACAGGTGCAGATGCACAAAAGCGAATGCAAAACCGCATAAGAGGTCCCACAGGTACGGAGAAGGGACCGTAGGTGTGCTTAGTCGGGATTTCAATTGACTTCCGTAGATGAGGAATTTTGACCATAAAAGCGGCGTCGCAGGTGCGAGAATTGCTCGGCAGATAAATGAGGGTTTGAGTCACTTTTCTAATTTTGGACTTGTGGAGCTCGGCTAAGGAAAATTTTTGAGAGGGCTTTGCTACAATTGAATAGGTAAGTGATTTGGAGGTTGATTTGTGGATGGAATTGGATAAATTTTTTATGGTTGGACTCGTAATTGAACGGGTGTTCGGAATTTATGAATTTTGTCGAGTTCCGGGATGCGAGCTCGGGGTTGACCTTTTGGGTTGACTTTCTGATTATGAATAAAGACCTTAGCTTTATTGTTTGGTATTGTTTCCTATGACTATTATTGATGGTATTAAGTTGTTTGTGACTAGATTCGAGTCGTTCGGAGACCGATTCGCGAGGCAAGAGCTTTTTGGAGTATTGAGTTGCGCGTTTTGAAGGAAAGTAACATTTATAAACATAGAATTAAGGGTAATTATTCTTGGAAAATATGTTATTTGTCATGTGTTGGGGTGACGCACATGCTAGGTGATGGGCGTGTGGGCGTGTACCGGGGTAATCATGATCCGGGTTGACTTTTGGACTATGTTGCTATCATACCCTATTTTATCTGTGTTATTCCTACTTCTTAGATTAATTGAGCTATGATTCATGTTAGAAATCATATTTAGGCTATGTGGTTATTTGATTGAAGACTTGATGAGGTTATTTCTGTTATTTTGGGTTATCTGATTTAACTGTAATTTTACACTCAGTCATGATTCTTCATTTGCATATCATACCTCAGTCTCTATTCACCATTCGTTGTTACATCACATGTTATCATTGTTTTACCATATGTGGTGATGTTGAGCTGAGTGATATGAGATTGTGAGCCCTTAAGACTTGAGAGGTTGATGACTGAGATGGGCCTTAGAGCCGTGTTGAGAGTGTTATTATGGATCGGGCTGCACGCTACAGCAGGCCATATTGGCTTTATTATTATTATTATTATTATTATTATTATTATTATTATTATTATTATTATTATTATTATTATTATTATTATTATTATTATTATTATTATTATTATTATTATTTTATTATTATTATTATTATGTGGATTGGAATGCATGCCGCAGCAGGCCTTATTGACTTTTGATTAGCACTTGGGCAGGATCCGCCCCTCCGGAGTTTGACATACCAGTAGTGAGTGCAGGCATAGTGATATATATACACGTGCTTTGGTGCATTGATGCCAGGCAACCGTACAGTGCTGAGTGATTGTGTGTGTGTGATGAGGTGGCAATTTGAGATAGACAGCTTAAGTATGTTGAGAGTGAAAGCATCTGGGGATATCACCGTGAAATCATTCATTTGACATGCATACCTGACATGTAGGCATAGAGATGTATCATTCCTCGTGCTAGTTGTAATTGACATGTTCTTATCAGTGTTGGGCTTTAATTGTTATACTTGAAAGCATGTCTAAATTCATGCAATATGAACAAGCTGTTTTTTATAATTTCCTTGAGTGACTTATTGCTATTGTCATCATTATATATGTATTGTTGTTTATATTGGATTCTAATTGTCTTCTTCTAAGCTCGTCATTGCTTTTAGCCCAAGGTTAGTTCAGTTACTTATTGAGTACATGAGGTCGGTTGTACTCATACTACACTCTGCACTTCATATGCAGATCCGGGTACATCTGGACATGGTGATTGCTAGAGTTGTGCTAGTACTAGTACTTGAAGACTTCGAGGTAGCTGCTATGATGTCCGAAGACCTTGACTCTCTTTCCTTTATTTTCCCTTATTACTGTTCTATCGTCCAGACAATTGTACTAAGGATTTGGTTTGTATTTTGATACTCAGTCGTGCTCATGTGCTAGAGATTATTCAAACAATGTTTAAATTCAATTCATGTAAAGATGATAATTAAACTATACTATCTTTGACTAGCGAGCATTAATTTCGTATTGTGTTTGTGCTCGTCATTAGTATCAAATAATTATTAATAAAAAATACTTTTTAAACTCATTTTATCTTTTTGTTATTTAAAGTGTAACAAATCATAAATACTATATTGTACTCATATGAGTTGGTAAAGATTTTAAATTCATAATTGAAACTTTTATTAATTATTTATTTGAAAGATAATCAAGATACTGATAACTTTTTTGAATATTAATTACTAATTTATAATTCTTAATTTTTATTTTCTTAAAGTATAACAACAACAATAACAAACCTAGCGGGATCTCACAAGTGGGGTCTGGGGAAGGTAGTGTGTACACAGACCTTACCCTTTACCCTGGGAAGGTAGAGGGGCTGTTTCAGATAGACCCTCAACTAAGGATTTTAAAATATAGTTTAAATACATGATTATAAATACATGTATTTATCACATATTAATGAGTTAGTAATAAATCATTATTGCAATTTTAATTAATTTATTTAAGTAATAATTGTTTACCCGTAAAACGGTACAGTTAAATTTATCCGTGATTTATAAACAAGTGAATCTATTTGATCCTAAAATGATGAATGAATTAGACAAAAAATGTAAGACTTAGCATCAAAATCGAGATAAGACAATAAAGATCTTGAGCCTGGGAACAAAGCTTCTGGAGGCAGTAAGAGCAATGTAAGTAAGCAAGAAAGTAAAATATTATTGAACTTTTAACAGAGTATAGTGTAGGCTTGCCCGAAAATTCGTATCCTATACAATGATGGTAGAGCTCACTATTTATAGTTGCACCTAGAGAACAAGGTCCTAGGATCAAGCCCCTCTTAAATGATAATTATGAGGGCCATTGAAGAATGTGTAATGGTAGGCAGTGAATATCATATTATCTGTAACGGACCGTGCACTTAATGCTATAGAATATTCTTCATTAAATGCTATCGGGTGGCAGACATTTATTTTTCCTTTATGAATATCATTCTCTCTGATAACAAGCAAGATTATTGCCTTCGGGCCCGACTGTCTTCTGTCTTCGGCTCCACGTGTCGCTTTCTCATGCGATCCTTAAATATGACCATATTTTACCCTATACAGATACTCCCCTTGCTTTCCGATGGCATAACTTTGTGTCATCGGGAAGTTGGTAAAGATACCTTTTTGGCGGGAAGTTCTCTGACCCTCTCTGAAAAGTTTCTGATGGTTGATTAGATGCACGTCTCTCTGCATTTAATGTCCCGAACACGCGTCATCCCACGCTTCAGCATCACTTTATCAGTTATCGAGGTAATTATGGCCACGATTTTAGCCGCCTATTCCTTTACTTATATGTATCAAACTCCTTCATTTACACTTCATAATTTTCCAAACTTTCTCAAACTCTCTTTACTCAACTCGTGTTTGTCATCAACTTTCTCTAACCTTCTTCTTCAGATAAAACCTCTTCCTCCCTTCTAAGAAAAATAGCTTCTTCAAAAAAAAAACCTAGTTCCTCAAAGAACAAAAGTAAAATCGATGATGTTGCTCCTCCCATGGTGAGCACCATCATTCCAAGGAGCGTTGTCACATTTAAGGACTTCGAAGAGAAGTACCCTTCCGCTAATTCCCGTACGTGGGATGTTGGCATGTATCCTTCTATCCGTCCTTCCAGCATTCCTGCTTTGAAGGAAGGCTGCCATTGCCATGACTTAGTCATCATTTCTCCCGACCTGGCAGAGCAGATAACCTTACCCAAGAAGGGTTTCATGTATTTTTATACGTATCCCTTCACTTTGGGGCCGTTTTCTTTGAGTGGGGAGCTTGACTCTATTATCGTGGAGTTTTGCGTCCATTACCAGGTATGCTTGGCATAAGTAAGTCCTTTTGTGTGAAGGATTGTTGCTTGTTTTTGACGTCTATGCCAGGAGACGGGAGAGGATCTAACCCTGGCTCGATTAATGAACCTTTATTCCCCCAAGGATTTCCGTGGGGGAATTATAAATTTTAGCAAACGTGGCCACCATGCTCTGCTAACCAGCATGGATGATGAAAATGATCGTGGGTGGATGGAATGGTTTGTTGCAGTTTCCACCAAGGATATCATTCCGCCAACGACTCCATCCTTTCCGGAGTTGTGGAACCATACTCGTAAGTGCATCGTTTGTCTCTTATTCTAATTAAATATCACCCCATGTTGTTACTAATTCCTCTTCTTTCACTTATTTCAGCAACTTGATGGACTCTACCGAGGGTTTAAGGCTTAGACTAGTGGGTCCAAAAGATTTTGGATGTCACTACGCCCGAGACCCACACGTGAAAAGAACTAGCACTTAAATATGGGTGGAAGGCCAAAATATCATGGTAGGCTGAACTCATCTTGTTTTTCCATTTCGTATAAGAAAGTTGATTAAACTTTTGCTCTCATCGAATTCAGGTCTACCCCATGGCTCAGTTGTCATCCCCAAGGAGGACATTTTGGTTGATCCTGCTGACGCGGCGAGGCTACTGCAAGAGGCTTTCACCCGAACAGGTGTCTTCGGGGTTGTTTCTGTGCAAGTACTTCTTTCCGGAGTCCCCAGTCGGAGAACAAGCAACCAAAAAAGAGACGTTCCTCCACGGCTGGGGGAAATAATAAAAATGCAAGGAGTGTTGCACCCGAGTCGTCTTCAGATGCTGTGGTATTGAGCGATGTGCCTGAGCTGGCCATAGATACCATGGTGATTGATGATAATGGAGAAGCCAGTGATGAAGGAGCTTCTCTACATAGAAGACGGCGACACTAATCAGCTCAACAAAAAGTTCAATCTGTTGAGTTAGTTACACCAACCGAGGACGATGCCTCGGTACTCTGGGGGGAGTATGATATGGTGGAAAATGCTAACTCCCGCTTCCGTGTCCCAATTGTCGTGCCTGGTACCGTGAGGCTGAATACCGTGTCCCTTCCGTTTTCAGTTGATGAGCAACCAACAACCAACACTGCGTTTGCCACAGCCACTTCTCAACCTACAACGCCATCAGCTTCATCTACTTCTTCACCAACTCTGACTTTTCCACCAGCAACTGCTACATCATCTCCACCAGTTGCAGTTGCCCAAGAGGGTGATATACCTCTCCCCCAGTCCCCAGTTCAAGGGAATTCGGGGCATAACTATTCTGCCCCCTCTGAAGATCCCCAAAGGAAGAAGAGTATCACCCTTTCGATTTTTACCGGATGCCATCTATTATCCCGGCCGGTGGAACTTGCTAATTATCTGAAGCCTTTGGCTTCGGGAAAATATAGGATAAAATACAAACTCTCTCAGGAGAGTGTTTGTTGAACAATTCTAAGCACAACGCAGTGACACTATGGCCTTTGTTCCCTCTGTTGTTTCTTCTTTCTTTGTTATGGCAGGGTTTTGAGTTTGCATTTTTGTTTTGTAGGCCAACTTCCTTACTTCTGAGGGCCTTCAAAGGCTAAATCGTGATAAGGGGAACTTACCTCCAAGCGGGATCAACTTTTGGCCGAGCGAGATCAGAATGCTACTCGCCTTTCAGAATTGGAAGCACGAGCTGCTGAGGCCGTTGAACTGGAGGCTCGATTACAGCAAAGCGAGCAAGAAGTAATGACTCTTAGCCAAGAAGCGACCAAGTGGGTTGAAGTCCATGATGTCATTCTTGCTGCATCCAATCATGAGGCTGTCTCTGTAGAAAAATTGAATAATTTGGAGGTAGCCTTAAACTCCAAATTAAAGAAGTTACTGTTGTCGACGCGAAGTATGCCCGGTTGAAGGAGAGTCATAAGAGGACCATCGAGAACAATAGAGTTTTTAGCTCTACTGTCCACGACCTTGATGTCAGCCTCCGGGCCACCAGATGCGCACGGGATAACCTTTATGCTGAGGTTGACCGACTTAAAGAAGAACTCCAGTGCCGAGCGGCTTCACTCGTTGTCGAAAAATATATGCTATGTATAACATGAGTAGAAGCGGGTATCATTGACTTTGATGCCGAAATCACTAAGGCCCGTGAACTGGAATCAACTGCCAAAAGGGGTCTTCCGGTCTTGTCCGGCCCGATGCTACCGACTCTTCTGGTTCCGGTTCCGAGTTCTCGGGATTGAAGAAGAAGCGGAAGGTGATGATGTTGAAGACAAAAATAGTGAAGGCCAAGGTATTGAGCTGGCTGCGGATCCACCCACTTCTCCTGGGGGCGCAGATGCTTCTCTTCCTCCGGGTTCCGGAGATGCAGTAGCTTAGTTTTTACTTTCTTTTCTTTCTCATATTTTTGTACTTGTGTTGTTTGGCACGTTTATTGTGAATAGAAGCATCTTATCGTGCAAGTTTTTTCTCTTTGTGTATTTTCTATTTAAGTACTACGTAAGTTTTCCCTTTTGTGTCCTTTTTGTTTAAGTATCGCTCAAGTTTTTCCTTTTACATCGTTTTTGTTTAAGTATTCTTGCAAATTTTCCACACCAAGATATGCGGGCTTCAGGTGTATGTTTTACCGGTATTATTTGGATTTCAGGAATAAGTTCTTCCGAAATCAACCCTTTAACGTGAGGGTTTCATAAGAAAGTGCCCTCTTATTTTTACGGTACTCTTGAAGAGGACGTCTCCTGTTCATTATGGAACTAACATTTGAAGTACCTGTTTAACTTTCAAATGATAAAATCAATTCATCGTTCAGACAATAAACAAGATAGAAATAAAAGGACTTTATTTTATTTCTTCCATTTTCGAAAGTACATAAGCATTCATTGTGCTTAAAAGAAATTGCCATTTCTTGTGCCTAACTTGTACAACTTGTTTCTATGGGGCTGGCTGCATAGTCCCCGATCCCGATGATACAACTATGTTTCTGAGTTTCGTATTCCAGCCAATGCGGCAGTCAATACGAAGAATGCGAATTTGAACACTGGAAGTTTTTGCACCTTTGAGGATTCCACTAGTGAATTGCTAGATAATCTTCAATTCGATAACAAACTTCACTTCCCCTTAGGAATTTATGCTATCGAACCAAAGATTATTTAACAATCCACTAGTGGCTTGCACTTGTGAATGGTTGGGTGATGTGCCGTAGAAATGCGGTACTTTTGATACTAATTACATAGACTTTAGCTCATCTTTTAAAGTATTATAAGTCATTTCTTATGTAGTTTTGGTATTTTGCAGGAAACCAGACTTGAAGAACCACGAACATGAAAAATATGACAAAAGCCCATGGAAAGGCAGAAATGTGGCAGGTCTGCGACTGCAAAAGTGATGTGCGGACCACACCCATCGCAGAGCTAAACAGGCCATCCCAGTATCTGAGAATCAAATCTACGGTTCATTTTGCAGTCACACAACTCTTATGTGGACCGCATAGTGATAGCACAAATGCAAAAGGTTTTCTAGTGAAGATGATTTTGCGGTATGATATGTGGCCGCGAAACCAATATGTGGATCGCATAAACAAAATGTGATGAAGAAACAGAAAACTGTGTGATGAGATCTGCAGTAAAAAGGAAGATGTGCGGACCACAAATGCTTTCTGCGGCCCAATCTGGGGTCGTAGACTTTATCTGCAGGGTCATTTTTGTCACTTTTTGTCCACGACTTTTGGGCCATTATAAATAGAATGACAAGAGTTTTTTTGGACCATCTTGTCTGTAAAAGAGGCTGCACTTAGAGCATTGAATACACCATTATTTAGGAAGCTTTTGAAGAGAGAATCCACTTTGTCCTCTTTGTAATCTATATGATTTTAGTTATTACTTTGTTCTTGTATTTTAGTATGAGTAGCTAACTTTAAATACTAATGTTGTGGACCCTAAGTTGGTGTAATGTTAATGGATGTTTACTATTGAATATATATATAATGGTTGGTTGATTTCTATTTATTTTTCATGCTTCATTTATGGTTGATGGTTGAAAACATTTACTAGTGCCATTTTACTCTATCTTTACTTGGAAAAGTGGGTTAGGGTTTGGTAGAATTGAATAGCAAGAACTCAAGGTTTTAAACCTTATTTAATAGATTCGCTTAGGGATAAGTGGATTCTACTTAGCATAAATTGATTGTTCTTGATTGTACTCTTTTATATTTGAGAAAATCATAAAGAGGAAATACTACCTAATTATTGAAAAATATTGGGTAGTCATTTAGGAACCATTTGCATATCATAGGACCTTCCATTAGAAATATATCATATTAACACTGATAGCATTACATTCCATTGATGGGGACACAAACTTGGTTTCTTAATCAAATTAATCAAATTCTCTTAACACAGCAGCGTTTCTCAACAATTCACAATTAAAAAACTCTTTTTAAACTAACAGAGTAGAACTACGGCTTAAGTCAAGTTACACACAACTCGAGTAACCTTTTCACACCTATTCCCTGTGGGATTCGACCCCAACCTAGTTGGGTTATTATATTTGACATTGACCGCCTTACATAATTCATATAGGTGTAATTTGAGCGTATCATCGGGTAATATTTACTCGACAGCAAACTTTACTTCCCGGTAGGAACTTTGCTACCGAGCAAAAGACTATCTAACCGCTTTGTAGTGGTTCTTTGCATGTGTGCCTTGTCATTTAAAGGTCCTATTTATGCTGTTGAAGCTCTCTTCGTAGTATGTTTCCATTACTGGCTTGTAAAAAACCTTGCCAGAAAAAACTAATTGGGACAAAAACTGGACGAAGGGAAAAAGAGTGCAGTGAGGCTCATCGGCAATAGTATCTCTTGAGGTGTGCCACATTCCAGTTGCTTGGCAATTTTTCTCCGTCTTGATTTCTAACTCGTATGACCCTTTCACGGTGATAGTTGAAACCTAGTAGGGGCCTTCTCATGTTGGACCTAGCTTCCCCATATTGAGCTCCCGGGTGTTCCGAGTTACTTTCCTTAAAACCAAGTCTCGTACTTTGAAATAACGGAGGTTGGCTCTTCGATTTTAATATCTTTCTATTCTCTACTTTTGGGTTGCCATCATCCTTATATGCGCCAAGTCCTTGCATTCATCGAACAACTCCAAATTGACCAGCATTGCTTCATTATTTGTTTCTTCGTTTGCCCAGAAATATCTCAGGGTAGGCTCCCCTACTTCCACCGGGATTAGGGCTTATTCTCCGTACACAAGAGAGAAAGGAATCTCCCCCGTGCTCGATTTGGCTGTTGCCTGGTACGCCCATAGTAATCCTGACAGCTCTTCGGGCCATTTACCTTTAGCTGCTTCCAATCTCTTTTTGAGATTTTGTATAATCACCTTGTTTGTTGATTCTGCTTAACCGTTTGCGCTCGGATGATAAGGTAATGATGTGATCCTTTTGATTCTTAAGTCTTCAAGGAACTTTGTTACCTTAGCGCCTATAAATTGTGGCCTGTTATCGCAAGCTATCTCTTATGGTATCCCAAATCTGCAAATTGTATTCTCCCACAAGAAATTGACTACTTCGCATTCGCCGATCTTCTGATAAGAACCTGCTTCAACCAACTTAGAAAAATAGTCAGTTAAAATAAAAAAAAACTTACCTTACCAGGGGCTGGTGGTAGTGGACTGACTATATCCATTTTCCACTTCATGAATGACCATGGAGACAAAACTAAATGTAGTGGATCTGCCGATTGATGCACCAATAGTGCGTAATGTTGACACTTATCACATTTTTGAGCATAAGCCTTGGCATCTTGTTCCATCCGGGGCCAGTAGTATCCCGCCCTAATTAATTTTAAAACCAGGGAATCGGCACCTGAGTGATTTCTACAGATCCCTTCATGGACTTCTCGCGTAACGTAATTAGCTTCAGAGGCTCCCAAACATCGGGCCAGTGGACCTTGAAAAAATCTTCTGTATAATTGACCTCCCTTGAAATTATATCGAGCTGCTTTAGTGTGCAGCGCTCGAGAGGCCTTAGGATCTTTAGGCAATTTTCTGTGTTCGAGGTATTCAATGATCGTATTTCTCCAGTCCCAGACCAAATTGGTCGTGTTTATCTCGTAGTATCTATCCACATCCAATACATAATGCATAAACTGCACGACCGTGCCGGAGTCCGATCCCTTCATTTTCGCGGATGATCTAAGATTGGCTAGTGCATCTGATTCCGCATTCTCTTTCCTCGGGATGTGGGTAATTGATCATTTCCTGAACTGAGCGAGAATAGCCTAGACTTTTATTATGTATTGTTGCATGCGTTCCTCTTTGGCTTCGAAATCCCGTAGACCTGATTTACTACCAATTAGGAGTCGCATAAGATTTCTATGACCTCGGAATCCAGTCCTCGGACCAGCTCTCAAGTCCTGCAATTAAAGCTTCATACCCTGCTTCATTTACTACCAATTAGGAGTCGCATATGATTTCTATGACCTCAGAGTCCAGTCCCCTGGCAAAACCAAGTCCTGCAATCAGAGCTTCATACTCTGCTTCATTGTTAGTCAGAGGAACAATTCTTAATGCCTGCCTTGGGTTTCTCCTGAGGGCGTGGTTAGCACTATGCCGAGCCCGGACCCCTTCATATTGGAAGCTCCGTCCGAGAACAAGGTCCAAACTCCTTATGTCGATTTTGACACTATCACGATCCAAAATCTACTAAAGGCCATGATGGCGCCTAACATCGCCGTCAAGCAAGCCAATGGTGATTGATCAACTTAATTACTCATTTTAGTATTTTAAAATCATAGTTTTCCTTAACTAAATCGTATGAAATAGAATTTACACAACTACAATAATGAACAACCCGTAGGAACCCCCAAAACCAGGTGTCACAAGTGTATGAGTATTTTCTAAGGAATAAAACAATAACACAACATCTGTCCAGAATATAAATAAGACAGTATAAATTAAATAGTACAATGGAGAATCGGTGGACTACGATGTGTTGCCTGAATTGCAGCTCACATATAGTCTCCGCAACAGATGTGCCTACACGCCAAGATGATCACCAAATGAACCTGTCAGATCCTGCACATTTAGTGCAGAAGTGCAGCATGAGTACGTAAATCAACGCGTACCCAGTAAGTATCTAGCTTAAACCCAGAGACGTAGTGACGAGGGGTCGACATCGACACTTACTAGAGGTCCAAATAAATAATATGATAATTCATAATAGATATGAAGTGCACATCAATAGAAGAGTAAATCTGTAATTTCATAATTTTCCAATTTTATTTTTCTTAAAGTATAAATTTATCGATCTTGTATTCTACCTTAATAGCTCAGAAAATGTCAAGTGTCAATACCAAATAAATAAGGAATAACATTAAAAGTCGGGCATCAGTGGAAGGTTTATCTCGTAATTATTCGGACTACTAGCGATATAACGCACGATTCTGCCGAGGTCGTTCGGCCAGATCCAGAATAACGTGTACACTACCGAGGGTCGTGCGGCACTAACCAATATACATCTATTATTCTATCGAGGCGTTCGACCCGCTCCACAAGAAAGGAAGGAAGTTACTGAATTATGATACACGTGTTTACAATACAGTACATGAGCACATAATGAATATAATCTTTGCCATTTCCCAAATACTCGCCCACAACTCAGAGTGTTAAGGCTCGGCCTATTATACGTATATTTATTTCTAAATCAAATTCAGTTATAACTTTAATTAATTAAGTCAGCAGAACGAGTTCAAATAATTCAATTTTTACATGATAAAATCCTAAGTCTACCCGGACATAAACATACTTTAGCTACTGTCACGACCCAAAACCTAACCCGTCGTGATGGCGCCTATTGTGATACTAGGCAAGCCGACCTTTCCAAAACACTTTCAAAATTTAACAGAAATGAATTAAGACATTTAAAATAACCGGAGTTTTTCGTAAAAACTAGGGTAAAACCCAAATAAAACATAAGTGCGGAAAAATAGCCTGACATCGGGGTGTTACTGAGTCATGAGAATCTGACAACCAATCTAGAAACAGAGTCTGCTATAGTCTGTGCTAAATTCCAATACAAGAGATAAAAGATAATACGAAAGGAGAAACAAGGGTTGCGGACACCGGCAGCTACCTCGTAAGTCTCCGATAATCAGCTCGCGCAAGAACTCAAAGACCGCCAGATCCGTACACACCTGGATCTGCACATGAGGTGCAGGGTGTAGCATGAGTAAAACCAACTCAGCAAGTAACAGAATTAAATAAGGAACTAAGAAGCAGTGACGAGCTATAAAAAGACAGTTCATTTCAAAAGTTTTCAGTAAATAGTGAACAGGCTTTCAAATCTGGTGGTGTAAGTCAAATCAATTCGAGCTAAAGTAAAACAGATATGAATCTTCCAGAAATTTCACAACAACAACAGATAACAACTAAGTGCAACAATAAATAAAAGCAAGTACAGCCTCTCAAGGTAGCAGTCACTCAACTCATCTCAATAGCTCATACTCTCGGCTCTCAGCCCTCAATACACACTCTCAATAGGTATATGTGCTCACTGGGGTGTACAGACTCCGGAGGGGCTCCTTCAGCCCAAGCGCTATATTGATGCAGCGCGCAGCCCGATCCAATATTGTTGCGGCGTGCAACCCGATCCAATATTGTTGCGGCGTGTAACCCGATCCAATAATATATATAGACCGAAAGCTTGTTGTGGCGTGCAACCCGATCCAATATACCTCACAGCTCGTAGCTCGGCACTCAGGCCCTATCTCAGTCACTAACCTCTCCAGCCCCTCGGGCTCACAGAATATCATAATAATTAGTCCAAACAGAGAATACAACAAGTATCAACAAGAAATGAGAGGGAACGGAGAAATAACACACAAGTAAGATTGTGACTGAGTACAAGACAGCAATTAGCAGTCAATTCAACAAGTATTCGACCGTTGCGGGTCCCAACAGTGATATCATATGGCCTAAGCATGGTTTCTAACATGAAAGGCAGTCAATTGCTCAAAGACAAAGAAAAACAAGTAATATCAATGGCTATTCGACTCTACAGTCTCACGGGACGGACCAAGTCATAATCCCTCACGGTGCACGCTCACGTACCCGT
The DNA here is from genome assembly GCF_000390325.3 of Nicotiana tomentosiformis. Lineage (NCBI taxonomy): Eukaryota > Viridiplantae > Streptophyta > Magnoliopsida > Solanales > Solanaceae > Nicotiana > Nicotiana tomentosiformis. The sequence continues at coordinate 179,706,278 of NC_090813.1, forward strand.
CACCTAGGATGTTCGTCACCTCCAATTATTCACATCATACAAATTCTCGGGGTTTCATACCCTCAAAACCAGATTTAAGACTGTTACTTACCTCAATGTGTAGAAATCCTACTCTGAAATGCCCTTGCCTCTCGAATCGTCCTCCAAATGCCCCGAATCTAGTCACAAACAGTACGAGATAATCAATATTGGCTAAAAGGATCAATTCCACGAGAAAATTACAAAAACATCTAGTCCAAAATCCGAAATCGACTCAACCCGGAACCCCGGGCCCACGTCTCGAAACCCAACGAAAGTCACAAAACCCAAAAGTTCATTCACTCACGAGTCTAACCATACCAAATTTATAAAAAATCCGACCTCAATTGCCCCTCCAAAACCCCAAAGTTCACTCTCCAATTACCAAGCCCTAATTAATTGATGAAGAAAGCCATAGATTCACGAAATTTAGACCAATCCGAGTTAGAGTTAATTACCCCAATGTTTTCCTTGAAAATCCTCGAAATCTCCTCTCTCCCTAGCTTCTCAAGTTCAAAAATCAAAAATGAAAGTCCAACCCTCGAGCTGGTGTTTTTCTGCCCAGAAATACCGCATATGCGGTCCTCTTGTCGCTTCTGCGACGCCGCACCTGCGAAAATTCCATCGCAGGTGCGGATTTCACTTAAAAATCCTGACCTCGCTCTTGCGGCCCCAAGACCGCATCTGCGCCTATCACAGGAACGGGAATCCATTGCGCTTGCGGCCATCCTTCGCACCTAGCCCAGCTGCCCGCATCTGTGACCCTCGCAGGTGCGGGAAAAATCTTCGCACCTGCGGCTCCTGCTGCTTCTTGGCCTCTTCTGCGGACTCGCACCTGCGGTTCCCACTCCATAGGTGCAGTTACACCAGTAGCAGCAGCTTTAGCTGCATTTCCTTAATACCCTTCAGGTCGTTAACCACCCGAAATCACCCCGTGGCCCTCGGGACCTCAACCAAACATGCCAACTGGTCCTATAACCCGATACGAACTTAGTCGAATATTCAAATCACTCCAATCAACATCAAAACACCAAATTACACCCGGATTCAAGCCTAAAGAACTTCTAAACTTTCGAATTCCACAAACGATGCCGAAACCTGCCAAACCACGTTTGATTGACCTCAAGTTTTACACACAAGTAAAAAATGATACCATGAACCTACTCCAACTTCCGAAAATCTATTCCGACCCCGATATCAAAATTTCCACTGCCGGCCAAAGTCGCCAAAATTTCAACTTTTGCCAATTCAAGGCTAATTCTACTACGGACCTCCAAATTACATTCCGGACACGCTCCTAAGTCCAAAATTACCTAACGGAGCTAACGGAAAAATCAAAATTCAAATCTGAGGTCATTTACACACAAGTCGACATCCGGTCAACTTTTTCCAACTTAAGCTTCCAATTAAGAGACTAAGTGTCTCAATTCACTCTGAAACCACTCCGTACCCGAACCAACCAGCCCGGTAAGACATAATACAACTGTAAAACACAAAAGAAGCAGAAATATGAGAAACGGGGTTATAACTCTCGAAACGACCGGCCGAGTCATTACAGCTACGTACGGACTCTCGTCACCTCGTGCGTACGT